>NW_027045446.1:3719433-5024316 GCF_025399875.1 Dalotia coriaria
TATACTCGAAACACAAATAAATGATTGACATTCCGGTACGTCTCGCTGTCAGCCTTCACAACTCTGCCTTCCTGTTTCTATCGGTTGATGTACGTGAGTGTCGAGGGAATGTGACCCAAATATGTTGCACCGAAGCCAGAAAGTATAGATGCTCCTAAATCGTTTTGGCAACGCTCGATTGAGCGACCGCATCGATTTATAGTGTCCCGAAAATGAATATCAGGCGCACCAACCGCGCGCGAATGCAACATTTCAATTTTAATTAGTTTATTAACCCGAAAAAACCCACGCCGAATCCAATTAAGCCGCGCATATCCAATCAGTTTGCAGTTCTGCACACAATGGGGATTATGTTTTCATAAACCCTGGAGGCGGCGCCGATTTTCATCCTTGTATTATGCCGTGGACATCCACACGATTCTATCTGCATTGCACTTGTGCAAATAAATGAAGCTAGCACGCATTTTTTCCAGCGTATATGTTATCACATGTGCCAAAATGTGAAAACAATAAATTGTTCGGAAAGAGTAAAAAACACGAAACATACCAAAATGTGTCACAAACATTTTTTTAAAACTAGCTATTTGTGTGCTTTGTTTCCCGTTGATATGGCCACATTAATTTTTCTTTCTATGCGAATGAATCACAATTCCAGTTTCGGAAATGATCCATGAAAGCTTTTACCTCTTTTTATCCCGCCCATAAACTCGCGAGAGACTTATGACTGCGAAAATCTATGAACCGTTCGCCGAACGCCCGCCGAACTTTGCGTTTGGAGGCGGCACGGCACGACGTTGGAATCATTCGATATATATTATTACCGTTAGGCAGCATCCGGTGGCGGAACTTTAATTACTCGCGCTTTAATTACGTTTCCAACCGCACGCTTCGATTCGCCGTCTCTTGCCACCCCACGGGAGGCTGCTCCTCGATAATTCGCAGGTATGTATGTGACCAAGCAGAGATTATACCTGCAATACTGAACGTTACAATAAAAATCTGTTAATTTTCTTAAATATTTTCTTTAAATTTACCTCGGTAAGGAGAATTATTTAGATATAAATAATATTTATACTTGATGTTTACACCCTGAGGGTTGTAAAGCTATCATCCACTCTCCTGGTTACTTTGGCTGACATGGTGGAGGCGCAAACGTGTAGTTACAAGTTCAATAATGTCATAATAATTCCTGCAAGGCGACCTTTACGCGCCCGCGCGTTTACACCAGCAATTAAATATCAACGACGACGGCGGCGGTAACGCTTGGAGGTGGGAGCGGTGGCGCGGATGTGAGCGGTTGGGTGTGGATTAATATTCACGGATTTTCGCACATATACTCGCGTTCGCTTGGCCGCGTTGACGACTAACTGCTCAGTAATTACGAGCGTGCGTTTGCAGCATGGACATGTAAAACGGTCGTAATGACGAGGAAATTTCGTTTTGGATTAATTAAGTGTCGCTGCCTGCGATAGGTGCATTTTTTATGCTTATTTGCAATAAAATTGACACAAAATTTATGTACTTTTAACCAAAATCAATTATTCATGTTATTGAATAACAGAAGAAAAAAACTGATTTAAAGTATTCAATTTTTGCCCCCCGGCGACTTGGTATAATTGTAAATGATTTAATCATTTTTTTCCGCCCGCCAGAATATTAATTCATTATTCGTGAACATGACAGACGATTAAATTTCCATTTAACTTGCTTTTTCTTGGTCTGACACGGTAGTAATCGATTTTTTTGCACGTTTATTATTAGAAGCCAAACCTCACTCTCTAAAATCACAAAAATCACTAGAAATAAAATTCGAATTCGCCCCAATTCCCAGAGTTATACATATATAAAAGCAAAATAAATCGAGTAATAAAACTTTTTCGTGCTTTCGTCCTTCCACATGCAAAAATCATGAGGTTTATTATTGCGGCCGAGCCGGAATGGTCCTCACGCACGACCTGCATGATCCGCAAATCATCAAACCTAAAGCCCGAAAAAATCGCCGAAATACAATGGCTTCAACTGCATGCCATGCGTGCGTAGAGAAAAATCACCCGGCGATAGGCAATATCGGCGCGTAAACGGTTTTGGGATTAGGCCGACGTGAGGCCCTTTTGAGGAATAACTTGTAATGAATATTTGAGCGCCTATTATATTAGTAGCAACAGAAGATAAAAGGCCAACGATGCAAGATGTAAGTCATGTTTTATCGATGACAACCCAAAAGATTTTTTTTGTTTTAAGTGAAGATGGGTGAAATAATATTGTGTGCTGCACATATTGAAATTGAAATTGCTTATAACGCACTCACAGTCACCATTAGCGCTGAGACAAGATGAAAGTACGAGTACACTGCTGCGGTGGCGGATAAGAGATGATAAAACGACGGCGCAAAGGGGCGGCACGTATTTGCTTTATGACACCTGTTTGATGCGAGCGTCGCTTCGTCGAGACCACACTGAGGGTGTACGCCGGAGAGGGCCTATGCGGGGTTCTTTTACAACCGGTGCGCGCTTTCTTTTTGACGCGAGGTGGTAGATAACGCGGATGACAAGTGCGTCCGTGTCAGCCACCTCAAACCGCGAGCAATAACAATGTAATGTTTGTAAGCCAACGGCGGGAGACGAAGGATGAACACGGAAAACACAAAAGTACCGGTGTAAAACTACTTCTGGGCTTAGTCTCCATCCCTGGAAATGTCTTTTGATAAAGTCTGAAGCTCAAACGCAGTCATTAAATAGCCGCTAGAGACTGAGCAAAGAAAAAAATATTATAATAAATATTTAGCTTAATAAAATTTGAATTGCTTATTGATTGAAAATAATATATAAAATGACAGATGTTCGGAAAGTAATGTCTAACAAAAATCGACATTTTATGAAATAACGTTATACGATACGTTGGTGCAGACAGCATTAACGCATTTAGTGCCGTGTACCTACCCGCCACCCTGAGAATTTTATGCGCAGTGTGGAAAAGCATTCCGGATTACATTCGGATTTCTGCGCTGGAATCATTCGTTGACGGGCGATGGTTGATGCCGACGCAATTGAATTTGACATTTGTAGATTTAAACCGACTGTGAAAATAGCAAATAGGTAATAACCGAACACCGCCGCCGCTTCCCGCGGCGCAAAAAGCGGCGAGAGTCGTAACATTCGAGGAATGTTCCCTGCACTCAGCGAGGTGGCGAATAATGCCCACAGCGCGAATTGGATTCATCCTATCGACCGTCTTCACACCACAAGCACCTCATTCCATTCACTCTTAGAAAACACTTCAGTTTTATCTTTCACAAGCGCAGCAATGAATAAAAACGCGAAATTAATTCATGTTTTCGAATTGTAAACTTTCGCGAAAGCAATTTGTTTGAAAAATTTTTGATTGCAGTTGATTGCGGTATATTGCATTTTTGCTTCTTGACGGTAATAATTCAAACGTGAATCCACGGCGCGTTTTGCTTCAAAATGTCATGTTTTATTTGTTTTGGGGTGTTGTACGCGTTGTGCCAGCAGTCGAATTAGAAAACAAATTTTCTTTCCGTGCGCAGGCGGCGCGCTTATATCTCCAGGTCACGCCACTTAGAATTTTTAATAACGCCCCCTCTCAACGCCAAGAAAACCCTAAGCATATAATTCCGACCGAAACCATAATATATTAAAATCAGACGGCGCAACATTTATTACAATCACAACGCAATAAATAATGTCAGGTACCTGTGCTTTAATGACTCCTGTTTTATTGTTTTTTGCGATTACTGAGTCACATTGGAGAAGAGGAATAGAAAATTTTAGAAATTTAACAACGTGTAGTAAAAACACGCTATGTGAAGTTGCCAATCGGCGTCGATATCTGACGATGGCACCAACACGATTTAAAATAGAAAAACATTTAAACTTGAGCACGCAACTCAACTCAACTCTATAATAGTTGTGGAGGGTTCAAATCATATAACAAGTATGTATGTATCACTGTTAAGCCTGTTAGAAATATTATTATAAAATAATTAAACTAAAAATTTAACAATTTAAAGTTTTGAGTTGTTTTTAAAAGAAATAAACACAAAACAACGATTTTGGTTGATTGTTACCCTGCCACTTAACCAACAAGACCAGCTTTAGAAGCAAAACGCTGATAGTTCGATGATGATAGGCTTCGAGCAACCACAAGCACTCGCCGACAATACTGGGTGCACGAGGATGATTCTCACACAGCTGTGCGTTGTGCGCACCGCCCTTGCAGGACGTTCTGGGCCGTGTGAGTCGGTGCCAGGACGTGTAAGGGACAGCGTCGGTAATAAACATCCAAAGCCGTCTTCATCACATTCCCGAACACGTCCGTGCACACCAACCAACATGCTTCGTTTGTTGGGTTGTTCGAGCGCGTGGATATTAACTCCTCTTCGCATTAGGTTCATTTCAACCGGGGCGTTTTGTACGGTATTTTAACCCTCGTAAAATGCATGTTTGACATGTTTGTTACAAACACTCGAATGGAAAAAAAAACAGTTTTGTTTTGTTTTACTCAAATTCGGCAATATTAACTTTTTAATCTTTCATTTTGATGTCAACTTTTTTTTATTTTTTTTATCTCTAGGCTTTAGTTTTGTGTTTTGACCATTCAAAATCAGTAATTATTACTTTTGGGTTTTGAAAGCCGTATTAAGCTCTATATTTTCCCATTTATTAAATTATTCATCACCCTAGAAAACATGAATTGTTGGCTAGTAAGGTGTTGGCCCAATTTGCATTTACAACCCTTTTCAACTTCGCACGCTTTCTATTCTATCCATATTTCAATAACAACCGTGAAAAATCAGATCTAATTAAGTCTTAAATGCAAATATCTCAGTAATAATTCACGCCCCTGCTAGTGGTAGTAGTGTCGGCTACGGCGGTGGCGTCCAAGGAGCGAAATTGCGCACGCATTTAAACGCGAAGGCGCTGGGCGAACGGGTCGGGCTCTTTTATGGTCTTCATATTTCACTCGCTAATTTCGATTTGAATTAAAACGAAGCGATTAAATTGGAAATTAATATTTGCAGCGCAAAGTTTTACGAGCGCCCTCGGCGCAACGGAAGAGTGAGAATCGTGTGCACTTGTAGAACACGAAAAAACAAAGCAAACCAGGAAATGAATGTTGGAACGACGATTGAGAGCACTTTTTGTAAACTACAAATATTGGAAAAGTATTGACATTAGTGCATCTTTCACAAAAATGCAACAAAATGTTTATTTATTAAAACGAGTGCAATTATGCTAAAGCTAATTTTGATTTATGTTTAAATTTTCAATTGCATGGCTATTTAAAAATGCTTGTTTGGTAATCTCGCACGAACAACATGCACGAGCACGATACAAATCCAGTTGCACAAAAATATCATTCGTGATGTGTCACAAAATCAATGCAAAGCCCACCAGGGTAAATTAAGCGCGGTAAACATAATTCAGCGGGACAGGAACAAAAAACAGACGGAAAATAAAATTGCATTAAATTCAATTATGTTTAATTTGTATTTATATAGGTTTGTATGTAAATTGGAAACTATATTTTGTTATCAAGTTTAGTTTACTTGACATTTCTGTGTCAGTGAGTATATAATTTTGGGAGATATCAGCATCAGCAGCACCTCCCCAAAGTGTCATGCATGCCCACACGTCTGTATGCGACAGGTTCACATTTCACTTTGCAGAAGCCAAAACCCCAATGCACACCCCTATTTCAACGTACAAATAAAATAATCTAATCTTATACAAAATAACAATTTTTTGTTTCAATTAAAAATTAAACGTGAAATAATTTCATAACTTTTTGTTATAAATTTTGACGTGTTATTTCTTGGCATTTTACAACAAATATTTCCAGAAAGCATCTTTTTGGTGTTAGGCTTATCTCCAACCTCAATTTGCATGTTTTATTTATTTTGCCATCTTTCCAAAATGCTTCCTTCGGGTAGCGCGCCGAAAGTGAATGTCACACATGTTTACAGTTATTCAAATACATATCGATGTGCTGTGAAAAACACCATTTTCAAATGTCATTGCTCTGAATGGCGTGCAATTTTTGTGTGAGTACCGAATGATGTACATTTTCACCTGATCAAAGTCCCAAAAAGCGGAAACAGAGTAAGAAAAAGTCAAAAAACATGGCGAGTGTAGTAAGCGATAAAAGAATAGAACAGTTTCAATATCCGCCGCGAAAATTCAATGTGGTTTGGTTATCGTCGATTTACACCGGCTTATGCGATGAACATCAAAGATGGAAATTGTTATGTTCAATGTAACCACTATCCTTGAGATAAATTTGAAAAATTTTAAAAATTCAGAAAGTTTATTTTTTGTTTTATTTAATTACACTTGTTTTAAAGCGTTTAGAAATGCACAAATTGCAAATCGATTACCAATTTACTAAACCTATCAAGTCTGAAATGGTAAGCAAAGATTCGCGTAAATTGCAGTGTCAAAATGTCAGCCATCGTACTAAACAGATTTGCTTCCAATTGTTTGGAACGTTACAACTATTTTTGCATCTAACAACTTTTGAATACACTTATAAATCCATAACAAGATCAAAAGTGTAAACATTTGCACTTTAATACTGTCAGAATATTTCCTGCGCGATAACAGAATTCACCATCAGAATGTAAGTTTATCGGATCCTAAAGTGAACACTAGGCCGTTGTAAACCTTAACGCCTGGGCTTTAAACTTTTATAGTTTTGCTTCTTTACAAGCGTCTATTATTTACGCGCAGTGTTTTCTTAAAGTGAAACTGCATTCGTTACAGCCTCAAAACGGAATTTATTTGACGTGTGCGAGTATAGCAAGTTCTTTTACTAGAAAATTTTCCCCTGAAGGCGCAAAAATGTTCAACTTTCTTTTGAAACTTCAAATTTTCGATGGCTATTTGCTCCCGTACCTGACAAACTTTACCAAGGTAAACATAACATCTTAGACAGACTACCAAGTCAACGGTAAACAGCAAAGTAGGTAAACGTGGATTGATGTATAGTTTATTTTCAAAAAATAAAAACCGACTGTATCATGTTTTTATACCGTTATAAAAGTGTCTGACATCGTCGACTACGTGTGGAGGAATAAGTGAGCGGTGGGAGAGGATTTAAATGTTGCATAAAAGAATATTTACGATAATAGGAAACGCAAAAACAAAATAACAATATGCGCAGCACACAAAAACAACAAGCGAACGCGTTGTCATCGTACGCGGCTCTGTTTAATATTTATTTAATAATATGACAATGTAAAATTAATATTTTGGTTTGTAATGTTTACAATACCAGTGAAACAAATCACAATGTGTTTGTGTACTGCAAAAATGTAAAAAAAGTGAAAATAACTCATTTTCCCTTGGCGATGTCCCCGTAGACATCTTCAAAACAATATTAAGCATAATTTATTTCTGGTGTTCTTTTAGCAGGTTTTTCCTTGTCCGGTGTAGCTTCTCGTTGTTGACGTTCCTAAAATTTAACGCGGATTACGCGCCTTATAAAACTCCCATTACGCTGCTTGTTAGTGGGCTGTAACCTTACATTAGAACGTGTATCCTCAGCTTTATTATCTGACCGAGTTTATGGCGCCCGGTTTTATTTGGCATTATAAAACCATATTTTATTAACTCGCTCCTTAAGGGGGCGGCGTGGCCCAACCGTGCGCAAGAGATATACGACTACGAGATGTTTTACGTCATCCATATATATTTGTTAGTATATAAAATAAAGCGCGTGCTGGTGACCTGCGAATTTTTGGCCCGAAATGATTTTGTTGCTTTTTATTAGAACAGCTGGATAAAATTCAGGCCAAGAAGTTTCTTTAATAAATGATAAAACTGGTTGATGCGCGGCGCAAAATTAGCTCCTGAACTAATTAAAAATCCCCAGGTCTGCAGGGTCGCCGCCGCCATGGATAAATCAACAGTCCACTACAGCTGTGTGCGCGCAGGCATCATCTAAATCCTTGCCGGGCGCGTTTCCTGCTTGGAAATCTAAACCTGCGCCAACGCGCCGCCAACGGCTTGATTATTCATAGTTTATTCTTATTTTGCCCTCTCACCGCCGTCACCATTCACGGTTTATTGTAATTTACACTAAGCAGGACGCTGGCAATAAATTTCATTTATTTCTAAAGCCCTTTTTAACTTTAGTTAAATCTATGCAAAAAGGTAAGTTATTATTTGTTTCTCAAAAAATTTCATGAATTTATACAAAAGAGGGTTTTAGACGAGCGTCCCAGTCCTAAAAACGTTGTCCTAGTGCTCATTTTGTTTTCTGTATAGCGATGTTATCATTTCTATGCTAAGTGCAGATGCATTTTGGTGGCGGCGATCCGGGATCCCTTTCGCCCGTTTCGACCACTCGGCTACAGGGCAGTTTCCCGCTTAGCTGGTGTTTTCCGCGCGCCGTCTGCGCGGTAAACGTGTTGTGCGTCCCTGGGGATCTCATAAAAGTGATCCAATCATCTCCCACATCGTCAGCCGCCGTCGCCGCCGGAGTCCGTGCACGCGTGGTCTTGGCCCGCTTGGCACGAAACGTGCTGACCCTCAAAAAACTCTTAAACTAAATTTGTGAATGTTCACGTTCCTCGGTCACCACCATCTATCCACATGTCCACATGACCAGGTACCCCTACGTTAGAACCTTGAAATCAACCTGACCCCTTCGTAAAGGGGCTGGGGTGATCTTTCCTTGTTGAGAATCGCCCCTGCTTTTATCTTTCGAGGTCTGCACGCAATAAACTTATGCATTAAAAAAGCTACCATTCAATGAAACGATGACGACGCGGGTCGCGGGAGATTCCAACCGGAGCACATTCTAACCCTAAATGTCTTCAAGAAAGTGAGCAAGGGGCCGAATGGACTCCAAGTGGATGGAATACGAGCGACACCTCATCGACACCTAACTTTTTATTGGTTTGCATATATATATTTTTCTGCTTTTTATCTTCGCACCTAACCAGAAAGCCATCAGTGCTCATGACCATCACAGCACATCACGCTTTATGGAGATGCGCGACTGGGACGCCATTAGAATAACCGCCGCAACTCGTCGTAACCGAAAGCTGTTTTATGCGTTGTTTCGTATTTATACATGCGTACCTATAAATATAAAATCGCTGAAGTTTGCAGACCTTGTTTACGTGATCATAACCTCAAAAAAATATGATGAAGGTGTTGAAATATCATAAAAATTTGTTTTTTTTTCTGCGCCACAAACAGGCTGTATATAAATGTTATTAATTTTTAATTGTTTTAGAAATAATACTACCTAAAATGATTATACAAGTAGATATTTAGTTATGTTTGGTTTTAAAACTAATCCATTCCATCATGCAGCATGCAGAATTTAATGCAGTTTCATGCAACGGCCAAAAAATACAGGTGCAGGTATGATTGCATTTGCGAAACAACAAAATCAGCCGGTAGCACTGACATGGAAACAATCAACGATCAAAATTCCAATCTACTTCCTCGTCGCTGCCATCCCGATGTTTGGGTAGTGGGTCATCAGTTCCGGCGCACTGATTGGGAAATAACAATATTTATAACTGGTTGTTTGCATTTTACGATGTTTTAATTACTTCCAGATTCAAAACAACAAACAATCCAAGTTTATTACTAAACCTTTTGTTATTATTCAAAAAATTTTAAATAAAATTTATCCTTCGGAATATGTAGCTACATGCAAATGCATTCAAACTCAACAAAAACAAACATTCACTTGTAGTATTACTTTGATGGACATGCAGACACATACGACATAGTTGCACATCGCGAAGTGAATCCCTGTTTCTCGAATATGCCCAACGCCTAATTGACTCATCTATCAAGTCAATGTCGACGCGGTCTGCATTATCTTAATTAACAGCGATCCCCACTCGAAGTCACCATTACATTTTATAACACGACGTGCGGACGTGTATGTTGCGCTGCACGTCGTAAAGTCGGGCGTTATGATCGAAGTAACGAAACTTTATGCGGAGCGCGAAACTTGGGCATATTAGCGGTGGAGATATATCGATAGAGCGACCGAGAACCAAGACGCAGAAGCCACCGCATGCTAGAAAACGACAAATATTCTCAACTATCGATGGCGTACTTTACATCTTGTTGAGGAAAGTATCGATCAGAGTGGAGGTCATTCCATTTAAGATAGAAAACAGTTCAGAAAAGAACGCCACTCCTAATGACAATATTAACGAGCGTAAAACTACTCCTTTCTGTACACTTCATTAAAATCTTGGAATGGATTCCTGTTCATTATGAACAATTCTCATTACACTTCATTAAAAATGCAAAGCGAGTAACAGGAGACGCGATTCTCTATTCATAATGTTACGGAAAATTTGATGCGCTTGTATGACTAGTAAATTTGTCAGTTCTAAAAAATTTAAAAAAATTATTTAATTATAAACTGGCAACAGAGATTAACAAGATTTTAATGAAGTGTACAGAAAGGAGTAGTTTTACGTTACAGGGGAGTTTTTACATACACAAATAACAAAAATATTATCAATGGAAAAATATTTTCAGCTCTGGAATGCATTTAAAGCCTGTGTATTTTACTATTTTGTTATTTATCATAATTTGAAAATAATGGTGAAAGTTTTTCAGAGTATTCAACAAACAAAGGTCTCTTTACAAATATTTGTATTCAGGTGTATAGGTTACTATATAATATATGAGTGAAATGATCAGTTATTGCAAATGGAATGTACGGAATTCTCCAGCACAATGTTTTTAAATAAAACCTATTAAACTAAAATAATTCAACAGATTGTCGGTATGGATCAGTGCAAATAAAAACAGAATGTAAATTACTAACAATTACTAAAAAATGCATCATAAAATGGATATATCGCCATGAATAGAAGTGCGTCCGTCAATATTGATATAAATATTTATAATCAAACCTATCTAGAAATAAATTGAATTCAAATCGGTTTTAATAAAATTGCTATCGGATGAAAATGCTGGAATATTAGAAAAATATTGAATATACCTCGATGTTTTTTATATTTTGATTTTAAATTAAGTTAATACCGAATTTAGTTAAATGTGGTTCTGACTAACAGCGGTGCTGCAATGTTTCCGTAAATGAAGCGCGCAAACATTGAATTTGCGCGTTACGCTAATGTCCACTGGGCATTTGCATAATGTAAGCGATGTTGGCGGCACCCAGCAAACGGACAATACAATTTAATTTTATGTAAACGTTCTTTTGTTTCACCGGCGCGTGGCTTTCACAATTACATCAAATACTTTTTTTCGGTTCAACGCAGTACCAAAATTAAATAAATTTAAAAATCAATTGATAATTATTGTAAATGTAAAGCAAAAACATATTACGAGTAAATACCCACCTTAAATGTACATTATTTTATCACAAGTTTTGTTATAAAATGCATTGGTGGAGGCGCTGGTGGAGGCGCCGGAGAAGCCATTGTGCGAAGCGCGCTTTAGCGAAGGTTGTACACCGCGCCTGGGATTTAAATGTAACTTATGACCGACGAATTGCCTTGCGGCCTTCAGCTCTCAGCGTTGGACCAAAAGATGTGGCGAAAACGACCGCGGAATGATGACGCCTAAACCTAAAGCGCCCGAGCTTTCATTAAATTATATTTTTTTTAATAGCACCTACAGTATAAAGGGGAGTTTAATAAATGAGAAGGTATAATAGAGATTGGCTCAATAAATTGCTCCAGCTATAAATATTAATAAATTGTCGCTTTTATTGCAATTTAGTAAAAATATTTGGATTTAAGTTTGAAGGTCAAAATTGTATTGCAATAACTGATAACAGTTATGACCACAGATGCAGAAGGGGAAGAATATGACTGTACTTATAATAAAATATAAGTGGCAAATCCTGCGGCAATGAGAGGGCAATTTGCAACCGCTGCGGGCCCCTTTTACGCGCGATTATGTTTGGAAAATGTCGGATGCAATTTGCATAGCATTATGTGTGAGATCATCGCACATAAATTGATAAGTCGGCGTAAATTTCAGGCGATGCGCGCGTGGTCGAGTGTTATCTCGTTAACCTTAGCCGCACCACGGTGGTGGTGGCGCGCCTCATGAAAAGCGCTCCCAATTAGTTTGGTGTAACGAAGCGAGGCACAGCCGAATAGCGGTTTGCATTCCTGCGGCGTCACCTCTCCGTGCAGAGTCTCAAAGTAAGGAATAAACGCAGCCAAGTTCAATATCTTACAATGTAAGCATACACGAGGGTGTATTTTATATAGCCATTGAATATTTTGCGCCCCGGATGGCTGAATGCCACAATCTCGCTGAGCTGGTCGCGGTCGCCGCTTTGCATTATTGCCGACAGCATTGAGCGAAAACTATATATTGCAATATTGCTATTTTGGTTCGCCAAGGGTGGACAGCGTGCCAGGATGCTGTGGAAAGTAAATGTATTATTGTGCATCCGAAATAAATTGACTGTGACGCTAAAATTACCACAAAACTAACAATTAATTTTAAAATTTAAAATTCATTTAAATAAATTCAAATTTTTATTCAAAAATTTAAACAAATGTAAATAAAATAAAAATTTAAACTTTTATTGTTATTTTTACCCAAGTTGCCTTTTTGTAAATTGACTGTATATATAACAGAAGAAAAACGCGTGTTAGGGGATTTCACCCTAAGCTGCAAGCGTCGAGCCGCCCCCAAATATCTTTTTCCGAAAAATTCTTCCTCGCTCTGAACACAAACATTGCTCGTCGTCCTGCAACACGCTGTTCTTAGGTAAACCAGTGAGTAGGTATATTGAACACATAATGTTGAATGTGTGTTTTTCCTGTATCGACTAATCGAGCGGAAAATTCTAATTGCGACCCCCAGCTAACTCACGAGGGGTTTCAAAAGTGCTGGCACGAACGACGGCACAGCACTAATATACCAGCTTGGCCTAATATAACGAAGTGTACACATTTTTCAAACGAACGCCATTTACATTGCTTGCATTCATGCGCCGTGCATGGTATGTGTGCGGTTTGCAAGCTCGAAAAAAAAACGCATGCATGCAACATTCGTTGGTTTTTTTTGACCAAGGTGAATAATTTTGCTGCTCGAGTGCAAATGGGAATCACTTAGTAAATTATAAATCAGTCCTAGCTGCGGATTGTAAGTTCTGGCTGACAAGGATGCGCAAGGTTTAAAAAAACGAAAAAAGAATGATTTACATACTACTCTAACAAATCAAACTTTAGCAAAAAATGCAATTTAAATTTGCGCACAGAGTAAAAAGTAAACCAAGCCGGTTTTTTATTGCTGGCGCTTGGAATGAATATAACATTGTTCTTATGATTATGGCGCAAATCCAAATGTGGCGACCAGAAATAACGGCAGGTTCGATTTTTTGACCCTTGACCGAAATTCTCTCGAGCGCGTTCCTCGTTTGCAACTCAATCCGCCCACACGCTCGCCAGAAAACTTTCTGCATAATAACATACACGCAAGTTTCGAATTTTCCATAATAAACGCGAACTTATGTTATTACGAGCCATCGAGTAGGTATAGTTTCGAATGGCAGGTAATGTGCATATGCTTTGATGGGTCGTTACTGAGATTTAGAAAAGTGAAACACGTAGCTATGATTTTTTCGACAAATACATTCATCAACTGTTTGTTATTAAAAGCTTAGGTAACCCTGACAAAAACAGAGCACATGTGAAAAAAATTTCAAAATGAGGTTAAAGTTGGATGGCAAACCGCTAACCGCTTATTAAAATATTCATTTTGTCTGTTGTTTCAACTGTTTCCAAAAATATTCTCATATTTGTGCAGAGTACCCGCGAAAAGTCATTGAGCAAGAAACCAACCACAAAAACCCTACGAAAATATATATTCGCTAAAATTGCGGTGTTTTAATGTGCTTTTTGGGTTCGTTGTTTCAGGCCCCTGCTGAAAAAGCAATACATTAAAATTGAGGAGCGCATTATCCTTAATTATTTTATAATTGACTTTATTTTTTCACTACCCACACAAAACATGATGATAATGATTTCCCCGCCAGGCTTTCGACATGATTAACATAATAAAACCCACGATCTACATGTGTTTTAATAAATTAATTATTTATAGTAAGTAGTGTCCTTAATTAAATATTTATGTTGGTCTTTAATACATTGTTTTGATTTTTTGTTTATGTTTCGTTTGCCGTTAAATGCAAATGTAGCTTAATGATGATGGACACATTGTTGTATGGTTATTAAGGAATTGTCTTTTCAATTAATGATTATTGCCTAGTTAAAATGACTCGCTCCTATTTTGACGCGATCGGCATTGGTGTCTATTGAATATTAAACTCGGTCACAAGTGGTAATGATGAAGTTGTACTTGCATTTCTATTAAATTTTAATATACGCATTGGACCAGTTTCTGTCCGATCGTAATATGTCAATTAAAATGTAAATGCTGAAGTTAGGTATATTGCATAATTACGCGAATGTCCATTTTCGGAAATTGGATGAAATTTGTAATGGACGCAATGCAATCAAACATCAATATACATAAACACAAATAATATTAATATGTGATTAATTTTAAGTTAGATTTAAGTCTGTATTATATTAGTTAATGAGAGTAGCTTCTGAATAACAACGCTCAAAGGTCTTGGCATTTTACAACATCATTATAACGTTATATTGTCTTCATTTACATATAAAATTTATATAAATAAAGTGACTTTTAAACTTTGTTAGCATATTTCTATATATCAACGAGTACAATGATTCTGCGATTGACATAAATGAGAATTCGATGAAAAGCCCGTAGATATGCATAGAATCGCACCGTTGATTCGTGAGTGCAATTTGATTTTTCTCCTGAACACTCCAGTACTCCATCGCACATCTTTTCAATAACAAGCACATTTGTTAATTGCATTGATTTCAAAACAATGAGATGGTAATAATCAAATGTAATTGAAATAAAATGCTTGATTGGAAATTTAAATTATCAAGGATTATCTGTACAACTAAAAAAGCAAGCAATGCTTATAATAATAATGGTATCATATCGATAAAACAATAAAAACTATAAAAAATAAAACCTTTTTACGATTTAATACAGACCGACCAGATTTATTCATAGAGCCGTGGTTTTCCGTTTCTTATATTACCTACTTTGTCCTTACAGTTCCACACCTTTATACCAGCGGCGGAATATAACCACAAAGGAATAGACACATCGGCATAAAAAATTGATTTATTAACCGCGACCTATAATTACGGCAGTTTTTACGATTGCGTGGCGCACGGGGTGTTGGCTGAATTTTTAAAACCTATAAACGTGCGCATGGTATACACAGAATCCATAAAAACACAGCCATCGCCTGCGCCGCCGAAGAAATGTCGACACGAATATATAAAATGCATGGGCGTGGGATCGTTACAATACTGTAGATATACGCTACACGTATATCGTCGCAATTAAAATGCATTCCGCGATGGCAGCGCCGACGGGCCAAAAACGTTCCGGAACGCTCCCAAGAGGGGAGCGCGCACAAATAAATACAATTTAATTAAACGACGAAGAAGCAATAAACTGCTTTCGCACCCTCGAGCCGGCTAGGACTAAAATATGTATCTGCGCTATCGCGACTGCCACCAAACACCAGCGAAAACATATTAACCCTTAATTTTAGTGGACTTGTTAAGACTTTAATCATCCTGCAGCTATATTAAGAGCTTTATATTGAAGCATTTTTCTATTTAGCGTATAATGTTCCAGTTGTGATTGTACGTGATGCCTTCAGGGCTGCATGCAAGACAATGTCTTGTTTTATTAGTGTATTATTTGTTTTGGCTTGATCCATTATATCCCATCAAAAAGCTGACATGCAAGCTTGGCAGGTTTCGAACTCATGTAACGTTGAAACAAGAAACTGACGACGAAAATGTAATAAGAAACATAACGGGAACGCGAACAGCCGAGGGGTGGTTAGGGCAACGCTGACGGCTTCAATGTACACGTCCTGATCGTTACTATTGCAACAATTGCATTAGCAGACGAAGGAAGTGGATTAGGCAAGACTCACGCTGCAATGCATTGATTTCTTGGCATTTCTTAGATTTCCACACACACGATATAACGCATTACATTATCATACAGTGTGTGATAGAAAAAAAATCTATTAAACGAAAAAAATACATTAGTTTTTTTTCTGTTGGCGTTAAGTAAAATAAACATGGAACACGCTGCAAAGTCAACACCATTTTAACTTTCCTCATATAATTTCTATAAACCGTGTGTGTTTGTCCATAAATTTGTCCTGCTGCTCGTAGGGGTAGCGGTCTTTAAGGTTAGCTCGAGCGTAAGCATATGACGAACGCGCGTGTTTGGCTTGCCGCTTATAATTTCGATGCGGCGTGGCGAAATTCATGCGCTTAATGCACTGAAATATACATAACGTCGTGCGCTAATTGAGTGTTCTCATGTTTAGACATTCGTATAATGTGATTATAACAGCCCTGCGCCTGGATGCGAAACGCTCGACCATTTGGCGTTGTAAAAATAGAAGTTAACTTAAGTCGCACGACGATAATTACAAATCAATGTTTTACGCTACCTACCGCACCGAAAACACACGCAGTCGAGGGATAAATTACAAATGTAATGCAAAAAACAACCGAAAAAAAAAACAACAAAAAGTTTTTTTATTGTTGAATGTTTAAACATGGATGTAAAGTGTTATAAACGACACGCAATTAATTACATTTTAAATGTATCATTGACTTGAATTAAAAGGGTTAAAAGGGTAAAGCGACACTTCAGTTAATTGAGAAATAAAACGGAGCCAAAATTAACATTTGAATGTTTTATAGAGTTTGGTATCAAGTTTGAAATATTTATGTTGATTTCCGATAGTAAAACCGCATAAAATTGATTATTATTTAATATTATACTTGAGGAATATATTTTCTCACATATGTTGAATGAATTATGACGAAAATCGGATTAAATTTAGCGCGTCGCGATTTACGAAGCAGGAACAACATTTGTACGTCACGTGTGCGGAATGATAAAAGTTTCCTGCGCGTCTTTTTTCTTTTCTTTTTGACGTTTTGGCGACGCTCAACATTCATCTCGCATTCCCGACAGGATCCGAGGCCCGCAGCCAACGGAATCTGTTGATATTCCGTCATTCCTAAGCAAATATTTTCTTGTATATTAGCTCGTTCTGTTTGATTCCAAATTTTTCTTCCTCGACGGCATATTTCGTGTTTTTGTCTTTTTATTTAGTGATTTACCCTTTTTTCTACCTCCCTTGAAGACAAAACGTATGATATCATTCACTATTGTGAGCTTATCACTATGGATACAGAACAGTACGGAATCAAAGCTTTCAGTCTTAAATCTGGTAGGAAGGGTGGTTGCTAATTGTATATTTAATCTGCGTGGCGATGTGCTAAGATCATATTTCAATCTATGACTCACAAATGATCATTTTTTAAATTTTGGGTTTTAGTAGACGCGATGCGCTTGTCATCACGAGATTGTTAGATATCTCCCACTGACAGGGATGTCAGTGACGACCGCAACCAACGCACACAAAACAAGGGGGTTGCTCCCGTCACTTGCATCTCCCTGTGCATTTATCTACTGCTATTAAAAATTTTGAAGTCTCATAGTGCAGCAGCAACATTACAAAATAGCCAATATTTCAATTGTTTCACTTTTGCACAAAATAATCCTCATGAATGACTATCTGTATGCAACTGCAGTTTTCGAGAGTTTTCACATTGTTGTTATCAATGGTTTTGTTCGCTTGTCATCGGCATTTATTCGCCTCCATGATACGAGTTCGTTATTTACATCAGCGGACGTGAACATGACACGAGATAGAAAGTTGGATGAGTGGATGCGTCCGAGTTATTGATGGGTATATAGCTCATTAAAATCCATTAAAAATTGAATTCACGCCGCTTACTTTCATCAAAATTTTTGTTTTGACGTTTTTGTCAACGAACATCGTCCAAACTAATAATCCGATAGTGTTATAAATAGTTTTGACACGTAAATATTTGAAATAGCTTCCAATCGCTTATTTTACATGGCCTAAAATAACAATAGGAAGATAATAAAAACTTTCAAAATGTTTTACATTATATTTGTCACAAGTTATCCAATAAAATTGCATTCGCGTTTCCGTCGACTTGTACATCTGTTGAAACTTTGCAAAGACTTGTTTGCTGCTCGTGCCTAAAACGTTCGATTCGAAAAGTTTCGCATTCGGGTACCTTACATATCGCAGCCGATACTCGGTGTCAAACAAATAAAATCGTTTTCGAGCAAATATCGCCACACGTTCCATGAATGTATACGCGCTTCGATAAACCTTATAATCTGATAATACTGCGAGAGTGCAACTTTATTTCATCCGCTGTTCGTTGCATAAAATATTCATGCTAAAAGCCCTCTCCGCTTGAGCACATGTTTGTT
Organism: Dalotia coriaria; assembly: GCF_025399875.1. NCBI lineage: Eukaryota > Metazoa > Arthropoda > Insecta > Coleoptera > Staphylinidae > Dalotia > Dalotia coriaria. The sequence goes on from NW_027045446.1 coordinate 3,737,895, forward strand.
GTTTTTTTGAAAGAACCTCAACACAAGCAACAAATGTGTTTTTTATATTATTCAATATTAAACGTCGAAATCAAACCTCAATGGCAAAAACAATTCCTTCAGAGGTAATCATGAGAGTGGTTCACACAAGAAATGAATAATTTCAATGTTTTTATTGTTTTGAGAAATTGTTTCTTGATTTCAATTATTTACGAGCTGACATGCAATTGTATCGTGTTAAATATGCGTTCCAAGTGTTGGCGAAGTGCAAATTACACGTTTAATATCAGATTTTTGTGCGCCTTTTGTACGCCGCGCGCGGTGTGAAACTTTTCGAGACTTTGCGAGCCTCGCGAGGTCTATAATTTAGCAAATTTATGTACGAAGCGCGCCACTTTTTCATTCCGCCTTTTTTTACATTTGCACATTTGGGTTTCACCACAATTTTAAAAATAGATTTGGTTAATAAAATGAATTGTTTTTCTACGCACCTAGAAAATCAGCAGCAGTTGTGAACAACGATAGCACTGTTATGATCACCACGCACACGTAACGCTCGCGGTTGTTCGCCATGTGGACGGCGTCTACTCGAGGGGTAGTTATTGCGCGGCTACCGCATGCCGACTGACTGTGGTGGCGTCGCGACGCGCGGAGTACGGCGCCGGCCGGCAAAAGTGAATCGAACGCCTGCGCACCCTCTAGTGTGTATTGTATGGCATATAAACCGCATCCCTTCTAATGCACCCTCATATTACTGGTCAACTAAAAAGTGCAGTGATTTGAGTATTTCTAATCATATAATTAGTATAATAACTGATTAACGCTTAATATTTTACTTTAAAAGAAATTTAGTAAATTTAAAAACATTTTATCGATTGAAATTCTTTTTCTTTGCTGCATTTTATATCGGCGTTAACAAAGTTTAAAGTATTTGTATTTAGAACAAACTTTTCCGAACTAAAATCGCTTATAAAACGTTCGTTAAGATTGTTAATCAAAATACAAAGTGTATCATGCTTGAAATATGCATAATGTTTACATAAAAAACTTAATTTTTCAGTAACGCACTGTAAATATTGTAATAAATCATGTAAAAAATACTCGATGAACAAATTAAGCTCAAAAAACCTATAAGATGACTATGCTTCATAATTTCACAGAAAATAAAACTTCTTAATCAGCAAGTAATTTAGTGCGTTGGAGTTTAAGCGCGCTGCTCAAGCCTTACCTCGTTTTCCGCACTGCAAACACGCCGCAGCAAACACAAAGACGCGCGATAATAATCTTAATTAACGCAGTGTGCCTGATTTCATATTAATTGGCTATATGTAAATACTTCAACTCGTTTTTTGTCTTCGCCTGCCACAAATTACTTTTATTTCTTGGCGAACCGGAAATTTTTGTTTCATGCAGTTTTGTTTTCCCGTGGTTTCGGTGTTGTTTTGTTCGTCAGGCGTCATTAAAGCGCGCGCCGTTAATGATCGCACTTGAATACCTCGAGCGTATTAAATCAATCAAAAATGTTCTGAGTCATTCAATACAATTAATAAATATTTATAAAAAAAAAAAACATACAAAGTGCGGTATGATAAATTTGTGAATTCCATATTTTTGTATAAATTAATTTTCGGAGTATGAAAATAATCTCGGAGATTGACTATATTAAATTTTTCAATTTGCGCGGCTGCATGTCCTGCAACAGCTGCAATTTATCTTATCCGGTGAATTCCTCCCGTCTTATCCGAGCGTATCGCTTCGCAGGGAGCAAAAAAAAACGCAAATTAATTTTTCATTAATGGGAATTTTATTGACCTTTTCATCGTGCCGTGCAGGCGTAATCCATAATGTAAATGTCACGGAATAATTCACTCCGCCGCAAAAGCGCCGCCGAGAGAGGATCCAACGAAGCGAGCCCGATTTTTTCCACCCCTTGATGTCGCATCGCACAAACTGTGTATGCATTCGCCGTGTAAACGATGCGCGATCGTCGACTATAGCGCAAGCCACCCCTTGAAGTTATTATAAAAATACACACGCGGGGGTGGTTTTCACCATTTCATCGCCCATTAGTAACAAGGAAGCAAATTGCACTTCATTCAAAAAAAATGAACAAACGGACGCAAAATAAAAACAAAACACACATTGGTACAAACTAAACAATATGCTTTTTTTATTCTTACAAATTTAATACCACTATGAGAAATGGAAGTAGAAATAAAACAACACAAATGTGAGCGGAACGCAAAGAATCGTAAAATATATTATTATATTGTTAGAAGTCATACAATGAGTTCATATTGTAGCGGTGCAATGAGTCGAGTAGCGCGGTGCATAGAATTATAGCATCAATTTATAAAAATAAATCTTATCAAGATCAAAGCAATTGCTCAGCGCAGCACGGACCGGCGACAATAATATTAACACATCACGCCAACGTGGAATAATGATAACGAGCTGCGAGACGGCGACAATGTCGTCGAGCAATATGGCCTGCACTCGCTTTTTTTACAACGAGTGCGGGAGTAAGATTACATTCAACCGGGAAACCCTCGTTATGAAACCCTGACTTAAAAGGATTCGCACAAAGCGAAAATTTAAAGATTTTAACCATAACTTTAGGAGTTTAAAGAAAAAAATATTTTTTTTCTATTTTTTCTACTTGAAACTAAAATTAAGATTACGACTAAGATTTTTACCTCTCTCGGTACTATGAAACACATTTAACTCTTCGCGACGCTAGGGTCTTGACTTATATCAAATTATGAGTAATTATAATTACTTTACCCTTCGCTGATGTAAAAAAAGGTCCTCTGGTTTCAACGCTTTATTTGCTCTTCAAGTTTTTTTCCCCAGCTAAATTTCAGCCCGAAAAACAAACGTAATATGTATTAAAAACAGCAGAACAAAAAAGAGGACGCTGGCACGTACAGATAGTAAAATGTTTCTGCTTTATTTTCGTTCTTTTTTGTGTGCTGCGAAAGCTAAGAGACGTGAACTGTGACGGGATGAAGAGATGCACGAACGAATGTGTCTAAATGTTTATTCAAAACATAAAATAAAATGCTTACACGTTTAAAAAGAAAAGAAAAAATGCTAAATTTAATTTTTTTGTTTTCTGATATTGCGTAATGAACGACTTATCACAACTCATAATGCGGTTGCATGTCGCTGCGTTCCACAGGAAGGAAATGCGTTATTTTTTCAATTATGTCACATTATCGCACATTAACACTGACATTATGAATATTATCGTATAAATTTTATCGTGTATGTACACATTTACATTTTATATCTTTAAATGTCAAAGTGGGGTGATTTCAATATTATTTTTGGGTAAACTAGAAGCCTCTTTTGATACCATTGTAAAACATGTACGCATTGTTATTTATACACAAATCTCTGACATAGTTTTCCACGAAAAAATATAAATCTACAGAAGTGTTGCGCAAAAAGTGTTCCGTCTGCATTCTGCAGTCAAACAACAACTGTAAGCCTTTTATAATAACATGCGGGTTTATGCAAGAACGAATTTAATTAACATTATGCCTCGGATATTTAGTCGGTGCTGCATTCTGCAAAACAGGCGCGCATCTTTGAGCACTCTCTTTATTAAAGCCTCCGCATTTTCCAGACGTCATTTCGAATATTTAATTTCTAACTTGTTGGGGTTTTGTCGCAAGCAGTCCTTATTTCACCGGTAGTTTTCTTATTTACTCACTTCCTACAAGAATAACTTGACTATCATTAAAACTCTGGATAAAATCCTCATTATAAATCAGACTTTTTAAATTGTTTGTTTTTATTTTAATGTATTTCGTTATTTTTCTGCTAGTTTCCGGTTTCGACGACTAGTGATTTATTTACACTTGATGTCTAGTTGAATGCAAATTGTTTTTAGGGCAATTACAGTGTTAAACGCTCGCACACAAAGTGAACGCGATACATGTTGTTTGGCGGTTGTGCTCTCCTTACTTGTTACGCCGAAGTGCGCACTTATACCTCGTAAAGTGCGCTTTGATTTATGACATAGCGCGGTGTTTGTTGCGCCAAGTACGCTCGCAAAATAAACACCCGTCCCGTGCGGTTTCAAAGCGATTAGCGCGGGCGCGCGTCGACACGAAAAACCCGTCCTCGATCGACAAACACCCTTGGCGCCGCCACCTTCTGCACCTCACACGAGACACAGCTAAGTACTCACAAATATAGCCGAACAGCCGAAGCAAGCAGCGAAAGTTGTAATTAGAAAAGTTTTCATATGTCAATAAACATATACCTTTCAACACTTTGTATACACGCGCTGCGCTGATTTTTTGATTCGTGTGCGTTTTCATACCTGGTCAGCGATGCAGGTGAGCATATAATTTGTTCGCGGTTAATGAGCGTCGACGATGTCGGATGATTGCGGCGATATAAACGTAATGCGCCCGGAATAAAATCGTATTTGCATACGGCACGTGCGTGCGAAAGATTTCTGGTTGCGATCGTGTGTACTTTTCGAGAAGTTGTTTAACAACAATACGGGTCGCGCTGGTGAAAACATGCCCTCGACATGAGAGGATTCGTTTCTGGTTTTCTTTCTTTCCAAACACACCAAAATGCTTCCGGTAAATTGATGGTTATTCCAGCGGTAGGTACTTCACCTCAACCACTACTTATCAACCAAAAAATACCGCTGCGAATGAAATAGAATAGAAAATTGTATATTACGTGCATAAAATTGTAATTTTAGACACGCAGGGTAATTTTTAATTTAATAAAATGTTTAAACAACACTTTTATGCACTGATGAACTAGATAAATTTATAAAAATTAGTTTTTTTGTAATATTTTATTGTTTAATGATTTATTTTTGGGATATCAATGTCGACATTGGTTCGGTAGTCGTGCTGGGAGATCGTTACCCGTGGTACGTTAAATATTCAGGCATTATACGTTCGTGATTTTCGGTTACACGCCATTCGTCTTAATGATACCTCTGGCTGCGCGGAGTCAACGCGGCGACATTAATGTAGCCTAAACATGTACATATTGGCGGTTGGGCGTCTCACCCCTTGCTCTTTCCGCCACAGCCGTCGCCGTGCTTGCCTTCTCGAGCCGAAAAGCTGAAAATTTCAATTCACTGCCGTTGCTTAACCCTACCCGAAATTCCGCATAAATCATACACAAACCAGCTTATTCTTTACCAACATCACGGCAGCAAAGCCCCAAATGAAATTTTCGTAAAATGCATGCGACCGCTGCAACGGTGCAGAGCAATTCCATTCGAAAACAATATTCATAAATCAGAAACTAATTGGCGCGCATTGAAATTGAAACGACAACAATACCATCGACCCCTGCAGCTCGCCACCTCTGGCCTCTTAGTGTTTGTTGTTAGGTGCGCTAAGCAAAAGCAGCTTCCATCAACAACGAACTTTAAGATCGTTGTTAGTTACAACCCGTCAGGGTTCAGAGGTCTTCGTTAGCACACAAGTTTGTAATAATGCTAATGTCTAGCTAATGCCCCGATGGGACGTCTTCGCTAAAGGGGTAGCAAATCCGCTCGGCGTTCGATACCGATATTACACCCGGCGTGCAATATTAAACAGCGGCCTGTGGTATTCAATCAGTCGTTTAGCCGCAATACTTCCGGGCCCGTTACATCCTACAAGCGCATACCATCCCTTTAAACACTGACTAAGATACCTTAAAGAGACAAAAACAAACTGCATTCGCCTCGTAATAATTTCCCAACTTCTCGAGAGTTTTGTGAGCAAATAGATAAATTCCACATACTTTAAAACATGTCCAGATCAGCAGATATGTCACCTTGATTAATTCTTAAACGGATATAAATAATGTAGCATTTGATGTTTTTTTTAAATATGACTATCTCTTGAGGTACTTCAATTTTAAAATTCGTTTCCCCGTCAATTGTTTGATACCCCTAATGAGAACTTTGGCAAGCTTCAGCTTCATCGGTAATTATACTACTTCCCCGGACGATGTTAGTTAAGCACTGAAATTCCGCGCGCAGGTTGCTAATTACATTCTTGTAGCATTTTAATAGTCGAATTCCTTGCCATTTGGCTGGCACGACACGATCGAGCGCTCTAGAGTAGCACGTGAGGTTATAGACGGGTTTTTATGCGGCATTAGAAAAGTTTTCGAAAATTTCTTCAAAAGTTTTCTCGTTATTATAAATGCAGCGCACCATCGTACACGCCTCTGCGTCATACATTCGTAAATTTCAAACTTCGATGAATAAAGACCGGGCTTTCGTCGTTTTTTACGTGAATACACCCAGCGGAACATCTTGTACGAAAAAGTTTCAATGTTGACTGGACGGGTTAGAAAACGAAGTCGATTTTTGACTCAATTAAAACCAATCCGTTGCTGGTTTTAGACGTTTGGGCAACACCAGGAGTGTTTATTGTGATGAACGATAAAGAATCGCCTATCGCACCTCGCATCCGTCGAGTAATTAATAAACTTTGTTGTAACTAAACGCGCGCTGCTAGTTTTCGTCGTACTTCATCCATTTTAATTATGAACAAATATTTGCGCTCTACGCGCGTTCTTTGCTTTATTAAATTCACCACCTGGCGCTTTTCAAAAAGGAAACAGATTGATGCATTGCTTTTTCGATAATTTAATTCCCAACAAATAGTCAATGAACTTCAGCGTTGGGATAAGCGCAAGTCCAATTAAAACAAATAACCGCCCAGACGTAGCTTTTGGCGACGCAACAAAAGTACGAAAAGCAATAAAGCATGACGGCGGCAGGTAAATCCTGCCGCCTGATCCCAGCGAGCTTTCGGCGTGATCCGTACAACGTAATGGTGTCTCGTGTCCAAAGAGTGACGGTGTCACGCGACCGTGTGTAGGCCAATCACGCCGACAATGGCATTAACAAGACGCAGCTTTCAGTAAACAGCAAGCGTAAGCTCATACGACGAGATATCTTGCAAGTTTTTACAATAATGCTTAGCTGGTATACAATGTAGTTTATTTTTGTTGTTAGTTTTTAACGAAAATTCAACGTCTGACAGTGAGATTTATGACGATGAGATGCACTGTGCGCACGTCATGGAGAAACACCTAATTAGCACGCTTGTGTAGCGCAAGAAAATCGTCGACGCTCGAATTGATAACTTTATAATTGTTTGCCAGTCAACTCGCCGCCTTCACTGGTTTTCGTGAATGTTCAATTATCCCTAATGAGTTGCTATTATGAATCGTTACGGCGCGCACAATTCTATTGAAAAGTTTTTACACTTGGTTAGATGCACTTACTAGAAAGCAACAGATCAGGATTAAAAAATTAATATTTTTCATAAAACATTTAGAAAATTATGTTTATATAATTATAATAATAATAATACAGAATTTTTATGTGATGTTGTAAGTTAATATTAATTTTAATACAATTCTGTTCGGTGAGAAGTCGAAACATGAGTAGAATTCACAAAGTATGTACGCTTTTCTAAGAAAACTTGTACACAATCCACAAACACGCTCGATGCTCATGCCGCCACAAAAGTGGAGGAAAATTATTTAATTGCGTTCCGACGAAACGCGCACGAAGTTAGCTCTGCTTCTTGGCGCCGTTTCGACGCTTAATTCAATTTTTCGATTAATCCCCATCGAAGCGTGTCATCCGGACGTGCAGCATCAGATACTCTGTCATACATTCAATGAAAGCGTCGCTGTTTTCCAAATGCTTGAAAACAGTGTTTCGCGCAATGTCGGCGCAAAAAATCTGCACACGGGCAGCGAAAATATGAATTCGGTTAAGTCGGGCGTATCGGCACGCTCGGGCGGCGCCTATCGGCTTTCGCAGGATTGCATGGAGTTCGCGTACGGCACGCAGCATTCGTACATCCTGAAGTACCGAAATATATGGCGGCGCACAGGAAATTATGTCCGACTCCCCATCCACATATTACGACCGCGTATTCGCACCATTGTCTCTGAACGTGTGTTCTGCGTGCGCAAGGACAACATCAGCTCTAAATCACGATTATGATTTACTGCATATTCCGCGCAAATTGAAGCGATAAATTAATTCACACAATGCACATCATCAGCGATCATCATAAACAAAAACTAGAGTTAAAACACAGGTTATATCCTAACACTTAAAATCAAGAGAAAATAAAATAGTATAAGGTTAATTGTCTTGATCTAGCTTTGGAAGTGCAAGTGCAGCAGTTTAAAAGAGGCCATTGCATTAAAAACCATTTAAGATTGGAGCGATAGCGAGTTTACTTCCAATTCGTATTTGAACTGCACCGAAAATTACAATAACTTGGGTGAAATTGAAGGAAATTAAAAGTTTTTATTTTATTTTTGCTGCAATTTTTAATTATTTTCCTCGTTTAATAACTAGTTTAAGTAACTTTGAGTTTTTTACATTCTAATTACAAATTAGGTTAAAAGCTCTCAGCAGGAAAAGTACGTGAACATAACTACCTATTTGTCAAAAATTATAAAAGTTTGTGGACTTGCATAAAATGTTAAAATATTGAACAACTAACACAAAAAAAAAAACTTTTTTGTATTAAATGCACGAAAAACGATTTTAATTAGAGTTTAACATTGTTAAAAAATAAAATTGAATGAGAACACTGTTCTCTTATCGCCGACGACAATAATGCATTATTAAATTGCAAGTTTTACAAAAATTAAGGACAAAGAAGAAGCTGCGTCGTCAGTCTTGCATTTTAATAACTACATCTTTAATATTTTTGCCTGCGCGATAATGATCACTTCGAAAGCAGCCAATTTGCAGGCAAATTAAATGTCTCGAGAGCACCATGTTTGCAATCGCAGCGAAAATCGATGAAATTGAAGCAAAAGCTGCATGCTCAATGCTAGGTGGGGTCAAGAAAGAAATACTCGTGTGTTTTTAGGCGCGCATTTCGCTTCTCAGTAAATATGCGGAATGGCAACGTGGTACGGTATGCTATCGTCGCATTCTAAATAGTTCATAGAAAATTCCATATTGACTGGCGCATGAAAAGAGAGCTGGTAATGGTTTGCGGTCGCCGCGCAAAAATCAATGGTGCGCGGACAAAATAAAGTTCCGGTTTCTCTATATCGCTTTTCTTACCGTAAATTATACGATAATACAGGTGTTTCACAATAAAATATTCGCAAAAATATTTATGAACATTGGCTTCTGTTTATTCTGCATTTATTTTGTTTATATCACATCTACAGAATTTTCGCTGTTGTTTTGTAATCGTTGATTATTTTGTTGACTTTTGGGCATCTTGTATGTTGCTAAAGACGCTGTGTATTTCAAGAGGTATACGTTTATACACAGATCGATGCCGGCGATAATAATTACGGCTAATTTGCGCGCTGTTTTAGGTTGTTTCACTTTTACACACAATATTTTGTATAATTTTATGTGATTTGCGACGTGTGCTCGCCTGCTCGTCGACAAACACAAGTGCATTTGCTACCGTCGCCGCCGCCGCCACCTATTATTATCGAGTATTGCATGTTTTCATACGTTCGCGGCCTGTCGATTCCGGGAACACCGTCGCCGTCCTCATCATGCCGCCGACACCGCCTTCGCACACACCGCTAATAGTCATACAGGAACAGAAAAGAAACGAACAAGCAGGGTATGTAAACACACAATTAAAGCATGCAAAGGATACGAAACAATGTGTTGGGAATCGTGCCTTATGAAAAAATAATCCATTGACGTTTGGCATGCATAAGAGCTATTATGGAGTAGTTTTTCGAATTGGAAACGAGCAAACTTGTCAATTTGGGAGCGCATTCGGTGTGCATGAAAAATCGATTGAAAACTTTTCTTATTTTCCTAGCCAAATATAAATACCCAATCTGAGCATGAAGCCAGTCTATAAACTACCTGCAATAGTATAAAAATATACATAAGGGCGACCAGCAGCACGCAACAGACATAAATATTATGGCGTATTGTTCACCGACGCGTTCGGTCAACTACCATGCTCGCCTTTGTGTCAAAACGTCAAAACCTAATAGAATAATAGAATAAATGTATTCACATTGGAAACGTGAAATTTTATATGGTTATTACCATGTTCCTCGAGTGCGTATTGTCAGTATATTACCAAAAATTGTATTTCTTTTAAAAGTGATCGTGATCAACTCATCAAGATGATGAATTATGCTGAAAACTTTGCGCGCTCCATAACCAAACTTGAGCGACACGAATTAAATCTTTGCGAACTCCAACGGGTTGGCATTACGAAATAATGCGTCAAACTCATTCTGTCGAATGAAAAAAAACCGCGCGGCAGCGATTTATGGAAATGATTGATCGAGGCAATAACATTCATTACGTTTCGATGACGACGAAGCGTGACGAGATGAGTGCCTAATGGAAAATTTCCATTCGTTCTTTTAAATTTTTATTTCATTTTTTTAATTATATTGCTTTGTTTGCAGAAAAAACTATACAGAACAAAATGTCGTAATTTGTCAAATCGAGCCATTTTTTTAACCAATGGGTTTGCTAATATCGTTAATATCAACAAACGGTGTGCTTGCGTACTAATAGGAGTGGAATATTGGACGGCAGAGGGCTGAAAAAGCAAATGTAAACGTATTTTTGTTCAAACGTACGATTAGAGTGAGTATGCACGAGTACGATGCATACATTCAGCCTAATTGAATTACAGCTTCCAATGCGAATCCGCGCATTGAAAGCGGAAGCAAATAGGAAAAGAGAAAAGGGAGCTTTTAAGAGCATGCAGCTTTTATTTCAATTTGAATTACTACGGAAGTCAAAATATTACTGCATGGCATGGACTATTTAATGTCAATATTTATAAAAGTAGTAAATAATATAAAAACACGCATTTTATAGTTAAATATGTGCGCGTAACTCTATTCACATCCTATTCACTCAAAGCATTGATTATGCTCAAAGCAGACAATAGTACTTTACACTAAACCTTACTCATTTCAAAGCATAGGGGTAGTAGTTTCCACGAGTTTCCCACGTCTTGCCGGCATGCTACCAATATTTACTGCAATGTCGATAGTTGTGCATCCCTGCATCTCTGGTTCCCATTGATGCACACCGGGGTCATCCCCGCAATCCAACCACCACCCAGCATCATTCTAATAACTCTACTGATGAGTATGCAAACACCGCAGGCGGCGCACGCGCTCAAATGTTTGGTATCAATGAGGAGATTATTATTACGAGGCCACAAAGGAACAGATGAAGCTGAAGCTCATGATGAAGCATGCTGAGTATTTTCTCATGTCATGTTACTTGCGCAGCCCGCCAGCTGCTATTGGCTAATTTGTTTGCGATCGATCAAGTCGCAAACTTCCTTATTTATACCCGCAGGATTTGGACATCAGCCATCCGGTGGCGGGCGGCTTGGGGCGGATCCAAACACTGCGCGCATTACGTATTCATGATTTGCTAAACTACATTACATAATTAAACGCCGACATGGAACCACATTTACAAAATTAACGCTCATGAATTGACAGATACATAAAATACCAACTATGGAATATTTGTAAAGTGCTAACAAATTTAGATTAATATTCGCTTGATAGTTAAACTGTTTTAAACTTTAGTGTTTTAGATAGGGGATAAATTGTACGTGATTAATACAAAACTGTCGATTTATTATCTCCAAGCCATGTTAACAAGCAACAATGAAAAGTTAATATTAAACTGCATACAAACTAGTTTAACATAAATTATTCAACAAGTTGTTCCGTTTTGCATATATTGAACTGCTTGCGGGGGTTGTGAGTAATTATATTAAAGTATATTCCGTCTTGTGTAATGAATCATTACAACTTTAGTATAATTTATGTGATTGTAATATATAATTCGGGAATATAAAAATGTTTTTTTAAGTACTTTTTATTCAAATGTTTTATCCCTAGGTCAAACTATCTATAAGTGTACAAAGTGCCCATAATAAAATAGAACTCTGTAGAGGAGCAGAAAGAGTCGCGACAGAAAGAAAATCAATACTGGGAAACAGGGAAGGTGCAGTTTGGAATACAAAAGCGTTAGGACTATCAAATATAGATGGTGCTATAAGTAAAGGGCACTGTTCAAGCCCAAAACCCTTTATTCGTATCTGCAGCTTCTGAGAATGTAAGATGTTTTAAGTACCAAGTTCTTAGGGCTAGGACTAGGTGACAGTACAAATTATCAGTTGAGAAATAGAACTCTGCATGTTTTGCAGTTTATCAAAATGAGAAATCTGCAGAAAGGGCTACTAGATAAAATAAATCAATACTTTATGAACGGGAAAACGTGAAATGCCGATTCAATAACACAAACAGACGATTTTAAATTGAACTCTTAAAAACATTCCGAGATGTCGCTAGAATGTCCGTTTTAACTAAAAATATTCCCGCAGGTTTCTCATATCGTTGTTGCCATGTTTTGTAAACATGGGCTATAGTACAGTCATTTGGTGCTAAAAAACGAGGTTGCTTGGAAAATAGTGCAGGATTGTTGAAAATTGGTATTCATATAGATTTCGATGTGCTCTTTACGAATTTAAACTTTGCCACCTCGTATTTTGTTCGCTCGCGCCATCATCTTGGAAAAATTGTGTCTAAGAACAGTTTTTTGACCATATCTCCTTTCCGACTCACTTTACGATAAACATATCTATATAATAAATTAAACTAAAGAAAATTTCCTATAATTTATGTAAGTACATTTTTCTTGTAAAATTAGTATTTTTAGCGTACGGGTGCCGCAAAGTCTACTTCAACATTCGTTTTTGTCAAAAACTCATTTTCAGGTCATCATGACTGCTATTTTTGCTTGCTATGATTTGAGGGTGCTCCTGCTTCTCCTTGCTTGTTTGAAAGTTTCGCCTGCCGAGTATACTTTTGTTTTATTATTTCTTCATTGAGTCATTATTACGTATTTATCGTTCTGAATAGTCGTGTTGTTTGCAGTTTTGAAGCCATGGCTGATAACGTAAATTGTTTTATTTGTAAAACTCCATTGCAAGATAGTGAAGTGATTGAAGTAAAAGAAAAAGGATTGGAGACCTTTTGCAAGTCAAGCGTTAAAAGAAAGGATAATAAGGGTAAACTTTTAGAGGGATTGAGATCGGTAGTTGTTCACGAGATATGTCGGAAACGATATAATAATGAGAAATTCATCATTGCGTATAAAAATGGAAGTGTTGTCACGACTTCTCAACCTCAACTGCGATCCACGTGCCCAACATTCTCATTTAAAGATCATTGCTTTTGTGCGCTGCTGAAATAACAGCAGAATTTATAGCGAAACAAAAACGGATACGTTTGAGTGATCGAAATATTGTGTATAACGTACATAAATTATCGATGAAAAACACTATTTCAGAACGTCCTAGAGCACGTAATGATGATTGGGGTAGAGCGATTGTTGAATGTCTGAAGCGTGTTTATGATTTGGTCGCAGCCGATGCACAGTATCACAATTCGTGCATGTTATCGGCGAAGATGTAGATCTTCTTATTCTTTTAACGGCGCTATCAATGTGTTCAAACATATATTTGCTAAAACCAGAAAAATTTTCGTGGCCACTTTGACGCAGTAACCACCGAATTTTGCGGGGGTTCAAGAGTGCATCATTAAAATGTACTATTTCCCTAGTATAATATAAAACATACCTACGTAGCAAACACGAAAATTTCAAGAAGGGTTCCCGAGATATGGATGGTTTTCCACGGCGTGTTTTGAAAAATGCTAGAAAAGAGCAAAGTTTGGTGGCAATTTTGAGGCAGTTACAACCAAATTTTGCAGGGGTTTAAGAGTGCCTCTTCAAAATGCACTCCATCCCTAGTATAAAACATAGCTAACACGAAAATATTACGAAGGGTTTTTGAGATATGGCCTGTTTTCCACCGCGTGTTTTAAAAAATACTAGAAAAGGGCAAATTTTGGCGGTCATTTTGAGGCAGTTATGACCGAATATTGCGGGGGTATAAGACTGCATCACACATCGGAGAAAGCAAACATTCTATGAAGAGTACCGGAATGGTCAGATAAATGTAACTTACTCAAACACTAAGGGACCTTCTAATGAAGGAAGCGTCACACAATAGCCGACCATAAAACCGGAACCTTCTTGTAATTTGGAATATAAATATCTAACGCGAGCAAAAAAAACATTTATGGATATTAAACGCGCAAATAATTAGGAACAGGATGCAATTGTCGCCAGTTAAAACTTGTTGAGATCGACACGAATCTGGCGGCGATAGCACACGTTAAAGACGAGCAAGCACCGACGGGACAGTTCACGATAAGACTACTCGTGTGTGCCTGCTGCATGAACCCCGCTGGTGAGAGCAATAGATGCGCAAAGCCGGCGCGTCGATGACACACGACCTTGTGCGCGAATTGCAATAGACACGATACCTGCGATCAAAATTAAACTAAGCCTTGAAATGTGCGGCATGAGGGGATGGCAACGACAACACGGAAATGTGACAAGAAAGTGTAAATTATGTTCAAAACGAACACAATTCTCGTATTGAATACCCACGTTTGCCGATAAATATAGAAATAAACAATACAACCCTATTTTATACTTTTTAGTTCATGCTAATACGATCTATGAATGCTGCAGATAGTAGACACGCAATTAAGATGTATAATTAATTCATTCACACGATACAGAGTGTTTTACACCATGTTTTCAATATTTTTGAAGGATGCCAATTTTAAAGGGAGTTTAAGCGATTTTTTAAAAGGGGTAGAAGATTGAAAAATTATGCGTCATGAAGAAGAGTTCTAAAGCTATAACATGGGTAAAAATAATCAAAAAAACCCAAATAGTTCAGATGATACAGGGTGTTTTCAATACAATGTTTTCATTTTTGTGAAAACTGTCAATATTTAAAGGTCATTACGAAGGAATAAGAATATCTAAATCAGTTAATTAGTTCAAAGGATATAGGGTGTTTTCCACATCATATTTACGTACTTTATGAAAAATGCTACTTTCTAAAAAGCATTTTAGAACATATTCAGAAGGGCTAGAGGGTTGGAAATGTATGCATCGTGTAGGGGAACTCTCTAACTCTAACATATCGGTGAGTAACTGTAGAACAAGACTATTAGTTTGCAAGATACAGGGTGTTATTTTGCAAATCACAAGCAAAACAAAATTTTCTAGTAGTACCTACGATAAATCTCTGGCAAAAGCAACGTGCCGAAACCAGGGATTAAATCAGAGACCTTTTGATCTTCAGTCTAACGCTCTCCTAACTGAGCTACTTCGGCTTATTGACAATTAATGAATTATTTTGGAGTGATACTGGATGGCAGAATGGTACTGCATGCTTTTAAATTTTTTGAGAAATGCCAATTTTTTAATGACATTTTAGGGCACTTCTAAGGCGTTTTGAGGGTTTATTCAATCTATATACTTAATAACAGAATTTTTGTAGTTTCTGTCATTTACTACTTTCACTCCCACATCACAACATGCACGATTGCATAAACAAATAGTCGAATTTAAATAGTACTTTTAAGATCATTCCGAGATGTCGCTAGGGTGTCCTTTGTGACTACACATATTCCCGCGAGTTTAGCCCATCGGTCTTGTAATGTTATGTAAACATTGGTTATTGTAGCAGCGGATTTTATCAACTCACGTCCACTTTGTCTCATTTCACGCTTGAAATGTCATTATGTGATTTGCGCTCTGTCACTATCTCAATAGTAGCTTTTATCTATTTATATTAATTTTATCTTATTGGGCGCTTGTAAAGAATATTTAAATAAATCATCTAGTTTTACGATTAATTAACAGATATTATGTAGTATACGTTTCTTCGTTAATGGATGTTCAATTTAATAACGTTGTTCAAAGATATCTGTGTCCTTACGAGCGATTAAAGGTTCACCGCTGCAGCGCCATTAAATTCTATGCTAATTAAATGCCGCACGAACTATAGATACACAAGAGCCCGAACGGTAGGCTTTTCCATAGTAGTCATGGTACACAATTATATACATCAATCATAGTTCTCTTTGCTTCATTTTTGTATTGTTTCATGTTTCTTGGATTTTTTCCGGCGGTATCCATAGCAAAGTAATGGTACTAATAGAATAGTGGCGCGCTCTACCGGCGAATGTTCTGTTCCCTAGACCGAGACCAGTCGCTTAACATGACGTTCGGTCTCCTGTGTATCTTTACTTCGTAGGAAAATAAATCAATACTGTGTGAAGGGAGAAACTTGCTGGTTTGCATCCAAGCTAAATCAAACTGGAATCTGTACTCAAATTCTAAAATAATATTTAGTTTATTCATTTGCTACAAGAGGTAAGTTAAATTGTTCTAAAAATGGAAGCTGTTTTCACAAATTCATTAATTGAATAATAAACTAGGTGCCGCATTCATCTGTCATACCGAACGTGCGACATATTTAATACTTAAATATAATGAGAATGAAATAATTGAATATTAGATGATTTTAATTACAGTCCTTATTCAACATCAAATGTTAACTCGGTAAACCTGTATAACATAAGCTACATTATGCATTACCTTAATTAAATACATTTAATATGTATACCGTATACATATTCTAACATGATGCATATTAATTTATTTAAATCTTCCATTATTCAAGTTTATGTTTTGTGAAACGATTCGAAATGAAAATCGAAATTTTTACCAAACATGCGAAACCAGCGGTGGTGAAATGAACGTTTTAATTATTGGCTTAATTTTTGCTTTATAATTTAACGTCTTTGCAAAACTTAATTACAAACTAAGCATTTTCGTTATAGGGACCAATTTGTGCCTCAACTCCGTGCGTGTAATTTGCAGCTTCGCTTTTCTGCCACTTTCAACCTTCTCGTCCTTCCCAAACGACATTTGCTCTCTCATACTGCTGTCGGTGCGTGTGTATTATTCAAGAAATAACTACTCGCAAATGTGCCCCGGCACGAAGGTGCGAGCAATTGCCATAGTTAAACGCGCGGAAGGAAACGAGCCGAATTATTCAGCGCGTTCATATTTGCGCTCAAAATTTTACAACCGCACAAAGAAGCAAAGAAAACGCCGCCAATAACTCTGGTGGTGTTGGGATTTTGTTATTTCATTTTTCATTCGACGTGTGTCTGACATTTTGCACTTAGATAAAAATGTAAAAATCAACACAGACAGCGACTCTTATTTCATTCCGTTATTGAGGTTGTAATGGTCCCTTTTCGCTCCGGCGGGGTGAAAAGCATGTGCGAATCGAAAGCAGACCGAAACATGATGAATTAAAATTCTGGCATTTTTCATGTGATTCTAATGGAATGAAATTGCCGCCTTTGCCTTTATCACGTCGGTGACGACCAGCGGACGCCAAGAAGCAACAAAAAAGTCACTCTCTAATGTGATTGCGGCAACCCAAACATTACGTTCGCCAAAGGTTTAATTAGATTATTCTTTTTAAATGGACGCATTTTTTTCGTTCTTTTTGCGAAAAGTGTTATCCTGATGGCGTTGCGCGATGAATCCACTAGACCTTCTGGCGCGCCATGCCGTTGTCACTAATAAAGGATTTACTCAGTCGCTGACCCTGTAATATCCTTTGAAGTATTTACGGCAAACCTTTTTGCCCGATCGACCAACATAAAACATCGGATGTATTGTCGCAATGTTTTATGTTTCAGTTATTTTACGGGAAATGACTTTTTAGTATCAAGTTAATAATTTCTTATATTTCTTTCTAACTAATAGATCTAAATTTTTTACTTGTGTGATAAAGCAACATCACGTATTTCGTTAAGTTCGTTTCCGACTGAAAGACAAAGTCGCTTTCCACATTTGCCGCATTGATGTTGTGGCTTGAGGGCGTAATAACGTCAATTACAGTTACCATTTTCGTCGGTGAAAGCGCGTCGCGTTGACGCTTTGTTTTCTCTTCCTGCAGCTATTGCAGTTGCGCCGAACTGAAAACCTTGCGTATGCCGACAAAAATATCAAACAAAAAAACTCGACGCCAGCTAATAACAGCCAACGCCAAGAAACAAGTGAGAAAAAACATGAAAAACAAAATTGGAGTAAAACATCAACGCTACTGCAAACAAAACGAACATCACCTCCCAAATGGTATCTCGTGGCCTAAACGTAATCAAATTAATACGAGGCGTATAATCTCACTGCACACTTATTGAGAGGCGGCGCGTTGGCGGTGGCGCCGGAAGCAAACGGCCGGCGTTCACGCAATTTAAGGATGGAAGCTCGCACGACTCATCTTCTTCACACTTCGCAATTCCATCCGCACGCCACACACGGTTCACACGTCCACACGTGCGATCACCTTCCGATGCACATCACATCTACGTTACATGTCGACTCAAATTGTAGCCCATATACTTTCCACGCTGCTATATCTGTATATAAATTTCGCCGCTTGGTTTTTCCATTCGAGCACAATTTCACCACGGGGCGGTCTTTTCACACACAAGATGTATAAAGAGTAAGGGACAAAACAACAAAAGCTGGAGCGCACCATGCGAGCCCGCAAAGAGCAAAGTTGCGCACCGCCACGCGATGTAGATGGATTGATAGATATATTCCGCGCCGCCGAGATGAAAAAAAAAACAGTTGCGTATTGATTACGCCATTCACGCGCGATCGGGATTTTGCGCTCGCGTGGTCGGGAAAGCACTCAATCTGTCCCTCTAGGAGACGAATTCGCAAAAGGGTGAGATAATGGTTGATCAGGAAGCAACATCGGTTACAAATTACGCCAGATTGACACTAGGTGCTGCGACCCAAAAACAAGTTATAACTCTCTTGGCAATACTCTGCTTCCGTTTTTTGTTTCGCTTTCTAAATTTACACGCTTATCAACTTTAAGTTTGGCTAAAAAATAAAAACACAAAGTGTGGAGGATTTTCTGGGTTTAGACTTATTTTTTACTTTTGTTGAAAATTTTATCAAATAAATTGCTAACAGATTATGAAAATCTCAAGCATGTGAATATTGTAAATCTCTACTTAACATACAAATTATTGCTATTCATCTATTCATGTAATAACATATTTGTCTACTGACAAATATTCCAAGCGCAGAGCAAGCATGTTTATTGCTTGCGCGTACTGTCTGCTATATTGCTGACATTTTGATTTTCTGTGAAAATTGTAGTAGTGTTCAATGTTTTGCTTCTGTATACACACGCAAACACCAAAAGGATTATGCCCGTGTGTACGTTTTGTGTTAATTAGTTTGCCACGTTGAATTATGACTATGTCCCTATCCTTTTAATTAGTTTGAGCTGCGGGATTAATTCTGGTTTTAAAGTTACATATTATACTTCTAAAAATGTTTTTTTAAATATAATTTTATTTATTTGTTTTTCAAAGTCAAATTATCAAATTTGTAAGAAAGTGCTTCTGGAAACTTACCGTTAAGACTTAGCGCTCACCCACGCGAAGAGTATCTGCATAAGTGCGTGCAAGTCGCGTAAGTTCGCCACTTGGCGCGGCAGTTAAGCGCCGGTTTAAGTCGGCAAGATTTGTAAATATAAAGTTTTAATGATCCGCGCGCGCGACGGACTAACTGCAGGAGATGGGCGCGCATCCGCGGCGCGTTTTTAATATTTATACGCAGTTAGATGATTTACGGTGTAGCGGTGGCCGTGGCGGCGCGCTAATCCCGGTTCGGGGATTCTAAAAGTTTGATCGTTGTTGTTGAGGTGTCGGGGTGCGCGCGCCCGGTCCCGATGTGTTTCCTTTTCAGCGACCTGGGGTCGCACGACGCCTCCACACAGCCCACCCCGCAAACGACGTGCACGAGAAAGTTGCAGCGGCGCGTGAAACACCTTTGGAATGCTTTAGCTTTCATAAATATCAATCGCGGCGAGGTGTTATCGAAGTCGGGCGTAATGCTCGTATTAGAGTCACGTAGGAAAAGTTGGATGAAATGTTCTGTTTCGATTTGGGACCACCTCGGCAAATCCCTCACAATCTTAGCCGATCTCTTTGCAATCCAATATGGGAACGCTTGATCCCCCCCGAGTTGAACAAAGCCAATATCTACGGAGCTTTCTCCGCCCCGTGAGCGCGCTCCCTACATTCTATTTATTCAAACATCGCGCGCTGGGCGCAAGGTGCGAACTTTTTTCTTTATCATTCGTTCTCGTTTTCGTCCCCTTTTTTTTATTTTATTCCTTTTGGTTTTGTTTTCGGCGGTGCGCGGTGCCTGGTTTATGCGACGGCGTGCGCGCGTTATGCGGCGACGTGTTTGCCGAAATGCCAAATGTTTGCAAAGATTGTTTCGAATTGCCAATCATCGGGAAAATACTATCAAAATCTTTTTTCAAAACTTTTGGTTTTCCAAAAAAACTTATTTAATAATTATTCACGCAACACAAACAAAAACAGTTATTTTGTAAACAAATTACTCTCGAGATAAAAGTTTAAAGTCAAATCCTTTTATCGCATGCACAATGAATAATGCAACATCTTCTTAAACCTACGAAGAAATCTTTTCAAGTTGGCACTGTGCATTAATCATCGCCTTAAAATTCTCATTTATATTTCTGCAACTATTACATCCAATTAGTTCAGTTTAATGATTTAATATTTACGTAATTACCGTAAAACTATTGTGTTCGCAAGACGTCTGCTTAAATGGAAGCTGTTTTTACCATCGCAATTTTCCACGGCGAAGTGCGAATGAGAATGTGAATAGCGGCGGGGCGGGGATGGCAAATTTGCATTATGCGAATCTCGTTAGCGGGATCGCTCTCACGGCCACGTAATTAATCGCCATAAGTTATGTCGCTCTCTGCTCTCTGCGACGCGCCGCCGTCGCGAGACGAGCGGATGAATACGAACGGGCGCGTGCCGTCGTGCACGTACTGAGAGGGACACACGCCGCCATCGCCGCCCACGCCGTAGCGGCATAATATGACTAAGTGAGGTCCCCATCAACAAGTGGTTCTCAGTTGATTAGCAAGGCACGTCTTGTATCGAGCGGAGTGAGCCTCGCACGATATGGAAGTTATTTTACGTGTTATCATTTCTATAATTATTTCTGGGTATTTATAAAGAAATTTAAAATTATTGTTTGCTGATATTATATTTTATTATTAGTTTTAGACTAACATAGAAAAATGTAAGAAACCTTGCTGTCTGTAATGTGTCGTCTTGAGAATTAAGCTTGACAACCAGTAATTGCTTGCCATTGGATCATGTCGACAACTGAGTTAGCATTTCGTGCTCGGACCGTCGACATCGATGGATCTTTTTGGAGCCAAGATGTGGCGCGCGCGTTGACTACAAATTCAAGGATTTTCTCGGAAGTTTATTTCATTTGTCGATACTACCGGATTTCCGCTGCAATTTGTTGCAAATCTTTAATCATTTTGTATTTAATTTAGAGGTGAATAACATTTGGTATTGTAATATCGTGAGGGGTTGATATATGAATGTGATAAATAAATATATTGTACTGAATTACCGTGGGATCTGTTTTCTATTCCGAGCGTCGCATTATAAGCAGCCGTGCGATGCGGAACGCAAGGGGGCGGTGTGGCGACAAGGTGCGAAGGCACATTGCTTTGCATCCAGGCGCGTTTGCTAGTGAGGCCGGTTAACGTTATTCTCGATCACCAGGTGCGATTTATGGTCCTCTCCAGATCGAATTCGAAGATTTATGCCTGCTATCTACGAAACTATTGCCTATACTTCTTATCCGCGCGTCGTGCATCTCGGGAGGTTTGCGATTTATCAAAAAATCGCCTCTCGCGCTTTTTTACCAGCAAAAACTCGATCGTGCAGCACGCCCTCAGCATCATATTAGTTCGGTAAGGGTTACCGGAGATCACACTGGGATGACCCTGAACAAGCGGCTTGCAGTGACACCAGACGTGCCATTCGCCCTTTACCCGGCAGAAACTAATAGTCCATCGATAGCTGTAAGATTCCAGCGGGCGATGCTCGGAATGCGTCCAGATGCCGATTCGTTAAGCCATCTTTCATCTGATAAATACGAAGTGGCGGACTCGCCGAGAGGATCAAGTAGCGCCAGCAGACGGATATTGGTAAGCGTCAGCGCGAGCGTCGCGCACCGTCTGCACACCGCCGTCGCCGCCGCTGGCCACCACAAATCATCCTGAGTCCCGCTCCCGCGGGGCACGCAGTCAACTGTCGCAGCGTGGAAATCCGCCTTGACACACGTTCCACACAACAATAGAATCACGACGTGGTAGGAAAAGTAAACTCGGCGCTCTCACGGGGATGTGAGCAGTTTGTGTTGTACTCGAGACGTCATGTCGAGTGGCATGGGTGCGTCGAACATGTTCGCTCGTTAAAAAAATAAAGAAAAACAACAGCAATAGTTTGTTACCAGCCGGTGCAAATCTTCACGGGGAAAGTCAAAATCTCAAATGTTCAGCATACTTTTGCGCTTTTCCATTTTTCTCCTGGCTGGGATCTTTTTATGTATTTTTTATTTTGCTGGCGCACTCCATATTCTCTATGGTCCTCCACCCGCTCCTGTTTAATTTGGCCGCCCATTATTTTCTCTCGGCGAAGTGAAATTCACTGCTCATTTCTGGCGTTCTTCCCGGGGTGTTATATAACGAAGCGGTGCGCCGACGCCGGACGGATAAAGGCACAATGCAATATTCAAGATCTTCTGTTTGAGCTAAGGAAAATAAATTGTCTGGCTTGTATAATGGATGGCGGCGAGCGCGAGGCCAACGTGATGGCGTGCCACGGCGAAATCTCCGAGCCACAAGAACGCAGGGCGGCTACACTTGTTGAAGCTACTTACTTACCCTAATTCACTTCGCTCAGCCGCCGCCAGTCGCCCTCCAACATGCACACGCCATGCTTGTGCACCTCGGCCATTCATCACGTCTTATTAATGAGTCAACCAGCAAAGGTGTGCAGTGAAGCCTTCACGCCCTTCAAACGTTGACCATTTTAATTTGATTGGTGTGAGAATATTAATTGCATTTGTAAAATCGATTCTATTAACTGGATAGTGCTGTTTATCTTGTCAGATTACTGCATTATAATTAATAGGAAATAGGAACCTTTAATTATTGCCTTGGGTGGTGCTTGTGCGGCAAACATAAGCACAAAGCATCCCAAACTTGGGATATCAAGCAAAACAAACACTATTAGCACAATCAGATCTCGAACACATTTTTCCGGAAGCGCGGTGCGCGCCTCGCGGCTGAATTAAATCGCACGCGCACGCAATCCACCCTCTCGCTTTCATGCTACTCCATTCAGCCCTAAGCACAGAGAGCACAGAGCGGCTCGCTACCATAATTCAATTTTAATGAATATGCGAGGGTGTGCAATCTTCATTGTGAAATTATGTAGAACGATTATCACTCAATTTCCTCAATGCGGCATGTCGTGCGTGCCCGGTGTGGTTCGCTCAGATTATTACGAATTAGCGATAAGATTAATCGGTCTCGTTACGGTTGCGATCGTTGACTCGCAATAAATTTCTTCCAACACTCGGAAACCCCTCGATACCAGTTGTTTCCCGCTGTGATTTCATCGGAGAACACTCCAGCTCCCAAGGAGAGTAGAGGCCATTTGAAAGGACCTGTATGCTGCGGCCAGCGTGTAGCAGAATGAAGAGTGGTCAGAGGGCAGTCGATTTATTTGTTTGGTTAGCAGCCAGACCTTCGTGCCTGAACCCTGTCGCAAGAACAAAAAGAGTACTCCCAGCGCCGCCGCCGCACAGCGCCACGAACAATAACAATTAATTCAAGTGGAAAAAATGTAATTTGGGTTTTGGCTGGTGTGCACTTCGAATGCGAGGCAACGAAAACGGATCCAATATTGTGTTAATGTTTGCCACCAATCCCCCGGCGTGGCACGCCGCTCAAACGTGCGGCAAGTGGCGATCTTGATTAATCTATTTGCTCGGAAAGAATGACAAAGAGTCGGAGTGTTGTCCGAGTCCATTAGAAGCGTCCCTAAGCTCCGGAAAATTGATTTTCTTCAACATGTGCTTCTCGCGCGCTCAGACTGCGTCTGACCTCCGACGGATTTTTTTGCTCTACTTCATATTAGCCGCGCTAATTGCGTTTTGACTGATGCGATACATTAGGGTTGCTTGACAGAATAATGATATTTCTTGACACAAATATTTTAAAACTCGCCGGGTACTTAATGGCAGGATCTGAATAAGTGCTAATGGCTTGTCAATTCGCATGCGTGACGTTGATGACAACAAGCAAAAAGGCCATTAAACGGCGTGAATCGAGTGCGATTGCTCGAGTAGTGTAGAATTTTTGAGAAACGCGTGCGCAGAGCAACGGGGGCATCCGGTGGCGTAAAGAACTTTGCCCCGAAGGTGCGAGTACACGTTGTTTCCGTGTCGCTTCGTGGCGGAAAAACCATTACTCATAAATTCCCGCCGGGAGTCGATGCCGGCTGTCAGGTGCTGTCAAGTCGTTCGGGAACAGCAATCCATGTTGACAGATTGAATATGGGAGGTTTATATTGGTTCCCTGGTATCTCTGCAAGTGCAACTTGTGTTTTACAATGTAATCTTAAATCTTATTTTTGTTTAATAATAGTATAAGTTTGTTCTAGTTTATTCTGAAAGCTGTTAGAAATGTCATATTTTCACATATTACAAAGTAGGTATTTATTAATGCAGCACCAGCAGTTCGTGTTTGAATCCTCTTTGCTTCATGCACATACTCGTACAATAGATTGTTTTGCATTGCATATAGGTCGTAATGCATTCGATTTACTTCCGAGCAGAAATGTGTGTTGGTTACCAAAACCCTCTCACACTCCAACGTAGAGAAAACTCTGCGCAATTCCATCTTTCCGCCGGTATAATTGTCTAACTACCCAGGCGGCATTCGCGACGCCAACGCTTCGCCGTCGACTTTGTTTATTGGACTCGATTACAGTATCGTTCGGCAGAGCAAAGCAGCTCCATTTCACGGTGCTACCTTGCTCGCCAACACCCGTCACCGCCTCAGCGAGCCTTATCCAAAGTTCCCTCTTCCGCATGCGGACCAATCTGTTCTCGCACCCGCACACGAATTCCACCGTAGCTCATGCATAATAATGAATTACATCCCGAGGGCAAATTAAAATTAAAGGTCTGACGCGACGAGCGCAGTCTTCAAAACTACATACGACATATGCAGATCAACCCAGGACTAAGTACACAGAATCTGGTGAGTGTCTTTAATAAATTACTATTTCTTACACGTTGTTAGCGTTGTTGTCATGAGTAAGGAATTAATCAACATGTGATTTGTTGTGTTGGTTTGCTGTGGCGCTGAGACTGGTTTGTTTAGTTCACAAATTTGTAGATCATGTCCGGGCGTCCCGATAATGGAACGAGATTTGATGTCGATGCGAACGTGCAGGGCGTAAATTATTTAGAAGGTGGCGCCCATTCGGTAAATTCGCATTCGGGAAAAACACGACCGCAAATCTGGCGCTGTCAGGGCGGCCAGCAGCATGCCGGTAGTTTAAGAAACGAGCTCAGAGTTTCCGCCCGGCCGTTATTTCGCCTCGACTCCTTTGGGGAATAGAGTGGCAAAACGTAGTGCGGCACACTCGTCGACTTCGTGATATCCTAATTACATCTCGGACTAGTTAATAATGCAGTTTTCGATGTACACCATCCTCTGTAGCTGGGATATTTATACGCGGGGCAGTCCGACGACGACCACAACTCTAATTGCGATTTTCATTTACGCGCACTACAGAAAAGCGCCTCAAACTTTACCGAACAGGCAATAGGGAACAAGTTGGAAAACCAGCCGTTAAGGGATTGTCCCGAAAATTGCGTTAGGAAAATGAAATCCGATAATCCGATGGAAGCGCGTCTTGATATACACACAAAAACGAACACTAACACTTTCAACAACTACAAAGCAAAACATTTTATTCATTGTCACTGTGTGTTCAATTTTTTCCAGTTGTTTCCTTTATGCAGAGCAAATAACACTCAAAGAAACACTAGGCAAAGCTAAAAGATAACAGGGATTGTGTCGCCCTTTTGGAAAATCTCTGATCTACATGACTCTACTATTATTTTCGTTAAATATTTTACTGAAATGTTTGCGCCCTTGTTTACGACCAAGTGTGCACACGTCGTACGAATACAGAAGTCAGCAGCAGGTTCAGGTTGGGAACCATCTGGGAGCACTAAAGAAAAGCACAGGGTGGCTACCCCTTCAATAAAAAGCGGCGAGATATTACTGCAAATGCTGGAAATCGTGCGACGATATTGCTGGGATTTCGTTTTAAAGTACACACACGCCGATATTACGTCTCGAATTCGATCCGCGCGTGTACGCAAACAGCGCGCGAGAAGTCTAAAAATTCATCTCCCCTCTCAATAAAAATAAAGTCAAGCACTTCACGTTCAAAATTGTGATTTTTAGTAGACATTATAATACTTACCAAGCTGAAAACTTAACTGGGTTCAATGATAGATTAATACATTATTTACATATACCTTTTAAACTTTATTCACCGATTGATTACAATATATAATACTTTAGCTAAGATACATTTTTGCTCGATTCAATATCACACGTACTACTCACAATTGAGGCAGTTCTAGCGTTTTTTTCATGTTGGAATGTTCCTCTCTTCGATTAGAAGATGAAACCAAATTAAAACAACACTAAAGACAGAGCGGGCGACTTATCCATTAGTTTTTTTGGTTTATGATCATGTTTTTAAATATGTTTAATGCATTTTTGTTTTAATTCTGTTACAATTTTGCGTTTTGCATAGCTTTGCGTCTTGTAGGAATCATGGTTATATGTACACACGAGATGCAAACCAGCATTTGCACCATTTATCGCCAGCCACGTCAGCGTCGCATTTTATTAAACACACTTGATATATTTATACATTATTTACAACACGTCTGGTTAGCTTCGTGGTAAGTTTATTACATGCATACCGCTTGCAGAGTGATGCAAGGCGTTTCAGTCAGTCTCAGGAGCTGGATATGTAAAAAATGTCTTTGTTTAGAGGATGCCGGATCCGTAGGATCACCTCAGGCACAGCACTAATGCGTAAACTACGAGGGCTGTGAAGGTCGCACTCGGGGATATTTTGGAGCCGGTGCCAATGCCACTGTACGCCCCTGGCGGTTCCCGAATCACCGAGGGGCGGTGTGATGGGAGTGTAAACTCGCCGTCGCCTTCGTAGTCATATTCTGTAACAAAAACAACAATTCAATCAGAAATTATACAATAATATTGAAGGTATGCCATTCAGAATTTAAA
The DNA here is from genome assembly GCF_025399875.1 of Dalotia coriaria. Taxonomy (NCBI): domain Eukaryota; kingdom Metazoa; phylum Arthropoda; class Insecta; order Coleoptera; family Staphylinidae; genus Dalotia; species Dalotia coriaria. The sequence goes on from NW_027045446.1 coordinate 3,765,113, forward strand.
TTTTCAGAACAACAATCCTTCTTCTTTTAAATCTGCGTATAAATTATAAACTGGTTTGACCGAGATGCATTTGGGCTAAAATTCTAGTTAAGATTAAGATGTTCAAGTGAAAGAAAGGGAAGAATGTTCAAGAGGGGGTCAATTCATCACCTTGGTGGATGCCGACGTCGGTTTTTCCAGCAATTACACGGTTGTCGTCAACGCCGCCTCCGCGTTCACGCCGGTCGCCGACGCGCACCCGACCTGAACATAAATATTATTGGTCATCTACAAACAGATGGATGAATGTTGGAGAGATGTGGAATATGATCTATGTCTTCTGGCATGAGACGCTCAACCAAGTGGGTAATAAAAGACAACGAGGTCAATTTTTACATCGCGTCCCATTGGAAAAATTGCGAATTTTAGACTTATTAGACTTAAGATGTTTTGCAGATATGCATACGCATGCAAACGTACGAGAATTACTTGAAAGTTTATTTTTTCAGACGGAACTAATAAATTCGAAGTATGGTGCCGCCGACGGCGCCTCTTGCCAGTGGCGGTTTTGTGTACTCATAAAAGTGGCTCGTTCATTTGCACAAATGTTTATTCATGCACATTATCTCGTACCTTTCTTTTTCGGTACCATTGTCGGCAAATGGGTTGTCGTTCTTATTGTTGTAGGAGCTGGGATTTCTGAAATTGCATCAGCATAATGTAGCAATACCGCTTTGTTCGACGCGGCACACAGAGACAATTGGATGAGGGATGCATCACAAGTTTCAAGTCACTTCTCCTGAATAAAACAGCATGCAACTCTTTTTCCAAGAACAAAACTAAAAATCTTCCCCATAACAAAAATGGAATTTCACACGAATGAGATGAAATGCACAATAAAAACTTATTTTCAACTTGACCCACCTTCTAATTTGATTACGCCGTCCGTCTCGCCCAAACTGTTCTTTGCGACGCATTTGTACGATCCGAAATCAGTCTGCGCAACGTTGCGAATCTTCAACATCATGTACTTCTTGTAGCCATTGTCGACGGAAACCGCCTCGTATTTATCGCCTGCGAAAACAGTGCACGGATACATGACAAACAAAACATCACCTCCAGAGTGCAATTTGCTTCGATGGCACCTCCTCTCGATTCTATTCTGGTATCGGAATTGATAAATTTGAATATTTGCAATGTGAAAGGTGGGTCAAAATTAGTTGAAAACCACTTCGACCACGCTGAAAGCTATTAATTAATTGAGGTTTAATTGAGGCGCTTCCGGTTGACATGCCACATCTTTCCGCCGCCATCACCGCGCAAGATTGTTTTAAAGTGGACTTGCATGTTCCGCTCGCGCGCTCTGCACACTTCTAGTTTGATTGATCAATGGTGCGGCGTATAAATCAAAACGGAATCGTTAATCACCGAAAAGTTTTCCGAGCCCCGAGCAGAACAATTGTTTACATACGGTTGGGGGAGCGCTAGAGAGGAACGAATAGCGCACATCGAGCTGCAACCATTTTTTACCATTACGACCTAATTTTTTCCACAACGCGCTCAACGCTTGATTGATGTGGGCCTATTCGACGCCCTACAGTGCACTAGCGCTGCCAGCAGAACCAGCCATCCAAGGTTTTTGTTTGCGCGACAAATTTACGCCGATTGAATGAGGTTTCTATTACTTGACGAGCCAACTCCAGAGCTCGAGAGAGGGTGCTATTGTTGGCCAGACGCGCTGGACACACATATTTTTTGCTACTTACTGCCGGAGATGATCATGTCGCCCCGTTCGGTCGTCCAGTAGTTGATTGAAGTCGGAAAGGCTTCCGTGTGGCACTCCAGCGCGACGTCTTGCCCGACATAGGCGCCCTCGAGTTGATTCGGTATCGTCAGCATCGGCGGAACTGTGCAAAAAGCAAATTACCTCATTTTACATACACGCGCGCCACTTTCGTCCGCAGGCGAAATACACTACAGAATTGTGCATTGTGAAACTGATACAAAACTGATACTGAAAATTGCTTCTCGTGCAACACACACGCCATTTGAATTTGGTTTCCTTTGCGAAATGCACACAGCAATCAAATGCGAAGCGACATTTTATTCAGCGATTTTCGACTGAGGAAAACGTCTCGATCGTATTTTGCGTGCGACGTGTGCACGTCCCGCGTATCTCTTCTCGCTAAAGCCTCGACATTATGAGTTTGCGTTGTAGATCATTGCTTTTGCTATGCACCCTCGCACGTTATCGCGCACCACCGAAAAACCGAGGGGTGTGCTGTATGTAAAATCGAAGTTTATGAATTAGTGATAAGCTACAAACGAAGATATTCACCGTTTTGAATAACACATTCTCAAGACATACACACAAAAAAAACGTTGAAGTTTCTATTCAATTAATACCTGTGCTTTTAATCAGAATTTAGTACTTACATTGCACGCGCAGTTGAACGCGTTTACTGATAGAAGGAGGTACTCCGTTGGATGCAATGCAGAGATAGTTCGCCATATGTAACCTGCTTACTTTTGTTATGAACAAGACCTCACCATCTACAACATTCACTGCGGAGAATAACAAACATAACAAGAGCCGATTATGTTTTATACGTTTTTGAGCTCAAGTCGACAGAGGCTTACCGTTTTCGCCGTTGTAGCGATAGTTCTCTCCGTCTTCGCGTCGCCACATAACGTACGGTTCGGGATACCCAGTCGCCTTGCACGTCAGTGAAACATTCGTAGATTCTAAAACCACCATGTCGGAGCTTGTCTCACGATCGACTATACTTGGAGGTACTATAATCGTATTCAAACAAAATATTTGCATAAATAAAAACAAACGAAAAAAAAATTTATATTTTTATTCAAAAATTTTAAAAATATATGTTGGTGACATGTCTGTTGCCAAAATATTTGTCGTTAAAATACCACCATGTTTCTGTGTTTGAGGTTAGTGAGGTGATTGTGGCGGGAATGAAAAATGGCCACACTTTTGAAGCACATCCTCGCATATGCACAGCGGAAAATAAATTGAGTTATTAAATTTGTCGGCGCTGATTGTTTAAAATTTAAAAAATACACGTTTTGCCTTGTGGCAGCTTGCATTCATGTCTAAAAACAAATACAAAAAAAAATCCACGCGTTGAAAAAATGAAGCACGTCCAAACAGCGAAACGATAGCGGGAAATTCAGGTGTCCGAAGCAGATCCTCGGTATTATAAATTGCGGGCGGCACACAATGAAAACGAAAACAAAAAATAATTAATTTGTGTCGGTTATGTGGCATAGCGAAGTGTGTGTATATATAGCACATGGCAATGTCGCTTTTATACATCAACCGGACGACTGGTGGCATCACCGCCAGCAATAGCAGCCAAATGGCAACAACGTGGTTGCTCTTTCTTTTCTCATTGTATCACCCCGGATGGATGCTGAATGCGGATCGAGGAGTGTGCGAACAAAAACTTGCTGGAAAAACCAGTGCGCGTTATGAGACCCACCTACTACTTGTAGATATCCCTTGCGGCTCCTCATCGGGTCCGTGTTGACCTGACACATGTACCAGCCCCTGTCCGTCTCCTGCACGTTGCGGATGTGCAAGTACCATGAGCGATGGTCGTTATGGCTGAGGGTGATGCGCGGGTTCTGTGTGATGACGTTGTGGTGGATTGATAGAATGGTTTGCGTGTCGACTCGTACCCAAGCGACCTGCAAAATGATACCACTCATCTGTTTTCGTTATTTTTTTTATTATAGTCTTGGTTAGTTGTGAAGTGCACTGCACTGCAATTGATAAAGTAACTGATGATGTAAAGGGTAGTCGCGTTCCGCACTGTTCGGCAACTGATCCGATATACGGAAGTAAAATGAAAACATGCCCTCACGATGTATCTGGGAATCAGAGAAACTGCGCACGTCCTCCTAGTCTGTCGAGACCTCCGGAGTAGAAGTAGAGAAAAAAATAACACACATACACCCAGCGGCGAAGGTAGCAGAGAAAGAAAGCCCCCGCAGCGAATTCAACTCACGAACAATTCCTCACTCCTTTTTTTCCACGCTAAGACCAGCGGCGGTATGACTATTCCTCCTGTGTTGGGGTCTAGGGCAAATCGCACTTCCATTTTCGAGTTTGTTTTCTTCGGATCGTCGCCCACTCGCACCCAGCACATCCCTTTTACCTTCCTAGTGTCTTATTGTTTATATATGGACTGGTTGTACACTAATGTTATTATTTTTCAATTGATGCATGAAATCGATTCGAAAAGCGACTCGCATAAATCTTCGGGGCCTGTGATGCTAAAGCGGCTTCCTCCAGACCTGGGTGCATTTCCAGCCTCGAGCTCACTTCGTTGTCTCACGTCCTTTTCCGCTTGCTTAGGTTTGGCTCCACTTCCTTAAGACTTGATAGTGTAGCTTCGTATCGCGCGGTCGGTTATTTTGCGTCCTCCGCACACAGACAAAGAAACTCGATTTCACGAGCGCGTCGCAGGTCCCTCGGCGTTTTCGCGCCGTGCGCGATCCAATAATCCTTCCTAAGGCAATCCATCACCCCGACACACCCACACACACTGACACACGCGCGGAAAATTCTGGAAACTCTTCATGAATGTAAGAGGTGCACTCACCTTGAATCCCCGTAGGTTGTCGACCACGCAAGCCAGAAGAGCGTCGCGTCCCACCGTCACTGTCACGTTGGAAATATTCTCGGCGAATCGCGGAAATGACATCTCTGGAAAAGGCATTACAAACCATCATTATTCATTACGGCGGCAGGCTCGCGGCGCGCCGCTTCTACCGCTAACATTTCATTACCTCCAGCCATAAATAAGGCACGTCAGTTATGCACCCGTTTAGTGGAGTGGCCCGGGCGCCAACCACGCGAGACACGTTTCGGGAATTCATACCGTTTGTTACAAATGTGCGCGAAAGACATTTGATGTGAGTTGAGTACGTGTTACGCATGGTCAGTTTATTCTCACGTTTATGCAGAGCGCGCGGTTTGTAGGCATTAAATTTGTAGGATGTGCTAAATTTGTAAACCTTTCCGAATTCGTGAAGCGTGTTAAATTCGCCAACGATCACATGTGTTTATCGTGATTTATTGACACTGCTCATGCTTAGCTCATGGGTGTTATCCTGTAAATCCTCTAAAACACCTGTGATAAGTTTTTGAACGGCTTTGTTTTAAATCGTATTAAACCACTACTAAACTGTAGACATAGAATCTTTGAGATGTAGAATTTTTCTATGGATTTTGTAAACAAACTGTATATTTTAAGTAGAAGTTAGTTCGTCGAAGTCAAAATCTAAATTCTGCCACAAATGTGCCCGACCTTGCTCCACAGCAAACGCGAACTGTTTTAACTTCATCATTAGGACGTTTTCAAAGCGTAGAATGGTAGGGGTAGGTTGGGACGCCTAAGGACCCGCTCCGCCTGGCTGGGATTAATTGCCCACGGGACCGAATCGCGACTTTATTTCCGAACGCCATGCATTACTTATGAACTTTGCGAAAATCATAATTAAATATCTTGCAATTTTAGCGTTTTGCAAATTTGCCTCTGAGCCGAAGATCGTTCCGCTCCACATTCAACCCCCGCCGAGGAAAGAAGGTGGCAAGAAGGTGCGCACTGGCGTGCTTCCGCCCTTTACATGCATAAAACATCACCGGTGGCGCTCACACTATGCCCATATAAAACTCCCGGCGATACAAAACAACAACGCAACGACCGTCCAAGGACCTCGAACCAGACCTCCTGGAACGAGTTGGAACTTTAATATTAATCAGCAGCAATGCAGACACACAGCTGGCGGAAATAATTGCTCGACAACATTGACCCATAAAACACCAAATTTGCTTCTATCTAACAAATTAAATTGAAAATAATAAATCTTGCTACGCCGCTTTTTATTCTTTTATTGCAAAACGTGCATTTGTGAGATTGGGGAAACTGGCAAATCATTAAAAATATGCTGATCGTGCACATATTCCAACTGGTCCAACGCTTCTGCTTTTTACCTAGGCATGACAAGAAAAACGCCGGATGTATAGTATGTGTTTGCCGCTCTAAGCTCGAACGAGGCTTTCACGCACTAATAGAATGATAAGGGTCTTACTCGTGGAGGATGCTGTGAAATGTGGAAGTCGCTCGAGCGTGCCGAGTAGTCTTACCGCCGCGCTGGCGAACCGGCGAACCGATCCTCGAACTCGCCAAATGAATAACACGACTCCCGAGCTGATCCGCTCTCGTCGTTGCGCACGTAACAACTTCGACGAGGGCTAAACAGAAAACAGCCCGGACCGAATCTCGATGTTGTGTTAAATGCGCTGTAACTTCGTATTATCTTAACTCGGATTAAGCTCGCGACTTGCTTCTTTCCCCCTCTTGGTCACTACCAGTTAGTGTATTGTAATACACGTAAAATATTTCATATTTTTTCCTGTACAGGTCGTAGCAACCGACAAAAACAAATTGTTATTAACTAAAACACTCGCATAGCTTTAGTGGAATTATATACTTCACATAAAATGGCTTGTTTGTTGCGGCCGACACAAAAAAATGCACTCTCATTATCTCGACACTCGTTTTTGCATTAATTATACGCAAAATGCGCTCGGCGATAACCGAAACAAAAAAGCTCCACCACGCTGAGGTGCACAATAAAGACGTGCGCGCGCGTCGCATTCTTTGCATTTCTTTTTCCTGTTGCGCGTGGCATTAATTCGAACGACTTCATTTCGTAACGTGCTGCCTTGCCCGGCGCCGCCACCATCTCGTCGCACTCTGAGAAAAAATCTACATAAAAGACTCTCTTTGCGCTACAGAGTGTATTTGCATACTTGAAAATTATGTATATTATATTAGGTATATTTCGTGGTTTCGACATTTTTCCACTTCAGCATTTCCATCATTCCGGTGCATTAATGTATTGCTCCGTTAGTAACGAGAGCAGGGTCGATAGAGTCATAAACTCCAAACTTTTTTTGCAATGCAGGTAAAAAAACAAGTACGCCAATTTATGTGAGTTAAAAACGGAGAATTGAATATGTAGTTGAAAATTTTACGAGTGGAACTTATTTTTCAATCAGAAAGAGAAACCGAACAATAAATTAATTTAAAATTTTGTACTTCAAACTGGATACAATGATAAATCATTCAGAATGCAATTCTTGTCAAGTGCTCACAATATGAAAAATTGCTATAAAGTTTAAAATTCCTAATTGTGCCAGTGCATGGCACTCTCTGGAGGAATATTCGAATGGCGGTCCATAAAATTTTTAACTTCTTTCGTCGAATGCGCCAATACGCTCGACACGGTTGGGTTCGTCCGTGCGGCAACCGGAAAAACGAACATGGCAAATGGGCCGGAGGCGCGTATCTTTTCAGGAGGGTATGCAGGCAGTCAACTAGTGAATTGAACGGGCGTATTTGCGCACACAATGAACATGCACGGAATACGCCGTTCTCGTAAATAGCCGCGGAATGTGGCGTTGGTTCGGTCAGTCGGGCTTCGATTCTCCGATTCAGCCGTTTGAATGTGAGCATTCATGTTTTAAGACTATCGTCGCTTCGAGCAGAGGCTAGTATTTGTTGATAGTCGGCTAGCTCAGAGAATCGCATGCCAAATTTGCACGTATGGCCAGCGGACATGATCTATAACAGCTAAATCCTGCTATTGTCCAAGAGAATGCACACCGCAATTCACTTCAGACTGAAAAATTGATACCTTTAATTTTACACCACTGGAGAACATCTTCTGATAAAATTTTTATTTGGTATGCAGTTTGTTAATTTTGCATATTTATTTAGTTGATAGTATGTTTGAGGTTACGTAGTGCACTCGTCAATCTATAATTAATTCAATCAAGAGCGCGTACTAAAACATGTATTGTGTTAAGCTTATTTCTCTGGAAGCATTTGTGAATGCTTCTTAAGTTTCACCCGCACAGTGCATCTCGCTGATGGATTTGCGTTTCAATTGAAAGCACTTTGATCAAAACGTATTCGGGACTCTAATGATTTGTGCATACCTGTTCATATGCTAATATGACGGGAAAATGCAGACGCAAAGAGGATTACTCGTTTTAATTTAAGTTCAAGCAAAAAGCGATTTGTTTCTGAAATTAATAATAATAGAAATAGGAAGCGACAATTTTAATGATCACAATATCAATCAAACGTAACAAACAAGATGAAACGTTAGACTAATTAAAAGTCACGTGTGTTTGCCCAGAAAAATAATTGTGTTGTACTCGATGGATTTTGATACGTTTGACTAAAAATATGTTTGAAATTCACGTTGCGTCAATATCATGAAGTTAAAAAGCAACTTGGTGAACAAAAAGCGTGGCAAAGATAAAAAAGTCAATCGTAAGCGTAAACTGAGAGAGGGTGCATCCACGTAGTGTACACAAGTCTCACTATATCTGGGTTAATGTATAATTGATTTTCGCACAATATTCACGCGCGCAGAAAATGCACAGACAATTTTTCCGCACACATTCATGCCAACATCAATTTCCTTTGGGGATGGTATCCAATGTTTTATTACCGCTCTTGTTAAACAAAAAAAAACTGGAGCATCGTTGTAGGCGTTTGTTGTCATCGTATATTACAATTAAAAGGAACAGCAATTGCACACTTGACTTTGAAACATTAAAAAAGGAAAATTTTTGTAGATTTTGTTAAATGTATTCAATCAATGTCATTTTTGTAACAATCTACTTGTACCTCTACTCAGTGATATTTTTCTTCGACAAAGACTAAAAGACACTGCTTGTGAGTTTGCTCCGAAGTGTAGGGTTGACGCCGAGGTCAAACATTGTGTATTCAATGTGCCCGCTTCGCATTAACCCATTCCCACGTGCTCCACGCGCGCAGAGAGGCCTTAATCTCGTTACCTTTTTTTATTATCCATATAAGACCCGCTTTATATGAAAGCAATAGCAGTTTTTTCGTTTTTGCTTTTCGGCTCCCAAGCCCCGGAGGCGAAAAGTCATATTAGCAAAATGTAAAGGTCGTGCTCTGGTTCGCGCTACTTTGTTCTGCTGCACCCGGAGGTGGAAGGTGAAATTCGGGGCCCGCCTACTCACAAGACGGAATAGTTATAGTTATGATAACGACTTACCGTGATTAAAATCTCCCTGCGCGGCGATGCTGTTCGACTCGACGTTGCGCGCTCGTCTTCCTGCAAACAGTAAAGCCAGGCACTAGTTAGGCATCTGTGTGACACGTGCAGAGGAATAGCGTAGGAACGGAAACACGTCAAGGAGTCAACAAGAAGCACTGAACTAAACATTAACAAGACGATTCTGAATATTCAGCTTTTCCGAACCTTCGCGCGATACTGGAGAGTGGCGAACTTTCAAGTTCTTCAATTAATCTTCGTTTTCCTTAATTTTCCATCATCGTCAAATATTGCGCAATCTCCGCTTGACACGAACGCAAGTATCGTGACATTTTCCATATAGGTGGGTGAATAATGCGGGGCACGTTCAACGCAATAATTTAATGGATTAGTGTAATTACTTTAAAAGTTCTCTTGCATAAGCAACACGTGCAACTTGCATACATTTGTCCTGTTTTATATTTATTGATACGCACGAATCAATAGAATAAATATTGGTTGTGATTAATTTAAATACCAGCACAAAGCAATTAGAGATTTAAACGCATCAACTTTATTTGCTCATTGCTCATCTGCCACTCCCAGCACTTTCATCATTCAACAGTCAAATGAAATATTTTTGCGGTCGCTGCGTGCAATAATTAAACTATGTTGAAATTGTTTGCGGTGTTTGGTGCTTGGAAGTTTTGAACGTGTAATCACGTGTCGACGTGCATCAAGATTCGAGATTGGCAGCACGGTAAATCTGCCAAAGCAAATATTTGGAATAACATTATGATCGAATCAGATTATGAAGCGTTAGAAACAATAAGCTACATATGTAATCTTTATTAGATTAGCACCTAGTCAAGGTAATAGTGCTGACAGATTGAATTATAGTGCTTAACTTGTTTTAAATTCTTTGCCGGACGGTAGTTTGGAACGATTCAATAAACGTTAAGAAACGTGTAGTGAAATAAACATCAAACTCGACGGACGCATATGCTGCGCGATTGGAGAATAAAAATTTATCGACGTTTGGGTCGCGCGCGCCTTGATGAGGTCCGGTTTATTTCCAATCAGTTGCAACAGCCACCATCATCGACCTCACAAAAAGGTCGCACGGCGTCGTTGCTTTCCAGTGTCGAACAGAAAAAAAAAGAAATTCAGAAACTGCCAATGAATAAGGGAACAAACCAAGAACTCAAATGCAGAGGAAAATTCGCCCGAAGAAAGTCGAGAAACATTTGGCCGCGTTTCAAATTGCTGATAACAAAACCGAGAGCGACGCGATATCAATCTATCTATCTACTTATCGACGAAAGCGAGTTGATTCTGGGGGCGCGCGGTTTCCTTTTGGGTGAAGCAAAAAAATTCAGTGGGGTTCTGTTTGGTCGCGGGGCAAACTCTCACTGCCGCTGATTTTATATCTGATAAGCGCAAGAGTCTGATGCACTGACAATATCAGCGCAGTGTGCGCGGTCTGCAGACTTAGACAATGGACTCGACCAGTAAATGTGGAAACGAGAACAAACCAGTCGTGGCTGCCAGAAAGGAAAACAACTGGTTTGTGTTTCATGCCGTAGATGGGGCGAATACAACGCGAATAAACATTCGCCGCGGGCACAAAAGAACAGTGCATATTCTTAATTAACATTAATTTATTTTCGCCGCAATTTAGATAGCAGCCGCACAATTAGTTATTTCATCGTGTAAATATTTTTTACAGTTTTCAAGCCAAACAAAACATAAATTAAGCTTGATTTATGCAAAACATCAAAATCAAAACTTATACATTATTCACGTACATCCAATATTTAACTGAACTAGACTGGCTTCACATCAACCGTCGATGAAAAATAATCGTTACCGGATAACTTTTTTTATAAACTTGTTATAAAACTGTTATTTAAAGGTATCCATTATCATACCAAACCCAATCACAAAGGATTATTATAACTAATCAATAAATTCCTTTTATTCTATTTTTATATCAAAACAAAACTATTACAATAAAATTATCATGACGCATGCATAACTTGATCAAAAGGTGCGAGGTGAAGAAAATCTAATAAGAGCTTACTCAATAAGTGTGTTATGGTTGCAATTTAATCAAATCGTTATATGCGATGCTCTGTTGTGATGAGGCACAAAGTTCGGCTCGTATGGGCGCGCAAAATTCCAATAACTTGCAGCTTTTGCAAGTTCCAGCTTTTGATTTTACATTGGCCTCTCAATGCTTACCACTGGCTGAGCATTGTGTGGTGTGCAACGCAAGTGCAGAACCTCACTGTTTCTAGTTAGTTGTTTGTTGTTTGATAGAATTATTAACTTGATTGCTGCGCGTTCCGGATGTAAAATATATCAATTATTATTATCGAAAATTGAGCGTAACGAGAGTTACAAAGCGAATTTACAAGTTTCACATCACCAATGATAATCGATAATGTTGAAAATATTAAAAAAACGTAATAAATTATTATTTTGATATACTACAGCATTTACACTAGCAGAATTTATATTATAAATAATTAATTACATTAATATATTTCTGCGTTATATTAATTTAAACATTTTGTAAACTTTCACACATAGAGTCGATATACACATGTTATTTTGTATTTAATTGACGTGCCAAATAGTTGTACCAACTTGTTTTAGTTCAGTTGTTCAAATTGTCTGTCCGCCATATTCATTAATGCGTTTAATGAACTACATGCCATGTTATTACACCATCCCATTGTAGTTTACTACTAAAACTTACCATAATGTGAATTAATAAGTAAAAGTTTATATATACCTTTTAATGTACTGATAACTAATTAATCTGATTTTAAAATTTGACCTATTTCAAGATTATTCTTTATGATACTAATCTGTGGACGTAGTTCTAATCAGATTGGTCCCAACCACCGGATGTGACTCTGGTGTGGGCTAGTTTGTCGGAGTGAGCTGTATATCAGTTGGTATAAATTCTGTACGCGATGTCGTCTTGCATTCGTGATCTCGTTGCCGGTTCGAAAATTCGCGCAATTGCCATCTCCGCATCGCATGGCGGGAGAGCCGAATTAACGGATCGATAACACATGCAGAAAGACAGATATCAGCCGCGCACGTACACGACCGCCCCCGCGATGCACACACTGCACGAGAGCAAATTAGGCGATGTCTTATGACGGTGCTCGCTCTAATTATATCCCACTTTGCGTAATCATATTATCTCGGCATAGTCTAAGTGTGTATCTGGCTGGCATTGGACGTAGCGTGAAATATTACTTGTAGATTACCGAATGAATGCGCCGCCACCGCTGCCGTGAACCGTGGTGTGTTTACATGTGCAAATCCAAGATTGCCGAGGCGATATCTTCGGCTTTAGCGCGGGATAAGCACTCCTCGAGGGCCAGCGGCGGGGATAAACATTTTACACCCGAAATAATCTCATTTTTAATCTCAATTTCGCGTAACGGTCGAGCGGCGTGTTATCGCGCCGGACATATATATCTTTTGGGAGAGGACCGCGTCGTAAAAGGCGTTCGGTCGCGAAACAAAGTGCCACTTACTTCCGACGCGTTTTCGGCTTGCCTCTCGACTCCGCGGAAATTTTCACTCGGTTAACGCACATCGTTTTGTCGACCGTAACTTAGCACGAAAACAAACTTTGAAAATACGAAAACACTCGCGCAAAATATGCTTTTTTATTTTTTATGGTTAGTATGCAATTAAGTCGCGAACGGTGCTCGAAATTTGTCCAAACAGAATAATACCACTGTGTTCACTGTTCATTTTGCGCAGCTAGGCGCATTTGGATGGATGAAAAGACACCGGAAACGGAAAATGGTAGAGACGAAGAAAAACCGCACGATTTTTCGCAGCGAATTAAAACGATTGTTGTTGATGAGTCGAAGAATGCTGCTTTCGCGCGTTGTTCGCTTTCCGGAACGCGTGTTTGCTTACCCCAGCTTTCGACTCGAGACGTCTGCCTTCGCTGCCGGCGCGCTGTTTGCGCGCTTTCTTAATTATTTGCTCATCGAGTTTTAAGGTTTTCCCTCTGCTCCAATTTTAGCTACTTTAAGTTTCCTCGACGCGTAATTCAAGTTTATTTTGTTATGCAATTCCGCGTTATGCATCACTGCTATATTTAAACTACTTTTCCAATTAATATAACAACGTAAATCGATTGCTAAACAAGTGCGATTTTAAACCGATGTGGAAAATACGATTTTCCGGTATAAATAAATTCAAGAAAATGACATTTTAACAAGAATACATTACGACCCTAATGTGGCCGCCATTATTTATTGCACTAATGGCTTCGCTTAATTCCGCTCTCATTTTTATTTTTCGTGCCCGAAATCTACCTCTCTGTTTTCTCTTAAAAAACACCCGGACTTGCGGCCATAAAATATATTGATCTTTTAGACACTCCGTAAGGAATAGGAATAAATAATGGTAGTATTAGCCTAATTGAACAAAACATTTTTTCCGACAGCATTACTATTCACCTTCAAGTTTAAATTCAACTTATTTTCTTACCTCGGCACTTTCCCAAGGCAGCAAAGTTTTTTTTTTATATTCGACATTATGCTTGATCACCATAACGTAATTTGTCTTTAAAATCTTCTCACCGAAAGTTGCGCGCAGCTTAGGTCGTTTCGAGCGACAAAAGATTTAAAACGAATTTCCACCCTCAAGGAAAAAAGTTTGCGTAGTTCCGGCTCATACATACTTATAACCATTATGATCCATAACTGATTCAAGAGGCGCCTCAAGTTACCGGTTAAAAAAAAAAACACACGATTTTATAAATAAATCATTCAAAATCGATGCGCGGTACCTGCTGTTGCTTGCGCGCCGCACATTAATGTAAATTTCTTTTAACCGCGACGGAGATGAGACTTATTTCGTATTTGCGTTGCGTTCTTGAGTGTTTTACTGTTATTCAACCAAAGATACGCTTATTGACTACCAAGTAGGCAGCGTTTTAATTTCATAAGGTTTTTCAGAATTTGAGAAGCAAATATTGAAGCGTAAGATTCTGCCGGTTGCAAAGTTTCTAATTATAATCAACAAGATAAATAAAACTGAGGTCATTTGTCTGTGAGTGCGTCGAAGATATTTCCGTAGCTCTTCACCTCAGTGCTAACTCGGCATGATTCGTTTTCCACGCCAGTGGCAAAGCTCATTACCGCAATACCGCGAAAAATATTACGACGCCACGCGCGATGTAGTGGACCATCCGGAACCGACGTGGCAATATGATCCGGCTGGGATTATTAATGATTTATTGTCCGCGCAGATTGGAGGCGCGTCGGTGTCGTTAATACCCAATTGAAAGGTGCATTTTGTAATAAGTTGGCGCGCTGGGCTTGCGAGGTCGGATCGATCATTGGCATCCCCAGCGCGCTCGTCTGAATCAACATCAGGTAAATCTTGCAATCTGCCAAGGCGTGCGACCATCGCGTGGGTATAATGTAGTCCTTGGGCCAATTTGCGTTCGTTTACATTTTGTGACGGCGGGGTTGGTGGAGGCGCCGCGCGAAAGGGAGAAGATTGGTCGTTGCGGAGCTCATCAATCAAAAAGCGCGGCGGAGTGAGCGGGTGGCGAAGGTGGCTCTCTCCCGGCCACGGACGACATGATGGGTTATGCTCGCTACGAATATTAATGAAGCGAAAATATTATAGCGACGATACGATGAGATGTGATATGTTCATATTGGGCTCGGGAGCTGTCTAACGCTTTCGTGCGAAGACAACCGGAATCAAAATGGTGTTATCGAACTATTATATCAACAGTCAAGAAAGGTAACTATACCTATTTGTATATATCTGTTAATTAAGGTATAGCTCCACCAAATTTAAAGATTTTTTTTTTGTTTTTTGAAAAATAAGATTAATGCAAATCATAGCAAGCAATCTCGCTGGCGGAGTGATGCAATGTCGACATGTCGAAGTGGTATGTCGACGCGTTGACAAACGAAAAGAAATATTCATTTCAGGCGTGCTGCAGACGTCAAAGTGCATCTGGCGAACGCGGTTTACATATCAACTGAAGTATAAAGAGCCCGCACGTACCCTCCGCGCGCTTCGCATTCCAAACAACAACATTCCCGCCACGTCGATGTCGCTACGCCAAAATTTCCATCACGTTAAATCGGCGCTCATCTCGTCGCAGCGCAAGACATACAAGCGCGTAACAAACTTTAACGATATGTCTGATACATCTCGAGAGATATGTTTATTGTACGCGTTCGAAGTGTCGCTGGAGGGTGCAAAGCCGCGACGCGAGATAAATGCCACCCAGCGAGTTTGCCTAATGGATCGGCGCGTTGCATTTTCTCCGCCGCAATAGCCGGGTCGTTAGTCGAGGCCTACAATTCATCTTCTGGAGATTGGCCAAACGGCAGTGGCAGCCGGAGACGCACTGTATGGAAGGCGACCGTCGGAGCGGAAAGACGCCCCAAGAAGCG
Organism: Dalotia coriaria; assembly: GCF_025399875.1. Lineage (NCBI taxonomy): Eukaryota > Metazoa > Arthropoda > Insecta > Coleoptera > Staphylinidae > Dalotia > Dalotia coriaria. The sequence continues at coordinate 3,780,667 of NW_027045446.1, forward strand.
GCGGAACACGATCTATATCCGGCAATAGCCATAACTCCTCGACTCCTGTCCTGAGGGCACCCGCAGCGCCCGGCTAATGTGGACTTTCGAAAGTCTTGCACGTCGCTTCGTTCATTACTTAGACACACACTCAGGATGCTGCCACCACCGCCGCCGCCGCCGCTATACGCAACTTTATTCTCGTTTCTTTTCTCTCGTTTATTTGGCGCGCGCGTCCGCCCCGAGCCGTCGACCAATGCACCACTTCATTAGTTCACACGAACTCACTTCGGTTTTAATTACGCCCGGAATATTTATACCCTCTACACAACATAAAGCTTTTAATTATTATTCATTCCGTCGCAAAACATTTATGAATAGAAAATCATTTATGCATTTAATTAGAAGCTTTTAGCTCGAGTTTTTGTGCAGTCAATCTTTGAAGTGACGGAGCGAGTCGCTCGCTGTATTCTTTTCCGGTTGACGCGCATATAATTAGAGCAAAGTTTTCGTGTTCCGGGAGCACGGCTACGGGATGTGTGTTCGAACGTCGTCTTGCGGAGGCGGCGATGTTTCCGAACACGGTGCGCGGTTAAAGGGCTCGTTCGGTTCCGCCCGGTGCCGCTGTGAAATATGTCTCTCCGCGGTCGCGCCAACTTCGCCCGAAGACTGTCCGAAGTTTGCCCCCCACGTACCATGTTCCCGGTCCGACGAGATGCGGTTTCGCTAGTTGCGCCCCGTAATCTTTTCCACGGCGACACGCCGCACACACAGAGAGGATGGCGTGATTTACTGACGGTAATTGCTGTAATTGACTTCGGCGCGTGTAAACATGGTAAACTTGCTGATTTATCGAATAATTGCGTCGAATACCAAACTTTTTAGGAATTTTATTTTTTATGGTGGATAATATTTAATAATTTGCTTACCATCGACATGATCCGTTAAAAGAAGCACTGGTAGGACCAACGCTAGCACTAGCAGCGCGGGCAGCATGACGACGTATCACCGGTAGCATTACCCGAGACAGAACAAGCGCACGCTGCGAACGACACGCGATATCTGAGCGTCGAGCGGCGGCGCGCTCAGTGGCATCCCTACTGTGTGCGGGCGGCAGCGCAGGCCCAGCAGGATCCACGTGCTGCCCGTCGCAGCCGCCACGCACGCTCCACAACCGCGCTTCTTTACTCCTTCTTCCTTGCCACTTCTTGTCCGGCCCTTTCATCACAGAAATCATCACCTATGGTAAATGTTATGAGGGATTTCATTGCCGGCCGTCAGCTAAACAATACGTTATCTCGCATGGGTCATAGATCCGCATGATGCAATATCGACTTTGACTTTGCGTCGCGATAAGATGCCTGCGCTCGCGACCCGACGTCTGGCGGAACAAACGATGCGACGCCTCATAAAGTCGATAAGGGGCGACACCGCACACACAAAAAAGAGAATGAAAGCTCAATCACTTAGCTCGAGCGACGCCATATAGCAATCACCTGCTCATCTCATCACGTTAATGTGAAGCCGCGCTGGTAGCAAAGGTTGCATCGTCAATGGCGCAGACAGCAGGCGAGGAGTTGTAGTAGACGATCATCGGTATTTTATAGATTATCTGCAGAGCCGCGAAACGCGTGGCGAAAAAATAAATTGCTTTGGCGGCGAACCAATTTGCGTTCTACTTTATTCGACAATCTAACACTTCCTTTTTGTTTTTATACAGCCAACCATTATTTATAAAATTAGCTCACTACAACTACACAATGAATAAATTTGGTGGTTTTAATTAAAATCAGAGGAATTAACTCAACAGTGACGTCACATAATATAAAAAATAATCTGTGAGTTAATTTTCTTTGTTCTTGTGAGTTTCGAACCGCAGCAAGAGCGTTGTAATTGATGAGTGCAAAATATGTATGCGTTACGAAATATACGCAGAGGTAGGTACATCCGATAGCAGAAACGGCATCGTTTCCTATCGGAAACTATTGCAGGATGTTTACGGCTCCTTTTGACCCACTTCGAGTGGCAAAACGGTATGCTAACAGGCCACCAGAAATATTACACCCTCGAGTAATATTCCAATTGCAACGAGCGCATCCCACAGATATTCAATATAAATCATTAACGAAGGTACTGTGCACAATGTGCAGTGCAAGAAGCGTCATACCTTACTGTCAGCCCGTGCATCCTCAAAGCAAACGGTCCAAAACTCGGCAATAGCGTTGAAATTTACTGGCGCGATAGATCACCGCAGCTTTGCATGCACACGCGCTGTCAGTCGTAATGGCATTGTAGGTGTTCTCTACTGCGCACGCAAAAAATCTGTCGCCGTCGATGCCAAAACTTTACTGTCTTACACGACGAAATATTCTACTTTCAATATTTGATATCCACGTGCACATAACGCCCGGTCGCCGTCAACACCAGCTGCGCCCGCTCACACTTCATAACCTTCCGCTCTTTCGCACACACCGAAGACGAGCGCCAACACTCGCGCACCCCACCCCCTCGTCATATCTCCTAGTCCTAGTCGAACGATGATCGAACGGCGGGAGGCGGGCGCGATCGCGCTTTATTGGAAATTATATATCATCGCGTTTGATACACGGCAGAACAATATATATTATAAACCAGTTCGTCCGCCAGATGTTCGACAGAGGGTAGAATTAAGTAATAGCGGACTGGTGAGAATCACAGGGGGCGCAGGCAAATAGAACAAGAGCAGGCGTGCGTAACAGATCTTTCTTCTCTCAAATTCCATGCCGTCTGGTTTCAAAATGTGCACGAAATCGAAGTGCTAAATTTTATATAAGTATATTATGCAGTCAAAACTTCTGGTCACGATTCCGGAGCAACATCCGGGACATCCTACATCTAAATCATATTACTAACTTCTGGCACTTATTTTTGGAGTCCTTCGTGCTTCGTATGATCACGTGTGTACAGCAATCGCCTGCATGCGTGTGCATACTTTACAAACTCCTAGAAACTAGCATATAAATAGTTTTTTTGGTGCTGTTGCGCTCGCGAAAAACTTATTGCACCACAACCAACTCGGAATTACAAACTTTTGGGCGCAGAAATACGATTTTCTACTCTCCAGTGCGGAAAACTAAGTTTTCTGCTTTATGAACGTGAGTAAACATTCAATACGTATACTCATATATCCTGAACATCGAATTCAATTGATTATTACTAATGAATATGTGAATATTTTTAATTGAATGCAATTTAAAATTAAAGCATCTCCCGGCGGGGCGCTCTTCACGTGTTTGTTCCGGAGTTCCGGAGTAAAACGCCGCTCGACATTCAATTCACGAAAGCGCGCAGGGGGAAGGACGAAAGTCATTAAATTAAAACTAAAAGTTATCAAACTGTACGTCGGAGATAAAAATAGCTACTTTACGGTTCTCCCGCGTCGCGCATACCGAGTGCATGCTCCGTCGAGACTTGCACCTCTCGCTCATCCAACAGATTTAAATTCTAATTAATTGATACTTTGAATTGAACTAATTAACATTCATAATAATTCGGACGTTTCACAATGCACATTGTTTACGATCGCTTTGAAGATGTCTCCCGAGTGCACCGCGTGGAATAATGTCCTTTAAGGATTTATTGTATCTCGGCGGAGTTATTTTAGTCCTCCGACAGCTGAGCTTTCGGGGTCGTTTGGTATGTCTTCTTTCTGGTTTACAAACGCGCCCGTCCCGCTAGACTTGTCTTACTTTAATTAAACTACTTAATAGGAGTAACATATTCGAGGGAGGTCCTCGCGCATTAAGTTTTATAAACCTGCGGAACTGGCTGGGGATGCGTGTCAGCTTCACCGGCACGGAACGAAGAGATGTTCCACCTCTGCGCCGAACGGTACTTTGTTCCCGGGCGTTCAAGGGTTGTTGGTTGTTTCCATCATGTCTCTTGTTTGACTCTTCTTTTAGTTCAATTTAACATTTTGGCAGACAAACGCATTCAAATGTTTTATTACCGACTGGATAAAAAGATAATGATAAATCGTTTATGGTCGCCGACAGAAAAAAACACTGCTTTCGTATTGAATGCAAATCAATAATTTCACGTTTGTTTGTGCACACCTTGTTTGTTTTTTTATTCGTCGCGCCAGCAATAAAACAATCCATTGCACGACACGCAGATAAATGCGCGCGAATGTGCGCAAACATAAATAAATTTTGCGAATGAGTCGGGAGCGTATTACTTTATCATAAAAGACATTCACGCTAAATTTCACCGCATAGATTATTCAAACACAAGCACGACGACGACGCCGGGGCGACGATGCTGTGCGCAAAAGGAGAATTCTTCCTTCTGTCGCATCTGCTTGCTGGCACATGCGTTATTCAATTCAATTCGCAAATATGAATTGTACAAATATTTTCGCTATCATTTTGCGTACGTACGTATATTGAAATATCTTCGGTATATGTCAGCGCGCCGCGAGCATTGATGGATTCGACGACTATTTATATCGACAACGAATAGAAATAAATTCAATTATTGCCGGGTTTTGAATGAATAACTCAGCAATGCATATTATTATAAAAATATTAATATTTCATGTTGAATAATTGCTATTTACAATTGGTGGCTGCAACGAGTTAATTTCGCTTTGCGTGGTATAGTGTGGAGGCGCCGGGCAAAGGTCGAGCGGGTAGACACTGAATAGCCGGAAGTGGATGTAATGGTTCCCGCCTGGCTTGTTGCTTGTTTCCCTTTCAAGTGCGCTTTGAATTCGGCATGATTGTTTAGTTTTATGTTGAAAATGTTTCAAACCATCATTTAAATTGGACTATTTTCTAAATAAAACAAGAAAAAAATTGTTTGTAATTTTCATCCATGCATATTCTCAGATTTTTATAAAATTCATGTATTTTACAGTTTTTCACATCTGTTGACTGCGATAATGACATCTTTTGCTCAATATGTAACAACGTATCGTAGCGACAATATTCGTATGCACAATTGAGTTCTAAAAATAAACCTTCAGCCGTCTCTGCCAATCGTCTCATATTTTACTTGCTTATCGCCTCCGTATGGCAATCCCAACAATCCGCATATCAAACTAGATCACCGCTGCTGTTTCTAGTACAAGACCGTATTCGACCATAAAACATCGACGCCGACGTCAACATCAACGACATCAACGTCGTTATGTAGGTGCGCTCGTTTCGATTGCCTGCGAATGCCAGCAGGAGTTTTTTATTATTTCAAGCATCAGCGTTGGAGCATCAAAGCCGAGTGCGGCGTTTCGTTTGAGTGAGATGTAATTATGGAGCGCCGGCCCTCGATCAGCTCGGCGCGCTCTTTTCGAATATCAAATCATGATTTACGAGAGTATTTAACTTTTCCCCGTATTAACTTAATTAAACCGCCACTAACTGAACTTTGAACGCTCGCACGGGCGCCGCGCGCATCATTGGATAATGAATCCGTCCGATCGTTTGTAGTCCGCTGCAGACTCTGCACGTGCCTTCTTAGAGGCATGAATTTGTTTACTATTCAGATAAGACGCCGCCAAGAAACAACACACACACACACAATTTAACTTCATAATTTTGCTAGCGCCCGAATTCCCAAAGCTTTTGTGCGGGCTTACCTTGAGATGTGAAACAATACACGTCATGGTTACAGGGTTGGAATTCTGCCTTTGTACCGCTTCTCAAACGTCCGTTTTCGATTATTAATTAACACTAATCACCCGCGAATTGCGAACGCCTTCGTGTTAATATATTGTAATTTGGCTTGCATTGTTTTGTCGCCCGTCGTCGCATCATAAAGTCATTTCAAATTCTAAATACCATTGCGGATGTCTTGATATGTGCCCGCCGGTCGCACTTCCAGTGACGTCGCCGCGTGAAATAACATCGGAATCCAAATCCGAATTGGAATGTGTTCATCCCGACGAAATTTCGACGACGCGCCCGCATTGTGCGCCGCGCGCCGTAATTAATTAGCGTATATAATTAGCTTCCACATTAATAACGTCGCATTTGACTCCCCGGTCCAACTATAACTAACTTACTCTTTCATAAGCGAACAACGCAGGAACAATGACGACGACATGACGCATCCAAACCGGAGTGGAATGTGGAGTCAACAATAGACTCAGGGCCAAAATGGCGTGTGAACGTTGATGGTGGCGCCTCCACCATGGTAAAATCTTGTCTTCTGACTCGTGACGAAGGTACTTACCAAGCTTCCTTTGCCTTCTCATCCTGTCGCGAATGTCACAATACCCTCCAAATAATTATATTAAGTAAAATAATATTTTTCGCGTATTTTTATTGGGTTTAAATTGGCGAGTATATAAATCACTCCAAAGGAACGCAAAAAAACGTTACGCTTGCGGGAAATGTTTGTTCCAACGAGTGGGTTTCCTTCGCTTGGCTGCAGCACAAGCTAGCAAGCTAATTAATGCCTGAACCTGAACCTCGTACGAATATTCCTGCAGTCTCAATAAATTAGATTTAATTTATAGACTACCTCCAATTCCGCACTCATAACCATTGATATCAACATGGAATAATACTTTAAATTGTTTTGCCGCACGTTTCGCGAATGTTTTTGCACCCACTCGTGTATTTTACAAGCATTTCGATTTCGACTAGCGTGCGTTCGGAACGTTTAAACCTCGTTAGACAATCGACTGTGACTTTGATGGTGCGAGTGCCACGCGCTCGCGTGAGGGAGCTTCCCTTCGCGCGAACGAAGACGAAAACACTTTAGCGTCGAGTTAATAGTTGGCAGAAATCAATTCCTACACCGTACCGCCGGCGTGGACCGGCGTGCCAGGCATGCCTGCCGTGCTCCTTCGAATTCCTGCTCACCACACGCGGGGCCCACCCCGACCACTCCACGCCTACACGTGGTGAGCGCCTGTGTGCGACACGTGTATATGCAAAGTATGTTTTTAGCTTGCGCAAACATGCCCGCAGACATCAGACAGACAACTATTATGTAACCTTGTTTCCCTACTGCCAAGGGGTGGCGTTTTTACAGTCATGTTGGGAAATTCTTTACATTCTCCACATTCCTTCAGAGAAAATTGACATTTTTGGGTTAATTGCTGAACAAAAACAAATTGTTGCGCAGCCAAAAATCCACAGACGTTGCTTGAATTACATTTTAAACTTTTTGATGCGGATGGCAATAAATATCTGATCTTGGCATGCATTGCAGTCTACTTTGAGTTGGCGCCAAATGGACCAAGCTGCAGACTCTGAAAAGCACGATATCAATTCGAATAATTTCTATGAGAAATTTTAATTGTCTGACTCTTGCCGTTCGTTTGTTGCAAAGTTAGCCCTCATGTATTAGCTTTGAAACATAGCCCTGGCGCGTAGAGGCCGACCTAACAAAAAGTTTTGATTAACTTTTCGGTGTTGAATTTAGTTGGGCAGCGCATTGCATTCGCTTTCACGTCGGCATTTTAGAAGAGTTAAAAAACGAATGCTCCACCAACTTTCGGAGTTTCCTACAATTAAATTAATTAACGCACAAAAAACACAAACAACACGTGTGCTGGCTGATAAGCAGAGTAAAAATGCATATCATATTCACAAAGACATTAGGAAATTATGAAGGGTTTGATCAGCAGACGTTTCAATCGTCTAATTTATTTCTAATAATAACAGCCCCAAAACGCCAGTCATTCCCTCGTCGCAGGAAGCAAATATTATTCTAAATTCAATTGCATGTATTTCCTATGGCTCATGGGCTCATGCATAATGCAAAAGTTCGCTCCGCGCGTCGTTACCGAGTTACCACGCAAAACGTCTTTGAGAATGAGCCACCGTTCAGTGCACCCGCGTCCCGACCACTCTCTCAACTGTAGACTAATGTTAGTGTTATAGTTAATGGACTCCTTAAACGATCTAAATATATAACCGGCATTAGCCGGAATGATATCCTGTTTATCTTGCTTCAGGACCTGTCGCGAACGCAATGGTCGAATTAAAACCGTTTGCACACCCTTCAAATACAATAAACAAAAGCAAAATTTGCTTTTGACGTGGGTTTTTTCTATGTGAAAAATTATAGCTATATTGTGGTAGAGGAATATAAATCGCAATCAATGAATCTTGGCCGAAAATCGAAAATTCAAGTTTTCCGTTCAGGTTTCGGGCATTCGATGGAAGACTTTTTCTTGAGCCATTGCTGAGCATTTGTCCTGCGTAAGAAGTAGGTGCAACGCGCTTAAACGAAATGAGGTCACATTCCGCGCTCTTGTACAATACGAGTTGCGATTCGCGAACATCGACAAGGTCGCTCTGTTGTGCTCCACACACCTACGGAGGTCTCGACATGTCGACTCTCGACCCGCTGCTCTCTCACGGACGTTGGAATATATGCAAGCTGGTATGCGAAGCGGAACGCGGGCCGAACGGTCACGTACGAAATCACCGCGACGAATCGTTCAATCACCCGAAGCGGCCCAGGCACAGATTACCCATTCGCGTAATGCAGAAAATCACCTCGAAAACTCCGCTCGAAATTCGCTACCAACCCAAACACGCATTCGACTTCATCTCGCAGTAATAGATCAATCGAGGAAATGCATATTTCTAAATGTGTTTTCCCTCCGATGGCAAACTACAGAATAAATTACAATTCAGACTGTACCTCTAGGTCCTCTACTCACTCACAATTTCCCAACTGGATGCATATTGCAAAGTTTATCTAGATATTGGCGCACTTTGCTCACAACTCTCCTCTGCCACTCAATGTTTTTGCGGTGTATTCGTTTTTTTTTATTTTCTGTTTTTGCATGCCCTTTGTTCGCTTCAGCGAAATCAAGCCCGATATCCACTCTTGCATACTCGCAATATGCGAACCACGAATGCCCAACAATGAGAATGATTATTATTGGAAGTCATTCATTTCTACAGCGTAAGCGTTTTCAATTTAATTGCGTTCAATTAATTCGCCGACCAATGTTTGTTTATAAATCAAATTGCTCGCCATGTCGTATATTTTGCGCTGGGTAATCGTTCAACAATAACATAGAGGTGTAATCTAATATACCGAGTGCCCTGCAGGCCCAAATCGAAATCTTTAAAAAATTGTACGTACGCATTGAAATATGGGACCTTTGTGTGAGATATTTTTTACTTCCTTCCAAAGTGGGACTTTTGTGGGTCATAAATAGCTACCGGTAGTCCCTGCGGTCCTTGAAAGAAGAATGGGTCAGTGGTCAACCCGGAGAAGTTTCAGGTCTACGCGAAAAATAACCTATGGTAAACTGGGTTAATGTTTCTAATTTGTTATTTGTTTAAAAATAAAAATAAGCCTTCGATTAATTGAGTATGGGTATAGGTTGAAACATTCGGTATATTAAAATAGTAGGTCGTTTAGTAATACGAAAAGAATCGCATCGATTTGTGCACGATTTATTTGTACAGGTCGGCGGAGTCCGGGCAGCGTCCAGACGCTTTAAATAAAAAGTCCTCCCCGACGCGACGAGCCAAACGGAGAAACCTACGCTCCGGAGCCAGAATATGCCGTCGTAATTACGTTATAAATCGCAATATAAGTCGAATGCTTCCCGCTGATGCTCTAAATTAGGATCTGACTCTGCTTGGTTACAACCAAGCAATTCCTTCGGATTTCTTCTTCCATTCTTGCTCTTGCTCATTGGTGCTAGCTGGTTTTTTGTTGTTGGCTTTACTGCTTCAATCCCGATGTGCACATGGTCGCATACATCGCATGTTTCACGCCGTGAGTTATTGTCCTCGCTAATGGTAAGAAAGAAAACTGAAGCAACGATGTTGCAACGTGCATTAACTCCAGATATTGACGCGTTACCAAACAACGAATCATTATAACATCAAGTTAATGGTCATACATGTGTTGAAGAAAGGAGTTGAGGTACTGACTAACTGAGTGATAGGTCGGTTTATGCGCGTTGTGTTGGACGCCCGATGAGTTGTAACAGTAGCTGGCAGCAACCGGTTCGCGGGTCGTCCACGACGCCCAGAAGAGATGGTAGGTTGACTTAACACTGGTGACTAGATGCAAGAGCTGAAGGTAAGACAAACGTGCGTCGGAGGCGCGCGCGCTCGTAAGTGACTTAAGTACCTCTTCGCGGCGTTTAAGTGCGCGTCGCTGGACCCGGACCGAAATTTGTGCCCGCTGCTAATTGCGGTCGACCGTTTCGACCGTGTCGCGTGGTTAAACACTCCGACCAAAACCTCTCGTAAGACTAAACACCTAACCGGAGACGTGTTTGACGCGCATCGTTTCTGTGTGAGTGTATTGTGTGTATGTGACGCCTTGGCAGGGAAAGCACGTGGAAACCAGCAACTTGTTGCTCACTACCTCGCACACTAGTAGCAAATCCGAAATCCAAAGCGTGTTTTTCATTTAATATTCACCCTGTGAAAATATCAAAATTTAATACATTCGAACACGTGTGCTGGTAGTGGAGGTGCCAATTTAATTAGTGAAGTGTTCCAAAAGTGATCAAAACCACACGCCGCTTGTGAATTTGCGAACGTGCTTCGTGCACAAAGCGCCACAAATTAAAAACTACCAAACCGGCATCGAACGCGCACGTTCGCGGATTAGACACACGAGTTTATTAACATATCGCGAGAAACATAATTCCGCTGTCTTGTACATGTCGCGCGTATTGAAGTATGGAATAAAATTATAGCTGATCAAAGTGAATCGGGAGCGTCTTACATGTGCGCTGTGCGGATTGCGATATGCCTTCTGGATGGTACGTGACCTTTGTGCGCACTGCTTTGCGGAACAAACATGCCGGAAGGAATTTTGCGCTCGTTTCCTAACGTTCAGGTAAATAGAATTCATATATTCACATGAATAACATTATTAACCAAAGACATCTTTTAGTAAATAATTAATGTGTCATTAAAACTGTTGCTTGTGCGTTTGTCTGGAGACAAGAAATATCTTAACATTTTACATTTAACGTGCTGTTTCCTATTTAGATGCTGACCATTAATCAGGTGATATTTGTTAAAAGCTGTTATTTGAATAAAGATTTAGAGTAACATTAAAGAAGACATTTTCGCATTCCTACGCTTCCCACAGCATCCCAATATAGAAGCGTTCTCAACCGTTAGCGCAGATTTTAATCACTTTATCTCTTTGCTCCACACACAGCGATCGCGGTGGATGTTTTTTGAGCATCTGAAAAACGCTATGTAGGTAAGCAAGTACTTATCAAATGAATACACACATACCGCTGGCATTTGCAACAACCCTCTAAATGTGTGTAATTTGGATGAAAAGAATTCGACGCTGATGAATTTGACCCAACCACTGAGGCTACTGCATTTTAATGCGATATTTACGGTGACCGTGTGTACAAAAGAGCCCCGGACACAAAAAGACAAAAGCGCGACCTTAAAACTAACCTCGCGCGATTTATAATCCGGAGATAAATCGTACGTGTGCGCGCACTGAAGAAATTCCTGGCGGTCCAGCCATGGACTTGGCGACACGAGTAATTAACATAAGTCCCTCATAAATCACATTCGTACACTCAGCTCGACCGCGTCACGAACAGTTAAAAAGAGTTTTATTTTCTATGCCAAAGTGCAGTCTTTTGTTTTTTGCACGTTTCGTGCACGTCTTTGTTTGTGATGCATTATGACATCACCTGCGTACGAGTTTATCGCGCGCATCTTTTACGAGCGTTTTTTATTTAAAACGCACATATTTTGACATTAAGCCCGATGATGCCAGCGAAGATATGCAGAACAGAGCTAATTGATGCCGCGTGTAAACGTTGTGGTATGCGCATAAATATCTCGACCGCGTCTTTACCATTGTCGCTATAAACACGAACAAAACGTTTTCAAGCCTTTCGAATGCTGCTTTTTTTCGCCCGTGTGCGAGACCCTGCAAGGTAACGGTTTGAATATTTTTATTTTTAAGTGCACATAAAACGATTAAATCTTATTATGCTCGCGTGGCGCGAGTTAAAAATTACGATGCACAAGATGCGCATGCATGGCGCTCCAGTCCCCCGATATCGTAAAGTACAATGCGAGGCGACACACACCGCAGAAAGAAACGAACGACTTCGTGCCGATCGCCGGACACACTCGCTGACCGCCTTCGACGATTTGCATATATATTGCCTGCGGTCCGACACCGATGCAGTACGAGCAAAGCCCGTTAATTATAATTCGTAAAAAATGTTGGCGCATTGTTTGGATTGTGTCGGATTTACGCGCGAGACATTTTTGGGCGTGCTGCTGTTGTCACACACTCGCAGTGAGCGTTTATCAGAAATTGTGATTACCTGCCAGCCCTCGAGGATTACGTAGTTTTCAATGCGGAATGCTGGGGATGCTGGGCGCGGCGATGGAATCAAGGAAGATATATAAGGGATCACGGCTGGCAGGAGGGGCCCAGAGAGCGAGGAATCTTGATAAATACTTCCAGCATCCATTAATTACCCGCCCCAGATGTAATTGTGCTTGTTTGTCATGGCCGTATTGTTTTTAGAGATCAATCTCCGCCTCTTGGGAGGCGTATAAATTGTTTCATTTTTTTGTTGACAACGCAGACTGTGAATTTGTACTTTGCTTCAATCAAAGTTTTCTTTGATTATCTTGTATATCAATAAGCAGGCTTTTTTTCGCGTGAGATTTTGCCTTGGTTTGCGGTTACTTGAAACTGTCTAATGGATTTTCTATGTTTCTTGATGCATGCACACTTGGCAGACGTTGTCGTCATGCCGCTCGTCATCTCAACGTCGACGTCGGCGTCGAAATCGCACAACCGAAACTCTCCCCGCAATCAACAACTAAACTGCTGGAGCCTAAAACTTGATAATGCAAACTTTACATAACTCGCGCCCGAGTCGCTCCCAGCGTAGACGAAAAGAGGGATGCGCTTGAAATGCTTGAATTCGCGACGATACGTTTGTGCGAAACGATATGGCAAAACCGACACTCGGAGATATTTTCACTTAGGACAAGCGGCGGCAGAGATATACAGATACACACGCCAACTAAGTATAAATGGTACGGTTTGTTACTTTTGACTTTTCGATAATGTTGAATGCTAAACGCCGGCAGGGAGCCACATTGTGAAATTAAATTCGGTACAACTTTGGCAACGCAGCCAGATAATGATGTTAGAAGTGTTACGAAGCAGTAAAATATTTACGATTGACGTAAAAATCATTTTTCGAAATTTATGCCTGGCATTCGAATGAAACACTTCAAACCACTCGCTAGGCAGTTAATTAAAAAGCGACGTTTATTTTTTAAGGAAATACTTGTTAGCGGCGCCCAAGGTTTAATTAATGAATCACTTCATTATTAAAAAATGTAACTTTTTATTTATAATGGTATTTCTTCGAGTTTTGCTGATTTAGTCAAGTTTAAAATAAAAACACATATTTCTGCCTTTGAATCTTTTTCCACAAGCGCAACACTGCAATAAATCTGCATAAAGTTAAAATTTCATCTTTTCGCTGGTTGTTTTCAAGCTCGCAGGCAAAATGCAGTAATAAATCTCCAATTATGTCCGTTTCTTTTTCTATCAATTCGTAGCGGCCCAACAAACCCATATCAACCCGGATGGACGTGGAGTATTCCGTAAAGCGCATTCGTGTCGATCATGACTCGAGGTCGAAGTGGATCAAGTAATAATAATAGCTTTACACTATTCGTATACGAATTTCTCGAGTTTGTACTCTGGGCTAAATAAGTTATCATCGATGGCGGCGGCGTTGGCGGTGAAATCGGCCTTGCATGTGGTTGTTGTGCTTGACCACTTCCATACCCAGGCGTTGATTCATGACGGGTCAATATCTTCGTAATATCACGTGTAATTCTCGCCACAACATTCATTTATCGCTTCAATGGTAGTGCTGGTGGCAGCGCATTGTGCCCGCAAAACAATAAATACGCTCGCGGTAGTTATCGCGTTTATTGCACGTGCGCACGTGCAATACCTACCATTCAACACTAATCTAATTTCAGCACGGATTTGATTTATGACGCAAGCTTTACATTTTTTTAAATTCCATGTACTTTATTATTGCCGTATGATATTAAAACAACATGTGCAGTAACAATATTTTCATGAAGATAGTTGTTGTTATATTTGTTGTCGTTGTTTGTGTGTTTTGATCGCCGACATTCAGCGAAACGATTGATTCGAATGATTCATTTCGTGGCACGACAATAAATGTTGCAAGCGCAGAAAGAATGGAAAGCAAATTAAATCAAGTTCTCGTGCGCTGCGCGCTCCCATTCGACCCAGCGTAAGACAATATAATCTAAAAAGTAATTACACACAAACTCGCCAAACTCTATAAATTCACTCGCGAGCGCGAACCCTAGCCATGCTGGTATTATGCTATATACAGCTATACATAAAATCTAATTCAGAAACACGGAACCGAACTAAAGTGTTTAAACAAGTAATGAAATACTAATTAATTTCCAGCGACGCGTCCGGCGCATTACGCTAACGGCATATTCTTTTTTGTGCATATTGCAGAGCAACTTTCTCTATTTTCTTTCATTTTAACAGATTCAATAAATTTATGCAAATGTATAAAATAAATAGAAAATCTATCTCGATAGATACAGGTTTTCTGTGAGAGGCTGTGTTTACGATTTCATTACGGAACAATTTTTATAAAACAATAGCCTCGAGTAGTGCTCGTGCCGCTTGAACGATGCTTAATATTCGCGACGGAAATTCATCGCAGTTTTGCATAGAAAACGGCAGTGGCGCGCGCGCATACAAAATATGATACAATAAAAGTTGCTTGCCGAGTCGGCGCAAGTTAGCCAAGGCAAATTACACTTGGCGGACCAGTAAAAACTATTTATATCCGACTAAAGTTCCATAAATGTAAAACGTCGAGGCATTTGTTCTGCGCGCATCCTGCGCGAAAGCCTGTTGAGAAAGTTTTTCGTCGCGGGCGTTCTCCGAGATTGTTTTTCTCCTTTTTTTTTTGTTGGTCGGACGGACTTTTTACTTTGGGAGCTTTTTGTTTGGTAGATGTACGACTTCGAGTTGCGACTGACTCTGATACAAGCGCGCGGCTGGAAGAATAATGACAATTCGCCAAAAAACAAGAACGAATGCTAAGTCGGACAAATAGAAAAATGAAATCGGAAAATCTGCGGTTTTTGGTCGATGACTTTTTGTCTCGCTGCTGCTGCTTTGCAATACTAAATGTTCGAATTTATCGCTAGCGTAAACTGAAAGACGTGCGCAAAATCTCAATTGCCAGCGGGTAATTTTCTCAACTTTACACAACTATTTTTTGTTTCAGTTTTTATCGAGCGTTCAAACTTGCGAAAATAAATTACTCGTGTTACTACACGTTTCTTTTGCACCTTGTTTCAAACTATTAAATTAAAATTAAACTTGGATGTCGGATTAAAATACACGATATCCGGTAAATTCCACACAATATTTATTGAGTAGAATTTGAGTATCAAATATTTCAACTAATAACATATGTAATATTTATATTCGTTCATGATCGAAAGCATACCATGCATGCCATTCCAAATAAATAATTTAAATTTGTACAGTTAATTTAGTGCTCCATCATTATGAACAATGGAAATCATTGCGATTGTGTCGTTTGGTAGGCGCAGAATGCATCAGGGAGAAAATTTGACAAATTAGATACTAATTTTGTGTGTGCATGTTGCAAATAGCAGCGTGGAAATTTGAATTGCGAAATTCTATGAAAACAAAATATGGGCCAGTCGAGTGCAGCGTTGAGATAACTTTGAGCACACATATATTCCATTAGTATTTGTGCTACAAAAGTGAACACAAATACAACAATGGGTATGATTATGAACTAATAACACCAAATGCAACGAGTTTTGCTTTGAGTCTTGGCAAAAAGTGCGTTTGGTGAATTTTTATGGCGCTGTGTAAAGTCCGATAAACATGTGTACTTTGTCAGCCAAACGCGTAAAAATTTGTGCAGACACCAAAAATCTAGAATAGTGAAAGATGATATATGAACCGCATTAAAACAAGCATGCATATTAAAAACGCTCGCGTTTTAAGCCGGATTTTGTGCGCAAAGTTGCACAACTTTAATTTTGCAAGTTTCACCATTGAATTTAAGTTTTCCATTACGAATTGCGCTTGTAATACTTAGCGCTAAGCCACTGAGCAGAAATTGCACATAAGTGAAAATGTTATGTGATAAAAAATACAATATCTGGTCTTGTTTTACTTCTTTCTTAACTGGAAAATTAGAATTTAATGGTAGTCAAGAAATAAAATTAAATTTATATAAGAATTCTACGATTTTGTTATAATTGCGTGAAATTCGACCGTAATGAGCATGCTTGAAAGCATAAATATCTATTTGAGTATTCAGTACAAGTTTATGACATCTCTCGAAGATTAATATGCTCGCGCTCGTCTAATTTGCCTCGCTTCATCATCGGGACGCGCGACCTCATGAAAGCATTCCGTCAGCTCGTTCGCCAACGAGCCAACAAAGAAATCGTTAAACGCACACATTACGTACACACCGAATGCATTGTGAAATATGCTAACACATTTGGCGATGATTTATTGCCGCGTCGAGACTTGGTGCATTTTTCACCGTGCGTGCGCATCCTTCTCAGCGTTCGCCTCTCAGTCGGCACTTAAGATTATAAGGAAAATGATTATCTGACATCGCGCGTTGCGCGGACGATTTTTCACGCAGGCAGCCATCCACGGCGCGCGCCTGGAAAATGTCCGGGGCGGCGGCGGCGGGTGTGTGTATGCCGCCATAATCGGGAAGTCACGCGCAAAAGGCACGCGTTCGACTCGATGGCATTTGATAGCCGTTAAACGGGCGTCATGGAGCTCCTCGCCTAGTAAATCACACCGACTGACATAATCACCCGAGTGAGCGTGTGCGCTGAGAAAATTATAATTCCGCGTAACGGTTGGGCACTTCATTATCGCCTGCATCGAGACTCGTAAGCCACACTTGATGTGTTACGCGACGCATTTGATAACTAACAGGCTGTGGTGGCAGCGGTGGTAAACAGGTGTGTTCCTAGGGTGATATAGTGGTGGCGCGTGACAAATCCCCGCCACACGAAACAATCACGACCCGTAGCAGAGGGAAGACCATGTCAAAAAGCTTTCTACTGCATAGTAAAATAGCTGCCAGTTTGCAAAGCCGACCAATTTAATAATTTAGGCTTCAATTTTCGTCACCACTATGCAATGCATTTACCCCTACGCACATCTCCAAACACTCAAATGCACTTTTCAGATATATTTTTTGCGAGGATCACAATCCTAATATCAGTAGCATATTCTCACGAAAATGCTCAGCAATTGGTTCACATTTGCCAGATATGAACCCCGTTCGCACATTTGCTCTGTGTGGGTGGATGTGTGCGGCCAAAGGTACGAAAATCGATTGCGACTGCGAGCGGGAAAATTGTATGGATGCACAATTTGCATTTTCGATGTTCGGGCGTTTGGAAAATCTCATCGTTCCGCGTGTTCGAACGCCGGGAGAGGGTTCGACTTCTGGCTGATGCTCTCCAGCCGGCACCCCGAACGGGTGCCATCAGGTGCATTACAATTTCGTTCCGGCAACTTTCCCTCCAGGTCCCAGCTTCTCACCAAGGGCGAGCATTAGGTATTCGAGGCGTTCGCTATCGATGAGTCGTCGGAAATGATAATTTTCTTCATATTTTCTCAATTACCTCGCAGTCTTTTGATGGTTATGTTATTATGTCATTCGCTTCGTGCAACGCGCTGACATTTCAATTGAAACATTTAAAAAATAGTGAAAAATATTAAGTTGATGCACGAGTATGGTTGGGTTTATCTCGGGTGTGGTTTTGTGATCACATTTAGTCGGATACATTGGAACAACCAAAACACGCAAATTTGCACGTACATTTCGGAGATTTGTTCGCGTTTTGGCGAAACTTTAGAGCACGTCGATAAATTTGCACTTCGGCAAACCGGAAATAGTGCGCACCACATCGCCGCCCGCGAGATATAATAGGCGGCGGCTTCGGCGGCGGCTTATAGATAACAGTACGATAAAAAAGTGTATATGTATGTATTTCGACGTGCCAGATATAAATTCGTTGCAATTCACGCGCTTGCGCCGCGCCATACAGACAAAATATATAAATTCGGCGAAAATGTTTTAAATGGGCGCGAATTGCATTGTAAATCATATGAAAAAGGGTTTTCGGAAAGTGGCCCCGGCCATTCGCAAAGACATATTGGAGGTCCGTGTTGAAATAATACGAATCTCTTGCATAAAAAAGAGATCTTCACTCCCTCACTCGAACCATGCGTTTTTTTTTTACTTCTCTTATTGCTGGCGTTCCTTGGCAAAGAGCTGCGAACATTCCGGCAACATTTCCGCCCCGGCCCATGTCCTGTGCCAACATGCCGGTCTAAAACGCGTGGCGAAAAAATTGAAAGTTGGTGAAATATATTTTTGCCGCTTCGGAACGAGGCAACTACTTATAATTCATGTCATAATGTATGGCCGAACTCTTTCACTTCACTTGGACGCGAAGATTTATGCAAAAAAGTAACAAACCGGCTCTAAAATCGCTACCGGAAAGGAAGTCGGAAGACGGAAGAAAGCAAAAAGTGCTAAAAGTAAAAAAAAACGAAAACACGTAAATGTAGACAAACTTTGCCGTTTTACATGCATTTGTGTACGAAGCAAATACCATGCCATGCAAACTTCCGAAATACTTCATTGACGCTAGAGACTCGATATCGATCACGCTCGAACAAATACAATGACCTAATTTAAGCAAACCTGCATTTTATACGCATTTCTGCCGGTTTTCTGTTTTCATTAAAACTGCATTATGCTCCTCGATTCTATAGCGCAGAGTATCGAATTCTCTGCTAATCGTGATGAGCACGCGCTACAAGTTTGATTCCCGATAGCGTATCCGTGCGGGAATGGAGTAATTAATCGGGACTTTTGTGCAAAACGTCGAAACTTGCCGCAGCCGAGTAGGTGCAAGACGAATATAAATGCGCGTCGGTTTGTACACGGATTTAGACGGCCGCACAAGTTGTAACTTTCGATAATAATCAATACTTGCTTATAGTTTGCTTCCGTACCCCTACCAATTTGAGGAAGGGTAGTCATACTTCGTTAACTTGGAGCTGCTGTGCGGTTACTTGCAATATTGTTTGCCATATCGGCTTGTAACACGAGTAGGCTGATTAGTTACTGTGGTTCCCGTGCTCTGACACAATTCAGATTTGTTCGGATCCATAATTTGCGTCAAGTCTATCCAAAGAGTTAAATCTCGAAAATGGCAGAAAAAAGCAAATTGTGTTTTAGTATTCAAAGCTTATGTTGTTTCAGAATTTCGGCCGAGTTTGTGCTCACTTTCGTGGGTTGGAATCCAAGTTGGAAAAGTCTAATGGTTTTAATAGAAAATTTGATTAGAAAATACGTGGCACTCTCGGCTTTCATGCTGAATTTTCGCACCGAGAGTAGAATCCGGATGCAATGTGTTTCCAGCAAAATGGACATACGGTCCGCCTCGGACGCACCGGCTCGACTCGGCTCGCAGCAACGTTAATAAGATTATGAGACACGAGAGCATTTGTTATTGAAGCTCGAGGATTATCGCCCGACCGTGCCCGGGTGTAAGTTACGACTAGGATTTGCGGCGCAGCTACTCAAGTGGCCGGTAGCGACAGGACGTTATCCTGTTATCTGACTTAACAGAAGCTAGGGACCTCTAGCCTGCGTGCTCCTCGATCTCGTCCTTGTGCTTCCTCGCCTGGCTGCTTGCTTATCTGCGCGGGCATCTTCAACCGTCGCTCCACCGCCACTTCTTCCACTCTATTCGATATATAAAACTGCGATAGATATCCGGGAAGCGTGGACAGTACGAGATTTACCTCAGAGCTTTTCAGTTTGTTTTATGCGCGTCTACCATTTTGCAATGGAACCTCACCAACTACGCGCATCTCGCACATTTACGTCGCATGCAAACTGCATTAGAAAACTTTGCGAGTGTTGGCTCTGGTTGTACAACAATAATAACACATTTGACCCAATGTTGGAAGCACTTACATAATGCATTGCTATTGCATTCGCGTCATGTGCACCATCCGAATTCGGGGAGCCGAACACGCTTTTAGTGGAGTCTCTAACACATCTCCAACTTTTGCACGGATGACGTGCGCCGGCCGTAAAGAAAAGTGACGTGTTCGAGGAGCTTATCCCGCATGGGAGCCATCCGGACACACGCCGTCTCGCCGCCACCTCTAGTGCGACCGGTCGCTATAAATTTTTAATTCTCCGGCATTGATTTATTATTGCCGTACTCGTGGAAGACAAACACTCGACCGACGATGCGCCGCTATACGAACGTAATGGAATTGTGTAGTAAAGCAATGATCTAATAAAGCGCGCACCTACGGGATTTGTTCGGACGTGAGAATCGCTTCACCTCGAATCAATTTTGTAATTAGGGCCCGTACGTCTGTCGCGAGGGGCGCGCGCGTGTGCGGTCGGTCAGTCGTGCGTCCCTCGGCAGTTCCTTGATTGGGAAATAACTCGTTAGTGGAAGGAGTTGCGCAGCGTAATGCTCCACTTCGATCGGCAAACACGTTACATCCGAACGCGTCCGCCAGGCCGACAAGTAGCGAGAAACGGACCAGAAACGAACGAGAAACCCTCTAGTGAGGACAAAACGCAAAAAAATCCCTTTGCTTTACGCGCTCCGCTGCGTTGCTACCCAGATTGGTCTGCATTTGCAAATTCTTTTCCGAAAATCCACCCGATTGTTTGTACCCACGTAAATTACGATCCAATGGATGAATGCGTTCTTTATTGCTCTCTCTTCAAGCATTGATTCCGGAGCTATCTGCACGCCTTCCACATTGTTACACGATACTAAAGTCAAAGTTAAGCTCCATTTGCATATTTCCAGAATAAAATTTTACCACTCGGAATATCTTGATCGTCGCAAGGCAGCTTCCGCACAATATGGAGCAGATTCTCGCGAAACCCAGTAGAACTTGGGGAAAAGATTTACACACACGTTATTTTTGCGAGCATCCTGGATTTTCTTCGTGCCGTCAACGCGCAAAACGTTGGGGGAATAATGTATTCATGAAAAATCCGAAGTTTCAACAAGGTTGCGACCTTTGCACCAGCCATCTGATCTCACTTCCCTCATAAAATATTAACGCATAATTGCTTCTAAGCTGTTTTTCGCGTCGCAATGGTGCATAGTTAAGAGGCATTG
This sequence comes from Dalotia coriaria, assembly GCF_025399875.1. Lineage (NCBI taxonomy): Eukaryota > Metazoa > Arthropoda > Insecta > Coleoptera > Staphylinidae > Dalotia > Dalotia coriaria. The sequence continues at coordinate 3,801,909 of NW_027045446.1, forward strand.
CAAATGTTTGTTCGAAATAGTGCAGAGTTCTTTTTTGCCTTCAAATACGGTGTTTGCGAGGTGTGTTTATGTGGGCACATGTATAAGGTTCGACGTTACAATGGGAGAGCCCATAAAAATCAACGTAACGATTTTGTCGCCGCCTTAAATTTTGCCTTATCTGCGCGCTGCGCTTAGGTGCCGATAAGTCCCACAGACCAAAAACTATAAACGACCACAAGACGTGCTTCGGGACGCGAGGGGGGTTTAATTAGGACATTAAGCGAGTCGTAGAGTCGTTATCCATAACTCTCTATAACTCTTTCAGTGATTTTATTCGACAGAACCACACACAAAGAAGAAATGCACAAAGAAACTGGTTATATGGCATTCTAAAACAGATTGTGACTTAAGTCACATTACTGTTAACTTAAAATGTATCAAATTATTTCCGTAATTTGAACCCAGTATGTTAATTAAATTGATACATGGAAAAACTCAGTTTTATCATGCAGAAGATGTTCACGAGGTAACACCTCCCAAGAGATTAAATCGTTCTGCAAATTGCTTTTTTAGATTGCAAGCTGCGCACGATCGTATTGCCGCTAAGACCTGAAGAAATTATGTTACTTAATGCGGTAATTCATACCCTCTTGTGGGTTTACTTCAAGGTCGGATGACTTCAATGTCCCCCGATCAATCTACGACCAATGCAAAGAGTGCAACACGCACCATAGACGTAAATCATCATTGTCGGTTGACACTTGTGTACTAGGCGTGTAATTGTATATCCCTCGCTCTGGGATCCATTGCATGGGGGACTATGGTACACAAAGAGAAGATTTGTTTTTGATTTGGGAAGCCATGTCTGTTCGAAGATGGAATGCTTAGGCCAGAACGAATCCGAACAAGATTTTACGCATTAGTGAGGAGGAGAGAACCCTTTCTTCTTATCCCGGCGCTAAGCGCGAATTAATGTAGAGGATTGTGAGAATGGGCACAGCAGTTGCACACGCCGCGGGGACAACGAACAGAAAGCAGCGCATAAACTTGAGGGACTTTCCGCAGCTCTTATGTTCCACTTAACTGACTTCCTAACGCGTTTAGACCAACTCCCCTTGTAAAAATTGCTCCTTAGTTTACTAAATGACTTTGATTTTGTTATAAACTCTCACGTTATGTGAATATAGGCGTGGGACAGTAAATATTACGGTATGTTGTCAATTTTGTACGCAGTGAATGTTGGAATTTTTGGAAAACGTTTCGAGGCGGTCAAAGGTCTCGAGTGCTTTGACCCTCCTGCGAGAAATACCAACGTGTCGCTGGCAACCCCTTGCTCCCACCGTTACGTATTACGGTCTTTATTTACTGAACCAACGCAAACGTTTGCGGCACGCCGTTGCGGGTCGGGCGAAAAGAGGGGGAAGAAAATGACGCTGCGGAACGAGAAACGAGTTGGCGCACAAAAACCAGACCATATCATAAGGCATAAACTACAATTTTGAGGAGAGCTAACACGCGTGCACTTCATTCGAGGGTCATCAACTTGACATATTGTACACATCCCCAACAGACCACCTGAGCAATTAACTATAAAGCACGCCATCAATTGCAATCCTCACCACAAATCGATTATTAATTTTTTCCACCAACATCCACAAATTTTCGGTTTATGAATTCTCAAGTGGTGCTTACGTGTTGCATTACAATAAAATCTTATGTTCCTTGTTCTCTGGAATCTCATCGCAGTAAACTACACCGCGGTAACATAACGAATGATAAATGAACATTGAAAGAAACGCGTGCACAGATTCCACACACCGTCTACACTCTACACACATCCGCCTAAGCCGTTTTTGGAAGAAGGGGAGAAAGTTGGTACAAAGCGGTCGTTGATAATTCCGGTATATTATTTCCTCCTCGCCATAAGGCGGCTCCAGCTCAACGCGAATGCGAAAAGTTGAATCCAACATTCATCCACGCTCCACCACACGCATGACATAAGTATGTGCGGATTAATAAATAAAGCGAATGTGGGCACGTGTGTGCGTGCGCCATAAGTTGCTCAAATCTTGTGGCCCTCATGAAAGAAATTGCATTAAATTGTGTTCCCCGACCCGCTCCGCTCGCCAGACAATGGTTTATTGTAATTGCGTTTTCCAACCCGCCTCGGATGCTGGCCCTTCCTCCCATTCTCTCGCACATTTTGCTCGTTTCGGTTTAAGTTGCATCGTTGCCGCTGCTGTCGAGGTCTCGCGGGGGCGCTGATATCGTCTAAAAACACTATTAGAAACCGCATCTCATTCCTTATTTATTCAGACTCTACGACGCTGATTTATTCTGGATATTGCGAGCAAATGTGCAGCATCGCCGAATCACCATATGTGAAGAAATCTAACTTTTACCGCCCTTCATCTTCGTCCTCCCAGGCAGCGCGAATGCCGAATGCATTCCGAGTAGTTTCCACGTTTCGAGGCTCAACTCGAAGCGCGTCCAAAGTCCTCGAAACGAGCATTCGAATGAGCCCGCACTACATTCGGCCCCGGTCCCAGCGCTATAAGTTTGCGTCTCGGCATTCGGATGGGTTTGATACGTTTTCGTCCTGCTCTACCTCATCGCCCGGCTCGATAAGATTTCACAATCGCACAATCTTCACCGATCGCGCGCGCGCGATTTACGGGATACAAATAAAGGCGACGCGACGAACGAAACCCCTCGATCATCCGGGGAGCGCTCGCGCTCGAAGGCGGAAAAATTTCCTCTGCACAACATTATTTAATCAGCTACCTGCCCCCATGTCTCCCTCGCTGCCAGTACGTTCGGCAGCACCGGCGACAGTTTACGGCTCTTTTCGTTCCTTCTCTCGTTTTCTACGCTTGCAATTCCTCAGTTCGTTTACCGACAATTCCGACCAGTACCCTCACCACGGCCAGGATGCGAATACGTTTTTGTTCTGTACGCTTTCACTCTTTTTTTTTTGTTTTTCTTCGACATGCCGCGCTTACTTTTTTGTTGAATTTATACTTTTTTGCGCTGCAGCTACGCCAGTCTTTTTATTTACATTCATTGTTTTTATTGTTACTTCTGCTCGGCGCTTATAATTATTTAACAAGTCCACAAGTTTGGGTTCTGGGTTGCTATGACGTGCTGTCCTTCTCAAAGAGTGGCAATATGAACGGACTGGTGATTATTTATGGTCGGCGTTTTATCACATCCCTTCGTTGGCCGGCTTCGGGCGTATTTTAATATTTTTTCGCTGGAGCGGTGTGCGCGTGGCGTTTTTATTTTAGAAAGGAGTTATTCATAATATTATGCATCATCTGTGTCATCTGTCAGGTTAAGTGTTTTATGTTCGCCACCGGTAAGCGCGAATACCTCGCTCTGCCGAAGAGCGAGTCGGCGCGGCCGAAAATGAGGCGGGTAAAAGAGAAAAGGTGGGTTATGTATGCTCAGAATGGCATATTCGAGGAAGGCAATTTTATTACATTTTTTTCCGTCTTTTATAAGTTATTCTTTATGCGGGCGTCGTTTTTGAAGGTACGACTATCCGTGGACTGTAATGAGATGTATAAAAAAAACAACCTATCATTTATCAGTGACATATCTTGAATAGACCCACCCTATGCACGACTTCAGTGCAGACTCCCAAAGCGAAGTTGAACACGCCACAAAAACTCAAAATATTTGTTCATTACGATGATGATCCAACTTGGTTGGCAGTTTTTGTGTCCCTTAGGGTGCACTCCAATGGCCAACGACCGCTGCAGTTTACTTTACGCATCCGGTTCGAGAATTCTGCTGCAGCAACTGATAGAGCATCTAAATTAACAGTGGCTAGTGCAAAGTGTTGCAAACTGCGAGTTCAGTGCTAAAGTTTACTCCTATATCATTTAGTGCAAAATTGGTCACTACTCTTGAGAAATACTCCTAGAAATTTCATCGCATTGCTGCATCCGGAACAAAGGACATAAATTATATTGCAATTCAATTGTTTATTGGCCGGTCAATTTCTATAATTTTAAACATTTTAAATATCAAAATGTGAATTTCGTGTTTTTGCTCAGATTTCTTTGTTTCGAGTGCTGCAGAAGTTTTTGACATACGAAGTGTTGGGTGCCAGAGCCGCCTGCTGCTCACATTTCTTCTATTCCACATGCGTGTCTACTGAAACGATTCGCCGGAATGGCGGGGGATTTTATTGTGCTGCGTTATTTTATAGTTACAACGTGTTGGGAACATGGGTAAAGCCATGTGGTAACATATGATCTACGTTGAAAACTTGCAATTTGGTTGCAGATTGTAAAGAACTAAAACATTATTGATATTTTTAAACGAAGAATCCATTTGAAGCGTTGTTGTAATTGTTGTTGATTTTCCCATTGGAATATAAGGAAGTTTGGTTTGTGGTGTTGCAACTTCGGTTCAATGTCACAACCCCGCTTAATTTCCGCATACAATGTCACTCCGCTGGTTCTAAACCTACCACCCCTCTGTAAATCGCCCATTTCAAGTTATTCCGCGCAGCCAAACGTTGCATCGCAACAAAGAGCACTTGCATTGACGAAGAGCACATTCGCAAAGACGAAGAACAACTGGAAATGACCGCATCGAGGGCATCGACACGTGCACCGCATAGTTGAAACACGTCTGGCTGACACTCGTAATCACTTGTGATGAACATAAAACGGCACTATAGGCATCGTTGTAGGACCTTGCGCTTGGACTATCAACATGCCCAACATCGTCGCAGAATCGAACGACCGATGCATTTCTAGGCGGTATTTTTATTTGTGCAGTTTAAGTGTATTTTAAGTGCCCCTGTTCGGCCTAGATGCTATTCGAAGAAAATACGAGTCTAAGCGATAAATTGATGATGTTGCGAGCGCTAGCAAAACGCGAGCAGTTAATAAGCTCGCCTCGCATAGCATACATGGAAATATCGATATGAAAACGCTACACTTCTCTGCAGCGTACGTTCTAAGACAGTCGTAATAAAATAAAATTTTTATTTTGGTCGAGTTTAGGACGCTCATCTCGCTACATATTTTTGCACACTTATTGCGGTGTTGCCCGTTGGAACATGCCGCTTATTTTGTTGCTTCCTTTTAGTGCTTTTTTACTTTTCCCGGTGCTACTCGTACTGCCGGTCGTTTGTCGTTTTGGCATTTACGTTTTTCGTTATTTAAATTGCATTCTCCACAATCGAAGAGCGAGATCAAGACTTTTGTGAAGGGAAAGTGTTTATCGTCGAGTCGAGTTAAATTAAAAAAGTAGTATAAATTTTCCTCCTTGGCTTGCTTTTCGCCCAGTTTTGGCGGGTGTAGCGGGAGCAAGCAGAGCAATAGCAGTAACAACCACGAGCAAAGTATGCTCAGTGCTAACGCCGGTTTTCTAAGTTTATCCGCATTCTTTTGTAGGTATAATACGGAGGCATTCGGCGTGGAAATAAGCAAATCCATTTAAATGTAAATACACACTGCCGTCCCTCGACCGGTGGTAATTAAATTTGGTTTTCTTTTCTTTTAAATTCCTGCCGCGTCGTCCTAATGACGATCGGTGTGATCGTCACCAAGGCCGTGCTTTTTTCTTTCTGCGTCGTCGTCACTCTGCCGGACGCTCGTAATTCTGACATAACCGAAGATGCCATGTTGTTACAAGCGAAATTCTGTTATCGGACGTTGTAAACGTCCAATCAATGTGTCATTGTGCGGCCGCTCGGCGCTCATTCTGCATGACCGGTCGGAAATAATGCGTGAACGCTAGGCGCAGAGCGTGTCTGATATCATCGTCAAACTGGGAGCGCGTGTGTGTTTCTTATTCTTATCAAGCCCGAAGGGGAGCAGCTTTATTTTATGTCGATTTCAGCACAATGCAGAAAGAAACGCCGGCCGGCTGAGGTGCAGCCATCGTGCGTCGTTTCAGTCGTCAACGATTTTGGCCGTCGGAGGCTTTGTCCTCGCTGCAGATAGAACGTTGACTCCCGCCTGCAGGACCCCAACTTCCACCCAACTACCACTTTATTGTTAAAGTGAAAACGATGTAATATATGTTGAACGAAATAATACCCCGACAGAAAGTTTCTGTATACGACCTAAACACATTCGAAAGGGCGAGCACGGCGCGAAAATCGCCAGCGGATTTTCACCCCTCACACACACAAATGCATGTGCTATGTGCCGAGTGGCGGCAACAAAAAATCGTCGAAAACACTGAACGAAAACGCGCCGAAAAGTAGGAAGAAAACAAAAACGAACGACGCAATAGTTGCGCAGTCAGCGGGCAGAATTTGCATTGATTGCAGGATTTTCTATTTCGATTGCGAGGACCTTTGGCACACGCACCATCGCAGCCTAGGGAAAATTTAATTAAGGACGATGTGGCACATTCTTTGAAAATTGGATCAATTCTATGCTCTCACCTGATGTGCAAATATCAACGAATGGTAGTATTGGATTTTTACTGTCAATTCGTATCGTAATTGCATGCGATTGTGGCGTTAAATAATATGCTGTTTTATGTGCGACGGGTAGTAATAACCGCTTAATATAAAACGCACGCCGCGTACGTACGTAATACACTAGGCGCATTTATTTTCATTACGAAGCCGCAACATTAAGCAAGTGACACTTGGCGCGTTGTATTTACGGGGCGCTGCCGCCGCCGCCGCAGCCACCCCAGCCAGAAATACAGGCCAATTACGGCGTACGGGACTTAAAATTCTGCTGATGGTATAAATCATGCTCGGGAATAAACTATACGTCGGTGCAATACGCCATCAGCGAGCGCTTTCTACACTTTTTCAACATTTTTGGCTTTGATGATGGCAATTCCTTCATTGCGAAAATGTTTTCAGTATAAATCTATTCAATTCATGTCTAATTGACAAAAAAAATTATAAAATGCATGGAAAAAAAGAAAATTCGTGTTATGGCATAATTTACTTTTGGATTAATAAAAGTGTGAATTTAATTTAGTCTCTTCCTTCTCAGTTTACTATGCTATTTTTACACGGGCGCATTGTGTTCCTGCTTGAGCGTTTAGTGCCATCGTACGTGCGTGGAAATTCACGCGACGCCTTATCTTCCTCACCTTTCCTGTGCCACTTTCGTTGGCGATCCCGTTTTACAATATTATTATAATAAACTGAAGGCATATTGTTCTTTGTGTGCGTCTGGGCGAAAATAGAGGTGTAGGCGCCGAGGCACTACATAAAACGACGGTGAGGTCGAATCGCAGCATTCATTTTCAATGCCGTCCCGCATCCTGCGCCGTTCGCTTCCTGTGGTGGAGCGAGCGCAAAAAGCGAAGCGAAGGGCGAAACGAGGCTTTTCCTCCGAACGGGCTGAAACGCAATAGTCCCCGAAAAGGGATGTTTTCAACAATGGGAAAAATAACCAATTTTATAGACTCTCGCCACGGCTGGTGCTGGCTGCTTCTTACGTATGCAAAAGCGCGCATAAAAGAGTGGCGGAAGTGCGGTGCTGGGAGGTGCGATCGGTGCGATGTTTTTTTTTGCGTTCTCCTCGGGGGGAAACACAATTAAAGGCGCTTCGGGTTTTTGCGTTCGCTTTCAAATTTCGGACCTTATTGTACGCAATCCACGCATTATCGAAAACTTTTTTTTGGTTTTTCCACATTATCTACTATCCCTGCTTCTGATTTTATTCCTTTGTAGGACCATAATCGCATGTTCCATCACGACGAGCGATACAAATAGAGCGGAAGCGATTTAAAGTTGGCTTTCTTTGGGAAATTAGATGCTCAGCTAGTATTATGTTGAATTCCGCTGAATTTAAATGCGGTACAACGTTAGAATTCTCTAAATCCCAAATATTGCAAATAAATCAGTGAATTTGCTGAGAAACCCAAAAATTATCAAACAAATTTGAATGTAATTGTCTTCACAATCGATATTCCTCTTAAATTTCCACGGGATGAAAATTGCTGCAATCTTCGCAAGGACTTTTTCCGCGCCCATTAATTCTCTATCGACACATTGCATTGTTTTTTCCTACTTTAAAGCTTACTGAAGCAACTTTAATTTAAATTATTGCATTCCAAAGTCCTAAGCACCTCTTCTCATCCAATTGCTGCGCTTGGTCTTGTTCTGGCTGGTGTCTTTTAGTGAATTATTATTTCGAATCGAAACATTTATTCCAGCGAGGTTGTTGTGCCAAGCGGTCTTTCGTAAAACAATGACTACGTTCTAGCTGGATGTTTTCCAAGAAGCGAGCTGAAGCGTATATCCTTCTAAATATTGATAATATCCTTTCGCAGTTGTTCGGCGTTCTATCTGGCGCACGCTCGAGGCTTTGGCGCATAAAATGGCTGGCGACCGTTAACAACAACGAAAACATCTCGTTATATGCAGATTTATGTTCTATTTTTTGGTGTATAGTTTCGTCTCAGAATTGTTTGCCTTGTAAGATTGTGTATAGTATGCGTGCATGCAAAGCTTTGATATTTATCAAAAGAAAATCGAAACATTTGTTAACATCGCGTGCGCATTATTTTTTTTTTGATTAAACATGTAAGACATAACAACCGCTAAGATCTGTCTGAGCATATTGAACCGTCAAAGTCGGCAAATGGCTAAATGATTTCTCGTTTAGTCTAGGATTTAGTTCAACTCCCAGTGCTGATTTCGGAATGCTTCATGGGGAAACTAATGAACTAGGTGGCTAATGCGTTCCACCGCAGTGCATTCACCGAATAGATTCAAATCAATAACCTATTCAGATTAAATTTAGTATAATCTAATTTAATCCAGTAATATGCGCAGATTTTTATGCCAAAATATTGATTGATTGATTTTTGGTATAAACACTGAAAAAACACTCTGCTTGTATAGATGAAAAATAGTTGATGTGGATTTACGAGGATAATCCGTTCCATCTCAACACGCGAACAAAGCGCGGCTGCACGAAGATATTTGCGTTTTAGTCTAGTCAGCAGCGAGCAGACTAGACGCAATTTTTTTACATCTTTTGCTCTCACAACACCAACTTCTCAACCCTTAGAAATATCAGGTATCATATTTACTGACCCTCTCTAACCTTTCTACTCACCACCAAATTCTAAACCCAAACTATTCGTTTACTTCGATCGTTGCCTAACGCGCTAATCGTCCTTGCACCACTCACACTGAAGCTTGCAAATGAATTAAATAATTTTCATCGTTTTGTTGTCCATCCAGCCGGAATGCAATCAGTTTTGCTAATTGCACAACTAGTCACTTGTTGTTGCGCACATAAATGTTCGTCGCTTTGTGAAAAAAAGTTAACGCTCTTGTTTAAAGCGGAAATAACTAACTGCAACTACTAGGTGTGTATAGTGGAAGAGGTGGCAGCGCGGCGATCGCAGCAACGGCCGGCTGCAGGGAAATAATGAGCGTAAACCGTGCAGGGTTGGAACATCCTCGGAGCGTCGAGGCACAAAGCGAATGAGGCCTGGAGCGGCGGTAGCGGCGGCGGCGGGAAAATTACTTGTAGCTTTGCAACAGCGAAAAGTTGGAAGTGGAATTTGTTCAATGTTTATTTAATTTGTTCGTTTATTAAACGTTTCAATTAAATTTTAAAAGTTCCCAACTGCAACTCTATCAAACTAACGGACAGTACAAAAGTTTTTCTGACACTCACGTTATCTTTTTAACATTTAATTCGTATATTGTTGTCTGTATATTTAAAATTTCTGAAATTAAGCATCGTAACACATTCGGCGGAAATGAATACAGGTAAATAATATTTACTGTGGTTATTTATAATTCAAACACATTTTTGGTTTAATTTATAACCGTGTAACGGAATGATTGAAATCAACAGCGCATGATTAGTTGTACCGCAAATTAGTATTGTTTACGTACGTTCAATCAACAAACTGACTCGCGCGTGTTATTAAATTATTTGTTCGAGGCACATCTTGCCGTCATTTTCAATTAATCTACGTACGATTAAAATTTCATATTTGCTTTACAATTAAATGAAGCGGGAGCGTAGGAGTGCATGGCAACTATGTTTTTGTTATGATAACGCCCGAATTCAGCATTTTGGGCATTAATATTGGTTTATCGACGGTACAACGCACCAAAAGCAAATGGATAAATATTTTGTTAATTATATAATACAATATTTTGCATTTTTGTGCCCAGGTAAAAATTTTTTAAGCATTTTGCTAATTTTAGTTAATGATATTAAATTTTTCGTAGGTTTTTTGACTTGAGAGTAACAAAAAATGAGGTTGTGCGTCTTATGAAAAGACTGCGGACCCAATGATTTATGTGCGCATAATGTAATTTCTTATTAAATTCCATAGAGTCTGATTTATGAAACTGAGCCGTAAGCTCGACGACTAAGAAAAAGTAACGCAGAGCGCTGGCGAATTCGGAAGCAAACAGCAAAACTAATTCACGTACAATACGCTTCACACATTTCTGTTAATCGATAATTTCAATTTGAACGTTGAAATGTTTGCGGGGTAAAAAAAGATGTGAAGAACATATTGTGCTGCGGCCCAATTAATTGAGAGCAATCTATATCTGTAACGTTCGATATTCTTTGCGATATTGCCGGCTGTCGATGCAGGACGTGGCAAAGCATGACAAATTAGCGATATTAATATGCGGAACGCAACTATGCCGCAACATTATGTTACCGCGGGGAGTAATTAAAAGGTTTGTCTGCGCGACGCACGTGCTCGTTAATGCTACACTTGCTCCAGCCGTCGTTACAACAATCGAGCATGCAACACCATACAAACTTTGCACGTATTGTCAATGAGGGTGAAAAGTTGACATGAAGGTTTGCATTCTCGACGGGTTGCAGCAATTTAATAGTATTACTTTGGCTAGACACCAGGGGGAGCGCATCGCTTAGCACCAGACTGATGTTTTTCTGTTGTGAGTGATGTGGGCGCGCCTTGATGAATGAGAAAAAAATGATGTTGCACTTTTGGGTCAATTCGTTTAACGTCTTTTTATTCACGGCCAATCTGACAAAACTCTCCGTTCCGTGCACGATGCCAGCGATATATCTTCATCATACTTTACGAGTGCTTCCAGAAATGCGTCCGGTTCAAACTAGGAAAGCATAGAACTCGATTTTCAATCGAATACGGATCATATTTTTGAAGTTTTACAAGATTTCCAAAGACTCCCGGTACGATGAAAACAAGTTAGGATACTAATATACTTACGTTTAAAGCGGAAAAGAATGTTGAACCAGTTTATCGCATCGCATTGAATTTAGCAATCTCAACTTGTAAAGAAGTAGCATCTCGATGAAGAAGAAGAAAAAAAGAATAGTAGCGCAACAGTGGTCCGGAGGCGGCGGCATACCCCTCACATTCACATACACACACATGTGAGCATTATCACATACGCTCGCGACTCGGAAAATAAAAAGGAAGTAAACCGTGAGGAAGAGTAGTAAGTTCGCTTGTCGATGGTGCGACGGGTTGCAAAAACCGAACGACGACGGACGCCAGTAACGCCGGAATTCCTTATCGCCGGGGAAATTCCTTATCCTTCATGCGAAAGACGCGCCCGCCGATTCCTTTCCGATTCATTCATCGTTACTTTACTCGGCCGCGAATCCGTCTTGCAACTTTTGCCGCTTTCTTATTTTTGAGGCGAATACATTTTTCTTGCGGCTCGAGCACCAGCAATTTCCAACCGGAGCTGGAGCATCTGCCGACCCGGTGTTCAGAATGTAAAATAACAATTTGAAGATCTTCAAATCGTCTTGAATAGAAAGAATTATTATGGGGACGTGTTTTTCTGTCTATTTTATTCTTGGTATGAAAAAATTCACAGCAGAACAACAATATATGAACAAAAAAATGTTTTATTGAAATCACCAAAGCCATAAACTACTAAAACTAAAAAGATAAATTGTTATAAAAATATTCAGTTTAATTCCACTCAAGGTAATATTATTTATGTGAAGATACATGTTATTAAAGCTCGCCGTTGTATGAATTTTATGTTTCAAGACTAAACCTTTTTTGCTTTCGCTCTTATTCCAACCTATGTTGGGATTAGTGGCTTAGTGCACTCTCATCTATGCAAATTCTTCAAAAGGCACACCACACATACACCGCCATATTGTCATAACGTAAAATGTGACATATTAATTATTTGCACGTTTTACTTTTGCTCAGCCACGAACAATCCGCGCTGGCAAAATGATGCCGTCCGCTCTGAGCCCATCCGTATTTCCCCGTTGCAATTGCACTTCTTTCAGCTTTAATTACACCTGCATTAGCGTGCGTCCGCGTTTAATTAAATCCGCTATTACAATAGCTCATTCGCCGGCCGTATCGTAAATGAAACACGTTTGGTCGAAAAAGCAACGTCAAATTTATTATTTTCAAAGAGCGATCCTTTTATGATGCATTAACCATATCTACAGCCAACTCTTCGGCCAAAACCAAAATTAATATTTCATTATATTCCAAAAGCTTTATTTTATCATTTTATATATTATATTATGTATATTAGGTATGTGGTTTTTAATTTAGTGCAAATGTGTTAATAAATCTCGTTCAGGCTTTAAAAGCAGTACATACATTTGAGTTTAATTATTTATTGATAAATAATCGTCAATATTTAGGTTTGCTAGACACTTTGGTGGTGAAACATTAATGAGAACGGTGTATTTAATATTTTAAGCTGCTTCCAGTGAGACGACCTTGAACGATAACCTTAATTCCGGCCGGGCCATTTATTTGCATTTTCTTCGCTCCAGGTTGCTCTTTCAGGGCGTTGTTTTAGAAATTCCATTCGGAGGTCGTGATGGTTTTTTTTCTCTCGTTTAGTAGCCCTACTTTTCGTTATTTTCGTTGCTCGTGCTTTCCACGCCATTCACAAATATCGATGTGTTTACTGGGCATTTCACTCGGATGGTGCGGTGGTTATTTTTGCCGAGTTCCTGCGGAGGCGTCGTGATAATTATGTTTGTTTTGCAAATTAAGATGGGCCGTAACTCGCTCCGAGCTGGTGCAACTGGCACTGGTATCAGAGAAAGTTTGTGTGATGTTTCCGACACAGTGGGAAATTGAATTCGCATCGAAATCATTTTCAGCACGCTTTTTCTATCAAAAGGGCGCGTGTAATGACTCGTGTTAATTTTTATGTTATGGAGAGGAAATTGAATAGATTTAATTGAAATCCAAATGGAATTCATTTTAAATATTTTTATTCTTGTCACTCAAACTATTTCGACGTCAATTATGAAAATAACCAACCGCGAAAGAGTGTTTTAAGAGTGGAAAGATAACAAGTCAATATCAACGTTTATTTTCATTGATGTGCTTTATTATTTTGAGTTCCATGGTTCGCCATGATGGAGCAAACTTTGTCTGTGGATATGTGTGTGTGAGTAAATCAATAAACAATTTTATAATCAATGGGCTTATTTGGCTATAACGCAATTTGGCACAACCCATTGCATATCTATACACGCACATATGAATAAATGTGCACACTCGATAAAGTCCGCGAGTGATTAGAAGCGGATGCACACGGGATTGCAAAGTTGCATTCGGGCATAAGCATTTGGCCGCAGCGAAATTGTGCATCGTCGGGTATTATTGTTGGTCGAATTACGCGACCCTCGGCGCCAACGCATTGTTGCCAACTCGGTGCCATAATGCCCAGCGCTGATATTTTTGAATCGAAATTAATTATATCCATAACTAGACTGATATGATTATAGAATAAATTAAATTTTCAGATTGGATTCAGCGCCAGGCGAAATGCCAGCGCTGCGATAATCTGCGCCCGGAAGCGCAGAATCTACCCGTGTTGTACAAGTTATTCATTATTTTATTACACGCCCGAGTTGTGGCGGACTTCGCGTCGCGCTCCGTGGCTTTTAGCCTCGCTTGCAATGTACGCAAAACGGAATTGTCATAAGTTAACTGTATTTGCTCGTCAAAGGGATTCATAAATCATGCCTTGCATTGCATTTCGTTTTTGCGAATGCAGTTTTACAATATTAACTACAATGAGGTTGGCTGGCAAATGAAAGTTTTAATATTAATATTCTCATCATAGGGTTTTTGTTTAAAATTTTTTGTTTATTCAATCGTACATGTCAATTGGAGATTGATGCAATATGAGGATACATCATGTTTTTGTTGTGCGGCTGCAATTGGAAGTGTGCCTGCTTTTCGGAAATTCAATGCGCGAATTTCCCGGATGCGGTGGTGCAATGATGAAACGCCCGCGCGCGGAATGGAATTAACCGAAACGTCGAACGCCGAACGGATAACACATATTTTATCAGTGTTATACTCGAACGCTCCCAGCAGCCGACACTGCCGCCCCTCTCGCTCACGCTGCCAAGAGTAAATATTCAACAATTTGTGGCTTGACAATCATGATTTATACACGTCACAGATACATAATGACACTAATGGCTTAATATAATTACTCGCTGCCTTTAATGGATTGCACTTTATGAACGAATGTCAAATGTGCTGCCGGGCGATTTTTCGCCCGCTCCTGGTTTATTGAACGCTTTCGGCCGGGCTGTATTGATGAATGCTGAGCGGTGAATACACGTAATGCTTTGACCGATACGCCACCAAATAAAATCAGCCAAAAACACCGAGCGTAAATCGTTTCCGTTATTTTATTCCAGAAAGCACGAAGGCTTTGAAAATTAAAAGTGAAAAACCCACTTCAAAAAATAAACACAACATCAACACAAGTGTTAATACAAAAAGGTAAAAGGTAAATAATGATATTAAAAACGCGCGGATGTGCGGAAGAGGAAACTGTGGTGCGTTCAAATTTGCGTCCGCTTGGATTTGCTTTCACCTCTGTGGATGAATGGAGACGCAGTCTGATCCCTTGATAGGTTTCCACCTGAGCCGTTTTCTATTACGCCGCATATTGGAAAATAATATAATAGTATTTGTTCAATGGCAGCGGATATAATTAAACTTTGAAAGAATCGAATGCAGATTTCCAATCAACTCGAGCCGGGTGGAGAACTCTTTCTTTCTTCGAAATGAATTGCGCGCACGCTGCTCCATGACGGAATGAAACTAACAATAAAAATTAGAAGGAGCTGTGCGGGAAATTTGTGGAAACGAAAATGAATTTTTATCGGCACGTCTTATTGTATTGCCGCCGACGTACAATAGAAGATCGAGAATCTTTCCGATGCGCTGCCTCATTGTTCAGAAATAACTCGCCACCCGGCAAGTTATTGAAATCTTTCGCTGTGCGATCATCTTAAGAATATTTATTTATTTTCATCAAAATGAGTTTTATTAATTATTAAAACATTTTTTAAATAAGTTTTGGAAAGATTAAAATATATTTTCTTTCCTTGCTGGTGAATAATAATAAAAATAATTATAGTTGAAAGAGTACCTATGTTCTCGTCAACTTTAGGTTGCTCTTTGGGCATTTTCGCGTTATTTACTCCGGTTATATTTGCACCGCAAGCATCGCGATGCGAGATTTTCATAGAATGCATGCGATGCACCAAACATAAACAGAAATGTACCGTCGTTTTAATAAACTTCAAAAGGATTGAACTTGCAAGCAATGCACAGCATGTCGAACCGGATGGAAAACACAAGAAGAGACGTATACGTTGTGCAAACAACGCAAGGGCCCGCAAGCGACGCGCCAACTTGAAGACTCACCGCCACCCACCTCCAACCTGCTTTCTTCCGCGGTTAATCGACAAGATAAATTAAGCTGCTCTCGATATCGCCACATAATTAATTTAAAAAAAAACTTAGTTTTTTCGCACGCACACGCTGATTGCCTTCGAGCGTAAAGTGTGGGTATGCTCAGATGGGGGCGAGCGACGAAAGACGAGATTACTCAGCGCCACACCGAAAAAAGATTAATTATGTTCGCCGAGCGCAACACTAAATTTTTCTTTAACCAACATCAATCAACTTTTATCTATAAGCAAACATTGCTTTTTGTGTGTCCACACGAGAATTTGATATTCTTTGATGGGCAAACAATTTTTGAGGGGATATTAATCGACTTGAAACTTATTTAATTTTGATAAAGAATTTTATTATGATATACATTTGAATTTGTGAATAAATTACAAAACAAATGAAATTATCAGCGTTGGATGCCCGGCGCCTCCACATCATAAATACAAACAGAAGAGAATAAGTGCAATAAAACTGGAAAAGTTGATTGAGTACGAAATTGAATTTGCATGAATGTTTGATAAGCATTTACCCGACGCGCCAGCACTTTCGTATCGGAGCATCTTTCCTGAAATTAAAAACTAGTAGCAATATGATCCATCGGTTCGCGTCTCTGGAGAAATTAAAATGTGCCGGCGGCGTAGCGCTGGAATAACAAAATAATTTTTCTGTTGCTCATCTTGCATCAACTAGCTTTGCACGCGGGCAGGTGTAGCTGTTTGGACATGTTTTTAATCACTAAAAATAATTTCGCGTAATTTTTGCGTCGCCGACGCAGATACATTTGTTAATTGCCGCTATATTTCATAGCGGTTCGCCCCACGCTCGGGCCTCGTTAGTCGGTGTTATTAACTGCACGGGTGACCGAAAAACGGCACAATGCGCATTCAATATGCTGACGTGGCGGATGCATTAGCCCGCTTTTTAATAAAATAATAAATTGCGCGAATGCAATATGCACGCATACCATTTTTATTGTTAACTATGTTTTTGGAAAGTGGATAAAGAGTTCATATATTGGATGAAAATTATTGCGTACCAATGTTTTATAAATATTTAAAACATCGAAAATATTTCACATTTTATGGATTTATTTTTATTGTGTTTTACAAGTACGCTTGCATTAAGAATTTTTATGTTCGGCAAGTCGTCGTGCAGAGTGTGGTTACAGCCACCACAGGAACATTTACTATGCGCCCGGCGCTCGCCATCATAGGTTGTGAATGCCGGGAATATGCGGAAGTTGTCCTCCCGTATCGTGTATCCTGCGCGCATCTAGAGCGCGAGGACTATCTAGGACTAGCCAAACATGTGACTCCATGACCTCGCCGGAGGTCCCAAGCGTACCCCGAACAGTTTTGTGCACCTCCCCAAACAATGCCCCTATTCTCGCTAGTATTACTACGACTCGAGTCAGTTCAAGCTGCAAGCTTACAGTTGCAACCCGAGACTCGGATGTGGTTATGACTATTGACGCCTTCCGCGCCCCGTGCGCGGATGCACCATTTTTACAAGCATCTCTAGATCGACGCAAAAAATATTCACGTTGCCTTCGTATCCTCGGTACTGTGCTTTCCAAATTGCATTGCTTGATGGCGCAAATTCCAACATTTCTTTCGATACTAGAACTTCTTTCATTTGATAAAAACCCTATAAAAATTACAATTACATTACAAGATAATATTTACTTATTTGGTGTCAAATAACAATCAATACTGTACAATTGTCGGAATTTGAGTAAAACGCAATGTGTGTAATTATGGAAACAGTTGTCAAACGCAACAAATTCACTGATAATCTTCTCCCCATGTAAATTCGATCCACATGCATGTTTGATTAGTGTACCCGGTCGGGCGGGAGTTCATCCTCAAATGAGGGCGGCCGATACACAACGTCGATCTAATTGGATGGGACAATGCAAAGTTTAGTGTGTTTAATTAGCCAGGTACAAAGCCGGATTGATAAACTCGGCAAACGGCGTCGTGTCGCATCGGGAATACCGCAACTTCGACGGCCCAACAACCATAGTTATAATTGGCATTTTGTGACAATACCACATGCCTGCTGCTTTCCACACCCGAAAGTAACACTATTTAACTATTTCAACACCCCTGCTAATGCTAATTTACTATAAGATGCACGTTTAATTCATAATTCACCCTTGCAGTGTAAATTAATCCTAATCTTTATAAATTGCGAAATAATTCACGCGGCTTTTTATAAGTTATTCATCCGGGATATGCTAGTCTTATGAATGCAAGTGGCGTTTGCGTTTACAAAAGCACATCCACCCACCCCCGCGAGAAAGTTTTCGTTTCGTTAGGGGGCGAGCGCGCGAAGCGACGAGTTATAAAAGCAGGCCGCAGTGCTTTTCGCGCGTCACATTAATGCAATTATGTGAATTATTGCTGCGCGCTAAGACGTGGAAAATTATTTAAATGACCTCTCAGTGCGACTTCATTCAGTTGGCGCGTTTTGGGCCAAAGTCAGTGAGGAGGCCATAATTGAAATAATGTAAATTATTTTTTTGTGCCGTTTTTATTTTTATTGCTAAGTGGTTCCGAAAGTAAAGGGGAGAAGAAAATACGCTTTGCATAAAAATTAACCACATTTAGTATGCTAGGAAATATATAGGCTTGTTTTTTAAGTTTAAAAATTACCTTTTTGATGGGACAATTAAATGGTTGGTCTAAGCTCTCGAAAGCAACCGACCAGACTTCGTCTTTTGCAGTGATAAACTCGCACACATTAGTCATGTTGTAATTCTTAATGACGTACTCGCAGTGATCCGGATTGCCATTTACGTCGCACTTGATGATATCTCCTATCATCTGAAAAAAGCAGCAAATTATCACTTGCTCGTTCTTTTTCCCCTCATTTCGTTCATCCGATTATATAGACTTTAAAATCGCCGAGCGGATCATTGAACGTCGTAAATCAATTTTAATTAAAGCCTGTATAGAAATGCACACCATCTTTCGGATGGGAGGAAGCAGACGACTATGGATTTAAGGCATTCTTTCAATCAAGTTAAACAAGAAAAAAGTAGCTTTTGTGTCATTAATTTTGAGCGTTTGCGCGCGCAAAGTTTTTCGGCCCCCGCTCAGCACAAACTTTACGCTTGTCGAACCGGCAACCCCTCGACGACCGACTTCAAGCGCCCACTTGATAATTAATTATGCCAATAATTGTGAAAGTTTTCGTACTATAGACATTGAAAATTAAGCATGCCTTCCGGAAATTGACGAATTGATATAAAATATATTGACATCAAAAACTACTTTTTAAACATTTGCAAATTCACATTAAATATTCCATGTGACCTAATCAAATACGAAGATCTGATGTGTCATTTGCATATCCCGCATTTATGCGTCTGTTAAACGTTCAATCGCATCAATGTTCAGCGGACGCGCACATAAATCAGATTAATAAATAATTCGTCATTTCGGCGGATATTGCGCGCGTTCATTACGTGCATTTATCTGTTTTGCATCCATGTGTTACGGACTTATCACCGCTCAAAAACACCGACATTGTCACTCTTAATCACTATTTGGGCGTCATAATTACATAGGACTGATTTTTGATGTCTTCTTTTACGTCGAGCGTCGCGCGCACGCTTTGAGCATTTCCTCTTGAGCGTGCAATTATTACATCGTCGACGACTATGGCAAGTTTTCTGCCTGTCGACGGGCACGGCGCAATCTTCCTGATGGTGACGCTCTTCGTGGCCTGCGAAATAAGTCATTGTTAGTTTTAAGACAGGCGGGTGCGCCACACAGGGATCTTTCAGGTCCATTAATAATGCTCAGGGTGAAATGGCGTTTCATGGCACTTTTCGACAACGTGAAAGGGATAAAACTACAATACGGTAAATATCATTATTGGTTTTTGGAAATTTGGAAATATCTCAACTCTCATTTGTTAGATTTTAAGGAATAAATCTGACATAATAATATTTTACAGTATTTTCAGTATTTAATAAGACAACTAATTAAATATTTACTAAATTTTATAGTACAAGCCTTTGTCTTCCCTGTAGTCTTGCATTTAATTAAAAACATTGTAAATAATAAGTTGACTAAAATAAGATTCAACTGGAACAAAACAAAAGTGTGACTTAGAAAAGAAACCAGCTAAAATGTAAAGTTTCCTCGATTGGATAATTTAAAAAGTTTGACTAAGTGGTCCACTTGTGTGTATTAGACGTCGACATGGCATTAACAAACTTTTGCAATCGCCGGCACACTCCACACGTCGAGCGAATAGGGTGCCATTACTGCAATAGTTCGAGATAAATTGTGTTTTAAAAATGACCGAGATTTTCCGTTAAGTAATTGAATCTTTCAGCGCCGGGACGTGCGAACGTCCACGACGCGGGCAATTTGTTTTGTTCTCCGTGTTCCAAGACGTCGAAGAGACGCTCTCAAAGGAATAGTCGTGCAATACGTCACGCGTTCCCTTACTCAACAAGAAATTCTATCGAACAATCGCACCGCCGAAGAATTGGAAATGGAATATTTTCAACCCGAGTTTGAGAGACACTGTATTGATGTATGTTGCAGACGTGGTGCGAAAATGAGGAGTATTAATGAGTAAACTTACTTACTATATCGTTAGGTTGTGCCAGCGTTGAGCACATCAAAAGTGTAAAAACCAGTCGGACCCAGCTTCGGTTTCGCATCGCGCTTTTCCAGAGTTCTGCCATCGGCACACGCCTGCCAACCGTCACGCAATGACTAATAGTCATTTGCGAATACGTGTGTGACCCTCCCGGCTCACCTCCATCCCCCGCTTAATATATATTTCCGTCAAAAACATTTCGCTAATGATCATTTCTGCAACGATTGCGATCGCCGTAATCGCGGACCGTTTGTCGATGATTTCATGTGTGGGTGTGTGGCTTAAATGATGCAGCATACATGTAAATGCCGTAGTGCGCGTCCGTGCGACCAACATTAGTATCCTGCCGCCGCCATTGTTAACGGCGCTCTCAATAACGCCGATAGCATCATCAAACAATGCCAAATGCGGTTAGCCGAGCGCTACGTTTAAATTTGCGTTTACTTTATTTTCGTGGCCGATCGTGCCGGCCGGTGCGATGCGGCTTACGGTCACAACATTAACTCTCGTCCAATTCGAGAGCCATTCTCGCATTCTCTCTCAGCAATACCTCCACTGGTGGTGCTTACAGATTTGCTGTTTGCAATTCGTGCAAATGGCAACAAATGCTCTAAAACGCGCTTTTCTACCACCTCGGAGAAATCCACTTACCGCACGATGTATTACAACTACAGCTCGTTCTTCAAAAAACCGATTTACTACCTTGTACTGTAAAAATAACCAGATTGAACCAGGTTAGTTACAAATTTAACTGTTTATTTTATCTAGGCAACAGAGAATGAGGAGAATTTGAGTGCCTATATATACAATGAGGAATCATCAATTATCCAGTCGGGAATTAAAGTTTACATCTGTAAAAATAACAAATCGTCTCGACAAAATAACTGCGCGCCGCGCAAAAAACGCCAGAGATGCTGTTTGCCGTGCAGAAAGTGGAAAGAATCGCACCAGAAGACACGGGGGTGAAAGTAAGAATACCGTTGGTGGGTGGAAATCCTACAGTGGTCGAGAGCCCCTGCCGTGCTTGGTCTCGGAAAAAGAGAAGGGTTCTCACCGGCACATATCACTGTTTGCTGAAACCTCTCTTGTGGATTCACGAAAGATTTACGATCGATTGGGCGTGGTATTCTCTCGATACTATTTAAAAAGTGATTACGAAATTACGCCTTTATACGTAATTGGAATTTTTGTTTTCAAAACCATCGCGATCAGATTTTACAGTCTTTATTTCAAATCAAAATTTCCGAACAAAGCGCATATTATAATACAAACATATGTGGATATCATTTTTAGGAAGCGCATATTTGTTGAAAGAAATTGATGCGGAATGCAACGCGATATTATTTTGTACGAAAGCAGATCCGATATCGCAGCGACTCAACTCGGTATTACGCTATTGTCAACGCAATTTGTCGAATCTCGCTGGTGTATTTTTCTTTTTTTAAGTTTTTATGATGCTAGGCGCATAGAACTGTCTATACCTATATAAACCGTTATTACTAGAGCGGAATTTTATATGTCAGGCAATACGATTCGATTGCATCCGAGATTAATTTCGCTCTGTTTGCTGAATAAATCTCGTATTGATATTACAGACTAGCTAGGCTCTATTCAAAGGACTTCATTCAGTGCAAATTGTTGTCTATTTTGGGATTAATGTACAGAATGTTTACTCAATACAAATAATAATAAAAATATTTAATGTGTTATTTCAATTTATTTAATATCCTCTAATGGATATTTTTTCTTGGTGTTTCATATAACTGCACTGCAGGACACCTCAGAGATTTGCTGTCATTACGATCGTTTTGAGTTTATAATAGTAAAAAATGGTTGGCGATACTGTTTAATATACTCGCACATCCTCGTTTAGTACCATGGTGGACGTGGAAGCTGGTCGGCTCAAGCGAGTGGTTTGGAAGTGTTGAGATTGCGAGATGATTAATGTGCATTTCTGCGGATTGTATAAGGGTTTTAATTAAAAGAGGATCAGCATCAGTTGCTAGATCCACTTCTGCACTTCGCACATTGCCTTGAGTATGTGTAACAGCAGCAGCCAAGCGAAGGGCGAGTTTAAAGTGGAAATAAGGCAGTCTAGATTGGCATGTAGAAAAGACGCTCCACTAAGCTAACAATTCTTCATAATTCTTCGCCTTGCTTTCCTTCTCTGCACCTTCGCAATAGTTTGCGTCTTGTGTGCACGCTCGAGGAAGCCTGACGTCGAGCGAAAACACAGCGCGCATTGTGCCATTGATAGCTAGCGTTTTGTATACAGTCTGCCCAAAGTAAAATGCAATAAAGTGAGGAAAGCAAATTCTTACGAAGGACATTTTTACTTTAAATGCTTAATGAAAGCGAGAATCTTTAGAATTTCGGGGGTGTTTTGCTGACTTTTAAGAGATGTGTATGTGATGAAAACTTATATTCTAGAACAGTAATATTTCCAGCACGCTGCGCGCAGACGGAGAGACGGTGGCGGTGGGTCTCATACGAGCGTTCTTAATAACAGTCCGCCGGTAATCCTCAACTGATTGATGGCCCCTCCATGATGGGCGCTCGGGCCAACACACACAACCCACCCCTTTCGCGCGGGAACGTTTGGCCCCCCTCTCATCACTTCCAGATTATTACCGCCACCGGAGAGGCGAGCTCGCCGTGCTCTTTTATATATATTTGCGATATTTTTTTTATTCCAACATCTTCTTCGTTTCTTGCTTTCTGTGCCTTTCGGGAACGCGGGAGCTTCGCTCTTGGTTTATGGCCGGTCGTGGAAATAAATCGGACGTGATTTTAAGGGCATTTTATTTATCGCGATAATTGTGTCTGCTCAGACGGTCCCGCGGCAGAGCGCAAAAAGCACCAACTAAACAAACATAATTTCGGCCCTCGGGTCTTGCACGTTGATTTATTGCACTTCTCACTTCTTGCGTGCACCTCCAAAACCACCAAATGGCGCAGCAAGAAAACAAAAAGTCGCACTCCGCTAATGTTTCTTCCACGTACAATATCTTGTTTATTTAGGCAAATTTTCAACCGTCTCGCCTCACTAACTCGTGGAAAACTCTAATCCGCCTTCCCAGTCATCCAAAAACTGTCCTTTGGCAAGGACTGTGAGCAATGCACACAGAATAAACATTGCAATCAACTAGAACCTTTTGCAGCTATTTGGTAAGAGGTCCTCAAGAGGGAATTTCCGCGAATGCAGGAGCGGAAAAGATTTTAATTGCTCGATTATAAGAAGGGGTGCTGTGGCGTGGTTAGTGTTGTCTAGCGCGCACGAGGGCACTACAATTGTACCCGTACCGCCTGTGAAGCAGTGGTAGTTTTGCTAAGTAAGCCATTTGGATGGAGCAGAATGCGTCTTCGGTCCCTATAACTGCGCGCGGCACGACCAGAAAGAAAAAGCAGAAGAGTAAGCAGGCAATTCACATAAAAGTATAGGGGTGGCATGGGCCAAAGCCGGCGAGGACTACCGACCAGATCTGGAATAAATTCTTAAAGCCCCTGTTTTACAATACATTTTGCTTGTAAGTACCTAGCCAAAATTCCAGTATTGTTATTTTGGCATACAATCCAAATAAAATATTTATGTTAATCCAAGGGAAATAAATAGTTTCAATTTTATTTATTTATTGGGTGATTCATCCTAGGCTAAATACGTAATGTGAAGTATCAGTGGTATCGTGTGTCGTAATGGCAATAGATAAGCAATGTGCCACTAAAACGACTGTTAGGTGCTAAATACGTGCATTTCGGATAAGTAATGAGGAAGCGATTACCTACCAATCTACGAAATGGTTTGTTTCGAGCGCCACCAACCTGGAATTTCCAGCCGATGCGAAATGCGAGGCGAAAGTGAGTTACAAACTAGCTTAAACTTATGAATAATCCAGTAGCTTAGCAGTGATGCCAAACCGGTGTGAAGTTGGCGTTATCTAAGACGCAAGGATTTAGACTCGGCAAGTTTGCCTTCCTTACGTTGTTAAGAAAAGCAAAAGCACCGACAAAGAAGGAGCGGTAACATTGCGCCAGTATAACGACGAGGACGAACCGCGGCGCATTATTATAACTTAAACTCACTTTTCGTTTGCATCATACATACATTCATGACTGTGCAGGACTTCACCGTCGCCTCTGCTGTCACAAAGCGCGCATGGTGGTAGAATATAGGAAACAGAAATAAAGATAGCTTTTTAGTGTATGAAATTTAATCCGATTCGGAGATGAAGAAACACGCGAGACGCGCTTGCAAAGGACGCAAAGTGCGCTTATTTCTTTGCCGTCGCGCGAAGATAGCGTGAATAAACTGAATGAACTCAGTGAACGGGCGCGCGCCGCGCATTCCAAAAATAAAACTCGACGGCGAAGCGCTAATGAATTAATCTGCCGCTAAATGAGCTACTAAATTATGAATCTGCTTTGCATAATTTCATCCGATACCCTCGGATTATTGTTTTTTGTGCGGACGCCTTCTTTGTGCCGCTTAATTAATCTTGTTGCAATGATTAATTTATTTTTTGCTTTTTTACAAGATACATGTTTTCTTTTGTGTGATTGTTGCTATGTAAAGTTAAGGCAAAGGACTGAATTTGAAAAAAAAAGGAGAACAAGCAAACGCCAAAAATTGTCTGCATTTAAAATACCAATTAGAATATAAACGACCGACACTAATCGTCCTATTTACTTGCCGGCATGCTGAAATTGGCTTCAATTCGAGCGAACCAACGGCGATTTGCATCGACGCCCTTCTGCAGGATTGCTGCGTGCTGCTGCGACAGGAAGCGGTTAGACACTTTTCCGAATCCCATAACAATAATTATTAGCATAAGTTTTATCGTTACTGATAATCGCGCAACGAATTACGGCAATTTAATAACATCCGAGTGTCGGTAATCGTTTTCCTACGAGTTTCTAATACGTGGAAGGTATTATGAGCAATATACGAGCACACACATTTTTACTTGTTTTAAATTATATCGTGATATCAACCTTCAACTTATTATCGAGTTAATTAAAATAGAGCTATTGAATATTCTTTATGTTTTTAGTATTTTTGTTTATAATATATAAAAGGGATTGTTTTATTAGAACTTTTATAAATAATGTTTATGTTACTCGTGCACACCGATACATTATACGTAAATTGAATTTATTCAGACATGTTTTAAATTTACAATATGCATCTGTATATAGTGAGCGGTAAACTTTTGTGCATTGACTATAATCGAGAATATAATTGTATTCATAAATGCTTCATATTTGTTTTATATTAGTAGAAATGTATTGTTTATGATGTGGTGTTGCTATGAAATACGCATTATTCCAACATTGTGTAACGTATAAATACGTAGATATTATTTTATGAATAATTTATTTTGTACCTTTAGAAAGCTGGGGCACTATACATTTTTTTACTGTCAGAGTTTAACTCCAGGCTTTTTTATTTGAAATATTTATATTCAAGCCAGTCAAAAAGTACCCTAAAATCCCTTTAAAATTGTCCATTTTATAAACATTTGTAAACAGGATGTGGAAAACGCCCTGTATCTCCTGAATTAATTGATTTTTCCTGGAGTTTCTTACTGCCATGTCAGAGAGAGTCCTTCTACATGACGTATGCTTTTCAAACCTTCTACCCCTTCCACAAGTTACTTTAAATGTCTTTTAAAAATTAGTATTTTTCTAATGAAATTGAAAACATAGAGTTGACAACACCCTGTATCTCGTAATCTAATTGACTTTATCAAAGTTTTTTCAATGCTATGTTAGAGCTAAAGAGTACCACTACGGAACCACCTACCTTTTAAACTTTCTAGCCCTTTCGAAAAAGCGCTATAATGCCATTTAAAAATTAGCAGGGTGGAAAACACCCTGTATCTTGTGGACTAAATGACTGTATTGATTAAAGAAAAAAGTTTGACCCTGTCGTTCAACCAAAAAAAAATTTAAGAAAAAAGTTGGACCCTGTTGTTCGGCTAAAAATAATTCAATAAAGTAAGTTTGACCCTGTTATTCGACAAAAAATTAAATTTATTGGACAAAACAGCAATATTCTATGTGTATTTTAAGACACTTCCTCAGGGTAAACAGAGTTAAAAACATCTACATAGTATAGAAGAACTCTCGAACCTTAATATGACGTAGAGAAACTTTAAGAAAATCAGTTAGTTTACGAGAAACAGGGCGATTTTCACAAAAAGTTTTTAAATTTTGACAAAATTGTCAACTTTTGAAGGGTATTTTAGGACACTTGCAAAGGGTTTAGCCGGTTAAAATTTATTGCGTCGTGATGCCTCTTATACTAAATGCCTCTTGTACTATAATATGGCATCAAGAAACTTCAAGAAAGTATTATAGTCGACGAGGTACAGGGTGTTTCTCACACCATGTTTTCAAATTTTTACAGAATTGCCAACTTTTGAAGGCCATTTCCGGGCACTTCCAAAGGGCCTTGATTGCTAAAATGAAATGCATCGTAAAGAGAATTTGTTGAGCTCAAATATGACGCTGAGATACTGGGTGTTCTCCGCACAATGTTTTTGAATTTTTTTGAAAAATACTTATTTTTAAAGGGCATTTTAGCGCACTTCCAAAAGGACTAGGAAGTTAAAAAAATATGCATCATGTTGAAGCACTCTCCAGCTAGGACATAGCCTTGAGAAACATCAATAAAGTCTATTAGTTCACAAAATACAGGGTGTTCTCCCATCCATGTTTTTTTTTTAATATTTTTGAAAATGTTTATTTTTAAAGGGCATTTTAGCGCTTTTTCGAAAGGGCTAGAAAGTTGAAATGGTATTCGCCGGGTAGATGGACTCTCCAACTATGACATAGCAGTTAGTTACACCTATGAAGTCAATTAGTTAGTTCATAAGATACAGAGTGATTTACATACCATCCTTTTAAATTTATTGAAAAATGACACTTTTTGAAGAGCATTTTTGCGTACTTACAAAAGGGCTATGAGATTTAAAGGGTAATCGTTATGTTGGAAAGCTCTCAAGCTGTAACTTGACTCTAATTTGTAATTTGTTTGAAAAATGTTAAATTTTAAAAGTCAATTAAGGGCACTTTCTAAAGGTTTGTAGGGTTGAAATAGCACCTATCGTATCTTGCCTCTTGATCTATTATATAACACCAAGAAATCTGACTGAAGAATCTTATTTAGTTTGCAAGGTACAGGGCGATTTACACACCATGTTTTAGAATTCCTAAATGAATATTCATTGATATTGGGTTGTTTAGAGCTCTTTCGAATAAGGTAAACCTGTAAAATAGCGTGTATCAAATAAAGTGTTTGTTGATCACCTATACTAAGGCAAGAAGCATCAAATACGTTCAGAATTTCACAAGATACTGAGTGTTATACATGCTATATGTTCCAATTTTTGAACCATAGCTCAATTTCGGATATATGAGTTTAAAAATCCATGTACAATGTGACGAGCCTTTCTGGCTATAAAATACTGGTACGTTAAATATGTATATTCATAAAATATTTTAAGACTGAAATATTAAGTTACTTAAGGTTTCAGAGACTGAATAATTTCAAAAAAATATATATTTAGAAAATAAATATTTCTATATTTGATAATATTTTAACAATAAGTAGAATATATTTTATATTGTAGTAGGTTTTATAAATTCGGTGAGCCTGCAGAGCGCGCGGGCAAGTGAAAATATAGTGACGCGGAAAAACGTTTTCATTGTTTTTCTCATAAACTTTTCCTTTTGTTTCCTTTGCTGTTATCATATGGCCTTTTTTTGCGTTCTTCCTACTTCCCTAACACATCGCTTCCTCCTTCCACACCGTTTTGTTTGCGTTTGCTTTTTTATATTTGTATTTCACTTATATTTTCAACATCTTTATGCTCTCGCATGTGTGTATTATACTCGTTGTTAGGTTGTGAATGCACTTCACGCTCGAAATATAGGAACCCTTGGCAGAACGCAGAAAGAGGAAGTCACCACTCTCCGTTCATGCTCCACGTATTTTTTCTACCTTCTCCAGGCACGACGATGCGTTTCATGAGCTAAGAAAGGAAAGCAAAGCACAAACCGCTTTCCGTATTTTTTCCATACAACAAGAAAGACTATCCTCATAGCCGTACGATCACAATGCGCACTTCTTATCCTCTCTGTTGACTCCTTGCACCGTTCTATCTGCGAAAGTATCTATATCATGCGACACATGTTTTATTTCTGCACCCTCTTCACGGTCAACGCGTTGCTCACACCGCAGTTCCCGCGAGGCTCTCACGACCTTATTATCTCGTTGCTCAATGAGGGGATCACTTTTTAACTTAGTTACCAAAAGTCAAACTGATAAACGATAATGAATATTGAAAAAATGGGGAATTTATTGCCCTCTAGGCAGCTGTAGGATGGGAAGTAGTAACCTCCCGCTGATATAATCTGATCTTCACAACTTTACTAATTGCAGCGTAAAGCATCTGCGAAGTCTGAGTCCGGGGGCGGCTAGAGAACTTGCGGCACGTTCTCAGTCAGTCGAAGAGACGCATTTTCGAAAAGTGGACTTGTTTTCCGCTGCACATGCAGCTCCTTATTTTCCGCGATGCCAAGCATGAGTAACGGAAACCGGGCCGCAGCGACGGAGGGGAAGCGTAAATAAATTCTCGCACTGTCTGACGATAGTAAGTTGAAAATAAAGAGCGCCAAGCTGCGCACGAGGCGTCCTCGAAGTTCGCGCTGCGCGTTAACTTTTCTTAAGTTAAATTAATGCGAAACTGGTAACTCAAACCGTGTTACACGCAGTTACTTATAACTAACGTTTTAGCTCCGGCGGTCCCGCGTGCCGCACATGTGGAGCGAGCGCCACATTAACATTTGCATTGCGATCTTCGACTCGCCGTCTCGTAACTTATTATAATTGCCGGCATAAATTCAATTGGATAATCATTATATTTGAGAGTCGGCAACATAAACTAATATATTGGGTTGCGGCGGCGCTCTCAGAGGAGAAACCGCAGAGCTCGTACTCTATCGGCGCGTATTCAGGTAATTAGCTTCGGAATTTACAATACACACTAACAAGTGGAAATACTGATTGTTACCATAAACTGTATAAAATTTTATTACATAAAAATAAAAGTATAGGTGTTATACTGGGAATAAATGCAAGTTTTGATTGAGTTTTGTTGTCGTTGTGTGCAAGCATGATTTATATTTTCACATTTCACATCTCTATAATTGATAGCGTCGCGATGCATAGTTGTTGCCTTTCGGGGCTTGGCGCGCGGCCCAACCATCATTACCAATTTCATTATTAAACACGTTTCGTTTCATCAATATTTTATCAGTACTTTTGTTACGTATACCAAAAATTGTCATTTCACAAACATAAATCCTCTTTTTGCAGCAAGTCAAAATGTTACGTTATGACATCGTTGCAATTGTGTAACATTTTTAGTAAACAAAAAGGTAAAAATTTGATAATCGTGGATAGAAAAGAAGAAATTTAATAGGAATGTAAATTGTGTATTTGTGGATCGTTCACAACGAGGTGGACGATAAAATTGGTCATAATGTAACATTGGCCCATAACTATCGCCCGGAATCGAAGTATCAAAATCGCTTGCGAAGTTTTCCGCACCGGGCAACGCGCTAACGTCGAACATTTCGACTTCCATTGCCGCCTATCTTTCTTCCCGTCCTCACCGCCTCCGGACCGTCGCTACCGCCTTCCACAAAACAAACGTTTCTAGAGCGGCGTTCCGCCGCGGCGAGAAAAAATAAATATGAATTGTTGCCACTTTTGCGTTGTACTTTTTTTTCCGGTTTTAACAGCCACTTTGCCATAATGGAGGCGGCTATCAATTTGACGTTCTTTAGCGCTAACGACCGCGCGTCGAGCACCCTTACAACCGTTTCTTGCGTAGGTTTTCTACCAAGGGGGTTTGGATGGGTGTAGAACGGAAACTTCAGTCAATTAGCCATGTATAATTCATTAACTGGAGAAACTATCGCTCTTCCTCCCTGGTAACGATGCTTACGCGCGGGGGATAATTGAGTGCACACTTTTCACGCGTTACAGCAATGAATAAAGGATTTTCTACATCGTACTAAATTAAGCTCGGAATAGTAATAACAACTACGTGCGATTTTTAAACGTATAACTCTATTAACATCCCCATTTCCAGTTCGAATGCCAATTTTGCTAGGTCATCAAAAAACTTGCGGAATATAGAATACAAAAAAAGGCGCATAAATGGAGCATGAAAAATACGGCAATTTTTTGTTTTCCACCTGGTTCTCTCGGCGAACAGGCTTTTCCGGCTGCACCTTTTGCCGCCTCTGGTTCGACTAATACTCTCATTGGAAATCCACTCGATGGCACGTTTACCGGGGTTAGCAGGCGCTGTGCGCCGGCTGATGGCAATCGGTCGCTATAAGTATCGCGCGAATGTTGATTCAAGTTGATTCTATTACCGCTCCACCATATGATGCCCCGCTCGGGCAAACGTCGCACAGCCTCCGAAAAATTTCCCATTTCCGCGCAAATTAATCCGCTCAATTTTTTATCCGGCCGAGCGGCGGAGAGCTTTCCGCAACCGGCGAGAGAAATGCGCGTTGAAACGCTTTATACATAATGCACACATTGCTCTGAAAATCTTTTCGTATTCGCACGCGCGTGTTTTTTGAAAATTGCGCAACGTTTTACCGGGATGTACCATTGTTAACCGATTTAGCATTGCAAAAACCACAAAAGATTAGTTATTTTTACATATTTGTCAATTTTACAAAACAAGATTTATTATGTTATAATACTTTTATACTTTTTTGTAATTAACATAAAACGGTGCATGTTTCAGAACATTATTTTTATCCTTATAATTTAACGCATTTACGAGTAATGCGACCTCGCATTTTCATATCATAAACTTTATTAATTATGCATTTCAGGCATTCATTTAGTTGTCCTGCATGATTCTGTATTTTAAAAGCCACGGAAATTAATTATGGCTTCCGCTCCGCATAAAAATTTGATCGCAAGGAAAATAAAGTAAAAGCTTGGCGCGCGCTTACAATGCGAAAAACCATTTCATTTCAATATCTAAAGCAATTACTATAAAGTTCTACGAAAGCCGCCGGCCGGGTGGCGCTTCCCCGTTGCAGCCGCCCCACTTCTACCATTGCGGTCCGGGCGTCTGGCTTTATTAATTAATGAGTGGAATTCATGTCGTGTACAACACTTTATGACTTGCTAATTGCTACAACGTGCTACTTATCCGCAATATACAACTTTACGTGGTTTTAATACACTTTGGATTTCGGTCGACTTGGTGTACTCTTCCGCGAAGCAATCGTTGCCGTCGTCGCATTAAACTCTTTCATATCAACTTGTTCGCTTCGCGGTTCTGCGCAGCTTAAAAACTCGAAGACGACCGCAAAACGTTTTCACACTCAATAGAATTTCAATGTCGTCCGCTTTTTATATGGTGATAATGGGCAAAATTAAATTTTAGGCCTCTGGCAGATTAATTAATCGTCGCGTTTTTATTTCGCCGTTGAATAATTAAGATCGACGTGATGAAAATATGCGCGACGTGATAAAATTTAATATTCTGTCGAAATGAATTTTTTTATTGGCAGACATGAAAAGCTGGGAATGTAAATTTGTGCACTGTTTTATTTTAGCTCAACCGGGAAAATGTGTAGTGGCACTTAAAATTTTAGCAGTCATTCAATTATTAATGACATATTCTATGCGAAAGTTACTACTGCTTTAAATATAGATAACCGAAGGACTATATAAGGATCGGGGAAATAGAAACCGCTATCGACCCCTAGCGACTAAGGGTAGAAATTACAGGCAGTTTGTTTTCCAGGATTCCTTTCAGGAACAGGAGAAGAGAAATATTGATTTTCTTTACACAACTTACAGATCTCTGTTTTTGAACAGTAACCCTTAATATTTATTTCATTATAAATAAGCTTCTTTATTTTAATACATTTTATTGGCTGTTTGTCATACAATAAATTATTTTCTTACCTTAAGTAGCTCTCTGCCAATCGGCAAAACCGGATTCTTCTTTTTTGACGCCCACAATGCGCGAACTCTATGTGTGACAAGAACATGAACACCGCTGGGAATATTCTGTTCTGTTCTGACCGAGTTTTGCAGAACTTATACTCAGGAGCAATAAATATTTGTTAATTGACTTTCCAACTACCCAAGCTACGTAGTTTAACACCTACGCCATTTAAAATTAATTACAATTATGCAGACTTAAAATCACGTAGATGTTATCATGACCTAATTTTGTTCAATAGGAATTGTATATGACTCAATTTGATATTAACATTTTAATTTTAATTAACTTGGTGCTCTTCTAGAATAAAAATTAATTATCGCGTGGGTTCTAGATTCAATCCGTTAAAATAATTGGAAATATTGGAAATATATCTTAATAATTAGCGTATAGAATGTTGCTGTTACTTTTTTTTATTAGTCATATACTGACATTTGCGCTATTGGCTTTCACATCTACAATTTTAAAAGAATGTTTTTTTACTTCTTTTATGCCGGCGTGCCGTATCCGGTGACAGGCCATTAGAGAAGAAAGTATTAAACCAACTTTGCATATAGTCTGTACGCTGAATACTAAAGACCGGATCAATTTACATCATAAAAGCTCATTTTTTCCATCTACGTAAAAGTTCGCATTCATTTCATTATTCCCATATATTTTTGTAACTCTTTCATGCACAATAGGGTTTTAATTAAATGTTATCCGATGTTCGTTTTGCGCTAGCCAACACAAAATGAAAATGTTGCGGTTTTTTCGCAGGCTGTGTTACTTTTGTGTCTAAAGTTGGTGAAAACATGCCAAGATTCATAAAATTTTATTTTATCGCTGCAGTACATTCGTATTTAGACTAGAGTATTTGCATTTTTTAATTGTTTATGTAAATGCAAGCTCGAGTGCGTTTCCGCCACATATCTTATTTAATTAATCACAAAAGTCATGGAAAAAGCGTGGCTACGATGCTTCTCGATCTTTGTATGTCTAGTATTTGTGTGGTTTGGGGTTGTTTCGCGGTCGAGTTAAATGAAAGGCGAGCCAAATCGAATTATGTCGCTCCCCTCGACGTAAATGTGACTGCGGATACTTGATGGCACATTGTCTGCCCAAGTCTTCGAAAGAGGCCAACGCTTAGCAAGTGTTGCAATCGTGCGAAGAGGCGCTAGTAAAGTAAATAAGAGCCGAGAACGTGGTAAGATGCACTCTGTATATCTGGCTCAGTGTGGTGAAGTGAAACGACGTAGGCATTGGAATGGGTTGTTATAACATTGGGGGGTTATTTTAGTAAAATGCGGTTCGGCAAGGAAACCAAAGAAAAACGAAATAAATTCAATTTATATCGGGTTAACCGCCACGTATATTCGTTGTTTTCTTACAATTTTCTACTCGTTTGCCGGTTAGAAATTGAATTATCCTTGAACAGATAGATATATTTTGAAACCAACCGATTGATGTTAACCAGTTTGTTCAAGTTTCACCCTATTTTTTCATCCTTTTTTTGCTTTCAACCTAATTCAATATGGTTCATTGAAATGTTTTTTCACTTTCAACACGTTCACAGGAATCCTTTTGTTTTAATATTGTTATCACGCAATCCAAGCAAAAAACATGACAATTCCATTGGAATATCAAGATGACCAGACAAATTTCTCTTGAAATTTTATTACTTACGAGCAGTCCAATATTATAGTTTTTTTATTTCGCAATAAATCCACGCAGTCATTAAGAAATACTTGCTGAGCAATCCGAGAATAGGCTATTAAATCCGTCGGCGGCGTTGCAATGGACACAAAGCGAACAATGCAGGCCTTTTACGCTTTCGGCGAATAAAAGACCAACGAATGACCAATCCACTGTAGGTTTATAATTATAATAAAACTACTTTATGTCGTTTGCACTTCCTGTAAATTGATTACCTAATCGCAAATTTCGTTTCTTTAATTGCAGTATTTGTGTTCCTTTGGCGCCATCTGTAACGACCACACAACAAGAACGGATTTCATCAAACAGCAACTTCAGCGTATGAAGGTAAGTAATATTCTTTAGGCCAGATTTATTAATTTAATTTACGTGACACTCAGTTTAGTGCTGATTGGTCATGTATCTTCTCACTTACTTGACCTCGTCAACCACCGATTTAATCAAAAACACCGTCCCGTTTTCGTGGCGCCGAGCACTTCCCTCATTGTACTTACTTCTCCTTGTTCATTTCATCATTTCGTATTTTGTCTCCTTGTCTACTTCAGGATACAAGAGCGGTTCTCAGTAAAATTAATAAAGTCGTTGGGCAAATTAATTCTGGGACGCTTTATACGACTGTGGTTTCACACATTTTTCAGTCGTACTTCGTTCCAACTGTTTAAAGCACAAAATTCTCTACAATATTCTCAGGGAGAGTGGAATGTTGAAATGTTTGAGACAACCAGTGCTTTTATAATATTGCCCTACTTCTTATCACTCCCTTAACACTTAATTAAGTTTACAAACTGGCGGCGTGCGAATGCTGTTACATTAGAATGCGAAGGTGGAACGCATTGCGAGAAAATATTACGGCTATGTTGTCGTCTGCATGGATAAAGCAAGGTACTCTACTTCCTAGCATATTTGACAACGCGACGAAACAAAGAGCTCCGCGCTGTAGGCGTCCTGAATAGTGCGCAATACGAATGCGAATGCGGGAGAGAGAATGAACGCCGCATAAGTATTTCGGCGCACCCCAAGGCGATATTTTTCAGCTTAAGTGAATCGCCTTTTCTTCGAGTCTTGTTTATAGTTTTATCTTTGTGGGGTGAGCATGAACGCTGCAGATTCTAAGGAGGTAATAACGTGCCACAGCACAAGTGCGTACCACCCGCAGAACGTTCATGTGTTAGACATGTCTGATTTGTGTTCAACTGCAGTTCGAATAAAAGTGCAGTGAGGGGTTTTATTTTCGGGGGAGTTTAAAAGTATGCGTTATACGAATAACACTACGAGTAGTACGTTCCTGTTGAATTAAAGTTGAGATGTGGGGAGAGAATTGAGCAAAAAGGTTACTGTTGCTGATATTAAGAGAAAAGTTTCAATTTGAAGCTTGTGGAGTACAGGAGGGTTGAAAATACGATTTTGTGTGATACAGAATCTTTCTCAGTGCCAATGACAATTTAATGGATGTCCTAAAGTGCTAATGACAACACTGTCAGTCTGACAATAATTATCGCGATGATCATGTCATACTATGCTTTTGACATTTTTCATTATTTTGGCATTTTGTGGTAGATTTGCAATTGGCGCCGAAATCAAGAAACACGTTCAAAATTCTGTGTACCCCTATGACCTCGACCCGCCATCATACAACATTGAGTCCTGGGTCAAGCAATTGCATTTGCAGCAATGTGCGCTGGTGGAAGTCGGCGACAAATACTACGCGGTGAGAGGTTTCTGCCATCATTGCGAGAGTAGCAGCACTTATTAACAAAGCAAACTCGTTCTTGTCCTGTTTGTTGGGAAGCCGGTTTGAAATGTAGCTGTTGTAGATTTTTGTCGAAAGTCGGCCACGACGCTATGATCAGGAGAAGGGCATCAAGGAGTACTTTCTTGGCCTCTGCGATGACGATACTCTGAACAAATGGTCCTTTTGTGCCGCCAGCCTGCAGAGGAAACGTGCTGACGACTGCAATTTCTACACGAAGAATATGTACAACACACGTGTGCATCGACGTCTCTGCGATCTCACGCTTTTAGCATTGAACGCGCCCCAATGCGACTGCAGCAACGACTTATCAGACTCGAAGCTCTACAAAGTGCAAGGTGTTGTCAAATGCAAATATTAAAAACTGATGCAGCATTTTCTGATTCAAATCCAAACTATATTTTGAATCATTTTAAGGCTTTCCCACGTGTTTTAAACCTCCGCTTCCGTCGAGTTTATGCGGTGATAACAACGTATGTGGTTTGGCTGGTTGTAGTCCAAGGACAATTAACAAACGCGTTCATTCAATGAAATGTGATAGAAAATGCAACGAAAATCAACCGGTATTACATAAATTACTTTAATTCAGAACCAATAATTAGTATTTTATAGTTTTGTGAGCCGTGTGACAAAAAGTCGTCTCTACCACGTCAAATCAGATCCTTCTGGACCGATTGGAGCAATCCCTATTGCACAGACTCCAGCTGCATATCACAATTCGACGAAGCGATATGCATAAACCGTGAAACGTAATCAAACACCACAAAATCACATAAAATCTAATTCTTTAATTTATAGCGGACGCGGCGATATTGACTGCCTTGGACCAGGCACCAGTTGGTAATTAAAATCACATGGGTGCAGTACGCAAACGAATATTAAATGTGGGAATATCGTTACAGTTGTACGCCGGAGCTGCAGAACTGCAAATGTCACGTATACGAGGAGGGCGGCGCGACGAAAGTGTTCCGAACATTCTCTATTCCACAGCCGGAGATGGCTGAATACATGTCCGAGGAGGATTTTATCAACAGCATTCCTTTGCGGTATCTGAAAGAGGAGTTCCACAAGTATCCGGGTTATTCGCCACGCACCGTACGATCTAATTTTGGCCAGACATTGAAACAGACCCTGCAAAATATTTATGAAAGTTTTCCGTTTAAGTTTGGCAACATTAATCATGCACGTGAGCGTAAGGCTTTAAAGAAATTCAAAACTGCCGTTCTGAAGGCTTACCTTTGTGATAGAAAGCATCATACAACTGTCACTCCATCTGCAATAGAAGAACCAACAACTTATTTTATTTCAACTGCTGCTTCAACAAGTAGTATTGCCACTCAAGATCATACAAGTACTGCATCCACAAAAACAGATAATAATGATTATAATAATCATCACACTACAACAAGTGGCAACGCTAACGAAATTACAAAATTACATGGGGATAACACTAATATTGCGGCCACAAATGCTATTGCTAATGATTATATTCATCATGATGCTACAACTAGTGCTATTGGCAACGGAATTACCAAAGCTCATGAAGATCATGTAAATACTCCATCAGGAATATCCGATAACCTTGATTATGATCATCATGACACTTCAACCAGTGGTATTGCCAATGGAATTACAAAATCACATGATGACCATTCAAATATTGCTAACACTGGTAATTCTCATGATAAAGTCACTGTACCTGAAAAAGAAGTATCAATTCTCCATGAAGTCAATGATAATCCTCTGGATACTTTTTCATCAAAACCAATTCTTGAACCTGGTGAATGTATTCCATGCAAACGATATTTAAATAAACCAAGACCCCATGTTAATACAAATGGTATTCATCATAAATCAAGAATACACCAAAAACCATGCAAATTCGAACATAATCATTTTCTGGATTTTATGAGACGTCGAAGTAGAAAGGAGCGAGATTTAATTAGAGCGCGTAGACTTCGCGCATTATTGAACCATGTTCCGATCTATTCGAAAGTAAAATCTAAATTAAAACCATTTCATACTAGATCTGCACTAAAGCATAACACACCACTAAAGAAGATTTTCAATAATAAAAATTTAGTTCAGTATAATCCAAAACCGCCAGAGGATGAAGAGAAAGATCCGTTGGATATGGACCAAGATGACCCAGATATTTTTATTAAAGGTATAGACAACAAAACACTGGATACTAAAAGATCGGCAAACATGGAAAGCACACTAAAGAAGAAACTATCATTTGACCTTATTTTTGATGACACCAAAATACCGCATGATGATTATTCACGAGATCCTCCTGGAGATTATTACAGGATTCCTGTTAAACGGCATTACGCTAACAATAAAAAAAATACTTTTAAGATAGGACCCCGTCGGTATATCCACTTTAAAAAATATAAAGAAACCGAAGACATGGACCCACATCTCGAAAAACATTTTTATGCACGACCACGAACTAATATTAGACCTAGTGAACCCATTCCTCAATTCGGTGATGTTGTTACTAAAGTTACAACTGAAAGTACAACTACAATAAGGAAACAAACGTTGCATGCCGAAATGGATGATGAAGACTTCATTACCGACGAAAACGGTCTTTTGTGGTCTGAGAAAAAAGATGACGATAACAAAGTAAAGGAATCATCAGCAGAAGCATTCTTATATAATTTTAATGACATAGAAAAATTCCATTTGAAACGAGAAGAAGACAAAATGGAACCAGCAATCACCTTAATGAAATTTTATTCAACAAATGCAGAAGATTCCAATTTAGAAGACACACAATATCTTGGAACAACAGTTGTCACAGGTAAGTAATATATATTTGCAACATTTTTTGAGTATTTAAAGTCTAGCTTTGTTGATAACCCAGCTGCTGATAATGGTTGCACTGATCATATACTTGAAAATGTCCACACCGTCAGGGAAGACGATAACGAGGATGCCATGGAACTAGAAGATCGTTTAGATATAGACTTAGATGGTCCAAATTCTGATGAAATCATCTCAAGGAAAAAAATAGTTAATGATTTCGTAAATGTGGAAAACTCTAACAAAAATCACTTGAATTGTTTATGTAAGTCCAAATTAAAGAAAATGCAATTTAAATAAATCTTAATATTTCTAGCTTTATTGGAAACAAAAAGTAAAAATCCACGATATATCAACCACAACTATTTTGAAGATGAAGATGAACGTTTGCGGTTGATACAAACACCAAATTCAATTGACATGCAAAATAAACTACCTGATGTATTTGAGGATGAAGATCTTTCAAAACCCGTAACAGAGAAGAAAACTGTGCCTAATACCTCTACTGAATGTGAAGTTGAACCTGTTAATACTGAAGATCAGTTGGAGGAGACGCCAGCCAAGCGTAACAATATTTTGAAGGCTAAAAAAATGCCCAAGGAGACAAGCTCAAATTAAAGTGTGGATGTTTCAGTACGTCCGGATATGCCTCGTAAACGATTTGCTAAGGTCACATCCGAAGAGATTTCGGACGACGATGGAGACACAGAATACGATGACGATGACGACGTGGCGTTGGAGTACGACGAAGATGAAAAAGAGGAAAAAGTAACCACGACAGAGCGAACACTGGAACGTGGCGAGGACAAAAGCGTGAATGTCAAAGTGGAAAGCGAGCAGGTTGATGCAATGAGCAGGAGTGAAGCGAATTCTTCCTCAGACAATTCGAAGGATGAAATGTCAGGAAAGAGCAACTCGAATAGTTTTATTTTCAATAATGTATACTTAGATTTATTAGGTTTTATATTCGTATTATTATACTAGTTTATACTCGTAAATAAGTGTACACAAGTTTATACAATGTGTGCGGGAAGTGGCATTGTGTTCGCATTACGTCATTTGCTGTGTAGAGGGTAAACAGCCCAGCGCTCTCGAGGTTGAAAGGAAAGTTAAAGTTTCGATGGGTTTTGGTCTTGTCGGTTGAGGTTCTCTACGTGCAGATGCGCGCGGGATCCCTTCGGTCCTGCGTTCGTCGTAAAGCGATGTTGTGTGTACCCTCCGGAAACGTCAATGTTCGTCGCCGGCGTGTTTCCTACCGATATATTTGAGGAAGATAAATTTCACGTCATTGCGATTTTGTGACATTTAAGATTCATAAATGGTTACTGGGTGATTAAAACAAAATCCCTTTTTTTATATACTCGTAAAACACCCTGTAGATTCCATCTAGAAAGAAAGTTTGAGTTTATAAATATCAACATCTTGGTTGTATATCATAGTTATCAATAGGAAAGACAAGACGTCGACTTGACTACTTCCAATTTGTTTCTTAAGACTTTGATGAACGCGCCTCGGCACGATGTCTTTTCATTTTGATTTTAATACCGGCGAAAAGGCACCCTTCGGATTGTGGCTGAAGTTGTCGATGTGAGTACGACCATCCAGAGTCATTCGAATCATCCGTGCACAACTATGAACGTGAGCGACAAGTACATGCGTCAATATTAACACAAGCTACCCGCAAAACGCAAAACTTTGGCGGAGGAGCGGCGAAGCCGCTTTTCATTCATCGCAAATATTAAACGAGCCACGCACACAACCGCCGGTGGGATCGCCAGACAGACGGAAGCCCTACGACTGATTTCAGGGATGACAATATATCCAACGTCTAACGAACGTCTACAACGACTCTTGCCAATTGCCAGTAGGGGGTGGTTGTTGCGCACTGAATGAACTTTCCATTCTGATACTTCTTGTACTTCTTGCACAGCGACGGTGACACTAATGCGAATTTCGTGTTCCGTATGTATTTTAATTTTTCATGGGTTCAAAGTTGTGCAGTTCTCAGCCGATTACAATCAAACAGAAACAAACTACTTTTAGCAAGTTCTTTGTTATTTGATTGATTTGAGAATTTCATGTTTTTCATGTTAATCAATTATTATTTTTGGTGTAGAATAACTGACCAGCGCAAGAAAAAGAAAATATAGGTCACATTTGATTTTTGTGGTCAAGATTTTCGCATTGTTGAAATCTAAACAAAAATATTATTGTTTTCGCAAAATTATAATGTTGTTCGTTTTCTGGTCAGTTCCTTAGCGTTGTTGATTTATGAAACAGAGCAAGAAGTAATTTTATTGTCGAAAATGTTTTGTATGCAGGCAACAAACGTATACATAACACGTCGCCACATACGAATTTATTTATGCGAACGTGGGAACTGTGGCAAGATGCTGGGTAACGTTCAATTCTTGCCGAAGAACTTCCGCATAGATGCAAATTTTATGATTATCGAATTTCACTTTTCCACTTGCTTCTCGTTTCCTTTGCGATATTTTATTCCGGCTTCAACGTCTACGTTTTTATCGTGAAGCTATTTGTTATTTCCCGCACGTGACATAAACTCATTGGTAATATGAAAGTTTAAATGGCGCATAGTGCTTTATATCGAGTTACGCGTTAGCGGATCAAAGCATATTGAATGTTCAGAAATTGTTTA
Organism: Dalotia coriaria; assembly: GCF_025399875.1. Lineage (NCBI taxonomy): Eukaryota > Metazoa > Arthropoda > Insecta > Coleoptera > Staphylinidae > Dalotia > Dalotia coriaria. Next base: position 3,843,172 of record NW_027045446.1, read on the forward strand.
AAATCGAAGTTGAGAGTTGATGTATGTGCAACAATGTGCGAGGCGGGTTTTAATTAAGTCAAGCCGGACGCTTTACTGTCGTCACCAACTTGTGTACGAATATAGGAATGATTGGACGCTTACTGCGCATGGTAGGAATGGCACGTGTTCCGGCGTCGCGACGCTCGCACTCGACGTCAGTTCAACGCCGCACTCTGCTTCGTCAGCACGCACTGCGCCACAGAGATAAATTCCGTGTTGCGTAGTTTACGTACGATTCAAAACAGAAGCCAGGTATGTTTACAAAATCTTTGTTTATTTACAAGTTTATGGCATTCCCACGGATGAAAATCTAGTTTACGTTTGTAATAATTAAAGTTTGTATTTAAGTTTAAACTTATTTTGTTCGTGCTGAAGATTTAGTTTTGGAGTTTAATTGAATACAACTTTCAAGGTTGAGTAAAGTTTCATTATTTTCAAAGTGATTTAGCCTGACCTAAACTTACAGGACGTGCCTAATGTTTGTATGTGCTTTATATTTTCGGTGTTACGTATTATCCTAGCTCACGCGCGAATGTGTAAGCACATTAAGTCGTAATTTACTCCAGTTCGTTGCGCGTCTCTGCGGGCCGTGGCATCCACGAAATGTGCGCCAGCAAATTCACGTATTCCGCGTATGATTTACAACCGCACGCAGTGGGTACAATTATTAAATAGCCGCAGCTCGAGCGTGAAAAAAATACACACGAAGACACCGCGGGAGCGAACCGATTTTGGCTTGTATTAAAATTTATTATCCTGAAAATGTAGCGCGCACTAAAATGTTCGCACAAACAAAATTAAATAAAACCAAACACAAGCAAAATTTTAATCTTATCTTTCACTCGGAAATATGAACGCAGATAAAATGTATAATTTCAATGTGCGTTGGTGTCTCATAAACTTGACGCTTGTCATTTTCCCTCGCTGATTGTTGGAGTGCTGAGAGTCGGCGTAGCTCGTCGTTAATTACGCGCAAAATTCAATTCCCCTGGGGCCTAGAGACGTTTGCACCTTGCTTTTTCCGATGCCGACGCTGCACAGACGCTGCTCACAAACAAGCCCGGAAAATGTTTACCTACAAGAATGGAACAATCCTGGTAACGATACAAGGCGGAAGCAAATCAGTTGTCGATTGATCAACCTATATTCGCTGAATTTCATTACAGAAATAATGCAGGTACTTGTTTTGTATATTTCTGCGCGCAAGCAAAAAGATCGCCTGCAGAAATTTTAATTAAATTTTGTTTTATTAGCAAAGTTCTACGGAAGGATTCAATTATTTTCGATTAATTCCGCTACCTGACAGCGGATGCAAAGTGTTTTTCGCTACTCGTGCTTAATCCTCGCTTATTGCCTAGCAATTTGATTGATATTTAATTATTTCCGCGTTGAGAGCAAAAAGATGCAAAAATTTTGGCAGGGCGCAAATTGTTCATTTCATAAATATCAAAGTTTGATGTTCATTGGCCGCTGGGAAAGCGCTGGAAAAGTTTGCAAGTTTTCCGAATGTGCTTTCAGTATTAAACGAGCGCGTCCGCGCGCTTCGGAGTTCATAATTTAAAGTTCTAATCGGCATTTCATGTTCCGTGTTAGACGCTCGTTGTTTGCCGCGCGTGTACAAAACTACCCGGCTGATTTCATCAGGAAAAATTTTATACGCGTTTTTTTCCTGCTTCTTTATGCTGAGTTGTGATCAGTGTTTGTGCATTGTTTGTAGGATTGTAGGCAGCCGGAATTAAAAAGTTAAATAAAGCGCGTCAATAAATTTATTTCCTTATTGCAGTTGCGCGTGCAAAGCTCACTTTAGTGATGTTTATCAAACTAGTTAGGGGAATAATGTTATATCAAACATTTTTACCATGGAATGTAAATAGAATAATAGAAAATGATCTAATTAAAACCCAAATAAAATGGTCATATCATCAAAATTAACACTCCAAACAAATATTGAATTTGCGCCACTTATTAAGTGAAGCAAATTTATCCAATTAACTTGCATCATCCCCGGCCGACCGCAGTCATGATCGTCCGCCCGACCGCCCCGATGATGGCAAACTTTTCTAGTTGAACTTGTTAAGTAGTCTGCGCGCTGCAGCCGACGTGCACTAATTATAATTCCGAGGCCGCTGTAATAATTATAAGATTTAGCGAGGCGTGCAGTGACTTGGGCGCAACTGTTTTAAGTGTTTTGCGGCGCACACAGGCCGACAGGATTGCACGGACGGAGTCCTGACGACGTGCCAGCAACCGCAAGCAGGTTGGAAATGACGGAAGACAACTTGTCGAAAACTAACTTGATATTTTCTTCGGAAAAATCAATTTACCCAAAATTGAATTTTGTAATAGTTGGCCGCTAGTGAAATTAGTTAACGCTGGATATAAACATAGAAAAACTGCATGCAGAAGAAGATAATTTATCATTTATTTTCCCTGGTGGAGGCGCCGCCGATATTAATCACATTTCGCGTCGCGTTCTTTATTATGGATGAGGCGATGAAACGATGAAAACGAATGGAGCCACCGGTACGCTGAGTGCTGCAAACCTTGGAGACACGAAGAAAAACGATGGCGCAGCGAGAGCCACCACGAAAAAGAATACCCCCAGGATGTATGCTCAATAGCGCCACACCGCGAAATTTTAAGATAATCCCACCCTTGGGAATCCACGACACACTTACCCCTCCATTGTTTTGCCAATAATGTTTAGGACAAACCGGAAAACCAGCTTAACTAAAAATAAGAAAAAATAAAATATCACTAAACTAAATTATTAGACTTAAAATTTGTTTCGAGTTCAAATTACAAACGGTTATATCCTGTTTTTGCTCTTTTCCTCTCCCAATCGCAAAATAGAATCTCTTTGTAAGGGATGTAGCACTCCGCGAGTTATCTCCAAACTTCCATGCACACGAATTCTCTAATAAGCGAAAATACACACATAAACACTCACCAAACAAAAATGTTATCAATGCTTACCGAAGACTTTCCGCTACTTTCCTGCGCACGCAAAAGTTTGCCACTAATTACATTAATTATAAGTTGAGAGTTCAGACCCCGACACCCTAATTTCATGCCAATCTAATGTAGGAAACATTAATGATTCATACTTGATAATTTTCTGAAATTTTCTATTTCTTGTGAATTATATAGAAACACATCATAATGTTGTAATTATCTGAAGCTAGGGGTTTGTGGGGTGAGAAAATTAAGGGTGATGATTCATACGTCAGTGCATGCAAGGCATAACACGTGTTTACCTTGATTATGTAGCTATGAACTACGAGCTCCTCCAATTAAACTAGCTGAGCAACAAGAGGGTTGCGTTTGCATCCCCTGTCAAATATCAATGGCGACCAGACATTATTACAACTAGACAACCCAGGTAGCTTAAATTAAATTTTATTGTGTGTTCCGTGCGCCTCTTGCTGGTTGACGGCGGGATGCTTTTTTATTCCGCCAACGTTTCGAGGGTGGAGGACTGAGGACGACAGCAGACGTCGTCCTTGGCGACCGCCGAACGTTTCCCGTAGGGTGCCAGGTAACTAAGAACTACTTATATTACGAAATATTGCTATAAAAACAAGCAATCATTACAAGATAAATTGCTACTAAAATACAAAGTGCCATAAATTTATAGTTTTATACTCGCTGGCGAGAATATCAAGTTGCTTGTTAGTAATAAACAGAAAGGTTAAGTAGGTAATTGTGGGCAATTATCTGGAATCTTAGGAAGCATGTTAAAAGGCATGTAATAACGATAACAAAACCTCTTGCGCGCAGCAAACGAGCTGAATGTCGTTCCACTCGACGAGGAGAATGTGCAAAATGCGTCACTTGACTTTTTCTTCGTGCGCGTCCTCCACATGAGGACCGAGTTCTTGTAGTGGCGAGAAACGTGCCGGCGAGCTTTTTGTTTTCTTTCGCCGAACGCATTCCGAGGACCTTATTTCTTGTTACGCTCGGCACATTCGGCGACGTCCTCGCGCGGAGATAACACTTCCGTTTACAAGCTGACGTCGCCGCGATATCCGGCGGAGAGAAGTCAGCAACATCGCGCCGTTCGCCGTTCCGAGCATTGCCACGTTCGCCGCCCCGCACGGATTACGTTAATAGCAAATCGATAGGGACATAGAAAGGGGTGGCGATTGGGTTTTATATACCTGCCGGGTGGTTTTTGGTCCGTTTGCTGGAGGCTATCTTACAAGTCTGGTCTAGCAAATCGCCGGTAATGCTCCCCGTGGTGGTGGCAACTATCCGACCAAAGAATAAAAACAAGAAACTCAACGTCCACTCCATCGACCACACGCCCCACAATATTGATCTGAATCTAGTTGATTTACGGCACGATTACCACCGTAGAATTTCACTGACTCCGACCTTTTTATTAACCTAAATATCCCTGTATCCAGATATAGACCAAAACTATTTAGATACAATTTATATCTTTGCCACGACGCCTGTATTTTGGAGTTCTGCAGTGTACAGTGCGTGTTAACCGGGACGCGGATAATAAATAGCAAATAGTCAAGGGGTCATGAACGGTGAACGCTGAAACGGAGCGAATGGAAAGCCAACCAATGCCCGGATAAAGCAGAGGCAAATTAATATAGTGATATGATTAATACCAGGATAATAAATTGGGTCTGCTGCTAATTTACGATTAATATTTATGCACTCCTAACGACCCACGGTCGAGAACTGCTTTCGCATACTTCGTAAATACGATTTTCAAAAACAATGAGGTAAATAACAAAGAGGAAGGCAGTATAACAGCCCGACTAAAACATTGTCCTAAAAACATGTACCTACACAGCGCAAACACACAAATTTGGACCTCGTGGAAGTAGCATGGGATAATTTAATTGAAATCCTTTTAAACACCTGTGATACCAGAAGTGTGTAAAGTATAATCCGCTCTTCATGTATAAAGCAGTGCTTTCGGAGGATTTCCGGCATGTGAGGTGGCATTAAAATTTAAATCCGGTATTATAGTAAAATGATTGATGATTTTTTATAAGGCGCAGTTTGAATGCAATGGACTGTTTACTCAATGGCTTTAATTCCGTTGGAATTCAACGTTGTTCAGTAAAAATTAATAATCTAAGGTTTTGAAATGCTTCACTATTGAATATCCAGGTGGAATTTTATTATTCAATTCAGAACTAAATTAAATCCGTATTTTTTGTTCCCGGCCCACGCGAACAAAAGCAGATAATAACAATAGGAACAGCCGACGGGCAGCGCGCACATACCTGTAAATCAAATTCTGCTGCTGGGCGACCATTATGAGTGTACGTTCCGTTGTATCGTCCGCTTTCTCTTATGCTGCTCTCTCGAATAAATACATTGCTAGACTAAAATTTGCAGACGGGCGCTTCATTCAGGACTCCCGGCTATTGGTATTTGGGAGTTAACGTGCAAACATATAGCCCACGGATCTGGTCGCTTCGCTGGCATTGTGATCCTGCTATCTTTCGCCTGCTGTCGGCTTTCGGTCGGCCAGCAACAGCGTTATAAATGGTTTTCGTAACGTATGTCTGCATTTGTGGCTTGATTTAAAAATTCAACATCGGATTATAAAAAAATATGCAGGACATTCAACTATTGATCACATTTGGATGGCACACATCATGAGTTCAAAATGCGGAATTCAATCACAAAAACGTAATTCTTTCTAAATCCAACAAAAATGAATAAAAACGTTTAAAAATAAACTGGTTATAACGAGGACGTGCTCTACAATAGTTGAAGGCAAGTACATTTTAGTAGTAGCTCTATAAGAGAGGAAAATGTCGCGCGCAGACTTCAAGTTACTTCAAGATACTAAAAACATCGCTTGACGTGTGAAACTGACACCTGAATTTATCGAAGGGTGATAAAAGTGACTCTCCCTCTTACATACACAGTACTCACTTGGATTCTTCCGGATACACACTTTCTTTCCCCTGTCACGTTGTGATGAGCTAAACTAACTAAAAGCAAGTAAACGTGTGAATTGCAAGGTGAAATTGAAGTAGTCAAATCAATGCAGTAAAGGGCACATTTTTCTCGCCTAATGTGGGCAAAAAATAAAAATAAATTGAGTTAGTATAGAAATCAAAGCTTTCATCATCACGTTGTCTGCACTATAAATATTTAAACATAAGAATTATTTTTGTAAAAAATGCAATCCGCTGCTGGGCGTGCAAACAGAAACGGAAAATGCTTTTAGATCTCGTTAAGTATTTATGCGAACCGTGGCGAGCGCCTTTTAACGACTAATATTTAGATAAGAAAATAAATATCAAGCAGGACGAAGCGACTGCGAATACATCCCTTGTCACACACAGAATAACCCGCAAAAAATAGCAGACCTTTTCAGTTGGCGCGCCAAGCAAATGAGAAAAAGGATAAACAAAAACAAAAAATCACAACGAGCGAAACGAATGTAGGGACGAATGTGCGCTCCGGAAAATTGCCTCTTAATCTCGACCATCTGGAAGAAGACTTTGGTTCCAATTTATTTTTAATAAAAACTCGCGCTCGTAAGTCTCCGACGAATTGAGGTCGGCGAGAACAAGTTGAACGATGCACCTAATTAATCGCTGCCGCATCCCCCACCACCACCAATTTCCGCACGGCTATTAGTTGCAATTAACGAGGAAAAATTACTCATTATGCAAATCTGTTTTAACGCAGCTTTTATTTATCCACCGCATTAATTAATTAGTTATTATTAAACTATTTTATCAACTTTTCACATTTAATTCCAGCGGAATGTTTGCTGTGACAAAATGCTTTCCATTAAATTAACTCTTTTGGAGTAACGTTTCTCTCCGGTTTTTGGGACGTGCATTCGAGGCGAAGGGGTGCGGCTAGACGGGCTTTGGTTAGCTGGGAAAACTCCGCTTCCGCTTTGAGTTACGCGCCGAAGTTCGCATGCTTCCACTAGTTTATATTCAAGCCGAGTATGTGGAGATAGCGTAATGTGAGGTTGAGCGAAGAAGGTACATGAAGAGGTGTGCTACTACCTCTCCGCGTAGTTCTTCACAGGGGGGCAGAGAAACGGCAAACCTTTTGCGAAGTTTGGTTTATGCATTCAACTACAAATCTTCTTCCTATCGTACCAGCGATTCCACTCACAGAATCAGACTATCTCAAAACATTTGATTAGATCTTTCTATATATTTATTTTTTGCGAAAGTTTAATATTGCGCGAAACTGCTGTGAATTTTATTTTTATGTTTTGTATTGTAATAAGATGCGCAATAGAAATTTTATGGTTTAAGTTTTCTACCTCGACGACCGGCGCGCTCGGGAAAGATTTATGAAAATTCATCATCCAAAGTATAATTTAATCGTTTTTTAAAGGATTCCACAAGGGTGGAAGTGGGAGAGCGACGCGTCTTTATGTACGGACACGCGCAGAGAGTTGGAAGCACCTTGCAGATCACTTTAAATTTATTACACCCGCGAGGGTTACTGCAATACTTCCCTGTTCGATAAACTGCTTTTAAATGTATAGAAAAAAAATGAAACCAGAAATAAAACTGCATACCACCTGCATTATTACCTTACTTGTGAGAATTTCATTTTACTCTTCTAGCATTCAATTTAACTGGTCACTTATTTTTTATTTTTTGTGACTTTTGCCGTGGGCACTTCTTTCTTCACGAAATTAGTACTTGTTGAGCTAATTTAACACCTCGGGAGTGTGATTTGCAAACAGCGAAAAATGAGCTTTCGTCTGTCTGGCCACGCCAGGTTTTTATATTAAAATTCTCCCCGGGGATATAATTTAAGGTAACGACGGTCCATTGAGGAGAATTACGAGGAGAGAGATAATGTCGCGCGGCGGCGGCGGCGGCGGCAGCGGAGGATAAGTGATGTGGGAAAAGGAGCCCACGAATGCGCCGACAAAAAGGAAAAGTTACCGTTTGTCGTCCTCTCGACGCTGCGTGTCTTCACTGCGAGCCAGAAAGCGAGGTTGCTGGAATTTGTAGTTTCACGTGGCGAACGGTCGGAAGCTCTTATTATTCATAAACTATGCACAAGCTGGAACGACTAGAACGCTTCAATGTTTTCCAGCTTTAACATCGCGCGAAGAACAACGCATTATAATATTAGAGCTATTTTCCAAGTAAAAATGCAAGCGACACTTTTAGAGTATCCATAAAAATCTTAACATTTTATATTAATTTATTATATTAAAATTATTGGCATATTGTGTATGTGCTTCTGTCGGCATTTATTGACTGCACGTGTCTTTCTATTGCGTATTCCACGTTTGAATAATACAAAGCCACTGAAATTCATTCTGAATTTGGCATTTAAACTTTATGAAATTCCACTGTCAATCACGACTGTAACTGAAAACGCTGCACCAATAACAGACAAATATATTACTAATAAGCAGTTCAATAGGGGAGCGCAGGATGCATTATTAAAGGCTGCCGACGGCCAGGACTTCGGAGTATGACATCGTTCAATTATTTCCAGTTATTATACGAAATTCCCCGCTTGATTTGTCGAATGCGCCGCTCACCACTACTAATAATCCACTTACACAGGCGACTATTTCTGGTTGTGTCGCGCGTGGGTCCTTCAAGCTTCGTTAAAATCGAATAAAAAGTTTCTTTTCGCATAATGAGGTTTCGTTATGGGGTCGAGTCTGCGATTCGAGGACTTGCAAGATTTTTCCAATAATTCTCATTATATTGATTGTTACGCGATGAATGCGGACTTTTTAGCGGACGCAGCAGCGGTCTTCAGGCTTTGCAAAACGAAGCGGAAGTTAAATTAAAAAAATAAAACATACCTACACATTCAGACAAGTTTGACTCGGGCTAGAGAGCCGGAACTTTGCTCGAATGGGAAAAGAACCAATATGGAAAGTTTCGTAATAAAAAATCGATAAAATTGGCACCCGTCTGGTTTGGTCGAAGCGACTTAAATTACCGAAAACGTACGCTGTACTATTCCGACGAATTGTAAATGCCAGGATAGTTGGCGCACGAAGTATCAGCGCGTTTCCAGCGTTTTGCTTAACTGGGGAAACCGCGCTCGTAAAACGACCAAAAAATCAAGAGTGGCATTAAACTTTTCCGACGATTTTGACGCCAACGGTTTACCACTTTTACTTCTACTGATTGCTACAAGAAAATAAAATAACATAAGGCATAAAATATTCAAAAACACAACTGAATTTCTTATCCACCTAAGTGCGATGCAAATTTTTATATAAAAAATGTAAAGTTTTGCTTACTTTAGAAGTAAAAATTTAATTTTTGAAGCAATTTTCTGCAATTGTTTAAAATATATTTCAGTTGCTGTAGTTTGATAGAAAATTGATTGAATAAGTTATGCTATTACGGATAATAGCTGATGTCGGCAACAAGCGATGCGGTTTTTGTGCGTCGAAAAGCGACAAACCGTCTCGACGTCGTTACCTTCCGCTACGTTAGATGCTCAAACGTTGTGCAAAATTTGATTTTGAAAATACTCGTGTCGCGTAGAAGTCGCGCTGCCTTGTTCGCAGTCCGTGGGCGATCGATTTTGTACTTTGCGTGCGTCGCGGCGCGTTGCGGCTTTTGCTACGAACAGCCCATCCGAATATTTAACAAACGTGTAGAACGCAAAGTCTTTGTACGCAACACAATGACTTGTATGCTTCCTGCTTTTCCCTCCACGTTAACTACCTGGCGATTGGAAATTTCAAACAATCATAATTTGCGCCCAATTTTCAATAACCTGCGATCGCAAAGTTTAAATCCTAGCTTACGCTGTGCAAGCTATATAATATTTTAATTTTCTCATTGAAATTTGGCTTTGTTTGGCGTGATTTTTAACCTGCCAAGGAAGAAAATGCTAACGAGAATTTAATTACGCTCGATTTCAATTAGCACAAAGATCGTCGAATTAAAATACACTAAATAAGATGCAAATGTACACTCGTGGCGCCCCATTGAGCATTCCGTTGTTCAATTTTGTTTAATTAAATGTTAATGAAATTCCGATTTTTAGCTGGAAAGCAATCGAAGGAAATTGTTTTTTGATTAAAAGCATAGAATAATTAGCTCTTAAAAAATGCGAGAAAAGAAACACAACCGATATATTTTCGTTTCGAAAAGTGTTTTTGCAAAACAGTGGAGTATCGTCTTTGCAGCAATATATTCTCGACTCAATGTTGTGTAAATGGAGAAAGTGTTTTTAAGTTTATCGAAGCGTATGATGTAATCGCTTGGTTTTAGGCTCTTCCAAAGTGTGCACGCACGTTTTAAAAGCGCTCGTAAAAAACTTTTGCGCTTCTTACATAATATCGAGTGTTATGCCTCCCTATGGTTTGATTCTCATATACCAACTTTGTTTTAACAGAATATGTAAAAATTTAAAAATATACAATTTTTTTAGAAAAATATTTTGCAAAATTTACAAGTTACTGTATGTAAAATGTATTAGTAGCTATATGAGTTCCTTTATCGATAGTCCCTACGCCGACGGTGGTTACTACTTTGCGCTGTCGGTTTGATTTATCGCTACATTAGGTTTTCAGAGAAGAAGGCCCCACGCGCTCCGCCAGGACAAACACTTCGAGCCGTTGTGGCGGAATGAAGCGCATCCTCGAACACGGCGCTGCAGCAAAGGTGGGGGCGGCCACTTCGGTCGCCACTCGGCCAAATCGAATTACGTACCGTTCGATTATTCCAATCAGCCAACTTAACGGCGCTCATAAATATCCGATCCTGCTATATTTTCCGACCAATATGCGTACGTGAGTAAACAGCTATAACTCTCAACGCAAACATGTCGATCAGATCAAATTCTTTCCACCTTTAACGTCCGTAACTATCACATCACAATTATAACACCACAAAAAAATTCAATAATATGTTTGTGAGGCTTAATTTAATTTTGTAAAAATCTTGAAAATTTTTAAGAATTAGTCTTCACGTTTTTCTTGGCGACTTCGCCACTTTACCACTTTTGGCAAGTCCACTGTACAACATAAACAACATCAGAAGGGGCGCGTCACACACCACATTTTGCAAATAGATCACAACATTCGCAGCGCTTGGAAGAAGCGTGCATTAACTAAAAACCTCGAGGGCGGTTTCGACGCGTTTATCTTTGCGCGACCAGCAGCGGGACAGAGCCATCCGCAGCCTCCCAAAATAGACAGACAGAGAGTGTCTGGCAGAATGTGCCGAGTTGCGGCGAAAACGCTCTACATCATCCGCCATCAACGAACAACGCTAAATAGAGGGCATTTCTCAAACCCGCGCTCGAGTTAAATTCACACCCAGGCAGACAAACAAATACTCGGTTGTGTGTGTAATGCGCCCGCTACAAGCAAACAGCAACAACATAACAAACGATGAAAGCAGCACAAACAAGTAATCGTTTTGCGCATGAATATCTTGTAATCTACTACGACTGTTAATATAACTGAAATAGAATTATCTAAGCATTAAAAATTTATTTAATTCTAAATATTCTGCAAAATTTATCAGTTTTATGTCTTGTACTTATTTATATTTTGTTTTCGATGTATAAATATGTATAAATAAGCATTGAAATGAAACACCAGTGGGTTTGAATTGTGGTGTTGTTGTTTTCTATTTCTGTCAGCGCGAGCTTTGCGCGCAAACACATTTTAAACGTATAAATCACGCAAAAACTTTCATATTTGTTGCCCAGCGCCTCCACAAAGCTGTGTTTTTTGTGACTCGGCGCAAAGAATGCAAAGAGCTTTGAAGAGTTTCCACCACTCACAGAATAAAAAACTAACTACGCATGTATACATATGCGACATAACAAACAAATTGTTATTTACATAAATTTCATTCTTTCTTCAACAAAACTTTTTTTTTAATTTTCAGATCCAGTCTGAGACTAAACGAACCGATATTCTTCTTCTTGTGACACTTTCGGGCATCAAAGTATGCAGCTCAGATCAAACAGTGAGTAAATTGCAAATTTAAATAGAATTAACCTCTCCGGGTTTCTTTCTTTTATTTATTACTTACATTGAAAACTTTGAAACGGGTATAAATTTAGGTATACAGAAGATTTTTGTTCCAAAATCCGTCTGAATTTGCTCGATTTGATGATGCTTTAGGTCTTTCTTTTATAGCGGCTCTTCCCGGATGCGCGAATGTAAATTCTTTTCTCTGTTCGGCTTCATTAGGTAATTGCAGGCCACTCTATGTGAAAACGTATGGGCACACTCGAAAAAAAAACGAGGACACAAAATACGCACACTGGAAAAAGGATTCGCGATTCGCAGATTGCTTAAAAACCGGTAAAGCATCCGTGCATTTTTCATGCGGGCGCCACTTATCTTTCCGTCCAACCCTTGCGAGCGGGGCGATTATCCTCGAAACATTGCAGCATTACGGACCAGCACCACTTGTGCACATTATAACCCTATTTTGAACATAGTCGTTCACAAGTCCGACGGTGAGGTTGAGCTATGCGGGGTCGTGACACAATGGAAATAACTTTTTGGGTTATCAGAAGAAGTGGTGAGGAATTTGTGTATGCTGGCATTATGTTTATAAAACGTCCGCAATCAGTAGACAGGGAACATGAGGGGTATTACTTTTGCGAATACGTGGTATTTCAACTATTATTCTACCTGCATGAACATGGGCGGAAATTTCAAGCTGCATATTTTTCCGGGAGAATCCTGGAGAAAATAAATCTTTTCTTAAGTTTTACGTTTGATTCTCTACTTGGAAATATACATGTGCGGATAAAGACATTTGTAAACAAGAAGAGGATCGATTATTGTTTTCCTAGAAAAGCAAAGGATATCCGTTTGACGACAAACAAGATAAATATTCTTGATATTTTATAAAAATTTTCTATGAAGTGTTTATCGGTAAAATACATATTTCTATAATAAATGATTTACAGATTATTGTAATAAAAATTGTGTAAAACATATTCATTTATGATTTATATTCGTTTTTATTTCTAACTTATTTTGCGCTTTTCAAGTTATAACTTTTCTTGTTTGTTTCTGTGTACTGCGTGTTTTGAAGCAGTTTACACGGCACATCAATAACGCATAAATAAACGCGTCGGGGTCGTTTTTACAAATGTGCGACATAAATTCTCTACGCAACTTTGCACGCTTTTCGTGGCCGCCATAATGCGACACCAGTCGAAATGTGTCGCGCGCGCAACAAATCGTCGCGTTTATCCCCTTTCCGGGCAAAGTGTTGTTGTATTCGTTATATGGTCATCATTCCCAAGCGCTTAAAAAACAACATTACAACTCCAGAGCGAAAACAACTATCTGGTGTAATATGTGAACAAAAACTCTACTTTGTTGCACAGTCATAAAGTTGCGTGGGTGTCAACCCGAAACCGCAAAAACCAATATACGTGGTCAAACATTTACAAATAACAAACACAATGTAGGTTTGCAATTTGTTTGCGACTACAACAAATGGCTTTCTACGATATTATATTATGACCATTTCTGCAATTAATTTAACTTTAAGTGGGAACAATGAGCATTTGAAGCATCCTGGAATTTCTGAGGATTCCTCCTTGAGACTTTTCCATGAAATCAATTCTACCGGAGAAATACTGAATGAATGTAATATGAGCTGGGGTTTCAGAATTGAGGTGCCCCTAAGGCGCGTTCTCACACCCTGCGAAACTGCCGACGCTGAGTGTGCGCTCTGGTCCGTGATGAGGGTTGACTGCCTTCTGACTAATTACCTCCAAATGTTTTGTTCCCACCGAAATTGCAGTACACTAGACAGGAGCTCTAGCTCGGCGTGGGTTTTGCTTGACGAGATGACGCCGACGTCATTCAGCCCGGTAAGTTTTCTCGAAACGACATTATTTCTACTACTTGCTTCAGCCATACTCGTTGTTTGGCTTGCGAATAAACAAAGAATAACAAAGTTTATTTTTGGTACATAAAGTGCATTGTAATGCGTAATTTTAATATAATCAGACAATACCGTTAGTTTTTATCCAAGAGACAATTTTTCACATTTTATTTCAAATGTACCACAATGTTGCTGATTCCTCAACAATGAAACGTAAAATTTATTATACATTTTATTACACTAACGCTTTATGTGTCATAATAACAGAGTTGTTAAAATGTATTTTAACATATCCGTTATAGAAAAGATGTGTGTTCAAAAAGTATTCAATTTTACCTACAAAATTTAGCATACAAATTGAAATCGCAATATAAATCACACACAAACTCAGCGTCGTAAAAAAACCCAGCGTGCTCTTATCTCCCACGTCTATATATACATGGTATGCAAACCCTATGCTAACGAAGTCGTAGATTAAAGCAATATTAATTGGTTTTTACGCAGGCGTAACGCCGAAACCTCTTCAGTTCCACCTGAAATTCATAATTTACTGCTCTCACCGCCACGCCTCACCTATGGTTGTGTCATATAATAACACGCTGGTCATGATCCATTACATCCATGGTACGCGTGGTAGCAGATGATGGAGGTCAGAGTTTACTGGGACATTCGACAGGGGAAATATCCTGGTCTCATTTATCGCCGCAGTCGCTGCCCTCGTAACTCGCGCAACTCTCTTGCGACGCACTGCACTATACTCCGACTATAAAATACGTACTAAAGCAATCATTCACGCGCACCGCTCATTAGCGCCCCGTGGCATAGATAAACACGCTTCATTTTCCTGCAGTGCATTATGTCAGTGGTGCAGCAATGCTGGTGAAATCAGCTATAAAACATTTGCGTATTTGATATGGATTTTAAGTTTGTTCATAGGTTATGTTGTTCATATGCAGCAGTAGTAGTAACATGAGGTCGCGTCATATCATAACCTCAACCGTGTGCTTTTTATGCTTTTCTTTTGATTTATGATTTTGTATTAAGTCTTGATTGCGCATAAAGTTTGAATGAGATTCTGCTCGGTAGGATACTGCTTCGCATGTGGAGAATACCATCATGCTTCAGTGGAAATCTCTGAGTTCACCTGTGATTGCGAGGGGACGAGTCAACCATGCATGCACACATGAATCTAAACGCATGTTATTACCCGCGTGCGCAATCAGCAACCCCGCAGTTGAATGCTTCCGTTTTAACAACCGCCTACATGATCGCTAATTATATCCCCGCGGTGCAATCTGGGTATCCGCCAATTTTATAAACAATAGATGCATTGGAAAAAATTGCAACTTAATTTGAATGCTCTTAAATTACGTTTTATATTGTCTCCTGTATTTTGCAACACAGAAAAAAATTGTAATATATTCCAAGATGAAATTTACGGCACGCTTGACTGCATCCAACAGGACTTCTTCAGCTTGTCGACGCGTTTTGATGTCGTTATTCCTGCCGTTGCTCCTGTTGCTGCTCGTTGTTGCCATCACCACCACCCTTCGTCTGCACAGCGCAAAAACTCCTCACTCGTCATTTCTGCATGCCATCTGAAATATTTTCAGCGACACGCGTGCCTTGATTAAACCGCTCCCTACCACCTGCCGCCACCCACTGACACTTTAACCAATCTGCCGGAAACTGCCATGCAGTATACGCAGTAAAAAGTTATCTTAAACAAATTTGTGTGCCTGTGCCACGTGGCATTTATGAATGTGCATGCAACGTGCGTGTATTCTATGAGAGTATCGACTCCCTTAACACCATCATTATATATTCCGAGAGGTGGGAGAAGTTTATGAAAGAACCTCTTCGATCGAATGAGGGTAACTGGCGTGTGCGATGTCTAGATAAGCAAATCTATTTGTATTTGAACAATCAATTTGTGCGCGTGGACCAAGTTAGGGGCTGATTTAGTGCTCAACGTGGTTTGATAATGCATGTAGGACCAACCGCCGCGATAATACACACATGCGGAATCTGTAATGGAGAGTGGCTCCCGCATTACTAAATGAGGCTTTATTTCGGTTACTGATTGATCTGTCGCTACCGCTATCGGTCATCGGTTGCGCCATTATATCCACGTGCAAGGATTGCGCATTGTGCAAACGGCGCTGGAATTGATAAAAGATGGAAAATACTCACAGCGCGCCGGATGTGATCATAAAACAGTAACCGAGGAGTTACGGCGCTCCTCGCAAACGGTTTAGTGTCGCGGGCGGAATCCAGGAACGGGAGCAGGTGGAATAGCCGCCATTCATACGCTGAACTGTGCCCACCGTATGGTTATGCATGTATGAAGTAGCGTATCTACTTCTGGAGTATGTAAAGCTTGCTATGGCTGTAAATCCTCCAAACCACTCCTTTCTAACCAAGAAAATTCAAATAATTCCACAGGGAGTCTCATTTTATGATATTTTTCTTAACAAAAAATACTTTATCTCTTTACCCAATATCTTAAAATATGTTTTTAATAGTTTTTTGATTTATTCTAATATTTTATCTAATTTTATCAAAGATTACATCATTTTTAACGGTTTAAATCCTCAGTAGTTGAAAAGTTAAGTAAAGGGAGGTTCACTTCTAGCCGATTCCAGAACGTTGGCAATATATTACATATTCACTCCAATCTTGATATTTAAATCCCTCTGGAGACAATATATAGGTTTTCTGCGCCCCTCTTCAAGTTTAGATATATCACCGTACCTTGCATGCCTTGCTAACAGCTTGTAGATACCGTGGAAACCTAATAATACCGTTTAAGATGCGCTTGGGCCGCAACCTTAGACAATCTAAGGCGACCTAATACTCGCCCCTGCCAACCATTCTAAACCAACCAGAGACAATACACGAACAAAGCTCATGCATTCCACCCGCCGATATTGGCAACCTTTGTGCATATTATAAGAAATAATTAATAATAATCCCACTTCAATACGGTAATCTTCGAAGTGCAAGTAATGCCATAATGAAACTGGCACAATTAAATTCATGGAGAATACAATATTAGATATTATTTGCATCAATGAATATTAATTTGTATTGTGTCGAGGAATGCAGGAAACGCGCTTCTATCATTATCTTGGTGAAATACAAAGAGTAACAGGTGTCTATGTCTGTTGCTGACATCAGCTGACGTTTATAAATTGCTTAATGCTTTATAATAAAACAGACCATGGCAAAGATTTTACTGTCTAGGCAGTAAACCACGTAAATATGTTTTAATCATTTTAAAAGCATGCACCACACGTGTTTGTGTTTATTGGCGTGCAGCGTTTTAAGATTCCTTAAAGTTTACGACACGATTTATACGCGTTGTTATTAGATTATAAAAGGGGTGCCAGCGTAAATATGTAAAGTACACGTTAAGCTCCGGATGTTAATTTACGACGCGAACAATAGGCGTCTGCGTCGCCGTCTTGCCACCACACCTTTCCTGATTTTCCCTGCTTGTATTATGCCATTATAATCGTGTCGAAAGCATTTGCAATATCCTTTTAAGTGTTAGTTATGTTATATTAAACTCAGCATGGTATTGGATTACTTTTGAGAAATAAAAAAAGAATTGATTATGATTACAGATTGCTGGTCATTCGCAATTATTTAGAGTGCTGAGTCGTCAAAAATTTCACTCACGATCCTGCAATATCTATAAGTTCAATATCCTGAGTGTACCTTTGACTTTGTTCTACTATCAGAAGATATATCTTGTAGTAGCGCACAATTTTCCGCTTGCAATCTTGATCCTTGATTTTCTGTCAATCCACCTTTGTTCTCGTTATGCTTCTGTCTGTCAGTCACAAAGTATTAGGGCTCTGAAGATGAACAAATCGATTATTCTGTATCTTTTTTTAATACAACGTCCGGATATTACATAACTTATTTTTAAAAATAGTGAGTCCAGGAAAAGATGATGTAACATTGGTTATTTTTGTGAAACAACGCTTTCCAAGTAGGTGAATACATAAACTAGCTAAAAAAAGATGAAGTAAAGTGACATTTTTCAAATGCGCATATAAAACATATGCCCCTAGTATTCACATACGCGGACGTAAATGTTCTTCGTATTCAAATGAAGCGACACGAACGCGTTCGCGGGTCGTTTAGACAAAATGCGCTCGCTTTTTCATAACTGCGAAATGAAATGATACACAGCGGAAGTGAAAAGAGAAGGGTGGAACTTTTAGAGGTAATAAATTCCGAACAATATTTTATATTAACATTTTACTCCGGCATCATTAATGATCTAGAATTTAATATTTAATTATGAGCGTTTAAAATGTTTTGTTTGATTAAGCACGTAAAATACGCATCTGTGTACCCAATTGGGAATTTTACGAGTGGAAATAGGGTTTTGGTCCTCTTACCTCGTTTCCGATCCCTCAATATTTAAATGACAATGTTGCATCCCAAAAGATTTAATACCCAAAACTCCAATTTAACGTCGTATCTGCGTGACTCTCGGTCCATTATTGGGATTTCTTGAGAGCAAGGTCGTGGAAGACGCCTCCAAACGCACTCGCAAATGAGTTATTACATACTATGGGGATATCTCTATCCCGACCACGCCGGGCATTGAATACATATATCCCCCTTATTCGAAGGGATGAATCACCCTTTATGTGACAAGATAGAGGAACCGAACAGAATGGAAAAGACGTCCGCAAACTATGCACCCCAGCGACGTTTAACGGATATACTCGTGTATCCTGCGCATTTCTGCCTAGTTATTAATACTGGTAGCCGGATTATAATTTCACAATAAGTTGTGTAGTTTGTCTGGTCAAATATATACGCAGGGGGTTATTATACTCGTCAATTATGATTATGATGAAATTAAATGGGAAATACCTAAAATGCTCGATGAGTTATCATTTTCGAAAATAGCTTATGATGCAAAATGTATACATTGCAGGTTCAATTTTAATAAATTGCGCCTACTGCGATTATTCACAATTAGTTTTACATCATTCGCATCGCTGCGCGGATGACACATCTATTTTGTATGTTTTCATCCAGGTCGACACAGTGGTGCAACGCAGACATTTAATTAATCAATTAAAATTGAAATAGAGTGACTTCTGAAATTCATCAAACTAATAATGTAGCATTTTGTGCGGATTTACTATTTATTCATCACGTATTTAAACTCGTAAATATTTAATTTCATTGTCAACTAGTCCGGATATTACATTCGTGAAAATCTTATAGTCAATTTTGCGTGTCGTTTTTGACGTCCATTTTCCAGCGTACAGATGAATGTACTTTAATTTCCTGCAAAGCACGATTGACCGATATTATCGCCGGATTCGCGCGTGGTTTGTGTTTGGACTTGTTGCAAGACGGGTGCTCGGTTTGTTATTTTGTGCGCGCGCGTCGAGTAATTGCGTCCGGTTCCAAGCAATCTGCTTTTCTGCACATAAGCAGTATACGCGTAATGGTTGCAAGTGGAGGCGCCGGGTTACGCAAAGAAAACTGAAAGGCGAAAGTTGAACAACATCTTAGGCATTTGCTGTACGCACGTACGGGCACCCCGTTGCTGTAATACGTAATGTTCGGTTGAAATGGAGAAAAACCCGATGGAAAAAGGACTTTTTCCCTGCGGGGGGACGTACATAGTCCTTGTTTCATGTAGGCTTTTATACAAACTGTTAAAAATAATTTTTTAAACGCATTTTTTCCTTAAAAGTAAAAAAAATGTATAAAAAAATTGATCTAAAATTTAAAATCAGAAAAATTTGATTTTTTTTTTCATGAAATGTCAAGTTGATATTACAAAATTGACTGTATATCATTGTGGCATAAGCTGACCGCTGCCAAACACATTCGCCCTCGCTACAGGACGAAACATCTGAGGAATTGATATCAAAAGGAGCCGATCTATTGATTCCCGATCGGACCACGTGTAGATTCAATCACCTCGGGGCTTGCAAAGTCTTGCTCCACCCGTGTCCTGCATTTACGCTCGTGCTATGCGCAAGGTTCCGCAGTATTCAATGTCCTGCGGTTGTTTTCCTCACGTACACACATCTCGGCTGTTTTTTTACGACAAAAGTTTAACTTTTTATGCGCCAAACCCAAAATATTTCTTATTCCACGTTGACAGAAATGCATTCAAGAACAGTCGGAGCAAAATAAGCCGGCAAACAAATATTTCAACCATAGTGTTATACAAAGCAAGAAAAAAATTGTTTTTCTTTTTATTCATTTAGTTTAGAACATTTTTATCATTGGGTTTTAAGAGTTCAGCGATGCAGTAATAATTAAGCAAGTTATTATTTAGCCAAAGCCGAGATATATAACCGGAAAGATGCTACGGATTATATTCTCACAGCAGCGTTCTTTATCCTCTCGCGGATGGTGCAAACTTGTGCGCAGCGTGTAAGTTAAACTAAAAGTTTTGAGATAAACTTCGCAAAAGTAAGTTTTAAGTAGGAGCATCCCTTCATCTTGCGAAGATGCGTCGACGAGTTGTGCTGAAAGATTTTATTTTTGTTTAAAAAATTTGAATTTTATTTGCGGGGTGATATGTTTTATTGACGTCGAACAATTTGGTTATGGATTTAATTTGGATGAAAGGTTTGTGGTCGGGTTGTTAACGTTGTTCAAGTCGTGCTTTGCCACCCTTGTAAAACGGGAATAAGTGATGGATGACTGCGACCGAACGAGGAGAAAGATTGATAACGCGTCTGATGGATCTTAGCCTCATCGGACGTGCGCATTATTCGTGCGTTTATTCATACAACAGTTGCATTTTTATGCACCACTACTGATTTAATTTGGGTGCAAGTTATTTTTATATATACAAGGTGTTAACAGTATTTTTTTATGTGTGAGTGATTTTGTTAAATTATTTGATTAAATTGTTGGTGAACGCTCTGTATATTCAATTTGCCCAATCGCATTTGGCTTCTTATCAGCAAAGTGCGGACCGCTATCGGCCGCATTAGCATTCCGTACGCAAACCGCACGTCCTAGTCCTCGTCTTGATCCTCGCACACATCTTCTGCAGTTTTCCACGCAGGCCATGCGCAAAATTACGCCGACGCAATTTTTTTGCAAGTCGCCCTCAGTTCTCCATTCCCGCGCGACGAAATTGAATTGCGTATTAAACGGCCGGTTTATGGACTAATTAAAATCTCCAATATGCAAGCGCATTGTTATCCCTAGGCGCACGTTTTTCATTTAATTAATAAATGGAGCGGAATGTGTATGACGCGCTGCGTAAATCACAAGCTGATTTTTTCGCGTTTTTTTAACTTTTTGTGACACAATTAACGTGACAAACCAGCTGAAATAGTGATAAAATAAATGGCATTAACTAGGGTGTAAATCTTATCAAAGTCGTATATTTCTTAGGCATTAAAATCTAAAAATACTAAAATATTACGATTTACGCTTGCCCGGCGCCTCCACTGGTATAAACCTGCCATTTACTTGTATATTTATATTCTGAAATTTTACATCCGTCAATTGTCAAATTTACCAAAGTTCAAATTAAACACAAAATATAAATTATTCATCCACAGTAGTAATATTTTATGCGTGGGCATAGAAATAATATATTCGCCGCCGAGTTGGTTGGTTTATTTTGCACTTTGTAGGTTTGTGCATTCATGCATCATGAGATGCGAATTTTGGTGAATGTGATAAGTTACATACGCTGCTTTGCAATTCGCCAACGGCAACATGCGACAGGTAGCGATTTGATTAGGATGGATTAAAGTGTATAACGCGTCCAGTCCCCAACTGACAGGAGCGGGCAGTTCAAAGCGTCAGCGTTTACTCAATCTCGTTTTCATTCGCTTCTTTTTGTGACGGCGAGCAAAATAGCGATAAAAACTGGCTTGAAACGTGAGTAATTTAATCATGCAAAGAGCGTAAAGTTAATATATCGATATTATTTTCAAAAAATTATTTTGACTACGATTGGAATTAAAGTTGGTAAACAAACCTAGCAAATCAGTTCCTTCCTGATTCTGTAATCGTAATTGGGGACTCGCCCTAAAACATCGCAATATAACCCAGGCGGCAAGCAGCAACAGGAAATTACATCTTCTTTCCGTTCGCCCTTCTTCCAGTTTCACTTCATTGCTCTCCGAGATTTGGTCGCGTTTCTTATTCATCGTAGTGCCGCCCTACGGCTGCATCTACCCGCTGTGGTGCATCATTGTGACGAACGATGTGCGTGTAATTAATCAACTACAGCACACACCACTATCTCACCCTCCACACGCTGTGGCCGCATCCGAAAGCCACGAGAGTAAACGCCACAAAAAACGCGCTTTGATCACAAAAACCCAGCCCGAAAAAAGACGCGAAGTTTCTGCGACGGAAGACTTGATCGATAGAGATTAATTTACCAGACGCGCTAACAAAAAAATTTCAGGTACCTACTTGCAGGTTGATAATGCAATGATATTACTACTTGCTTGTTTCAGTTAAAGAGCTTTTATGTGCGCATCCATTACTATAGTTAACGTTTATATTCATACATTCATTTATTTAAAGCCGTCACCGAGTCTGGCCGTCATGTCCGTCATTGGCTGACGGCAGGGAACTCATATATTATTTAAATATAAATGCGTCTGCTTTAAAATTAATCTCGCCGGTTGCAACCACCTACGCTGGATTCGGCCACGTTTTTGTTTGAATTTTGTGTTTCGAAAACCCGCCGAGTGCTGAATACGTCCTATAAAATCACAGGCGAGTAATTGAAGGCTTTGTTCACATCAAATGATCGAAACAACGTCATGCAAAACGTTAATGGTTGACTAGCAAATAAAATGAATTCATGAATAATTTTGCAACAGATATTTTGAAATTTACACATCAAAGAATTCAATGGTTCGAACAATTGTATTTACCTAAATTAATACATAATAAATTATCATTCATTGTTTATATCGAAGAATTTATTAGTGCCGGATCATTTATCTCTTAGCGTACGGCGTTTGATAGATAACGGCGCGCGACAGGATATAAATATTAGTCAAACTGCTTCGGATCGAAGCGCGTAACCGCGCTGATAACAACGTGATGCGCGATATGTGAAAAGCTATAATCTCATTTTGGATTCATATGTTTTCGGCAAACGCAGCACCGCGATGGATATGATTGATGAGCAAGTTAAGCATAAATAATGGAACCGACGATGACAGTTATCATGTTCATGCATTCTGTTGAACAGTGATGGATACAACCTGCTGTTGCCAAACGTCAAAAGACACAATATACATATCTGATGAAAGTATTAATATAAACTTGAAAAAATGACAAAAAACATAATTTACAATATTTTAACAATTTGTGAATTTATCTCTTTATTTTGTCTTTTTGTGGCGGCAATTTAATTTCATGTCTCGCCAGTTAGCGAATGAAAATGTTGGCATACGAAGAGCTTTTGAATTGCTGAAGCTCAGGAGTGTTGAAGTGCACATTTGCATCGTGTGTGCCTCTTCTATATTGATGGTTCTCAGACATCATTAATAATAAGAGAGCAAGCAAGTACCATGAGAGTACATACAACACTGAATGTTTAATTATTATTATTTTTAGTTTGTAATTTTTCGTATTTTATTTTATTTTGTATTGATTACACCTCATCAATTGAAATATTGAAATTTGAATTCGGAAAAAGCTTTAATTAAACGTTTTCAACTGTATAAATACTGCGACGAGTGAAAATGCTTTTAATCATAAATACAATAATAATATATGTATGAAATCCCGGCGCCTCCACACGTTACAAAAATCAAAGCACGGCAATAACGATTTATGGCAATCGTATCCTATGGCACTGCTACGACGTGATGATGGCAATCTTCTGTTTGTTTAAACCTCTGTGCATCAGATTGTTCGTGCTTGTTGTGTGGGCACGCCGGTTGCGCTCGACAACAAGCAATGAATAATGTTTTTTCCCCATCCGGCCGCCTGTTTTCCAATAATGCGTGAAATTCGTTTGTCACAATTCGCCAGCATGATTGATCGGATTCCACTTCAATCTACTTTAACGACATTAATCTCACTTATATCTTTTTGATGTTTTATTACTCCTCGCGGAGTCGTCCGGTGTGGTGGTGCTTTGATGCGGCTTCAACATGACGTTGCGTAATGCGCAATGATCACAGCCAAAAATAGAAGAAGAAAGCCATAACGTTATAATTGCATGTCACTTATATTTATTTCACATATTGTAACTGAAGTAGGTACTAATCGGGGAATATTAGATAATATTAACAAATCTGTACAATTCTATTTCGAAATGATGATGGAAAATGAATATTGGAATACACGTTGAATGAGGAATGTAATTTTGTCTATTCTGCAGCGCGTTTAGTGGAAACACGAATTTAACAAATTGCACTATAGTTCCATTGCTTTACGGTATACTCCAACATTGCTTTCATTAATCACGTTTGCGTTTCATCGCAAAGTGCCCAATGTGTTTTGTTTCACTCCTCCTTCTAAAAAGTGAACATCAAATTCAGCTATGGACTTTACCTGTAAATGCTGTAAAATATATTGGATTGATATTAAATTTTAACTCTCGTTTAATTAAAAATTGGACAATTTCCTGGAATTGTTGACAATTAACTTAAGTGCAGCCCTGTTGAGGTTTTTTTTTTATTATTTTTTGGAATTGCACGTAATTATTTTTAACTCGTACTTGATTTTTTCCAGCGTAAGCACTTGAAAATTCGATTATATAGGTTATATATTCATTAGTTACAAACTTTTCAAATGCTTCATTAATTAATTAACTGCGAATCCGCACAAAAACATTTCAATTTACTTGAGAACTCTAATTAATTTATTTTGAAATTGTAACACTTTATGCTTTGTGAAAAAAAATTATTATTTTATAATTAGACGATGATAATAATTAAATGAATTTTTAATTAATTAGTATCTGCATAAGTAGCCTAAAGTGGGCAAGTGCAGTGTCTTAAAGTACTTCCAACATCAATAAAAGCTTCGAGATTTATAAGCTCACTGAGTTTGGGGCGGGAAAACGCTGGACTTGAACTGCGATGGCCGCAGCTTAATGCGAGCAGCAATTTACACGCTCGCGGTGAAAACTTTCCATTAGAAATTGAATTATTTATCATCTTTCGAGAAGCTGTGGAGATTATTTGTACGGGCACTTAAATGTCTCACGTGTGACAAAAATAACAAAAAAAAAATCAAATAGTGAACATATGCAACACGCGAAAAAGTCTTCTCTTTGGTAATGTGACAGAACAAGCAATCTTTTTTGTTTTCCTCTTCACAGTTTTGTGCTTTTTCTGTTTTTTTGTGTTCTGCTCTTTTGTTTTCGATTTTTTTGTTTTCGCACCCACTTCGCACGCCCGCAAACCATTAAAACGAGCTACGAGAAAGTCGTGAGGACGCGAAAAAGAACAAAAAAGGGGGCATTTCACACACGAGAGATGCGACTTGCTTTTATTTTCGCGCGGCGTGATTGCCGCACGCGTCGACCGAAACGGACAGCTTAATAAATCATTTCTCGACGGGCGCCACCGACCCCATCGAAATCTGGACCGCGATGAGGGGTGACGGACAACCACTTCCTTTGGGTTCTTACATTAGGGCAAAACGATTACCATTTGCCAGTAACAAGAAAAACTTATCGTTTTACAAATTTTTTAAAAAGAAAAACAATTAGTAGATACAAGAAACATAAAAATTTAATATAATAAAACGATTTTTGGAAACTTACTAAACGGTTAATACTATTTTCATTATTATAATAATATTAATATAAGCTTTGTTTTGAAACAGGATTATTATTCATCATTAAAACGATGTTTCTAGGATTCTGTAGTTACAAACAATGAAAATTCATCCTTGACTAAGCACTTCAATTATTTATAATTAGTAAATTTCTCTCTAATTCTCTAGTTCATGACGTCAATACACGAAATAACCGAAATTCCTGTCTTTGCACACAATTTAATTAATTGTATCAGCAAATTAATAGTAATTGCACATTGTTGAATATCACGCAATATATAGTTACTAGTTACACAAAAAATCATTTAATTTTTTATTATTATTATTATTATTTTGTAATATAACTATGCTAATAAATGGATCTAAAATCAGTAATCCCACACCATACAACTGGATATTATATTATCTATAATTTATACCAGAGTTTTCCGGTTAATTAATACACGAACCGATCGAATTTATCGTCAAACTCGCGCCAATAAAGTTTATCGTTGGTAATATCACAGCGAAAATAAAATGTAAAACGACAGGGAATGAATTTTAAACGCTCTACGCGCCTGTAACTGGGGGCTCCACACGATGATGACGACGCCGGTTGCGCGGCTTAATGGTCTGTGGACGCGAGCGATACAATGATATATAAATAATAAAGTTTAATAGACGATTGAAATTCATAATAGGTATAAATTTTAGATTTATTCGCGCTGATAAAAGCGCGTTCGCATATCTTCAACGGGAACACGATGCAAATGCCGGACGCCGCTCTCGTGGGACGCGCTGTAAATTTTTTGTGTCCAGGATATCATGGCGAACTCGTAAATCAGCGTTATACGTTTCCAATTTTTTTGTTCGTGCTTTTTAACGCGTCTAGTTGAGAACATTCATTCATTCTGGATTATTTATTGTTTCAAAATGACTTTAAATATTTAGAAAAATTAGTTAACATACAATATTTACTTCTTGAAGTTGTTATCAGTGGATACACATACGTAGCATGCCATCTTGTTATATGTCATCATACAGTATTATTAGTCGAAGTTGAATTCAAACCAAAAGGAAAGTAATTGAGCGCAAATTATCCCGCCGAGCTAAACTGAAGCGCGAGTGCAAACAGCGCGGAATCAGAATTCGTATTGTTTCACCTATTCCGCGCTATTACGCTGCGTCCCACGTTGCGTTGCGAATTTCTGACATTGTCTATTCATGCTTCGAAATGCACAACTAGACGCAGAGCATTGATGCCGCCGGTGGCTGCATTGATCTCTCATACACCGATTGTTCAGCCTGTCAATGGCCAAAATGTTCATGCTTGAATTATTACAAATTCAACATATCCCGAACTACAATCAACAAAAACATGACCAAACTCAAATTATTCACACAAAACCCAAAACTACATCCACATTTTTTTCAAACCAAAGAACTAATAAACTTTAAAGCTGTTTTTTGTGTTCGAATAGATGTAAAACAAAGCGAAACATAACAAAAACGGCAGAAACAAAGCACATCTGAAAAATATTGGATCCGCCCTAGTTCCAATTTCAGGTTAGCGTCCCGTTGCCCCATTTCAAAGATACACATCTCTCCCCGAGCGGTCTACAATCGCAGGTACTCGTAGTACCTCCACGCATAAAACAACACCAAAACATCCAGCCAACTTTCCTCACTCATTTATGCAGATACAAACAGATGCAAACACGAATATCTAACGTTGGAGCCATACCTAGACCTAAGACCTACGACGGCAACTAATTTATTTCTAATTTAAGCGTGCGGGCTCAACTCTCACGCCCTCTTCGTTCAACTAAAACCACATTAACAAAATTACCAATTTTGCCTTCATGCTCCCCGACAACTATGCAAATGATGTGGAATATGAGGAGTCAAGAACTCAACTTACAAGATGTTCACTTGATGAGTGAGCAACTGAGCAGCATTTACAGTCTCAAGTTTTAATCCATCAGTTGGGCACTAGGTCGTGGTTGTTGTTTTTTTTTTGTTGTTTTCAACAGCAGCCGAGGCAACAAAGAACGAAAACCTCTCGGAATCTCACTTTGCTTCTCTGCTTGTGTATGGTGAAGTTAATAAACTTTTTTGTGTTGTTGTAGGTCGTGTATATGGCCCACGCGCTGCGGCGCATCTCGTACGCTACCTGTGATCCTGACGAGCGACTCTTCAGCTTTCTGGCGCGCGAACCGAGGGGCCACTTCTCACAGCAGTACTGCCATTCGTTTCGTACCGTCAGCGCTCGGCAGGCAAGTAATTATCTTTTTCTGAAGCATCCCGCATACCCGAGCACTTCGGTAGCACACACAGCTTGCGTAAATCTTTACCTTCACCACCTTGAGATCACATTAAGCAGAGTTTAAGCGTTTTCAACGGCATAATGTGTTTAAATTTCGAGAGAAACTTGAAAATGGCAGAGATTTTTATTTAAAACGATTTGAGCTTTGTTCGTGCCGCTTTTTTTCTTCTTGCTCAAATTCTGAACAAAACCACAAGCATCTCGTAAAGATAACCATCGACAACATTTTTCTGTTGTGGTTGGAATCGTGTAAACCAGTAAACTGTAATCGTTAATCTTGAAAACGAAAGAAAAACGCGGTAGCGCTGTAAAAAGTGATTTACATCGCTCAAATTATAGACCGAAATGAAATTGCCTTCGTCGGTAAATCTAATTTATTGCCTGGAATCACCAGGTGCATCACCACGCAAGTCTCCTTCGTACCCTTGTACAAAAATCTCGTCCACCTAATTATGTTGGAAATGAAATGAATTTAGAAAGTAAAAAATAAAACTCACACGCTTTAATGAGGCGACTTTTGAGCAAAAAACGCCAGGTGACATCGACGATTCAATCAGACACCATCTACCAACAGGCCATCAACCAGCAGGTATTCAAGTGGCTGAGCCACAAAAAGAGGCAAATCACGCCAAAAAAGTGTTCATGCGAGGAGAAACGTGTGCGTCATTAAAAAAGGCAAACATATGTTGTTTGGCTGAGTGGGCGAAATCATGGAAATATCAATTTTCATGCTTGGTGCCATCCGCACAACAGGCAGTCAAAAAATAAATTGATATTGCTTTCGCTTTTTTCGTGGCTGGGAAATCGTAACCGGAAACCAGTAATCGAAATGAGACGCGTCGAGACTTTTTAGATTAAACCGAATTCAACTATTCTCGTCGTAATGATTGGTTAAGCGTAGAATAAAAGTAATACCAGTGAATAAAAAGGGCACCCTCATCATCAACCCTCTTCTTCTTGAGTTTCAATGGCAATCTATGTTTAATTTTACGTTTCTGAACATTACAATTGTTACTCGCCGATGCAGTGTGTTTGGATGACTTGTGAACACAATGTTTTGATGTGATCTTGAAGCTTGCCAGCACTGCCGTGTCGAATTACGGTGTCACATTCTGGAATCTTCGCGCGTGTATGGGCTCATGGCCAACGGTCCAATGGTTCAATGTTTTCAGGGTACATGGCGGCCCACAGCTGCTAACCGCACACTCAGTTGTATAAGTGAGTGTGAGCACTAACCTCAATAGCATGTAATTTAGTTCGAAGCCACGAATGACGAATTAATTATGCCTTTCTGAATCTATCTGCTCGCACGGGCGATGACGAGACGTGGAGACTACTGAAGCCGGTGTAAACGGGTTGTTCGTGTGTACCTTTTGGATTTTTGACGTAATAAGCGCCTTACGTTCTTTTGTTTCGGGGAGGAAATTATGGTGCAATCAAAAACGTCGCCAAAAAATGATACCGCGGTAATAATACGGGTTTTGAGGTTATGAAATGTGAGCTATTAATAAATGGCAGATATAGAATACATTTTGAGAAACTAATAATTACCAAACTATTTTTTCCATGAAACTTTTACATTTATGTATGATTTTTCACTTGATAAATGATTAAACGTAAAATTAGTTTAGTAGTCGCAGAACTTTTAATTTTTTTTCATTTTTAGCCAATTACAATAACAGATAACGTGTAATTTCGTTCAAAAGTTACAAAAGCCAACAAAGAAAATTGTAACTTTAATGGAAATTGACACACACAAATGTTGTGTAACGTATTTCGCACATCGATCCCAATGACTTTTTTCTCGCGCTCCAATTTTTCGCTTCCTACACCATTGATGTTCACGGCGGCCTTTTGTCTGCACGCATTGTTTCTTTTTGCGCGATCTGGTTCTCCAGTTCTCTTTAATTCAATAGATTGTCAATGTGCGATGCGCGTCGACCACACGTATTCGCTGGCTCTTCATTCACGCAATTGCAGCCACACGAAGCACAAAAGAAGAATACACACAAACACAAGATGATGGTAAATACAGATGTCAACGTGTTTGATGGCTTGTTCTGTGTGTTCGAATTAAGGACATTCCGAGTGCCTTGTTCCTCATGCCTCGGTTGGCATCTCTCATTCCGTATGGAGATTGCGGTTCTCAATTCCACGCTTTTTGCATCCGCCTTTTTTCATCATTTTCTTCTAGCCTTTGTCTCGTCTTTTGTGGACGCCTCTGCCGCCCTCCAGCAGTACCGCCGAACGAAAATGAGAGTGACAATGCCGTTTATTGCCACGCGGCGAATTCTTGTGTGCAGAGTGCGTGCAAATGTTGGAATTAATTAAAAAACACACCGCTCACTTTTTGCTTCTGCTCTCACACCGTGCGAGGTGTTGTGCAACGCCGATATTATTTAAATGGCAACCAGTTGCTCGCGTTTTGCGTACCTGCACATGGCATGCATTTATCAGCCCTCTCTTGCTTGTCGGCGCGCGGGCAATTTATTCTAACGAGTTGGCGAAATTCCTATAATCACGGGCGCAATTATGCGAGGTGGGCTTAAAGAGCCTCGTTTACGGCCGCTAATTGTTGTTTATTAAAGTCGTAATCAGCATCTTGCTGAGCATTTATTATTAAAGTCGCACACTTTCAACCTGTGCGTATGCGTTGACGTAATTCCACTCGGAATAATTGAATTACAAAAGTTGAGAGTCAGGAATTTTATTTATACATTCTTGCTTGCTTTTACAAAGTAAATATTATTGGTTATTACTTTCGCAGACTTTAACGGGTTGCTTCCAGCAGACGCACTTAAATTGTGATTGTTATTTTTAGACGCAGACATTTCAAGTGCAAGATCCAAATTGAAACGTAGAATCGAGACGCAATTTTCCACTTTTCCAGACGCATCACATGAGATATCATCCTATTTATATCTAAAACTTGTGTGTTACAAGTGTTGCAATCATAACATGCAATAACAAAATTAAAGGAAACATTTTCTGCCTTTTACATCCAATTATTCGGAGGTTATTATTTTGCAAAACGTGATTTTTGAGTGTCGCGACTTTACAAGCAGTAAACTAAAGTAACAATAGAATTTTATTTTAATTGCATCGTTAAAAACTCTCAGACTTTCTGACAAACACTTGTATTTCAATTTTCAAAATTTTTGCACGTTGTCTTATTCACTAAATTAAAGTGCATTATTTCTGACACTGACAGCGGAATGATTCGTACCAATACAATCATATTTCACTACCATGTCGTCTTCTGTCACCTCACTGGTTGTCAACATGGCGACGCAGAAAATAGAGAAAATTGCCGTTTCTAACAAATTGTTGTCGCCAAACCAGCAATGGAAAACACTGCTGACATTTTTCACGTTTGCGTGGTAAACGTCCCGGAAAGAATGCAACTTGCAGATGCAACCGTCTAAGTGGAATCATTAACGTGACATTTAGGAGCAATTAAATAATATTGATTAATCGTTATGACAGGCATTGCGTTGCGCGAGTGCGCGTCTGTCTGCAAACGTGTCTCGCGACGCCGCGAAGAAATTCTCCAACGGATGTTTTGGCCGCTTAAGCACGCTACATAAATTTCACATAAACTACGTTTTCCAACTCGTTTCAACTTCAGGCAGAAATGCTTTTTTTTATCTTTACGGTGGCTAAATTAATAAAATAATTTTTAGTGTTTTACATTTGAGATAAGTTAAATAATCACACAAAGGCTTAGAATCGAAAGCATCGTTATGAGATGATTTATTTTTAGCGATATTTTTCGTCTGTGCATGCTGTGAGGTTTCAACCTGTGCATTAGGGAAATTTCCCCACGGTTAGCATCTCCAGATGGAAGCATTTTCTTTTGATTCTCTCCCGATTCAGTTTTATGGCGTTTTAAACTCGTCTTGCTTTTTTCCAATGAATTATGGCTCGATTGTCATAACATTTTTATGGGTTTGTTTTTTATAACTTCGAACAGCAGGCCAATCGAAACGGAAGGACTACCACACACGCACACATACAGAGATAAATTTTCTTGGTTTACATT
This sequence comes from Dalotia coriaria, assembly GCF_025399875.1. Taxonomy (NCBI): domain Eukaryota; kingdom Metazoa; phylum Arthropoda; class Insecta; order Coleoptera; family Staphylinidae; genus Dalotia; species Dalotia coriaria. Next base: position 3,875,153 of record NW_027045446.1, read on the forward strand.
TACTTTTGTTGAAATTTCAATATTTTCCTTAACGCCTCAAGATATTGTGTATTATTTATTTTTTAGAGTGTGGCGAAATCCTGTTATGTGCAGGAAGTTGCATATCGCTTTAATTCGTGACGTTTCCCGAGAAACAGGGATTTTCTTATATACGCAAGAAATGCGACTCATCGCACATATCAAAAGATATCCACATCTATTTTTGTATCTTCGCCTTTTTCATTCCTTAGGCACTTTCGGGGATTTCCGCTGTGTATAACCAAATATTAGTGGGGAAGCCCAAAGAGGATGCGTGCAAAGTGCGAATAAAATAAAATATTCAGGAAACCGTTCCATTAAAACGACTTAACTTTTCTCTCCTAGGAAACTAAGTGAAGCAGTATTTTTTGGAAGTTGCGAGCACAAACGCTCCAGGAGTGCAAAGTGTTATCCTTCATGCACGTCGTGATTCGTTACATTTCACGAAAACTTTTTTCAAAACATTGAAAATCACTTAAAACAAAAAAATGTTTAGCCACTTTAAACTCTCATCAAACTAATTAGTTTTGGATAAAAATATATATTTTAAATTGATCACATGCTGCATACAATTACATTATACAATTTCTTGTTTGATATGTCGTAATGTAGGTACGTCTCCGCCGGATTAATCCGAAGTTCAATGGCGTCATTTCAAGTCTGTCTTCTCTGTACCTATTATTTAACTGGAGTCGCGCGACGGGATTAATTCCCGTAGTGCGATAATATATGGTTCCGCAGACGCGATGACATCGACATGGAGACGCAGATGGATAAATTACATTTAAGATGATGTAAAACGAAGGGATCCGTTCATCCGCACAGGAAAATGCGACGCGTATTTACATATCACTTCTACCAGATGCTCCGCAAGTCGAAGGATTTCAGATATTTCGAATATTTAAGACACCTTCTATGCAGCTCGAGGTGTTGTATACATGAACATGAGCGCATATAAAGTGGGAAATTCTTTTATAGATTTGCAATGCAATGCTTGAATGTAACTGCATTTTCTGCGCGGAAATCGATCAACAATGTTGAAGTACTCACTATGTAACGGATTGTTAACTGGTTGAAGAAAGGTTGTGACTTTGCACATCGCAAAATTCATTTTTTTCGAATAGTTTTTTGGTTGGATTGAACCCTTGATGCACTTTAACCTTTTGAGAAAAAAACTGCTAAACAGTTTTTTAACTCGTTGGCACTTGGAATGTGGTGGCGAAAAGTGCCAACATCGCATTGAATTGCTTGCAGAACAAGTGCTAACACTAGGCGCCCGGTGACGTGCTGAAATGTTCGATACGAATGAGCAATCCACACTAGGAAAAAAAGCATCAACTGGCGTTGCCATTGCCGCCGCCTCCAGTGGAAAGCATTGTGTGACCAAAGCGTATAACTTACTTCGTCTCCTCGTCTCTAAAAGCCAAATCGAGATTTACTTACATGTTGTTTGCACTTTGCCTCCGGCTCCCAGGCCCTCCTCCTCCGACCGAACGCAAACGGCGGAAAACCGGAAAGCGTCCGCACACCGCCTCCTCCCAGCTCTCGCAAATGTAAAAGAGATTTATAGAGAACAGAATCATTTCCATTATTGTTGTTTGCTTACACATAGTCTACCAGAGCAACAACGCCTTCTTTGCGTTCAGTTCTATTTTTATGTTTCTACGCGTTTGTTACAGCGTATTTTATGTTGTTGATGTAAAGGACTTTGTAGCCGCAAATATTTGCGGTTACCGGAAGGCATCGAGATTCAAAGTTAGAAACAAAAAAATCCTCTTGACTGCATGCCAATATCGCAGTAAACAATGCACTGTTGCATGTAATCCATTATTACTCATCGAATACACAAGGATGCAAGGATCCTCTTTAGCTGCCAGCCTTCGGTTCTGTTCAGCTCCTTCCACGTGGGCAACTCCGGCGCCTTCACTCGTATCGTGTTGTTGCTGTTTGTGTTTCTGCTTTCGTTGCCAGGTTTCCGACGTTCCTGTAAATTGCGATGCAAGTCGGAGCGCGCGCGCGCGTCCGCTGGGCCCACGTTCACGGTTATTAACGCAATATCTTGGTTGCAATTATTATATGGTCGACAACATTTAATACGATTGCGGCGCGGCGCAATACACGCGCTTTTGACGTGAAGCGCGCCGGGTAATGTGGTAAGCGCATACTTGCATGCCACAAAGGCAATCATGCCAAGGGCTTCCTAATCTTATTAATATTACCTGCCGGCGCCCAAGACTATCTTGCGGATGTCGGCGCATAATATAATTACTCACGCAAATATTGTTTTACAAACAGATTTCATTAACCTTGATAAATTCATAAATTAGCGAAGAATTTCTGTGGAAACAAAGACTCAAAGCTTTCAAGGCAACAATAGCAACAAAAATAGAGTGTTTTACCTTTTATTCCGCAGATATTTCAAAAATTTTACAGCCAAAAGATGCAGAATTAAATTCTCTTTGTCTGAGTATTTTTACCAATGCTGTGAGACTAATATTTTCTAAGATATCTGCATCAAAAGTAAGACAATTCAATATTTGACTGTTTCTGCAGAATTTTTGGCAAAAAATGATTATTTTTAAGAATATAAAAGTGATTGTGCTTGACAAGATTTTAATAGAGCCATATGTCGACCCACACTTGATTTATAAAATATTTCTGAAGTTGCACTCACAATGCAATTTTCATCCGTATTCCGTCTTGTCATCTCGGACAGGTGGTCCGCTATTCAAGCATTCATCAATATTCTACGCAACATTCAAGCACCCATGGTGACATTTACAAGAATCCCACTCAAAAGAGATTTCAACATTTCGACTCCCCAAGTTTTCGCAAGCGTGAAAGACGAGCCATTATGAAATAGTTATTCTGTTATTAACCCAAGCCTCCGGTATAATAGCACAATGTGCAAGAAATATACGCGGGCCTCGCTCGTTTGCTGGTGACAACATTCCGATGGGTACCTGGCCACGGCGTAAGCCAACCAGCGCGCACACGCGGTACCATGGGTACCTGACCCACACACTCGGAATACCACACCATGGCAGTATCTTCAGCGCCGTCGTGCCGTTCACTGCTGCAGCTCGAAGGCCACGAAGAGCCACAGAGAGCAGACAGACGGTACCCGGATCGTTTTACTTCGCGCTGCTGCGTCGCTTCATTAAGATTGTTGCGCCGCGTTTAATCAGTGAGTGTGTCTGGTGCGACTGGCAGTGTGGGAATTAAAAATAGTTGCGTTGCGCGAGCGAGAGAATCAAGTACGTGGTTCGCGTATGCAGTCAGCGAATAACTCGGTCGCCAAATCGATTGCGCCGCAGTGATATCCACCTTTCTTCCTGCGCAGTGCAAAAGTGCGTGCGGTTGGTGTTATGTTACTGGAATCGTCAGCCACAAGCGCGGGCGCCATCGACATGGGAAGACTTAGCAAGACAACCGCAGCCGTGGTGGGCAGACCCAGTTTCCGTGTGCATTATAGGAAACTTGTGGACGAATACAGCGCGACGCAATGCGACGTCCTTAAGTTCGTGCCCTCGCTACCGGATTATCTTTCCTACTGTTGTCACCAATGCGGGCACACGCAAAAGTTGCAGGTAATTATTGATACGCGACCTGCAGGTATGCGCAAATGTTCGATTTATGATGTGTCAGGAGACTCGGCCGCCGTTTATATTCGGCACATGGTTGAGTTGTGCGAATCGGCGTAATGACTGCGGGTCGTATTGTTTTTGCATCGAGCGTTTACGTTTGTGGAATGCGATCTGGTCTCCTCGAGAAGAGAGTGCGCGCCATGTGGTATCAAGTCAACGACCCGGCATCGCCAGCAACCTTAGCTTCTTGCTTCTTCGTCTTCTTCTCCACGCTGAGAGCCGTTGCCGACTCCAACTCGCCGGCATTGACTCATTCCGACTCTGGCGCATACATTCGTAGGAATAATACAATTGATGGAATTACAAAGTGAACGAATAATTTGGCCGCAAATCGCCGATCCGTGCTTAATTAAATCGTCCCGTTTTCCACCGTCTACGTCCACTGATTGAATCGAATCCAAAGGGTGAAATGACTATTTAATTGTTTATTAAAACCCTTGAAATTCGATTCAAACCTCAAGTAGTTTTCACATTTTTACAGCTGCTACATGTGAAATATCTGTTCCGACAGTCAATATTTTCTATAGTTGAGTGGCCAGCTTTTCGCATTACGATTTATTATTTTTCTCTCAAAAGATGTCCACACTTCACAATGGCGTAATGAACTGGGAGACTTGAGACTCAAGTCCTCCTGTCAGGTCGACAATGGAATAATTGCCGTTTGGGTCGGCACGCATGAATGTGTGATTCGAAAAGAATGAAGTCGCTTGACTGCGCAAAGCATATTTCGGAGTGTTTATAATCGTATTTGCCCTGCCCGGCTAGCTACCCCGAAATATAATGGAATGGAAATATAATGTAGAGCCGTAAAAACCCCAAAGTGGGACGCCCGAACGACTTGGAAGAAATCATCTTTTGTGGGATGGCTTGCATTCTGCCACAAAAGTTCATCGCGGACCCCACGATAAATGTGAGGGTTCTTCATAAAAATCCATTCAATTTTTGTTACGCCATGTTTTTTTAGATAAAAACACATCCACACACACGCGAAATGTGAAATCAATCGTTATTCAAGTCCACTCGTCATTGACTATAAGTCATCTTGAAAGAACCTGGTACTCCAGGTGATTTTTAACAAAATGAACAAAAGATTCGACGTGTCTTATAGAAAATCTAAAAATAAATTCAGTGTGTATTTCAATTTGCATCAGGCCTACTTGTATTGATAGAACCAGTCGGAGAACGTTGTTTTGAGTTTCGATCTCAAGGACGTCAGCTGATATCCACACCGCTCGACATTTGAACAATTTCGCTAAAAGTCGTAGCCATGTATGAGCATGGCACGCATACAAGTTTTGCAGGTGAATTTACGCTCGCAGGCACCGCATTCGCGTGTGCAATCCGTTTTTGTAGGAACATTCGTCGCATTCCAGCGTAATGTGTATAATATTTACCTCTTTTGACCTACATATACCTTCGGGTGCTTGTCATGCACGCATGCAACATTCGTATAATAAATTTCTCTCATTTATTCAATTCCGAATCGAGCACCACCAAAATATAACGCAACAGTGACAGTGGTATGTATTTTTGTGCTCATTTGCAAGGAAAGAAAACACAAACATTCACTTTAATTTGATGCTTGGTGTGACTCGGAAAATATTTAAATATATACCTACTCTGGCGTGGCAGCAGCTGCAGTGTGCAGAAAAAGCGGACAATGCTTGTTTGGTCTGGTGGGTGCGATTTTTTTAAAATGCACATCAAAATCCTTATGAATATAAAAAATATGGGTCATCATAAAGTTTCTGAAAGTATGAAACAATGCCGGTTGCTGTGAATAATTTTTTGCGCTGTCTAATTTTTAAGCACTTCAGTGAAAATTATATTTTCGGCAGGAAGCGTAAAGTTAACAATGGTAAATTAAACAATTCACATTTCCCCACTGCGTAAAATAAATTAATCAAACGGAGAATCTTTTTAAAACTTATGTTGCTTCCTGTACCAAGTGCGCAAGTTGCGAATGTGCAAAGTATGCAAATGTGGAAATTTTAATTTTGAGCGTGTTAAGTCCTTTGTTTCGGCCTGCATCTGGGGAGTTCGTGATATATTTATGTGCGCTGTGCGAAAAGAATAAAAATTTATAAACAGAGAAATTTTTTATTTCTTCTGAATGAAAAGAACAATGATGCTAGCACCAACCGCACAAAAAAAAGTTGAGTTTTACTGCGTTTATCCAGGAAGCTCACTCAGATTCATATGCATATTCACCGCTTCGAAACCTCCATTGTTCTTTGAGATGACTCTTTAAATGTGTAAGCATTTACCTGCAATTGGTAGCCGAGTGGGGAGGAAAGCATCATCAAAATCGCGAGCAACTGCATGAGAAATTACAGCTGCTTGTTTAGCATCGGGTCACAAACGTCAAATTTCAATCATTCAATATTGCATTGCCTCCTGCTGCATTGTAATGCAATTTCTCCGTTTTGATATGAAATTCTCGTTGGTTTATCTCGGATCGTAGCCGGCGAATAGTTTCACCCTTGGACTGCGCATTCGATGTTTGGCATTCCACGACAATACCGTCGCCATCTTCTACCCAGGGGGCATATTTAGAATAATTTACTAATGGAATTATAGCGACTCGACTACCGAATCAGATGAGAAATATTCTGAGTTAATTTTAGAGCGGAGGTGTTTTGTTTTAAGAGTGAATCAAACCCCGAAAAGAAAGTGCGTTGGGCACATTCCTACCATTCCGAAAATACCTACCAAGACGAAAATATAAATATATTTAAAATATGCCGGGTGCCTCCAGGAACAGGTAAAATAAGAAAACACCTCACTAAACGATTCAAAATACTTTCGTATGGAATGCAACTAGAGCATCGGTTAATTCTTTTAGAAAAAGTTAAAAAATTTGAAACAAATATGTCTTAATTTTTGTAACAAACAATCGACAACTTCTGCCCACTGCAGAGCGCTCAGTAGCTCGGTTGACTTTTAAATTGATGAAACAAAGCCGTCGTAATTTGTACCTCCTACTTCCTGCGGCGTGCGGCCGTCCGCCATTTACATACGAAGTTATTGCGGTGTAACTTCAGTCTCACTTTGTCTGGTCCGTAGCGTTCTACATTCACGCTTTAATCCATCGTCAGCCGACTACCAGTTCGCTAACGGGAGGATTCATTTCGTCCGGTTTCTTCACGCTTTGCATTTTAATTTCTGATAATATTCTGTTTCTCTGCGAAGCGGGACGAGATATCACTCATTCACACTTCATCTACAGTGTGAGGCAAATATTTCGCAAACTTTATTTTGAATTTTCTTTTAAAAGTACTGAGCAATCTTCTTGTAACGCGACAAATCCAAAACAATCGCGAAATTTGTGTTAACAGCGTCTGAAAAATAAATTTATTAATTTTCCTCTGTGTGACGACCAAAAAAAAATTATTTCTTCCTGTAACAATATCTCCCTATAACGGTTTAAAATGTCTAGTCTATTGAACATCATTATGCAGAGGTTTTACTCTATTTAAAACTCTAGAATTTAATATTTTGTGTGTAAATTTTAATTATTTCCCTATGTGAGTAGAAATTCGCGCAAGAAATATAATACTAGACTAGACCATGACATGAAGCAACGTTATAAAATTCCCTTCGCTTTTGTTCCGAACGCGGAATGACAGCCGTTGTAAGTATTATAAAACCAGTCACGAAGAGACTGGTCAAAGCCTATTTCATCTCAATTTCGCAACGGATATAAACTTAAACACGCAATTGCATCGAAATCTAAATAAAATATAAATCGTATAACAAACACTTCGGCGCCATCGACGACTATGCGAACACCGCCAAACATTCAATTTGCATGCGCCGCGCCGCCGGCGGCGCATTTTTCCATCTCGCGAGCGTGCAAAATTGAAAATCAGATTTAAATGGATCACGAGCCATCCATAATCCCAGCCCAGCACAGACGCACACGGACAGCGGCCGGCAATAGTGTCTTCGTCTCCTCGGTCGTGAGATGAGGCGTGGACGAGACCGCATTCTCCGAATTCCGAGCCAGGTAAAACGAAACAGAACCAAGACGAAAAATCGTTGGTACGCGCACAGCGCGCCGGAGGATCTGAAGTATGTTTCGGACATGCATTCACAGTACCCACCCACTCAAGTCTCGAATAGCGCGCGTACTCGTACTTCTCTTGTTTCGGATGAAGAAGCGCTGCATTTCTGGACGTGACGTATCGATCACGACTTTGGCTTTTTAGCTTTAAACCTTCAACCTGCATCATAAGCGAAATTTTCTTACGTCTGAGAGCACTTTGTATTTGCTGATTTATGAATATCATAAGAAAAATGCATAAACATTTTAGGTGAACTGTTAGTTTGGTTTAGCGACTGTTTGGCACCTGTTATATGAATATTTTACGAAATTTACGAGTGCGGCATGAGAGTTTGCCGTTAATGTTTATTGTTGCCCGCTTCCACCAGCCGTAATTTAATTAAAACGTAGCCCGAATGAACAAGCAGCGCATCGAAACTCACCGTCAACGGCATTAAAAATAAAAACTCTATTTAATTTTCGGTTTTATGTGTTTTACAGTTTTTTCACTATTTAAATATTCTCACCAAAAATTATAAGAGTTACTAAAATAAATATTCTACGATATTAAATAAAATGTTGTGTGTTAGTGATGATAACTAGATCACGAGTACAACTCTCGAATTTAATGCGAGCGCAAAGTGCTTCTCGATTACTGTTAAAGAACTAAAGTAAATTATCATTAGCGAACGCATTTGGTGGGAACTCCGACTGGTTGCAATAACTAACGATTTCATTCATGAACGAATCACCACAATGCTCTTCATAGCTTCTTGGCGTTTTCAAGTTTCTCAAATCACTTCGCCGGCTTCTTCTTCTTCGTTCCACCAACTTTGCCGTTTGTCTCACATAAAGCGCTGTAATAGAGCCAGTCGTCTTTATATGCCTTCCGGTTTTAATTAAGCGCAAACTACATATTAATAAGCACACTACAGCACAGCGTGCGCGGTTCGAACAGGTCGACGATGATAAAACTCTCGGCTAATTAATGCGTTTTGCGTGTCGCACGAACCTTCGAAGAATTCCATTACGTTCACATCTTGTGAAATCAAAAGAAAAAAAGCATATGCATATTAATTAACGTTTATATTATCTAATAAATTGAGATGAAATGGCAGAGAATGGCCATTGGCATTTATTTCAATAGGACCACCGAAATCGTCAAGTTGTTATTTGTTCGAGATTCAAAACGGGACTTACATCTGTCGGATATAATCTCGGATGGCATATTGACAAGGTGCTAGAATAAGGGTGACGAACATCTTCTTGTGTCGGCGGCGTGCGCGTGTTACACGCTCCATCAGCAGGAGGCGGTGTGATGGATAGTTAAAGCAGGGGATTAGTGTCAGCCGAAAATAACCTGCATTCAGAGGGCCATTATTTACTTAGTGTCGTCGTAAGTGCCCTCCAGTGGGGCTTACGCCAAAAAATAAAACGCAAAATGAACAACCCAACAATAGAATGAAACGAATTCACAACGGTAGCGTATGTAACACATGCTAGCTTGATTTGATGTAGTACCGTTTTATTTTTATACCAATGGCTGACAGCTTGAAACCGTGGCCAATCAAATTAATGAATATTACGGTTTTTGAATTTCATTTTTTTCCTGCTTCTGCTGCGTTTTCTTTGAGCGTGTTTACAGAGGCGTGTAAGTAAAGTCCCACCACACATTTGGCAAACGCGCATGGTTCCGTATCCTTGTGGGTTGTTTTAGATTTCTCCGGATTCCTTCGGGGCTCACCCGTCAGTGACAGCATTTCTTCTTTTGTACTTCTCACCACACTGGGAAGCTGGTAGGGCAAGACGCGCGCGTGATTGCATCCAATTATTCGTGTGTTTCCACGTCACTTTCCCATTTTCACAGCCGTCAACTACTGGCACTCTTAGCAACGAGTGTGTTTCATGCGTAACATACAGCTGTGCGTATCTTAAGTTCGAATAATATATCAATCTCAAATCGGCACGGTGTGTGTGCGTACGACACCGACACCCTTCCTCCGTTGCCGCCAATCATTGCGAGTAAATTAATTTGCTCACGCCGAGTGTCGCGAAATAATTATTCACACACTATCGCGTGGTAAAATTGTTTCTACTGGTCGTTGCGCTTGCTTTTCGCGGAAATTGTCGTGCAATTAGGTATGTGTAGAGAAAAACAGATTCACTTCTGCCCGCAGCGGCATTCTAAGTCATCGCTTGATTGTGATGTAAAGACGAGAAAATGTTTTGCAAGAAGAAACAACTGAAGAAACGCACCGATTTTAATTGTTTCTTAGCTTTTGGCGGCGGCGTTTCACAGAAGGCTCATTACTTACACACGGCTAATAAGTACACTACTACGTAAACGTGCATTAATGTTTTGCGTATTAATGGGGACGTCTTTGTTTCAATACGTTCAGCCGGCGTTCTCAGCGCCCCGACAATTATTTCGCCTATTTCGCTTGACGAAACACTCGCCTCGCTAATAACGCACCGTGTTCTCATTTATCATGTACATATTTTATCTACTATTTCATAACAACCTACAATTTAATACAGTAAAGTCCGTTTATAATGAAATCGAAGAGAACTGACAAACACGTCATAATAAGCGGACGTCATACAAAGCGTTTTATAAAATGATAAAGAATATTATATGCAAACCGAACTTCTTGTGTAATTACGTCATAATAACCGGCTGGTCAATATAGGCGGAGTCATACTAAACGGATTTTACTGTATATACAATTTGCAATTCGCAATAGAAAACAAATTACATTTTTATTGAAATTAAATACTTGCAAGAAACTAACAGATTTTTAATGAGGTTCGATGAACAGCTACATCGCAATAAATTGGTTCGATCGTAAAAGTAATTTTGTGTCTTCTCCCTCTCGGTCCTTAGAAATTCTTATTTGCTTTAATTAAGTCTTTTATGTGTGGTACACTTTTCCTCTGACTTCTTTCAAGATGAGCTCACAAGTTCCGCAATATCTGGAGATTTTTTTAAGGCGACTTCACGAGCTTGCCGATGGCATGAAGTAAATATGTCTCTATGGCTTTGCCGCCGCCGCCGTTTTCTAGTTGGCGTTCAATGTTTGCGCGATGATTGCCAATAACAGACGTGATGTGCTGGCGACAGTAAAAGAACCAACGTTTCAAAATAAGAAATATTTTGATCAAAACTTAAAAAATTACCAAATTTGCTTTTCTACGAATGTACCTATATCAAAGTATATACAAAATATTTACTATTTCTATTTTGATTACTTGCGATTTAACCACAAGCAATAAATCAGACGTTATTTTGTGCCTATCTCTTCCGATTCTGACACGCTTTTACCGCATGCTGGATTTTTTTTCGTTTACGTTATATTCCGCAGCGGAAGAAGAGAAAGTTTCGGGTCGCTTTTCGATCGTCAAGAAATAAATCCCACAAAACATGTGTAGCCCGGGGGGAAATAATTAAAAGCCATTTATATCCCATATGACCATAAACGTCGATAGCGCCCGCGCTCGGGTGCGCAGCTTATCTTAAATACAATTACAACCACCGGGGCGCCCCGCACACAATCCAATAAATAATATATTACACAGCAACGGCAATCATAACCAACCCTAAATGCTACTCGATCAACAAACCGCAGCCTCTAATACACTGCCCGCATACACGAAAAGAAGCAAAAAAAATATCGATAATAACAAATAATATTTCCATTAGGGATTCAGTCGGTAGTCGGTAGTCGGTAGCTACCAAGTTTTTTATTGATTATAATTGGGATTTTTTTCGTTTTGTTTGTTCGTTGAGAAGGGTACAGTCTAATTACTTAATAATAGGGTTCTCAATCAATTGTCTGGCAGCTTTTTTACCAATTCGTTTTTTTGAGTGTTATATGAGTAGGTATGTACAATGGTGTATATTTCTTTTCTTGCGTCGGACAATAGAGCAATAGTAAGGAGCCCGCAAAAGCCACAGACATAATAAGAAATCGTTGTTGGCTCATTGTTTGTTTGCTGCTCAAATTCATCGACTTACTCTCGTGTCCCGTGCGGAGCAATACGGATCTCTACATGTGAATGTTCGAGTGTTTCAACCGCAATATACTTCCGTAAACATTATACTAGTGGCAATGTCTTCAATCGGCAATAAAGCAACAGTATATTTTTTATTACCATCTAGATTGATTCATCTATATATATAAAAATGAAACCCGTTTCGCGTGGTCAAGCCATCACATGAAAACGGCTAGACCGATTTGGCTGATTTTTTTTTTGCAGTTTTCAAATACTCTGTAGAAGGTTCTTACGGAAAAAAATATTAGGAAAATGTCTCGGAAAGATTGAAAAAAAATAAAACCCGTTTCCCGTTGTCGCGCCATCTATGTGTGTGATTTCAAAACGCATATATAAACTTCACATGACTTACATAGTGATCTGTGGTAATTTGTGACATACCCGCCGCGCCAACAATAAGGTTATTAAAGTTTTTGACACACAGGTTTTTGTTTGAAAAAGGAAAGTCGCTTTCTCTGTCTGTCCCTTTGTATGCTTAAATCATTGAAACTACGCAACGGATTTTGATGCGGTTTTTTACTTCCGTGCGAAGCCGGGGCGGGTCGCTAGCGATGTGACTGGCAGAGAATGCCTTACGGCATTAAGTACGCCTTTTGTACAATATTATTTTTTTGTGTAATAAAGTTTAAATAAATAAAAAATAAATAAGGCGGTACGAAGTTCGCCAGGTCAGCTAGTTTTTAATAAAAATTCATATTTTTGGGTGGAATTAGTCAATAAACATATGGTATGTTTGTTTTGAGCCAATTTATACAATATACAAATTTCGTGTGCCATTGTGAAAGTGGAGTGCGGTTGCATCGTCTCGCCGATGAGTTCATATCTAAAGTATACTTCAATACTCTTGAAGATGCTCGGATATTACACAACTTTTGGTACTGGTTGTCGCCGGAGTGTATATGTTTGCGTCTGGACTTTTCCCAAGCAAAAAGGACATGTTTGAAGTGGTGTGGATCTGGTCTCTTCTCGGTGGGCAGTTATCTGACTGTCATAGAGAGCCCCTTGCGGTCGTAAAATTATATTGGTAGGAATGTACGCATTCCACGCTTGTATTTCCACAAACCTCTCAGATTCGGTCGTCCTGCAGCCGGACATGCCGATATTAAAATAGTCCCGCAACCGTCGTCCGGAAAAATATCCGATGAATAATTCATATTTTGTATGCAGATATTCGCAAAAAGCGGCGATAAACTTTTTCGAAAAAAGTTTTTTTGTTTGTCTCTCATCTGGTTTACCCTCGGCATAAGCTTTCAATTTCACTGCGTTACTGGACCATTCGTGCGCTCGGCAAACACACTCTTTATTAATTAACTCGTTGGTTACACTTCATTTCCGCTTCGTCTTGCGGACGCTGAAAAACTTTGCGCGAAATTTGTATTGACTAATTTTATTTTCCAACAAAAAGAAGACGAATAAAACTCATGCTTGTTTTTCGTTCGTCTGTGCAAACGAATAAACTTTGACGAACAAGTTAAATTTGATGATTGCGTAAAAAAGGGCACAACTGGAAATTAAACAGAGACAAAGGAGACGGCTGGTAATCGAAAATGTTCATTAAATGATAAGGTTTAATATCCGGAATTAAGTTCGACGTCGATGACATCTCGATGTAATGAAACTTTTGAGGACGGGATGTACGAAAGCAGCTTATAAAAGTCGCTTGCAAACTTGCCATCGACATCTTGAAGTTTAAAGCGTCATGTTCCTCTTGTTCCACGTAAACAACATTTGCAGATAAACCTGATTTTTTGCATTTTTGATTGCATATCTCAAGATCTCGAAATATAAAATCAATACATTTCAGATTAATATCTTGATGGGAACGTGTAGAACATAACGATTGCAATCAAACAAAAAACATGAGCGCGAATGCAATTTATATTTTAATTCAAAACATCTAATTAATCTTGCATTCATCGGCCGTTGTAGCGTTGTCGACGACAGGAATTCTTATTAAATCACGCAAGCGAACAAAACGAATTCCGGCTCTGCAACGTAACGATTAAAATTAAAAAGCAGCGCAAAAATAAAACGTATAATAAATAATCACCTTGTGCGACTTCTGGAGCAATTCAGTTCTCGTAGGTTGATTTCGTCCTACGTTCAATTACGCCACGAAATAATTACCATATGAATTGCGCTGTCGTTAAAACACAGCGCGGAAAAATACAGAAATGAATTTGTTATTCTAATGGCGTTTTGCAGTTTTGCATCGACCCGACTCGAGACGCTGACGACAAGATTTATCATGAATTTCAAAGCCAAGAGGAAACGCTTTAAACGAACTCGGCTGACTGAAGCTTAATAATAACAACGCAACTGCTTGAATATCATTTCATACATATATAAATAATGCTGCGACGTGCAGAATGCATGCTTAATCTTTGCATTTTAATATCGTCTCATTTTTTCACGCTGAGAAATCTGGGAATGTGAGAAATGTGTATTTTAAATACGCTAACATCTTGTCGGTCGTGGGCGGTTGATGGGAAATTAATGTAGTGGAAGGTCATTTATATAACTCGCGCGGAATTTTTTGTATTTTGTTGAAAATGTTAAGAATATCAGAACGAGAAATGCACAATACGCTACGGAAAAAAAAAGACATCAATTCGGTCACGTCTTTCATGTCACATTTTTCTTTCGTTGAGTTTGTATTTGTTTGCTGCGATATTTAACATGTGCGTTTTTCCTTATAAACGAGCATTTGAAAAACGACAAACAGCAAAAAGAAACGCAGAACACAAAGCCAGCATTCCAGTTCGATATTTCACTTTCAACAGCAATAATGGAGCATTATTGTGATATATTATTACCTGTGGGATTGCGTTACCTGTCGTTGACGCCCGCACGACAATGAAGATATATATCTTGCGAACGCCGACGCCCCACTTATTGTTATTAAATTATTTAAACTCAAGTGTGATTTGTGATTTCTCACACTTGTCGTCGGTGCGATTAATTATCGCAATGGAAATTGATGATAAACACGCTCGAGATCTCACGAGAGCAGTTAAAACTTTCGTTGTGCGGACGGAATTCGAGTCAAATCTAAAGTAAACTATGAATTTAGTCAAGCCGAGCTTAAACAACGACGGGGGTACGCGCAACGACGTCGCTCTCACAATAATAAAGAGGGGAAAACGTCGGTTGACGGCTCGTTGAACTAATTAGCAAATTTGCTCTCTACGACGCTCGCGTTTGCCGTCCCCCCTTGTCGGAATAATTCAGTTGAAAATTTGCGCAAGCACCATGCGGCTACCGCACATTACGTACCACCGACGGTTATATTATATAAAAAGCAGAAATAAACATTTTGTTAATTACCGGAGCGCATGGTGGAAACTCTTTTTGACTCAAGTTCAAACGCTATGATTTATTTACCAAATTAAGTGGTTAATCAAAATAGTACATGTACAAGGTGACAAAAATTAATTTTTTTGTTGAATTTTATTTATTCTTTATTTTTTACTGAAATAAAAAACATTGATGCGCTCACCAAGAAGACATCTTGAACAAAAAGTTCAAGCAAAGAAAATAACACCTTAATTCACTTGATTGAGGTCTACATCAGTTTTCCATTTCTTCGTGCTTGTTTCTTTGTATCACTGGTTGGTGAATGACTTCAGTTAATTACTTCATTATTCGCTAAACATAAGATGTCAATCAAAGCGTATGACAAGTCAATTGGGATCATTTCACATCGTGGCGCTGGGAAACACGCATAGAAAACGCGCGGAGAAAATGAGATTTCACTTCTTGCCGCTGCTTTATTGCAGATAAATAAAGAAAATCATATTATCGCTAATGATTAGTACTGTTAGTGGAAGTTGCTGTTGGTGGAAACAAAAAGTATACACTAAAAGAAAAGACACCATTTGATACGGTCACTGATGCGGCAATATCAAACGATTTATCACTCGGTCGGGTGCGAGCGAACGCGACTCGGAAAGCATTCTTCGATTAGCAGTTGATTAATGGAGAAACCATAGACACTTTTACGAGGATGACGCAGACGTAAAAGAAAAACAGATTCCTCGCAAAAAGTTTTCTCCTCAAAGACAATAAGACACCGGTTCATATTTTACTAACATTTTATGTTCAGTTTTATTTTTGTATTTTTTGCGTTGTAGTTGAAGTGCAACGGAAAATTATTAGCTTCTTTTTTCGTTTTGCAGGCCGAGGAACTCAACGCAATCGTGGGGAATGCATTTCGCATGGCGTATGCGGCGCAGCTGCAGAAACAGCCAACCTTCCAAGATGTAATTGCATCGCAACTCGATCAAACGCACACATCGGATAAAGTGCTCTGGGTAAGACGCGTCTCCCCTCGACGGCATAATTATCAACTCGGTGCGATTTTAACTTACGTTTGGTATTTTTTCTTTCTTTATTGATCAGGCTAAGGAGTTGTCGAACGCGCTGAAGAAGGAAAAGACCGGCATGATCAACAATCAAACTGATTCAATGGAGGTTCAGTTGAATAATGCCGATGCAGTCG
The DNA here is from genome assembly GCF_025399875.1 of Dalotia coriaria. Lineage (NCBI taxonomy): Eukaryota > Metazoa > Arthropoda > Insecta > Coleoptera > Staphylinidae > Dalotia > Dalotia coriaria. The sequence continues at coordinate 3,891,417 of NW_027045446.1, forward strand.
GAGGTGTCGGCGGTGGTTTGAGACTAGCACCACCGAGTTCCATTCCAGGATTAAACGTTATGCACAAATATAATGTGCTGGGTTCATCAGACAAAAGTCATTCTGAGCAGAGTACACCTAGCAGTGATGAAAGCAACTCTCCAACTGAGATGAACTCTTATAAGAGAATTGCTGAGAAACCTCCATTGATTAAGCGATTGGCTATGGGTTTTACCAACAATCACCATCATGAAGACGATGATAGCTGCCCTTTGGTAAATAACGACAGCTCTTTGAATAGCACACCTGTAAGTCCCACCAATCGTCCGCTTAGTGGAGGGTATGTCAACGAGACTGTCGCTGATTCAACAAGCAAGTTGGAATGTATCAAGAATGATGTGAGATCCAACCTGAATGAGGATAATCGGAACAACCTGCAGAATTTGCCAGCGCAAGTGAACATCCAGGATTACAAGATGAAGCGCATCTCACAGGTTAGTTCAACTTCAAGTGGATCCTGCTCGCAAAACCTGGGTACCGAGGGTAACCTAGGGTTTACACCGACTCCGCCCCCATTGCCGGAAAGGAGTGATTCGTTGAACAACCAGGAGGAAGATGAGTTACGGGGAGCACCTTGGTTTCAAGCTGGTATCCCCAGGGAAATTGCTCTGGAGATTCTAGGCCAGGAACCAGTCGGGGCTTTTATGGTACGAGAGAGTACCAGTAAGATTGGTTGTTTTGCTTTGTCTCTACGCGTTCCCCGTAACTTCCAACAAACGGGAATTGCTCATTATTTGATTGTGAAAACCAACAAAGGATATAGAATTAAGGTAATTTTTGCTTATTGGAGAATTTAGGTAATAAACTAATTTAAAATTTATTTCTTTGCAGGGATTTACAAAAGAGTTTGGCACTTTGACGTCCCTAATCATTCATCATTCCGTAATGCAGGAACTCTTGCCCTGTCCACTATCACTCAGTCGGTACAACCCAATTTTTGAGCGAACGGAGTCAACCCATGACTTCGTTGACATCGATATCGACCCAGAATATAATACGTTAGCCGATTTCCGCAAAATGATGGCTGACCTCAATGTTTAAGCTGATGTTCCCAACGATTTTATCATCGTCCGTATTGCTGTTCCTATCCACAGTGTCAATTTCCTCTCGTGGTGGACGAAAACGGCGCGATTCAACGAAAGTGGGTGACGACGTGACGAGTTAAAAGACACTTCTGTGTGTACCTTGTGATACCTTGCATTTAAAGCATGTTAAATATCCTATAATATAATATAAACAAGTTAATCCACCGGATTAATTTCGATTCAACTCAAGCATGATTGTAGTTGTTATCCCGGCGTGTATTGATCAAAAAATAATATCAATCACTCCAAAGTGTAAAATCATTATCATTATTACGCGATGTATGTGACACAAATCACTTATACTCTTTTATTGGATCGTGTGAGCTACTACGCATGCGTAGTGAGAGTATAAGGTATTTGTTACTACCCGATCGATAAGTGATTGTTTGGACCAATGACATTCGTTGAGATTTTTTTAAGTTGCATAAAATCACATTAGAAAACAACCTAGTCTCGTGTAAGTGTTATTGTACATATAAAAGTTAAAGTTGTATTGCGAAGGGAAAACCATAAAACTGATTAGGAAAGCATGAAAATTACGATTAAGAAGTATTGATAAGCGAACAACGTCGAGCGTTACTAGATTTTATAAAATTAGGCAATTTGGCATAATCAAAAGATTTTTTACAAAATCAAACAAAAAAAGAAACATTTTTAAGAATTTGATAAAGACCTTTTCAGCGTGCATAGGCAACGTGAGTATATATAATTTGTAAGAACTAAAGAAATTAATTGTTAATATTTATTTGTTGCTGATGTCATGGTTTCGATGAGCCACGTACGATGACATGACTAAAAGTATTTAAATTGACTAGTCACAATCCATTTGGCAAAATTTAAACTAAGATATTTCAAGTACGTTGCAAATTAGGAAGATTTTTGCAAATATGCACCGATTGGCAGAAAGAATGATTTGGTTACGTTCTTGATATAACATTAGCATTTATACATCCCTTCAACTCGACTCACCACAAATATGACCGTAAATTGCCGATGTTACTATGTGCTTTTTAGAAGAAAATGAAGAATAACAAACTGTTTTATTGTCTTGAAATTGTCTAACCCATTGAAATATAGCTCGAGCATTTGAAACGTTAATAACCACCTCTGGTTTTGTTACAGTCAATTTGTTTATTGTACGTAAAAAAAACATGCAGCAGTTATTATTAAATATTATTAAATCATGAATATTACATTTTAAACAAGATTTTGTTACAATGAATGAAATTATTTAAGTTATTGACGTTTCGTGTTTCGAGCACAACTCTGTGTATGATGTTAACAACTTATTTATTTGTCCAATTATTTTGTAATCCTGTATTAATTAAATATGATTGTTTAATGGTGCGCCACGTGTTTCACTAAGACCCTGGTTCCGTGCAATGTGGACGTCCTTCGACTTTTTACTTATCATGTTCAATGATTCTATGATTGACGCTATATTTAAATAAATAATAATAAATAATGAATGGTAAATATGTTGTGTGGCCTTGATTAATGCTCTACATAATAAAAAATATTTATTAAAATATATGCCATTAATAACATTGATAAGAGATTTACAAATGTTTATTTGCAGAATGTATGATGAATGAATATGTTTTATGACGAGAAAAGGTAAGTAGCAATTAACAATACTGTAAATACATTAAAAAGAGTAAATATAAGAGTAAAAAACATGTTTTTATTGATATAAACATTGTTTTTGTTTAATATGATGTTTCTCTCATCTTTAACACCGCAAAATTTAAAAGATTTTTGAAAAAAATTATATATTTCCATGGCGTGTGGTCTTACCACACATTTTCATATCTTATCTAACGCAAAGTTTACATAATCTATAAATATATAGAGTGAGTATGCAATTTTATTGTTAAAACGCTCTTTGGTCCCAATTAGTTTAAATCACTTTCATTTAGACAAGCGAGATATATTGTGTGAATAGTACTTAAACCATTATTATCTATACTTTAATTGTGGGCAATATTTCTAATGATCATCATGACTCTTCTAAAGTAGCTCTGAACTCTCAAATATCATAATAACAAATCATCAGAAACCGCTGCCTCCCCCAAGGTTACATCAAAAACCAAACAAGTATAAATAAATTCTAGTCAAACTAAACACTCACAGTAATATCGGCAACATTTGCATTAACACTTGTATATTACATATGCAAATAAAAAAATAATGGAGGAGGTGAATTTGGCACCGTTGGTGAAGCAGGTTTCTTGTACTGAACATATTATTGCTCCGGAAGTTCAATATAAATACGCGAATGAAAAAGGCGATGGGTATCTCGGCGTAGTAAAAGCGATTGAATTGATAGGAAGGAACAAAAGTTTGGAAGTGATTGTAAAGTATGCGGCCACCAGTGCGAATCTACGCAGACAAGCACCGATCAGGGAAGCATTCCTGACAGAAATGTGGTTTTATGATAAAATTGTGCCGTCCCAGCTAAACTTTCAGATAGAACACAACGTGCAAAATCCATTCGTAAACTATCCGAAGTGTTATGCTATTCGTAGACAAAACCATGAAGAGATTCTGTTTTTAGAGAATCTAAAACAGTATGGCTACAAATTATGGAACAGAAAGAAACCAATGAACCACGAACATTTAAAGTTTGTCTTTTACGAATACGGGCGTTATCATGGAACAAACTATGCAATCAAGAAACTAAATCCAGCGTTGTATAAAGAAATGACAAGTAACTTGGTAGATATGATGCAGTTGTTCAATAGAACAGATGGATTTAGCGGGTTGATGAAGAAAATGTCCGGGAAAGTTAAAGATTTCTTTGATCCAATCAAAGACCAAAAGTATTATGATATTATTTCGGAGTTTAACTCAGTATCAATGGAGAAATTCGAAGCTACTAGTGATTTAGATGATTATTCTATCATTTTACATGGAGATTGTTGGTGTAATAATATGATGTTTAAATACAAGGTAAACTATTTATCAAAATGAAAAAAAATCAACACCAGACACCTCATTTGATTATTATTTTTACAGAACGCTGATGATGAAAGCAAACCGGATTCGATTCAATTAATAGACTTCCAATTGTGCAAGGAAGGGTCCCCTGTATTGGATTTATCTTATTTCTATTATGTGTGCTCAGATAAAACAAACTTTCAACATTTAGATGAATATCTAAAGATATATCATCAAAGCCTTCATGATCATCTCGCTGAATTTGGCTTGGACTCGAATGATATTTTTCCGTTTAGTAAACTGAAAGAACACTGGAAGATATACAGTAGATTTGGGTATTTTATGGCGGTTTTCTTGATTAAAATTATGCTTAGTGATGTTGATGAAGTGCCAGATTTGGCTGATGTTGCCGATAGTAAAGCTAATGATGATAACAGTGTAATGAATAGCTTTGACTTTGAAAGCAGAAGTGAGGATCAGTATAAAGAACGTATACGGGAACTTATTTATCATATGGTTGATAATGGATATATATGTTAATTATATTTTAATATTATTTAGAGAATTTTATGGTTTTGTGACTTTTATGGTGTGGATGTATTAAAATTAAAATTTCAAATAAATCAATTTTAAAAGCTAAATTAGAAGTTTTATAATCCAGAATTGTTTTTGAACTGATTTTATTTATGTGAATAGATAAGAGTTATCGCAATCAGGAATGCCTGAAATATACAATACATTTATAAATAATATTGTGAGTAGAGGTAAGTTTCACTTCTCAAGGGCAAATTGTTTAAAAATGGCCAATGCGATAGATTAAGCTGATAATTGCACATACCATCATTAATATAATAATAGCCAATTCCGCAAATCACTCAGTTGTGTCCCAAATTCACTAGCAGCAAGAATGTCCAGTTACGATTTTACGAAAATCGTGCGTGATGTGGCGGCCAGTGAAGGCATCCAAGACTGCAAACTGGAACTTCACGCTGCATCGAAAAAAGGCGATGGATACACTGGATCAGTCCAAGCAGCCACTCTTCAAGGATCAAACAAAAAACTAGATGTAGTGTTCAAAATCTCGCATCGTGATCCAAAAGCCCACACAACAATGCCACTGCAAGAAATTTACACCAAAGAGATTTTATTTTATCAAACAATTGCACCAGCATTGATGCAGTTTCAAAAAGAACACCACATCAAGGATCCATTTCACAACCTGCCTGCATATTACGGACATATCGATGAACCGTTACATGAATGCATCGTTTTGGAGAATTTAAGAGAGCGTAATTTCGATGTCTGGGATCGGAAGCAAATGATGAACCCTGGACACTTAGAAGTGGCATTGAAAGCTTTCGGAAAATATCACAGCACTTCCATGGCAATGAAAGTGTTGGATCCAGACTTGTTTAAAAAAATAACAGCTAAGTTGAATTCATATAATATACTGGGTGAACATGCAGAAAATGCAGGAATGTGGAAGAGTGTGGCACAAACAGTGGAGAAAAATGAAGATATTTTTGATCCTATTACCGAAGCACATTATTTAGAACGTGTGCGTCATTATAGACAAAATGTTAGTAAATTTATTCTAGAGGTCACCAACTACCACGACCAATACGACGCTATTCTTCAAGGAGATTGCTGGTGTAACAACGCAATGTATCAGTATGAAGATATGAACAATCGCTTAAAACCAAAAGATGTTAAGTTACTAGATTGGCAATTGGTTAAAACTGGTCCAGTGGTAATGGACGTGTCCTACTTTTTTTATTCGATTGCATCTAAAGAGACAATGGATAAATTGGATTATTATTTGAAGATATACCATGACTCCTTATCCACACATCTGAAAGCTTTTGATTTAAATGCCGATGAAGTATTTCCGTTTGATGCATTTAAATCGCAATGGAAAAGATTTGCATTGTTTGGTCTTTCGATGACAGTACTTCTCAGACAGATGATGTTGTTAGATAGTGATGAAGCACCGGACTTTACTGAAAGTAGTGGATTTCCGGAAATACGCATTAATAAAGAAAAGGCGATAACATATAGACAACAAATTAAGGAAGTTCTGGTACATTTTGTTGACCGTGAATTTATTTAGTTAATGAAATTTAAAGTACTTAACACTGACATAACAATCAACATTTCTAACAAAAATATCTTATCTAATAAAAAAATAAATATTTTTAAACATTATAAAGCATTTTTCAACAGTCACATGTCTATTATATTAAGATTTGTATAAAAATAAAAATATTTAACTAATGAAACGTATTTATTATCTGCTTTAATAAATTATAATCATAGTCAATGTTATGTAATGTGGCATTGACGCATGCTTAGCTCAATGCACGAGTACATAATATATAAATTGTTGTTAACACTTTGCCTTGGACAGTCATTGATTGAGTTGCGAGCAGATATGACCGACTACGATTTTACAACCATTGCCCGCAATGTCGCGACTCGTGAAAACATCAAAGATTATAAACTTGAATATCAATACTCATCGAAAAAAGGCGATGGCTATACCGGAACAGTCCGTGCGGTGACAATCATTGGAAGTAATAAGAAACTAGAAGTGGTTTTTAAATATTCTCATCGAGACCCAAGAGTTCACGAAAATTTACCTCTCAGAGAAATTTACATCAACGAAATTCAGTTCTACGAAGAAATCGCACCAGCTTTCGCATCATTTCAAGCTCGGTATAATGTTGAACAACCTTTCAACAATACAGCAAAGTATTATGGATGCATCAACGAGGCATTGAATGAATGTCTTGCTCTGGAGAATTTAAGATGTAATAATCACGACTTATGGGACAGGAAAAAACTCATGGACTCGGCGCATTTAGAACTAGCGTTGAAAACATTTGCAAAACTCCATGGTACATCCATGGCTATGAAAAAATTAGACCCGGAACTTTATATGAAAATTACGGCTGCTTTCGGTGAGTTTAACATTTGGGCCGATTTTTTCCAAAAGGCGGATATGTACAGACAAGTCAGCGACATCATACAATCTTTTAATTATTTCGACCTTGAGAAACCCTACGCAGATAAATTGGAACACTTCCGAGTGAATATACATGATGTAATGAATGCGGTTGTTACTTATCATGACCAATATGATGTTATTGTACAGGGAGATTGTTGGAGTAACAACGCTATGTATCAATATCATGATATGAATGATCGTAGCAAGCCGAAAAATGTTACACTTTTAGATTGGCAAATCATCGCATCTGGTTCAGTTATAATGGATTTGTCCTACTTTTTTTACACTATCGCTGAGAAATCTTGTATGGATAATTTGGATTATTTTATGAAGTTATACCATGATTCCATGTCTGATCATTTGAAAGCGTTTGGTCTTGATATCGAAGATGTTTATCCATATGAAGTATTTTATAAAGCCTGGAAAAAATTATCGATATTTGGATTTTTAATGACGTTTACACTGCGTAAGATGATGTTGATTGAAGCTAAAGATACTTTTGATTTTGCTGAAGGCCTTGATGATTTTATGCTTAAGTTACACTTAACTAAAGATCAAGAAGAGGTCTATAAAGAACAAATGAGAGATATTGTTATGCATTTTGTTGATCAAAACATGTTAGAATAATTTAATCGTACCTGTTATGAATAATTAATTATTGTATCAATAAATCTTCAAAATAAAAAAAAAGTTTATGTTGTTGATAAATCAAATAAAAATAACTTTAGCTATTTTTAAAGAATATTTGGCAGGGCATTAACTTGTATTTTTGTCTGGTAGATGTTTATTAGAAATTTAGTCAAAAACATGTCTAGTTCAAACCCACACAGGATATTGCATGTTTCGCAAGATCAAATATTTATTTACTTTTATTGTTAACACTAAGTATAAAAATAACACTGCAATTGTAAATACATGACTGTTTACGGCCATTAACGAATGAATATATTGAGTGCCTTGTGTAAATTTTCCTACCATACGAGTATATAAACTGCAAGTGTTGAGGAAGATACCACCACTTGTAACAATCAGTAGTGTGAAGTAGTCTGAATCAGAATGAGCAACTACGACTTTACCGATTTAGCTCGCAGCATCGCGAGTAGAGAAACAATCAATGATCACCGACTTGAATATCATTCAGTCTCAAACAAAGGTGACGGTTATACCGGATCAGTACGTGCGGTGTCAATTGTTGGCAGTAATAAAAAATTAGAAGTGGTTTTTAAATATTCTCATCGTGATCCCATCGCTCATGAAAATCTACCTCTGCGTCATGCATACACATCAGAAATTCGTTTCTACGAGCAGATTGCGCCGGCTTTTACAAAGTTTCAAGATAAACACAACGTCCAGGATCCATTTAACCATTCAGTAGCGTATTATGGATGCATTAATGAACCACTAAACGAGTGTCTAGCAATGGAGAATATTCAATGCAGTAATTATCACTTGTGGGATAGAAAAAAGCAAATGAATTCATCGCATTTAGAACTCGCGTTGAAAACATTTGCAAAACTGCACGGTACGTCAATGGCAATGAAAAAATTAGATCCTGAGTTGTATTTGAACATCACTGATGGTCTGGATGATTTCAATATTTGGAAAGATTTTGTTGAAAAAAGTGATTTATATACGCAAACAAGTGACCATATTAACACCATGAATATTTTTGATCCAAACACTGAGAAAAAATATTATGAAAAGCTGGAGTATTTCCGTGTTAATATGAAAGAATTAATTGATCCAATTCTTGATTATCATGATAAGTATGATGTTATTTTGCAAGGCGATTGTTGGAATAACAATGCAATGTATCAGTATGATGATGAAAACGATCGATCAACACCTACAAATATTAAATTATTAGACTGGCAGATAATTCAAACTGGTTCGATTGTTATGGATTTGTCATACTTCTTTTATACTATTGCATCAAAAGAAAATATTGACGATCTGGATAAATACATGAAATTTTATCATCAAGCTCTGGCAGATCACCTAAACGCATTTGATTTAAATATTGAGGAAGTGTATCCTTACAGTGTGTTTTTAAACCATTGGAAAAAAATATCACTTTTTGGATTAATTCAAGCATTTTCCATGCGTAAAATGATGTTGTTGGAACAAGAAGATGCTCCTGATTTCGCCGAAGGAGTTGATTACCTAAATACTATGTATATTGATGAAGAAAAAGATAAACTCTACAAGCAGCAGATGAAAGACATTGTGATACATTTTATTGATCGTGAATTTTTGTAAAATCATCAATTTTTTATACCAAATATCTGTATTTATTAGCGAGACGATTAACATTTTACTATTATTTCGTTTTTATTATTATTTAATGATCTGTTTCCATTAACCCGTGTTTTGTTTAGTAATGCACTTAGATTATAATGTAAATTAATTGCTATTTTAAATAAAATATTCACGTCGTAAAAACAAAGATAAAATAGTTTTTTTTTTATAATTCTCACGTCATTTAATGACTTATTACCGTTGTGGGTTATTTAGTAAATAAACACTTACCAAAATCAAAGTAGCAAATGTTTTGATGATTTGGCCTTGAGTTTTGTTTATATTTCGGAAATGATTGAGCTGTCTGCATCATTACGATTTCAACTTCTGTTTGATTCATAGCTGAATTTAAAAATGACAGACTACGATTTTACCACCATCGTACGTGAAGTGGGCATTAAAGAAAACATCCCAGATTGTACACTGGACTTGAAATATTCAACCAACAAAGGAGATGGATATTTGGGTACTGTTCAAGCTGTGCAATTAGTCGGGAAAGGCAAAAAGTTGGACGTTGTGTTTAAATTTTCGCATCGCAACCCCAAGTCGCATGAAAGTCTTCCACTGCGTGATGTTTATCTAAATGAAGTCAAGTTTTACGAGGAAATTATCCCGGCATTCACCAAACTTCAGCTGGAGAATCATATTGAAGATGGGTTCGACAATGTGCCAAAGTTTTACGGTTCTATTAAAGAACCCCTCAACGAATTGTTGGTGTTGGAAAACCTTAAGGTGAGTGATTACGATTTATGGGATCGCAAAAAGTTGATGAACAAAGAGCACTTGGAATTCGCCTTGAAGACATTCGCGAAATTCCATGGTACGTCTTATGCCATGCAAAAAATAAACCCGAAAATGTACGAAAAGATCACGGAAAGCATGAAAGACGACGTATTTTTAAGATTTGTTATCAAAATGGGTTTTACTGCACAAATTCAAGGTGGAATTAAAAAAATTGTCAACATATTTGATTCAGTGAAAGAAAAAAAGTATATTGATGCATTGACCAAATTTGGTGAGACTTTGCCAAAAGAAATGGAAGCAATCTTGACTTTTCATGAAGCAGATGTGATTTTGCAAGGTGACTGTTGGTGCAATAATGGAATGTATCATTATGATAGCAAAGACCATACCAAACCCAACGATATGAAAATGTTAGATTTCCAATTAATGAGGTTAGGATCACCAGCTTTGGATTTGTCATACTTTTTCTATACGATTTCGCCAAAAGAAAGTTATGAAAACTTGGAGTATTTCTTGAAAGTGTATCATGATGCTTTGGGGAAACACCTGGCCAAGTTTAATCTCAAAGTAGAGGAAATCTATCCATACAAAACGTTTAAGCAACATTGGGAAAAATTGAGTAAGTTTGGATTGGTGCTCAGTTTTCTGATACGTAAAGCTATGTTGACTGAGAGTGAAGATGCGCCTGATATTACCGAAGGAGACTTTTTAGCCAACATGTATGTTAATCCAGAAAAGGAGCGGTTGTATCATCAACAGATGAAAGATTTAATTATTCATTTCGTTGATTCCAAGTTTGTTTGATTTATTTTGTGTTTTGTTAAACTAGAAGTATAAAGTTTAGATAATGGTGTTTGATATAAATTGTTATGGATTATAAAAATTCTATGAAAATAAAATTTATGAATTGAAAAGAATGTTACTAAAAAAGAATTATACTTTTTACTAAATGTACTCAAAAAAACATGAGCAATGTCTCTCATTCGGTGCATCGTAGAAAAGTAAATGCACAGGTTACTCGTATTTATGGCACCCTATGAGGGTAGGGGTAAAAGTGACTCGCATTCGATGCTCCGTACAAGTAACTCGTAAATATGGTGCCTTGAATAAGAGTCACTTGTACCGCTATCCTCGTACGGTGTCCTGAATGGGAGTCACTTCTACCGCTACCTTTGAACAGTATCCCGAATACGAGTCACTTCTACCGCCACCCTCGTACGGTGCCTTGAATAGGAGTCACTTTTACCGCTACCCTCATACGATGCCATGAATACGAATCACCTTTACCGTCTAACAAAATTTAGAGATTTAATTAGTCCATGACGCTATGTGAAACACACAAGAAGCACACACTCCCCAAAATGCAAAGTTTTATGATGATGAATTAAATACCACCAAATCAAGTTATAAATGGGTTCCATTAGATTTTTTTTTGTATTTTAGCAATAAAATCAAGTTGTATATCAAACTATAAACCTAAACTTTTAGTATTAACAAGGATTTTCTTTTATTTCCTGCTTCTATTTTGTATTCAGTTTGTTTCTGACTTTGAATTAACCTCAAGATCAATTCATTACTTGTACACATTGTAATGAATAATTTTATTTAAAACGTATTGAATTAACTCGCAACAAAAATAGCAGAAGTACTTGAGATTGAGATTAAGTCGCTTCAAAACGCGCTCTTAATCAAATTCCACAAATTTACTCGGCGTTCTTTTTTTTTATACCAGACAATGCACATAATGCCAATTTATTGTTGTATTATAAATTTAAATTTATTCCATCAACAATAAACCTTTAACCGTCTGCTTGATTGCACAACTGCAAGGAAATTATACTCACGGATATTATCGCAAATTTATCGAGCGTAATTTATGTCTTAAAGCATTTATTTATTATAACACTGATTAAATGTTTTTGCCCTGTAAATTGTAATCGACAAAAGTGTACTAAGTTCAAATTTTATATTCAAAATTTAATTTCTTAAATTTATATAAATTGCATCTTCTCGCAAATGAAATGATTTAGTTGAAAAATTAGTTGTCTAAACATGTTGGTTTTAATAGTTGCAATCTTGCTCTTCATTTTAATACAAATTGTGCAGCATAGACGCACTTTATACTTAACATGGAAGTATCCTAAACATCAAACATTCACATACATCCCTTTTCTAGGACATCTCGGAGTTTTAAAATATGTGAATCCATCAATGAAAAGTTTGCTATTAAATAAACGCGATATATTATACTTCGGTCTACATAAATAAAATATTTTAGGTTTCATGGAATTTTACGAATATTTGTCTCAAGAGTCTGGCCGCCTTATAAATGTCCTAGGAAGTAAAACAATAATGACATATAAAGCAGCACACATGGCCATCATACTCACCCATCCCAACACCAAACGAAAACATTACATTTACGATTTCTTTGCTGGTTTTGTCGGTGACAGTATTTTTCGCATCGGCGGCGTGGAATGGAAACAACATCGCAAAGCAATGGGACCCACCATGCATCCGGATGTAATTGCTCCATATACAGATGATATGAGAAAATGCGCGGATGTCCTTGCGGAAAAATGGCTGGCAAAAGTTGGAACCACGTTTGATATAACATATGATATAGCTAAATGCATTATTGAGATGTTTGTTAGTGAGTTAGATATTTTGAGTAGCCAATTCTTTAATTTCCTAAAAAATTAAACTGTTTTAGAAGCTGCATTTGACGTTGAAGTAGACGTACAAACTAAAGGCGCTGAATTAAACACCAATGCAGAGACGTAAGTAACAAATTAATAATTTGATTGATCAACTTTAGTTATGTTTATTTCATGTTTTTAGTTTTTTGGAGTTGACTATGTACAGAGTTATTTCACTAATAAAACATCCAGATTTCTTGTATAAATGGACCAAAGATTATAGAACCCAACAAAAAGCATTAAATTATGCCCTTGAATTCGGCCGAAAAGTATACATGTTTATTTTCTACTAAACTTTTCAAAACCATAAATTATTTCCTAGATTTTCTACACAAGAAAAGCAAGATACGAAAAAATAAAGCCCAAAACAAGAATGATATAACAACCTATGTAAAAGGAGCTCGAAAACGCAAATTTATAGATCAATTATTTGACTTAGGCGAAAACAATCATTTTACGGATAAATTCGTCCAAGATGAAGTGAATACATTTATAGTTGCGGTAATTATACTAATATTTATCAACCAATTAAATATTTAATTAAATTTATTTGTCAGGAGTTTGAGACATGTGCTTCCGGTGTATCTTTTGCCATTTTATCATTGGCTATGCATCAAGAAATACAGGAAAAAATCTATCAAGAATTATTGGATGTTCTTGGTGCTGATCGACCTGTTGAATACAATGATTTGTCAAAATTAGTATACATGGAGAAGGTGATCAAGGAAGTCTTACGTTTGTTCCCGCCAGTGCCCATTGTCGCTAGAGTTGCCGAAGATGAGTTTGAATTAGACGGTAATATTGTTCCAAAAGCACACAACTTGTGCTTTATCCTTTGAAGATGCATCGATCGCCATTATATCGTACTGGGAGAATCCTTTAAAATTTGATCCAGAACGTTTTTCTCCAAGTAGTGTGGCTAAACAGGAGAAATTTACTTATATTCCGTTTCTGGCTGGAGCAAGAACTTGGTATCTAAAATCATAAAATTGAAATCAAATTGAAATAAATATTTATAAATTTTAATTTGTAAGAACAAGACTTGCATGGATCACATTGAAAGCTTCTTTAGCGACATTATTAAGAAAATACAAGTTTTTTACTCCGGTGAAAACAATTGAAGATGTAAAATTATCAATAAAAATGGCGCTTAAAGCAGAAAATGGAGTACAAGTCAGTTTCCAGGCCCGACAATAAAAGAAAACAAATTTTGAATTGTAAATTAGCAAACAGCAACTTATAAATTGTTTTGACATTGAATAAGTTTTATTTTTTACTCTAAACTAATGGTACCCAATTTATTTTTGGAAGTGAGTCACTGTTGTCACATCTAGAAAGTGCAAAATGATCATTTGATGGTGTAATCACCGTAATTATTTATTACTTTATTGTAATGACATACATTTCTAACAAGTGAAATTAACAAACCATGCGCAAGCTATATATTCGCATTCAAAAGCCAACCAAATTAGCATTTGAGTGCTACATTTTTATACAATAAAATGTATACCTACTGCTTCCGCCACTACACGCTCAAACCAGTTCGTAATCCCGGTACCACCATTCTGTCTAAAACAAATAATTATCGCTTCAATTTGGTAGTCTTGCTCACAAAGTCGTAGAACACTCACACATTATATTTCATGTTGGCCACTTGTTAATGGCAACATATTATCGACCATTATGTAATTATCAAAATAAATCACAACAAAACTTAAACTTCGCTTGAACTAACGGAGTGCGGTGTATTTAAAACTCGTTTCACCATCGCAATGTGAATGTGTATCGAATAATGCCGTTTGATCGAAATTGACACGAATCAGTTTTGCGCAAACCGCAACGCGAGTATGATCATAATATTGAGCGTGATTATCGTGCTGTTATTAATTTACCAGTATGTGTGGCCGAAGAAAAAGTATTGGGAGGGCCGTGGCATGCCCACGTACAAGATCAAAATGTTCTTGTCGATGACGAATGTAGTTCACGAGATGGGCGACGTTTACAAGAAAATGAAAGTTGAAGGCCAACGCGTTGCCGGTTTATATCTAACGTGGGAAAATATTTTGTTATTTACGGATTTACGCTCACTGGAAAACTGTGCAATTGTGCAAAATAAACGGTACGAAGACAAGAGAAATGCGCAACAATTATTTGATGTAATTTTGAATTCGGCAACGAATCTGATCGTAGCGTTGCAGGAGTCATCTAAAAGTGACAAACAGATTGATTTTTGTGATGTTTCAACGCGCTATTCAACTGAAATGATGATATCTTTAGCGTTTGGAAATGAATTTCTTAAAGTGACTAAACTGTGTTCAAAAATACGTGAGATGAGTTTGCGTGCCGGTGCATTTTCGTTAAAAACAGTGGTGAAGCAATTTGTGATTGATTGGTTTCCGCAATTTGCAAAACGGTTTAGAATGAGCGCTTACGACTCGACTGCTCATAAATTCTATATGAAAACTGTTCAAGAGGCGATAGAATATCGCAAACAGAGTACAACGTTGCGTCACGATTTCCTACAAAGTTTACTGGACGCAGAAAATGATGACGGCGAAAAAACGCAAATGACGATTGAGGAAATTGCCGAGCAAGTTATGTCATTCTTTGTAAGTGGAGTGGAAACCTCAGCGGTCACTATTAGTTACAGTCTGATAGAAATCAAACGCAATTTAAATGTGGAAAGTAAACTACGAGGTGAAGTGTGTACTATATTAGAAAAATATAACTACACGTTACATTACAATGCTTTAGAGGAAATGATTTACTTGGATGCAGTGATACGTGGTACGTAATTGAATTATTTATAAATAAGTGCATTCAATATTAATTAAAATTATTGTTTCTTAGAATCGTTGAGGATGTACCCACCTATTCCAATATTGCGAAAGAAAACTTCAGAAGCGTTCCTTGTTGATAATATTGAAATTGAAAAAGGAACTCCACTAGCTGTATCAATTCTTGCCATTCAACGTGATGCAGAAAAGTATATTGAACCGGATGTGTTCAACCCAGATAGGCTGGAAGGAAACATCGATCTGGACATTGAAAGACAACATTTAATATTACAAAGTAAAATAGCTTTAGCATTAATTCTATGGAATTTTGACTATGAAATTGATGACAAAACGAAATATCCTTTAAAAATAGACGCGCCCAATGGGATATTAATACCAACTGAAAAAATATGGGTCAAGTTTTCTCCATTAATTACTTCATTGTAATAAAGAATAGGAAACAATGTGATTATTGCGCAAAGAGATAATTTTACAAAACTAGTCAAAGAGGTCTGCTTTGATTTCAACTCACAACTCCTCTTACCTCCTGTTCGAATGTGGCTGCGTGGCTAAAGGTTACTCGCCAATTTTAAACATAAATATAGATAGATTATCACAGATATTTCAATATTTTTACAATTTATTCTGTAGCTTATTCTCATCTTTTTCCCATTCTGGTTTTACTTTTTCAGTTAAATTATGAAACTTTCCATGTCTCCCAACACCTGAAACAAATCTTTGCGCACCTTGCACTGATTCCTCTGTCAGAATGGGAATACCATGTTCAGTCTCATATTTTAATAGATCATCATACACTTTGCAATATGCAGAGTTGTATGCAGATGCACGATCTGCATTCATGCATTTTTGTGGAAATTTAATCAATGATGTTGCTAAATTAATTGCCTGACCATAACTTGTGCCCACTGCCACAATCCTATTAGCAATTCCTACTTCAAATGCTTCCTTGGCTGGTATTGATCTGCCAGTTAAAATATAATCCATTGCTCTTGAAAGTCCGACATAAGCTTGCAGCCTAACAGTGCCACCATCGATCAATGGCACACCAAACCTTCTGCAGTAAACACCCATCACAGCATTGTCTTCTACAACTCTCAAATCACACATTAAAGCTAATTCAAGGCCACCAGCCACTGCATATCCACTGACTGCAGCTACCATGGGTTTTTTGATGTGCCTTAATGTTGGTCCCTAAAATCATCTGTAGATTGATGTACAACCTCATCATTATGAAAATATTTACCATATATCCAGTTGGCTTATTAAAAATCTCATTTCCTGTACCTCCTTGTGATAATTCACTTAAATCATAACCAGCACAGAAATTACCACCAAGCCCATACAAAACACCAACATAAGCATTACTGTCATTCTCGAACTCCTTGATTGCATCTTTGAGTTTTTGTGCAGTTAAACTGTTGATGCAATTACGTTTTTCTGGTCTGTTGATTCCAAACGTCGTTATATGACCCTCTTTCTTAACAATCAGTGCTAAAATAGAGTTTATACATATTTATTTAGAAGAATTCCACAAAGTATTAGGTTAAAATGTTATAAAATTATAATTATTACAAAGAAAACACCTACTACTTGATTTTGAACTGCAACTTCTTCTTGCAAATGTAGGATTCATCATGGACAAGCGTCTTGTCAATGCGTTCATTTTATAGACTTCGAACAAGTGGTAAAAGTGTCGCTTTTTATTTGAATTGTACAGAAGGCAAAGTTTACAAAATGATGTAAAGTGGTAGGGATATGAGCTAATCTGGTCCAGAAACACTTGATAACAGCATTAAAAATAACATTGGGTTCATGAACTTTATTACTTCTGGTGAGATAAGAATAAATCAATAATAAACAACTATTTTTCCTCCCTGAGCACATGCTTTTGCCTCTCAGGTACGAATGGAACCGATCCCTTTTTGGAATGGGTGCGACGATTGCTCTCCTTGCGCTTCTCCTTCTCGTGAATCGTTCGGTGTTCTTGCTGCGCGTTGTAGATATGTTTAGGCACATGACGATGTCGAGCAATACGACGGATTTGCGGATGGCTAGCAAATTTCTCACGTAAAGCATCAGCATAATTCAAAGCGGCCTTTTCCCTTGGTTTTAACTATACAAAAAGAACAAAATTAAGCCAATAAACAGGCAAATATTTATAACATACAGGTCCAAGTTTTTCGGACGCTCGCGCCTTCCATATACGAATGTTCATTTCATCAGAACCACTTAAAATGTATTTGTTGTCTAGGGACCATTGAATGCACGTGAGTCGCTGCATTCGCTTGGTGTGATACACCTCGCGGGAATGTCCCTTGCCACATTCGAATATCCTTATAGACTTGTCATAACTTCCAGTGACAAATTCTTTACCAGTGGGCGCATAGTCAATACAAGTTACGGCATCAACATGGTCTTTGTGAATGTTGACTGGTTGCCGCAAATTTCTCGTATCAAATGAGTACAGGCTGAAAAAAGTGTTCATTTTACTTTAGTTAACTATATGTATATAAATTTTAGACTAACTTAAAATCTTCATTGGCACAAGTGAAAATAAATGCCTCCATTGGATTCCATGCCAATTTATTGGCTCTCAACTTCATCACAACTTTCCGCAATGGTCCTGCTTCCCTTGTATCATATAAAATTACACTCCTGTCACTGGCACAAACTGCCATCAAGTTATTTTGCACTGGATTGAAAGCTACAGCATGCATACTGTCAACACCCCATTGGAATGTCTTGATAGGTTCATTCCTGCCCTCCTCCCAAATCTGACAAACTTCTCCACATGTAGCAAATGTTTTATCCCTGTAACTATGACTTATTGCAGATAATACACTCTTACTGAGCATAGTGTTAACTGGAGCTTCCTCTTCACCAAACTGTGGAGTGAGTGACTTCCACATTTTAATATTTTTGTCATCACCAATAGTCAAAAAAGCATTGCCATGAGGCATGTACACAACACCTTGCAGAATGCCATCATGTGCAACAAATTCCCTCATGCATCTCTTCTGAGTAATATCCCACACCCTTACTTCACCATCAAATGCACCACTTATAAGTGTAGTAAGATGAATTGGATGCTTACTGATGCATGATATTGAATCCCGATGGCCATCAAGATTGCCAATAAATGGTTTGGCAAAAACACGGTCTAGTTTGGTTGCATTTAGTGCTCGGACATATTCACGCGCTGCTTCAAAAGGATGCAGACTTGGGTCATAGTTTCTGGGCACTAAAATTGTAATTTGTTTTGTAAAAGTAATCAGTTATTTGATGAACAATAATTATACCTTTGTGATTTTCCTTTTTGGTCTCACGAAGAAAGTCGTTTGGGTCACGACTAATTACTTTAACTTTCATGATTGCAGCAATTACTTTTCTTATGTAAACTTAGACTATTTTGATATTTTCATTAATATAGGTAATAAACTGTTAACATCGCACATGGCGAAATAAAATAAATATAACCTCGAATTGAATGTTCAAGGTGTTCCTACATCGCTACTAGATTGCGTTACTCGTATTGTGCATCTTTGTGTAACATTAAAGTAATATATAGTTTCTTAAGAGTTTAGGGTTGAAAGGGAACACATCATGTAGAGAAACTCTCAAATTATATTATAATAGTAAGAAGATTCAAGAAAGTTAAATAATTCATAAAATACAGGGTATTTTCCACACTATGTATTATTTTTTTGAAAAATGCTAATTTTTAAACAGCATTTTGGGTCACTTCCAAAGAGTCTAGAAAGTAAAAAAAGTATGCATCATATAGAGCATATCTTACACTAAAGTTTGGCTAAAAGAAACTGAAAGATTGTTAATTAATTCACAAGATATAAATCGTTTTCTACATCATGTTTTTGAATTGACACCTCCACCAAAAATTGCATTTTTTTTATTAATAACTGAAAATTGCATTTTTTATTAATAACTAAAAATTGTTTAAATTCAGATTACGACAGAAAATAAAATTGCAAATTTTGTATCTTTTTAGACTTATGATACATGAACGCAGGCTCTGCACAAAATAAATTCAATGCTGTGAGAATATTTAAACGTATATCAGTAATTTATTTGCTTATAGGAATGTAATTACAATTATCAATAATTTATACATATTATAACAGTTACATTTATAGATACAATTCAGTTCTCCGGTTCCAATTAAAGATGGTTCGCTGTTGGATTCGCCGAATTAACATGCGACGTAATTGGACACTTATAAAATCGCATAATTAAATTAATTGTTTGACGGTCGGTTACAAACAAGCCGATTATATATTATGACTAGCATCATTTGCGTCTGTAATTAACTTTTAACATCACATTAATGATTTTTGATTTTTTTCCCATTTTGTAACACATTTAATCATTTAATCAACGACAACAAGTGATATTTATAAATATATAAATATATAATCGAGATGTTTTCTTATGAGCAAAACTTCGATGTGTTTTCAGGGAACACACAACACATACGGGGACATTTTCGTAATATCCTCATGTGGAAGTTAATTAATATTTATAAAGATGTGTCTTGTTGCTGCTAAATTATCATTTATCACATTTATCACATAATTGTGGAGTTACTAGTGCTAAACGGGGATGCGGAATACCGCTAGACGAAAAGTTGGCAAATTATGTAGATAGTTCGCGCGTCTTAATCTCCTCCATGTATGCGCTGAGCTCGTCGACCAGTTCGCCCATCTCCACGTTCCGTAAGCTGCTGTTGCTGATATCGCACCTGTGCTTATTGCACTCGTCGGACGCCAGCGAACAAAGACTCGCTCTGCCAGCCTGGTCCTTCGCTGGCGTTGAATTTAAACTCGAAAAACTTCCGTCCGGATTGCGCTCAGCACAATGCAGCAGTCGCCAGACGCGCTCAATTCGACTAGGTGATGTGGGTTGAGGATGGCTTAATTTGACCGCCACCAGGCGAGTACTGGGAGTGATTATGTCCAAATCCGTTTTTGGTATCATTGTCAAACATACATCAACGCGATCCTTTGGCCAGTTACGACCAGTGCTCACATAGGAATGCCTTTCAAGTATTTCCATGTTTCTATATAAAAAATATAAAAAGATAATCAAAATAATCCACCAAAAAAAGTTTGTATAAACACAAGTTACCGTTTTCCACCTTTAGTCTGTTGCATGGCAATTGAATCGCAGGATTCCTTACGGTGGGTTGTTACAGTTGAGTTGGTGTGTAAACTATGGTCGTCCTTGTAGGAGTCTGACGACTCGTGTCCGCCCCGCTGCGCTGATCGGGATAGAACCGAGTAAGACCTTTGCGGACGTGGCGGGTCTGATTTAAATCGCGCAGCCCGACAGCACCGGTTGAACGTTTCCTGCAAAAGAAGCTCTGTGCTTTGCTTTACTTCAATTGCCTACGTGGATTTCCTTCTATGTGTGTGCTCATGAAACATGCAGAGCGAGATATCTTTTCTGGCTTTGGGGGATGACAAGCAGGGATAATTCAATATGTGTTGGATACGTGTTATAAGCTGCGAACTTTGAATATCTACCTTGAATGCCTCGCGAAACTTGTTAGACATGATGTTGTACAGCAGGGGATTGATCGTTGTGGACACGAAATACAGCACACCGCTGATATACGTGACTGCGTCAAATATCCGGCTTTGTGTGTCCGAGGGCAGATATGTCGCGAGCAATCGCTGCGTATGGAACGGTGCCCAACAGATGAAAAATGCGACCACCACTGCGACTGCAATCAGAAGAATGAAAAGTTAATATTGTTTCCACTAGTTCACAATTATCTCCGCTTGTGTAGCCACATAAGCTACTATAATTTATAATTGTTTGCAAGCACATAAAACGTTGGCTTCTATTTAGGTCCTAAATTTTAGGGCGTACGTGACGGAAACAGGAAAAAAAAATGAAATTGCGATTGTGAAATTCTTTTATATCTGTAACAAATGTTGCACAGCTTAGGCTTTGTGTATATCTAGCAAGCAAGGCCGAGGGAGACGTCAGGAAACGATTTATTTCTTTTGTATATATATTTTCCATTTCGTTATATAATGGTATTTTTTTGCGTGGACGTGATTTTTGAAGGAAAATATCAAGATGTAAATCGTTTAATGCCGATTTGATGAATAAAACTGACATGCCTTCTCATGTCTTTTTATTTTTGGTAGCCAAAGCTAGACGATGTTTATCACACGTGGGAGTTGAGAGCACTCGTGATATTAAAAATGGCGCAAGTAGCTCCAGCGCTCAAGATGATAAACGAGGAGCGCTGACATCAATATATTTTTGTCAAATTGTAATAAAATATGTTCTTATTAATATTTTACATGCAATATAATTTATAAACTGGAAAATTGCGTTGTTTTGAGTTTTTACTCAATTAAAAGTAATTTTTCAAGGATGAAAACATAGATTATTACAATAGCACGTTAGTATATCTATTTTGTCTTCATTATTCTTTATTTAGACAATTCCTATGCTTGTAGTGTCTCTGTTTAATGTACGAGAAATGTATGCGTAGCACAAATATTCATCATTAATCTTTTTCGGAATTATGCTTTCCACCAATTTCATTATATTTCATCGCAATAACCAACCACTTGCAAAGTAAACGTTGATTTACTTTTGTTCGCACATTTTCCAGCTCTTGCTCTTATAAAGTTTTACTAACGCTAAAAGTTAAGTTCAAAACATTAGAATGCAGTTTATTTTTTGCGTATTAATTAATGCATTAAAATCATTACTATAGAATATGAATAAACACGGCATTCAATCTCAAGTAGTGACTTATACTAATATGTATTAAAATCGCTGCATACGAAATGCGAAAATTTATGATTGGTTATGTCCAATGCATGCTTTTCAAAAATAGATTTATGTAGCTTCACTTGATGGATGTGCATTGTCAACATAAAAGCACCGCTTTGCAAACCAAATGTGAGCTAGGAAATCCTTCCATCCTTGAATTTAAATTATTTGTAGCCGCGAACGTGTTTGATTATCTCTTAATTAAACGTGTACAATATGAGTAAATTAGCTTTGTAATAAGGATTTCTATATGCTACCATATCACTCGTACTTCATTTACATATCTAAATTCATTAATTTATTGAGTGTAACATTCCGAAAACATCTTCTGATTTATTATTAATTGTTAAATATAACTTTCCTTCATAACTTTCTTCATTATTTTAGGTTTTAATCCGTTCTTGACTTCTAGATGAATTGTGCGATGGTAATTTAAATCATATTTGCAAAATTTTAGCCGGAAGGAGACAAGAAAATACAAAATTCATTTAGAAAGCTTAAACTTTACGCAGCCAGATTGGATCTTTCTTGGCAGAAATCATATTATATAAGATTTATTTAATTATAGCCTATATACGCCGAAGAAGTAAAATTTAACGTTTACATATTTATATAATTTGCTACCATTGTCAGAAAATTGAGGAAAAAAAATTTTTTTCTTTATCAAAAAAATCAGCAAAAATGAAAATTCAAACAAAAAAAATTTATATTCAAGTTTCACCCTAGAATATTCAAAGTATAAATATGTAACAATGTAAATTTAAAAAAGATTGTAATTAAAAACGTGATCTGCCAACACTAACAAACCGGCAGTTATTTTTTAACCTCAGCTACTTACGTAAATTTCTCATTAAAAGCTCATATTTGCCGGAATGGTGCAAAGCTTAGGTTCCCCATGACCGTACTTACGAAAACGTGTGCTGAATTGAAACTTAATTTAGCAAAATTCGCATGCAGAGTAAACGCACACGTGAAGGCATTGAATTGATTCGTGATCGGCAATAAAACTACGTCATGGTGATGTATACAAACCACGTAAGTGCTACATGCAATCATATTCTTCGCGAAGCACTACCACATGCTTCTTTTCATTTTCAACTTTGGACGCTCAACGCGCACTCACAGTTATGATCACATTTCAAGTCTAACATGCAAAAAACTGCGCACAACTTCCGTACTTTATAGAAATCCGGGAATAACGTGCGAGAATAAATCAATGACGCACGATAAGAAATTGAATCTCGTGCTTTATGTTCAACTTGGCCACGAATAAAACGAAAAAATGGAGTAAAGAAAAGAAAATTTCGTTGGGTAAAGTAAGGAATAAATTTTGTATAAATTTTTTTATTATATAAAAGGACCGGCCAAGTTTTTCTATCATAATCTGAATAAAGTATGAAAAAAAAGTGTTTTTGTTGTAATTTACGTGTTTGCTATAAGTGTCAGAGTTTTTATTCATTTTACGATTATGCATTATTCATGTAATAAAGTTTTAAAATTCATTTTAAAATCAATTCCTGAGTTTTGTAATTATTACAGTATGCATATAAAAAATTTATTACATCTTACACCAACATTATATTCACAATTTTTAAAATAACTTGCGATAAAGGTTTTTGAAGCGCTGTTATTTAAAGTCATAAACAGACCATCTTTCTTTTTGTGTACGAACATAAATTTGCTTCAGTACCCAAAAACACACGCAATTATTCTAATAATGAAATATTCTTTCTAAAATGATTGTTATGGCACCCTGAGGACTCTTAAAATTGACGCTTAAGTGAACATTATGCGTCGCGACAAGTTTATTAAACTCATTTCACTAACGCGTTACAATTGTAACCGCAGACAATTGCAACAAAATGTATTTTAAAATTTATTTTCTTGTACAATTGTTTAGCAATCTGGTAATAGTATATTAAGTAGTCACAAGTAAAGTACTTTAGTCACGGTCTTAATCGTCCGTGTATAAAGTAACACTTTTTGTATTTCAAAACCCTGTAAAAACGTGGAAAAAATTGAAATTTATTTTCGATATTTTCTAATTTAATAATTCAATTTAATTTTGAAAAGCCGTAATTCATTGTTATGATATATCCTATGATAATCCTATAAAATAATATATAATCTGGTGTTAAAATATTTACCTAAATCATCCCAAAATCATAATAGTTTTCATGTTTACATTTCAAACTTGATTTATAAATTGATACATGAATAATAATTACTATAATGCCTTATACGCTACAGTTTACTAACTCTAAATTATGAGTGCTTCGGAGATTCATGAATTTATATTTTATATGAATGAAATATAGAGTGGAGGCGCCTGGCATCTGCCGCAGATTATTTAATATCTGTTTCTACTAATGTACATTCATATAATATCTGAAAATGATTAATGTGGATTAATTGTAAAGCTGTTTTAATTTCATTGTATCACAAACCCTACTAAAAAATTTACGAAAACCCTTTACAATATTGAAACCTATTGGGCTCTGAACTCAGCAATTCTTGAAATAGCTCGAATGTATTAAACTGAATGAGTTAGTTTGGTGAAAACGAACGTGTGTTTTGAATTTAAATTTCAACATCCTTGCAGTGATTTACTGGCATTCATTATACGCAACACGAAGCTGTTCACATGACTGAACAAGATTAAACCGTTGTTAATTAAAATTAAATCCAGGAATCCTTGTTAGAAAGAGTAATAAATTTCCGAATGTGTATTTTTAACCTATTCTTGCAAATTCATTAACTAGTTGATGGACGATTATTTTAAATTAGTCAATAAATAGCCATTTTAAGTTGATAGATTGTAATAAATATTAAGTCAGCGTTTGCAAGTAGTCTAAGGGTATAAGATAAAATAAAGATAAATGGTTTATACGAGCTAGGTTCTCACCCATGACTATAATTTACTTGGAGTTTAGACGTCGTAAAACTCGCGCAAATGACGGAGCTTAAAAGGCAACACGCAATTTGTACTCAATGAATGTTCGTGTAGGAAAATTGAATATTAAAGTGCCAATAGTGACAGTTTTCTTATGCAACCCAACCTACATACCTACAACACATAACCAAATATTTGAAAAGGGTATGTTTAATTAATATAGATATGTTTTTATCAAGTTAAATACTAGACTTTATCCGCAAACATTAGTTTAATATAAATTTCGTTTTGAAGTCAATGTTGAATCAGCATGAAGCTCTTTTTTTAGATGCTTCAGGCCGCGTGGTCGTTTTTATTCGAGATCCCAACATAATGTTTCTGATTGGAAGTGAGCGTAAAAAACTACTCGTATCCTATCTCATTATTATTTGATATTTCAATTGGTTCAAAGGTTCAATTGAAAAGAAAATCACATTCGAATAAACACACTGCATAAAAATTGATTTCATGAACTCTTTTACATCTCATTAACATATTCTCAAGTGGAAAACATGTATAATATTGTTTTTATTATTTTGATTTGAATCTACAAATTGCATATACCTGTAGCTACTCGTATATAAACATTCCTTAAATTTATTTCATTCAGAAATAGTTTTTTATAACGAGCTCTGCACAATTTAATCATATGGTCATTGATACATAAACTTTCTTCACTTTACTCGTATTTAACATGCTGAAAAAGTACGAGTAGACTTGACTCAAACCTAAAATTTGAACCACCATTCAAATAAACCTTTCTCAACTCACAGACCTGAACTATTTTCACAATGTAAAGGCTCTGCCATGACTTTTATAATGTAATTGAATTTTTTATGTTCTTGTATATATTTACTGTGAATGTAAGTAGATTAAATTCCTTGGTAAATGTGGTTATAAAGTAAGGAGTAACTGTTTTTTAAAGCAACAAATACTATTAATGTAAAATTTATGTTCAAAATTGTTTTATTTTACGTTGAAAAACATAAAATTTCCTGGAAGCAACCTATTAGTTATATTGAAATACGTAACTTAACTTAGAAATTTTTAATAAAATATTATTATATTTCCTTGAAATTTCTTACGTTTTAAAAAGTTTCTTGCAGCTGTTATGCAATTATAACTTACGTGAAGGCTCCAACTTTGTTAGATATATACTTACAGAATTGATAATTAATTAATGAAATTCATTCGTCAATGTGGTTTTAAAATAATTAGTAACTATTTGTAATGCAGTTAGTAGTATTAATGTCAAATTATTATTCAAAATTGTTTTTATTCAACATTGAAAAACATAAAATTTCCCGGAAGCAAGTTATTTGTTTTATTAAAATAGGTAATTTTTCAAGAATAAAGTTACATAAATGGTTCTTCAGCAATTCTTTAGATGTAAATTACGTAAAGTCTCCAATTATGTTAGATATATACAGAAATGATAATTATTTGAATAAATTTATTTGTAAATATAGTTGTTAAAATAATGAGTAACTGTTTTTAAAGAAGCTATTAGTAGGTATTAATGTAAAATTTATATTTAAAATTGTTATGATTCACATTGAAAAACATAAAATTTCCTGAAAGCGAGTTATTAGTTTTATTGAAATACGTGACCTAATTTAAATTTCTTAAATAAAATAATATTACATTTCCTTATAATTTCTTACGTTTTAAAAATTATCCTGCAGCTATTATTCAGTTATAAATTACGTGATGTCTCCAACGGTGTTAAATCTATCCAGACTTGATAATTAATTGATTAAACTCATTCGTCAATGTGGTTTTAAAATAATTAGTAACTATTTGTAATGCAGTTTATAGTATTAATGTCAAATTATTAGTCAAAATTGTTTAATTCAACATTGAAAAGAACAAACTTTCCTAGTAGCGAATTTTTAGTTTGATTAAATTACGTAACCTAATCAATTTTTTTTAGTTCAGGTTTTCTACTTGTAATTTTAATATTCATCCATAGTGTGGTGGAACATGTAGCAGTGTTTTATAAATTTAGTGAAATCCACAAGATTCATTCTTTTATTTGACAATAAAATTACTTTAATAAAATAATATTTTATTTCCTTAAAATGTTCTACAATTTAAACATTAAATTAATTAACTGTTTTTCAGTTATAAATTACGTAAAATCTGAAATCTCCAACTCGCTTAGATATGTACAGAATTAATAATTAATTGGTCTTTCCTGGAACATGCAAATTTTCACGCCTGCCGCTTGCGCTACTCTTATTTCATAAATGTAACAACTAGTTATTCAGCTTATACACTGATTGCATATGTCATTTCCAGGCAAACACATGTTTATGATATGAACATGAGTATTACAGAATGCATTACACAATAAAATATTATTTATCAATTTAATTAAATACTAGGCGAATTTACGCCCCCTTGAAATAATTAACTATAAATCGTCTGCAATTGTATTCAATTAACAAATCTAAATATAAAGCAGAAATTTAATCAGAGTGATACATAAAACGCAAATTACCCGGGAGGGCCATTTAAAATTCGCGCAGTTGCACCCTAAAAGTACATCATAAATTATTCATACACAAACCTTGACTATAATTAAAGTAATTACAATTTTGAATTTGAGCGCAGAGTTGTTAATTTATTATCCAAATGAAATAAATTCTTGTTGTAGAGAGTTTCAGCATCAATTTTTATCTAACTTTTGCATTAACCAACCGACAAATACATTCGAATTAATTTTTTGAAATGTTTTATTCGTTTTTCATTATATCCACCCATATAAAAAGAGTTGAAGAAAAGCTCTGCAGCTGTGGATTGTAATTTTAATTCAAAATTATATGAAACAAAATCTTTTCTGAAATGAAAACCGACACAAATGATTAATTTTCAGATGATGGATACTCTTGAGATAAAATCTGCTCAAAAATGAATTAATATTAAATCGCATCCCTCTAGAATTATTTGATCACTAAAATAGTTCTTAAAATTCAACTTCTTGCTAAGCTTTCATCAATTTTTTAAATTAAAGGTCTCATCTGTCTTGGCAGATTTTCACTTTGTGAAGTTCCTATCAGGCTAATGCATTTGCGCGACATCGTAATTTTTAAATTATATTTTCCTTGTTATAGAAGAGTAAGTCGCAGCTGTCACATTATAATCTTAGATATTTTTCTTTTCATCTCCACTAGTAAGTGCATTTTCTACGAAAAATCAAGATCTTATATAAACTTAGATTTAGTTGTAATTGTGTATCTGTGCGTTATAGCAGGAGATGGAAGACGAGTTTTCTTAACTTGCATACTACTTGCACAGATTTTGGTTCCTGGCTTAAGGTGGATGTTGTTTTATGACATTCTATAACAAGAATATAGCTGTGCGTGGACGCAGGTTTCCTGGTAAAACCTGTATTTCCGATAACGCCCTTTTGAGGTTTGCAATATCGAATTTTGAGTAACAATGAGAAATTAATACTGCTGTCCATTGTTACTGCTCACGGAATGTAGTATTTGTAGGTTTCTGCATTAATTAAAAATTTTTCTAAAAATTTCTGCAAAACTTTCTACTACGTTGAATTTTTCCTAGTGAATTCAGGTATTTTTTAACTTTGAAAGCCGCAGTATTATTATCTATTCATTCGGAAAGCCGTTTAAAAATACCTTGGATCATTGTGCTTCTTCCGCGTTTAAAATTCTACATTTCTTTCATAGGTTAAGATAAGAACGAGTAAAATGTAAAAATATATTTATCTAAGCTGGTATAACTTGCTGCTGTGTGTATTTATAAGTAAATTTATTTAACACATAATGAAAACACAGATTAAGGGTACGTGAACATGCTGCCGAGTATTTTTCGCACGCGATCGAATAAAAACACAATTTACAAAAAAGGAACAAAACAAGCAAGAAAAATATGAAATAAACCTTTCGAATAAAAAATTTACCAAACGACTTGTCTACCATATTGTCCGCGCTGCTATTTCGTCAAAAAATCCAATTTGTTATGAAAACAACGCTGAATGAAATTCTTTTCTTCAAATACAAATACTTAAATAGTTTTATATATCTACACGTAGATGACTGGCGAAAATGGATATTTATTCCGTTTTTAATATTTACATGCCTAGTAATATTTTATTGTTTGTTTGTTTCATTGTTTGTAGATACTAGATAAATTGATAAAGAAAAATACTTCGTGGCTTCTGACTCCCGATGTAAATCCGTCACGTTTCTTGGCAGTATTTTCTTCTCAATAGATTTTTGCCAATTTCAATCGAAATACCTGATCTTTTTTCTACACGAATTTCCAGTCATTCTTGTTTGTTGTTGCCTTTTTTCAGTACGAAAGGTAAACCAATGCCCGTGTGAAATAAAACCATATATTTCAATCAAGTACGTTCGTTTGCAATCAGCCAATGTAAACAAGAAAAATTGCCACCTAGAGAGTCGGATTACTAAATAATTAACTCCTAGTATGTATGCAGCTAAACAATAGAAATTGACAAGAATGGAATAAAATGCGCATAATTTAATTAAATTTTGAAAGAGGTATAGAATAAACGTTTTAGCACCAAATACTAAATTAAAGGGGCGGTTTAATGCAGTATTATTATAATTCTACGTTTTGTTTTTCCAGTAAATAAAACTGAATTCTAAATTCATATTTTCACTGCGGCGTAAAACACGTAGACAGTTTGACGAGCCTGAATGCAAAATATTCAAAATATCGAATGTAAAAATATGGAACAAAAAAAAACTCGATCAAAATTCCTCTGCTACAGTTAAAAATAGTTTATTTCTGCATAAATATAATCCATCAAAATTAACCCAAATATACTCAATAAAGATTATCTATTCTGGTATGAAGGAATAAATCAATTTTTGTTATTAACGAACCAGTAAATAATATGCACTCATTTATAATAGCCTTAAACTTTAAAACTTAATTATTACAGCATCTAATCCAGTTAATATGCATATGAAAATTCGGCTTCAATAACATATAGGTAAATTATATTTTCATAATTTACATACGTAGGTACAGTTTAATTTTGTAATTATACTTTTAATAAACGCTGATCATGGCTATCGAGCATATTGACGTTTGAAGTTTTAGCCTCCGCGCTGGTTGGTATTTAATAATTGCTCCATTGTTCATGGTTGAGCATTGATAGATTTTCAATTATTTCATCAAAATTTCAATTTAATATTTAAATATTTAAATATATTAATATTATATTATAATCAGTTTTCACCGATCCAAAATTTATATATTCATGGGAGTAATTTGCGTAGTAATTTATCGATCTTGGTGTCTAAACACTCTAAACGAGTAGGTACTTTAAATTAAGTATAATGAAGTTGTTACACTTAACATGATACACTTTGCGCGTGTAAGTGAGATTTATTTGCCATTAACATTGACATTGACACATAAATCGTGTGAAATACCGACTTCGTTACATTCGAACATTCGATGTATTAAAAATGTAGTTGTGCATTACTTGTAATATTTACTATTTATTAATAAGTAATATTTAAACAAGAAAAGTCGAAATTAATTGAAAATTTTAATTAACTCCGTCAACATTTACCACGAATTAATTAATTCTTTTGGCAATGTGTTCATAGTTTAATAGCCCTTCGGAATGAATATTTCCAATCACAATATGCCAATATTTGCCGCTTGCAGTGCATTGTTTCATATTTTTCATATAAAGTATGAAAGATGAAAACTTTCAAACTTATAAGTACATCCTTTACGCCAACAAAGTTTACACAAAGTTTACAACTTTTATGTGATTATATTATATCTAAAACAAAGTTTAATATGATAGAAAAGCTCTTCAGTTGAAAATTTTATAGGAATTATCGAATATAACCTATCCTGACAATATTACGAAAATAACCTTAAAAAAATTGAACATTTTCGCATTTTGTTTTTTTTAGTTTATGTATAAGTATTAAAACCAACATAAATATTCATTTAAACGTATGATGAAACGTCAACATTAAAAATATAAATACATTTGCATAAATTTTGTGTGTTTTCAACTTATCTCTATAAATATTAATTATTTCACTCACCGAGCATTTTTAAAACGCGCCGCGACGACTGCGATTGCTGATGTCGGCAATTCAATTTGGCCCGCATACTCCCTTGGCCATTAACACCCACATTCGCCCCGTTTGAATGGCTGGCATCCAGGGGCGGCGTACTGCTTCGCTTCATCATACTCGAAGACTTCAACTGCACGGCAATCATTGCATATAGCACAGCGATGAGAGTCATCGGCAGGACAAAAAAGAAAAACGTCGAAATCTCAAATGTGAAGCGAATCGGATTCACCACATAGCATAGAACTTCATCGTTATCCGGATCAGTGTATAGTTTCATGAGTGTGAATTGCGTCGCTTGTGGGATGGCGAAACACACCGCCAGCGTCCAGATGAATAAAATCAGTTTAACAACGCGCGAAAGTTTGCTCATTGTATGCGAAAGAAATGGATGGCAAATAGCAACATAACGCTCGATGGTAAATGCAGTAATTGTTAAAACTGTGGCGTTCATGGAGGTTTCAGCGAAGAGTCCACGAAGCACACAGAAGGTGTATCCAAAGACATACGGATAACGACTCCAGATCAAATAAATCTCCGGTGGCAATCCAGATATCAACAGCAGGAGATCAGAAATGGCCAAACTGAAGAGGTAATAGTTTGTCGCCGTGTGCATTGATTTATTACGCGCGATCACGATACAAGTGGCGATGTTTCCAACCAAACCAGTTATAAAGATAATTACGTAGATTATTGTTATTGGTATAACTATGTACAATGCGTCCCGTTTTGCAAACTCGACAATTTCGGCATCGCTGGCGTTCGATTCCTCAAAGTTTGTGAAATTCGCGTCGAAATCCATAATGGTTTTAGTTTAGCACTAGTTTCAACCGCACATTTTACACACGTGATGATGTTGTGAACAATAGCACTGGGAAAACAGGTTTAAAGTGATCACAAATAACTTTTTCGTAACTTTTGCTGCGTGTGGTTAAACTCCTCGCAATCCTGTGCGTTTGTGCGACGTCGTTCGAAGGAGCAGGAAAAGCGCACTCCGCGTTTGCGTGGCCGCGAGGAGTCGAAATGCCAGCGCCGAAACGATCGCATGCGCAGCCAGCGACTGAATTCCGAATTCAAGCAGCAGCGACGAGCATTCGAGCAGAGAGCAGCAGGTTGTTCGTCTGTTGGGCCCCGGCTCATTTAACTTCGTCGTCGCCGTTTCATTTTGCCTTGACTCTTAAATTGTAAATGTTTGTCTCGTGTATGTATCCTCGTCTTGACCGCTGAGTGAGGTATTATGAGCATACTGAAACGTCGGTTGGTTTTATCCAACTGTCCGAAATTGCAACTTGTTTGCGGGGTCGCCTCGGACAAACATTTTCGGGCTGTGGTTGGCAGCTTCGCAAATACGAGTATACCAGTGTCCGCAGCAAATAATACAAGCAACCCTGTCCTTTCAATAAACGCCAGCTAGAGTTACTTCGTTACACACTAAGCTTTATAGGTTAATCGAATATTAAAAATAAACAGATAGAAGAATTTTATATCATTCCACAAATAATTTAATCAGTTAATGTAATTATCAATAAATATTTTAATAGTTTTAGTTTTTAGTTATATACAACTGATATAATTATACATTTTATTCAAAATATTTTGCATATTTTCAAAATTCTGATTTATTTACAGGTTCCTGAACATCTGGTGAAATCAGGATTAACTTATTGTTTGGACCAATTCAACTGTTACGAATAAATTCCAGAGATGAGAAGCAGTCTGGAAAACAAGAAAACTCGAAAAAAAATGCAGAAAAAACTAATGGTGCGTAGGTAAACACAAATTGATAGCATGCAGACAGACGTACTTGAATGAATTTTAAAATCATTACAGTTCTATTTTTGTATATAAATTCGCGCATATTTCAATATTTCTGTAAGAATGATAACATAATTAATTATTTTTCAGAAAAAAAATTATTCATTCATGAATTTGTTTTATTTTTCATTGTTCTGTGTGTTTTCTTTATTTGTTTGACGATGAATAAATATACTTACACATTTTAATGAAAATGCTCTCAAGTATTTACATTATGAAATAAAAAAATGTTAAAAAATGATCGTAAATAATGTATTATTGTGGGTTATTGTGGGTTTAATTTGTTATTTACAAAAATACATTGTGTTAATGATTTTATTATGGTGAGGATAATATTTTTATTCATGTGGTTTTGGTTTGTTTCTATGTAGTATTAATACGTGTTTTGTTTGGAAGTTTATGATAAATGATGAATATCGTACTTATTATACCTCTTCGTACCGTTTTAACTTAAGTTGGGGCGATGATTTATCGAATACTTTTATCCCGATACATTTCCCACTTCCGCGAATCCCCGAAAGGGCAAAGTGCTTTTCCTAGTTGTGATTTGTTTTTATATTTTTTCAGCAAACGCAATAAAACTGTTCAGCATTGAATTCTATTGTATTTTGGCATAAAAACTTGTTTTTCATTTACAAAAAATAGATAAAAATTCCTAGAAAATTTCTACCAAAACAATGAACTATGGTTTTATTTATATTTTTTAATCATGTTAAAAAAATTACCCCTAAAAACCTGTTAGAAAAATTCCAGGGAATTGTTAGCGTCAAAAGGATTTACTTTTTCAGCGTCATTGTCTCGCATTTTCTTTAATTACTAATTAACCTGAATTAAAGCTGATGCAAAATGAGCAGAGGTAATCGTGCGACGCAATTAACATTTTCTTTTAAAAGCGCCTTCAATGTTAAATTCTCTACAACAGACTAAATATCGAATCGAATCAGTACAACCGTTAAGCATCTTTCTAGGTCGATAGGGATTAAATTTCTGCTTCCTATTTTGTTGACGCTCGTTGAACTAATTCCCCGTATTTACCGTAAAAAGCTAACATTGCAATATTTTCCACCCTTTAGCGATAGCTTTGAAATAAATTTTACCTTCACTCCGGGATTATTTGCAGAAATAATTTTTCAATCCATGATTGTGTTTACCATGTATCCAACTAACTTCCGAACATCAGACTTGACTTTGTGATTATTTAGATTATGCCGTCAGCGACATACGCGTTGTAATAATGCTCTGATGATTAAATGATTTTGCCAGCTAGATTATGCAAATGAAATGCGTAGAACATTGTTCAATCGACCCAACTTTTGTCCTCGCGAAACAATGGCTCAAGAATTCAGTTAGCGTAAAGTGTAAACAACAAAAAACGGCTATCATTTGTCATTTTGCCCATTGGGGCTTTTTTCCCGGCGCCATAATTTATAAATAATCAGATGGACCAGACCAAAACAGCTGTTAAAACTTGGGTTGTGGGGTTTGTTTGTCAAATAAACCTGTCAGTTTTGAAGGTCAGGGGACGCACACATTACATAACCTCACTTTAATGCTACCAATGCATTTATTGTTGTCATGTATGCAATTTTAGGACTGCTTCCATTGAAAACATAAATTTCGTGTTGGTTTTAACATTACCACATCAAACAAAATCCAAAGTTGTAAAAATTATAACCGTTATTTAATTTATGAACCAAAATGAATGCCAAATTAAATGAGTTCAACGACCTTTGGTAATGTTGCTTTTTGAATTCCAGAGTGTGCTATTCGTTTTAATTTCAGACTGGCGACGATGTTAATTCCCAAACCGAACTATATTTGTTTACCCAGCGAATTTGCCTTGCACACAATCATTCAGTCTCGATTGAATTTTATTGCATTTATTAGTTATTATTTAGCGTGTGTCGTTGCTTGTATTAACAGCACCACAAACAATTAAATTATGAAGGACAGCAGAATCATATACAATGATGCACATAAATTCTTACGATAATAAATATATATTTTTGATTGAAATAGAAACCAATGTACGATGAAATAAAAAAAGAAACGCAAATCATTGCCGCAAAAACAAGAATTAATTCTAGAGTCAATTCTCGTTTCATTTCCGGATTTATCAAACCATCTTCATATTTTTTTTGTCCTTTTTTTTCGTGATACGTAATTTATATTCAATATTTTTTGCGTATGTTTATAGAAATTGAAAGAATTTTTCTGAACATAACACTCAGTAAGTAGTGTATGGAAATTCAGGATATTACGCAATGCAAAATGTTCGTTATCGCGACTCGGACAAATTAATAGAAATGGCATGATATAGCAAAAAAAGTTTTCGCAGCGCATTAGCATAATTATATTGATACATAAAACATGAGGACGAGTCCTGCGAGTTGCAAATCGGGGCATAACGAGCAATTTATACAGTTTGCTTTCATATCGGTAGAAGTATAATAATTAGTCGGTCAAAGCTCAAAGCTAAATTCACACTATATGCAAATCAATGTATACACATCCTATATGTCTGGTTTCACATTCAAAAGGAATACATGATAGTCAGAACTACTCTATTTCCGGTAACAACGTTCAAGTGAAGGATTATTCTCATACTTTAGTTTAGCATGGAATTGATGATATCACAAGCTGAATTTATTACTGAGAATAAATGCACATATTTCGCAATATTTCCGGTCTTAACTATTTTTATCGGCAAAATGGATTTGGATTTGGATTTGGATCCTTGTTTGTTTCATGTCACAATTTTTTTAACGCTTGACAACTCGGGTTAATTATTTCGAAGGGCTATATGAGAAAATCAACGTCAATCGGATTTTTATTTGCTCGTCAGTTTGCACATTGGAAAACAAATATAGATTTAGGTATATATGCGTATGAACTATTATTTTTGCTGAAAAAAATAAATGGTTTGATAAAAACAAAATTTTTAATCCAATTAAAATGATTTTAACCTAAAGAAAACGTCGAATTTACATTTAAATAAAAGTTTATTATTTAAATATGTTTACAAAGCGTGTGAATAATTCTTTGTAATTATTATGAAGTCTACACAATTGTTTATATTTCATTAATGTAATTTTTGATAAATATAAAATAATCGTTGCCATTTCGGTAATAAAAAATCACTCACACACATTACTAATTGTTAAAATTGTTAATTTTAATTATCAAGGTCAGAACATAATTTTTTGTGTGAATTATGAATTAACGTGCTTAATTAACAAGTTTTGCAATGAAACACATACTTCCTAATGTCTTGTGCGTTTTGTTTTAATGTTAAAGTAACGTTAGAATATGATTTTTAATATTTGTCTACTAATATAATTGAATAAATAATTAATTTAATAGTTAATTGTATAATGAGAACGCAGAACAATTATTCTATGTGAATAAATATTATTCGTATGTGTTTACGTGTAATTAATTGCGCTCATCATGAGCAATAAAACTATACACTGGAAGCGCACTAATCACAAATTAATTGCTAGTTTGTATAAATTGTTTTAATTGCTAATTGACCACTAGCAACAGCTGAAATGAAAGCCTTTAAATGTATCATTTCACGAAATACTTGAGAGAGAATTTACGGAGAAAACTTAAATACCATATTTGATTTAGCATTAAATTATTAAATTAAATATGTTTTGATCATAGTCTTTACAAAATTGAATCAATAAACCAGTTTGACTTGAATTATTAATTTATTAATTGCTTAACTCATGCTAAAAAACATGTAGGTACAACTATGTATTATTTGTATTATAAATTTATTTATAATTTAAAAATTATTAAAAATAATTTTACTTCAGCAATGAAAATAAAACTTTTGATTGTTAAATACTAACAAATATGTAACACAAAACTTTTAGTGTATTGTCGATTTAATTTATTTGATTATTTAAATGGAATTGTGGAATTTATATATAAATCCTATATGAATAAATCCTAAAAATTACAAATTAAAAGCACAAACGATGCAATGTGTAATTGGTAGTTATGTCACGAATTTTTCCATATGCAGATTATTATTTTTTATTTCGTTTATTTATTTTTTTGTACGGAAATATTGGAAAATACGTTTTTTTGTTCTTGTTTTATGGCCGAATTGAATCTCGAAATATCGTAATACTCGATGCTCGCGTTGGAATTCCGCCTGAATTAATAATCGCCTTTGCGAACAAGGAAATCAGCATCAATTCACTTTATGATCTGCCAACGAAGTATGCGTTCGCGGTATAAATGCTCGAAGTTAAATTAAACGACCTTGATTCACATCATTCAACTGGTTCTAAATTTTAACATTTCCTAAATTAACCACAATTATAAATAATACATGATTATAGCAGTAGTGTGGCTCAACATAAAAAAGTAATACCTACGTTTTAAAAATGGATTATTTTATCAATTAACATACGAGCAATGTAAAAATAAAATCGCGTTGAATTAATAATGCTTGCATAATCAATGCAGAAAATAAATTTTCCATTAAATTTAGTATACAGTTAGTGATTTAATATTTATACACTAAAACAAAGTCATTAATTTTTAATTAAAAGTCAATTCTGTTTTTACGCGATAAAAGTAACAAAATTAACTCGAAACAACGTAATAAATAAATAAATAACGATAATTACTTATGAATCTAAACAGCAACATGAAGATCAATATCACTGTTAAAAGTATCAAAGTTAAAAGTATAATTAATAAAAGATTACCGGTGGAGTTCGACAATGCAGTTTATCATCGAGAAAACAGATTAATCAAATATAGAAATCGATAGTGTTTGTTCTGTTGGTTGGAAAAGTTTTTGTACAAAAGAACTCCTGCAACAAAAGGGAAATTAAATTACTCGTGGTAACAATGTTAATGGAGCGTGTAATCGAGTTACAAAAAAAATTGTGCCTTTTATACGAATACTGATGAATGAAAATTTATGCCAGTAGTATTATATTTATAACTAACTAGCGACCTGCCCCGGCTTCGCACGGAAGTAAAAAACCGCATCAAAATCCGTTGCGTAGTTTCAATGATTTAAGCATACAAAGAGACAGACAGAGAAAGCGACTTTCCTTCTCCAAACAAAAACATCAACCGGTCAACTTCAACCCACACGTACACACATACACACGTCTATGCTTGGAGGGGGAAGCTACGAAGCATCGCACAAAGAGCAGACGTGAATAATCGAAAACTTTGTATTTACGACATCACATTAGAAACCTCAAAAATAACAGTACTTCTCCACTATTTAATGGATGTTATTATACATACAAACCTTCCTCTTGAATCACTCTATCTATTAAAAAAAACGGCATCAAAATCCGTTGCGTAGTTTCAAATATTTAAGCGAACAAAGGGATCGGAAAAAAAAGCGACTTTACTTTATACTATGTAGTGATGAGACAAAAAATCGAATTAAATTTTTTTAATATTTAATAAAGAAACTAAGTTTTATCATAAAAGTAGTTAGGTTGTTTTAACACTTTATTATATGCTGGTTACAAATTGACCTTAAATCTAACTTCTAAATTAAGAGTTGAGTAATTTACTCATACGCTTTATTGGCATTTCCATTATCTTTACTTGTAGATGCTTATCTGCGAAACTTGGTTCGTTAGTTGAATACTTAACTTCATACCGTATACGAGTACGCTTTCTCAACAATAACAGCGATTATGATTACGATTAGGTTTGTGAATTGCCCGCATATTTCTCGGAGTGGTATTAACTCTATTTCGGCACGTCTAGCGGGTGAAAATCGATAATGACGAACATTTCCAAGGCAGAGGGAAAGCATTATGTCAAAAAAATAAATTTGATCTAAATACTATATATTTTATTATAGAATATTAAGTAGCAAGTGGCTAAACTGGAGTTTTTGTCACGTGATTAATTAAGAGCCAGCGTAGCGAGTGTTCAATCAACCGAGTGTTTAAAAACGTTTAGATATGTGATGCTTACGCTATTTATTCTACTTTCACTCTATTTCCATGCTCAGGTTTTTGTATTTGAACTTTGGTATTTTAAATCTTTGAAATTTGCTTGCATACTACTGGGAAATTTAAGGATATAAATGCCAAATG
The DNA here is from genome assembly GCF_025399875.1 of Dalotia coriaria. Classification (NCBI taxonomy): domain Eukaryota; kingdom Metazoa; phylum Arthropoda; class Insecta; order Coleoptera; family Staphylinidae; genus Dalotia; species Dalotia coriaria. The sequence continues at coordinate 3,930,786 of NW_027045446.1, forward strand.
CGCAGGCGCAAGCTCCACCCAGTGACTAAAATTCGTAACTAAAATACTTTAGTTACGGCTTTGACTTTCCGTGCTTAAAGTGCCACTTTTTGTGTCTCAGAACTGGCGCTTTAAAAGTGAAAGTAGAAAAACATGTAATAATTTTAACCTTTTTTTAAATTGTCTGCATAATATTAAAAAACAAACAACTTTATCTTTTAATATCCCTTAGTTATAAATAACAGAAAATAAAACAAATACGTATATAATTCCAAGGGATATATGTACGTACATATTATTTATTGCTTCATATCTTCCACTGGTGCTTCTTTATAATCCCTTTTTATATCTACATAAGCATAAAAAGAAATATTTACTACTCAATTATCCACAATCGTTAAAATCATGATTTCCGTTCCAATAAAAATAAAAAATAATTTATTGTTTCATTTCTAGAATAATAATATATATTTATATATTATTATATTTTATTCTAATTTTAATACAATCCGCTTTACATGAATAACCATGCAAAAGACATTTTTAACCTGCTTACGTAAAAAACTAACATGCACATAAAATACCTACGAGTTGTACAAAAGTATCACATTCTAGGATCAGGACTCGTTGAGTATCCATAAATGTAGAGACTGCGTGGGTGTAATCCCAGCCGACATACAAGCACTTTCTAACACGACGTGCGGCGGTATTATTCGGTTATAAAGTTTTATTCGGTTTTTGCCGGGACATCGACAAGTCTTCGAATCGTGGACCACGGCATGTTCAATTTTTTTTCTTCGCTGGTAAGGATTACATCTTCCAGTGAGTTTTATGTTCGTTTTCTCATACGCTTGCATTTACGAGTTATTCATTCAGGTAGATAATTGGATTGTTATTCTAGGTAGGTACAATGGTGCAGAATGTCGAAAACATTAAATTTTTCTTCGACCTTATCTCGAGCTACCATGTCAACGCAAACCAAAGTTACATGCATCAATAATTTCAGGAGAGTTTTCCGGCATTGTGCAGTACACATTTTTGAACTAAAAATAAGGAAAAATAAGTACTTAGAATTTTTTATTGGGTAAAGAGCTTTTATTGTTCTTAAATGAAAGTAGTTGAGTTACTTTTATAGTTTCATGGTAAATAAGAAAAAAATTAAAAACTAGAAAAGTGCCAATAATTGAATAGTGCCGGAGGAAATAATATTCAGGCAATAAAAACTATTCTTGCACAACTAAGAAACAAAACTTGAACCTCATTAATTTTTATTCAGAGTTTTCCTTTATAGTTAATTGTCAATTAATTTAACAATCAATGTAATTAAAATTTCTTGTATTTGCTTTATTTTTATATTTAACTGGCAAGATTCACAAAAATCTTTGAAAAATATTTCATAGACATAATAAAATATTAATTTCATCCCTTTGGTAGTTTAAAATTACCAAAATATTTTGGTATATAATTTTGAAACACAATTGGAATTTACTACCTATGTTGTTGCGCAAGATAATATTTTATAGTTCTAAAAACGCCGATAAATGCGATTCGACGTGAAAACGGCGAAGGGTTTGGAACTACCCTCATAAGGCACAATGCCGTTGATTGGAGACTTGCTATGACCCATGTGGCTGATACGGTAAATTCCGGGAGTGTAGCGTTCGGTAATATGCCAGTAGATTGTCACGCGGCTCGACGCCAGGAATGTACGTTTCCACCAAAACCTATTAATTCACAGAAGAAGTTAATTAAATTTTAAACTAAAAATGTTCATATTGAATTTTAGAAACATGCTGTCACAAAAGCAAAAAAAAAACTTATTTGAAACTATTCTGCTAGAAAAGTTGGAGTTGCGGATGAAACAAAAGCAAAACTAAAACAGCTACATTTTCACCATTTGCGGCAAGTTGGGTGTGAAAATACATTAAAGTTAATTGCCTCGTGTCCCAGCTGGCGTCGGTCGCGACCACTTCCCACCCATCTTCCGTCTGCCTCTCAACGTGCAAGTAACTTCCGCCGTGCCTCAAGTTATTCCTAGGATGACCCGACATCTGAAGGGAAAACAACACAATGATTTTATATCAAAATAGCTATTTATATAATGTGTTTTTTTTGCAACATACAAATTGGACAGTAACAGTGTCGCCTATGTGATATTCATTCTGAGGCTGGACGAGGCAGTCGCCAAAGTGTCTTTTAATCTCGGGGAGATCTAGTATCACCGGGGTGACGAAAGATATCTGCTTGTCGGTGGCATCTTCCGGGACCGGTCCCTCCGGAATTGATTCACCCTGCAAATGATAGCGACAAGCTTTAATTAAGTTCACTCACCAAACCGGCGACGTGCTTTTATAAATATTTACGGAATTTAATCAGCCGGATATTGTCATTTGCTATTTTTATATATAAAATCTAATTTTTGAAAATTAGTTTAAAATACCGTGAGGAGAGCTTTTAAAAGCTTCCTATACTGTTGCATATGAATGGACAGAGTGTGTGGTCCGTAAATTGTTGAAGCACCTTCATAACGTTGAACCTGAAACACAAATAAATTATTTAATAACAAAAATCAATAAAATATGTCATTATTACTTGATATTCTTCAAATGTTGTGATATAATCAGTATAGGTATTGCTCAATCCAGCGATAATGACCGTAGCGTCTACTCCGGAAACTTCCTTCGCCACCTGATTGAGTGCTTTACGCATGCGTCGACCGGACATTGTTGTAAACTCGCCCGGAATGGCGGCAATTACTAAATCACCAATCATTGCAACTTGTGTCGATAAAATTGATGGCTGCCAATCATAAGGTAACTTCATCTGTTTTATTATTAAATAAAGTGTGATTAGTAAAAACATTTTTAAATAAAAAATATATAATCAGTACTCTTCCAGTTGCTAGTAGAATTGGCTTAGGTGCATGACACTCAATATCATCAGGTTCAGGCTGCTGGAGAAAGTCCCGAACCAAGTTCCAAAACTCATTGGAAGTCACGGTGCCCTGTTGGAAATCAAATTCACCAGGACCGTCGGTAGTGCCCGCAGCAAAACTGTAACCCATAGCCGGTACACATCCCTTGACCTTGAACAAAAGTTTCGGGCAAGTTTATTACAACATCACAGGAAAATTTATTAATAAGATTACCGGACTATATTAGAATACAGGCGAAACTTTGGCAAAACTTAACCTTAAACTTACCGTTTGTTTTTGACCTAAATCATCAGTGATTTCCACTGTTTGCTCCGGCATATTGACGAATTGATGAATGGACTTAATAGGCCCGCTTATTTTACGTCCGGTTGAAGCAAAAACATTCTGTAATTATTTGTTTATTACAGAAATAATTTAATAATTAATATTAATATGTTTATACCATTGCTTCTGCAAATATTCTGTTGGCAATTATGCTTGTACTCTCATAGATATCATTTCCGGGTCCGGAGGCAATGCAATAAGTAGCTAATCCGCCGCAAGTGCTTGTATTGCGGTCGCAATTTTCCCCAGTATTGATGCACTTTGCTCCCTTAATGTTCGGGGACACATCTCCCAAATTAGCCGAAGCAAACGCAGCCACAAATTCACCCTAAGCAGAGGAAATGTAATCATTCAGAGAAATATAATGTGAGGTTAGAATTGTACCCGTCCTGGAAGTGCGCCATTGTTCATACTATCCTCAAACAAAATTGCAGCGTAACCAACATTATCGGATGTCACCAAATGATTAGTGTTGTTCATTGAAGTTGGATGCACTGCAAACCAGTTAATCACGCCGATTGGCTTACCATCTTTGGTTTTGAATTTTAGCTGGTATAGTTCTTTATCAACATTATGTTCATATCTATAAATATTCATTTAATAGAAGATAAATTTTTATTTAAAAAAAAATAAAATCTTACTCAGCTTTTTCTTCTTCCGGGTTTTGATCGTACGCTGATGGACTTCTATTAATATTAGCATCCAGGACCTGACCAACATCATAATAAATCTCACCATCAACCATTTTGTTATGAGCATTTTCAATTGCTTTGACAATACCATCCACAATCGCATCAAACGTTTCCTGTACGAAACCCAAGCAAGTAATATCAAAAACGACATCCATGAGGTATCCCCCGGGTCCACCGTGAGTGTGAGTTCCACTCAAGATGACATTATGTTCGTTGTATAGTAAATCCCCGTACTTTTCTTGGAGTTGACGCAGGATTACACGCCGCAAAGCGTGACCCATCATTCCGATGTCGGCGGAAACAAATGTTAAGCGGGATATACCATCATCGATTATGAAAGCGCGAGCAAATTGACGCAGGTGTAAACCTTCGCCTTTTTGCGTCAATTTCGCATAACCCATCTGGAGCAAAAAATATTAAAAGTGAATTTTGTGTTTGCGTTGTTGAAATTAAAATTGCTTACGAAAATGACTTCAGCAGGTGGTCCAGTCACGTCGGCAATACCGACACCGATTTTGTATTCGGCGTTTGCATGCCAAGCGCCCATAATGAGCGTGACACCGAAAAGGAGCGCAGAAGTCTGCATGGTTATTAGTATTCTCCGAAAATCCTCTGCACGTAACTTTTATATCCCTAAACTGAATTAACTTTGTCCAGGGCCCGCTTGTTATTTTAGCGAAATGTACTGCGCTGATGTATCGTGCCTCTGTTTATATTCTTTTTTCTGAAGTTCTATTTTTGTCGTGTTTTATTTTCTCATTTTTTTCAAATGCTTCGATGTTAATGTAATGCAAATACGACAACTAAATTCACGAATTTATGTATCTCTCTTGCTGGCGCCGAGTTTCCACGTTGAGTTATGTAAATTCCAGTCGCGTCGGTGTTGTTCGCTCACGGGCTGAAAATTCGAAAATACCACCGAAGATTAACATTAACAATTGCAAAAAACAAAAAAGCTTAAAATGCTAGTATTGTTAAAAGAGCTCTGAAATAATATGATTGGAGTAATGGAACATCAACAGAAGTGCAAAATCCAAAACAAACAAATCCAAAACAAACAAAGCTGGTGTGGAAAAGTGATTATGTATTAGATTACACTTGGAAATGACGCAATTCCTCGAATTAATTAAATTACATACCAAGTACAGACTGTATGTTAAAATACGGAAAGCTTATGATGTTCGATTTTCGATTAACGCCATCACCACCCTCGGTGGCTTCGCACTAGCCTGATGAACACAAATTGCCGATAAATTGGCTCGGTATTGAACTACGTACGTACAAATGCCACAAATCGTGAACAACAGTTTATATACTCACGTTGCACAAGTACCCATGAGGTAATCGCGCAATTTACAAAGTAAACATCGATTACGTACGATATCGAGTTCATTTGTGAAGCCCTTCTACTTCAGCTCACTTGAAAGATTTAATATCACGTGATATTAAACAAAAATCAGCAACACATCATATCAAAATGTATCACAACAAATCGGTTTATTCCCAAGTCTTAAATTAATATATAAAGCAATCTCATACAAAAATATAGCATTTTCAATAGTATGCAACTTAATATACTGGTAGCTATAAAGGCGCGCATCCCGGCAACTCTACCAACACACGAAAAGTTATGCTATTCCATGTGCGACGCCGGCAACGAAAAATATATTTGCTTCATTGAAAAGTTTTTTAATAACACGCTCCCGCTTTTATGAGCATTTAAAATATTTTCGGAACGCAAAGCATATACGAGTACGTCGTTTTACTTGGATTGTTAGCGAGCATAAGTAATAACTGATTAATTGCTTCGTAATTTATATGCTTGCATAATTGACATTCTCGTAATTATGAGTATACATTACATGAGACTATTAAACTCGTACCTCCAAATCTAACTTGAAATATTGTCTGACATGTTAAAGTTTGCACTCGATTTCCATATAAATATTCAGCTGAATGTAAAGTTCTAAGTGTGGAAATTTGAGTTATGTGTCTAGAATTTTGATCTAATGTTCCTACGTTAATCAAAGACAAAGTTTCGTGAGGTATTGCAATTTGTCGCTGTCAATCTCAACTATTTTAAACCTTTGATTAAAAAGAATCAAAGTAAATTAATGTTAATTCTATCGAAATAAATCGAAAATACTACTCGTACCTACCATTTGGGCTGCTCATTCACTAAAAGCTTCTCACTATTAATTAATCACTACCGTCGACTTTTCATGAACATATATCATTAAATCAACTTTATAGTATCACAAATATATCACACTCGAAGTAATTACACAAATTTTTGTCCTAATTTAATTATTATTATCAAAGTGGATTAATGTTGGGTGTTCATCCAACAAGAAAATAAACACAACTGTTTGGAAATATATATGAAAAAAAAAATAACAGTGTTAACCTTAGGCGAGACAGCCCGAGAGAGGTTGAGACATTTGTTGACAAAGACAATGGATTCGATTTAATTTCAATGTCGTACGAACTGAATCGTCGGTCATTGTAGAACTCGTTGCGTGCGCTAATTAGTATTCCAGAGCGTGTGTGCATTGCGTTTGATTTCCTTGCGTTTGATCATTATTCCACTTCTGCCTTCGTCTGTTGGCTGCCAATGACTCAGTCAATCGGTCATGCCTTAATTGTGAATACAAAAATAATTAGATGAGTGGAAACCCATTCCAGGCACGTGTTGTGTATATCATTCAGATTGCGTTCAACGATCCAGACATTCAAGTAATTAAATTCAAAATTGGTATGGTCATGGTGTTTTTTAAAAAATTGTCTTATATTACTCGGAAATCTTTATTATTTAGAGTGTATAAGTTTTTATTTATTTTTTAAGAAAAAGAAAAAAATCTATTTTTATTTATTGTTGAGTTGATACATTACACTCAATACTCGTGGCGGAAAATCAGTTGTCGTCAGCTTATTGTTATAACTTGGTTAGATATGTGTACAATATACTGTTTCAGTAGGTAATGTTGGTATGGAAACCAACTATGTTTCACTACGCGTCGAAAACTGTAAACTATGTGATATTGTCTCCGATACAAAGCCAAAACTAAAACAAGGATGCAATCAATCGCGCATAATTTACACTGCACATTCATCACCATACATAACGCAGCACATCAAAAGTTTTGACTAAACCAACAATTTAGCTTTGTTGACTTCCGCTTTTCAGTATTTACTGCAATTTGTAAGAAAATTTCCACATTTTTTATTGCGCACTCATTAAAATATTTATTGTAAATATAAATTGGAAAAAATTTATTTAATTGTTTGTTTTAAAGTTTTTATCGTGAATATTTTTACAAATAAATATTGCGAAACTATGTTGATGAATGTTGATTTGCTGTTTCGAATGTTTTATTTATGAAAATGCAAATATTGACTTAACAAAATAACCACAGTCAATACCTATACTTTTATGTAATATATTTATTTATCTATGTACCTATCTATATTAAAAATTATAATACTTCCCTTTTTCACTTTTAACATTTTTTATACTTACAAGTATATCATACCTACTTGAATAATATTGTTAAGTAGTTTTATTCTGCAAAACAAGTACTCAAAATTGTGCAACATCACGCATCAGTCAAGTTATAGTGGAGTGAATTTTATGCACTTCATTTTCAACGTGTCAGCCACGTATTTATTGAATCAAAGCTGTCAAAAACGATGTAAAAACCGCAGAAAACAAAAGATAAAGCAGACATGTTGATGCGATTCATAACTCGGTTGATAAATCTGTTTTTTACCTACAAAAAAACATTTCATTAATTCTGGCAACTATAAATGTCAGTTAATAATGATAGATGCCGACAAGATCTACACAGCTAATTATTTCTTCACATGCCGATGACGATTCCAGTTATTCAATCAAAAAAACAATGCGAAACAGACACAAACAGACGTAAAAACGAACACAAACAAACAAACATCATACATATTAATATTAATGAGATCTAAACATTTGTGCTTTATATAATTTAAAATATATGCTATACATTTATATGGAAAGAAATTGAATTTTACATTTTCGAGCACTTGAACATCATAGTAAATGATGTGAGAATCTCATCTTGAAAATTAAATTCGAGTTTTTATCGAATCAATTTTATTGAAAACTTTAATATAAAGTTATGCAAATTAAATTTTCTTTTCACTTTTCTCCGAATATTGGCAATATTTATGATCAAATCATGATTTTACTATATTTTTATCTTCTTCATAAATACCATAATTAATCGTTAAAGAAAACCACTTGATATCAATTACTCACGTTCTCTGTCTCGCTTGTAATAACTTTCATTCTTTCTATCAATTCGTCAGTCCCATTGAACTTTCTTGATTAGATTTATCGTTACTTCCAGTTTGATTATGATGAATGTTCAGTGTTTACTGTTCAAATCCACGCTCGGCGATTTTATTGCAGATGATTTTATTGTCGCAATTATTTACATTGGCGGTTTCGTATAATTAAGTAGGATACCACTTTACGAGGATTGTTTTTATTGCGATATACATTAAACGAAAACAATCAAAGTTAATTGAAATAAAAAGAAGTGAAAACCTTGGGAAACAACTTGAAATGTTTAAATATTCGACTTGTAGCGGACATGTAGCGATATCTATAAACAAATGCACGAACTAACTTTGTATCATGTAAAGCGTACTATAAATTCAAACATTTTAGTATTTAACAAGTTTTCAATCAAATTTATCATTAAATTTAAATATATTTCATCTTATAAAGAGCATTTTAAGCTTTTTTTTTTTCAATTTTCTTAAAATTAAAAACAAGTTTAATCAAAAATACTTTTTAAAAACTGAATTTTTACACATTTTCTATTTTTGATATGCAAATTTTTGGCATGACGTTCTGACATTTGAAGAAATTCATATCGCCTAAGTATGAATAATGTGCACTTTGCTAATGGCATAAGTTATGCAATATTGTCAACGCCCATCTTTTACGTCACTTCCTAACTCATTCATCGCGAAATGCCAAATACTCGTGAAGATTATAAGATAATCAATACAAGAACCATCATTATCATTGTGAATGATGCATAACTGCAAGATATATTTATGTTTATTCAACTGTGTCAGTTACTCTAAACACTGCTGATCTCAGTGGAAGGAGATGATTTGAACATGAGCATATTGCGCACATGTGTTCCCACAACGCTCCGAAGGTTCCAACACTCCCACATCCGCACCAATACTACTAAATCAACAGACTCATTTATCTCAATTGTCGATCCAACATTCAAAACGATTTCTGACATTCATGTTAGCAAGCAGAGACAATTTATCAACAGTGCGACATTATTACACATAGCCTGCAAGTGTTTATAAGATGTTTGATGTATATTTTCAAATATTTATAAAAATATACAGGTAGAAAGTGAGACGAGTTTCGTGATATGAAGCAGTGTAAAAACCGGTTCGCGTGGGTCAAGCCATGACCACACTCGGCGAGTTCCGACTACCGACTGTTTATCTACCGCCGGATCGTCTTCGGTAAGAAGCTAAGAAGTTCAAGAAGGGGAAGAAGAAGAAACGTCTTGTCTCCAAGACCTGCACCAACCGGCGTATTTCCAATCTACGATACAACGCGAGTGCTGCGAGTTATAAAATGTAAAACTGTGGGTTAAGCTAAGGCCAACGCTGAGGAAGACTCCGCAATAAAATCCAGAAGCTTGCGTTGCATTCACACAGTGCCGACGCTGCACAAAGTCGATAAACTGCTGTACATGCACATTGTGCTAGGAAAAGCGATCCAAGCGCTCTCCACACGCATCGACCAGCACCAAGCACAGCAGAAGCTCGAGAAACGTCAGATACGCCGGGAGGAAAAAGCTCTCAAAAGCTCCAACACTGCTTCACTCCCAAAGTTACCGTAGTCTTGTGTTCATTTAACTCCCAACCATCCCAGACGCACACTGTTTCAACATTGATGTGAACTAATAAATGAGCTTTCAAGCTCCACCAACATACCTAATATGAAGTTATTAATTTTGTGAAAAGCTCGAACGTCTAGTTTTAATTATAAGTCTTTACGGCTCCAGTGACTCGTAATTTGTGAACATTGTGCGCGAAACTTTCTGACAGAGTAATTTTAGACTTTGTGTTAGTGCCACACTCGATAAATATCATAAGGTAAAGTAAATTTAGATTTTACGTGCTTTGATCTGCCATATAACCTCAAAATTCACAAGCGTATGATACAAACAAGGGTGAATTCATCCCCTAGCAAGCGTCACACATCGAAATTATTTGATTTAAAACAAAATGTCACATCTTGCATGCAATTTATGACTGAATTGCGTACACATGTTTGAAATAAAATTTCTAGAAGTTTCGTTATCAACTAAAACATGCTTTATCAAAATAGAAACAAATGTTAAGCATATATCCTCCGGATGACACGATTTCATTCATCATACTGCATGTAATTCTTATAATATTAAGCGTTTTGTTAGCGTTGAGTTATTTTTAAGCACACAGAAGTTTTCGAATATTTTAACATTCTTGTACATTCGAAATATTAATTGTTGCAACCGGAGGATGTTGTCGAGTGCGTACGTGACTTGTTGGTTCGTAAATGTGTCGTACGGTTCCGACTTGCAAGTTAATCAATTTTTTCCGTGACCAATCGCGCCGCATTTCTGCTTCGTTTCTGTTTTAGTAATTATGAGCGTACACTGCATGCACGCAATTACACTCGTTGGCTATAGTTCCATCATGCAACGACAACGACAAAAAACTGAAGAAAATCTTATTTTATTCTTATTAACAATCTAAATCGTTAATGTAATGTGCAATCGCGATGAGTGTATCGTAATTAGTGTCACTTGTGTGCAAACAATCAAGCGTCGAATGAACTTTAGCGAATCTAACGCTTCGAAGACGATTCACTGCAATAGCAATAATTGAACACGCGTTGTGACACATAACACACGCAGAACAAGTAATGGCAATTGTTGGTTTACATTTTAAACGCATCTGTTGATGTTAATGTAGCGCGGAATGAAATCTGCTTCTAATGTTTGTTCTTGCGGTTTAAAAATAAATTCAATTACACGCGAATTATTTTCTGCATGCTGCGAACACCAGCTTCTGAGTTCGTGTTAAACTAAACCGCAGACATAATAAATGTCAACCGTATGAAAATATATTCATTTCAATCTTAACTTTGCGTTTAGATTAAATAATTTAAACTCAAAAATATGTATTAATTTATGATTTAAAAAAAACGCTTTAATTTTTTCAAAAATTATATTCTTGATCGTTTGGACTTTAATAAATATGTTATCAGACAGTTTTGATGTGTATGAATGCATTTTTGTATTAATTATACTGTTCGTGATAAATTTAAGGTCATTTTAACATTTTACAAAATAGGATTTTTAATTTTTCGAGGCGGATGTGTAAATTTTACGACATTCAATGCATAATTTAACGCCGCATTAAACATGAATGTAATACTATTTATATAAATGAACGAAATGTTAATATTTGCAACTTTTACAAAAATTGAATAGTCTTCTATTAACATCAAACGGATTCCCACGCTACTTTTTAAGCTTTTTGTTTCTTATTTCTGTTTCCATTCGATTCATTCCTGACGTTTTTTAAATGGAAGATAAATGATAATTTCTTGTTTCTTGACATTTTGACAACATTGACTAATAACTTGTGTTGCACATCATTAGACAAAAGGGTAATAAAACCAAATAAATAAAATAAGCAATAGTTATATTCATTTTCGACCTCGTGCTTTAACTTTTTGTTTCTTGAAAGTTTACGGCATGTTTTCATACTTTAAACACTTAAAGATGTTAAGGCAAAGAATAATTTAAAATTTATGTACACTATGTACTTAACTTTTCAACTTTAAACTTCTACTTGCGTAGAATTTCACCGAAACTTACTTAACACATTAAAGTGCTTTGTTTTGAAAATTTTAGAGATTGTAAAAGATGTTGTATCGCTAAACGGTCGAGACAACAATTTCCGACAGGTTAATTAGAAATAATCCCCCGCGTACATATAATTGTTCGCACGAATTGTGCGCGGCATTAATTGTCACGTCACGCGTGCACGTCGCCGATTTATGTAACTTCGTTTCACTTTTTCTTCTTTGCGTTATTTCCACCGTATCACCTTTAAAAATAACTCAATTTATCTTGACTTCAAAAGCAATTCAATTGCAAATTTGGTCAAAAATTCAATTCATTGAAGGATTCGTATTCAATTCAATGTAAATTGTCTATTCCCATTCAGGATTATCGATTGCGTTTGATTATTTATTTAAATAAGAATGTAAAATGTGAAGAGGTATCGAAAAGAAGCAAGTGTGAGGCTATTGTTGTGAATACTGTGAGAAACTTTTAAATGTCAGCACATTTTAGATTGCATTGCAATACAAAGGTGTGTGAGGACAGATTATATCCAGATAGATTGATAATTTTATAAATTTTCATTCTATTTATTTTACCAATGAATTAAAAATAGAGCATCACCTTGTTTGACCATAAAATAAAATCACAATAATGAATAGCAAATAAAACTAAATCACTCATTATTGTCACTCTCAATTAGAGTATAAAATTAGCACGTGTTTTTGACATTTAAACCATGAAATCGCTATAAATTCAAATAATGGTAATTCCTGCACTTCCGGTCAATGTTGACACACACGTAGTTGAAAAGTTGAAAACGATGAACTTAACTAATGATGATAATAAATAAATTATACAATGGCTGAACAATTGACTAGTTCAAAAATGTTGAATAAGCACACAAATGTGAATATTGTCCAATGATGATGATGACACATTTGAATTGTGTTCCATTCGTCAAATTATCATGATTTTACGTGTTTTATGCGCGCGTAATTGTTGAATTTTGGTTGAATTGAGTAATTTCCTTCCGCCTAATATTAAATCACCAAACTGCTTATACATTTGTACACAGCATTGTAACGTTTTGTGAAAGCTTAAAATCTGATACATAATTTATATTTATCTCAAACCAATATTTTACAATACCGATATTTTAAACATCTTTATTCTGCAGGTTATATTTAGAAACAATAAATTTTATTTCTGCGAAAATGTGAAACCACACCTCTTTTACTCTTTAGCTTACAAATTGTATGTAGATTACGAGGTTAATTGGTGTTCTTCTCACATTTGTTGTTGTTTTTGCATCTAGCATAGAACCAATTGTTTTGTTCTTAATTGATTGTAATTATTATACAATTAGCGCCTCGTTTACTCAACTCCGAAAGTTGATTATTAGCATATACTGAATGGAACAAATTAGAAAAAATATTGACACAATGCTTAAGAGTTTGGTAATATTTCATGCAGCAAAACCGAAAATTAATAATTAACAAACGTTGAGTAATCAAAGTAAAATTTCAAAATTACTTGCGTGTAATTATCGTAATTTGAGTTTAATTTGTCTTCTTCTTAATGTATTCAATATTTTTATGTCGTGGTATGAATTTATTGCTTCAAGCACACGAATTTTTACCATTTTATTACTTCGATTACTGCTATTACTATAATATGAATAGTCACGACTTATTTCTTTATTTAAATGTTTATTCACGACTTTCAGCATTATCAATCAATAATAAAACTCCACAATAACTTGATTTTACTGCAATTTTATTATACCGCAAGACATTATAATAACTTTTAAATACTTATACTTCTAGTTGCTTGAAACAATTTTGCAACACACGTTCTAAGTTTAAGTTTTCATCGTGCACATTCAGTCCCTCGGCGTGCAGCGTGTTTGTTTCTTACGGTTTTATCTTGTTTATTAGTCGATGGTAAAATTATTGCTTTGTGATTTGGTATTTAAAAAGTTTTGCAATTGCATACAATTACGCTCGAAACCACACGCCACGTATGAAGAGAAGAATACGAAGAATGAGATTGAGAAATTTGTGCACGAAACGTTTTGCAGCGCATTGTTGGCGATTGATTAGTGATAAATCGTGATAAACATTGCATCGTGCACTCACAGCACAAGAAACAACAATATTGCGCAGTTAAATCAAACGTAACCGTGTAATTTTTGTGCGAAAACAATTTCTTCATTAACTGTTGACATATAAGTTTAGCACAAAATTTTGTATGACTGAAACATCTTTACGCTTCTTGCTTAAACTGTTCAGTTATAACATGCTGTGGTATTGTACACGTGATCAAGGAGAAAGTAATTATGCAACATTTGCCAATATGATCATTTCCACTACGCTCCAGTTTCAAAAGATATTATTTATTATATTATGTACTTACAAATTTACATGTTTATTGCGGCGTGATAGGCGTGACAATGCAATTAATTTTTAATTATTGTTTAACTGATATCACTAAATTAAATTTTTGCTCGAATTCGCACAATTTTTACACGTTTTTAATGCATTTTTGTGTTCCAGTTTCCTTAAAACTATGTCCACGACGTTTGTTTGATGTCCCAGACGAGACCACCACATAGCCAACACTAGAACTAGATTGGATTTTTACCTGAGACTTTTTTTCACGTCTCGCGATCGTCTTAACTCGCCACCATCGCGTTACGAACTGCAACGAGCCACGAAATAATTTTATGACCGCCGTACCGTCACGTAATATACCTGTTTAAAAATTAATCAATGCATATGATTAACTGGATTTTTAATTACAGAAATTTTCGTCTCACCAAAATGCATTTTGGATCGTTTGCTTTCTTCTTCTGTTCGTTTTTAATTAACTTGAACCGTTTCAATGTTCGTGCCGAAGTTTTCACCGCTTTGGCCGAACTTGAAGAACTCCTACAGACCGAATCAGTGCTCATCAACGCTTTAGAGAGCTTTATTCAAACTCACGAACAAAAACTGGCTATACTCCGGCGATATGCAGAAGCATATCAAAACCAGCACGATATTGCTGCAGCTGATGTCCAAGTTTACGTCTCTAATCCCATCAACGCATATCTTCTGGTGAAGAGATTAACTACTGACTGGAAAGAAGTCCAAACTTTAATTGAAACAAACGCAGGAGCAGGTAAAATGAGTAATACATTAATTTAAACTTAGTATAATTTAAATTTTGATATTTTGCAGAGGTACTACATAATTTAACAACATACAGGCAGCATTTAAAGTTCCCAACGGATGAAGACTTGAATGGAGCTGCTGTAGCGTTGACGCGCCTGCAGGACACATACAAATTGGACACGTCCTCTTTGGCACGCGGTGAATTAAACGGAGTAAAGTACTCCACGGAATTAAACGCGGCGGATTGCTTTGAATTGGGGAGACAATCCTATAACAATGAAGATTATTATCATACCCAGTTGTGGATGCGTGAAGCCGATGTACGGCTGGGACGCGAAGTCAACGAAACAGTTCACAGAAGTGATATTTTAGAATATTTGGCTTTTAGTACTTTTAAACAAGGTAAAATAAATCCAAAATCATTTGCTATTATTAATATCTAATAATTATTGATTTATATTGATAGGAAACGTGCATTTGGCGTTGGACCTTACAAATAAACTCTTGGAATTGGTCCCGACTCATCCCAGAGCGACGGGTAACAAAGTTTACTATGAAAATTCAATTGAGAAGACTAATCTCGAGCAACGAAAAGGTGATGATGGCACAGACCAGGTTGCTGAGGTTATCACCCATCCAGTAAGCATTAAAAAAGTATTGCATACTTTTTGATAGAATATTATGATATGTATTGGATAAAATTAGCTTAACAATTTAATTCCAAGGCTCCTCTTCATCCTGATCCCCATCGCCACTTGTACGAACAATTATGTCGTGGCGAAGAAATGTTGGAATCTCACCTGGCTGCTGAGCTGAAATGTTTTTACTATAAACCGAAACACAATAAATTCCTGCAATTGGCACCGTTTAAAGTGGAAGAAGCTTACAAATCGCCTCGTATTTTGATTTTCTACGATGTCATGTCCGATAGTGAGATTGCGTTGATCAAGAGGATGGCTCAACCCAGAGTAAGTCTTTTATTTGTGTATTTATTTATTTGAGTATAATGTGCTTCTTTGTAGTTTAAACGTGCAACCGTACAAAACTCACAAACGGGAGAACTTGAAACCGCTCAATATCGTATTAGTAAGTCCGCATGGTTGAAGGATAACGAACATAAGCACATTGCTACTGTTAGCCGAAGGGTTCAGGATATGACAGGTCTTACAATGAAGAGTGCTGAGGAGTTACAAGTGGTGAATTATGGAATTGGTGGACATTATGAACCACATTATGATTTTGCCAGGGTAAGTTGTCTTTATGGGAACAACAATCATTATTAATTTATGATTAATCATATGCTTTCTTTGCAGAAAGAAGAAACAAATGCATTTAAAAGCCTAGGAACAGGAAATCGTATTGCAACTGTTCTTTTCTATGTAAGTATATTATATCTAACATATTATTGAGATCATATGTATTTTTATTGAATTAACAATAGTTTTACGAGAGGGTGAATATTAATACATATAAATCAAAGAAAACGCTTTAACACTCACAAGTTATCGTTGTTAAACGATACCATATTCGTAAAACCATTGCAAATCAATGCAAGTGTTTGTCCAACCCTATGGATAACTACTCGTATTTCGCCCATTCTGTAAGTATTTTAATATTTGTTTGATAGATGAGTGATGTACCTCAAGGTGGAGCAACAGTTTTCCCCAATATTAAAGTAGCGCTCTGGCCTACGAAAGGTGCGGCTGCCTTTTGGTTTAACTTACATCCTGATGGAGAGGGCGATAAAAGGACGAGACATGCAGCTTGTCCTGTTCTGGCAGGCTCCAAATGGGGTAAGTTTCGAAAATATTCGCATTTGTTTTACTTACAGAACACGTTTTGTGTTGTAGTTTCGAATAAATGGATCCACGAACGCGAGCAAGAATTCCGACGACCTTGTGACTTAATACAAACCCCATCTGACCTAACGGCGTAGCATAATTAGCAACAATTATTTTATTTTTATCAACAACTTCATAAAATCAACACATGCTTTTTATTTTGTTTTGGTCGACATCTTTTTCTTATATCATCATTTGAGTTTTTTTGTAATATACGAAATTATACCAAAAATTTTAAACCAAGCCAGTCATATTGTAAATTTTATTGATAGAGAGTGATAACAAGTACACTAAATGATCCTATTATTGATAATATAATTTTATATTTACAATTTTTATAAACAGATTTAGTAATATGTACTGTATTGAGTAATCAATATTCTGTAAAATGTTTTGTGTTTAAATATAATATATAAAGTTTAACAATATTAAGTTAATTAATATAAATGTTTGTTACCTGATGGGGAGAGAAATACATAATTTCCTCACCCCCCAAAGGACTACTGGCAGTGCCCTAAAGTACATATCAAAATTAGCGTTGTTTCAAACATTTGCAAAAATGCCGTCGGAAACACCCAGTTACCATTAACTAATTGACTTTGTTGAAGTATGTATCTTACAAATATCTTAAGGTTCAAGAGTCGCCCAACACAACGCATATCTTTTCAATCTTCTCACTCTTCTGGAAATCCCTAAAATGCTCCTTGAAAATTTGCATTTTTCAAGAAAATTGAAAACATGGTGTGAAAAACACCCTGTATCTCGTGAACTAATTGACTTCTTAAGAATTTGTCGCCGCCATGTTATAGCTCGTGAGTCCCTCTATACCAGTGGTTCCTAACCTGGGGGTAATTACCCCCGCAGGGGTAAAACGGGGATTCTAGGGCGGTAACACGGGATGGCACGAAATAGTATTAAAATAGTAATAAACAAAATAATACTACGGTAAACGGTAGCACAGCTATTTATATATTATATAAATTTTTATATTTTCGTCCGAATTTATGTGGTAATAATTATTTTAAAATAGCTAGGGGTAAACTCAATTCCCACATGGGTAGTGACCTTGAAAAGGTTAGGAACCACTGCTCTATACGATGCATACCTTTTCAACCTTCTAGCCCTTCCGGAAGTGCCCTAAAACGCCCTCTAAAGATTGGCATTTTTGAAAAAAATTGAAAACATGGTATGAAAAACACCCTGTATCCCGTGAACTAATTGATTTTCTAGGAGTTTCTTACCGCCATGTTAAAGTTCGAGAGTTTCTCTATACGATGCATACATTGTATACTTTTTTCTTAATTTTTTGTTGAAACATTTAATTAAAATAAAAATAAAAATTAAGAAGTATTTTATTTAATTATACAATTTAAACAACTTTTTACCTAACAGCAGCAAGGATATTTCCGGTAAATCTCATTAAGTGAAATGTGCACTTGCATCGAGACTTAAAAGTCAATTATCTCAGGAACTAATAGAGATATACAAAAACCAAAAACACCCAGATGTTCAGCATCAAATCCTAGATAAGATAACATTTAAAAAAACAGAAATATAACATGTGCCTAAAAAATTTTCCGCCGTGATTTTCTCAGAAAGTTATAAAGTTAGAAAAGAACTTTCTTCATTTTGTTCATGCCGTGGTAAGGATCTATAAAATGGCAGATTTAGTTTTTCCATTTTCCAAAGTTGACCAAAGACCACTCAAAAACATCAAGAGGTTTTACACTTGACTCTTTTTGGACTCAAAAAAATTTTTTTAGGCTAGAAGAAATTGGAAAACGCTAATCGATTGAGTTTTCCAAGGGGATGAAAGATATCAAGTCAGTTTTCCGATAACATCATTATTTTGGAAATTGGTGCTAAATTCAAAACTGATCAAATAAAACCACTTCTCCGAATTTCCCCAAACTTTCCCAATTGAAGTAAGACATTGCCAGGATTCCACTAATCCAGGTTTAGTTGCCCTATCTTAATTTGTTTTCAAGTTATTAATCATTTTTAATTATTACATAAGTGTTGATAAGTGACAATTTTAACATGTAATATAATATGAAATTTATGTATATATACGAATATGTAAACCGTTTTTCTCTATCAATAATGGTTGTCAATTTTTAAATGGAATTTAAGGGCAGTTTTAAAAGGGGCAGAAGATTGAAAAATTTTGTGTTGTGTAGAGGTGTTCTAGAGCTTTAACATGGGTATAAAAAATCAAAATAAAAACAATTACTTCAGATGATACAGAGTGCTTTCCATACTATGTTTTCATATTTTGTGAAAAATGTAAATTTTTAAAGGGCATTTACAAGGAATAAGAAGATCTAAAACAGTTAATTAGTTCAAAAGGTACTGGGTGTTTTCCATACCATATTTACATACTCAGAGCATATTCAGAAGGGCTAGGGGGTTGCAAATGTATGCATCATGTAAGAGAACTCTCTAACTCAAACATGTCGGTGAGAAACTGTAAAAAAGACTATTAGTTCGCGAGATATAGCGTGTTCTTTTGCAAACCACAACCAAAACGAAATTTTCCAGTAGTACGATAAATCTCTGGCAAAAGCAACGTGCCGAAACCAGGGATTGAACCATAGGCCTTTTCATCTTCAGTCTAACGCACTCTCAACTGAGCTACTTGGGCTTACTGACAAGTGATTGCTGCAATTGTACTACACAAATCATTGTTTTCAAACAAATAAGAAATTTCTAATTCTAAACTACATTTTAAATAAAAGACACTCAAATTATTTTGGAGTGATATAGGATGGCAGAACGGTACAGTATGCTTGTAAATTTTTGAAAAATGCCAATTTTAAAAGTCATTCTAGGGCACTTCCAAGGGATTTAGAGGGTTTAATCCATCTATAAACAGAATAACAGAATTTTTATAGTTTCTGTCATTCAATACTTTCACTCACACATCACAACATGCACGATTGAATAATCAAATAGTCGAATTAAAATAATACTTTTAAGGTCATTCCGAGATGTCGCTAGGATGTCCTCTTTGACTAAAAATATTCCAGCGAGTTTACCACATCGTTCTTGTAATGTTATGTAAACACTGGCTATCGCAGTTGCGGATTTTATCATTTCACGCTTGTAATGTCACGTGAATCAATTTACAATAACAAAAGTAAAGAATATGTGAATGAATTTACTATTTTATCATAAATTAATTCATTATATTATGTGATTTGCGCTCTGTCACTATCCCAATAGTAATCGAAAAAACAAGATCAAGCATTTTTTGTTTATGATTTATGTTCGATCCGATTTATTTTTCCGATTTGAATATCGTTTCAACAGAATTTCATCGACTTTCAATCAGAAAAGACCTTTAAAAAAGTCCAATAAACTAACAAAACTTTAAATAAGTTAATTTGTTCAGGAGACACAGTGTTTTCAACACTTTAAAAGTCGATGGAAAAAGTATACAGGTTGCAAAGGGTTTCTTAAAATATATATTACCTATTAGTAGCACTGCTACTAGAAAAATTCGTTTTCCATCCGGTGACCACTCAGCAATTACTTGAATCCCTTCCTGTATAGACATGTTGTCGATTATCCTGCATAATTTACGAGCTCTAAATAATCCATTGTATTATGAGCATGATTCGAGATAAGTGGGTGACAAACGCATCGACCGCCTCCGAAATACGCGAAGCATGGCGATGATTCTTTTGTCGTCGCGCGAGTGCCACTCGAAAAGGGCCTACAATCGCAAAAAAAAAACACACGTATACACACTCACAGCAGCACCCGCTTACGGCGGCCCCCGGCTTTAGCTTCCGTCCTCTGCGCGCCGCCCCTCAAATGCCGTCGCTGTCGAGTTGTCGCCATCGGAGCGCCAACTCTAAAGCGTAATTGGTATAAAATCTTTATACAAACATATCAGATGGATGAAGTGTACGTAAAATGAGCGAGGGCGTGCCGTCGCCCTGGAAACGTCGACTGCCGCCCGCCACGTGGCCGCGTTCGCCTCACGCCGCCGCCCCCACTTCTTCCGCCACGCACCCTTTAACTATTAAAATCCAGTTCGATATTTTTGTTGTTTCAATGTGCACATCTGGAAAGGCTCAAGCATTCTATTTTCCACCCAACTATTTATCAGTAATATAAATATAGCTGTAACAAAGATATTCGAAAACATGTGTTGCAGATGGACTTTCCCTGCAATTTTAGGTATTTACATACATCCAATTTGAAGGTGTCCAGATACGGGTATTAAACGTGTAACAATAACATCACGCCGACTGTAGCGCAACATCTGTCAGAGGGTGGTAAACTGAAGGAAATCCCAAGATATGCTTTTGCGCGCAAGATGTTTCTGCCACGTGAAATCCCATCTTTGAATTATACCTCCCCGATAAGTAGCCACAAATCGCCGGGCGCGTTTATGAGCTTAACTTATTTTACTGGCGAAAAATCCCACTTTACAACGCTCAACTTGTAAACAAAGTTTCCAATAAACTACTGTATTCGCATTTAATCGAAATACATTACAATAAATCTAAAAAAAAAAATATATATTTTTAATAATTCATAGAGATACTCGTAATTAAAATGTGTTTAATTTATCCTAAACACCCTTTGCAAATAATTAGACAACAAACCAAAGTGTGCCACCCATCAGGGGGTACGTTTAATGAGAGTGTGACTTCTAACAATTCATAATAGTTGAAGTTAAACGAAACCAAAAGCCCGAATTCATTTAACATCAAATTATTGAAATATAGACCCTGCTTTGGCATCAACCCCTCCTGAAACAAACGCACCCTCCCGAATCTCGCCCCAATTTGCACCCAGAGGAACAATTGCATCGAGAAACTTGCACGGCAGTTAACTAAACGTGTAAACTAAGCTGATTATCACGAATGGAAGTGTACATAGCGGTATTTCTATTTTAATCATTTAATCATCGTAATTAATTAGATTTTTTTGAGAGTATTTACATGCTTTACATAGTTCATATATAATATTTTAAATAGTGGTCATACATCTTATGCTATCACTTAGTTTATCTAAATTCACAGTCTCAAATTATTGTCGCATCTACGTTAACAATTAATTTCATTACTGTTTCGCATTCTGTGCACAGAATCCACCTCGCAATAAATTAAATCAAACGGCAATTGTTTGCATATTTATATATGGCACCGGTATTATCGGGTTTTGAAACAACAAATTAATATAAAAATATATAAAATGGCATTTACAGTTAGAAATACTTTTAGAAAATATTCAAATACACGTCAAATAAAATATGTACAAAATTTGGAATTTCCTCCTCAACTGGCTCTCAACATTCCTATGCAAATTTATTGCGGGAAATTACCCAAAAATATAAAATCTAAAGGTATAATAAATATTCTCTTGCAAATCCTCATCCGCCTCAAAGGTTGATATGATATACATAATACTTTACAATACGTTTCACGTGTTGGCGGCCATTTTGGATTAATGTACATACCCATTCGGTGGGAGATACTGCGCTGGTTCAACGATGACACTCGTATAAGCAGATGTACCTTGTACAGTACCATGATGATGTTTAAAGTCATGCGTATACAAATGTTCATCCAGATTACCCCCACTCGCCTGATTATTATTAAAAGAGTTTACGTTGTTGATATTGTTAAAGGGTGGCTGCTGTTGGTGCGGATGAGGTTGTTGATGATGATGGTGATTATGCATATTATCCTGTTGGCAATACGGATTAATAAAGTGCTCCTGAAGATGGTGTTCGCTCTCTGGACTACTGCAACTGTTCGAGGAAGCACTGTAGGGTCTATTCTGTAGACTGGCACTTTGTGGATGCATTTGCCCTTGCTGTGCCTGTTGATGATGACCAAGTTGATCATGCTCTGCGTAAGTGTAGTACATATCCTGTTGCGGATAGAAAGATTCTTCAGTGTAATTCGTGAGGAAAGAAAACTCCGATTGTGGATAAACCATGTTTGCTGTTGTTGCACCATTGGAGTCACTGAAATCATCGTCTGGTAGTGATGAATTCGGCGGGGTGATAATAGCTGGATGAACAGGAGGTGGTCGAAACTTGGGTGTTGAAGAGTTTCGTACTGTGGATGACTGCATCGGAGATCCGGCATGTGGGGAATGCGAGTGTGAAGATGAGATTTCATCTTTGAATGTGTCCTGGCTCATCGCAAAGGAGTGCTCATCTTTGAACGTGCAGGGTTGGGATGATTTCAACGCGAAGTTTTTGTTGTCCAAAGACGTGTCAAGCTTTGTGTATAACGATGAATGTTCTTCTTTAAACCCGCATGGAGATTGTTTCAGCGCGAAATCTTTCGTGTCATTACTGTAGTCCACCTTGATGGATCCTTGTGATTGATTTAAGACCAAATCTTTCGCTTCCCAATCACTAAATTTAGATTAATTTAAGAATATGGTTATTAGAGATCGACTTTTTTAAATTTTGTTTGTTTGTATCGTGATAATTTACCTTAGGACATAGTTAACTGAAACGATGCAATGCGGGCGTGAAGATCGGGAATTGTGAACGATTGTAGCATAGCTTTGCATCCAGACCCAGCCGCCGCCTTTACACATGAATCGATAATATTTCGACGTCACTTGGCCCTTCAGCAACACTGTAAAACAAATCAGACACCTATTCAAATTCACTGTTTGTACTCAACTCGAAGGTGAAACCAGTATCCGCGTATCGGTTTTCAGTTCTTTTTTGTTTTGTTTTAGTAATAAGAGTGTTCATATAGCTCGTCGCAGTTTGCAGTACATTATCCCTTATCCATGTTTGCGCAGCTATGTTTGCTCTCGCGCTTTTCCTCATCGCACATCACGCCCATCAAAAAGCAACTTCAACGCTTTGGCAAGTAAAATACGAAAGCCACAACTTTCGAACCTTGGCGCGGCGCTGAGGATGACGAACAGCCATCATAAACAATCAACACCAACACGAATTTAATCATCTCGCACTCAAACACTCAAAGCCAACAAATTAAAACTTGATGATAAACTTCACGCCTTTCAGATTTATACGACGAAAAAAACCTGATACAATTTTCTACTTACATTGATGATGTGAGAAACGCATCGAAAATATATCCGTGGCATGAATGTAGTGATAGAGTGTCTTCTCGATGAGATCCTGTGGTTCGTATCCAGTGAGCTGTGCCACCCTGCAACACACAACAAACACAATTAAGAACACCCTCAACCATCATGTAATTTTACGCTCATGGGAAGCGCCGCACTGGTGCATATCAAACAAAAAACACAAGTGGTGTAAAAATCGTCTCACCTAGCGTCGAGAAAAATCAGTTTCAGGTCCAAACTGGCGCGGAACATGAACATATTCGTGTGTAGTTTGATTTCGGTGATGGCGCTCAAAGGCAACGAGTGTCCGACGGCAACCAATCCCAAATTTGAATATGTATTCTCATATTGCGGCAAATGCGACGTGTACTGCTTTATCTTCAGATAACCAGAGAAGTGTATCACCTGAAGTTGAAAAATTATAAGAAAAAGGTTTAAAAACTAGTAGAAAACGAATGTAAATGAGATCCTGTATGCGCATATGTCACGCCAGTGATTAATTCCACCTTTTCTTTCTCTTTCATCTTTTGTAGTTTGTGTGGTGTGTATTGAGCTCGTACGACGATTTTATTAGGCGTAACTCTAGCTCGCTGGAGCGAGAGCATGAAAATTCATGGAGCGCGAGCATGTAGGTACATAATAAACTCAAGTCGCTGGTTGGTTGGTTAATGAATTAATAGTCACTTATGTGCATTAAAATGCACGCCTTTCGCGAGTTAATCAGGCAAACAAAGCACCGCGGAGCATACACCACACGTGTATGTTTTGTTTGTGTGTGTGTGCGTGTGTTGACTGTTGACTTGAGAAGATTTATTTGCATTTGCGTTTGACTTTGCAGGCGTGCGCGTGGTTTAATTGATGTTAATGGTGTTAATTAAAACAGTAGGTATGCCTATTAGTTGGATCATAAAAAGATTAAAGGCACCGCAAATTCCACCACAACATTTCAAATAATATATTGCCATTAATGCAAGCATATTTATTGAAATTTAAACACAAAAATTTTAAAAAACGCAAAAAATATTTTTTGAATTTCCATGAAGTGTGTTTTAAAATAATTAGAAACAATACCCATACGACAGTTGTTTTGAACGTGCATCATATGCCGTTCCATTGCATTTGTTTCACAATCGAAGCATAAACGACCATTGAAGCACGTTGAAAGCCTGAAATTGTTGGTGGTTGCATTGTGGTAGAATCGGGCGCGTTGTCGCGCATAAATTTCACGTATTACGTATTACATATACTCAGTGTGCGCAAACCCCGCGTCGCGAACATGCAACACCTGGCGGGGACGATGGCGCGAACGAGAGAGCGATCCCCGGTTTGTTGATTGCGCGAAAAACCTTGACTTGCTCACGTACTTTTCCTATTATCCCGATTATCGCTTTTCTATGCCCGCACACCGGACGAAATCGTAATTACAATCACCATCAAGTAATACACAAGTAGCGTGTCTAATGTAAACAAATATGCAAATGAATTTAGCAGAAAACTTACTTTGAAACCGCCGTTGGTGAGTCCAGCATTGCGTTTCGCCAACACACATTTCATACGTAGAAAAAAAGCGCGCTCGGATTCGTAGTCCTGTTGTTCTGGGGATCCTGGAGGGAGAGGATTCAATACAGCCGATGATGGTGTGAGGACAGCTTGCATTTCATCATGATCCGCGGGATGGATGTATTCAAAAATACTATTACCAGTTAGATCCACCTTAAGACACACAAAACAAAAGATAAATAATTATGAAATTATTTTATTTTATTTTTGATGACTTACCTGTGGTAAACCTAAATGTACACTCACAGTCTCAGATATGTACATGATTTTCCCATCGGGAGCGACGACGAAAATGAATCCATCCATAGTTTGCAGTAGATGATAAGCCAACTCTTTTATAATATTTCCGCGGGGATTAACAACTGGCGGAGAAGATCCCCAGGCATTTCCCAAACCTAAATATTATAAAATTGTTTAATTAACGTGTTAAATTTTAATTTTTTTTCTTATTTCTTACCATCTGGAAAAACTTGGCGCATTTTCAGATAGGATGTGGTTAATCGTATCACTGATGCTTTGTCTAGTTGTGCTGTGGTGGCGGCCGGAAGTGGTAATAGTTTCGCCAACTCCAGAAACTCGGCGTTTTCCTTCTCGCGTCGCGAACGCGCCGCATTCTTGCTTTTTTCCTTCATCGCGTGTTGGTTTATTTGCGCCGCGATGGATACCACTGTAAGCAAAAATAAAAAACAAAATTAAAATAATTGCGGATGAAGATGAAAATTCTCAAGATGACACTTTATATATTTAAATTTATGCGCTCTTGACATCGCCGTCAAAATGGCGACCAAAGTCAAGCATCTGAAGCACCCCTTTTCTCATTCGATGAATAAATTTATTTTTAGCGAAGGATTCAAGTGGTACTTTTTGGTTTTAGAATTTGCTTGTTAAAATTGTTGAATTTAATGATGTACTTCATTAGTAGTCAACATACTTTTGTTGTGAATGTGTTTTCCACCCCGGGAAGATGGATATTTCATAGTTTATAATCACAAAAAAACACAACACGATTCACAACTTGCACGTTTTTGGAAATTCCGTCACCTGTTCGCCACCTTGTCGCGTTTACGTCTGACTGGCCACAGCAGACACCTTAACGTATTTATTTACAGCATTTGGGGGTGTGTTGCACCTTCACTTCACCATCAACCACCTTACACTACGTCTCATAGAAGGAAACAAGTGCTACAATCGCCAAAATAAAATATTCAACAATATTCAACAGTTTTGCAATACAAATTGATTTCATTTACCTGTTTGGTTGCTTGTAGGAATAAGGTGGGACCAAAATCGTGTGCACACACCTGGTTGGAAATTTCGAACGTGAGGGTTGATTTGCACCCTCCAACTATATTTTTAAACACGCCCCAAAAAATCTCTCTCTACTACTGGGTAGGTGTAAATAAATAAAGTATTATTTTTTGTTCACGGAAATAAATTTTAATTAAACCGATATGCGATGAACCGATATGATGTAGGTGAAGATAGGGCATTGTTTACCGATTCGATGCACCACTCAACGCGTTGCAAAGTTTTCGCGGAAAACTTTTCGCACGCGGTGCAAATTACAAGTTCGCATGTTACGCGTCGTAAATTCAAGCTGCGAATGTGTTCAAAGAACTTACACTTGTTCTTCAACTTAAACTTGTACTTGTGTACTGGATATATATTAATATCATGTTTAAAAATCAATTGCGCCCGCCCGGAAAATCCAAACATTTGGTATCGATTAGTAGGTGTCGTAAATCGGTAGAAATTTGAATTTTATCATTGCCAGATGAGAGCAAGATGTTCGGGCGGTTCCCACACTTGCCAAAAACATCCAGCAGGTTTATTGCACCTGATTATTGTCGGGGCAATGACAATAAATCGTAAAATGCGCCATAACACAACAAGTGATTCAAGTGATTGAAGTTTTCGACCTGAACGTGGGAAGTGCACATAGAAATATAGAAATATTAAACAAAGTTATATTTTGTAACATTTAAATTGTTGTTTAAAATATGAAATTGGTTCGTTAGTGATTACTTTGTAATAATTCGTGCTTTTGCTGCTTATTTCCTTAAACTCGTTAGGTTTTACGCGCAATTTATTCCAGCGATAATAAATTATTACAAAACGTGTTAAAAACTAACATTTTAAACGATTTAAATGATTCAAAAATAATGTCGAAGTTGTGTGTTAACTCAATTATTATTTTTCTAAAATCTGCAAAATTTTGTATGTTGATTTTTCATCAATATGAGCAGTAAAAATCAATATTTACACGTATTTATTTTGGTAACTTTTTCGAACTATACGTATAAATTTCAACCATCAAAATAAACAAAACTCCTCGCACCAACCCGCTCTCTCTGTGTTTACGAGACTCGGGAAGTGACAACGAAAGTTCCAAGTCAAACCTTTGCTCAAAATCATAATCCACATTATTTATGCGTGAACGCGCGTGCCCTTATCCAACTTGTGTGCCCTGTGCGACTTCCCACACTCTGTGCTTCCTCCGTTTCGGTTTCCAACGATGCTCCTCCACCGATGAATTGAAATCGACAAAAAAAAGTTCATCATCATCCGACGGACGAAAGCGCACGTTTTGGCATTTGCTCGCGAACGACTTTTATTATAATTACACGTTCAGTGAACGCTTGTTTGTAAGTGCACGTTGCTCAATTGGTAACTCATTGAGGGATTCACGTACCGATTTATGACACCGACACCGTACGCGTCCTTCACGAGTATCCCTCGGCGTGAGGAAGGAAGTAAGCGTGGGTAAAATAGGCATAGAATGGAGCTTTGAGCTTTCGGAAGCTCGCCAGTTCGTGATGTTCGCTTGTAGTTGCAATTTTCTCACGTTTATTGCACTTTTGCTTTCGAAGTGACACCGCATAGCGTGAGAATGAAATATTTTGTAAATAAATAAATTATAAACTTGTAAAACGAAATATTAATTAATCAGACATTTGCAAAGCAAAAAGAGTTGATAAATATAAAATTAATTCGTCGTAATTCTTGCTTTTGTAGCGATAAAACAAAGATTGTAAAATAATACAGCAGCCAGGCAAGAATCCCAGGAAATTATAGAAAACTTAATTCGATATTTTTCTCTCGGGTGGTGTTGATGAACCCAAAGCTACGAGATGGAATTTTGTCGTTCTAAGCTTTATTACAACATTAAAGACATTAACAGTAACGGCACGATTTCACGATTTACGAGCGTGTTTTTTCAACAAAGCAATAACTCTCCTCAAATCAAATCAAACAATACGTTAAAATTTTACGAATTGTTGAATGACAAATTTTTGAAATGCAAGAGAAAAGTGTGTGTATGTGTGTTTATTGTACGTTTATTAGTGTTAACTCAAGTGCAGACTTCTCGAATGCTCTTTTGTTATTCGTGTTCGCCGTTCGATTAATTGTTTTGACAATTAATCAAGCGCTGGAACAAAGTGCGCGATTTGTGCTTAATCAGCGATTGTTTCGCGCATTTTTCTACACCCAATCCGGGCACAATTAGAAAGTAAACAATGAATCATTACGTGTTGAAAACCATAACAATTAGTGATTAATTTGATCATCGATGATCTAAATTCTTCTCGAATGAAGTGGTAAAATTTTTTAAATAAAAATTGACGTCAGCAGGTGAATTTAAGCATTGAAACGCGTTGTTTACGTTAAGTTTTTGAAATTAAAGGAATTTATCATTAAAATCGAATTTTAAAACATAAATTTACGATTCTTTCCCGTAAAATTCAAGTAATAAAATAATTAATTCTATAATTACTCAGAAAAATTGTTATCTGCACAATTTCTAAACAATTAAAACCAGAATTCGATGTAAAAACGACAAAAATACAAAAAAAATGAAAAATGATTTGATACACTTGTTAAAACAAGACTTTTTGAGCTGCTTAAAGTGTTAAATGATTACCTTGTGACATGATATCCTCCTCCAACATGGCGTCCGTGAACAGAGTCATTCGTACGGCGCAGAGTTTGTAGTAAAACACAAGAAAACACGCGAAATCAAGGCGTGGTATCTAACACCCACGCAAAACCGTCCAAGAAATCACACAGCAAACAACCGCACTTAAAATTGTGGACTATATAATTTATAAAGTACAATTCGTTGAGTGGCTTGAACCCTGAGAAAATATTACGACGCACGTGCGAGGAACGCGACGGCTCCGCGTAATATATGAGTAATGAGCACATGAGCGCGTTTTGTGACGGTTTTGAGTCGCCGTCGCCGCCAGAGTGTCACAAGTCTCGAATCTCGCAACCGGCGAAGAAATAATAACAATGTACTATTTATATAATATCTTTAACAGCATTGTAACGGCATAGTAGTGGGTGGAGCAAATCTTGTTTAATTCTCGAAACGTAAATAATTTCAAGCTTTTTGTTTTTTATTGTTTACAAACAGTCGGCGTTTAGTGCAATGACTAATTGGCAAAAGTTGAAAGTGCAATGAACGGTTAAGTTCATTGTGTTTGTGTGAACCAATATTGGTCAATCGGTCATATGCAATTCCAACCTCAAGTTCATGACCCAAACACTCGAAAATGTATTACTACTAAGTGCTAATCAATTATCACTACAATTATCACGTAAAAATGTGTTTTTCTCGCGTTTTGTTATTTTAAAGGTTTAGTTTTTAAATAATATGATAAGTGTATTGACGAAAATTCAAAAATAACAAAAGTAATAAGCCTGAGTGCCCTCGACGAGGAGAATTTGAATGCGCCCTTTGTTTCTGCGCGTTTGTGCAACGCACGCACGTCCAGAACGCATGCACGCCCTCTCCTAGTGTTATTTCTTTTTTGGGGTGATGTACGACTCAATGTTGGTCGTGTTAATCCCGGATATACCAGCACTTAAGGGCTTTAACGCACACGCTGCCTGCAAGTGGGAGCTATCGGTTAGGATTTACAAATTGAATAACAAGATTTTCTATCCACTTGGACTTAAAACTGTTTAAAACGTGTTTTAAAATGTAAAAAATTAAAACAAAAAAGAATATAAATTTAAACTGGTTTTTCTGTAACATAAATTTTACTTTTTTGGGTGAAGGAAAGAAAGACACTTGAAATATTATATTATGTGATTGTTTGTAATTCCATCACGCCTAGTTTGCTTTTAGTGTCTTGAGCGCTTCATATTTCATCCCCGCGCGCGACATTTTCGGCGTTTCCATATTCCATGCAAATCTCCGCGTCGCGCAAATACTGAAATATGTGCGCTTTGTCTGCTCAAACAGCGAGGGTGCGCGCGTGGATTACGCCGAATGGAAAGACGACAACGAGCGTCGTCCACTTGTTTCACTGTTACATTTGTTGAATGCGTGCGAACGCGTAAATCCGTTCGGCAAACTTTGGAATAATGTGCTCTCCATCGGGTCGGCATTAAACAAAAGTGCATTAAACTGATTTGCACGATCGAAGGAACATTGAATGAACTATGTTGCACATGTTGTAATTTATAATTGTAACCATTATGACCGTGATAAAAGTGGCTACGTGCAGCGCGCCAATGACCACTAAAAATAACAATGCAATGTGTTTAGTGTCGAACGTTTATATTTAACAAACAAATTATTATTTATAAATAAATTAAACTCAAATATTTTTTAAATAAAAATTTATCCTTTTTTTTCTTAAATTTTATTTTTTATTGGCGAACCAGATTAATATGTAAGTTCTAAGAATTTGCCAGACCCCGAAGATATCCACAGACTTTTGTCTGGTTGACCCATGCGTATAATGCACAAAATACAAAGAGGCATAGAAGGTCTTTACAGCGGCGTGTGATATCCGATGTGTTTTATAATCAACGTAACGAAATGTGTCGCAAGTCGTACACGCTGGTCGCGCGAGGCTGAACTTAGAAACACATCGCCACATCAGTAAACTCTGAAGAATTCTTTCTGTCGCCGACTCCATCATCAACACCGACGCGAAATCGATTTCGCGGCGTGCATTTTTCGTCATTCCGCGCACAACTTGAGCGTGTGCAGCACAAAAAGCAAAACACAAAAACTCACAACACTTCACAAGTAAAATTATGCAACGATAAATATAACAATTAAAACTTGTCGTGTCAAATCTTTTATCCCGTAGACAAAACAAAACATATCCGAATCGATTTTTACACCCACAAGTGCCCCTTTTTTACTCATGTTGTGCTTCCAACTAAAGCTCAAGTATAAAAATCTCGTCGCATTTCTTTGTTTATGTTTTACGTTTTTTTTTTCTTGCTTGTGTTTTACGACTGTGCGCGCACTCTGCGTCTCATTTTTCGCCGGAGAGCTTTAACATTCTCTTTAACAAGAAACAACTCGGTAGTCTTTCCTCCAAACCACAAACTAAATCAGTCGATGGCGCGCGCACGGTTCATAACTCTCTTTTGTCATGCGACTCCGACGCACATAAAGAATATCAGGCTTTCATTCATAAACTTTTGCCAATATCGCGAGACTGTAACACACATAGCATAACCTTAAACATAAACCTATTTATATAAAACCTTGAAGGTATGCAACCAAATAAACGTGATTTTCGTACCAGTTTGCTACCTATCCTAACAAAAGCCCCGGGAGTCGTCCCTCCTAAATATAAAAACGATGTATTTAACAAAAAAAAAGGACGTGCTCACTGAAACCCGCCGAAAACGGCATTCTGTCACGCACGCGATCATTAGCACCCTTAAAAGTTGCACCCTCCATCGACAAACGCACGCACTTTGACGTCACTGCTGAGACACGTGATCTATTCATCTTTGATCATGGTTAGATGCACGTTGTTAATTTTTTCCGTTTGACAAGCAGAATAAACCTCCACAAAAACAATTTCTTGATTTAAAAACATCTAGGTATAGGTAGAATTTGAAATAAGTGGGAGGGTATGTGAAAAAAGCTCTGAAAAGCATTAAAACCAAAACGCAAAACAAAGCGGCTATTAAATTTGCCCGCCGGCGCGATGCAGACGCTCAATTCATTCATGTGCCAGTGACGCGCAAATAATGAGGACGCGTGTCGTCCTTTTGTCCTTTGCGCCACGCTCAAGGGGCTGCAAACTGACTTGAAACGACTTCTAATATGATTTCGCACGAAAAACACTCCGGTGTGCACAGTTGGTTGCATAGCTTATTGAGGTACCTACTAAACGGAGGTTATGTTATTTTACTGGGTGGCATTTCTAATAAAAACGAACGTATTAGTGTACATGGATTGTTTGCCACCGCGGTCACTTTGTTCTCATCAAATGACAAAATGGTACATTACATTTGCGATTTTCCGCCCGATTCAAATTACATTCATTTGGTACCAAACATTAATTCGACACATTTACGCTTCGATCCCTGTTGTAGCTTCTAGAACAATAGAATTACGCATTGAGTACTTACACATTATGTATTTACGCAACTTAGCCAACATGCGACGAACAAATTAAGAACATATGTACACAAAATTACGTTTTTTTTTGCAACTTTTGATTTGCGTTAAATTTGCTTGGAACAATTTTCTCGAAAAAATAAAAATTTAAAATCATGAATTATTGGTTAATAACACGGTTTGTGGCGTGAAGTGAAGTGAAAAAGTAACTAAACGCGTCCACTCCGTCGTATTCAATAATAAAAAATGTTTTTTATTGCGCCGAGGCGGGCTGGAGCCCTTCGTCTTGTTCAAATATAATAAGAAATTACCCGATACCCTTCGTTCCGGACCCGACGACTAAAATACTCGAAACATGAGCTCCAACTCTCTACTGAACTGGTTTCCATACATTTGTTTTTATGTTTCTTCACATTCACACAAACAATGCCAGTGAATTATTATTTCGTTTCTGTTGATATTAATTTATACACTCGACATTTTCTGTTTCAGAATTGAGCTAATCCGCCATACATAAAAGCATTAACCGTCGCAAGTCTTCCAGTGCACTTCCAGCCCCTCGAATTGCTTCCTTTCCAAATCATTACAACTCAAATTGGATTCCTAACCGCAATCATCATCACGATAACATGTTTATCGCCGCTTTCAAACCGACATAACCTTAGATTATTCGCGTGCATCGTGGTATGCATAATATTTCCTGAATTAAATTTATACCACCAGCATAACTAAAGAATGAAGAGAAAGAAAATTATGCAAACGCTGTTTTCGAAAGCTTTCAACGTTTTTTTCTGGGTTAACACTGATTGCAATCTACATTGTGTTCGCACGTCACCACGTCTTCTATTAATATCAATCAATAGATCTACCGGCTACACCTTCATATTAAATTGATGAAAACTCAAAGCTTCCAGGCCCCGAAAGTGAATCTCATTAGTTTTACCTAAATGCATCATCATCAGATATGATTCATCCAGAAACACATTTAATAAATATTCATAATTTATATAATCATGAATGCTCATCAAAAACATTTAAAACATGTTTAAACATTTATTGCTTGCACGCTTGTATTCATTTGAAACCCAACACCTCACACCTGTGCAGTTAATGTACCTAACTATTATAAAATGTATCGACCTAATCTTTCTTCATGTTTTCCATGTAATCAACTCAATTGAAACGAAACAAAATTAGATTTGTTGAATTATGCAACCCAATACTTAAAAGAAAATTCGTGTGACATGGTACACATGCTTACACAATAAATTACAGTGATATATGCGCACTAAAAACAAAATTTAATTATAAAATATTCTACGCTGGTTTACTTGGATATTTATTACGACGTCAGCAATGAAATGCACTTATTTTGAACTTTATCAACGTGCACGTGATGTCGACACGCGATATTTTCACGCTGGAATTAAAACAACAATAAAATTATACATCATAACCTGCAAAATGTACCTTTACATATCTGCAACCAAACATACACAAGCTACCGCATACATTGTTTTTTTATGTTTTAACGCGTTATTATACATTTATCAAGTGTAACGTAGGTTCTCTTAGTGTTTGAAGACGAGATGAAACTTGATCCACAATTGACACTTGATAATTAGACCACACCGTGTGGTTTTTACGTGATGAGTGCGGGTTAGAGACCACCGGGATAAAAAAATGAATTTGAGCGCGTTTTAAGATTATAAGGGTTGTAGAAGTGATATATATTATAAAACCTACATTAATTAATAGGTACGTATATGTTTATTATAATATTATAAATGCAAAAGTGAGTTTGTTTGTTTGTAACGTTTTCTAACGGAAACTACTCAACCGATTATCAAGAAAATTTGTACGCATATATTCAAAGATATTCCGAGGAACATAAAATACTTCTTGATTGATAATTTTAACTTAAAGGGGGTTAAACTAAGGGATGAAAATTGGTATAGTGATTCAATCATTTTTACTCAAAATACACGGATAAAATCGCTGTAAAAAGCTATTTGTGAGATATTTTAACAATAATTTGTCATTTTTTCCCTTGATTCATTAATAATATGAAAGAAACTTATCTAAATATTATGGTTTCGAGCACATCTGTATCACCATCAATTAACATTCAACTTTTACCAAAACACAGAACGATTAGCAAGACACAGGAACTAAGAGATTAAAATATTAACAAGATTAACTTCTCCGCCTCCCTAGGTAGCGATGTTTTGATGCCTGATGCGTTCCTCATGTGTCAGAAGTCCAAACATGCAAGATTCATCTCTTCTGCACCTCGAACACATTGATATTTTCGTTCATTTTTCTCTCGTCTCACTTTCGAACGTAAACAAATCGTGTTTACACACGTTAAAACGACTTTTATTTTATTTCTTCAAAAAAGAGTCGGTAGCGAGGGAAAAACATAAAATTTGACTACAGATGAAGGTAGAATTTAGGTGAGGCTGGATGGTTTTGTGGGCGGAGAAGGTAAGTTTTACGATTCCAGATGTTTAACTTGCTTCTTGCATCAACAGAGTCAACAGTCCCCGGAACGCAATGCATGGCATATTGGTCTTAGATATTTACTTTAATTAACGCGCAGGTGAGAGAGAACCAGAACATACTCGAATACGATATGTTTGCCAGGCAGCCCGAAATATTATATTTAACAAAATGGCGGACATCAAAATGGTCAAAATACCTATAAGAATAATCGTTTAAAAGTGAGAAAAATGAAGAAAATATGAATTTGTCACAAAAATATCTTCAGAATTCATTGAATTATTCAATAGATTATGATTATGATCTTTTTAGCAATAATTATTACTGCTTAGTGCAGTTATCATTCATTGCAACCATTGCTACGTTAGTTTACCGACGGCAATGGCAAAATACCTATAAATTTCCAGAATATTTCGGAAATGAGTATTAAAAATTTAAATTTACGCTTACCCAATTAATGATCCTTACTTTGTAGTTTTATTAAGATTCACTTTCACAATTGTTTATGCAGAATATTCATGATATAAAATATTTGTCACTAGTTTAAATAATTGTATGCACAATTTGTCTCTGGTGTTCTCAAATGTTTTGAATCACATATCACTGACTGAACTTGTTTGGTTGATAATAGAAGTTACAAGAGTTTTGTCCGAAGTCTTCCGAAGGAACGGCGCGGCGCGATCGCTGGATGTCGGATGCTGGGATGCGGCCTGCTGGCGAGCGCCCGGAGCGGATCTGCGCCTCCTGCCCGGCGCTCCTGCTCTCCCCCGTGGTATGCGAGAGTCGTGCAGCGCACGTTCGCGTCGTCGTCACCTCGAAATCACGCCCTTTCGCGTGCTATTTACATTCAAGCATATGTAGGTATGTTCGTACTTGTTTAAAATTAAATAAATACATTTATTACTTTTACAATTACCTATGTATAGGTAAACTTTCAAGTTTAGAATTATATTTTTGTGTGAATTTTATCTGTCTGTATTTATTATTGATATGAGTAGAAAATTTTAAAGGGTGAATTAATTCAAAATGTTAAAATGATGGATTTTTAACAGCTCTGTTATCTTTTCGAGTAGAATTTTTTTTCTTGCTTTTATTTATTATTTTTTATTATTATTATTTCTATTATTGTTTCGTTTGCAATTTAATCATATTTATTTTTTATTGAATTATCGTCGATATTATTTATTTCCATTTTAGGTACCTATATATCGTGTAGTGTTACCTACAATTCATTTTAATTTGGTTTTTATTTGGTTTTAAATTATTATTTAATTTACTGCTCAAAATGCTAAATATGTTAAAAAATAAAAATAAATTGTAACACAACATAAAATAGGTAATACAAAATTGAAATAAATTTCATTTAAAACTATTTTATAACCATTTTTTAACCGATCATAAAATATCTGCGTTTTCGTCAATTTTCGATTAAAAATAAACAAATATTTCAATTAAAACTTATATTTTCTCATTCATTATAAATCAAAATTAATTAAACATAAATATTACCAATATTTACATTTACAATTTCTGAAACAATATCCAGCACAAGTTTAGTTAAAACAGATTGATTTACAAAATGCGCTTATCCCCGAATTGTGAAATATTTGTTTGATCACGTTTCATTATTTAAACAAGTTATTTGCCTTCAAATTCATTTACACGCATATTGTTTCATTGGAAAGAAAAAAAAACTGCAAATAAATGAAATTCATCCATTGATGCCTGCAATGAATAATCGCGCGTTTTGAGAGTCGGACACGTTTGGTTAAACACTAAACTCTCATTGATTTCGAATTACAATCGTATAAATATTTGCGCCTGTTTATTGTTGATGTAAGGCGATATTTTCGATACAAAATAACGCCGAAACACATGACGTCATATTCTTTTGAGAAAACAAGGATCAATTACATTCGGAAATGTTTTGCTTATTGTTTTAACGTATATTCAATCCGTAAAAATTTATTTATATACAAGAATTTCAGATTAATCAGATAGCTATAATTATAGCAGTCTATAACAAAAATATTAAGATTTCTATGTAAAATTTTATTTATTTTCATTTTTAAATACAAAAATATCGTGATATGTTAAAAATTAATTTGTTTTCGACTTTTTTGGCAGTTTCAGTAGTTAATAATTAAAATAATTGACTACAAATAAATAAATTCTCTATAATTTCCTAACCAATTCACTTTTTGGCATTAATCATTGCAAAGTGACCATTAAAATGATTTAAAACAATTTTAACAACGTAAAATTTTGACCTATTGCAGTTTATTTAAAGCTATGAGCAAAACGCAGTACAAATATGCGTTTTGCGAGTGTCTTTCCACTTTGCGTGCAACGCACCGCAAAGCAAAAGACTCGCAACTGCCTCGTGCAGCATCATCTCATCATCTCTCCACAGCATCTTTCTCTCCCCCTACTATTATCAGTTTTGGACACTGTGCGGGGATATTGCTGCCCGTGGATGCGCCCGTTATATAGTGTTCGAGTACATAGCGTCCACCAATCCACGCGCACAGCCTGCCATAATATGGCTTCTGGGACGCGACGATTTCTGCGCGTCGTGCTCACTGCGCACGAAACAAACACAAGCGCAACTCAACGAAAAGTTTCAGAGATTTCTAGAATGCTTTCACCGCCCGCGCTGCCGCACTTTATGCTTCAACTGGGTTTGTGATGTGAACTTCAAGGTGCGCTGATTGCTTATGATTCATATCATTCTGTGAGTTTATGCTTGAGAATTCCGAGGATTAACATCAATAAGTTAAAAATCAAAATGGACGTGAAATTTTGGAATATTACCCAGTTTTTAGATTTTTACCAATCTGACTTATTTCTTCAATTATTTATAAGATCTTGAATAGGTTTAAAAGTTTAATTAAATGAAGGAAATTAATCTTATCAATATGTTAGGTACCTATGCGGTACCAAAGAATTTTGACTGATTCCGTTGATAGTTAAAATGTTGTTGTGCATGTATTCATCTTCCATGAATAAAAATCCAGCTGTTTTTTCGATTTCATCCGGATTAACCTATAGAAACAATAAATAAATCTTCAAATTATAAAAAATTATGAAAAAAAGCAAACGAGTACCTGAAAGTGTTTCAAATTAATGTCTATGTTCCTCTGGATATTCGGTATAATATACGACTCAATATTGTATTTTCCATCAAGAGTTTCCGCACGAATATATTTAAAGAAATGCGTCGGGACCGCAACTTGATTTTCACCAATAACTTCATAGTAAACAAATTTTGAGTTATTTGAGTAGTCACTAAGTAAAATTTATAAAGTTAATAAAAGGTTAGAGAACATGTGTAGTAATTTAATACCTGGGTTTAAACAAAGGACCTGAACACACATAAACATTTCTATGTTCTGTAGTAAGTGTCCGAACATGCGTTTCCAATAAATTCCATATTCCTGAATTTATTTGAAAATGTTGTGGCGCCATGTTTGTCAAGTAAAATGTATTTAGGTAATCATAAGCAAGAGATACATGATTTGCGGCTGGCGCAATATGACCACGAGAGTATCCGCTGGATTCATAATCAGCATTAGTTGATCTAAAAATATTTGTTTCTTACAACACATAAAAAGAAATTGTTTCTTAAATATAGAGTTTCCTTGTAGGCAACCCAATATACACATTGTGTGTTATTTTGTTGAATTCTCACCTGAAAAGTTTATGAACATCTGCATCTTCACTTGTTCTTAATCTATACAGTCTGTCAAAATATCTACACTTCTGTAAACTTCCCCTAGTTATCCGTTCAACGACATACTGTGGAATTCGTTTACTTTTATCGTAGTTAATAACAAAATTTCCCATTTCCCGCAGTTGTGTGCTGGGAATCGATTTAATTTCGACGATATGACTGAATAACACACGCACAGTTGTGTATAAACTAACTTCCCTTAGATCTACCTCCACAGGTTGAGACACTTTCACGTATTTTGTTACCTTAATTGACTTTAAGCTTGCCCCGAGTTTATAACCGAAGTAAAAACCGCATCCACTGGCACCAAGCGTCCACAATGTATACTTAACAATCCGACCCATAATGTTACGGTAATATTCTAATAAATACTTGCACTTTACACGTAGGTATATACTGAAATTCTGCTACTTTATGTTAGCTGTGAGACTATCACCATATATCGATTAGTGATAAGATATAATATCTATAAATTTAACCGCATAATGCATTAATTGTATCTGGGTATTTCAGGATCCGGAAAATACAAACATCAATAATTTAAAACATGACGCATTCGATACTTTTGTACATTACAGGTTTCTGTGACTTGTTTTGTTTGTTTTATCTACATTTTAATTTAATATTGCACTTGATGTTCATCAAATGGCATTGACTCAATTTTGTTTGCCATTAATTTTCTTAATACGACTTTTCGATACCCTGTCGAAAAAGAGCAACCCCGCAGCCCGTTCAATACTTTCTGGAGGTACCTGGAAGCTTGTAAGTGGCACTTCATTGTCAATTGCTTCATTTGGCATGACATAAGCTTCCATCTCTAATACGCCACTTGGTGTTTCGCCCACCAAGATTTTGAAGAAATGTGTTGGTACAGCGATGTTCTTTGCACCAATAACTTCATATTTTACATAATTCTTGCCATCATTACCTTTCCTGCAATCAAGTTTAGTCAATTTTACATTCCACTGGCTGCAATGCCTAAATTACCTTGGCAAGTAAAGAGGTCCAGTGCAAACATAAATATGAGGATATGTTTTACTTAATCTCCTTACATGCCTTTCTAATTTGTTCCATGAATCCCTATTAAATCCAACTCCTACTTGTGGAGCCATATTAGTCAAATAAAATGTTTCATCCACATGTTTCTGACTGTTTTTGTAGTTGCCTGCTGCTGCCATGTGTCCTCTATCATAGCCAGACCTTTTATAATCTGAGTTTTCTGCCCTGAAACAAAAAAGTTGCAAATTAAATAGTAACTTAATAACTTTGATTATTTAAACTGCAATCAAACCTAAAATAAGGATGTATTTTTTCATCTGCTTTAAACTCAGACAGTGACCTATCAACAGAATCACTCTTCTTGATGTTTTCAGGTGTAATATGTTCAAATACCCAGTGTGGCACTCGATTCCTTCTGTCATAGCTTAAAATATAGTTCTCAAACTCTCTTATTTGATCAAAACTAGGAAAACCAAAGTGGGTAATGTGTGGAAGACATTGAGATGTGCTTGAGGATTGAACTACAGCTGGGGAGAATGGTGTTGCAGCAGATACAGTGCCAAAAATGGGCAGTGCTGGTAAAACTGGCCACTTGCTTGGTGTGTTTTGGTTAAACTTGCTGTTATCTTCATTCTCTTGTGATGATTGCTTCCCATATTTAAGACGTTCACAGTATGAACCCAGGAAGTACGAAGCAACGCTTATTCCGCTCACCAGCGAGTATTTGAATAATCTTCGTGTTGCCATTACGCTTTGATATTTTTCACTACAGACATGCAGCAGTGAGGTTATATTCTCAACGTTTTGATTTTGGCGAGGTTTTAACGTCTTCCATCGCAATGGAAGCATGCTCAAGTACTCCAGAAGGTCCATTATCACGGGAGGAAATAAAGGAGTTGCGTAAAATTCGAAATAAACTTAAACGAACAATAAAAAGGACCCAAAACGCCCCAAAACCCCAATCTGCAACAGAGAAATCATCTGAAATTGCAACAAAAGGGCATGTTGCAGTTGTTGCAAGGGACGTTTTTGAACAAATAAACAATCAGTCAAGTATAACATCATTCAGCAGTAATAAACAACGAAAACGTCAACAATTAGCAGTGAATTTAGTTGAATTGCAAGCTCAACAAAGTTTCCACAATTCTGTTTTGAGTGCTCATGCAGAACATTGCAAAACTAGTAGTAAAATTAATGCAGTTCCTAATAAATTAGATAAAACTCAGCCAGTTATAACAAAAGGAAAGCATTCTGAGAAACCTAAAGGTAAAAAATTGACTGCTTTAAAAAAAGCTATTGTTAAAGCTGAAAACATTGAATGCCAGTCTGAAGCAGACATCAAAGAGATTAATTATGTTGATAATGTTGTAACACCACATTTGGAATGTTTAACTAGTGATTTTATGAAGAAAGTTGTTGAATTGCAAGAAAAATATTACCAGAAAAATTCTAATAAAGTAGCAATCAAGAAAAGATATATTGTTGGCTTGCATCAGCTTAAAAAGTACATTATCTTAAAGAAAATACATTTGTTTGTTATTGCTACTGATGTAAAACTGCGCTATGAAGATCCTTTGCATTTATTAATTAGGGATTTAACTAGTTTAGCAACTGAAAATGGAATATGCTCTGTTTTTGCATTGAAACGGCGACAAATCGGACGCATAACATTGAAGCATCTTCCAGTCACTTGTTTTGGTGTTTTAAATATTGATGGACTAAATGTAAGTTTGTTTTTAATTCAAATTTAATTAAAATAATGTGGATGCGATTTTCTAGGATGAATTCAAAATATTAGTGGAAGAAATTGCCAAATGTAAAAAAGACTTTATAGACTTACAAACTGAAAGATTAGATGGCGAAGACAACGAAGTTTATAATAATTTATTAGGAAATATTAAATCACTGCTTGTTCATTAATTCTTTATTGAATTTTACTACAAATTGTGTGATTTTGTGCTTTTTCAAACCAGACGTTTTCAACTCCAAGTGCAGGTTTGAAATTATGCAACCAACTATACACTTCGCGCGCATAAACATCGCGTAACGTTTTGAAGGTTTTGAAAGTGCTGTCTAGTTTAAAAATAACAGGTTTATATCTTGCATTAAACAAATACTCATCTCATTGCCCCAGTCGGTAGCCAATGAACCCAAGAGCGATTCAAGATTAAGAAGAATGAGGCGGTTATTGCTTATATTTTGTTTTCTGTGTTCAGCGTCGGCATATCGCAGTAAGTGTTAGGTTATCTTGCACTAAAAAATCATACAAATTCTAAATAAAAACATTTTCTACAGCATTTTATATTAATCCTGGTGATGTCTATGAACGTGTACCTGAAGATGAGGGTTTTCAGATCTTTTGCTACACTGGCAAGCCAAAGTATATTGTTCATTTGTGGCAGACTGTTAATGTAATTATTTCCTCAAGAAAACTAAGAACAAATAATAATAATGTCCTTTCACAGATACAAATCAGTGTACCAAATGATAATTATGAAGTTTATGAAGCAAGTTCCTCAAATTTGGTTGTTAAGGAATACACTGAGCACAGATCAAGCTGGAGAATTAATTTGTTTGCATGGAAGCAAAAACAATTCAATTTGGATCCCTTTAACAGCAGTTGCATTGGCATAGAGAGTACTGAGAATTATAGCATTAAACTGAATGTTATAAGGGTGGATTATTGGAAAGTCTTGAGACTTGTTCTGGGTATTTTGCTGTTCATGTATGCTCAAAGGATGAGTAGAAATACTTTGTTTTACTACATTTGTGGAATTACCTTTGGAATTTGTGCCTCTTTTCTTATTCTCATTTACTTTGTTAGCAAATTGTTCCCAAGGGTAAGTTATTTACAGGAAATTTTTATTATTGTACTATTATCATCATTATCAACAATAAAATTAAAATTTCAGAAGCCAATGATGTACGGCGTTGTTGCGTGCGGCTGGACGGTCGGGGTTTACATCCTACAACTCTTATGGGAGAACGTACGAGTTATTCTTTTAAGTTACCAGACGCATGTGGCTTGGTATGCGTTTATAACAGGAATAATTAGTTTTATAGGTATTTGTACTTGATTTTAATTGTAAAAACTTTATTTACCTCCGTGAATACTTTTTTCCGCAGTTTGTTATCGTATGGGTCCAGTTTCCAACAAACGAACGTTGAATTTAATCCAATGGACGCTGCAGCTTATCGCAATGTGTCTTATCTTCTTCAGTAGTCAGTTTCAGGAGGCTGCGATGGGTCAAATTGTTGTATTACTTTTGTTTCATTTATTCCCACGAAAATGGATTGACAAATCAAAAAGTTTGTGGTAAATTTACAAATGCTCCTAAATTTATGTAAAGATATTAATTTGGTTTTGATATGATCGCCTAGGCAAACACGTTTTCCACC
This sequence comes from Dalotia coriaria, assembly GCF_025399875.1. NCBI lineage: Eukaryota > Metazoa > Arthropoda > Insecta > Coleoptera > Staphylinidae > Dalotia > Dalotia coriaria. Next base: position 3,974,294 of record NW_027045446.1, read on the forward strand.
AAAAATAGTCCCGTTAACGAATGACGAATACTACCACCAAGGTGTGAAGGAAACGAACAAAGCTCTAGAAGATTTACGAGCGTTTTGTTCCAGTCCGGAATGTAACCAATGGAAAATTGTCTCCAAACTTAAAGATTCAAAGAGGTGCCTAACACTTTCTTAAATAATTTATTCTTTTCAGATGTTGCAATAAATATTTGTTCCTTTAGGTTTGCGTCGTTTATTGAAGGCCAATCGCATCTATCCGATCAAGAAATGCTCGAGTATGAAGCATCGATCGTCGACGAAGACGAATACACTGACGATGAGGAGGATAATTACACTGACGACGAGTACTAACCACTCGCGCAGATAATGACTGAAAATTTCATGAAATACATCGTGAAAAGACAAAAAATAATCACAAAAATGTTACAAAAAACACTAACCTGTTAATCTCCACACTTGTAACAATTTTTCAACTTTATCGAAGTAAGCAAAACGTAATTTATGACTGAATAAATGATTTGATACAATAATTTGTATAAAAAATGGCAATTCAACATCAGGGAGTGTAAACTATTTGGTACAAACACCGGAAAATGATTTATTACTTATTTACAAATTTGGTAAAAGTTTACGATGCGTAATTTATTAATGTCTTTCTTTTGCAAATTGTATCCTGTTGTTTCCTTAAACAAAAGGAGTTTTAATCACTTAAAAGCATCCGCTTCCTGTTAAATTTTGCAAGCTAACGTTTATTTTATTCACGAAAATGTACATGTAATTAAAATTATCAAATAGGATTTAATTTTAACGCGCAAATCAATTTTTTTTCGTTTTGCGTATTTATTTGTTACGCAATAGTGAGTCGTTACTCTGATTGGTCAAATTGAAATTGTTTTTGTTTAATCAGAGTCGAAACTCTCGATGGCATTGAACTGATTTAACTTCTTCGCCTTCAATTTTATCCGCGTGCAAGAAGTGCGAACTCACAAACCCGTCGTTTAAATTACCTCTGGTACTTTTCCACTGACTTTTGCGCGCCGAACAGAGGCATTACTTACATACCGCGCATGTACTACTTTAGTACACATTGCAAGTTTTGCAAGTTTTATTTGTTTAGTCAATGGAATTCTATAAGGAAAAAATGTGCAAGAAACGCTTCAATACTTGCAGACTGCGCAAAATTGATGAAATTTAACCTTCATTTTTTACTATATTAATTAAACATTAATTTGATTAAAATTGATACTCATTTAATAAAACGTATCATCACGCATCAGATTAAGTGATTAATCGCCTTATATGAAGTATCCAGCGAATAAATGCAAAGTTTGCAACTTTCTTTTCGGAGAAATTTCGTTTTGATGCCGTTTTTGGACAAAATTGCCTTAATCTCAATCTTTCTCAGTTCACACACACTCTAATTGGACATTTCGATTGATTCAAGAATCTAAAATATCCCACTTTATCAAGTTTATGTTTGTTTCAAACTATTTGAACTGTTTTTTGATAAATTGAGACCAAAACTTGCATAAATTGATTAAATTGAATACAAATTTGACTCAACATTCAACAGAAACATAAAAAATAATTCAGAAAAGAATAAAAACAAATTAAAAGTGTTTAACTTGTTATTATATCATTTTTTCGGTTGGTTCATGACGCATTTTGTGTTTTGTTTCGTCCTAATGACCACACAAGTCGTAAACTGCGCATTCGCGGATTCGAAGTTTACCTACCGCTTGTCCTCGCTCTTGGAGTGTGTTTTACGCTGAAAAGTAATGTCGAAAGATGTGAATGGAGAAAGACGACGCGCCATAACAATCACATTGCCCGCCGCAACGCAATTAAAACCACGCGGGTCGGACGCGTTCCACGGCTCCGCCAACAACTCCAGAAGAGACTTAAGTCTACAAGATGTTTCGCATTCACAATTCGCGCACACTTGACTTAAAAGTTCATTGCACGCATTGCTTTCGAACATACTGTCTGCACATGTGTGTGTGAGTTCCTCGCGTTCTCCGGCCGACGTCGCTGGAATTAGTTGCGCACGCTGAGCATTACGATTTTAGTATCACGAATTCTAAAAATAGACGCGCCCGGCATGCACAATACATGCGCGTGTATAAGAATCCATGTGTTGGACACACTGTTGTGTTCACATATGCATGCGGGCATAATTTAAAACCAGTAATGGGCATTCGGCGCTCTCCTTCTTGTTCTTCGATGGCGCGAGCGCGCTATCTATCTATCGATATGAAGAGTTCAACGATTTCTTAACAGCCGCTGGCGTGCGCAGAGACGAGAAGAAGTAGCGTGTGCTTGAGAACGAGAACTTGAGGCGACCTTGTGCGCACTGTCCCAAATCTTTGCCGACCGAAGAAATTGCCCAAGAATGCATGCATGGTCGGACTTTTATTGCAAGTTCTTTTTTTTTTACATAAAACTGACCTTCTCTACAAGCACAGAGAGAAAAAAAGTGATACATGAACAAGACAATATAAATGTTAATAAAATTAGCAATAGTTTATTCAAAAACCGATGAAAAATTGTTCTTTTGGAGTATATTTCTTTGTTTTTGTGAAAATTTTAAATTTCCCATTGTAAAACTTAGAAACAAAAAGTTTTGTGATTGAAACAAAAACAAAAACCGTTAAAATCGTCCTTGACAATGCGAATAATAATAAAATTAACAATATTTTATGCAAAATATGCTTAAATATTGTACTTTTGAGTATTACTTTCTGTTTTTACAAAAAAATATTTTTTGTTGTAATTTAATAGTGAAGAATTCAATGGACATTGAAGAATGTGACACATTTACTATTTCCACTAATAGAACTAAATTAATCGTTAGAAATTTCCATCCGTTCATAAAACAATTCCAACAAAAGCAATAAAAATCTCGGTGTTCGATTGAAGCACATAAATCACATTATGCGGAACCGCACGGCGCAATTAAAAACAGATAAATGTTGAAGCGCTCAAAGTTAAACGAACCGCGTTTGCTCCAATCGCCACAATAAAATTGCATTATATCGTCAGCGTTTTCATTACGATTATGTACGTAATGACGATGGTAGCTGCCCGATGTTATTGTTATTGCTTATTAAATATTTAAACTATTGTGCCTTGCGCGCCTATATGCTGATCGATTTCGGCTGATGCAACCACGGCATTCTGTTACGACTTACAAATGTAAAAAAAAAACTGTACATGCTTATAATTAACTTTTTTTTTACTTCATATGAATTAACTGGAATAGTACTAATTTTTGTATGATGCAAGAGTAATGATCAGGAAATAATCTAAAAGGAATCAATCTGAGATAAGTAATTAAAAAATTGCAAACATTTGTTTTATCAGAGTAAAATGGTGGGAAAAAGATGAGTATGAACAAAACTAGTACTAATTTTTGTATGATACAGGAGTATGGATCAGAAAATAATGAGAAAAGAATGAATTAATGAAATTTTCGCAAAAAAATTGGAATAAATTGCCAAAATTTAATCAAAATTATTTCAATTATTGTAAAATAATAGAAGAAAGCTGTGAATAAACACAATTAGTATTAATTATTATATGATACAAGAGAAATTATCAGAAAATATTCAGAAAAAAATTAATTTTTCTAAAAATTTGCAAAAAAATTTCTCTGCACTTGAATTCCATGAATACTATATTCATCACAGTGAAATGAAAGCTGTGAATGAACTAAACACACCTCGACACATATGAGTATCATAAACTGTACTTCCATAGAGACGACATAACTGTTTGCATGTTTGAGCACATTTTCTATTCATATCGTTATGTAAACGTTGAAATCCTGCGCCTCTGTGTGCGCCCGAAAGAAAAAGAAGGTAGGTAAGTAAAAATAAAATAAAAATGCGGCCGGATTACGCAACCCATCTTAACTAAAGTCAAGTTATCTGGCTTGGGACGTTGAAGCGGCGTCGAAACATTGAATGAAGTCGAACGTTGCTTGGAGAGGTTGGTTGCACTCCCAGTCACAGACAATCCGATTCATTCATACTTCATATACACACGTCGATATGAACCGTGTGTTGTTGGTTGTTGTGTGGAAGGCAATGCAATGAATATTCATTCATTCAGAGAATCCGAGAAAGTTGAGAGCACGAAATTTGTGTAGGATAGATATATCTATATAAGCTGTGTATTGATTGATGATGTAAGACGTGTCAAACACGCCGAAATCGAATTTTTGTTGCGTGTAGGTCGGCTGTGTGGTAGGGCTTTGATGGATGTGTGGCAATCTGATGCATTAATACATTATTCAAAACGGATGTTTTAGTTTTCATTCATTATGCAGAATATTCATGTGCTTGCGCAATTTACACGCAAAATTCGGCATGTTGTATTAACATGTTGTGGATTAGTCATCGGTTTTCCAGACGTAAAAATTAAAACAAAAAAAACAATTTTGACCAGTTGAGTTATGTTATGTTACCCTGTAGACATTTAGGTTATGATAGGTTATGTCAATTTTGTTTCATGTCGTATTTCCGCGTTACTTTTGTTAAATTCGTGTTTTTAGCACTCTTAAAACTCGCTAATTGTTTCCATTGAATTAACATGTGTTAAACTTAAGTAAATTCATTGAAATGTACTAGCATAGTAATGGAAATTACGTGTCGACGATTTGCGCACATGCAAAAATATCATATTTAGAAAATTGCCATACGTTTGCATATTTTTTGTCGATTAGGTTCTTGTAATCTGCTTCTTTATTTCGCACACGTGTCATTGCAGCAAGTACGCATATGGTATGGTAAAAGTAAAATTTGCACATACCTACCTGCAATTATCAATTTATATCATAATATGCAGAATTATTTATGCGGAATTATGCGCGGCGAATACAAATGTTGATTTATGTAATTGATGTTTATCACCGGTGTTGATTGGAGTAATTAATTTAATTGATAGTGTCACATATGCACACACTCAGTAATTATACTCTACTTAAGAAAAGGGAATTAATTTATGAGTTTAGCAAGAGTAGCGGGTGTTTTTTGATCTTTTTAACGTGAGTTTCTAGTTCTGTAGAGGAAATCAACCTACATAACCTCATTTATCAGCTTACAATTGACGTATTTTGTAGGTTATGACGCATTGACGCTTGATGCATATGTGTAAGATTACAAAACGACGTTTTTATATACAGTAGAGTCCGGTTATAATGACATCGAAGGGAATTGACAAACACGTCATAATAAGCGGACGTCATACAAACCGTTTTGTGAAATAAAAACACCGTAATTACAAATGTATATAAATGTATACATACATATTAAATTAAAATCAAAATTGCACATAATTACACATACAAGAGTATTTTTTACTGTTTTAAATAATCTGTCATTTTTGTCTGCTTTTGTTTTTTTATTTTATTGTAAAAACAGCCTCTAATACTATTATAAATAAACATTTTTTGCACAGTAACAAACACAAGAAATACATGACACAAATAATTAGACACAAACAATAAATTCATCTGGGGCAGCGTGACGAGTTGTGAGAAGATAAGTAGGAACTGTTCTTAGATTTCAAAGTTGTGTTATTTATGGTGCGATTCTGTGTTCACCACTTAACAAACGAACGTACGAAAGCTCCAAGACGCTTCGTACGGCGAAGTTATGGATCGGCCTTAAGTGGTATTCTGAGCGCGCATCTATATCTTTACCTAAAGTCAATCCCGCTGCACCCTAAAATTTGACAGAAAGCGCGCGAGTTTCAAATGTATGGGTTCTTCAATTATTCAAATATGCAACAAATATGTGTTAATACTTATTATTTCTATTTCGGTTCAATACTGACGTTTGAAAAGTCGCAATCAAAAGTTGTTATTGTTCATTGTTTTGATTTTTAAATTACCTTCGAAGAAACACAATCAAAAATATAAATAATCTTTTATATGCTACGTATTTGGCTCATTATCAGCAAATACTTGTAAAAATTGACAAAATATTTATCTCAAATTTATTGTTTTAGGAGTTTTTTAATTTGAAATTTTGCTTGAAAACGTGGAATTTTGCATTTGAAAAATACAGATACACTCGATGCGTGCAATTCTTTGTCATCTTCATCTTTTTTCACATCTGCTGAGCACACGGCTCGGCAAAATATTCCACTTACCAATTTCGATGAATAGGCAGACTGAGACAGCAGACGACCGAGTGCGGTTGTGAGTGAGAACGAAGAGCTGCGGTAAGGCAGTTTCACCCGCGCCAAGAGAGCAGCGCATGCGTACAACATGTTACGAAGGCTATCGGCACCCTCAAGCTGCTCGAAAAATTGAGGCGACCCGAACCCTCCAAAAGACCTCCGTTGGGCACTCAGAATTGCAATTTGCCTTCGTTCGACAGTACGGCACTTCGGGTGCTGCTCAGAATAACACCATTAAGGTAAGAAAATCGGTCATGTTACTTGGTTTGCTAGGACAGGATTGGTTAAGATTTAATTGGTTTATGAGGGTGAAAAACAGACCAGAAGGTTAATTTGGAAAATACGGATTAATGGAAAATACGGATTAAGTCGTGGTCAAGGTACTGCTGCCCGAATGCTTATGTTTATTATTTAAGCATTTGGTCTTTCCGATAGTAAATACATTAAAGTAATTTGACAATCATAAAAGAAATGTAGCAATAAATATAAAAAGTTCGCCACGTGTCGAACGTCTTCGGGAATCAACGAACATTACCGGAGGTGTAAAGAATCATGTTGGTCATTATAACCGGACATAATCTATAAAAATAGGTCATAATAAGCGACATGTCACTGTAAGCGAAGTCATTATATCCGACTTTTTTAAAAAGAATTTTATATGAAAACCAAACTTCGTAGTGTAGTTACGTCATAATAACCGGTTGGTCAATATAAGCGGAGTCATAATAAACGGATTCTACTGTAATCTAAATTAAAAAAGTGAATTTAAAATTTTTGTGATTGTGAACCAACTGCAATGCAACACAAAGGGTAAAACATAAAAAAATATTAATTTTACACAAAATCTAGTTGATTCATTTGCACTAAAAAGTCCTTAACACACTATCAATCACTTGACATAAATATTAAAGATGTCAACACACGTGTATAATGGAAAAGTTACATTTCCACACTTCAAGTAGCATTCGCGACATAATGCAAGTAATTTATTGTTGTAACAATGTTAAACAAACGCGACATATTCACGAAATGATTATTATAACAGAAACAAGTGATACCTAATTCAAATAGCAACAGTTGTGCTATGTAATTCGCGTCAAATTACGTATTGTACACTTTTTTAAAAAATTTATCGTGTGGTAGAACAAATTTTTTAATATTTACTATATTTGCAATAATTTTGTGGGAAAATACGACCCGTGATACACTCACATCGTTTGTGTGAGTTTATATAATGTCCCACATGTTTTAATTACGATATTTAGTGACGCATGTCGAAGGGTTTTTGTGTTTTACACTTTTGACGTTTTTGTTTCATTATATTCTTCATAAACAATTAACAGTTACGCTGTTAAGTGGTTAGGTTTTTAGTTGGTATTAGCAGATGTTTAACATAGTAGGTAATGACAAAGCACTTTTACCATTATATTTATAATAAATGATACTAATTGTTGAAATGTTCTAGATATTCTCTTGGACAAGTTATTAAAATTTATGGGCTAAAATTCCGTGAGCAATAAATATCACACTTTCGAAATAACATGTATTTTGATATAAAACAATAAAAAAAAAACGGTTTATTTAAACAAGTTTTGCATTCATTATATCACTGGATGCAACCTTGGCATATTCGTTTTATTATTTTAATAATAACGAAAACTAGATCATGTAATATGTGATTTTTTAAATTGTGCAGTATTAATAAATTTTATTTGCTCATTATTTCCGACGAAAAGTTTAATTATTACTTAGATTTAAGTACATCTCGTAAAAAAATGTAGTGAGGAAGTACTTTAAGGTTGAGAGTAAAAAAACATGACATTTTCTATAAAATACGCGAAAACTGGATTCCTGTGGCTACGAGAAAGTACTTGATCATCATTTTAACTCAATATGATAATTATATTACTAATAATTTATAAAATATTCATTGATTTTATGATAGTAGTCATGATTAAGGTTAATTTCTACTTTATGCAACCCATTTGACAATAGTGTTGTTATTGTGTCGCCATCTACGACCAATCAACATAACTTAATCTTAACATAACCTAAACTTGTCAAAACCTAAACTTGCAGTTCAAATTCCATCAAAATTTCATATTTTTCATATTTTGCTTGCAGTATAATATGATTCGAATAGATAATAAATTAACGATAAAAATAAAAATCACGCCATTCACAGCATCACAGCATAAATTAATTAATACGCAAATTACGGCCGTAGCGTTTGCAAATTTGTAATCCATGATCACTAGTTCCGCGGCAAACATGTTCATGAATTAATTACAAAACTGCAGCAAATACAATATCACTACAACCACATTTTTATAAGAAAAGAGTAAACAATATTTGAACTTGTACGATGGTGACGTAAAAGCCGAGCCTCCGTTTTTAATTAAACATTATTCGCTCCACTCGAATATTAATTTTATCGAATATTTTACAATTCCAGCACGAGTTATATAATAATTTATCGGTTATTTTCCATGCGCCACACGAAACGAATATTATTGACTACATTAATATTTATATCTATTCATTCCATCATATATTGTTTAAATAAAATTGTGTGTGCGCTTAAATATTACGATGTGCACTTACTTATATGAAATAAAACTGCCGTACGCTTTTTTACGCGATGATTTAAATAATTTACGAGATCGTTTTGTTTGCGGCACGCTGTTGCCATGTCGACATTCGTTAGTTTGTTATCCGACGCTTAGGATAGGTCAACAACTTTGTGTATTAATATGGTACTTGCACAACAATTTTATGTTGTATGTAATTCTTGTTATCAAACTGGAACTGCGTATAAACAAAAATTGATTCCTGAGAAACGACGCTATTTTAAATCAATCGAATGTGAATTTATTTTCGTTGTTTGTTTATTGAGATGAATGCTCTTGTCAACAGTGGATTGCGGAGAATAAGAGAAATATTCCTATGTTATATGAAAATGTGTGATTATCACGCTTGAACTTTCAACTGTGTGGATCATGCTAATAAACCTCGATGTGTATTATCAAGTGACCTAAATATTATCAAAAATTGCAAATTGTTTGGTCAAAAACATTTTGTTAACATGTTACTTTAATTTATTTTTGAATCCAATCGCGTTTTTTTAGATTTTAGCTTATTTTTAAACATAAAGTTAATAATATATATAAAGGCAATATTTAATGGACAATAGAGAAGAGTTTATCAAATTATTTGACAATGTTTACGTAGATTTACTCAAATACATACGTAATGAAACACGTAATACATTTTTGTTTTACTTTTACTTTTAAAATTTTAAATGCGCTTAGAAATAACTATTATCTTATCAAGTTTTTTAAATGTCTTACATAACTTCAAATTTTCAATGCAAAATTCAAAAATATTTGCTTTTTATGGCATATAACCAAAGAAAAGGGGTTTTGAAAAATAAAAATTAATTCCTAGATAAGGTTATGGCATTTTACATAATTGGCAACACTGCAAACTTTACCGTTTGACAGGTGCTGTCGTAAAATGGCAACAATGCAGTGGGTAACATTTCGATTCACTTCAAAAAAGTTTTATTTAATTTTTGACATTTTGCTTGATATCATGATACACGAAGTCATGATATATTAAAGTTAAAAGTAATAATAGAAGTTCAGTTTATAAATGAGTTTAACAATATCTTTTGTTTCCTTGCAATAAACAAAAGTATATGACTTCTATTGTCTCTAATAATATCTCTAATTATATTTAGCAGACAAATATAATTTACGAACTGATTCATTCACTTGAAGAAAGACTCAGGTTAATTCTCCCTAAGCTTTTAATAACTCCAGATTATTATTATTATTATCTGAACACTTGTGAACTCGTCCTCGCACAAAGAAAGCTTGAGAGCCTCTCTCGGTGCATATTTCAGTAAAAACCTTGACTAAACAAACATTTTCATGAGAATTATCAATGAATCTCAATTTATCACTAATCACACATCACATGTTGCATTGTTTGTGCTATTTTTTCTTCAAATCGATCAAGTGGCAACGCTTGCAATCTCGACAAATCTAAATTTTAAAGTAATCTCGAGATGTCAGCTGATTTGTAATAGAACTTGTTTTTTACAACAAACAATTTCGAATTTGCATTGCTAATTGCAGCCATGCAACCACGATTGCAACAGTGTTGAGTTATGATAATTGAATAAAAATGCAATTTTTTTATTACCAAAGGAATCTGTTAGTTAGCAACAAGAAAAAAAGAATTCTAAGAAATTTTAGATCAAAGTCTTCCTTCTTTGAACACATGAATCATTTACATAATTAAAGTGTGATTTCCGTATTGTTTGTTTATCAATTATCATCATATTGGCAATGTAGCAATCGGTAATAGTATTGCACTAGAAAATTGAATGTTGTACTTAGAACGAAATAAAGTGCTGATAAAGCAAGCAAACAACCTTAAATGGAAATTAAGGAACTTATTAGAGATTTCACAGAAAAATCGTCATTACTTGATATTAATTATTAATATTTGTTGAGGCTTAACTTTCATACTTTGTACTCTCTTTGTCGATTCGATGACAGTACGTCACTTGTTTGCTTGTTTAGCTACTGGCGTAATTATTTACATAAACTTTTATTGTCCTACATTGTCGTAATAATTTGTTGTTGAAATATTCAATAATATCACATCTGGTTTTAACATAAATATTTAGAATTTAAATGGAACACTAACTTGACAGAGAAAAATGCAACACTGTCAACTGACGAAAGATTGATCGCTATTTTCAAGGTTATGAGTTAAATTCTTGAAGAAAAACGTTTATTAGGTTGCATACATTGAGTAGATGTCAAAATATAACCTACAGTGTTACAATTTTCAACTGTCACTTCTTTAATACTCAATATTAATACTTTAAGCTTAAGTTTTTTCATAAACTTTAAATATTTGTGTTGTAAAGATGTCAAAATATAATTTTACAACTTTATATCACCACAATTGATATCAGTTTGTAATTTATCTTATCATTTGCATCTCAACATTTAGTGACAATACATAAATGTGAATTACCTTGTTTGAAGTTTCATAGTAGTGCTTAATCTTTGAACTTATGTTTATAATGTACTAAAATGTTGCTGTCATTGATATTTCAACAATTATATCAGCCATTTTCAAGTGGAACGTGGAATTGATTTTTTTAATTGCATTAATATCACTCAATTCAAGTATTATTTGATCGTAAACGTAGATTTACTACGATATTTCGTAATACTTCAATTAAGTGGGTATTATTTAATGTTTAAAAAATCAAAAATTCCATAAAAACTGATTTATCTACCTCCTATAAATTTAATATCGCCTACTTCACAATGATGGAGCCTGTTTAAGTGTCTGGTATGTCCGTTATAATACTTATCACTAAATTGAACAATAAAATCGCTATTGCAAATAAAATATTCCGCACCATCTAAAACAACAAATAAATTTTGTTTTATTGCTAAGTGAAAATTATTAAGCTGTAATAAATATTCTATTAGACTTAACCTCACTTTTAAACTATTTGGTGTAAATTTTGAGGTTATGTCAATCATTTCAATCTAAATCACTCAAAAATTTTAGGATTTGCTTAATTTAATATTAATTTAGTTGATATTTAATTAGTTCATGAATTAAACTTGCTTGTGATGGCAATGTGTTCGAATAATTCAACTCTAAACTATGAAATTTAACAGATTCAACATCTGTCGCACGCCAACCATTTTTGAACGCCTCGTGGCGGCATTTTGTCATGATACTCGTACTTTTGACAACCAAGTGTTCTTTTCTTTGCTGCCTCTAGTTTTCGACCAGCCCACCTTTTTTCGCGAGCATTTCGGACAATCGCCTGACTGTGTCAATCAATATTTATGGGTCAAAGGAAGCAGCAGTGATAATAAACATTATGCGCGAGAGAAATTAAAATACAATGCATGCTATCTGTCAAACGCACCGCGTACTAAAGAAAACAAGTAGTTAATCAAATTAAATTCGATGCATGCGCAAGCGCGTCAAAATTCTCCTGGAATTTTTATTTTTCGAAAAAAAAAAGTTATTATTGTTGTTAATACCAGTAGTTAAATACTTTTCGCATTTCGCTTATCACCGCTCGTGTGTGGTGCGCAAAAATTTATCACTTTATAGCCTCGTGCGGTCAACAGTTCACTCTGTCGATGGTGCCGGCGGTGGCGAAGGCGACGGGAGGCGGTTTCCAGCGCGTAGTGATAGAAATTATCAGGCGATGCGCGCGCCACTCGCGCTCAGCTCGAATTCGAATCCGCATGAAAACAATTAAAAATATACGCAAGAATTTCGAAAAGTCGCTTTATAGCTTATGTACTAGCAGAGTGCGATGTGTGCATGTGTGTTGTCTTCGAGTAGGGGGAAGCAGATATAGTAACCTTTGCTTTTCGTCCCGTGTGTAGTGTATAGTGCGTTCCAACGGCCAACCAGCAACCAGTCAGTCGCTAGCACGTACGACGCACGCGTCGAGAGCTTTTATCGCAAAACACGCTCAAAATTGAAACAAAAAATAATCGAGTTTTTATCGCGAAAGTTCATTAAGCGAAACAACATTATACTAAGTGGATTAATTAAACTAATTGGTATTTTAAGGTAAGTTACAAACACAAAAAATTTTAATTTAAAAAAATGTGATAAAATTTTCGGCGGGTGATAATAAAAATAAAATTAAATTATTTTTACATTAAAGTAATCTAAAAGTAATCTATTACTTAAGAGGTAAAAAAGATTCATTCTTGGCGCCAAAAATTTTACTACAACTCGCAGCACCCAAAAATTGAATTCTTGGAAAAAGGGACCGGCAAGGGGCGCCCGGTATGTAATTTACGCACCACGAGGAATTTCGAAATGTGCGATGATGCCCGACCGGCCATAACCAAAGCGCGCTTCCTCACGCGTCCCCGTATCACATGGGAAATGAACACAATCGGTATCTGTAACACGAAAACGAAATCAAAAACACGATACAACTTCACACGCTTTGAGAGTCGGGACACTCGCCGAGCGCGCACTTTGCGTCGCAGCGAAATTCCAACGCTTCCAACGCCGACCGGTTCGGTCATAAATATTTATTATTTTCGTGTAAAAACAGAATAAAAACCGGCAGCTCGCCCGCGCGCCGACGCAGTTAGGATTAGATAAGACGCTTGAAAACCGAAAAAAGTCTCATTTTTTTTGTAGGTAATAAGAGCGCCGAAGCGCACGAGGCACGACGGACGACAATTGTGACAGGTCGTAAAATGTAACGCGCGCAAACGCGAATTGTTATCGCGGTTCAACTAAAACACAATAACAATTATTACGTATGATTACGCTGCTATTTGTACGTCAAAAACAAGCGGTTTTGGTGTTTTGGTGTTTTTCAACATATCTAAGCACGTTGCATAAAATTCCCGCCACATGTGCATTTATTAAACCGGAAGTCTATGCACTTGATATTTTTTTCTCAATCAGCAAGTTTCATTTTGTGCACGCAGATGGTGTCCGATTAATGCAAACCTGTTTAAAAGTCACTTGTAATTTCATTTGCAATTTTCAAAAAAAAACCGGTACGGATATTACCTGTGGAAATAAAAGTTTGTCAAAATTGTGTAAGCAGCTGTGTGTGTGTGTTGCAATACATCCGCGGCACGAGCGTCCCGGCGAGCATCTGTTGCATAACGCGCCCCGAATGTGGTCGAATTTTTGGTAAAATGGTACGTGCAAAGTTGCATGCGTAGGGTTAGTGAACCGCGCACGTGGTCGAAGCCTATAAATAACCTCCCTTTCGCCTGGCGCGCCGGCATTCCGCCATGCATTTTTAGGTCGGCGGCCGTTGTCTCCGGTGGTGTGCGTGTCTGCAAGTCATGTTGACAAACAGTTGAGCGAATGAGCGAAATAGTCAAAGACTCAGGAAATTGGGGGACATTTTTATTTATAGATGGTTAAATTGGAAACGGAACTTTTAAGTTTTTTTCAAACTTAAAAAGACTTAAAAATCAAAAGTTTTGCAAAAAAAAAACTCGAAATTTTTTGATTTTTTTAATACAAACTTTAGCATTGTATCAACTCTTATTTATTTACACGTTGTGGCCATGACCGTGTTGCGTTCCGCGTGCGACGAGTGAACGTTTACCATTCGCCGGTGTATTTCTAATCGCCATTGTGAACAGCGAACAGCAATTACATTCACGATGTGGTTTGCCAAAAGTTCGCAAACCTCGCAAGCGCAGCGAAACAGCCAAACAACGAAACGACGAAACAAGTTCAGTGCGCCGATCATAATTCACACACAACTTTCACAAAACACGCATATTTTCGACATTTGCAAAATCTATCTATCGCATTCACACGGCCGGTACAATCGACTAAATATTAATAATTATCGGATTAGACTGGTCACGCAGTGGTCACTGCACGGGGAATTACGTGAAACGTTCACTTTGAATATACAAACACATTTTTAACAAAGTTGTAACTTTGAGAAGGAATATTTCCATCAAGGTGCGATTGCACTATCTAAACTTATAAATGTTTGATATCAAAATATTTAGTTGCGCTAAACAAATACATATATCACTCAAATAGGTTAAAAACTCTAACGTTTTTAACTGATAAGTTAAAGCGCACACAAAATGAAATTTAACGATTTTCGTTTTCTGTTCGTTAACCGACAATTGCCGGAAATGCTAATTTCGTTTGGCACGCATTTTGCGAATTAACCGACTGACAACAATGGCGTATACAAAGTTTAATGTTTCAAGCTCTCAGGAAGTGAAAAAAAAGATTCTATACCGGAAATACTAAATGTTTTTTTCGTCCAAAAGAACGATTGTGACTTAAACTTCCACCATGCATCCGTTATAATGACGTACATGTGTTTTATAATGACGAGCGGCCTTGAAATGCTGTTTAATGTCAGGCTAATTAAAACATCTTCTGTAACGAGTACATGTTCTTCACTTTGTCGGTGCCAAGGCGTTGAGAATCACACGATTGTCTACGCCACGCAATCTAATTGATTATTTCGTATATAATTGCGGCGATAATTAGAAAAAATTAACAATATTAATAGAACGAATGCCACCACGTTCAGGTGCGATGATATAACTTGTAACGGAGCACGTGCTTTGACAAGTTAAGACGTAATCGGTAATTCCGCAGAAAATCGAAAACACGTGCGCGGTTTACAAATTGTTTACAAAACGGTATGCATGATTAATGATGGTAATATTTGTGCAATTTCAGAATTTAAAATGTCGCCACCTAATGGTGTGCCTCCGGAAACGGCCGAGAATGGCTACAGTTTGGTGCCCGCCCAGGAGCAGGAGATGAATGGTACCGATGTTGGGAATGGCGAATCAAAGGCGGCCGACGAGATCGCCGCCGTCGTGGACGAGGTGGCCGAAGACGCCGAGGTGGTGGTACCGCCGGATGGCGGCTGGGGCTGGGTGGTCGTCGCCGCTTCCTTCGCGTGTAACATGGTAGTGGATGGTATTATATTCTCATTCGGCATGTTCATTCCGAAAATTGCCTCCACGTTCAACTCGTCCAGCGCCGAGATCACTCTGGTCGGCTCCTAATGTCTGGATTTTATCTGATGACCGGCCCATTCGCGAGCGCCTTGGCTAACCGGTACGGCTTCCGTTTGGTAGCAATCCTTGGTAGCATATTGGGTGTAGCTGCATTCGTGTTATCCTACTTTTCTACCAGTGTCTCATACTTATATCTTTCATACGGTATCCTAGGAGGTTAGTATTCAGATTATTATTTCGATCGTGCATATTGTCGATCATCTATCTCTCACAATTCACGCCATTTTTGTTGTTGCCACGATCGATTCATTGAATGCTCGCAATTCGTTTCTCGAATGTACTCATTTTCGCTGATATGTGGAGAGTTGCTAGGTGTCGTCCATTCGCATCAAAGGCCAAGAATAATTAATCAGATCATCTTTCGAATCATTTCAGTTTGATTCTACGTCTCTATCAAATAGGAAATTAACAATATGCATTTTTGCAACTTGCAGGTATCGGTTTTGGATTCATCTACGTTCCGTCTGTGATCACGGTTGGATTCTACTTTGAAAAGTATCGCGCCCTTGCGACTGGTATCGGTGTATGCGGGTCAGGAATTGGTACCTTCTTATTTGCTCCAATTTGCACCGCTCTGATTGAAGCCATGGGATGGCGTAAGGCCCTTTTGGTGCAAGGTGCTATAGTGGGAACCTGTGCCTTCTACGGATCTCTCTTCCGCCCGGTGAAACCCACGAAAGTGAAAGACCTTAAAAACGCTGAACGTAAAGAATTGATCATGGACAGTGCAAAATTACCTCCGCAGACACGTATTAAGATGGAGAATGCACTGAAGCACATTGCCAACAGTCACCATTCTCTTCACCACAGCCAAACCACTATTAATAAGATCTTAGGTGCTAACAACAACGCGGATTATCCTACTGTAGCGGATGTGTATCACACAATCACCGTACCCCAAACCGGAAATACCGCACCACCAGTAGTGATGGAGAAACGTTTAAGTGTGCCATTCTTGAAAGACTCTGACAAACCTTTGCTTCAGAGCAAGGGTTCTACGCCTGTTATTGTTCCCAGCCGCCGACCTTCTTATCACCGAACCAGGACCAACTCTGAAGTTGGAGGACATTCTAGGTCTCGCCGCGGGACACTCACAGACGTCAATCGACCCATGTACAGAGATGATATTTTCTTTGGTGCTTCCCTTACGCGTCTTCCTCAGTACCAATCACAAACTTCGTTGAAGTACCATCTATCTGTAACACGTCTTCCTACTAAGACTGATATTGAAGAAGAGGTTGAAGAAAACCGTCAGTGCACACTTTGCCCTGAAGCTGTCCGTCGTACCCTTGCAACCATGTTGGATGTGAGTCTGTTGAAATCACCATCCTTTATTCTTCTTGCCCTCAGCGGGTTCTTCACCATGATGGGTTTCTACGTACCATTCATGTACATTGCTGATCGCGCTAGTACCATCTACGGTTGGAATGAAGACGTAGCAACATATCTTCTCTCAGCGATTGGTATCACCAATACAGTTGGTAGGATTCTTTGCGGGTCGTTGAGTTTCTTCCCCAAAATATCCACTCTCATGGTGAACAATATCGCTATATCTATTGGAGGCATTGCGACAATCATGAGCGGATTCTCCTCGTCGCAGGAATACCAGTTCTTCTACTCCTGCATTTTTGGTCTTGCAATTTGTGAGTGTACTCATTTCTATTTTCGCCACGTCTAGTTCTAATCTAAATTTATTTGCAGCCTGCTTTGCGTCGCTGAGGTCAATTCTGGTCGTCGAACTTCTCGGTTTAGAGAAGCTAACGAATGCGTTTGGACTGCTGCTGTTGTTCCAGGGAATGGCAGCCGCCGTCGGAGCGCCCATTTCGGGGGCGTTCAAAGATGCTACTGGTAGTTATGACGCTTCATTCTACCTCTCCGGCAGCTTGATTCTCTTCTCGGCTATGCTCACGTATCCACTCAACTGGATCAACCGCTGGGAGAAGAGGCGCGCCGACCCCAATGCTAATAAATCAGTGCCGATCTAAGCAGAATTGCATGCGTTTGTAATGTTGTTAAACGAACTCATTATGTTCCTAAGTGATTTCTAAGAGTCAGTCGGACGAAACCAGTAAGTACTTTACTGTCACGCGCGACGTACAAGTGGAGGGAGCGTAGCAGGTGCAACCTCTACAAAACGGAGGCCAATCTTTCAAGACTGATGTTGTATATATTATATTTGTAATTATAGTTAGGGCCGTGACTTGTGAGTGTTTACTTATCGCACAAATTCATCTAAAATTGTTGTTTGATATTATTTATTTGATAATGATCTATTGATGTAATGCTAAGAAGTTTAAATTATTGTTTGTAAGATATGTACATAGGGGTTGCTTCTAACCGGTACGTGAGACCAAATTTAGTTTTTTGAATGACATTCCAAGCGGGGATAATAAAATTTTACTAAACACGAGCAATAATGAGTTGACGGCGTTCTAGTTAGTCTACGAATGATGAGATTTTTAACGATATTATTCATTTTACTCTGTTATCAAATAATCAAATAAACTGAAGGTATGCATATTGCGCTTGTCACCAGCCCGCCTCATATTTACATTTAAAGGTTGACAGCTTGTCAAATATACGAATTAGGAATGCCAGGTTCGCTTACAGAACCAAGAGTTGATTACGTTGCGATTCCACCTGACGGAGGTTGGGGGTGGTTTGTGGTGCTGGTTGCCTTCTGTTGGAATGTGATCGTCGATGGCACTTGCTTCACCTTCGCTCTTTTTATGAGTGAAATGTTGCAGGACTTCAAAGTAACTCACTCTTTGTTGATGGTGTCCAGCTCAACCCAAATGGGCCTGTATTACTTCATTGGTACCATACAATATTTAAAACTTTTTTAAACACTATTTATCTTATTTGTTTTTGTAGGACCTTTGGTGGCTGCTATGATAAACCGTTTTGGATTCCGAACAGTGGCCATGACTGGAGGATTGCTTGCATTTGGAGGTGTTTTATCTTCAGCATATGTTGACAACATCTACTTGTTCATATTCACTTTTGGCTGTACACTTGGTGTTGCCTTTAGTATGATCTACATGTGCAACATTCTCGTAGTGGGTTTCTACTTTGATAAATACCGAGCGGTAGCGACTTGTATAGCTGTCAGTGGTAGCCCAATGGGAGTCAGCGTGTTCCCTTTCATCCTCAGCATCCTTATCCCTGATATGCACTGGCGTGATAAGTACAAGTACATTTCGGGAACACATCTTTTAATGACCCTGTTTGGACTGGTGTACAAATCAATTCCACTCTCGGAAGTGATAACGGATACCCGCAAAGGAGTCACAGAAAACTCATCAATATGGGATGAGTGGGAACGCGAACACCCTGTGAGAGGTGTTGGTGATTATCCAACAAATGCAGAAGCTCTAGAGAATATTAACTATACCATTGTCACACCTTATGACATCCTGGACCAAGACTCTGACCAAAGCGGAAGTATCAGAACCAAGATGCTAAGTATCAGCACGCTCAATCGGTATTCATCGGCAGATATACCAAAATATATTGTGAGAAAAATCTGCTGCTGTCGTTGTAAATGTAAATACGTACCATGTGCGTGTTTGTGGCATGATACCAGACCAATGTATAGAGATGACATTCTGTATCATGGTTCAACAAGAAAGTTACGACAGTATAATCGTTCTGAGATAGATGTACGTAACCTAAGTAACATGAATGATCAATTATTTAAATATCTCTTCATTTGTAGCTTACAAAAAGAAGAACTGCTTATCATATGAACGTGACAAGAACATCTAACTTTGCGGATACTCCAGAAAATGCAGACTGTTGCAATTGTTGCCCAGATTCAGTCATTCGAGTGTTGTTGACCATGTTAGATTTTAGTCTGGTGAAATCCTTCGCGTTCTTTTTGCTCGCATTTAGTGGATTTCTTACTTATCTTGGTTTATACATTCCGTACATGCACGGAATTGAGTTTTCCGTGCAGAATCATGTGGACAAAGCACATGCTAGCTATGTTCTCACAGCAATAGGTATTTCAAATTGTGTGGGACGAATGGTTTCTGGATTTGTAACAACCATGATTCCTAAAATAAGACCTATAATTCTTTCGGAGATTACCTTAGTGTTTGCTGGCACTGCATGCATTGCTCATCCTTACTTTAGCAGCTTTCTAGCTCATATAATTTGTGCTTCAATTTTTGGATTTAATATTGCTACGATATCATCGATGAGGACGTTAGTTGTCGTTGATTTATTAGGTCTGGAAAAGTTAACGAATGCGTTTGGTTTGATTGTTTTGTTGGAGGGTTTGTCATCGTTGGTTGCTATGCCTTTGAACGCTTTTCTTTATGAATCCTATAATGATTTAAAAGTCCCCTTTGTCTTTTCGGGAATAATGATTATTTTGAGTGGAATTATTTTGATTCCAGTTGAATCTTTGTATAAATTAGAAAAGAAACGTAAAATGAAGAAAGAAGAACACAGGCGGTGGGTGAGGTCCCAGCAGATTAAAAGACTATCAACAAAATCCACTCACCAACCACAACAATCAACTAGTAAAAGATAATGTAAAACTTAATCTATTACATGAATAAACCTGTTCTTCCACCTATCGGTGAAACTGTAAGTTATTATAAGGGTAACGGGAGGTTTCCGCTAGAGAAAATTCTTGCCGCCCGCTCGCAGCGGCGGCTATCGATCCACACCCCCTAAGTCTGCGAGTCGGGGGCAGTAGGTAGTAGTGAGTCGGGCATCGATTGAGCGCGTGGTGGTTTCAGTGGTGCAGCAGGATGGACATCAACGGCGATTACCAATATTCGGGATCCGGTGGGCCCCAACAACCCCCCAGTCGGCCCATGGTGGATCCCGAAGACTTGGGAGACGTCGACCCTGAAAAGTAAGCCAGAATTCCTCTATTCCTCTATCATTATTCATGACTGGATGATTTGATGTAAATGACAGGTATGGAGCACCGAAGGAAGCAACGCACAAAATCCGCGGCAAGTCTGACCTGCTGGAGATGCTCTTCGGTGGTGCTGTTGACCAAGAGCTGCTCGTTGTCAAAAGTTTCTACTTTTGCTTTTATTCCGCGTTCGGTTCGTTGTTTCCATTGATGGGGGTGTACTTTAAGCAGATGGGCATGAATGCCGGTCAGTGCGGTTTCCTGGTTGGTTGTCGGCCGTTTGTGGAGTTTCTATCCGCGCCATTTTGGGGTTCATTAGCCGATCGGTATCAAAAGGGAAAGCTGCTGCTGTTGGCTTCCTTGGCAGCGTGGATCATTTTTACTGTTCCATTGGGGTCTATTCAACCGCCGGCCACCTCCTGCATTGAAGTCAAGAACGACAGCTACGTCTTGACCACTCCGGATGTCACCGCCAAGTTCTTGACAAAGAGATCTATTCAGGAACCAAACAAATATGATCCACAGTTTATTGCGTATGTAGAATAGTAGTAATAACTCAATATTTGTGATGGAAATTAAATTCCTTGAATACTTTTACAGCCACACACGCATTCCCCGAGCGGCACGTCCGAGATTAAGCGCCGGACAGTCGCCTATCAATGTCAACTACGCCGCCAACTATAAAGAGCATGAACATGAAAGCTGGGTCAAGCCTATTATATCCTCCATAGTTTATCGGACCCAAGATATTCAAAAAGCTTTCTTCCTTTTGCTGCTGCTCGTAATTATTGGAGAGTTTTTCAGCGCGCCTGCTATCACTCTGGCTGACTCGGCAGTGATAACATTGTTGGGTGAAGATGCTGACCGGTACGGACATCAACGAATGTTTGGTTCACTTGGTTGGGGATTGGCTATGTTCTTTGTTGGTATTGCTCTGGATCACTCCACAGCTTTCCCCAATCATCCATGTGGACCCGATAAGAAAGAAAAGAACTACACGATTTGTTTCGCCACATTTTCGGTCCTAATGGGAGCTGCGTTGATTACCGCAACACAAATCAACTTTAAGTACGACACTGATCAACCCCCAAGACCCATCAATGAGGAAGCTCCCCAAGAAGCAGCTTTGAGTAGAGAGGATCAAATGCAGGAGCAGCTCGCGCAACAACTCAACCTGCCTTCGTTGGCGGATACCAGGGCTACTGGTGCAGCCCAACCGCCGCAGGAGGCCAAGTCCAAGATATTTGCTCAAACTAATCGCGAGCTGCCTGAGTGGGTAACTGTGATGGCGCAGTTCAAGGATTTGAAATGCGCTTCCTTCCTGTTTGTTGCCTGGTGGATGGGTTTCGGAATTGGAATGATTTTCACCTTCCTCTTCTGGCATCTTCAAGACTATGGTGGATCCCCCACTCTATTTGGAGTTGCATCCGTGATTAACCACGTGTCGGAAATTTTCGCTTACTTTTTCAGTTTCCGTCTTATTCGTCAGATGGGACACGTAAAAGTTCTCTGTGTTGGTTTGATTGGTAACACGCTGCGTTTCCTCTACATCTCGTGGCTGTCAAACCCCTGGTGGGTGCTTCCCTTTGAGTTCATGCAGGTAAATCTCGCCAGTTGTAATTTTAAAGCCTTTAAAACAATTGGAGTGTGACTATTCTAGGGCATTACCCACGCCGCCGTCTGGGCTGCCTGCTGCTCCTACATCGCGCACAACACTCCGCAACAATTACGCTCGTCAGCGCAAGGTGTTCTCCAAGGGATCCATCATGGTTTGGGACGAGGATGCGGCGCGGTCATTGGAGGGCTTTTTGTTAACGCGTTTGGTTCAACCGCGACGTTCCGTGGATATGGGTTAATGTGTCTAGTCGTGCTCGGCGCATTCGTTTTTATCAACTTTTATCGCGTGGATCAAGGCTTTGTCTCCGAAATACCCACTACTGAGGATCCACGTCAGATGGCCGAGGAGACTGCTCATCTTGCTCCACATGGCGTACCAAGTAATCCAATCCCACGCGCGTTGTCAAGCAGCAAGTTGCATGAAATGGCTCAGGATAGCTATGGTGCTACTTATCAAACTGGCGCAGGTGGTACGCTTGATATTCCCGGAGGTGCCGGCTCTAATCCATTCACAGCTCCGCAACAAACCTCCAATGGCAATCAGTTCTCGGGATTTCAAATGAGAAGTAAGTTTTTACTCACAAATCCACCACCAAATAAAACTAACTCAATGTTTTTTTTTTTTGGTTACAGACTAAATAATTGCAAGCGGGTAAGTTTTGGTTTTGATTAGAAGCGCGTAACCTTACTCTAGAATCGAAACATACAGCAAACGAAACACAGAAACACATCCAGCTATCATCAGAAAGAAAAATCTAAATCTTAACAGGTTCCTGATAAATATACAAGTATTTACATCGCACGTAAAACTCCAACAAATACATATCGCGCAAGGACTTTCATTAAATATAGACGATAGAGAATTTTATTACAAACCGAAACAAAAATGAAGATATTTTTTAGAATCATTGTTACATCTGGTTTATGGTCATTTACACAAAAATGTCGGATATTTACCAGGAACACTTCAACATAATATCGAAATATCACAAGTTACAAATCGTATTTTACTATCAGAAAATTTGAAAACATTTATCGATGTTTAATCTATGCAAGTCAAGCGAAAAATATCATTCCAGGCTTCCAAGAAACAAAAAAAGTATTGAACATATTGAACATATTGAACAATCTTTAAAGTTACAAACGCGTTAAGCGCTTAATATCATAATGATAAATGGGAATAAACTATCAGAAGGAGTAACCTTGTAATTCTTGTACAAAAATATACTTGTTATACAAACGAGACTTCCTACAAGTCCGCACTCGATTGAATGTTGAATTTTGAATTTTTCAAAAGATACCAACAGTAACATCTACTATATAAATATATACATAAATAAATTAAAACTATCTTGTTAAGTTTACTTTCTCGTAACGTGGTACTGTTATCTTGTAGACGTGTAGATAGGCAATTTTAGTTATGTTGCTTGGATCGCCCTAGCAACATATTCGAGTAACATTCTAACACTTTTCGGTTGCTTTCCAAAACAACAACAACAAACAACTCTTCGTTCGCGATACGTCCAACTTGCTAAACGAGTCTTTAGTGATTGAAAGAAAACGAATATCACGAGAATTGAAACAAAACACACCACTAAATAATCGATACATATCTGGTTGAAGAATCGAGAGATTTAAATGACATATTTATTATTATTGTAAGAAATGAATGATATCAACATATACTGTTATATTATAAATTTAAATAATTCTACATCATTGTACGTTCGTATTTTAAGTGCGGATAGGCTTAACGTACTTTAGTTGACGACTTGACGTCTTAATTCGTAAGATACAAACGTAATTGGAGTACCAGTACAGTAATCGTGTAAGTGAAAGACGTCGGGAGGAGAAATGATGATTTGCGAACACAATGTGTAATTAACACTCTGTATGAGCACTCATAATATTAACAATGACATGTAAAACTATGTATATGTTTAAATATAGAAGCACTATGATGTTAAAACGTTCTTGGGTGATTTTTCAAGGTTATAACAGGCGGATTTGTTTGGTTCATGTGTTTATTTTTCTAGTGGGATATCCTCATTAAAAATAATGATTACGCTGTCGTTGATTTTGATTTCGGTTTGGATATTCATCTATATTGATCCATTGAGTTGCGGATAATTGGTCCTTAAACTTGTTATTGTTACAATTGATTGATTTTTGTGGTGTTCTTCGTCGTTTATGAACACAATGTTTTCGTTTGGTTATTTATGCGTCGGAAGATTCCGGCAGTCGTATGGTGATCTTTTTATAGCAACAACTTGGTGCATCACAACAATTCCTTTCTGTGATGCGGGGAACCACCGTCTTCTTTGGGGAATAAGTATCCATCAATATTTTGGGACTTAAAAGGACCTGCAATAGCTCCAAACCGGTTTGACAAGCAAATGACCTTTGATGTGGTGCTGTTTCTTTAATATTCTGTTGTTGTTGATTAGCAACAGCAAGCGTAGTTGTAGTTGAAGTAGCTGATGGATTATCCCTCCAACTATTGACGGAACTCTTTGTAGATACTGCTGTAGAAACTTTGGAGCCAATATGACATCGGATACTTTTACTGGTTGTAAAATATGAGCGATTATTCCTTTCGGGTCTTAGAATAATAATGTACAATTTTGGAATGAAGAGGAATGTCCATGTGACTGTGGCACTTAGAGTAACACACATACACATTGTGATTACTTTAGAATCGCTACCGAAATAAATTGGGACGAATGCTATCCAAATCACGCAGGTTGTATACATTGCAAAACCGATGAACTTGGCTTCGTTGAAGTTTTCAGGGACATTACGGGTCTTCAACGCGTATAGTGTACACAATAAAATTAGAAAAAAGTCAAAAGCAAGAGGTGTGACCACTCCTTCAGGGGTTGTATTACATTCTAGAACTGTTTTATTCGAGTGGTAACTATGGGCTATATCTGGGCGCTGATAGAAAAGCATCCAGATTGATATCAGACACTCAATTGCAATAAGCATTGTGGTTATGACCACCTGAGACGCGCTGGACATGAAGAGACGTTTTCTAGTTGGGAAGCATTTCTTAGAAACAGCTAATATTCTTGCTATCCGATTGGTTTTTGTTAGCAAAGCTGCGTATATCATCGCAAAACTTAATCCGGGGAGAAAACGAGTTAGGGCACAACTGATTAGAGAAGGTTTAGCCAATATGGCGAAAATTGATCCATGTGATAACATCATACCGACCAGTATGATGTAGGAGAGTTCTTTTGTGGAAGATTTTACAACGGGTGTGTTATTGTACAAAACAAAGATGGCTAACGAGAACCAAGTGGTTACAAAACCCAAGGATGCAAAGACCATCGCTACAATTGCTTGGGTATCAAACCATTGGGTATAGACAATGTCCAAACGCAGACAAACTGTAAAAATACATAAATAACTATTAGAAAATCATTTTATTCAAATTTCAGTAATAAATACCTGTTTGATTTGCATCTGGGGAAAACCCCAATGGGCACTTTTCACATCTCAGAGAATCCGATGCTTGGTCAAGGATCTCACCAGCTGGGCATTTGACACACACCCAGCAACATCTTTTATCCTTCCCACCAAGTTGTATATTCTACAATAAGAACAAGAAAACTCTTGTAAACTGAAGTCTTGATCGAAATACGTGTCGGTTACCTTGTAATGCCCCATGGGACATTTTTGCGAGCACACCGAATGAACAGCTGCGCGCGGTCCAAACTGCACCGGCTTCACCCAACCCAAGCTCCTATTATTCCAGTCACCGACGTGCACGTAATCATAAGTGTCGTCGCCGAGCCGCTGATAGTTCATGATATCGTAGCGTCCGGGAGGATCGCCATTCTCGTCGAACTCCACCGGATCCCCGTGGTAGTCAAAAGACACGTTCAGCAAATAGTTCTAATCATGAATAAATTTTCATAAATTATCTTATTATCTTACACTAGATAGTATCATGTACCTTAAAAAGAGATCCATTAAAGGGTAACAGTTTATCGCACATGCCGATAAAATCCTGACCGCAGAGATCCTGCTGCATGTTATGCAAACCATAAGCGAAGCTGTTGATCGCCTTGATGACGAAACTCAACTTCGGGTCCTGTCGGTATCCGTCACTGAGATCCTCACGCCCTAAGTGAGAAGCACACGTTTGTATTACCTCTCTGTACGCAGGCGGGTTTTGATTGGATGCAACCCGAGCGCAAAACCTAATTACGATGAGTAATGAACGTTATGAATGATAATTCCCCGCGCGCGCACCATGCGTACCGACATTGAAACCCTGGCATTAATAGTTTAAAACGCTCGGGAGTGTCGAGATTAACGAATTCCACATTCCAGCAGATGTCCACATATTACAGTATAGCGAATTGCAATATATACCGAGTGAATAATTAAATTAAAGTCCGAGGTGCTCAAAGACTCATGATTTACACACACGGAATTTTGTAATGATAAAGCTTTGAGTTTTGAATCCTCAAATCCTTGTTATTATCAGATTAACACGGATTAGAATGTCATAAAGTATGCAACCCAAATTTCATCTCACCACAACATAATATAACCTTACCTGTACAAATTCTCTTTTTTTCATTTTTTACTTCCGGAATCTGATTTCCTTTGACGGTAGATGAAGACATAGTTGAATTCATGTTTTCGTTAGAATCAAATTCATCCTGCGTGCTTTCTGTGGGGGTTAAATCAATTCTGTTTGATGTGGCGTCGTCCGGCAAGGTGCAACCGAAACGAAACTGCCAGAACTCATTGAACCACGGGTTTCTAGCATTGTTTGAAGGAGTCAATCCCCAATAATAGTTATCAAAGTCATTGACGTACGGAGAGTGTATTCTAATTGAGATGCTGCCCCATGCTTGTTCTTCTAATCCTTGAGTTACGTCAGCTCTATCAGCCCAACCATCACTGCCGAAAAATAAATAATGTACTGATAGTGTATCGTTGATGTTAATCAGTCAGGAAACTAGTTCTCCGCGGGAGTGTAAATTGAATTCTGTTTAACTTTAATGAAGCCTTTTAGTAACAATTTTGAGTATCTGACCGGCGAAAACCACAACCGATAGACACGGCGTTCGGAAGTTGCTGATTGAAACGATTGAACCAATTAGTAATTATGAGTAACTTCATTATGCATCGTTCTCGCCTTCGCCTAACGCTATTTGCAAAGTTTTCCGAACTTTGCAGCCTGCCAGCATTTGCCTGCCGGACGTCGTAGGTCAAAAACAAACATAACTCATCGCTTTTCTACCGTATCTCTTCGCTGTGATCTCAAAAGTCCACAACTAATAATTTACGACAATCTGCAAAGTTAATTAGCGCGACGGAAGGAATAAAACGGATGCGGGCCACTTGCACACTCCTTCATCTTATCTTCATCTTTATCTTTATCCGTATTTTTTGATGCTCGACATGCGACAATGTTGCGCTCCACTTCCAACTTCCAACTTTCCAGCATCCACCGGAAACTTGAAAATGTGCTATTAAAATTATAAGTTAACTGCGCGGAAAATGCTGAAGCACGAACAAAGCTCAAAGGAAAACGTCCGTGCGTCCATTATGGATGGAAATAGTTAACCTTCCGGCGGGAGTGTAATGATTTAATTTCGTCATTTCGGTTCGCTTACCTCCCGATGAATAGAAAGTGGTTGCTCATGTTGAGGCGCTTCGTTGCAGCAAGCAATCCCCGCACAGTAAAACCCTCGCAGAAACAGACCACTACGTAAGCATTCGGGTCCTGTCGAAGGTTGATGATCACCTTGTCGAAGGTATCTTCCGGCGAATTACTTAACACGGAATCTTCTCGTGCTATGCAGACATCTGCTTCTTCAGCAAGCTCACGAAATGCCTGGATTCCTGACTGGCCGTAGTTTTCTTCAAAAATCAAATAAATCATTTATTATTTATTAAAATATTATATTTTTTCTATGAAATTTCTTTTTGTTTTGTTTTCGCTACAAAACAAATATAAATCAACTCAAACAACGTTTTGCGTCTCCAACGCCGTGTTTACACTTCAGTTCTTTCAGTTTCTTTATATTCTCCCCATTTTTGCCAGTGTTCGTTTAGATTTCATAAAATATGCAAGAAAGCATGAAAAGGACTCACGACTCACCGTCCGTATTGACTATGGATACATACGTCCACTCGTGAAAACGCACAACGTCGAGCATCACCTGCGCCTGGAAGTAATCCGACGGCACCACGCGTAAAAAATAGTTGAAGCGACTCTTATCGGACAGATCCTTTGACGTCGTAGAGTATCCGATCTGAGGTAGGTGAAACAATTGCAAAAGATTCTGCACTTGCAATGCCACAGAACTACTGCCAGGACTAACAACACCAATCAAAGGTCCTTTTGCGTTTTTAATTCTTGGTGATCCAGTAATGTTCAAACAACTGTCATGGTGTATGGATGCAGGAGCAATGGTTTCACGTATTAATTCAATACTCTGTTGCAACGCCACAGGAGCATACCAGCAATCATCACGGATTTCTATTCCCAATGTGATGTTGGGCAAGATTGTCTGATCATCGTTGATTTTATCAATTGTATGAAGAGCTACTTCAATACGTTGGATTCCGTATTGTTCACGGATCTCACCGCATTTGATCCCGTAGCTCTGTTTCCGGCCTTGTTTGCTCTGCGGCATGTGGTGGATGGGAAAAAGAGCACCGATCATAAAATTGCCATTGATTGCGGTGTGCTGTTGTTCTTCCTGTGGGGTTGTGGCGCTTTCCAACAATGGGAAAAAGCACACAACCAGACAGAACAGACTTACACCATTCATGGTATTAGTTAGAAAACATTTTTGCTAAAAATAGAAAATAAAACACAAATTAGTTGTGTGTACACTTGGTTTTGGTTTACTAAATGTTATTTTATACCAGTTAGGAATGACTTTTGTTTCTGTGTTAATTAAGTTACTGTTTCCAGCAAGCATCATCTATCATTATGAGGCAATTAATTACTACCCAACAGAAAATTAATCTTCCCTTTTAACGCAATTTAGTTGCTCTTTTAAAGCAAAATTTTTATGAATGACTTGTATGGTGTTTTATTAAAAGTGAATAGATGGATGATAAAAAGTGCATCATTTACGTAAAAGGCTCTGAGTAGTAAAGACTTCATGAATTCATCTCAATTGAGTTGTCGCGTCGCCTCACATAAGACGCTCAGTTTTTTCGTGTGGAGGCGCCGGGCAAACGCAGCCCGCTTCTGAATAAATATTTTATTTAATCTCGTTCCGTCAGCATAAACGATACAAAGTAGGAGTGTGTCGACGAACTCCGTTGAAATTGATTTATCGCACTTCGTCAAAGGCATTTGCGTATGCGAGAAGCTCTCAAAAGTAAAAAGAAAATATAAGAATTCTTTCCACACAGCATAAGACAATAATTCTATATGTCTTATTTTGTTTGTGTGTCATACAAGTATAAATAACAGAATGTTAATGATGAGAGCGTGAAAGTAGTATGTGTGTTTGCGTTTGAAACAAAGACGCACAATTTGCGCTCAAACTGAAGCGTCAAGGATGATGTCAAGCTGACGGTGTGTACCGTTGGGACCGTGGGGAACGAGCATAAAGAATTTTCTTCGCAACGCAGCAATTAAATAGCTGTCTATCAAGCGTGGCTGAAATGCACGAGTGCGATGAAAAACGGTTTTCACACTCGTCGTAACGTCGAAGCTCAAACATTTTCCGCATACTACATGAGGTGTTATTTAGCCAAAAACTTGAAACGTTGAACTTAAATAGAAATTCCTGTCAAAATTAACAACATTTAAGAATTTAAATTTAAAGTCAAAAAGATAAAAGTCAAAATATATTCAGAAGAAGAAATAAAAACATTTTCTATATTATTCCAGGCATTAGGGCACAGAGATGAAATGTGAACATAAATGAAATCTCACATATGTTGCAGGTAAGTTGATGTTGAGCTTTTCGTGACATTAAAGCAGAAACAAAAACCTCACGCGGCAAACGACTTTTTATTAAACCTTTCATCTTTATTCAATTTCTTCGAGCGAAAGCTTTCTCAATGGATTGACACGCGTTTATTATTTTTTGTGTGCTTTTAAAACACGCAGCAAACAAAAAGTTAACATAACTGCGTGTAATAGTATGCGTAGGAATGCGTGTGCAGCTGACAGCGTGAAATATGAAAACAATTCCGGGATTGCGAAACGTAACACCAAAAAAAAACTGACGTCGTTTTTTATCGGCCACTTAATAATTGATAAAACAATCTCATTCATCTCTGAGGTTTCGCAACACAAGTCAAAAGTCAAAGTGCTTTTTTGTCTTTCTTTTCCTTGATGTTTTGTTTCTTTATCGCCGTTTTTTCGCGGTTGAACACTTAACGTTTTTTTCTTCGTTTTTAATACAAGCGCAAAAATTACAAAGTGCTCGTTAAAATGCTGGAATTAAAATTTAATAAAAAAATATACACTCGGCGGTTCTTCACCTTTCGAGCAGAAAGGATCGCGAAAAGAAAACGTGGTTTATTCAATTGTTCGTTTGTTTCGTTGCTGGCAAGCAGCAAGACACGGGAAAATTAAATTCAAAGTAATTTCAGATATAAATTGTTTCAAGTCGTGGCGCTGTGCAATGAAGGAGGCAGGCCGGAAGACGCTTTTCCTATCAAAGGCGGCTAGTTAGCAAATGCGACGGCGACAATGCTGCAAAAGTTGCAATCGCCACAAATTGATATTTTCGCAATTTAGCGTATTAATTAATAATTCAATTAGAAATTTCATCAAACATTTATGAAAATGTGCGCTGTAATTTAAAATGATAAATTAAACTTTACATTTAAAACAAGTGTTTAATTATAATTTTAGCGTTAGTTGTGAATATAGGTATTCGCAGTTTTAGTGCACTTATTAAGTGCATATTCAAATTTGCAAACTTATTTGCATCATAACTAGAATTAATTTTGTCATTACATCATTTCATCATATTATAATAAGCAGTAACAAGTTTTTAGTGCGCTAAAAATAAAATTGTGATAGCATTATTTATGAAAATATCAAAAACGTTATTTCGATTAATATAGACAAGCACCCGTCAATGAAAATCAATATAAACTTGAAAATAGCCGAAATAAACATTCAATATTAGTTTATAATTAAAATGCAACGCAAAATAATCTATTTTGATTAATTCCGAATTAAAATATCGTTTTGATGAAAAATAACAGTAAAAATTTTGTTTTTTATGCAAGTTAATAGTCAGTAAATGTTTGCAATGCATCGTGATCGCCCCTCGCAAAAGTTTTGCATGATGATGATACGCTCACAGCCATCCGCCACCCTTGGCACTTCATAAAACTTTCAGTGAGCTTTTGTTCGTGAGACGAACTGTTCAGTGTAGATTCTGAAGCATCTACGTGTGGCGCTGCCATTGGAAACCGACTGATAAATTCAACCAAAGCAAACGAATGCTTTGTGCATGACCACTGCAATTCAAACTTACTACGTGAATATAACTTATACGTTTATGACTTGTATAATAAATTTAACTTTTGCGTAATGTATCTTATTCTGATGGTTTTTGTATAAGATTCAAAGGAAGTGCTTTTGGTGGTTGTAAAATTGTACGATCCTTTGTCTTAACAATGTGAAAGTGGGCGAAAAGCTGGGTCACTTTGCAACTCGGCAAGTTCGAGCGGACAGGGCGCGTCAAAAGCTCCCGAATCGGAAATGACCGCACAATAAGCAATAGAACGAGCGTCCCGCCCGCTTTCAGCGTATTTGGTCGGTGGGAGAATGTGGCAAAAACGCCACCATACGATGGAAAGTCATTTCACTTATCGCACGCCGGCGTGTAATCGACCCATATCGCTTCGTATCTAATCAAAACCGCAAACAATGCCGAAAGTGGAAAGATCGAGCTTTCGATTGATTTCAGCCCAACAATTGAATTTCATTTTGTACTCAAAAACACACCGAAATAAAACAGAATAAAATATTTAGTCTAATGTTACTGATTTTTATTCTAGTAATAAAAAATAAATTGATTAGTCAGTTTTATGGGTTATGTCAGAGTTACAAAAATAAACATGACCACATGAGAAGATAGCAGAAAAATGTTGTCGCCATTAAAACAGACATAATTCGAAAAGCACGCGTCGTTTTCCGCTGAAAACATGAAAGCCGACGGATAATTAGCGCATTAACATTGCATATTTATACGTGTAGGTACTCATCGTCGACTTTCAACGCGTTTGCTTTCCGCTATGAAATCCAATCTGGCTCATAATACTTTTACGTAAAGCTTTAAGCATCACCTCGATTAACAATCTGCATAACATAATAATAAAACTGTTTTTTTTTTCTAGTTATTTTGTTGTATGCTTCGGAAAAACGCTGATTAACAAAGGCAATTCTTGAAGTTCTAAAAGGAGTGATGCACAAATCACGTGTTTCCTGTTTGTAAATATTTAATGAATGCGTCGCGCGAATACGGAAAGTTTTCAATTTATGACGTTTCCACCCACGGCGGAGTTACGTACATGTTTTTGAAAAGCAACTTCATTAAAATTTGTATGGAAATTTTATCGTCATTCATTTATCCTAAGAACTCGGAGTTTTTTTATTATTAGATTACATAGTGAGTCATCATTGTAGCATTTTTTGCAACATCATTAGCAATTAATTAAACGGGTGGCAACAATTTGCGTATGCGGTTGGATAAAAAGTGGATTAATGTTAACGCTGATAATTTCGTAATAAGCTCGTTTATCGATGCAACGCTTGTTTGGTGTTGATTGGTTTTTCATCAACTTCATCAACTTTCATCAGATAGCAACTGATAACCGCATTTATCTCCTGTAGAATAAAGATACAATATTCCGACTGAGTTGTTAAAAAGATTTTTATGTTTGATTCACCAAATAAATGTTTTGTTGTGTCTTTATGTCAAATTTTGCGACACAATCAAAATTATTTTATGTTTTGTAATATTCTGCATTGTATCTTAAAAAATAATTGAATATATAACTTGTTATCATAAAGTTTTAACAAAGTCGGTTAATAAAAATAGATTAAACTTCTTGGAGCGAGTTTACAACCTTCAATAAATCACACCAAATAAAAGTGTTCTTGTTTCCAGAGACCGAAACATTAGGAAAACGAAGAAATTTATCTAACTTAAACACCTACACACTCCAGGCACTATACTGGTGGGCGCATTTTTTGTTTCATTATTTCACGCTCATCTTTCTTGCGACTGCTTTAAGAAATACAAACGAAACTCGGCCGGCAAAGGTGGCAGCGAGTAATCTTTCAAGATGCGCTCGAACTGGGCGCCTCCACCATCGAATCTGCTTCCGGTTTCCCGTCTTGCAACTCTGCTACGACGTGCGGAAGTAATTCTTGTTACGAACAAGGCTTATAACGTGATTTAACCTGTACATACACAAAATTACCGGATTTGTCAGTTTTAAAACTAAAAGCAAAAAAAGGTGAAAAACTCTACGCGAGAAAAAGCAAAACAATTTGACGTATACTGCGATAACAAAAGCTTTTGAAAAGATGGATGCAAAACAATGCAAACCAGATTTTCGGTCAACGCACAACAGACAAAAACGTAGAATTAATTGCGCATGTTTTTAAAAATAAACTTAAATTTAAAAATTATTTTTTTCATGTTGCTGCTGGCTATGTATACTATTAAGTTATTGCAATTGATGAACGGTTACACTGTTAGTGCATTGATCGATGTCGATAATTGTGTGGTCAGATAATCGGCTTTCAAAGTCATCCCAGTGTTCAATTTGTGCTGCCTCAATTTAATTATGACATGTTGGGATACTAAAATTGCCGAGGACATGTGCATGTGATGTTTTCCGTTAATATTCGGTTCGGTAATTTGTTTTCATGACGATAATGAGTATTTATTAGTTTTTCAGGTGTCGTAAATTTTAAAAATCTCAACTTATCAAATTTTACGTGTTTTTTTCATGTTTTTACTATTTTTCTTATTAGTTATTCGATTTTTAATATTTTTCGCAGGAAAAATGAGTGTTTAACTTAAAATTAATATCCGCAGATATTTAATAAATTTGTTTCTATATAGATAAGTTTATATTTAATATTTCACAACATGATTTAATTGAAAATTGTTAAGTTATTAGTTTTCTTCTTTAATAGTTTACAAAAATCAAGTGTACTTTACTTGATAAACTCCAAGTGTACTATAGTTAAAGAAAAGGTCTTTTTATCTTAGTGCTCACTTTGTTCCAAGAAAAGGTGGAGCAGTTCCAGCGTGTCGATGGTATTGACACACGAGAACAAAACGTCGTCGAAGTAATTACGAGTTAAGCCTAGAAATGTCCGGCCCGCTTTCGCGGTTTGAACGTATTAAGCATCGAATCGAAGCTGGCTGCCGAGACACGACACGCTGCTTTCTTCGTCGTTGTTCATTCAATCTGTCCTTACCGCTGCGCCGAAGGATTTTACTCGCAACGCTTGATTCGCTTCGTCGCAACAAGATGCGAGATTTTCTTGCGCGCGGATCATATTTGCGAAACGTCAAAGCGACAAACCAAGAACAAAGAGTCTAGGGAATGCGCGTTTGTGACTTCACAAACGCGCGAAACCGGAAGACGAACTTGGAGTTTGATCGTTTTCTTGTTTTCGGACGCGCAGCTTACCTAAATTTGCATGCGAAACGAACGCTTTGCATCGTGGATGACTAAATAATCATCTTAACGATTCGATAAGAACGCTTAGCTGACATTAGGCACCAGATTAAATTCTTTTAGTTCTATGTTTCTAACTGCGTACTAAATTTACTCTCGTTTTTTGTTCAAACATAAAAAAGGCGTGAGTATTGAGTGGCATATATTAAAAATATTTTTACGACTGTTTAACACGCAAATTTTGCATTTCTTGATTCAATAAAAACAGGGATTGTTTTTAAAATATTCCACTATTGAACTTTATTTAAATGAAAAACATTGAACGAAACTTTTCTGCTTGTTGCAAGAAAAAAAAGTAAATTCAACTTTAAACATAAACAAAAGTTTAACTATAAATTACATTGTGTGAGGGTGAGAAAAAGTTCAATTTGTATAATAAAATTGCATTGTTCTTACTGCGAGAATAAAAACAAATCGCAGTGGTAGTTAATCATTAATTTAACGGCTTGAACGTTCACTGAATAATTGCAAGCGAGCGATGGCAATAATTACCTAACGAACAGCAACAAAATAACGACCATCGACCGGCCATCCCCAAGCGTCTCATTGTTCATGCTACTTCTTTGTTCGTCGCTGCCGAGGAGAATAAAATAACTAAAGTGAGCGAGTAAGTTTATTACATTGGTTTTATTCGCTTCTGCAAAAACTAAACGAAACCTATGCTGAATTTGATGAGTTTAATGATCAAAGGATGAAATATTTATGCGTCTTTAACGACATGCAAGTAACGTGACTCAAAGATTGAGTAAGTTATAAATAATTATTTAAACTTTGCTAATTATGCACAAAGAAAGTTTAATTTTTTCTAACGTTTGCAATGTTTGCTGACATAATTTTTACATCCGCCTTTAAAAAGCAGTGAATCTCGTCTGCGTTTGTTTTTAATTAACCTAATTAAGTCAAGAGAGTTTTATAAATGTGCTGGGCGTTTTCGAGTGGCGTGGATCGCGTGTCTTCACACTTTTTTTCCAGTTTTTAGTTTTCTATGCCTGTTTTGTTTGTGTTTGTGATGTGATATGATTATCGCCTAGTTTGTAACTTACGCAAATGCGAAATACTCGTGCGAGACGATCATCTTTTAGGGATGCACGCGCACGGCGGTAAAGTTTTACGCGGCGCGTCGCAACATGACGGGCTGAGGGGCGGCAGTGTGTTCACGTCCGCGAGGGGTCGGACGCGTACTGAACGTTACGCCGCCGCCGAAGACAACGACAGCCGCGAAGCGATAAAATGCGAATTGCGGGAAACCCGCGCGTCGGCGTTGCTCGACGCTCCTCGGCAAAACATTGCCTTATCATCACTGAACGACTAATAATAGTTTTACGAAATTCCATTCATATGCTTGGAAATATGATTTAGTTATGTTTTAATTTATGTAGTTTAAACTGTACTCGTAAATAAGCTTCAAATTATAGGAATTTGGTTGGTTGGTTGTGGGCATTAAACGCAATTTTAATTGCGGCATGCTTTTTTTACTACTATTTTATTTTTAGTGCATACATTTGTTTGTTTCTTGGGATTTTCCCAACAACTCTGTTGATCTTTAGATATCCATAGGGTTTATTTGAATTTAGTAGATTTTATACTTTAAAAATTTAATATCCTTATATTTTTGATCCTGTACTCCTTTTCCTTGGTACTTTCCTTCTCCTGAAGTGCTCCCTTTGCTCAACTTCTTTGCGGTCTGCTTTCGAGTCATCCAAGTTTTTAAGAGAGGGGGAAGGGGTATCTGCAATCAGTATCGTGTTAAAACCTCCCGTGGATAATACCCGTGAATAATTGCAGGAAGAATTTTGAATAGATTTCAATATTATTTTATTTTACTGGTTTATTAAAAATAAATAATTGAGCATTACTGAAATATAAATCGAGCGTAAATGATTAGCACTCAAACTATTTCAATAAAACTGCTTCTACTCCATGAAACAAACCAAGAACATTAAAAAACCTGGACGTCTTTTTATTGAAATAGTTGACGATAAAAGGGTAAAGTCTTCTTCCGTTTCACTGGAGTTTAGTATTTCATCCTAACAGGTTTTCCAATTTTCCAAGGTGACGGCTGCGTTCAACTCTATAATTTGATTGCCAGCTTGTAATCTTATAAATAAATTTATTAATGGTTTATTAAATTAAACATTTAAAAATATTGCGCAATAAATGTAAACGTGCAAAATTGAAGCCACCCTAACTTTAACTATTAATTTTTACGACAAAACATGTATTGAAATGTGATTATCCTGATTTAATAATAGCAATAATGGAATACGTAAACTTCAGAAGCATTAACGTATATTGTGAGGTAATTAAACACCGCGTGCGTTGATTGTTTGACTGTATAGCTTTAATTTTGGCGAATATCCAGCAAGCGACAGTCGCATAATCAAATTATACTCGCATTCGGGATGATAAATGGCCGCAACAACCACACAGTTTCATGTGAATCGTGTGCGCTTCCACACAAATGATATAAATTGAATTCGATTTACATGTTTGCCAGCTTGATGCGTAATAAATGTGGAATTTGTGGTTCAGAGATTTTATGATTTTGAAGAAAATAAAACCACGTTTATAGTTGCAGCTAGAAAGAAAAGTGAAGTAAACTGGCTATTTACTTCGGGATCTGTACTCTTCCGTCGAGTTGGTCACAAGTATAAATGGACACTTGTTATGGGTCAAAGTCATAGAGGGATCAACTCGTGCTAAGTGCGGGACGTGTGGTCATCAATCCGCGCCGCTACCCCCACCACTCGACGGAGGTATAGCAGCCTGCAGTGATCACAGATCTTAATCCAATAGATTACAACTATTATGTACGGCCGACCTACCCCCCACCACCATTTGCGGGTCTGTGCAGGTATTAAAGAAGTGCTCGCAGCGTTCCATGTGCTCTACTAACGTCACTATTTTGTGTTTTTTTTCGTTTACTACCATGTGCTCAGTCGTGCCTAAGTCATCTAGTAGTGCAGTCGTAGCTTTCAAGGGTTTCTCTGTTTTGCCATCGCAAGACCGTTTTGGTTAAACGAGAGTTATCTTCTTCTTTTATAACTCTAGAACGCAGAAACCGATTTCTACGGTTTTGCATTCGTTGGAAAGGTCTCAGGCTCAGCAAGGTTTATAGTAAAGAAAATTGAGGAGAAGTTCTAACAGGAAATAAGTAGGAATGATTGCGCCAAATCAATTGATGCACGATGCATTCAACCAAGAATTAAAACGAGAGCTGCAATACAATGTTGATACATTGGAGGAATTCGTTCGAAATAATGTGCCGTCGCTAAAAGAACAGCAAAAACCAGTATACAAAACATAAATGCAAGCGGTGGACAAAAATTCTGGTGGTCTATTCTTCCTGGACGCACCTGGGGGAACAGGGAAAACGTTTGTCATTTCATTGATTTTGACCACTTTTCGATCAAGATGTGACATAGCTTTGGCGTTAGCATCATCTGGAATTGCGGCGACTCTTCCAGATGTAGATTCTGCGCTTAAGTTGCTATTCAATTTAAACACAATTGATACTCCAACATGCAATATTGCCCGATCCAGTGCAATGGGAAAATTGTTGATGCAATGCAAGTTACCAGGATTTCCACCACATAACTTACAACTCAATGTTGGTGCAGTTATTATGATATTGCGTAATTTGAATTCACCGCGATTTTGCAAAGGTATTTGACTTACAATAAAAAGACTTTAGACTTAAGCTGAATTTGATTGAATTACTAACGGAAAGTGCCCAGGTGAAAATGTATGTATTTCTCTGATTTTCCGTTTAACTTCAAACGATTGCAATTTCCAGTTCTCCTTGCGTTCGCAATGACAATTAACAAGTCGCAAGGCCAATCGTTTAGAAACTCATTGTTTTTCACATGGGAAGTTATACGTTGTGTGTTCCGAGTTGGGAAATCATCCGCTTTGTTTGTGTTAACGTCAGACCAAAAATCAAAAAATGTGGTTTACCAAAGAACACTTCAATTAAACGGATTATTTGCGGACACGTATAACGCTTCGATTCAGGATTTTCTTTGGATTCACTTTCATTTACTTACAGAATTTACTTATAGAAGTTCAACTAAATAACGTTTCATTTTTGTAATCAAAATGCATTCATAACTGTTGTCAAATAAAATAAAATTTGCCGTTTTCAAATATAAAAATTTTATTTTTCCTCATTTTTAGATCACCAAACGAAATGTTACTTAAAACGAAGCCCCGATGGCGAAACGGAGTTCGCCGGATTAGCTAGTTTCAAATAAATCAGCTTTTTCATGCTTTACTACTACCCTGTGTATAGTTTCCTTAAATGTTTGCAACCAAACCAACAAACCATCATAACCTGTATGAATTGGAATAAGTAAATAGAAATGGTGTATCATAAACAACTAGAAACTTAGTATTAAAATACGTTAAACAATGTGACAATAGTTGTATTACTTAAAACTATGCATTTCAACGTGTTTATCACACTATTCTTAACATTGTTTACCTTTGTGCTATGCATACATGCAACAGACAATGAAACCTTCTTCCCTCTGGGCCCAAAAGTAAAGTGTTCCTACCTATCATGGGAGTTTGTCAAGTGCAAAGATCCAGAAGACCTAAAGGGCAACAAAACCGCCAAGGAGAACGGTTTTGGCTGCGTCAAGTTTGGTGGAATGCGCTTTGAAGATGTGGAACGTACTAAAGTTTGGTGCACAGTGCTAGAAAACATAGAGTGCTTTGGAAACCGCACTTTTGAACGCGCCAATGTGCCGTGCATCAAGTACTCTGAACAATATTTCACCACCACACTGTTGTACAGTATCCTCTTGGGATTTTTGGGAATGGATAGATTTTGTCTTGGACAAACAGGGACTGCAGTGGGAAAGTTGCTCACACTTGGAGGGGTTGGAATCTGGTGGATTGTGGACATTGTCCTGTTGGTTACAAATAACTTGGTGCCTGAGGATG
Source organism: Dalotia coriaria (assembly GCF_025399875.1). NCBI lineage: Eukaryota > Metazoa > Arthropoda > Insecta > Coleoptera > Staphylinidae > Dalotia > Dalotia coriaria. Next base: position 4,014,245 of record NW_027045446.1, read on the forward strand.
GCAGCAATTGGAATCCTTATGTTTAAGTATAAACTATTTAATTTTCTATGAATAAAAGTTGTGATAATCCATCCTACAAGGTTATATTGAGGATAAGTGGGTGAATATTTGCATTGTTTGCATATAAAGTTCCTGAAAATTGAGAAATTCTACTGAGAACTGTTTTAAATTACTTCAGTCTAAGTCAGGGAACTTCTATAAACAATTCCATCCAATCTATGTACAGCACATATTATTTATAAGGAATTTTCAGCTTTTCACATCAAACTCTTGCAATTAATTAATAAGTTTTTATTAATTTATATAAAGGCAACACGATCTTAGGTTGCAGACACCTTAACATACATTTGATAAGCAATAAACTCATTGTTTACTGAGTGTTGGAATTGGGTCCACGACGACGACCGAATTGTGCCACAACATTGACGAATCGCCTGTTGTATTGGATGCGTCTCTTCGCGCGGCCGGTCTTCTTCTTCTTCTTTTCTTGCTTCTCTACCTTAGGTGTCTGTCCCTTTACCTTACCTAAAATAATAATAGAAAAAAAAAAACAGTGAGAAACCATCATCAACAAAAATATATTGAATGAATGTCTGCTGTTCCTATATCATTTACAAACTGAAACCTTGTAAACAATTCAAACTTCAGCACTTAATATTGCAAGATATTGGAAGGTTTCAGTCAAAGATTACAACTGTAAACCAGCTGGAACTTGCTATGATTTAAAACAATAATTGAAGATTTACTTACCAGCACGAGCAAGAGAACCATGCACTTTACCACCCAACAATCCAACAGTCAATTCAATGTCTGTGTCTTCAAACAGGGAGACAAAGCTGTCATCCTGAACAGGGCTGCCGTTGGCGTACAGGGAAATATCGCCAGCAGTCAGGTTTTCCAAACCAGCAATTTGTGCCTGAAATAAACGATTTCAATACAAAACATACAGCAAGCTAACCTCAAAATTTCTTCTATTAATTTTGTGCTTCAAGTACCTTAATTTCACCGATAGTCTCGGTGCCTTGGCATTCCAACACGTGTGTTGATAATCCTCTGAAGCACAACTGCATTGTGACTCGTTTTTAATGCCTGTAATGATAAACAAACATGTTATTGCTCAATGTTGGCACATGTCGTTGGTATTATCGAAGAAAGATCACCGAATTTGCAATATGGTGCACTAAACGAACAGTATTATGTTCTGACATGCTTTATTATGTGTAATATCCAAAGATGATCAGATTTTTGACTATAATTTGGATGGTTTTCATTAATTTTTCTTCACTCACCTCGTTTACAAGCAAAGCACCGACGAAAAAGAGCTGTCGTGCGGAAGCGCGAAAGAAAATGGCCGAACGGCTGTCAAGTAACAAAAATTTGACAGCTTGACATCCGCATCGGCGCACAATCGCACAAATACAAATTTTTAAAACAGGGTTACACTTTATTTAGTTATTTACTGCAATTTAGTAACAATACATTGTGAGAACATTTTCATCCACCTATCTTCAAATCTTCGTAGAGTACGTATAATTTATTCATTTCTAATCATAACAATTATTAATTCAAACTTGAAGAGCTAACATGTAAATCAGTCTGTGTTTCTTGCTCTTCAACAACAATCACAACCGATTCTTCATTACTAATCGGTTCAACCTCCATTTCACTAGCCTCTTCGAAACAAACTTCTTCGTCAAAACTCTTTTCGCTGAACAACAAATCGAAGCTTCCATCGACTTGTTCCGCTTTTTCCTCCATCGTTGGAATCATAGACTTTAAAATAACTTCTCTTGGGACCAAACCCATTCGCCCTTGCATGTATATGTCACTTCTACTTTCAAGCATCTGCATTGGCTTCAAATTTTGGTTCCATTCACGCACCTGCATCAAAAATTCACAAATTTTAAACAAAATCGATGATTTTGAGTGTGCAGCATCTTCCTCGCCTTCCGGTGGTTGATCATAAATAGAAAATACTTCATCGTTGACCGCTGGCGCTTGCAACATCTTTGCAACTTCCCTTAACATAGTGTGTAACTCATCATTGCGTGCCTTTTCATGGCGAATCTTTGCAAAAATGTCTTCGCGCTGACAGCGCAACTCGTGAATATTTTGCTCCAGAATCAATTTCCTTGTTGTATCTTCAGCAATCTGATCTTTAAAAACCTTTATTCTCTCTCTATAAACAGCTATGGTTGGTTCCTTCAATTTTGCTTGTTTAATAGTCGTAGTCATGGCATAGTAATCATTCACTAAATTAATAAGTGCATGTTTTAACCCACTGGATTGATTCGACATCGTGTTAGCTTCAAGCATACTCATATGCGACATCAGTTGCAATCGCCAGTCATGGCTCTCGAGTTTATCATGAACATCATACAATTTCCGTAAAGTTTTGAATTTGGCTTCAATCATATTATTCAACGCAATGTTTTCCTTAAGAACTCGTAAAGTGGTCGCTGCAACACGTATGTCTGTCACAGCTTGGAATTTTTCGATCAACCACTTCAGTTTTGCGTCCATTTCTTTCTTCAGTTTGTCCTCGCCAATGATAAACTTCCGCTCAACTTCGTAAATCTCTCGCTTATGGCGTACCTTTTGCTCTTCTTCTTCGTTCTCTAATATTTCGTACTTTTGCATTATTTCATCTCGCAGTAAACGGAATTCTTCCAACGCGTGCAGTTTTCCAACAGTTAGTTTCAAGTCCGACAAAAGATTCTCTTCGATTCGTTCATGATTCTCTTGTATTTTCTCTTTTTCATTTTCAAAGTCTTGCGCTTCCTTGATGCGTTCCTCTTCTACACGATCGCATTCGTTTTGGATGCCGTTGATTTCATCAGTGAGATCTTGAATCGTACGATTTAAATAGCTAATGATATCTTTTTCGTCTTGAATTAAAGTAATTTCTTCATTGAGAAGTTCTTCGTTGCGGCCTCCGACTTCAATCTGTTTGGTGCGTAGATCGGACAGAATGTGATTAAGGTCTGTTATTTGCGTGTCATAAAAATTTTTTCCATCGTCTTGCTTTCTTTCCTTTTTAGCTTTTTTTGGAGGCATTTTTTAACAAAAATGGAATAAAACTGTAATGTGACACTGACAACTACTTCTGTCAGTGCCTCATTAAACTTCTGGGCGTAAGAATAATAAATAACGACAATATTTTGTTTTTATAACGTACACCATATAATTACAAGTATATACCTTAAGTATTAATTACTAAGTAAGCATCAATACAATTACATAAATTATTTCAATGAACGAAGTTAGAATCTCTGCTGAAAGTTCTGCTGTTGTTGCGAGGCATTGTTGTACATCATCTGTTGCTGATGGAAGTCCTGCTGTTGTTGGGAAATAGGCACCACCTTTGAAAAGACCTAAAAACAAACAGTTATTCCTTCATATTAAATTAAAATATTACGAATACCTGCTGATTCACTTGTCCCTGATGACCAGGCGGTCCTAGTCTTGGCCGCTTTGCAGGATTCTGATCAGAAGACTGCTGTTGAGATTGTTGTTGTTGTTGCTGCTGCTGCTGTTGTTGTTGCTGTTGCTGCTGTTGTTGTTGTTGCTGTTGTTGCTGCTGCTGCTGTTGTTGTTGACGTTTACTTTCCGCCTTATCGTCTTGATCATCGTCGGTCAAAAATTCGCGCTTAGGATAAGGAATCGGACAGCCGGCAAAGACATCTTGAGTGTGAAGAGGTTCCTCAGAGAAATAGGGATCCTGCATCGCTACTTCGGATGTTATACGCTTATTTGGATCCATCAATAGCAACTTTTGCAATAAATGGAAAGCTTTGCTGTCTGGTTTGATCTTGTGTCGTTCCATGTATTTTATAAGCGAGCAATTTTGATAACTGCAAAAAAAAAAAACAAATAAATATTAGTGTGAAAAACACATCATAAGTAAAGCTTAAAATACTTCGATTTTTTGAAGTCTTTGAGGAGTGTAGGATGTTCGGGCATCTTTTTGATATCTTCCCAGTCTTTGTCTTGAGGAAAACCCATCACGTTGAAAATTCTGTCTAACTGATCATGGTGATATGGATTGCTAGTTTTTATGTCTTCTTGACGACAGTGGAATATTGGCTCTGACGTTAAAAGCTCAGCAAAGATGCACCCAATAGCCCAAATATCTAAATATGTGCATACTTTTTTATTACAATCCATTCTCAAAGTTTGTAAACATATATTAAATGAAATCAGTTGAGAACTTACCTATGGCTTTTGTGTAATGTCTTGCACCAAGCAGCAATTCTGGAGCTCTGTACCAAAAGGTCACCACAACTGGATCCAAATCAGCAAGTGGTTTCAATGGAGCATTAAATAGTCGAGCAAAACCCATATCAGCAATCTTTACCCTGCCCCTTTCAGGGCCTTCCCCCATAACAAGAATATTTGCAGGCTTCAGATCTCTGTGCAGCACCCAATTTGAGTGTAAATAATGAATACCATCTAAAATCTGATACAGCAAAGACTTGACCATACCCTTGGGCACCATCACAGGCTTCTTATTAGCCTTGGCAGCCCTGTGAAATTTGATAATGTGCCATAGATCATGCTCAGCAAAATCAAACAATAGCCACACTTTTCTGTCATTGTGAGAGAAAAACTCTGATTAAATTGATTACATTTGGATGCTTCAACTCTCTTAGTAACTAAAAAGAAGAAGAAATTGTTATTGTTATATGTTCATGATGAAAGACATGATTTTACATACAGCAATCTCTCTGCATGCAGACATTGATAGTCCAGTGCCTTCAATTTGTTTGAGGGCATAATCCCGGACATCCGCACCACCGTCTTTTCGTCTTCCCTTGTAGACATGTCCGTAGGTTCCACGGCCCACCTTGCAGCCCTCATAATCAAAGAGGTCTTCCACCTTCACTCTCTCTGTCTGAGTTTTCATCTTGAATTCATAATCCATCATTAAACCAGTGGTCATATTATAGTTCTAGTAGAGAAAGGTTGATTAAAACGCGTCCACGACACTGGGGCACTGTTTAGAACTATTAAGTAGTCGTGTCTAGATATGAATTTTAGAATTACTTGGATCCCGTTGCACGTTATTTACGATTTACACGAATGTAAATATTGCCAATAAAGACTTTCAGGTGGACGAGCGCCCACAGATGGTGCTATTGGTTTTGTTAGAGGCAGCTGCCAGGAAATGCGCACTAGGAACTTCATGTTGCGTAGGATGCCGCTAGGTGACCCTAGTAGAATACTGGTAAATAATTTAAATTAAATTATTTTACAGTTTGCACACATACTAGCTAAGTTTTGCTAGTATTTTTACCATAATTCTAGAGTCTAATGATTTGTGTTTTAATATTGAGCACCAACGAATAATGCAATCACTGCGCACACTCCTGACCCGGAAGATGTACTTTGGGCGCACGCGTCCAATATAAATACGTAAGTGCATATCGTAGTTATCGTAGCTGAACTATGCACGCAGCGCGCGCGACGCACGCGACTTAATTGGGATCGTGTCGGTTGTATTCCGCACGCGTCTCTTGCAACCCGTCGCCATGTTGCTCGTGAGTTTCATTCGGTCAATCGTCCTACCGCAAGTCTTGTTTTCTTTTATTTGATGTTTACCATCGGCTAATACTTAGTAAATTTCAACTTTTTATTACTATTTTTTGTTTGGCTAGTGTAGGAATTTAACTTTTAGTGCCCGAACTTCTGTTTACGTAATATTATTTTTTACACTAGAATTGTTGTTGTCTATACGCGCTTAACAAATGTTTGTGTTTACTACATCTCTGGAAACATCTCATCAGTATTGAAAACGATCAATTGATACTTTCGCTTCAGCATCGACCGCCATTAATTTGCAGATAAGTTTATAACTGAACTACAATTCTTAACTTATTTTTACAAATAAATATTTATAACGTCCTTGCCATTCATAGGGTGTGCGTGGTCCATTAGTTTTGTCCTTGCTAAAGAAAATTTTCTGCTAATGAAGGCATTATATTCTTTCGTGGTAGATGTTGCGATTTAAACAGTACAAACATTCAAATTATTATGAGTATGTAAACAATTTTTTTTATACTGTTCAATTTTTGTTTTTATTCTCCGCGTGTTGTCGCATTGTTTGCAGCAATGTACATACGTTCCATGTTGATATCACAAGCTATGTGCCAAAGGCCACCATTCGAATTTACAAAAATATTTAAATTTTCATACTCTTGCTGTGGAAATCGGGCAAACGTTATTGTGGAAATGTTATTATAATTTCAATGCATTTTTTACATTTTGATAACGCGAGAGTTATTCTCAAGGATAGGCTTCTGCCAGCCCCGAAAATCACGCGGGAACTTTGTGAAAACCGCCCCTAAAACTCAGTGATTTTTAACATTTTTGTAAACTTGCCGTGAAAATTGCTCAATATCTCGGGAACCGGTTGCGCTATTTCTACGTTCTTTACATATTTAAATAACGCAAGAGTATATTTAAACGATAGGCCTCAGCAAGTCGCAAAATTCATATGGGAAGTGTGGGAAAACCGCCACCAAAACACAGTGATTTTTAACATTTTTGTAAACTTGCCGTGGAAATTGCTCAATATCTCGGGAAGCAGTTGCGCTATTTCTACGTTCTTTACATATTTCAATAACGCAAGAGTTTATCTAAAGGATAGGCCTCAGCAAGCCCCAAAAATTGCATAGGAAGTGTGTGAAAACCGCCCCCAAAACTCAGTGATATTTAACAATTTTGTAAACTTGCCTTTTGGAAATTGCTCAATATCTCGGGAACCGGTTGCGCTATTTCTACGTTGTTTACATATTTAAATATCGCGAGAGTTTATCTTAACGACAGGTCTCAGTAAGCCCCAGTAATCAAGCCGGACTTTAGCACTTTAGCACTTTCAGCCGCGTTTTTTGACTTCTTATCCCATTATTTTAAATTTCAATCTTATAGTGAATTTTTCTACAATTTTCTGGTTGCCATTTCTTTTAGTTTAGAAGAGATCAGCATTCAAAAATCGTTGAAAAAAAGTATCAAGTATCTCAATCTCAGATCTCTAGACTTCTTGACTATGTGTTATTTTTGTGTAAAACTTGATCATGGAAGGAAATATCACTTAGCCTGGAAAATACGCCATATATCTTGTACCAATGGAGAAAATCACAACATCTTGTGCTCATATGATACTTAATAGTTCTTTAATAACTTTTCCCGATCCTTTCAACAACCTTCTACAAGTGTTCTAAAAGTGGCTTACAAATGTACATTATTTTCTCGTTTCAAAAAGCTGGCTTACTTTAAACGACGGCTTACAAGTTAATTGACAATATGTACTGCATACAAAAGTGGAAACACGTGGAAACATTAATTATTGATTATAATAGTCTAAATTGTGGGACTAGTATCTGTCGCATTCATATATGGCACTAGGATGCACTAAAACTCATAAAATCGAGTTATTCGGCTTATTTTTATATTTATTGACAAACGTGGGCACGAAAATAAATTTGTATACAATACTGTTATCTGCGATTCAGTGTAAACAACGTTTTTAACGCAAGTGTCCCAGCGAAGTCAAGGTCGCGTTCGATTGACGGCTTTGCACATCTATTGCTTTTACGTGCGCAGATTATGCAGCAGGTACATAGGCTTATTGTGAACTGTCGCATCGTTGCTTGCGCTATCACTGGATTGCATGCAGTTTCGTACCGGTCGTTGGCATATCCAAACGAATTTCTCGCAACTCGTATCGTTTGTTCGGACTTCTGCTTTCTATATTTGCATTATACTTACTCATCAATCGACTATTTACTCGTAGATTTAATATACATCTGCAATGTTTTGTTAATGATTAATTGTGCATTTAATGTCTGTAAAGAGTTATTTTGCTCGCGTTTTATGCTTATATTCGAAGCGCTTCATTGGTAAGTTTATAATTTAGTTATTCGGTTAAATATTTTAAGTATGACTTTTCACTTACGTGATACAATAGCCCGCGAATCAAAGTTTGCCCGTTTCATGTATTTTTTACAACTTGCGGTAGAAAATATACCAAATCGCGGGAACCCTTTGTCATATTTTAGTTATATGGTTTCAATAGGTGTATGTGACAATACTCATGGTATTTATTTAATTTTGTATTTTAATATGTTTGCATATATTTAGTACTGTCGTTCATGGCCATATAATTTATGTTCTTGACTTTAACTTTGGCGTCTTTTAACAATCAAAATATTAGTTTTTTTGGCTAGGGTAGGACAGGAAATATTCGCATCAGATGTAGCCCTCACCTTGCATGCAGCATATTATAGTGTAGTTAGACCGCAGGTATTGTGCCTTCTGCAATTTGTGCCCAAGGTCGCGTGTCATCGACGCGCCGGCTTTGCGCATCTATTGCACGTCGCCCACAAGTTTGCGTGCCGCTGCGCGTGCCATCGCGCAAGATGGCTTTGCGCAACTATTGCTTTCACCTGCGGGGTTCATGCAGCAGGCACATACGAGTAGTCTTATCGTGAACTGTCGCGTCGTTGCTTGCTCGGCTTTAACCTGTGCTATCGCAGCCAGTTTCGTGTCGATCTCAACAAGTTTCAACTGGCGGCAATAGCATCCTGTTCAAAATTATTTGCGCGTTTAATAAATGTTTTTTTTTTGCTCGCGTTAGATATTTATATTCCAAATTACAAGAATGTTACGGTTTTATGATCGGTTATTGACGTTGTCGGTTGCTGGATAAATCGGCAACATAATGCTGCAATGTTGCTTCCCGTCATTAAGAGGTCCCTTCGTGTTTGAGTAAGTTACATTTACCTGGCCATTGCGATACTCAGCACATAATTTTTATTTTCTTTTAATTACAGTGTTTGCCGTACTCGTGCAATCCGATGAGCGCTGAATTGGTAAGTATACAATTAAATTATATTATTGCGTCAAATCTTTACGACCTCTCACCTGCGTTGCGTGTTGCAATAGCCCGCGAAATAAGCGTGCGATGTCAATTTTATTTGCGGGTAATATAGAAAACGCAGGAAACGATAATGTTTTTCATGTATTTTTTAAAACACGCGGTGGAAAACAGGCCATATTGCGGAAAGCCTTCGAAATCTTTTTGATTTTCCTATGCTTTATGATAGGCAAAGAGTGCATTTTTAAGATGCACTCTTGAAGCCCCGCAAAATTCAATCGTAACAGCTTCAAAGTGGCCGCCAAAGTTTGCCCTTTTCTAGCATTTTTCAAAACACGCGGTGGAAAACAGGCCATATCTCGGGAACCCTTTGTGATATTTTGGTGTTTGCTATGTTTTATATTGGAGAAAGAGTGCATTTTGAAGATGCACTCTTGAAGCCCCGCAAAATTCGGTTGTAACTGCCTCAAAATGGTTGCCAAAGTTTGCCTTTTTCTAGAATTTTTCAAAACACGCGGTGGAAAACAGGCCATATCTCGGGAACCCTTCGTGATATTTTTGTGTTTGCTATGTTTTATACTAGAGAAAGACTACATTTTTAAGATGCATCCTTGAACCGCCGCGAAATTCGGGTATAGCTGCTTCAAAATGGCAGACAAAATTTGCCCTTTTCTAGAATTTTTCAAAACACGCGGTGGAAAACAGGCCATATCTCGGGAACCCTTCGTGATATTTTTGTGTTTGCAATGTTTTATACTAGGGAAAGAGTGCATTTTGAAGATGCACCTTTGAACCCCCGCGAATTTCGGTCATAACTGCCTCGAATTGGCTGCCAAACTTTGCACTTTTCTAGCATTTTTCAAAACACGCGGTGGAAAACAGGCCATATCTCGGGAAGCCTTCATTTTTAAGGTGCACTCCTGTACCTCTGCGAAATTCGGTTGGAACTGCCGCTAAATGGACGCCAAAGCTTGCCCTTTTCTTGCATTTTTCAAAACACGCGGTGGAAAACAGACCATATCTCGGGAACCCTTTGTGATATTTTCGTGTTTGCTATGTTTTATACTAGAAAAGAGTGCATTTTTAAGACGCACCCTTGAACCCCTGCTTAATTCGGTCAAAACTGCTTCAAAATGGCCGCCAACGTTGTTATTATCGTGCATTTTCCAAAACCACCGGTGGAAAACAGGTCGTTGCGCTAGGAATTGTAGTTTTATTGTTATAAAGCGCGAACGCGGTGTTACAATTAGTTCGAAATAATTTTCCTAGATGGTGAATTTAATTCTGTATCTCCGTGTATAGAAATTTATTGCGGGAAAATTCCGTAACGCGAGTTATATTGAAAGTTGTGTGTGTGCGCAGTAGTATTCGTTGCGTTAGGAATTCTAGTTTTCCGCCAGTTTCAACCGCGTACTGCACTTATTTACTTCCTTTCCCGTTATGTATTGACTTTTTTGTATATTTTTGTTGCATATTTGATAAATGTGTTTTGAAGTTGATATAAATTTTCAAAGGTTAGATGGCGGTACGATATACGGTTTTGTATTAAATATTGCTAGTTGGTGGTAGTGAGTGCACACCGTGTCCGTGTGGATCACGCGATTTCGCGCAAGAGATAAGTTTGTTTACCTGCACGTATCGAATCTTTATTTCGTTGAATCAAAAACACACCGTTGCTTTTTATTATATTAGTCACGTAAATAAGCAAATATTCTTTTATTCTTTCATGAATATAACTAACAATTTTATATTAATTCTAATACATTTTTATTATCCGCAGATGACTACGGACTAATGTGTTACCTGGTAAACGAGGAACGATCTATGTTCAAATTAAATATCACTTAAATATTTAATGTAAAATCTGGCAATCTGTCAGCCTAAGAAATCTGAATTACTCAAATCGAATTTTAATTTTTTTATTACCTTTACTAATCTAAATTTTGGAACTACTGTATCATTTATAGATGGCAATAGCATGGACTGAAAATTGTAAAATAAAGCATTGTGTTTGTTGGAACACAATATACACTTTCTTATCGCATTGGCGTGTGTCGTCGTTGCCAGCACCTCACGCCGCATGTTGCTGCATCTTGATTGCAAATGCAATTCGTCCACAAGGTCGCGTGCCTTCGACGCGCCGTCTTTGTGCACCTCTTGCTTTCTTATCATATACTGTCCCGTCGGTGTTTATGCAGTTTTGGCATGCACTATCGGTGGATTGCAGCCAGTATCGTGCCGGTCGCTGGTTAGGCCAGTCGTGTTTTGAGAGACTTACCTATATCGTTTATTCGGACTTCAATATTCCAAATTTGTGTTATACTCGGAGATCAATCGACTATTTATTTGTACTTTGCTACTATAGTAATATGTTTAAATTGGAAATGCCGGTTTTTGATCGCGTTTGTTATATATATTACAACAGTGGATTAGATAACATTCTTCCCTCGGCGTTGTGTTCGGTGTCGGTTATTAAATTAATCGGATATACTCGTATATCGGCCCCATGTTGATTCTCACCATTAAGAAAGATCCATCAGACTCGTGTATGTATCTTTTAAGAAACCGCATAGATTGTTTATTTTGTGTTGATTGTTAATTATAACATAATTAAATTGTATGAAACATTGTTGTTTTAATTTATGTTTTCTTTTAGTTACAGCACTCGTTGTACTCGGCTGTCCGATAAGCTGTACCCTGGTCAGTTCATATTTCAATTATATTTTTCGGTCAAATTTACATTAGCTGTTTATAAACAAGTTTTCTATTTATCACGTGCTACCTTCCTGCATGGCCGATGAGTGGGGGCGGGTCAACAGGGTTCAATTATCCGGGGCCCGCGCTGGCTCTCGACGGCCCTGCGGTAAAGTGCAGACTTTCTTTATTTTTCATTTCGGAAATTGTTGTCCCTGTTTAATTCACCTACGCCGGGTTAGAACGATATCTTATTTTGTTATTGTTTTGAACATGCTTATCTATCTCTTTTCGCGCGGTGAAGCAACCATCTTAAACGTATGTAGTATTTTGTGGTATTTAATGTGATTTAATTTTAGTTCGTGGTGAATTCTGCGGCCAATATTTGCCTGAGGATACCGAGGATAATCTTGGCCACCAGCAGTAATGTCCGTCTTGCCCATGTACCAGCTACCTTCATGCACCGCGAAAAAAAGGTAAAGTGAACATTTCATTATTTGTGTTTACTGCAATTATTGTTTATATTCAATTCCCTTTAATTTTATACCCGGCAGTTAGCATCACACGTCAATTTATTACAATATTAATTTGTATACTTGTCGACTTCTATTATGATTAAGTTATATTTTACTTTAGAATTTGGATCGTAAAACACCCATTGATGCATACTGTGGGGGAATATTCACTCGAGAATCGCCTGCCACGATATCAATCAAGGGACACCTTCCAACCTGGTGGAGAGCTGCTGCGTTTCGACGGGATGCGATACCTCTATAATTTGCGGCCTCACATTATTTTTCAAACTAGTACAAATAATGCGCACAGGGAATGACAGAAAAAAAACTTCCCGATTATTAAACCACGAACGCATTCATTTAGTTAACTTATAATTAGCATTGTATATATTTAGGGAGCTTTGACAATTAATTTGATGAATGCTTGTGGAATATCATGCAGTGTAAACTCTTTATAACGATACTTATTATAGTTAGTTGATTTAACACAAAGCAACCTTCTTTTACATATTTCTACGTCATTATAAAAAAAAGATTATCAAGAGTTTACATTGTATTGCACATTTAATCGCCTCACGACTTTTATTGTATTGTATTATTGCTTGTCGTGCTAATTGTCGTGCGTTTAATTTGTTGGTAGTAATGTGGATGAGGGTATTTGGTAGTTGCCGCACTGTTGCTGATTAGCTTTAACTCGCGAAGGGGGCGTCTCTAGAGGTATCAAATTAAATTCACCGTGGGGTTGGTATTAGTTTGTTGCAGGAGTGACGCCTGCAACATTGGTAAATTCATAAATTGGGTTGGTTAACTGAGATTTTCACATAAAGGGTGAAATTGTTGCAGTTTTTTTGGTATAGTTCGCTAGAGAGACGGCTTAGAAATTTCCGCGCGGGTTCTAGAGATGTCAAATTACATTTTCCGTGGGGTTGTATTAGTTTGTTGCAGGAGTTGCGTCTGCAACATGTGTAAAAGCGAAAATCTGGGGGTGCGGTGGGATTTTCACTTGAAAGGTGAAATTGTTGGGGTTTTTGCGGTGTAGGTCGCGAAGGGGACGACTTAAAATTTTCAGCGCGGTCTCAAGAGAAGTCGAATTATATTCTCGGTGCGTTTGTCATTGTTTTTTTACAAAAGCTTCGGCTGCAGTGCGCGCATTGGTAGATTGTCTATGTTCGTGTCATCCTGTCTTCTACAATTCCTTTCTTTTGTGTCTTGTGTTGTCCATGTAGAACTTGAGATTTTGTTTAATTGTGTGTATGACTTGTGTTGTTTTCCCTATGAACTAATGTGTTAGCTACCTGTGTTTATGTGGAATTTGTTCTCATATGTACATGTTTATGCACATATTAAGTGCATATAAGGGTATAGAGTAGATGCATTGTACTGTAATTGTTTGGGTTATAATGTTTGCTTGCACCTTGTGTCGTGTGTTTTAATATATCTCTTGTTGTGTGTAAATTAATAAATATCTGTTGTGTAGTATTTAGAAATAGTCTTAGTTTGTGTATAAATAGTGTTGTCTGCGTCTTGTAAATGTAAACATGTTATTTGCTATCTGTATTGCGTAGTTGTATTGCCTTGCAGTTGCCTTGTGTTTAGATGTGCCATAGTTGTAACTTATTGATATATCTATTGTGTTATTCTTGCAGGTATAGTAATCAGTATTGCCACAGCAATACTTGTAACATGATTGCTATAGCAATACTAGTAACACGGTGTTGCCTATGCAACACCGGTGGTATAGTGTTGCTATGGCAGTACAAGTAACATCTATTGCTGTTGCAATACAGTATGGTATAGGTATCAATAAAGAAGTCTTTTAATATATTGTTTAAATTATTTATTATCCTTATTTCCCTCACCACAAGGACTCTCCCCACTAAGAAAATTGTTGATGTGCCTAAGAAACTCGGGGATGAAGCGTAGAGACATCGCAGCTGTAGGTTGGGGCCGGCAATTATTCTTTCTTCAGTTAACGCACTCGAAGTAGTTAACTGTCTTATTGAACGCGTTCTCGAAGTGGTCCGTCGATACGTTCGACGTCAGGATCGACACGCCAAAACACGAATGCAAAAATTACGAAATTTTCGTCGAAATTTTGCAAGTTTCAACTTGTAAAATAGAAATCTGAAACATAAAATAAGATATTGTTAGTTTATATTATCAAGTAATTAATTGATGTGATAAATATTAAGCGCTGAAAACATCTATTTGCCCCAAAGGACAAAAATACCAAATAAATACACTATTTACGAAGTTACGCGCGTAACAGAATTTAATTCTGTACTTCTGAAAACAAAAATGACAACAAATTAACGCGAGGGAGCAAACAATATTTAAATATCGTTTTTTCGACTCTACTCGCGTGCAAGGTGAATCCTGCAACGCATACAACCCCACGGATAATTTAATTCTACATCCCTGGACAATGCGCTCCCCGTTCGCGAACAATCAATCACAAAAAACAACAATTTCGGGCAAGGGCAACAAAACTAATTAAATAATGCAGACGTTTTTACTGTCCCAACAACACGATGGAGAATTTAAATTTAAGAAACAAAATATGCTATAAAACTGCTCTGCGTATTGTAAAATACTGCCTTCTAATATTCTAATAAATGTGGCTAGAAAACTTGTTTATACACAAACAAATACTGATAAACGATAGTGGAACTCCTCGTGCGAAATCGCATTAAAAAATCTCAAAACAATCGAACATCACTACGCGATAATATCTGTCCTCCTCTAGGACAATATAAACTAATCTATCTATCACGCTTCCACGCACAGGAGGCAACTTCTTCACTATTCAAATGCTTTAAACTAAAGTCAAATTAGGTAAAATAGGTATTGTCAAATTGCATATTGAAACTATATGACAACTTGCGGCAATACTAAATGTATACAAATGTATTATAATATAAAATTAAAGAAATACCATAAGTATTGTCACATACGCCTATTGAAAGTATATGACCACGTGCCACAGTACGAATTATATGTAAATAAATGATGCTAATTATAAAAAGTAGACGATAAATATATAACATCTATTTTCTAAGTAAAATACGCAATCCATTGACAATATTGTATTAATGTGAATTTAATGTGATTGAATTACAATATATAAAATAAATAAAATATGTAACAATTCATGTTTCAACCAAAAATAGCTGTCACAACGACTGATCTATATTCAGATAGAAGTACATGTGCCCAAATAAAAATGGATAAATTAAAAAAAAAACGAAAAAAACGAATGGCGGCCATTTTGAGGTAGTTACGCCCGAATTTCGCGGTGAATTAGAAGTGCATATTAAAAATGCACTCTTGCCCTATCATAAAATATAGAAAAAATTGAAATACGACGAAGGGCTCCCCAGATATGGCCTATTTTCCACCGCGTGTATTGAAAAATGCAAGAAAAGGTTACAACCGAATTTCGCGGGGGTTCAGGGGTGCACCTTAAAAATGCACCCTTTCCTAGCATAAAATAAAGAAAAAACAAGATATGATAAAGGACACGCAGGTGAAAGGTCATAAAACATTTGACAAAATACTATAATGTAATTATAAACTTACCAATTCAGCGCTCATCAGATTGCACGAGTACGGCAAACACTGTAATTAAAAGAAAACATAAGTTAAAACAAAACCATTTCATTCAATATAATAGAATTAGATTCACACATTAGAGAAAACAAATATTCTGTGAGTATTGCAATGGTCAGATAAACATTACCTACTCAAGCACGAGGAATCTTCTAATGACGAGGAACAACATGGCAGCAATATGTGTCCAATTAATCTAGCGACCGACAACGTACACAATAATTGACAATAAAACCGTAGACTTCTTGTAATTTCGAATATAAGCATAAAACGCGACCAAAAAACTATTTATTAGCATTAAACCCACAATTAATCATTAACAAAACACTGCAGATGTATGTTACAACAAAATAGTCGATTGATTTTTGAGTATAATGCAAATTTAGAAAACAGAATTGAGAACAAGCGATTCGCGTCGCGAGAAAGACTTCTGGATACGCCAGCGACCGGCACGAAACCGGCTGCAATTGATTGATAGCGCAAGCAACAATGCGACAGTTCACAATAAGGCTATGAACCAGCTACATGAACCGCGCAGCTAAAAGCAATACATGTGCAAAGTCGGCGCGTCGCTCGCACGCGACCTTAGGCGCAAATTGCAATAGACACGATATCTGCGTTCAAAACTAAACTAAGCCGTGACAACGTGCGTAAATATTTTTAATCTAAAGAAAATTTTTAATGAGAGTCAGCTATACATTCATCTACGTAAGGTGCTCTATTATTCACACGAGTCACTTTTACCGCTAGCTTCGTACGGTGCCCTGAATTTTCCACCGCGGTGCCCTGAACACGAGTTTATAAAATACGCAGAGAGAATCAGGAAGGGATCCCAAGACACGGCCTGCCTTCCACCATGTGTTTAAAAAAACGCAAGAAAAGAACAAATTTTGGCGGTCATTTCGAGGCAGTTACGACCGAATTTCGCGGGAGTTCAAGGGTGCATCTTCAAAATGCACTCTTTTCCCAGTATAAAACATAGCAAACACGAAAATATCACGAAGGGTTCCCGAGATATGGCCTGTTTTCCACCGCGTGTTTTGAAAAATGCTAGAAAATGGCAAACTTTGGCGGCCATTTTGAAGCAGTTATGACCGAATTTCGCGGGGGTTCAAAAATGCATCTTAAAAATACACTCTTTTACTAGTATAAAACATAGCAAACACGAAAATATCACGAAAAGTTCCCGAGATATGGCCTGTTTTCCACCGCGTGTTTTGAAAAATGCTAGAAAATGGCAAACTTTGGCGGCCATTTTGAAGCAGTTATGACCGAATTTCGCGGGGTTCAAAAATGCATCTTAAAAATACACTCTTTTACTAGTATAAAACATAGCAAACACGAAAATATCACGAAGGGTTCCCGAGATATGGCCTGTTTTCCACCGCGTGTTTTGAAAAATGCTAGAAAAGGGCAAACTTTGGCGGCCATTTTGAGGCAGTTACGACCGAATTTCGCGGGGGTTCAGGGTGCATCTTAAAGATGCACTCTTTTTCTATCATAAAACATAGCGAACACGAAAATATCACGAAGAGTTCCCGAGATATGGCCTGTTTTCCACCGCGTGTTTTGAAAAATGCTAGAAAAGGGCAAACTTTGGCGGCCATTTTGAGGCAGTTACGACCGAATTTTACGAGGGTTCAAGGATGCATCTTAAAAATGCACTCTTTTCCTAGTATAAAACATAGCAAACACGAAAATATCACGAAGGGTTCCCGAGATACGGCCTGTTTTCCACCGCGTGTTTTGAAAAATGCTAGAAAAGGGCAAACTTTGGCGGCCATTTTGAGGCAGTTACGACCGAATTTTACGAGGGTTCAAGGATGCATCTTCAAAATGCACTCTTTTCCTAGTATAAAACATAGCAAACACGAAAATATCACGAAGGGTTCCCGAGATACGGCCTGTTTTCCACCGCGTGTTTTGAAAAATGCTAGAAAAGGGCAAACTTTGGCGGCCATTTTGAAGCAGTTATGACCGAATTTCGCGCGGGTTCAAGGATGCATCTTAAAAATGCACTCTTTTCCTAGTATAAAACATAGCAAACACGAAAATATCACGAAGGGTTCCCGAGATATGGCCTGTTTTCCACCGCGTGTTTTGAAAAATGCTAGAAAAGGGCAAACTTTGGCGGCCATTTTGAGGCAGTTACGACCGAATTTCGCGGGGGTTCAAGGATGCATCTTAAAAATGCACTCTTTTCCTAGTATAAAACATAGCAAACACGAAAATATCACGAAGGGTTCCCGAGATACGGCCTGTTTTCCACCGCGTGTTTTGAAAAATGCTAGAAAAGGGCAAACTTTGGCGGCCATTTTGAGGCAGTTATGACCGAATTTCGCGGGGTTCAAGGGTGCATCTTAAAGATGCACTCTTTTCCTATCATAAAACATAGCGAACACGAAAATATCACGAAGGGTTCCCGAGATATGGCCTGTTTTCCACCGCGTGTTTTGAAAAATGCAAGAAAAGGGCAAACTTTGGCGGCCATTTTGAGGCAGTTACGACCGAATTTCGCGGGGGTTCCGGGGTGCATCTTAAAGATGCACTCTTTTTCTATCATAAAACATAGCGAACACGAAAATATCACGAAGGGTTCCCGAGATATGGCCTGTTTTCCACCGCGTGTTTTGAAAAATGCAAGAAAAGGGCAAACTTTGGCGGCCATTTTGAGGCAGTTACGACCGAATTTCGCGGGAGTTCTAGGGTGCATCTTAAAGATGCACTCTTTTTCTATCATAAAATACAGCGAACACGAAAATATCACGAAGGGTTCCCGAGATATGGCCGGTTTTCCACCGCGTGTTTTGAAAAACGCACGAAAAGGGCAAACTTTGGCGGCCATTTTGAGGCAGTTACGACCGAATTTCGCGGGAGTTCTAGGGTGCATCTGAAAGATGCACTCTTTTTCTATCATAAAATACAGCGAACACGAAAATATCACGAAGGGTTCCCGAGATATGGCCGGTTTTCCACCGCGTGTTTTGAAAAACGCACGAAAAGGGCAAACTTTGGCGGCCATTTTGAGGCAGTTACGACCGAATTTCGCGGGAGTTCCGGGGTGCATCTTAAAGATGCACTCTTTTTCTATCATAAAACATAGCGAACACGAAAATATCACGAAGGGTTCCCGAGATATGGCCTGTTTTCCACCGCGTGTTTTGAAAAATGCAAGAAAAGGGCAAACTTTGGCGGCCATTTTGAGGCAGTTACGACCGAATTTCGCGGGAGTTCTAGGGTGCATCTTAAAGATGCACTCTTTTCTATCATAAAATACAGCGAACACGAAAATATCACGAAGGGTTCCCGAGATATGGCCTGTTTTCCACCGCGTGTTTTGAAAAATGCAAGAAAAGGGCAAACTTTGGCGGCCATTTTGAGGCAGTTACGACCGAATTTCGCGGGAGTTCTGGGGTGCATCTTAAAGATGCACTCTTTTCTATCATAAAACATAGCGAACACGAAAATATCACGAAGGGTTCCCGAGATATGGCCTGTTTTCCACCGCGTGTTTTGAAAAATGCAAGAAAAGGGCAAACTTTGGCGGCCATTTTGAGGCAGTTACGACCGAATTTCGCGGGGGTTCTGGGGTGCATCTTAAAGATGCACTCTTTTCCTATGATAAAACATAGCGAACACGAAAATATCACGAAGGGTTCCCGAGATATGGCCTGTTTTCCACCGCGTGTTTTGAAAAATGCAAGAAAAGGGCAAACTTTGGCGGCCATTTTGAGGCAGTTACGACCGAATTTCGCGGGGGTTTCGGGGTGCATCTTAAAGATGCACTCTTTTCCTATGATAAAATGTAGCGAACACGAAAATATCACGAAGGGTTCCCGAGATATGGCCTGTTTTCCACCGCGTGTTTTGAAAAATGCAAGAAAAGGGCAAACTTTGGCGGCCATTTTGAGGCAGTTACGACCGAATTTCGCGGGGTTCTGGGGTGCATCTTAAAGATGCACTCTTTTCCTATCATAAAACATAGCGAACACGAAAATATCACGAAGGGTTCCCGAGATATGGCCTGTTTTCCACCGCGTGTTTTGAAAAATGCAAGAAAAGGGCAAACTTTGGCGGCCATTTTGAGGCAGTTACGACCGAATTTCGCGGGGGTTCTGGGGTGCATCTTAAAGATGCACTCTTTTTCTATCATAAAATATAGCGAACACGAAAATATCACGAAGGGTTCCCGAGATATGGCCTGTTTTCCACCGCGTGTTTTGAAAAATGCAAGAAAAGGGCAAACTTTGGCGGCCATTTTGAGGCAGTTACGACCGAATTTCGCGGGGGTTCTGGGGTGCATCTTAAAGATGCACTCTTTTTCTATCATAAAACATAGCGAACACGAAAATATCACGAAGGGTTCCCGAGATATGGCCTGTTTTCCACCGCGTGTTTTGAAAAATGCAAGAAAAGGGCAAACTTTGGCGGCCATTTTGAGGCAGTTACGACCGAATTTCGCGGGGTTCTGGGGTGCATCTTAAAGATGCACTCTTTTCTATCATAAAACATAGCGAACACGAAAATATCACGAAGGGTTCCCGAGATATGGCCTGTTTTCCACCGCGTGTTTTGAAAAATGCAAGAAAAGGGCAAACTTTGGCGGCCATTTTGAGGCAGTTACGACCGAATTTCGCGGGGTTCTGGGGTGCATCTTAAAGATGCACTCTTTTCTATCATAAAACATAGCGAACACGAAAATATCACGAAGGGTTCCCGAGATATGGCCTGTTTTCCACCGCGTGTTTTGAAAAATGCAAGAAAAGGGCAAACTTTGGCGGCCATTTTGAGGCAGTTACGACCGAATTTCGCGGGGTTCTGGGGTGCATCTTAAAGATGCACTCTTTTCTATCATAAAACATAGCGAACACGAAAATATCACGAAGGGTTCCCGAGATATGGCCTGTTTTCCACCGCGTGTTTTGAAAAATGCAAGAAAAGGGCAAACTTTGGCGGCCATTTTGAGGCAGTTACGACCGAATTTCGCGGGGTTCTGGGGTGCATCTTAAAGATGCACTCTTTTCTATCATAAAACATAGCGAACACGAAAATATCACGAAGGGTTCCCGAGATATGGCCTGTTTTCCACCGCGTGTTTTGAAAAATGCAAGAAAAGGGCAAACTTTGGCGGCCATTTTGAGGCAGTTACGACCGAATTTCGCGGGGTTCTAGGGTGCATCTTAAAGATGCACTCTTTTCCTATGATAAAATGTAGCGAACACGAAAATATCACGAAGGGTTCCCGAGATATGGCCTGTTTTCCACCGCGTGTTTTGAAAAATGCAAGAAAAGGGCAAACTTTGGCGGCCATTTTGAGGCAGTTACGACCGAATTTCGCGGGGTTCTGGGGTGCATCTTAAAGATGCACTCTTTTCCTATGATAAAATGTAGCGAACACGAAAATATCACGAAGGGTTCCCGAGATATGGCCTGTTTTCCACCGCGTGTTTTGAAAAATGCAAGAAAAGGGCAAACTTTGGCGGCCATTTTGAGGCAGTTACGACCGAATTTCGCGGGGTTCTGGGGTGCGTCTTAAAGATGCACTCTTTTCCTATCATAAAACATAGCGAACACGAAAATATCACGAAGGGTTCCCGAGATATGGCCTGTTTTCCACCGCGTGTTTTGAAAAATGCAAGAAAAGGGCAAACTTTGGCGGCCATTTTGAGGCAGTTACGACCGAGTTTCGCGGGGGATCCGCGGTGCATCTTAAAGATGCACTCTTTTTTCTATAATAAAACATAGCGAACACGAAAATATCACGAAGGGTTCCCGAGATATGGCCTGTTTTCCACCGCGTGTTTTGAAAAATGCAAGAAAAGGGCAAACTTTGGCGGCCATTTTGAGGCAGTTACGACCGAATTTCGCGGGGTTCTGGGGTGCGTCTTAAAGATGCACTCTTTTCCTATCATAAAATATGGCGAACACGAAAATATCACGAAGGGTTCCCGAGATATGGCCTGTTTTCCACCGCGTGTTTTGAAAAATGCAAGAAAAGGGCAAACTTTGGCGGCCATTTTGAGGCAGTTACGACCGAATTTCGCGGGGTTCCGGGGTGCATCTTAAAGATGCACTCTTTTCCTATCATAAAACATAGCGAACACGAAAATATCACGAAGGGTTCCCGAGATATGGCCTGTTTTCCACCGCGTGTTTTGAAAAATGCAAGAAAAGGGCAAACTTTGGCGGCCATTTTGAGGCAGTTATGACCGAATTTCGCGGGGGTTCTAGGGTGCGTCTTAAAGATGCACTCTTTTCCTATCATAAAATGTGGCGAACACGAAAATATCACGAAGGGTTCCCGAGATATGGCCTGTTTTCCACCGCGTGTTTTGAAAAATGCAAGAAAAGGGCAAACTTTGGCGGCCATTTTGAGGCAGTTACGACCGAATTTCGCGGAGGTTCCGGGGTGCATCTTAAAGATGCACTCTTTTCCTATCATAAAACATAGCGAACACGAAAATATCACGAAGGGTTCCCGAGATATGGCCTGTTTTCCACCGCGTGTTTTGAAAAATGCAAGAAAAGGGCAAACTTTGGCGGCCATTTTGAGGCAGTTATGACCGAATTTCGCGTGGGTTCAGAGATGCATCTTAAAGATGCACTCTTTTTCTATCATAAAACATAGCGAACACGAAAATATCACAAAGGGTTCCCGAGATATGGCCTGTTTTCCACCGCGTGTTTTGAAAAATGCAAGAAAAGGGCAAACTTTGGCGGCCATTTTGAGGCAGTTACGACCGAATTTCGCGGGGGTTCTGGGGTGCATCTTAAAGATGCACTCTTTTCCTATCATAAAACATAGCGAACACGAAAATATCACGAAGGGTTCCCGAGATATGGCCTGTTTTCCACCGCGTGTTTTGAAAAATGCAAGAAAAGGGCAAACTTTGGCGGCCATTTTGAGGCAGTTACGACCGAATTTCGCGGGGTTCAAAGTGCATCTTAAAGATGCACTCTTTTCCTATCATAAAACATAGCGAACACGAAAATATCACGAAGGGTTCCCGAGATATGGCCTGTTTTCCACCGCGTGTTTTGAAAAATGCAAGAAAAGGGCAAACTTTGGCGGCCATTTTGAGGCAGTTACGACCGAATTTCGCGGGGTTCAAAAGTGCATCTTAAAAATGCACCCTTTTCCTAGTATAAAACATAGCAAACACGAAAATATCACGAAGGGTACCCGAGATACGGCCTGTTTTCCACCGCGTGTATCGAAAAATGCTAGAAAAGGGCAAACTTTAGCAGTCATTATAAAGCAGTTATGACCGAATTTCGCGGGGGTTCAAGAGTGCATCTTCAAAATGCCCTCTTTTCCTAGTATAAAATATAGCAAACACGAAAATATCACGAAAAGTTCCCGAGATACGGCCTGTTTTCCACCGCGTGTTTTAAAAAATGCTAGAAAAAGGCAAACTTTGGCGGCCATTTTGAGGCAGTTACGACCGAATTTTGCGAGGGTTCAAAAGTGCATCTTCAAAATGCGCTCTTTTCCTAGTATAAAATTTAGCAAACACGAAAATATCACGAAAAGTTCCCGAGATACGGCCTGTTTTCCACCGCGTGTTTTGAAAAATGCTAGAAAATAGCAAACTTTGCCGGCCATTTTGAGGCAGTTACGACCGAATTTTGCGAGGGTTCAAGGATGCATCTTAAAAATGCACTCTTTCCCTATCATAAGGCATAGGAAAATCAAAAAGATCACGAAGAGTTTCCGAGATATTGCCTGTTTTCCAGCGGGTGTTTTGAAAAATTCAAGAAAAGGACTAATATTGGCGGCCATTTTGAGGCTATACGACCGCAAGTAAAATTGACATGGCACCAAATTCGATCACTATTTTCAACACGTGGTATGAGGTCCACCGCGTGGAAAACATTTGACGCAATAATATAATTTAATTATAAACTTACCAATTCAGCGCTTATCGGATTGCACGGGTACGGCAAGTACTGTAATTAAAAGAAAATATAAATTTTAACTTAGAATCATTGCATACAATATAATCTTAATATATATAAATCTCCCCGTCTCTCCTCTTTGTGCGATGCTTCGTAGCTTCCCGCCCTAAGCATAGACGTGTGTATGTGGGTACGTGTGAGTTGAAGTTGACCGGTTGATGTTTTTGTTTGGAGAAAACAAACATTCTATCCTGAGTATCGCAATGATCAGGTAAATGTAACTTACTCAAACACGAAGGGACCTCCCAATGACGGGAAGCAACATCGCTGCAATATGTTGCCGATTTATCCAGCGACCGACAACGTCTCACAATAACCGATCATAAAACCGTAACATTGTTGTAATTTGGAATATAAATATCTAACGCGAGCAAAAAAAAAACATTTATGGATATTAAACGCGCAAATAATTGTGAACAGGATTCTATTGCCGCCAGTTGAGACTTGTTGAGACCGACACGAAACTGGCTGCGATGGCACAGGTTAAAGCCGAGCAAGCAACGACGCGACAATTCACAATAAGACTACTCGTATGTGCCTACTGCATGAACCCCGCAGGTGAAAGCAATAGATTCGCAAAGCCATCTTGCGCGATGTCACGCGCAGCGGCACGCGAACTTGTGCGCGACTTGCAATAGATGCGCAGAGCCGGCGCGTCGATGACACGCGACCTTGGGTACGCATTGTAATAAGCACAATACCTGCAGTCTAACTAAACTATAATATGCTGCATGCAAGGAGAAGGGCTTGCAACGACGACACTCTTAAATCTCAAGTGCTGCATTCCGCGCGGCGACTAAGCAATAAGAAAATGTGAATTGTGATCAAAACAAACACAATTCTCGTGCAGAATGTCCACGTTAACATCTGATGCAAATATTTCCTGTCCTACTCTAACACAAAAAAACTGTAATCTATCTGTCGTGTATGAGCGAGGCTGACGCCTTCTAGACGCGATTACTTTCATATTTTTAAAATCAAGCTGTCTTATGTAGTTTTTGTCTCTAAATTCACGTATGTTCCTTTTTTGATTAATAAATAGAAGGGAGTCAGTCGTTCTCCCTTTCGTGCGTTCTCCACATACTGCTGAATTAAGTATACATTCGTCCTTACCAGCTCTACAACACGATACAACACTATCCATTTCCCTTCCATGCACAGTAGGCAACTGCATCACTATCCACATGCTTTAAATTAGTCAAAATAAAGAACATACCATAGGTAATGTCACATATGCATATTGAAATTATATGGCCATGAACGATAGTACTAAATGTATGCAAACGTATTAAAATACAAAATTAAATAAATACCTTGAGTATTGTCACATACACCTATAGACAGTGGCGGATTATGCTTCAGTGGGGCCCTGGGCGCAAATCAAGTTTAGGGGCCCCTAAATCCGAAAATTTTCAAAAACGGTTATTAGCCCAGTAAAATTAATAGTTTTAGCGTACGGGCGCCGCAAAGTCTACTTCAACATTCGTTTGTGCCAAAAACTCATTTCCACACCACCATGAGGTAGAGTACGTAGGCTTAATCCACACGCACTATTCCAAAATTTAATGGATTATCTTCCGATTCGCTCTTCGCGATGGACCAGGTGTTGTGCGTTAATTGTTTTCAGGACCGATCGAAATATCACATATAAAATTTTCTGCCATACTATCCGCGATGGGATTATCGTTTTCAATGCTATCTTGGTTCTCGAGTTCATCATACGTGTGCTCAAAAACGGTAATCGTATTTAAATACAAATTACAAATTTACTTTTCTTGTCTTCTCTTGGGCAAAGATTTCAATAATTTTTGTCGTTTCATGTGGATCCTTAATATTTTCTTCTTGTATGTATTTTAGAAAATGAGGCTATAGGCTATAGAAACCATATAACTACGTGCCATAGTCAAAATATTTGCAATTTAATTACAATAAATATATTATTGTACTGTCACATAGTTACTACCTTCTAATATTCTAATAAATAAAAGAAAAATGAGCCAATTTTGGCGACAATTTGAGGCAGTAACGACCGAATTTCGCGGGAGTTCAGGTGTGCATCTTAAAAATGCACTCATGCCCTATTTTTGGGGGCTTGCTGGGACCTATCGTTTAGATAAACTTTTGCGCTATTTAAATATGTAAAGAACTTGCCAATATCGCAAACGGTTCCCGAGATATTGAGCAATTTTGACGGCAACTTTACAAAAATATTACTGAATTTTGGAGGCAGTTTTCACCCACTGCCCGCATGATTTTTGGGCGTTTAGATAAACTCTCGCGCTAAGTAAAGAACTTAGAAATTGCACAAGCGCAAGAAATTAGTAAATTCCATTGTGTATACTTTGTGAACTGCATGCCGCATGTTGGCACCTAAAGTGATAGAAAAACTTGTTTTGATTGATATCAAGTACGATAACCAGGCAGAGAAAAAACGAAAACAATTCTACATACATTGCGAACATTGCGCATTATATACATGCAAATAAATATATTTGACGATTAAAATAATTTAACTGGAAACTCACCAGTACGTCGCACCGCATATCATCTTCCTTCAGTGTTATTTTCTTCAATGGCAAAATACAGCACGCACTTGATAATTCGAAGCAAATGGAAACGATTCACAAAAAAGAAAATTTATTCACGTGTCAAGAACAATTCACCAGCGATAAATTATTAGCATCACTATATCCGACTGACTACGCGACGATCATTTGAATATAATGCGCTTTAACAGAATTAAATATTCAAGAAAGAACGCGAACCTCGAGGAATGCGTGCGTGCTCACCGCGAGACCGCAGCAAACTAGATTCTTCTACACATGTTATCTATGATTGAAACCTCTGCACGGGCGCAGGTAGGTGCGCGCGGTGCACTGCAAAATAGCGCACGATGCGAGGACGCGTAAGTAAGTTAAACCACAAGGTGATAGCAAAGTTATCTTAAATGCCATTCGAGGCCGACACGCAGGTAATGCAGCAAACAGAAGACACACACAAAGAATAAACATACAATAAATACTTTAAGAGATCACATTTTGTATATATTTCTTGTTCTTTTCATAAGTAATACCATGAAATGAAAATTGTTTATACTTATAGATACATTTATCATATAATATAATACAATGATTGAATAATAAGAGTAATATGTGGTGCACAGGTACTAAGTTCTTCTATTTAACAAGGCTAACAGTCAGCCTACACGTTTAGCGCGTATTGTTTTTGCTTCAAATTTAATTGCGTTTTCGTATCTAGAATAATTCTGTATCCACTTCGTTATTAACTCTAACTCATTCGTCGTCAGTGTTTTTCATTCCCTTAATCTTACATTGTGGTAACTCAATAAATACTCTGTCCGTTAATCCTG
This sequence comes from Dalotia coriaria, assembly GCF_025399875.1. Taxonomy (NCBI): domain Eukaryota; kingdom Metazoa; phylum Arthropoda; class Insecta; order Coleoptera; family Staphylinidae; genus Dalotia; species Dalotia coriaria. The sequence continues at coordinate 4,041,270 of NW_027045446.1, forward strand.
AGCACATTTAAAAAGTTGCTACGATCGCGTTTATGTATGAATTGGACATGACTCTTATTTCCTCGGTAACAATCACGTTGAGGAGTTCGTACATTCGTATCATTCGCGCTCACATACTACGTTCATGTCATGCATACGAAATTAATCAATATAAAGATAATTTGTTTGTTTCGGCTACAAGAATAGAATTAATTTTTGATTTTCAACAATTCATCAACAAGAATTAGAAGCTTAGACAACATAATAATAAATACACAAATAGTATGTGTGTGTGTTTGCGCTTTTGAATTGGCACGAAACTGTTTCACGGGAGGGCTGTGTGCCTCAAAAATAATCGTAAGTCATCTTTTAATCATCATCCTACACTAGCACTCAAATACTGGCTCTCGTAAAAACACACATGTTTGATGCAACATAGAAAATACCTCCGCTGTGTTATAAAACTCTGCATCGCCAGCTTTTACCTTAAATATGAAGTAAAACATTTGTTTAAAATATTATTTGTATGAACTAGAAATTAATTATTGAATAGTAATAGACGACGTCATTAGTTTTCTTCCCATCGCATACGCCGCCGGCGCCATTTTATAATTTAAATGTGCGTACAAAATGGCGTCGCTCAAAACGAAATGATGAAAAAGTCCTAGGTAATAATATGTACAATATTAGCTCCCTTCTGTTAAAACTCTACAACACGGACTCAATCTGCTTGATTTCGTGCTCGCCGGGGCTCTGCGCGATAATCATTGGGATGTTCTTGCCGATGGTGATCGGCCCATCTTCTTCCTCTTCATCCTCGTCGATCGGCGTGAGCGCATCGTCCGCTCCGGCAGGTTGAGCAGTATCCGGAGCAAAACGTTTCGCACACGGCGCGAGGAAGCTCGCCACTGCCGAAACGGCAAACAATCCACCAGCGACGAAGAATGGAACGGAATACGACTGTGTACTATCGTATAATGCTCCAGCTAGTGGGGAACCCACAATGGCGGCAGCACCACGGAAAAGAATCAGTAGACCGAATGCATTTGTCAATTTGTCTAAACCAAGCAAGTCCACGAGGATAATTGAAGTTAGCGAAATATAGCCGGCTGCAGGAATAATAAACACATATAAATTAGCATAAACTTCCAAAATGAAAGTGGTAGTTAAAACTTACAAATTGCAAGACCAAAGAAAATGGCCATCGTGATGTAAGCACCGTACGAATGACAAAATGGCGTCAGAGCTACCGCAATGGTAGAAATCACAAGGCAGATGTTGTTAACAAATAGCGCGTTCACCTGCGGGAAATCCGCGAAGTAACCGCAGGCGATACGGCCGAAGGTGTTTGTGATGCCGATGATGGAGATTAAGAAGGAAGCGCTTTCTTTATCAATACCCTATAACAGCAATAGGTAATACAAAATAATTTAATAAAATAATAAACAACTTACATCTAACTTGGCGCATTCTACAAGATAAACAAATGGAACATAGAGTCCGGCCATTCCAAACAAATTCGAAATGGCAATCAACATGAACACCGGATTTTTCAACAGGGAGACATCCATTAACTGTCCCAAAGCAGATTTGAAACTGTCAGGTAATACTAGACAAGGACACAAATCATATTCTGCAAAAATCAAAATTATTATCCGCCATTGTTTTCTCAAAATTATTGAAATACGTACGTTCTTGTTTCTCAACATCGCCCATCTCGCCACGGCTTGCTTTCGGAATGCTGACGACGCTCTGGCGGTAACTGGCGAGCGATTGCTTCGACTGATATTGCGGCAGGTTCAGAACTGATCCTGAGTAAAAGATGTCCTTACGAGACAGTGGTCGCACCATCTGCGGCTTCTCTCTCGCGAGAGACATTTTCGAAGAAGCGAAACCAACACTTTCAGTATCCTAAAAGAAAAAAAGTTTATTGTTTCCGTTTTGACCAATTCAAGGCCACCGAGTTTGAACATGAACATGAATGCATTCCAAATTGGAACACGTCCAAGATTTCAATTCTATTTCGAAACGCGCGAGTCAAGTGTCACATTCAAATCATAAATTTACTTACATCACTATTGTTGTTTCGACTCCCAAAGGACCTCATGCTTCTCTTAATATCCGCATTGGAGCTCATCGTACCGCGGGAACTAGACTTGATAGGGTTCAAAGTAGGCTTAAAGCGTTCACCGACTGAAGGTTTTCGCATACGGTCGAAAAATGGCACTGAACCATTTTTAGGCAATCCCTGAACGTGTGTAGTGAATGCAGGTTGGCTAGCATTCCTTGGAAGTCTGCCCCCATCAAACTCGCCACTTGAATCTGTCGAACCCTTTCGGCCATCTCCATTTTTCATTTCTTCAACTCTAGTATTCCGCGAATTCTTTAACAACTCACTGTGGGAACCAGACGATGAGTTCGTCCCACTATTGACCTCCTGCATTTTGACTTCGGTGATGGTCGGTAGTGTTGGGACTGTAGGAATGGTAGACATAGGTGTCCCAGGTCCCAGTTGATCGAGGTTAAAACTAGAGTGTACACCTGGGTCAATATTAAGCGGTTGTTTCTGGCGTTTCTCCATGGTACCATCAGGTAATTGTACCATAAAGTAGGAACCACCAATAGACCCGCGCTCCATTTGAATACGTCGCTCTTCCGCCATGCGTTGCAATAGTGGCTTCTCCCCGGATTCTTTAGGATATTCTAAGGGTCTCATGAGTGCACCAAACGCCGCACAGTTGAGGATCAATCCAGCTAGAATCAAATTAGCACCCTTCCAATCGTAGGCATCTATCAAGGCGGACGCCAGAGGTGCGAACGCAAACGTCCCCACTCCAGAACCACATACTGCAATACCAGTAGCCAGAGACCGTTTGGTCTCAAAGTAGTACCCAACACAGACTACGGCTGGCAGATAAATCAACCCAAATCCAAACCCACCCATCACACCATAGGTCACCATTAGGACATTCACATTCGGACTGAAGATGGACAGAACAAACGCAATCGTTGATATTAAACTACCGGCAATGCATACAGCTCGGCAGCCATATTTGTTCGTTAACGCGCTAACCACCGGCCCAGCTGCTAAGTACATGCCGGATAACAGCGAACCCACCCACGCAGTTTTGCCAACAGGTTCCTCAAAATATGTGACGAACTGAGGATTGAAAATACCGAAGGTGTACGCTATGCCATCAACAATCATGTTACACATAAAACTGGCGAATACCACCACCCAGCCGTAGCCTCCATCTGGAGGTGGCGGGATATCGTGGTAATCGCAGTATTCCTCTGCGTAATCATAGTCGCCTTGTTCTTCCGCCGTCAGACGTGCTGCCTCTTCACATGCTACTTCACTATCAGTCTGGAAATTAAAACAAAAGAAACGTTTTATTTATAGCTCGCACAAATATCACTGCAGCACGTGCCGCTCTCACGTGCACCATGTTAAACGACACAATCGGGAAATAATAGGCAATAATATAATAAGTGTAATTCAACTCAAAATAAGCACAACATAAACATGGTTAATTTGGCGTATATCCAATCGGGAAACGTTTAAAAATATAAATCGAATATTTCTGGGTGAGTATTTTGAGGCACATTGTTTTCATTCAATGTCATTGATCGTGAGTTAATATGATTTTATTTTCCGCTAAAATCCCGCTGAATTTCGGCCAAGGAATGCTTTTGACTCGAGACGACAATTTCGAGCAATTTTATTTTAATAGCCCAGTTCAAAGACCAATTAGGGCGACAACAAGTGGAATTTTTCACTCGTGATCAGGCAAAACAATAAAATAAACACTAAAACTTCGCGTTATGAACAATACACGTAATTTAAACACGTTGTTTCAATTGATTACATCCTCGTTGACAAATTTAACTTTTTAACAACTTCAAACATGTCGAAGGTTGTATTTTCTACTTTTATTATGAAAAACTATCTTTTTTACATTTCACGCTAAATTTTGATACTGTAAGATAAATTTTCAAGCTGCAATATTGTATAATCATTATTAATGTTATTTTATTATTCAAAGAGGAAGTAAACATGTTCAAGTACAAACTATTGGCATTTCTTAGAAAATTATTTATTCATTCCCTTTTACCAAGAATTTATCCCATATATTTACGACTGTTACATTCGTGATTCGACAGCTGCAATTGCAGAGGAAGCCAATTGCATTGCGACATTACATTATTGCAAAACTCGGGAAGCGTCTGGAATGAAGCGCTTCAATTGATTGTTGAGTTAAGCAAGACGCGTGTGTCATGCACCATACTCGAGATTCATTTGTTCGCCGAAGCCGCATACCAAAACAGTTTAATCAAACTGCATGCAGCAGTTAATCAAAACTAACTCCACACTACGAACAATAAACAAGCAGAATTATTTACTTCAATTTTTCAAAAGTAACCATTCGTTTATTACAATTATAATAAATGTTTCAATAGATACTCTTGATTACCAAATTTTTGAATGAAACCACGTGCGAAACAATGTCAATATCGTCCAAGAATGTTGTGAATTAAACTCGACGTCATCTCACAACTCGCAAGCAACGAAAACGTATGTTAAACTAGTTAACGTCACTCTAATCAAATCAATTATTAGAGCTCACACGAGTCCACACGTGAATCGATTGCTGGTCATATCAAGACCAAAGATGTTACCAAGCAGAACAAGCAGCAAATCAATCAGATAATTAGTAATAACACAAATTGCTTTTCTTGATAAGTGTAATTTATATTATAATTATTAATTTATAAGTTGAAAAACTTATAATGCAGGAAAAAACTATAAATTTGTGTGTTAAAAATCGTGTTGATAATAATCATGTGCTAGTTGTTTAAGTCAATATGTTTAAAGAAGCAATTGAAGCTCGATGATGATAGTGATGACGATTTTGACGAGTTAATCACGCCCATTCAACTTATTCAAGTATCGCATGGTGGAAAAATTGAGCCGCGCACATGCAAGAAATCTAATCAAGTGTTAATTCGCGTTCGTTAATACGGGCGATAATCGTGCTAATTGTAACACACGCTTGACGCTTTCTGCAAACAATCACTCCGCATGTATTGTGACGTTTACATTCACATGTTTACAGATTACGTTTTAAAATTTCATATTACATGAATTGAATCAAATAAATATCTAGGTTTCAAGTAAACTGATATTAAAATAGAAGAATGTGATAAGCAATAACCTCATAACATGATTGAATAACTCAGATACAATATACTCGAGATATTATAGAAATTATATTGTAGGTACTCATCCAACATTGTTTCATAACTGTTGCTATGTTAAATTACGCACAGTTATCGACACAGCATCTTATCAGATAATCTGCACCTACAGGATACCAACAATGTTAACTCAAAATAATAAAATTTACGAAAATCGCAGCCTTGAGAATTTCTGTGGAAAGGTTCATATTCATATTCATATGTAATAAAATCTTTCCTCGTATTTTGTCACACTTTTCTTTGAATGTATTTCATTATTATTGGAATTTTTCATTTCTAGCGCAGTGTACAACAATTTATTTTTACTCGAGCGTATTATATGAGTGCAACTCGCAAGATAAGCGAATTACTCAACGTTTCCTGTCTTTTTCACTATTTGTCATCGAGCAAATCAGACTTGTACTATTATCATAATAAAATGACACATGACACACAAGCAAACATACATATAAACTATATATTTAATATTTAATATTCCACCATTCTTTCAATTTAACTTTATTATGTGTTTGTTTATTTGTTTTTGAATTTTTTGAACACGATGACAATAATTTTCGCATTAAAAATGTATTAATTCAAGGCTATTGAACATTTATGCATACTTGAAAAACTAGCAACAATTACTCGTGCATTATGTGCAATGTGCAGTACGTTGTTGTTAATGTCGTCGCGCCTGCCTCGTGCTGAATACGCCTACAACAATAAGCGATCGATCGCGTTGCATTCCGAAGGCTGCACATGATCACATTATTCTAGCACTTGAAAAATGTGCGGTCTAAGCAAAAACATAAATATAAACTCGTATTATTTTGCATTTCATTCCAACAGACAACAGACTACTGTACAGTTACATTCAAAATACAATGTCAAGGTTAAAGAAGAAATTTGAGCGCCTGTTTATACTAAAACACCAACTAGTTTATTGTACTCAAAATAATTAGACGAAAAACAAATTATAATATCTATGAATGTACCAACGTATCATGATTTTATTCAACGTGTTACATTACGAGTTGACAGGTGGTATTGAGTTGATATTATCGACAACGGCGCACTTGCACACAATCGATTTACGTTTACGCAATCGTCCGAAGGTTCCACCAGTCGAGATAACACCAAAGTGGGCAATTGTTTGATTTGGCTCGTTGTGTAACGCGCTACAGTTTAATACCTACAGTACTTAAACCGGCAGAAGTGTGATTATACATGATCATGTATTACTAATTGTGTTGAACACGTTTCAAACGTTTCATTTCAATTTTTAAAAACAAAACATTTGTTGCACCTATTAATTCATGTTTATATTGACATAAGTGAAAATAAATATTTATATACCTTCTACAAATATTGATTATTTGTTTAAACATTGTTTAATTGTCTGAAATGCAAAGATAGATATAATGAAAGCTTTGTTAATGATTCATATTTGAATAAAGAATCAATACAATTCAGCGGTAGCAAAGTTCGTTAACTTCCGTATGTAATACACATTGTATTAAAAATAGATACAATATTCGTGGAATTTAACAAAAAATTGCTTTAGTTTAATTTAAATATACCCGATACATACCAAATTAACTAATATTTTAAATAATGTTTTCTAAAGTTACGAATTTAACTAGGTGCCTACAATATTCAACCTTTATCTTATCAATTATCGAGTTAAGTATTAAAGTACTTTAATTAATTTGTAACATTATTTCGTAATAAGTAATTTCTAATTTTGTTTTTCACCAAAAATACAAAACAAAATCAATCACGTTAAATCCAGAAATAATCATTGATAAGTACCTGAAATGTGACATAAACATCTCAAAAGTTATAAAATCACGAGCCAAAATTCAGTATTTTTAGATTTTTTTATGGTTTTCATTAAATTGAACTAAAATTACACATATAATTAAGCGTGAATTACGAACTGTTCTAATAAAGTATACTAGTTTATGTTCTGGGCGTGATTCACGAATATGCAATTCAATCCCACATTTGATAATAACAATTCACGTGACATAAACAGTTTTTTCATAGTTCATACACACATAATTACTTCAAAACAAAACATTCTAAACAAATAATTCCTGCAAAAATTGATTTCCTACTTACTTTTCATCTATTCATATAAATAATGTGTTAATGAATAAATTTTGATACGAGATATCACTAAAAAATATATTAAAAATTAAAGTTTGCAAGATTAATCAAAGTATTGAGTAGCTTGTGTCGTGCTCAAATAATTAAGCAATCAACTTGCAAATATTGAAATTATGACATTATGAATATGCATGATTTATATTGAAGCAAAAATTATAGAGAAACCATTATAACTTTGTGGAATCGCTAAATCGTTAAATCGGTCTGCAGTGCAGCGGCTTCGCCTTGGCCCCTTTTATACGTGCAATTGGCATTCAACAGCACCGATAAAATTGCCGATGTTACAACTAGCAAAATAGCAGAACCTAGCGTAGTAGCAAAAAAGCATAAAGAAAAATGTAAGATAAAAAAATGCGAAATGAGCATCAATCAAATATCCAATAATAGTATTCATTACACAACTATTTAATATTCAACAAACAAATAGTGTTGTTTTGTTTTTCTGCCACCTAAGATAAACATTTTAATTTGAATATCTGAATCGCAATAAAGTCCTCATGTTCATGAATTACTAAACAATTAATTATCATAAGCGTCGCCAATAAACTAATTCAACTCTTCAAGTATTGAGTTAATATTTATAGAAGAAATAAAAAACAAGTTGCAAAATCTTAAAATGGCGATTATATTGATTTGTCAATTATAACCTACTCCTTCTCCCGTTTAAACTACTAAGAAATACGGAGGCGTGTAATTACTGTGATTTTAAAATAATACTATCTCTAGATCGACCAGATTCCTTGAAAAATTCCTCGAAGACATAATAAAAATCAATTTCCAATTAACTCATCATCTTTTTACATTCCTTTTATTTATTTCGTAAAATCCGTAACATAAAATTCTCTAGAACACGTACATAAGGTGTAATGAAAGTTTAAAACATCCTTATCCTTAAACTTGGAACTTGTAAACATAAAAAACGTAAATAGTAATAAACTTGTTGGAGTAACGGATTGTGTTTTTGTTTTGGTCTATTTCACGTTTTCATTTTCGATGCCATATAGCTCGTCAATGAAAGCGAAACTTTGAGATCAAGGTAAAACACAGCGCGCAATAAATGTGTTCGAAACTGTTCAGCTAATTTGCATTTAAGACCACAACGCACAACTACGAGGAATCTAAACACAAAACAAACGTAACCAACTTAAACGTAACTAATTAAAGTTGTCACTTAAAATTGTAAACACAACTAAACTACAAACATTTATTGCCTACTTATTACTAAAATTTCAAAAACAATTTAACTAGTGGAAATCTTCCATTAAAATAAAATGTCAATTTAACAGAAATAAATAAGCACAAAAATTACGCGAGTTTTGGAAAACAATAATAGTTCATTACATAGCAAGAGTGGAAAACAATAAATTATATATTCGAGCAAATCAGACGCGCAGTGAGCAAAATTTGTGAGAGTCAAGTGTTATAACATGAAATGCATTGCTTTCAACGACACTTCATTGTATAGAAAATTAAATTTTCAGCTGTGGGAGCAGGTACAATTGATTTTCGGGCATTAAAACATGTAACCTATTAAAAAATCGTGGAAACTTTTAGTATTAAGCAAAGCAGGTAAACAGGCGCGCATTGCCCAACTATCCCGATTGCTATAAATAACATATTCGCACTTCGTAAGAACCGCGAGCTGTGAAACACAGCCAGCCGTCGTTTCTATGCAAATACAATCCAACTCATTTGTCGAATGATTGAAAAACAAAACAAAACTCTAGAAAATCTATTGTTTCGTCTATATAGTAAAATAAACCAAAATAATAATTTTACCAAAATAAAATTCTCTTTGTACTTAACCTTCTTAGTTTAAAATAAAAATTATAATGAAAATAAACATACCCTACTAATTTTTCGTTGTCTCGCCTGTTGCTTGCCTCCTTGATTTTTCGACATTTTGTTCGCTATCAGTCGATAATAAAAACAATTGTTTGTGGCACAAGTTCTGTATCACACTACTCGTTGTAAATACTGATCAATAAATATAGTCTTAGCAAAAACACACGATTTTTACTCATTAAAACCCATCGTTTAAAAATTCAGCCTCGAAGATTGGAAGTCATTTAAGATATTATGGCACTCGTTGCATATTAACAATAATTTCTCGTGCAGGCTGGTCGCATGTTGAAAACGCGCTTCGCACAATTCGCACCGCACTGCTGCACACTGTTGGCGGTATTAAAAATACGCTCGCGGGCGGCGCACACGTGCCGCTGGCGGTGGTCGCCGACTGAAATCGAACTCAAGCCGCCGCGCAAGGCTTCTAAAACTCTGCCGTCCCACGAGCTTCACACGCCGCCGACCGAATACAAACTGTGTTGGGTGAGTTGTGGATGAGTAGTCCTAGTCCTTGTGTTCGCGCGGCGTGCAACGCTGCGTTTTCAGCGTGTGTGGTGTGAGTGTATATGCCTCCTCCCGCATTGTGCACGCGACACGCAAAACGCGCCCAGTGCGAAATCTATCGGCGATTTTCATTGAAGCCAAGTAAGCCAGGCCGAAATTTTAATTACTGCCGAGCACTGAGCAGATGTCACGCTATACGTACGATATACATCGTACCATTTCTAAATAACACACAGAAATGTTGTTACTTGAAGTTTTAATGAATCACGTGGGTAAGAAACGTGTTCTGTCGCAACAATAAAAGTTAATAATAATTTATTTTGTAAATAACGCGTTTTGAAAATCTTCCAATCAAAATCCAGTTTTGCACTGGTTGCTCCCCTTAGAGATGAAATTTGCTTCCGTACCTATTCGTTCCCGTTTCCGCTATCCCCCATCCCGAATAACTGGGTAACCAGGGCTGCGCGGCAAGAGAAGCAGGTCAAAGGGCATAAACACGCGGTCCTTGCTCACATCGCACGCGATTGCGACGTGCATCGATCCGTTGTGTGGACGAAAGCGGGACATCGACATCGTCTTCATCCCCTCAAACCTACTACAACGATATAAACGAAACAAACAAGCCATCTTCGTGCAAATCGCCGAATATTACGAGCAATTATACTCCTAGAATATGAATTAGTACGGTGTATATTTTTATATGATTACTATTTTAATTTATGCAAACGTGATAAAATAAAAATGGGATTACAGTGCATTTCCCTCGATTACTCATGTCGGTACGCTTGTCCTCGCGGTTTATATTCGCTGTGTACATTCAACGATTCAACTTTGTTCTGTTTGTGTACGCAAAACAGACAGCAGTCAAAGAAAGTTGAACGATCTCAAATTTTCCAGCTACTAAATTTAGTATGTACTTACTTTTATTATTATATATTGGGTGCTTAATATAGGCACAAACCACAAAAAAAAAAGATTATTCATTTACATTGTGTGTGTGGTAATTTGAAATTAGTAAAGTAAATTAAAAGTAAATTAATGTAGGAAAAGTCAAAGATTCTGGTGAAAAATGCAAAGAATTAATTTCGAACACTTTTCTTATTGAGAAATTTCGTAGAATAAAAGCTTCGATCTGTTCCTCTCTAAAGCTTTTAGTTTCAGTGATATTCGCAATCGAAATATCGCGAAAATGATAAATGATAGTATTTTCAAACACGATTCCTAGAAATAAACCTATATATAATATAAATATCAACAAATACAATTTCCAGCAATAGGAAATAATATTTATTCGGAAAATTAGCAATTTCCCACTCGAATTTCCTGAATTTGTACCGTAGCAAATACGCCAAATACAATTTAAAATGGAAACTTTCTGTTGCAGACTAGTTCGTTACAAATAAATAATAACAAAAATTACGCGTGTTTCGGAAAACAATAAAATAATTCATTCCATAGTAAGAGCGGAAAACAATGAACTACATATTTTAGCAAATTGTGAGAATTAATTTTTGGTTCTGGAAATTTGCGACTCATATTTATTTCATCATATTTCCACTAAACAGAATCAACAAAAATACAATCACAATGTTTTCTGTCAATAACTGATAGAAATACAGATACAAGTTTAAACGCCGCGTGGAATTTTGTTGATGATTACGACCGTCGACCGAGTCGCTCATCGAACAATGACAAAAGTCCGCAAGTGAACTTTGTGCCTAGTTCAACTAAAACGCATCGACACTATTGTCGCTATTATGCATGATCCAGCAGACTCTATTAATGACTTTGTTTAAGTTCGTTGTTATGTTACGCGTTATTAAACGAAATAGAATTAGCATCTCGGAACTCAAGGAATTGATGAAAACAACAAGTAATTGACGGCCGATAAAGTCAAATAAACATAAACAGACTCAACTTTTGTGCATATCAACTGTCTTCCAATATATTTCCGTCGTTCCTGATAAGAAAATACATGAATTCACATCACATCAATTTCAAATGTTCAAATTAAATCACAATTTAAATATAACTAGAGTAAAATTAGTATAATAAATGTTTTGACAATATTTGTGAGGGTATGAGTTTATTTACGTAACCTTTTTGATTTGACTAATTAATTTGGGCAGCGGCAGGCCGTAAAAATTGTGTCAACTTAATTGAAGCGCGTGGTTCATTTTCATCAAGCAGTAAACTTTTAAAAAGCATCTGGTAATTTGCTGAGTGCTTGAATTGAGCAAAATAAAATTCGGTACGACAATGTGTCAATAATTCTTTAAAATTTTCATGATACTCCTGAATTCAAAAGAATGACATATGTGCCAATACAAAAATACTTTCCTGTATTATAAATAGAGAATACCGAAAATTGTGCTGGAAGAAAGAAGAAAGAAGATAAAAAGAAATAAAATGTTTTACTCGATACTGTGTACAATAATAATGAGCAAAACTTAAGAATCAATTAGTAAATAATTGATTGCAACTGCATAATAAATTCTCGGAAATAAACTAAAAATCATCTCAGGATATTTCATAAAATCTCAAGTTTAATCACTCAAGCAGTCAATTATTTGACAGATAATATAAAAATATCGATACCACTCACAGTTCTTCGGAGTCTAAAAATAAATCTGCCATGTTTTGATTGAAGTATTTACTAAATGTCAACCGGGGACGTTAGATAAAATTACGAAATGCAATTTGAAAAATTAATGGTTCTTTACTTGATTTTCTAAAGAATTTTATAAAAATATTGGTAAGTTTTCTAATCATTTGAACTAAATCAAAACCGATTTATCGCTGTGTTTGATATTCCTTCATATATGCCTACATTCTCTGCAATGCATACCTGTCCACGTAAATTATTATCGATTATTTTCGACTCTTTGTGTTTCCAGTCGTACCCGGCTTGGATTTTGTTCATTCATAACCCTTACTGCGGATAGAAATATGTAAACGCAAAATCTGCATCAATAAATGTCAGTTCTAACAGAAAACAATCCATGTGGATATTTCTAAGGCGTATAGGGATGTTTTACACATTAAACAGAGATTTAAAAGTTGAAGATTTTCAAGGTATAAGAAAGTAAAACTAGGTTAAACTTTGAAGGGTTGTTTTCGGCGCTTACCGTGTTTGATGGCCGCCGACTGCTGGAAAGATCATCGTCGGTGTCGTCGTCAGCGTCGTCGTCACGGCTGGCGGTGGCCCCCATCGTGCCTCAGGCCAGCACATGCACGTAGGCGGCGACGGCTGCGGCGGCGGCGGCCCGCGGCCGGGGCCGAGCGGCGGTCGAGCACACACGGGGGCCGAGCGAAACACCCTCACCGCTCGTGTGAACGATCGACGCGGCACTGGCGGCGGCGGCAGCTGCGGTGGTGGTGGCGGCGCTGCCGGCCGGCCAGCTGGCGCCCGCCGCCTGCAGATATCGGTTGCTAGGGCCTCAAACTTTGTTTTACCCGCAGAAATCACTTCTAACACAATTTATCACAAAATACTTATAACTTCACGAAATGCTATAAAATTTGATTGAATTTTAATTATTTTTTCATTTAAATACTTAATTACCATTAAATTTATGTTGTGTTGTTTACCAAACAATATTGAAACAAATATTAATTTTCAGGATCGTATCGTTGGCGCCCTCTAACGACACAATGCTTCACTACAAGTTTGTATAACCATCAAATACTAGTCACTCACCGATTAGATTCTTATTCTTATCTGCTATTTATTATTGTCACAGCAAAATGCAACGTCCAATACCAACCAAAACACTACTCAGGTTTCCAGTCCTCTTTGGTGGTTTTATGATCGCCTGCAGTGTCGGTTTCTATCACAGGTAAAGCATTTGACTGCAGGGTTATGTTGACAATTGCAATTGTAGTATGTATTCTTATCATACAATTGTGTTAAGATTTTAAATGCACTATATTTTATCACAGAAAGAACCTGATAGGTGATTCCAATGAGTATCAGAACGCAGTGATAACCGATGCTGAAAGCGAGCGGCTGATTAACACCATCAAACAGAAGCACAGAGAATATGGTCAGAAACATTAATCACAAAACTTGAACTTACTCATAAACTGTTTGTAATGTGTTAAGAAATTATAGTCTGTAAATGTTCTCTTAAGTTGTTGATTATGTTAAACGTAACAGGTTTACACTACTTTTTAATAATAAGTACATAAAGAAATCACAACTTTTGTTTAGATTCTTGCTGACCTTGAGTGTGCACATTAAGTTGTCTATGTTAAACACATTAAATGATGTTTAAAAGTCACATCGACTTCTTTATGTAGATACCGCCAATTTAAGACAATTTCTCGTATCTAGATTGTTAATTAATGGAATAATCCGTAATTTGTGCACACCACAACAAATAATAAAGATATGTTTTAGAGGTTACAAATTTGAATTTCTAACTGATTCAAACGATCTTCAATCTGCCGTCTAATTGGCCAACAAAATCGGCCATCATTAATTTTGTGACGTCAAAGCACTAAATCCATGATGGCCGCTTTTTTCCGCGTTTTTATTGGCGGTTGCTAAGCGCACTGGTTCAGAAAATTTTCCATAGCAACCATTTACAATCGAATAACTTTATTGCAAAAATTTGAAAATTTGAAAACTAATTTCTATGTTTATTTATTTATGCACACAGCCATTTACCATCAAACAACCTAAAAGTACAGGAAAACAAACAATTAAAACAAGTAAATGTATGCACCAGTTTAAAATACATAGCAAATTTTATCATTATATCTACATTGTGATGTTAGATCAAAATAAAAATAAATTTAAAAAATAAATTAATTAAATTAAAAATTTGAGACCTATTCTTTTAATTACAAACACTCTAGATAGAAGAAAATAGCTACAAAGTGATATCAAAGTAAAACAACTATGAAACTTTCATATAGCTATGATGTATATAAAGTTGCCTATGTCAAATTCAAATTTAAATATAAAATGAAGAACAACTGCAATATGCTTTTGTAAGCTTTCGTACGATTTAAAGTTACAAATACTAGGAAACATTCTAAACTATGCATAATTTTTTAAATATTAGTGCAATAAACACAAATAAATTATATTTTAGGTGCGTAAATGAAGTTCTTTGGTATCAGTTGTTAATTCTTCTTTAAATTGCCGCATTATAGTAAAAATAGTCAAAGAAGTTTTTAAAACCTTAAAGAAAGCGGTTAAATACATTAAAGTAAATAAAAACCATATGTTTTAAAAATGATTACCGCGACAAATGCTTGACAGTTTATTTCAGCAAGTCCTGCAGCGTAAAAACGAAATGACTTTTGAGCTCTCATGATAACAAAACACACATTTTTCTGTATTGAAATAGTTCCTTCATACCAATTACTGTTATACATAGAAACCGGCAGAATTTCAGCCTAAAACAATAATATTTAAATCAAAAAATTAAAAAAATCAATATTAGGTTGGTTAAACGTACTTCAGCTATAAAATATGTTGCTGGGAAACAATACAATGCGAATTGTACATACAGAGACGAACAATACACAGCACTCAACATTACTCTTCCAAAATTTGACAAACTAAAATATAAAAATTAGTACATCAAAGAATTATTTAGTCATTATATGCTTACTTTTCTACCAACATATATAATTCCATGCAACTCATGTAAATCGATATAACATATTGTGCCAATAATGGTAAACTCCAGAAACTAAGCAGTTCTGAGGCGTACATTAATAAAAAGTTATGATACTCAATCAAAACTTTAAAATCATTCATAAAGTTGGCATCAGTAACGTCAATATGTTCCAGAGAGTAGTTTATGATTTTTATCTGCACAATCAAATGTGTACAATAAATAACATAAAGGCTGTCTATGCCAACAACAAACGCAGCAAACGTAAAACCATATATGTATTCGTAAACTTGCAAGATTTCGAATGCATAGGGTATATCAGGGACGTAACAGGCAACTAAAAGTTCATTAGGTTTAAATATTGGTTGTAAGTAAAATAATACACAGGTGCAGTAAACCAGCACCGCAAAAGTAAAAAGAATTCTGTAAACAAGTTTATAAGTTGATTCAATTTTTCTCTGAAGACTTTTCGGGAAATCATCTGGATTCCAAAAATTCAAATGAGCTTCATATAAATCTATGAAACGATCTCTTTGTATGTACAGAGGTATTACTTTTATAAACATCTAAAAATTTAAATTAAAATATTAAGTTTCTGTACCGGATATATTTACCTGACACCAAGTTGTCATGCCTTCAACAGTCCTTGCAAGCAAATCAACATCACCATTAAGATTCCATAATAAAACAGCAGTAAGACATAAACTTAATAAAGATGCCAGGATAACCAAAATAATAATGAATTGTCCCACATTTCGATTGTCAGTCGGACGCTGACTCACTATGGACAACGCAGAAAAACTAATATTTATTAAATTAGAGTATCTTACCATTTTTTGTTTTTAAATTCAATGATTTTTTCTTTTACGAAAGTTAAGTGAAGAAATTATAAGTATTCCAATGCTTTTATATTAATTTTGTGAAAATTAATGCGAATTATTGTCATTTGTTAAGTTAATTATTCACTTAGAAAACAGACATGTCGCAGATAAATTTAATTATTCACTGTTTAATTACTAGTGTCGGATGCGTGTTTACTGTAAGTTTTTAAACTTTAAGTCTTCAACATATTATTATCTTAGATGTAAGTTTGCTCACAGGAAGATAATAATAGTAATTTATGGAAAAACTTATAAAACTGTCATTCTACATAAAATCAAAAACTATTTCTTCATTCGCATCATGCTTATCAGTCTATATCTTGCTATACATTTTAAATTAATTGTATACCTAAGCATATGACAAAATCTCATACATCTTTTAATAGTATGTATTACTTTATTGTGGTTGCTTCTTCTCCTCATGCAATTTTGCATATTAAATCAATACAAACTCTTCTTCTCAGAAACTTGCAGTTAATATGCTGTCATTCTGTTGTCTAGCATTGTAAAAACTTTATAAAATAACAAATAACCAAAATTTTCGTTTATATTATATTAATCTGTCATATAATATCAAACTGAACATTCATATCATCTTTCTAATTTAATTATACAGGTATTCAAACAAGTAAATTTTAAATTTTACATTATTACATACACATATTTATAGATTTAAAAATGTTTACATTTATTTTAGATTAGAATGAATTTTTTTCAAGGATTATTTCACCCAATTGAAACTTTCGTCAACAATGTAGAAGTGTTTGATATCAAGACACCGCAAGACCTCTATACATTCTTCATGCTGTGCCATCTTTTTTCTTGGACCGTCTTGCTATGGAAATTTAAATAATCTATTGGTTTATTCTTGTACAAATGGTGAATCACAGGCTTCAAATAATAATTGTATTACTAAAATCTATAGAATATTTATAGCAAACTGTTTTGTCTTGAAAACAAACTGTTTCATATTGAACAACATTTTAATACTATACAATAGGTACGTATAAAATAATTAGTTTCAGTTTTATAATTTTAAAAATTTTAGATTTTAAAACTGAATGTTTTCTGTAACACTTTGTATAAAAAGGGTGTGAATTTGATTCGCGTGTAGAAATGTTATATGCAAATTTCGCGTTTCGCTATGGGTGAGGTCGAACGTACACGCCGCGCACCGACGGGGATGTAAAAAATATTCGCATTTCGCACATCGCGGGGTGCGCGCAGATTGTCCCGCTCTCAATTCATGCATATTCATGAGAAAATTTCGAGTGTGCGATGGCTCTGATTTACATCACTGGACCACCCCGTTGCGCATATGAGGATTAAGTGATAATATGGTTGCTTTTTGCCGCCCCCCACGGGCGATGCAAGAAACATTTTCAATCAAGCGCGGATTACTACCCTTACAAAATTACGCACAAAAATTAATTCGGACTAATTTTAAAGCCACATTTATAAAATGTATAATATGCGCATGCGTAGTAGTTATTAAATTTTTTGTGATGATGATCAGCGATATAATTTACTGTAATGTAAGCTGCAACCAAAGCTTATTTTTCATCTCTGAAACTTTGTTTCCCTCTTTTCATCGCTTGTTTGGCATAATTTACGAGAGCTTTATAAATCAGGAAGGAAAGAAGAAAAGAAAAACGGCGCGCTGCGGAAATGATGTCATTTCGCTAACGTCTTCGCACACTTTTCCACCCCCTCCCCCACAAATCCACCTTCTAAAACTACCCTCCTTACGTCAGTGGTGACAGCAACGATACTTTTTCTCAAATTTATTTATGAGCTAATATTTACCACAAACAAGCCGCCGGTTTTAATCACACCCTTAAATATTCCATAAATTCTTCAGATTTCATCGCAGACATTGAAAAATTTATTGCTTTATTGCTCGTAAATTAAATTATATATGACAAATTTTAACTTTTATTATTTTATATTTTTTTATTATAAAAGTTTAAGAAAAATAAAAATCGAAATTATATTTGAAAGTTGAATGCTAGAAATATGTGCAAGGGTAATAGTTAAGAAATGGTTTGGGGGATGATTTATAGAATGTGTGCACGCATGCACGGGTTCACAATCGACGCTGCGCGTCGTCTAACAACCTGTTACTTCCGGTACAACACTTTCAGACGCTTTGATCGCCAACGCCGCTCCACCACCAACATTTCTACCCCCCAACAACCACATTCAAAGCTCTTCAATGTAAGTGATGTAAGCATAAATCGCATAAGCTCAAACATACTTTGATACAAGTTGAAATCTACTCTTACCTTTATAAAATTATACAGTGTGTCTTAAGAAAAAATATTTTTTATTAAAAAAAATTATTAAATAAAATTTAATTAATAAAAATTTATTAAAATTAAAAAATTTCTTTAAACACTTTGTATGTAAATATATATTTCTTCAAATATTCCATTGTAGATGTATGATTACATCGTCGACAATAAAATTCAGCTCAGTAAGAAGTTGTGCACATAACATCCCCAATCATGTCAAAAATATTTTTTGGAGGTTTGCAAATGGGTTGGGGTTTCGTTCTTCCGCAGAAACGATTTTTAATAATTCCGAACCGGATTATGCGCTTGTTTTCGCGTGCGCGCTCATCGTTTGAGCTTCGGCTTGAGCCCTCACTAAAATTTAGCATACGACGGGAGTGGGAGGTGTGGGATAGTAGAGAGATGATTATAAAGCGCCCGTGGGTGTGTAATACTCCTGAAAGTATTCGCCATTGTCCTCGAACGCGAGCCGCGCAAGCAAAAGGGAGCTTGCTGCCGTAGGAGTGGGAATGAGGGGGGTGCAAGAGGGGTGAGTATTTGTCAGATGATCCCGGCAATCTGCGACCGCGCGGGTTGTCGTCCTGTCCATCAATCTCTGATTTAGATTTTGATTCGCTCCGCCGCGTATCACTAATTAACAGTTAAAATGCGATTCGATGAAAATTTTTGCGTTGTTTTTTTGTTCCAATTAGCTTTTATTGAATTTGCATTTGATGAGAATGAAATTGCGCATTTTGCGCAATCCAGGCGATAAATGGAACGACAAAAATTTCAATTCAGCATTAAACCCGCCGATAGATATCAGCCGCGGGAATAAATCTACACGTATCTAGCAGTGAAATACAATTATTGCAAATTTGCACTCCGGTTGCGTCGACAGGCATTTTCCATTTCGATATTTATTGTTAAAGTTGTAAAAATGAAATTTCAATTAGTAATTTGCATCAGTTCTATTTATACCTACTTAAAACAAAGAACAGAATAGCTGTGTAATGGTGTACATTATAATATCTACAACCCAAAATGCATATAAATGCACAAAATGTTGCCTAAATAGTTTTTTTTTTATTTCTCGTAGAATATGCAAAAAATTTGTTTGCACATATCGAGCGACGTCGACGTGTGCATCAGCGCGAGCCAGATAAAGAATGAATATGCATGAATGGAAGATAAAAATCGCTCGGTAGGCGGCGACGAGCTTTTTGCAAACGAGCTTTTAATATACATTTATGTACCGACGGGCGCATTTTTTTCATTTCCTTCTTTCTTTGCCGGTCGTCGGTCGTCAGTCGTCACCGCCGCACATTGACAAGTACTGCATACGTACAAATCGTATACCAAGTGATAAACTACCCCTAAAAATTTATCCCATAAACCTCATTTTAAATTCAATATTTTTTAATTTAATAGTTTTATTCGATTTAAAAATATTTTGATTTTTAATTCGTTTATATGTAAATTTTATTGAAAAAAGTTTGAAATTATGGATTACCCGGTGTTTCACAGATTTGTAAAACGCAGATTTAACGAGTGGGAAATGCGCGACTCGACGATAAAGAAACTCCCTCGACGCGAGGCAAAAAAAATTGTTGATAGGGATGTGTGTGTGTGTGTATGGGGGTGAGAGTGGGAATAGCAGTGCGCGTTGCAGAGGAAAACTCCACTGACCGAGAGCTGACAATTGACGAAACCTCCTTCCATCATTTTCATCCCCTTTAACCACTCCCGCTCCGCACCCCCAACCCCTTCGCGGTGTGTCTCCGCATAGTTTCGTTGATTTGCACCGCTGAATTAATTTATGCACGTGCGATAATTGAATTTAGCGCAAACAGAGTGCTGCGGGGTGCTTTTTGATTCTAGTGGTGATGGTGGTGGTGGTGGTGGTGGTGGTGCACAATAAAAGACACCTGGACCTGCGAGCGCGCGGTTCTCACCTGTGGAGACAATGCGGTGTGACGGCGCCGCCCACGCCTCCGCCGCCGCACTGTAAATAGCGCCCCACCTCAGCGATTATTATCGCATTTAGCATCATCATCCCCCGCCGGCTGTCGCGACATCCCTCCGATATATCCCTCCGACGCGGCGACTTATTCCGAGCGCGGCAGTGAGCGCGCGAGCACGTGGCGCCGCACATCACGAAGAGCAAAGAAGACAATTCAAGAAGGAACAAGTGCGGTTTGTGAGTTTATGACTCACCCTTATACTAAATTCAAGAAATAAAAGTTCTATATTAAATTTTAAGGTATGTGCATTTTTTATTTACTTAAATCATGATTTAAAACAATGTTTTGTATACTTAAGTCAGTTTTACGAAGAAAACATAAAAACTAGTCTAAAAATAAATCCCAAATTAGTTTTGTGCGTACAACTATTTATATTCACTCCGAGGGTATTTATATTTACAAATCTACCATTAGAACTGAGTGTAGTTCATTTAAGTCAACTTAAATTTAGTTTAACTTTGTAGTTTTTCAACGTCTCACACATTTTTTTCGAGAATTTCTGATCGCTCACAACAAAACGCCAAACGCCAAACAAAAAGCGGAAGTAGACAGACATTCGTGTTAATACAATCACCAGGGGTGAGCGGAACACCCCTCGCAATGTGTCTCCGCACACACCAATTATTGTATTGAAATTGTTTTTTTTATTAGGGGTAATATTACATCACACATAACTTGCACATGTGATGTGAAATTACATGTGTTACATTACAAACATTCACAATAAAGAGGTGGGCGATAAAATTTTGATTTCAACGAATATTAAAAACGTATTTTTTGTGTTTTAATATAATTTTCACCAAACGCACGGATTTTATTCTTGGATTAATATTTTATATTTGGTATTCGGTTTTGTTTTATTCTACCAGGCATATAAAGCTTTTCACGCATACAATTTGAATAATACTACAGTAATTGGATATTTAATACTCTTTTATACAAAATACACAATGTAAACAATGCAAAATGATAATAATGATCATGCGTGCGATACAATATGTTATATATTCCAATAAAACTCACGTACACAAATTATTTTGTTTCAATGTGTTGCATTTTACAAGAATTGGGAACAAAAGTTTTTCTTTGTAAATTTTAAAAGTTTGGTTATGTAAAATTCATCTTTTAAAGACAAGTACTCAAAATTATAGTTGTTTAATTTGGATATGTAAAGTTTTACTTACAAAAAGAAAAGTTTTTGATATTTACAACAATATCGCTGTTTTTAGCAGGTTTGAGCATGTTAACGTAACATAACCTATTTTAATACATAACCATACATTGTATAGTTAACATAACTTTAAATATTCCGAGAGCAACCTGTATATTTGTATAATAATTGCAAATAACGATGAGCAAATCTATCGATTACTATAAATTAGCATCACAATCAACGCCATTGTTGTAGTTAACAAATATTGCATATCAAACCACTACTAGAATGACCGCACAATTGCCGCAGAGTTTTGCATATCACTAAAATTTTGTACCAGCACGCTCGCTGAAATATAATTCAAAATGATCATCAGCGCGATGAAAAGTTTCCAACGCATTGTCAAATAATTCGCGGCGCACATCAATCGCTGGAAATCGCTCGGGTGGAAACTCGAAATGATTCAACGAAATTCAATCCTTGACCACATCAGCAAACACCAGTTTTAGTGTGTTTTGGTGTTGGCGCGCAGTGATGCACGTGTCATCATTGTTGCAACACCTTGGTACTTGCTTGTTCTAAATATCATGTCTCGGCGTGTTCAACACTGTTCAGTTTTCCGGTGCATTATGCTCAAGGTGCATTGTGGTGATTGTTGCATTGCGGCATTGTTTCTCGAAAGTGTGACAGCGGACAGCATTCAATCTAGAATCCAGAATATTATGATTATTTAGAAACTTGTTGTTCGAAAAGTGCTCGCGAAATTAAAAATGAAGATTTAAAGCGATGTAGATACATTGTTTTAATTTTGCTAAGTGATGGGGAGATGAAAAGTGGAATGCAGAAACAAAACCGCGAAAGTTGTAAATTATTATCTGGGAACGTAAAAAAAGTTTTGCTCTCAGACGCTGAAACTGCAAGTTTCATAGTTCTTATCATTATATAAAGTGGGAGGAAATAATAGGAATGCAAAAGATACATTGAAGATCATTTTTTTTGCAAATATGAAAGAATGGTGATGAAAAGCTTAAAAATTTGTGAAAATTGAAAGAAAAAAGTCCCTGATTTTTAACACAATCATTTTTTAATGAATTTTTCTACTTCCACCTTTAAAGCGTCAGTTTTTTCACGGTTTTTAGACACAAAAAGTGGTACTTTAATCATGATCGACCAAGGCCGTGACTAAAGGACTTTATTCACCATCTGTATTCGGTAATTTAAAACATTTATTAATTTATCAAACAAAGAAAATGTTTATATCTCTCCCCATCGGTTAAAACTGATAACTTATTGATAGAAGTACCAGAAAAAACACTTTAGTGTAAACCACTCCAAAGTGAACGAGAAAATCTTGATCTCCTCACGTCTAAAACAATTCCTCGCTTGCTTTCTATCTGCATTTTAATTCCAGAGGGGTTTAGGTGTTCTGGTTTCGTCTCGTTTCGTTGTGAAAATCCGATTTGAATCAGATACACTTCAAGTGGCTTTCACTTAGTTGTAGTCAGTTAACGCGCCTCGCAAGAATCACGCGATTTGCATGCGGTTTTTCTCCCTCTTCCACACCACAATCGTCACACAGCCGCCGTCACTGCCGCCACCGCAACCGCCTGCGGCGCGTATTCTTTCCTTCATAATTCCTATATTGACGCGATGTCGCGCCTCGCGTTCCAATTTGACGGAATAAGTGCTATGTAAACTTTTAATGCAGACGAGGACTAGCAGGATGAGCAGGATGAGTATCTCTGCAACTCGGCGGCGGCGGCAGCTCATTGTTATACGTATTAAAAGGAATGCTAAAATGATATAAAACCAGCCGTTGCCAAGCGCTCGACTCAAAGCACTTCATCGCTTTATGTAAATTACGCCGCGCGAATTCACGCCGAGAAATATTCGCAGGCACACCGAACGAGAGAACGAGAATTTGAGGAGCAAACGAGTAAAAAACGGAAAATGAAAAGAAACTCCTCCAACACTTCTCAAGATATAAATGCAACAATTTGCTTAAATTGTACGAAATGATTCAAAGAAGCAAAAAAAAACTGAGCAAATCTACGAATTAAAAACTTTCCAACAAGTTTTTTGCCACAAATTCCGAAATCTAAATATTTTCGTTTCATTAATTAAATCAAATTGTAATTTCGCGCACGTTTCTGGAATCTCCGGATTTCTCACGCAATCTCGAAATGGATTTATTCTATTTCCGCTCGCCTGACGGCGTCTAAGACTAATTAAATCATCTTTAGATGTTTGCAATGTCTTCCAACTTCCAATGTCTTGCTCGACCGCGGAAAGGGTTGAAACTGCTTGGTGGGCTTGGCGAGGGGGTGAGCGTTGTGCCCACAGCGGTGGATTTGACGAGCCGGACTAATAACTCATGATTATTATACAATACTCTTCCGAATACCGACCCTTCAGCGTGGGGATGAAATTGCTCTTGATTTATCATCTCTGGAACATACCTACTACCAAGAATTAGGAACACGGACTATTGTGATTATTTCTTAAGAAATAAATCTTACAAGAAAATTTTATAAAATTAAAAATAATTATTTATTATTTTAGATATTAGAATGGCGTCTACAAATGAAGAGATACCACCTCCCACAAAACCTCGCATTTCTCCGCTGGAGTATCGCAACACAGATTTAGTCTCCAGACTGTTGGCGGCAACCCCACCTTATCTCTACAATATGTCAATGGTCCCCAATACGTATTTCTTCAGTGAAATGTTGCGATCTTTTGTGCAAGCCAAAGCGGATCGCTCTTCAGTCCCATTGGCACGACGATCCAGAAAACGCAGTTGGACTCAAACAAAAACCTCAGACTCACCAACTTTGAACCATCCAAAACTACAAAAACTCCCGATTGAAGACACCTGGAAACCCAACACAGACACAAATTTAAATTACTATGATGAACAACATAAACTAGCATTATCTACTGATAATAAAGAGAAATTGTACGCGGGGATGTTTCAACCCTCCGGAGGTCAAATGCTACCCCCAACTAGCACTACACATACAAACAGTACGCACGCCACTCAACCGCAATCAAACACAGAAACCTCGTCGAGTTTAATCCTCCCACCACCACCCCCAATATGGTACCCGCCTCTGTACAACACGCCACCTTATGGTATTGATCCCCTGCATTTCTTCATTGATCTACGTGTGTCCGGACACATTTACGACCGGAAAAAATCACTGGAAA
Organism: Dalotia coriaria; assembly: GCF_025399875.1. Lineage (NCBI taxonomy): Eukaryota > Metazoa > Arthropoda > Insecta > Coleoptera > Staphylinidae > Dalotia > Dalotia coriaria. The sequence goes on from NW_027045446.1 coordinate 4,066,182, forward strand.
AAGCTCAAGAAGATTCAGATGTACTTAATAGTAATTCATCAGTTAAAGATGGTTTCCTTACAAATGGAAAGCCAAATGTTTTTAAATCATCTAAACATGCCTCAGCGTTCAGTGTCCCGATTAAAAACCACGCTCATCCGATAAATCTAAGTAAAGCCGAAGATGTGGAACACAAACCAATGAAATTCGATGTGAAATCATTGGGACTGGAGAGTACACACAACAAAACAGGTATTAATTACGTGATGAACAATATCGAGCGGGTTTATAAAGATTTGTATGATTCGGGGACAATGGAAAGGGGTGGGATGGGGGATGAAGAGGAGAGAAAGAAGCGCGAGCTTAAAGAGTTGATCGGGTTGGAGTTGGCTGTTGATTATATGAGTCAGAATAATAAGAATGGAATTAAATCATGCGCAGAGGGTGCAGGTGGTGGTTTAAGTGAAAACGAAGGGGATGGAGGTGGTGTGGAAGTGATTGATGTACAGAATGATAATTCAAATTCTTAAATAAATTAATATTCAATAACTATCAACTATTTATGAACAATATTAATAATAATAAAGGAAAGCATTAATTCAACTGTAATATTTATTGTAATTAGGTGCAATATATGAACTGTAAAAATAAATAAATAATTATTCAACAATTGAAATATATTTCAAATGAAATAATTTTAATATTACAATAGATGATAGTTTAGAATTCCAAATATGAGAAAAACCGTTATTACGCTTTATTTGTTGACATATTCACAGCGCAAATTACAAATTCAAACACAATTATGTGCTGTTAAACGAATATAATTAAATTCGCGTGATATGTACATTATGGTTTGGAGTGTTTGTTGATTTTGAAGCATTGTAAACTGGAAAATTGCTAGCCGCATTGATGAAATAAGTCTGAGGACAATAAACGCGATATTTTTTGATTGTACTTAGGTACATTGTACACTATGTATTACATTGTGCACGGTGAGTAGATTATAAATTATACCCGGGACGAAATCAACACTCATGTACACTCAATTTCTGACAATTGGTGAACAAACAACGAAGGTTACGACACAATCGAGGTATATATACGTCGAAGTGGGCAAAATGCGCACATTCTGTTTTATACTTTACGAAAAACAACAGCGCTATCAAAATGAATAAAATCTGTTTGACTTTGTGTGTTATTTTCATGTGTTTGGTTATACTAGATATGGCAAGAGTAAGTTAAATCTTTTTTTTCTTTTCTATGTTTGTGATAAACTAGAGATTTTTTTCACAAATTCACTTTTATGATAATAAATTAACGTGAATATTTTGTTAAAGGCTGATAGTGTAAGTGAAATAGCATCTCAGGTGAAGGAAACTTTGGAGAACGCGTTTGATAAAGCTGCGGAAAGCACCAAAGGAGCGTACAATAAAGTTAAGGACGCAGCCAAAGAACAATACGACAAAATAACATCGTAAAATGTAAAAATATGTATTCTGCATGTCATTTGATTGAGGGTCAAAACAATAAAATTAGTACTGAATAATAAAAACAATTGTTTTTTGATTGCTTATCAAATTACTAGCGGTAACGATAATTGCGTGGTTTGTTTGTAATTCAAACAGGATACTATATACAAACAATTGTCGAAGACTTATAGTGAGCACGAAAAATCAGTGATGGTTGAAATTAAGTTCTAGAGTGAAATGCAACCTTATGTGGCTTCCAAACAAGAAAATAATAACTATTGCGTAAATTAAAGAAAATAAAAATATTTAAAAAGAAATGATTTAATTTTACCTTTTTACTTCAGATATTGTGGATTTAAGGATTATGGATTAACCCAACAGCAAAAGTTGCAAATGACAACCTTTGAAGTGTGACTTAACCAATCTTTATTTCATTATTTAATTGAAAATCTATGGTAGATATAGTGTTTTTAACCGCATGATTAAATTTTGTAGTTTGTATTAATATAAAACCAACAAAATGTTAAGCAAACTTATATTACAGCCCTCCGAGGATTAGGTAATGAATTGATTGTAAATATGTATGTAGGTAATCAAATAGATAAAACCGTATTTCTTTATTTGTTAATCAATTAATTCAAACTAGTTAATCAATACGCAAATACAAATATAATTGTCCATCAAGTATCTCCCGGCCAAATATATATTCTACACCAGTCTTGAATATAACTCGAAAAGAAACGGTCAAAATAGAAAAAATATATATTTTGGACTTATATAATGTTGTTAGTAAAAGTTTTCCTTGTACTAGGCACTTTATTACAAGATTTTCATTATGTGCAATTAATTAATCGTGAATCCTTGATTCAAAGTGTGGTTAAGTTTGTTACATATCGAAATTATCCATTTAAAGTCAATTTATTACTTGAATGTTGGCAAAAGAGTAAGTATCATTTCAAAAAACAAGTAAAAATCATTTTAAAAATTAATTAATTTCCTTTGAAGATGAAATAAACAACTTTCGAAAAAGTTTATCATCAGTAAATTTACTCTCGGGAGTTATTTCATATAAAAATTCAATATGGAGACAAGAAAGTAAAGAAATGGAACTCTATGTTATGGATTATGATTGTTTCAATAATACAAACATATTGCAACAGGTAATATCTTAAATTTATGACATATAAAATGTTTAAATTAATATTTGTATTTAAGAATGAAGACCTACTGCAATTCCCACATCGTTGGTTTATTCTCATCAACAATATATCCACATTCCCTCTTCTAGACATTAAACTCAATACTAGACTCTACCTTCTTCAAAAACAACCCCCACACATTTTAATATCTTCTTATTTAATTTCTAATCAATCCACTTATGAATCAAATTCAATAGGAACTTGGTCCAAAGATCACTACACTCATTCTTTGAAAGATATCTCCGACTATAAGAATAGAACCAATATGAAAGGTCTTACTATAAATACAACAATGGTTTTGATCTATCCTCGAACCTTAGACCATCTTGAAGATGGCCGTTATTTGCTTGAAGACTCCTTGACAAAACATAACTATCCTTTGCTTCATTACCTCATGGATATTATGAACACCACACTGAATATAAAATGGGCCTCTGGCTGGGGCACCAAACAAGCCAACAGTAGTAAATATAACAATGTGTGGGGTGACCTGCAAACCGGCACCTCGGAACTAGGTGGTACCACTGGTTTTATCACAGAAGATCGTTTGAATTTTGTTGATTACGTTGCATGTCCAACACCTACGTTAGTTGTTTTCATCTTGAAGGAACCTCCGCTGTCAGTAGTGGATAATATTTTAACAAAACCATTCGAAAAGCACGTTTGGTTATGTTTGGGATTGCTGTCAATCGTAGTATTTTTCGTCACCTTGCTCATCATAAAATTCGAATGGAAGTTTATGGATAGAAATACATTTATTGTAAAAAGAATATTTTAAGAGGAAATGTCTTAGATGTGGTCCAATTTGAAGTAGGTGCATTATGTCAACAAAATATGTCTGAACCAAGAAGTTTATCAGGAAAAGTTATAACTATCTGCGTGTCATTATCGTTTTTCTTCATTTACACGTCTTATTCTGCGTGTATTGTTGGTTTACTACAAAGCACCAGTAATGCAGTGACGAGTATAGAAGATTTATTACATTCAAATATTAAATTAGGAGCTGAAAGCACGCCTTACATGAAGTTTTTCTTCCTGGTATTAGTTTTATTAGATTAAAGTAATCATAAATCCTATTTGACACTAAATTGTTTCAGTTACAACGTGGTTTAGTCAAAGAAAAACTTTACAATAAAAAGATAGCACCACCAAATCAGCCAGAAAATTTTATACCGGTTGCCGAAGGCGTGGAATTGATGAGAACTGAATTTTATGCTTTCCACGCAGAGCGTGATACGATTTATAAACAAATTTCAAAGACGTATACCGAACATGAAAAGTGTGGTTTGGTAGAGATTAAATTTCTGAGTGAAATTGAACCGTATATGTTTATTAAAAAAAGATCGCCTTATAAAGAAATTATTACAATTGGGTAAGTTCTCATATTAATGTAAAGGTATTTATTTATGTATTGACTTTTGTAGATTTTGCAAATTTAAAGAATTTGGGCTTTCAAAACGTTTGGAGAACAAAATCTACACACAAAAACCAAAATGTAATCGTGCGATCGGAAATTTTCGCAGTGTTAGCATTCACGATGCATATTTTGTTTTCATATGCTACGCCACTGGATTATGTTGCTCATTATTGTTCTTAAGTATGGAACATATCTTTGAAATGGTACTGCATCATTACCATTAATACTTTCGGGATAAAATTAAGACTTTTAATATTAAGAATCATTTTCTTCGGATTGTTTTTCTCTTTTTGCCTCAAATATATTTTTTCTACTTCCACCTTTAATGAGCCAGTTTTTCCACGATTTTGAGACACAAAAACTGGTTCTTTAAACACAGACGGCCAAGGTACTGACTAAAGTACTTTATTCACGGGCTTTAGTAATGAGGTGGAGCTTGCGCCTGCGCATTTGCCTTCGATGCAGCACAAAACTATATGAAATGAAATATATAACCCCACATTTCCCATAGTATACGTGCGAAATACAAAAGTTTAAAATACAAAAGTTCAAATACAAAAACCACAACGTGGAAATAAAGTGGAAGTAGAAAAAAATGCGCACGCATCACGTCGCTAAACGTTGTTAAACATTCGATTGATTAAACGCTAATATATTATTTTTTATATGACGCTCGGTAATTTTGTTTTACGATTGATAGACAGTTTAAGATATTGAATAGAAATATGATATTTAACTATTTTATAAGATAATTCAAAAACATCCTTGACAGTAAAATTACGGTATAAATCTGCCCCATTTATTTTGATACCAAATACTCGTTGAATAAAGAAACATAAAGAATCCTGATTGACATACTCTAAATTATTACCCACTTGTCAATCAATATCATAAAACATAAACTATAAAAGACTGTGATTTGTACATTGGTCAATAAAACAGTTAAGATAGCTACACTGTGTCTTTAACCTTAATCATGTCAATTTACAAGTTATTATTAATAACAAGCATATTAATGTTAAACATAAAATGTATTAAATTACTAAGTAAAGAAATTTAATAAATAGTGTGATTGAGTTTGTCAAACATAATAATATACCAACAAAAGTTAATTTATTATTAAAATGTTGGCAAAGAAGTGAGTCCTAATCATTTTACTGAAACTTTTTAAAACAATTCTTTATGCTATAGACCAGATAAATAATTTTATAACCAATTTATCTGATGTGGATATTTCATCAGGAGTTATTACATTAAACGGTCAAAAATGGAGTCAAAAATTTCAACAAATGGAACTTTTTGTTATGGATTACGACTGTTACAATTATACAGATATATTACAACAGGTAACATATTAAATTTATTACTGACAAAATGTTAAAATAAATATTTGTATTTAAGAATGAAGACCTGCTGCAATTCCCACATCGTTGGTTTATTTTCATCAACAATATAACTGCATTCCCTCTTTTAGACATTAGACTCAATACAAGACTCTACCTTCTTCAAAAACAACCCCCACACATATTAATATCTTCTTATTTAATTCCTAATCAATCTACTTATGAATTAAATTCAATTGGAACATGGTCCAATGATCACTACACTCACCCATTGAATGATATCTCCGACTATAGAAATAGAACCAATATGAAAGGTCTTACTCTCAATACAACAATTGTTCTGGTCTATCCACGAACCTTAGACCATCTTGAAGATGGCCGTTATTTGCTGGAAGACTCCTTGACGAAACACAACTATCCTCTGTTACATTACCTCATGGATTTTATGAACTCCACACTGAATATAAAATGGTCGCCTGGCTGGGGTACCAAGGAACCCAACAGCAGTAACTATAATTTTATGTGTGGTGACTTGCAAACTGGTGTTTCTGATCTGGCTGGTACAGCAACCTTAGTGACTACAGATAGGTTACGCGTTGGTGATTACATTGCTTGCCCCACACCTACACTTGTAGTGTTTATCTTGAAAGCACCTCCACTTGCTGTGGTGTCTAATATTCTCACCAAACCATTCGATTGGTACGTTTGGACATGCCTAGGTGTGTTAGTCCTAATTGTCTTTGTTATAACTTGGGTTGTCATCAAACTGGAATGGAAGTTTATCAAAAGCAATGAAAATTATAATGAAAAAACTGTTTTACGAGAAAATGTCCTCGATGTGGTCGAATATGAAGTCGCGGCATTCTGCCAACAAGATATGAATATACCAAGAAGTTTATCTGGGAAAATTATAACAATTTGTGTGTCTTTATCGTTTTTCTTCATCTACACAGCATATTCTGCGTGTATTGTTGGTTTACTACAAAGTACCAGCAATACAGTTACGAGTATTGAAGATTTATTGTATTCAAATATTAAATTAGGAGCTCATAAAGCACCTTATATGAAATTTTTCTTTCAGGTTAATATTTCTCATATAAAATTAATAAAATCATAACTAATATAAAATAATTTAAGCAACAACATGGAAAAATCAAGGAAACACTCTTCAATCAGAAGATAGCGCCACCAAACCAACCCGAGAATTATTTACCAGTTGAAGTTGGTGTGGAGTTAATGAGAACGGAGTTCTTTGCATTTCACGGTGAACGTGATACAATTTACAAACAAATTTCAAAGACGTATACTGAACACGAAAAATGTGGATTGGTTGAGATAAAATTCTTCAGTGAAGTGGAACCTCACATGTTTATCAGGAAGAAATTATATTACAAAGAAATTGTTGCAATTGCGTAAGTTTATTTAAAACTTTTATATATTTAACATATTTCTAGATACATATTGCATATTCCAGATATCGTAAGTTTAAAAAAATGGAATAGAAAAACGTTTAGAGAGGAAAATCTACATAAGGAAACCAAAGTGCAATCGTGCAATCGGAAGTTTCCAGAGTGCTGGATTACATGATTCATATTTCATGTTCTTGTGTTTTGCAATTGGACTTTGCGTCTCCATTTTGTTGTTAATCATAGAAAATATTATACACGTAGTGGCTAAAAATCGACGTTAATTGTGTACTTTTAATTTTTGTTGTGGTATAATTAAATAATAGTATATTAAGTATCATGTGATTAATCAATCCAGTGATTAACAATGTTTAGTCATGAGATATTTAAACTTTTGCATTTTAAATCTTTAAAATTTTCTTGCACACTACTAGGAAATTTAAGGTTATAAATGCCGTGCCGCGTTCCAGGTCTTGTCGCGCAGCGCCGACACGAGCTCCACCCCGTGACTAAAATACTTTAGTCACGACCTAGGTCGTTCCTAAGTATCATTTTTTGTGATCCAAAACCCTGGAAAAGTGGCGCTTTATAGGTGTAAGTAGAATAAAAATATTTAGGGCTGTTTATTAATCTTGGACAATTTGATCATACGTTCCATGACGTAAATCAAAATGGCTGTGCTTACACCTATGGCGTATATCATCACTGCAAAATAAGCGTCGTTGATTCCAACGCTTCTGAAACTACCACCTGATCCTCTACATTTCGGTTTTTCTGCGTACGTCAATTTGTACATCCGCATTGATAATCCGTACTCTTTAAATTTGCTGTACGCCATTGTTATAATCTCTTTGTAGGGTAGTTTCTTCCTAATTGCAAGATACGGTTCCGATTCGCTTAGGTATTTAATCTCGACAATTCCGCACTTCTCATGCTCTAGGAATGTTTTGGATATTTGTTTATAAATCGTGTCGATCTCGGCATGAAAAGCGAAAAACTCTGTACGCATTCTCTCCACGCCGATTTCAGTCGAAAATAAATTCTCTGGTTTATTTGGAGGAGTAACTTTTGTTTATAAATAGCTTCCTTTACTTCACCACGTTGTCTCTAAAATATTAATAAAAGTAAATAAAATGTTTAAAATATTATTAAAACGTTGAATTCTTACAGAGAAGAAAAACTTTGCATACGGTAAATTATGAACACCCAATTTAATATTGGTGTTCAATAGATCGTCCAACGTTGTTATACTGGTACTACTAGATTGTAAAAGAGCAACAATACAAGAAGAATACGACGTGTAAAAGAATAACGATGATAAAAGTGCGCTGAATGTAATTATTTTTCCTGATAAACTAAACGGTTCCTTTTCAATCCCCTGTTGACATACAACACCAATCTGAAACTGTATAATCTCCAATGGTTGAGGCCGTAAGTGTTCTGCTGATTTCTGATTAAATTTAAAACAATGCCATTCCCATTTTACTGTGACCAGCATCAATCCAACAATGAGAACTGTTAATACAGCGAAAGATACCCACACATTAAAATCAAAAGGCATAGTTAGGATGTTATTGACAGCTGACAGCGGAGGTGCCTTCAAGATAAACTTCCCCAGTGTCGGTATTGGATTGGCAACATAATCAGCAAACACGAATCGATCATTGGTCATAAATCCAATTGTCCCAGCAATATCAGATATGCTTTTTTCAAGATCGCCCATCATGTAGGTGTACGTGCTATTGGGTGGTTTTGTTCCCCAGCTGGGAGCCCAGGAGATATTCAATCTGGTATTGAGGATGTCCATTAAATGATGCAATAGAAGATAGTTGTGTTTTGTGATTGCATCTTCGTCCAAATATCTCCAATCAAGCAGATGATCAGTTGTTCGTGGGTATACTACGACACCAGTGGAGTTGATGGTGAGTCCATGTTGATTCGACCTGTGCTCGTAATCCAAGATGTCTGCCATTGGTAACATGTAACTGTCTTTCATCCATTCAGAGATTTTGTTGTATTGGTAATAAGTTGTGTTTAAAACTATATACGGGGAAGTTAAAATGTGAGGTGGTTGTTTTTGAAGCAGGTACACCCTGGAATTGATCCATATGGGTAAATTTTTGGTGAAAGTTAAAATGTTGTTGATGAAAATAAACCAACGGCGTGGAAATTGCAGTAACTCGTGATTCCACTCGATTTGTGTGAAATTATAACAGTCAAAGTCCATTATAAACATTTCTACTTCTCTGAATTCATCCAAGGTAGAATAGTTATGTGTTATTGTTTTTGAAAATATGTTATATCTTGATAGATCTTGCGTAAAAGATTTTACTTCATCTAAAAGTACAAATTTTACTTTTTTGGCGAAAATAAAATTAATAACTTACAATTCGTCCAACAACTCAATAATAAATTAGTTTTTGTTGGTTTATTTCTGTGCTTAATAAATTCTATTACACTTTGTGATAAACTATTAGGTGTGTTACCATTTATAATAATAACATTTATTAAAAAGCTCAAAATTAAAAAAGGCACGGGTTGAAGAATCATTTTAGCTGAGGTTCTAACGTAAGATGATAAACAATAATATTGCTTCTTTCTTTTATACAATTTTACGTTTATTGTTTATTTATGTATTCAGTTTTTCGGTAAATAAGGATTATATCTGTTTAATTATTCAAGATTCGGCACATTAAAACCCAATACTTTGATTTTGAATGTTGTGTTATGCGCTTGAACCTATGATTAACAAATTAAACAGTTTTCTTGGAGTTTCGGATCCTGAAACCTTATTTATTTATTGAATTATTTAAAGAATTGCTAGTTTGTAGTAGGCATCCAAATATTCAAATAAATATTTAGTTGAATTTAGGAAGTTATTGTTTGAATGTTGATATTCGGTTTGATAAACTTTTTCTATTTAAAAGAAATTGAAGTAATACATTACAGTAGATTCTATAATTCAATTGGTGTAATTTTATATTGTTAATTAATTAATAATTGTTTAAACTGTTATGGTAGACAACTCAATATACAAATGCGTCTAACCTTCGAATTGCTGGAAAGCCAAAACTTTACGTGTATTGTCAGAATTTATTTTGCTGATCCCAACTTGGACGGTAATCGGTCTCTGCAGGTGCAGTAATTGTTGAAAATAATAATAGGATAATTGTGCACACACGAACACAGAGGATATTACATAATAATGTTCAATAACAACAATGAAACAAACGTCGACGACGATTTGTTCGTCGCTAACGCATCAAGGTAACGACAATTGTTTTCTTCTGAAAGGCATTATTTCGGTTGCAAGCCCTAACAAAACGTTGTTCCACTCGTTACGTATCTAGTTCATCACATTTGGCGCATTTATTCGGCACATCAGCCGATTTAAAGAGCACACTCACCTACACGCCTCCAAAGCAGCCCCCAAAAACCACAGAACTTCAAAATCTACCAGAAAAACAAAAGAAATTGGTTTGTGTGAAAACTATCACACTAAACCGACAGTAAGTTTATTAAAATTGGTAAGTTTGGACTGAATTTATACTATTTTAAATATTTATCAGGGTGGAATCAACATATACAATAGTTGGAAAGTATGGAATTGCAATAATTGCTGATCAGATAAGTGCAGATTTAATTCTGTATAAAACCAAACAGAATATCTGCAGCACAACCAAATTATCAACTAATTTTTGTTATAAATTGATAAATGAATTGAGTTTTACATTCACTGATGATCAAACTCTGAACTGGATGGTTACATTTGATTCAAACAAAGATAAAATGGATTTCATGACTGAATTGAGTAAACAAGGTGTTGGCAAACAAGAAATTGATGAGCCCACACAATTCAGCACAAGATTAATTGCAGAGAAACCTGAAGAAGAGAAAACCAGGGCTGATATCTTAGGTAGAATGTCTAAACTTGGCATGAGTATTCTTCCAGGCAGTGAAACTCCTTTATCTTCTCCACTTCCTTCATTATCATCAATGTCTTCCAAATTATCGCTGCGGGAGAAGGAGCTCAGCGAATCCGAACCGGAGGAAGTAATCCGGACATCAAAGGTAAGAAAATTCCGTGGTAGGCATTCTGAATCTGCCATTGAGACAATGGATCTAGTCGCTAAGCCCTCGGGTACTCCAACTGGTCAATTTGCGCCATTTGCCGCTAATGTTCAGCATGTTACTTTGGGGCACCAGTTGATGGACCCGTTGAATATTTACTTCGCCGAAAATAGAACGCATAACTCCGAGGTTCGGATGAATTTGACGCAGCTAAGCAATAAAATTGACTCGCTATTGCTAAAAAACCGAAGTGAAGATGAACGAGATTTCTTAGAGCGACGTTTAATTGAACTAGAACGTAAGTTTGAGCGTTCTGCAGTTCCACAAGAAAACACAAATGAGTTAAATAAGAAACTAGAAGCACAAATTAAGGAAAACGCGCAAAATATTCTCAAATATGATGAAATTATCACAAATCTACGGAATGAGAATGAACTGTTGCTTCAGAAGCTTGAAACTGAGCGTGTAAATGCAGAAACACTGGGAACTTTAGAAGAAGAAAAGTTGTGTTTGGAATCAAAAGTTATTGAGCTGGAAAAACTCGTTGAGAACCAAAAATTAAAGTTAAACGACTTTGCTGAATATAATAAGCAGTATCAAGAAGAGAAACTTGATCGGTTGGCGCGTGAAGCAGCTGAGTTAGAATTGAAGAGGAATGCGGAGTTTTTACAGGTTTCTCTGGACCAATCCAACAAAAAGATTGACGAATTAGAGATGTTGTATCAACAAGTTTTGGAGAGTAGGACCAAAGAAGAGGACATTTTTGCGGATTTAGTTAAAGAGGCCATGAATGTTATGTATCAAAACGTTCTGACTGATAGCATTGATTCAACTACGAATTTGGATGTGAGAGATTTAAAGAAAATCCTACAGAAACATCTCAAGTCGACGACTTTTTCTATTATTAATCAGTATTCAAAGCGCAAAGATGTTGATTCCAGTGGTGGTACACAAGCACAACTTGCTTCTGTGTCACCAGAGTTTGAAGTAACGGTCTAATTAATTATAAGTGATATATTTTATATGTAAATAAATAAAGCTACAGTTTTGGAAGACTTTGATTTTATATAGGCAACTTAAAATACATCGTAAGACAATCCATGAACATTCGCGCTTTCTGTGTGGCAACCATCGATACACTTAACGTGGTTATTAGCGAAGTATATCTTCGTGTTTTTACAATAAATTTATTACTAATCAGCAATTTGTTGATATATTATTCACGAAGTGCAAGATGAAGTATGTACACGTGTTACTATGTGTGATATTTGCCCAAATTATTTATGTAAGTGGCCATAATAAATACTCAAAAGAAGCAAACAATGCTAAACTACCGGATGATATTGCGAAAATCAACTTTAAAACCCTTGAAAAACCTTTTCGCATGCACAAAATTAATATTTTATGGGCCAAGGCGCAACATGTAAGTCAAAATTTACCTCTAACACAAGCAGATTTATTTTAAATCAATTCTTAATGTTTAAACAGAGATTATCAGATCCCAAACTGAAATCTCTCTACAGTGAGTTGAAGATTCATGACAAAGAAGAAGCCGCATGGAAACGATTGCGTTCCGAAGGCAAAGATAAAGATGGTCTCAAGGAGGCTGAATTAAGGAAAAAACTGCTGGGAATCATGGACGTTTACAATTTGTTGGAGAACTTTGAAGATGGTCACAAGAGAAAGAAAGATCCAAGTGAATACAATGAAACAAATGAGGACCATATCAACAAGAGTATGTTTAAAGATAAGAAATTGAATAAACTGTGGGCTAAAGCTGAAGTAGCAGGCTTCACATCACCTGAACTGGCTGCTCTGAAAGAGGAGTTTGATCACCATGAAGCTAAAATCAATGAATACTACTCAATCCTCTCAGAAACAAAAGATGGTGGCAGGAAACATGATAAAGAAGCAGATGATGAGAATAGTATTGATGATACCTTGGAAAGGTTTAATACTCTAGAGGCAGCTGATGAGATGCATGAAAACGCGCAGGCAAAGAAAGAGAAACGCGTTGATTATTTGGAGAAGGTGCAATTATTAAGAGAACATCATAGAGGTTTAAAGGACGGTTATGATCGTTTGCACCGACTGACGGCGACTGGACCTAATAGTAAAGAATTTATCGAGCCAAAGGTTCAGGGTTTGTGGAAAGTCGCCCTGGAGTCGGACTTCACACATGAGGAATTAGAATCTTTAAGGATTGAACTCATGCATTATGAGAATAGGCTACTCAAATTGCGCCATTTGCATCATGAAGCCCTGTTACATGAGGAGACTCATAAAGAGAAGGTTGCTTCAGCTGGCGAGAAAACGAATGGTCTATTGTTACTGCAGGATAATATTAAAAAACAAGCTAGAAAGGTAGAAAAGCTGCATATGGAGCTTGAAACTAAGATCTTGATGAAACACATTGAGTTGTAAATATGATGTCAAAATGTGTAAACGTGTAACGTACCAATATTTAGAACAAATATGTGCCGGAAATCTCAAGTATTTTTTCAAATTTTTAATTATTTAAGTTTAAAAAACGCCAAACATACAACTAGGAACAATTTCAAACGTTTTTAATAAAATCAGTCAACTTTAAATTTTCTACACTTGTTAAACTTGATACTTTTTTACAAATGTACATTGAATATCAAAATATTGCATAAATTCGTACCAGGTATTTCACAAATACCCAATTATTCATATACTCATCATAAAATAATAGCTTATGATGAAGAAATAGCCCGATTTGATTGTTTTGGTAGACAGAATATGATAGTCGTAGTCATTGCATCTAATATCGCTAGGAATTGTGGACGTCAACGTGAACGTCGCGATGGCACGACATCGATGCACCTGGAAGTGGAGGCGCACTAGTTGCATGAATAGCTGCAGGTGTTGACACACCGGAAACGTCAGCATACTCTCCTGTATTTTGAATTAATATTTTTGAATGTTTGTTGTCGTATAAAACATGTATGAAGCAATTTAAGGGAATATTCCATTCTTTTTTAAATTGAATAGTTTAAGTAACGAAATTTTTCCTTAAAAACGAATACCAATGCTCACATATAAGGGAATTCAGGCTTGGATTAATGGGGATTCTTGGTTTAATGCAGGAAAGTTCGGCCTGGATATAAAATGGACGTAATTTATGTTAAAACAATGTCACAACATCTTAATACCTGGTTTAGAACATGTGCTCATGCAATAGGTGTCTCTTATCACTTGGCAGTTCTCCAGGTTCAACTTCATGAACATCTGCCCAAAGACAAAATAACCCAAACCACCTCCAACCAGCACAGACAGAAATATCCATAAGTTGAATGCCATTATTGTGAGCATTATCAAGTATCCAAGATTGTGCAGAACCAGCCACAGGGAAGTATCACAAGCATATATTGATATTCTAAAAAAATATTGAGTTTGATTTCCATCAATTGAGTTTATTAATGTTTTACCTGTTTCTCATTGACAAATCCAAAGGTTTGTGCATTGTGGCATTATCAGGCAGTAAAGAAGCATCTTCCTTGGGTGGGCAAATAGTTTTTATCTGTTTGGCACGAATAATCAATTCTTTCTGCTTCTCTTTGGCCTGGATGAGTTTGATCCACTCAAATAGGAATGCGAGCAAGGCACAACCAAGACACAAAGCCAATACACCACCCACTGAATTCACACTTAAGCCATAAATCAAGAAATTCTCGATTTTCTTGCCCCACCAGAAGGACATATGCATTTTGATTGATTTAGATGTGTACTTGCAATTTTATTTTGATTATTACTGTTTTTGTCAATTGCCTTGACAAATTTGTTGTTCTGAGTCGAATTTTCGTGGCAAGTCGTTGTGTCATTGCATGTTAATGCAAGTAAGTCAAGCAATGTTTAAAATCCAGTCAATTCCAGCGCATTTGTGGCGATTCTTGTAATTTTAAAGGAATGTTCTTTGTAGAAATCGTCGATTTAAGGTTATAGCACTCAAAACAGTAGGAAATATTCAACTTTCGACGTAATTAAACTGCTCGAGACTATTGGCAGCATTCAATAAGGAATGACATAGATAAACACAGTCACAACAGCGTTCGTAAAAACATGACATTCTTATCAATTACCTTCGTGTTCTTATCTGTTAATATGACTAATATGTTTCATGTCCATGTTGCAGTGAAGTGAGTTAAGTTAATTCCATTTGAACATTATTCCAATACTCAAATGCATTCAAAGTAAACAGCTACTATCATTGTATGTTTAAGTATATGTAGTTCTACACTATTGGAATTATATTCTATTCCAAGCCAAACACCAACTTCTGGAAAACAGTAATACAATGTTTTCTCATGAAAATGTTAACACAATTTGATCATAGAATGATTAGATTCTGCAGAAACACTGTTATATATTATTCTTAACACTATACAATTAATTACTCGGATTACAGTTATGATTAATATGATTTTTAGATAATGTGCACACTTGTGCTATGAATTTTTGATGCTTTTGTTGATGCTCTACTTTTTCTCTCATTCGTTTTGTTGTATTTTCAATTTCTGCTAAAAGAGCATTTATGTTTGGTCTTTCATCAATAAATTTCTGGTACTTATCAGACAGTTTAATGGTGTTCAAATTATATGATTCTCCACATTTCATATTCTTATATTTTGCTAATTCAGCCTCAGTTTTTTGAATGCCGGATTCAACCTTTTTAGCGTAGTCGGTACTTGCATACACTGTAAATTTTGTTTAATTAAAGCAAAAATAGATTAATTTATCAGTTTACTTACTCTTTGCGTTGATATATCGTATTTTTCAAGTTGTTTGAACAAATTGCTCAACGTGACTGTTTGAAAATTTAAGGTTATATAACGGACATTCGTTTTTTATTACATTTGATTTTATTTCATACAAAAAATGGTTACTCTAAGAAAAACCGGTCTAATATTTGTGGAAACAACAATTTTTTAAATGTTTAATCAAATTTAGAGTGTTGGTATGATCTAGACAAACATTCTTACTTTTATTTATATATAAGGTATCTAAAGCAATTAATAACATTATTAATTATACTTATTATATATTTTAAGTATTTGAAAGTGTTGTATTGTATACATGTAGGTACTTATCATATCATTCAGCGCTTGACTCGGACTCGAAATTTCAATTTAAATTACGTTTCTCATACATAAATGCTTGCAAATGCAAAAAGCTATAAAATAAAAATAAGTTAAGTGCCGTTTTATCTCTGACTTGAGTTGGAGTTGGACAATTGGATCTCGTAGTTGGTCAGCCATTCAACAATCGTGTGGAAATACTTGTTCATCCAATCGATGTTCGCCTGCGTTTGCTCGATGACTTGCTTGGCATTACGTTGACTAAAAGTAACATCATTCTCGTAGCGTTTGCTAAACATCTGCACTTCTTCAAGCTCTTTTTCTGTATTTAAGTTCGAGGTTACCGATGACAGGATACTGTTCATCGCCAGTACTGATTTCCCCATATAAGTATTAATTTCCGACCATTTGCTGATAACGAATCGCATTCCGGCTGTTTGTCCCACAATTCTACTCCCGATCGCTCGGAACACCAAGATGGCGTCTTGTTTCTTTATTTCTGAATCTGGAGTTATCGCCATTGTCATGTACTTGTTCAGTAACCACATTTCTTTTGTACAACCAAGCGCCTGCATGAGAAGTTCTCTTTCCGTGCCTACATTTGCGTTGATGAATCTCTGCCATGCAAAATTCCACATCTGTTCACCACCAGTTTCTAGCGCCGTACAATAGACAATACTTTTGAGATTCGGTGATATCGAATTCAGATTATCAGGATTCGGTGACAACATCCAATTCCTGAACTCTGTATGTGCCCACTCTATGCACTCTGATAAACCTAACTGACAGGCCTTTTTCAGGATCACTTCTCTGAGATAAGTTTTCAAAATCGGATCAGATTTTACATCAACAAAGCCAAGTTTCTTGTACAATGGTTGTATTAGATTGGTAAAGTACACTTTGAACTTATCAAAGTGCCCACTCCTCTGGAACATCTCGAAGAGGAAATTCATTTTGGTAAGGGTCGCCGTCCATGGAATATATTCCTCCTCTGATTGCAGATAAGTTGAAATATTCAACGCAACAGAATAGTCGACATATCCAGCACTGGATAAACTCAAGACATCATTCATAATCTGCGCTCGATTTTTGGGATCCAGTTTGGTATGATCTTCCTTCAGCTGGGTCTCGAGGAGTGACCATCCGAGATCATCATAGTTTACGCGGTAATATCCGGTTTGATTGAGGTTTACTAGGAACCACTCTGATGGAGTGATATTTATGTCTTCCAATGTAAGGGTTTTGCTATCCTTTGACAACCAGCTACGACCTTTAAGACCGGACTTGGTCTGGTAGGTCAAAGGTACCCACCAGGAATAATTCGTAGATATATTATTACGATTGAGTTCAAATTTATCTTGGGTTAGTGATATTTGTTTATCAGTTCGGTTGACGGTAATCACAGGGAAACCCATTTGGAGTGTCCAGGTATCCATTACGTCCTTAACTGTTATCTCCGGACCGAATATATTATCTTTGTGTGCTTGGGTTGTTAATGATAACCAGAGGTCATTCTGTTCTGCATTGCTGTACTTTCTACAAATAAAAAACAAAAATTAATAATTGATGGTATAATTTACTTATAGCTTACTTCTCATTGAGGTAATTAGTAAGACCTTGTCGAAAACTCGATGTTGTAAGAAAATCTTCCATCATTCTGATAATGGTCGCACCTTTAGCGTATGATATCCTATCAAAGATATCACTAATCTCATTGGGATTATGCACTTCTATGGAAATAGGATGTGATGATTTCAGCGCATCCAGATTGAAGACCATTTGAAGGTCATCTACTATAAACTGATCCATCATCTTCCATTCTGGGAATATCTATGGGATAATTTAGTAAATAATAATTCATCATAATAACAGTAATAACACTTACAGCATCAGTAGCGGTGTATTCTAAATATGAAGCAAATCCTTCATTCAACCACAAATCAGTCCACCATGAAGGTGTTACAAGGTTACCAAACCACTGATGTCCCAATTCATGCGCGATTACAATCGCAATCCTTTGAAGGTTCTTCTTAGTCGAAACACCTTCCTCGTATAATAAATTCGATTCTCTGAACGTGATCAAGCCCCAGTTTTCCATGGCACCCGCTGAAAAATCCGGGATGGCTGCCAGGTCCATTTTGGGAAGTGGGAAAGGCACATCAAAGAATTCTTCCAGATGTTTAAGTAATTTTGGGCCTAAATCAGCCGCGGTTTTTGTCTGACTATACGCAGAATCTCGGGCATACAAAGAGAAGTTTCCAATGGTTCTGGGTTTAAAATCGCTAACGATGTAGGCCACTAAGTAAGTAGACATTGGAACACTACGTTGGAACTCATCCCAGGTATAATCTTGCAGTTCAGATGTGGTAGAGCTCATCAAAGGCATGTTTGAGATGGATGTGAGGTTGTTGGGTCTTCCAATTGTGATTCTAAAGGTTGCCTTCATCGCTGGTTCATCGAAACAAGGAAATGCACGTCGGGCTTCTGTTGGTTCAAATTGTGTTGCAGCAATCCACCTAAAACATTAAATATTATCAAAAATGTATTCGAAAACAATTGCAGAATTTAATGGTTTACCTTGTCTCGTTGCCATTTTTATAATTACTAGCATAATACCCGCTCAAATCATCTCGGAGTTTACCACCAAAGTTCATCGTAATATTATATAGACCTTCCTCAATCGGTTGATCAAAGTGAAGAACATAAAACTCCTGCTCTTTCTCTGTACTACAGCTTACCACTTGAACTGTTTGACCTTCAACAGCTTCGACAACCCGCACATCCTCACAAGTGATATTCAAACCCTCCGCGTGCATCGTAACATTATCCGTCGCCATTGTTACGTTAACAAAAATCACACTCGAACCGTAGAACGTTAAATTGCTCATGACTGTCAGGATCCGCATGTCGTAGTCGATGGGCAGTACAGATCTGGGCAGTCGAAGGTACTTCGCACCTGTAACATTGTTATCATCGATGCTCGTGTCTGCAGTGGTGGTCTCGACATCATGGGTTGTGTTAGTGTCGTCGATGTGGTCAATGGTGGTGGAATCGTTAGTTGATGGCGTGGTGATTCCATCATGGGGCGCATGGGTACCTTGTTGGTCCAGTTGCAATTTGCATCTTGTCTCATCTGCTTGCAGAGTAACATAATGCGCTATGAGGGCTGTCACCACAATGCAGACAATGAATGCGAAGAGGATCAGAAAGGCGAGATTCTTGGATATGGTCAGTTGGTGCTTCTTGGAGAAGGTGAGACTACGACGCTCCATGTTGAGCGACTCTGGTAACTGCGCCATTGGAGTTATCCCTGCGTAAAACAACCTAATAAATTGATTTGTTTGCTTACACACCGCACGTACATGGCAAGTCGTTGTTGGTGATAGATCCACGTGGTCCGTACATTTAAATCAAAGTTTAAACCGGATTAATTCAAGTTCTAACTTAAAATATCCTAGGTTTCAATACTTTGCGAAAGTTGTGTTTTTACTAAACATATACCAGAAATACCGATGTCGCAAATACCTTGGGTAATGACTCAAAATGCAAGCAAACAATTATGCACGTTTATGCACGAGCACAAATCAAAAACCTCGTTAAAACGAAATAGTTTAGATAACACTCAACGTACTTATCATATTGGACATGTTGATGTGTACCTATATTCTACTATTTAAAACGCAGAGTTTATTTTTTATTTTAATGAATGAATTGTTGACGGTAAAATATTATTTCGTAAAATTTTCGATTGAAATTCATCACTAGTCATCCCTCCAACATGGATTGTTGAATAGAATAACTTCATGAACAATATGCAAACGTGCAACGAATACGAATTCAATTCGCTTGTTTGCAGGATATTATCCTATCAAAATGTCACATACAGCTAACAGTACGAGTTCGTAGCTGTAAAACAAAACAAAACCAAACATAGCCACTGATGATTATATGATACCTCAACTGATTTAAACAGA
Organism: Dalotia coriaria; assembly: GCF_025399875.1. NCBI lineage: Eukaryota > Metazoa > Arthropoda > Insecta > Coleoptera > Staphylinidae > Dalotia > Dalotia coriaria. The sequence continues at coordinate 4,086,142 of NW_027045446.1, forward strand.
TTATATCAACTAACGTGAAGATAGTTTAAGGACATTATTGCTCCTTGAGCGCGCGTGCCTTAATTTAAACATGTCGGAGTGACAAGTGCGGCTGAAACAATAACACACGTCTTATTATGCGTTGAATGTGGTTAATTATGTTTGATAGGCGTCGAAATACGCGATTGCAAATGTGGATGAGTCAGAAGTCGGTCGGCCAAGACCTCTACTACAATTCTAATTAATTTATGTGCGTGACAAGCTTATATTTCTCATTCTCACAGTCAACCAGCGAATATTTCGTTGCTTTTTTTGTTTTAATTCGAAGATCGAGGACGGAATATTATCTCAAGCTTTTCGTTTCGTACACATGTTGTTGAGATGAGTTATTAAACACTGTTTATAATGATTTGCGTTGATTAAACTTCTTGAAATTAACTGGCGGATATTTATCAAGATAAATTGCTTCATTAGGCTTAATGATAATAGTCAATAATATTAAAAATGCAAATTAAATGGTTAAATATCAAAAAATTTATTGTTTTGAAACAAGAAATTGTAATTAAAAATTGTTTTCACCTATTTTTTTCGCATTTCTAGTTAAATTTTATTTATCACTTGATGAGTCATGCTGGTATTATTAACAAATGTGTTTTCTCTTTCTGTTTGACAGGAATAAAAAGTAAATTGTGTGTGTGTACTTTCTGTTTTGTTGAAAACGAGAAATATGCGTGCGATTATATCAACAAAAGAATTATGTAGTATTTGTATTCATAGCTGCATGTAGGTCAGTTTCAGACTTCGCACATTCATCCACACATTTTAGACTACAACTACCTGCACGTCGTTAAATAATAATTATTTAATTCATTCATATTCCCATTGAATTGATTCCCATTTGAGATGAAAATATGTTGTGTGTACGCGTAAACAGCGTACGAAAATCTACGTCCACTTGTGACCACTACTACTACCATCACTTGCTGCTATTATTAAACCAAAAGTTCATCGAATACTCGAAATGAAACCAAACGGAATAAAATAACGCGTTAGTTAATTTTATGGTTGGATTTATACACGCGCGCGGATTAAAAACACGCTGTTTTAACTTTTCCAGTTGTAAAAAGTACTAAAACACGTGAATTAGAAAATGAAGAAATTAATTCGTTGATTACAGCGAACATCAAGGACATGCAATGAAAATAAAAAATGTAAAAGGCTATTATCACGCAGCTTTATACGACGTGGGATGTGATAACGTGCGTTTTAATTAACCGTAATGCGTTGAATGTTGCTTCAGCTTGGCGAGTCTTTCGCTGAAACATAGGTTGGTCTAATCTGCTAATAACCGGCGTGATAAGAGAGGATAAGACGTCTCGTATAATATATTTTGCTTGAGCACGAAACAGGAAACGCACGCCGAACTTTTTTAATGAACAGATTGCTTCTGTTATTAGCCATTTAGCTGGCCATTAAATTTTTGGGTGGGTAACGCAATTTTCTACTTAAAAAAAAAACAACATTCATGTTAATTTTATTACAAAACAAATTTACGTATGTGTGTTACTTGACTATTTATTAAAATGACATTGAATTTAATATTACAGTTAATAACGAAACGGAAAATGCACTTACACAAAATATCCGTGGTTTCCAATGCGAATATATTTGCTTCTTCGAATTCAAATAAACTTAACTTTTCATTTCACTGGTTAATTTCAACGACGCTCGCACGATACTGAGGTATTATCAAAACCGTAACTGCGGCTTTATTTTTAAGTTTTAATTGTTGTGTGTTTTGCGCAAGTTAAGCCGTTGTTACACGTAATAATCGAAACATGTTCGCTGCGTTCGTTGGTAAAATTCGCACCGTCGATTTCAGGAGTTGCGTAGCGCGTGGCGTCGCAAAGCATACAGCGTGCAAAGCGACGCCCGGGAGCGCCGATGTCGATGATGTGTTGTGCCCGCGTCGCTGCCGTGGAACGCACTCTCGATACTCGCATCGTTCGCTTTCAACCGTCTGTGAAAACGTCGCTTCGGGCATCACGTACGTAATTAAATGCACGAGAGTATGAGAGGATCAACCGTACGATCGAATAGTCTAAGCCCCGACCAAACTACATCTCTAAAAAACATCACATTTGATATATCATCAAATGCATTAATCACGAGGTTTATATAAATATGTGAACTTAGATTAGAATTCAACTAGCTGCTGGTGAACGAAAATCAAAAACATTCTTTGCGTTGACATTTTCGTACCCAGGTAGATTCACCTAGTTGAAAATGGGGTGAGTTTCAGGGGTGGAAGATAAAGGGGTGTTTTTTAATCCAACAAGTTTGATCATTCATAGTAAAATCTTAGAATTCTTGTCACCTGGAGCGCTTTAAAAGTTTTGCCACACGATTCCCAAACAAAAATGATTAATGAACCCCCATGATGAGTGGATCGTAATCTAATAACAGAATTAAACAGATTTTGCATCTGAATGGTTAAATTCAAAGGGTAAATTATCTCCCACAACGTCCGTATCAAATTTCACGTGGTTGCGTTCATTCTAAAGTACTACCAGGATACGCCTCTATAGAAATTAAACCTCTAAACCACTGAATATCGATGGAAATGGAATTGGATAATGAGAATACTTAAGAAATGCTGATGAAAGTTTACTAATAAAATCAACACAACTAAAATCGACTACGATAAAATAAATGCCAGCACAATAGGTTTATTACGCATAGTTTCTCTTCTTCAAAGCAATTTAAGCATTTTTATTCTTCTCCTTCTTCCTCTTCTTCTAAGACAACCTTGAAGCTGAAGGGTTGGAAGGGATAACCAAGACCAGAGTAGAATTTGCTCATGAACTCGACCCTGAAAATGGTACAAAATTAAATTATACAAAAACAAGGGTTAGCAATGAATTGTGTTACCAGTGAAGACGCAGAGTATGCAAAAAGGCACTGAGACCTTCCATCATCACCAAGACGCCAAGAGTCAACACAGCCCAGGCGGCAAACACCAAATATAACATAATGGAACCGACGTAGCTGTCTGACCCAAGACCCATACTGAGCACCATGGTCCATAATACTTCAGATAATTCTGTAAAAATTACAGTTGAAGAATATCTGTGATTTTAAATAATGAAATACTTACGTGCGTGAGCAAGAGACAAAGCCCACAGACGAAGGTATGATGCAGTGTGGGAGACGGTACTTAGGACGTACTCAATGCAATGGATAGCTTGATGAATGAAAATTTCGCTCATCGGCTCATCCTCGTGATCATGATGCTCCCCGGAAGGTTTTGCCTCCTCCACCACCTCCGGCTGCAGTTCCATGCCCTGGTTGATATCGCCATTGGTGTTGGACTTGTGCGCGTTGGATTTCTTTGTGCACATAATGTAAAACGGTTTTCCGAGCAGTAGCACCGGCACGCAAAGCAATGCAATGAATACCAGTGCCATCTGCACCTCATTCTGACCCTCAAACATGAATATCTCACATGTAGTATCTTTGTCCTTGGGTGGGTCTGACTCCTTGAACAACATCATGTTAATAAAGAGGATGAGCACCGAAGGTGCGCAGAATGGTGATGACAGAGCTGAATTACGGGCGCCATATTTAAACCACTTGATGAACATCATTACGACCATCCAGAAGAACAAACAGAGCAGGAAGAGTATTTGCGGAATAAAATCCAGTAAAATGTTCTCCTTCTTTTTAAAATGGCTGCAAATAGAAACATCAACAAGTTAGAAATCTTCGATGAGACTTTCAGCTGTTGACTTACACAAAGTTGGCGACACTCATGCAAACACCAAAGACCATGTGTATGACACCGACGACGATGGACATCTTCATTTTGTAGGTGTTCAGGAAGATGATTTTGTTTTTGGCGACCTGCCAGACAGGATCAAGGCCGAGCGGATATTGCACATCGGAGTAGTCGTCCTTGGGATCAAACGTTAAAGTTTCGCTGGCGTTGACAAATGTAAAATTGTATTTTTTTGTGTTGATCATATCCACCCAGCTACTGCCAAATATGTTCACACTCTTGGAGAAAACGTCGTTGTACAATATGCCCGTGTAGATGGAGAACAAACCCATCAAGAGGATAATGTATCGACCGCCAAAGAAAATGGTCCAAATCTCGCTGCTGATCTTTTTCTGGGCGAGACTCTTCTCCCACAAGCACATGTATAACCCAAACAAGAAGAGAATCACACCGTGACCGGCATCACCAAACATAATAGCAAAGAGGAACGGGAATGTGATGATGGTGTAGAGCGCTGGATTGACCTCCCGATAGGAAGCAATACCGTAAGCGTCAATCAAATTCTGGAAGCCACGAGTGAATTTGTTCGTTCGGTTGAAAGTCGGCGGGTTCTCGGAGGTGTCGATCACGTTCATGAATGATGGAATTGATGAACCACTCACAGACGAACCATCAGTTAGTGCCTTTTGTACAATGGCAATATCCTTCACCGGAACCCAGCATTCTCCAATAAGACACTTCTTGGTTACATCCATATTGAAGAAATTCAACGTGTGATAAATTGCCTTCATCTTGCGCACCATCACGCTCCAGTTCTGCAACTCCTTGGCAACCGTCCCCAACACTCTAGTACGATGATCCTGGGTCTGATTGAGTACAATGTTCAAATCCTCAAGGCGGGTCTTCACTCCGGTGAACATCTCCTTGCGTTCGACGGTGGTACTCGGGCAAGGGTACAACGTAGCGTGAAAACCAGCGCATACCTTCTTGATACGACTCTTCAGTTGCTCACCTTGGAAGAAGACGACGAATACGGTCTTGTAGATCTCATGACCAGTAGTGGGGTCCTTCAGAGGTTCATCAATCTCAGCCTGGCGTAGAAAAACGTTACCCCTGGATATACGCCACAACATACGCTCGAATGCCGGCACTCTGTTGCGTTGAACCACCCCGGCGACAAAACCCAAACGTCCACGGATGGAAACATTATGGCCGTCTTCAGGGATCAGCGCTTTGTGGACAGAGTCCAAGCCGTTGGTTTCTTCTTGTTCCAGGAAAAACGGTTCGGTTTTCTCGAGAACTTTCTTCAGTTCGGTCAGCTCCAAAAAGTTAGACATTAGACTGACGGCTGAATCGGATAGTTCCTTGATTTCTCCTTCGGTCTTCTCAAGGTGCGCTTCCAAATCGATTATTTCACGGGGATTGGGCGCTTTTGGCAACTCCTGTACGTCGGGAATGTGGACGTCGTCTTTGCGGACCTCTACTTCAATATAGCGCAACTTGCGCTCCATTTCGTCACAACGGCGGACTTCATTGACGAATTTACGTTGAAATGCATTCACGTCTTCGTTTAACTTTTGAAAGAAAGAAAAACACATTAATAACCAAAAACCAAGTCATTTTTATTTAAATAAAATAAAATATTTTGGAAACACTTACATCTCGAAATTGAACAATGCCGATTTCGCCCATCTCTGACATCGACATATAGGCAGCTTCCGGTTGTATGAACAACTGGGCGAGCGCCATTTCTTCACTCCGGAACATGGACCCCATTTTGAGGGTGTTTTCTTTAAAACTACGTCAACGTATTAAAAATCTGCAAAGTAAATACGTTCTAAACTCTTACAAACGAAAAAAATCAGTAGAATATGTTTAAAGTCGTAAATAATAACTGAATAGTACTAAAAACGCCCGTCACGTGATAACACTCGCGCTTAATTCAACAGGCTGGGCACACATTTTAATAACCAACGAGTAGTATAAATACAAATATACGAATACACACCTTCAATGAAGCAATTACAATAATAACGATTATATTAATGAAATCTATTGAATAACGGCGTGCTGCATGACCCGGGCGACACTCGGACGACTACTGATTCACCTATAACTTGTTACTTTACAAAACTGCGTGAGGCTCGTTAGCGGTGTTTATCAACTCGTGATCGCAGGTTGAGTACGAGTACACAAGGCGACGTCTCGAATCACATGCTCGATGTTCACCACTCAAGTACGACTTATTTACTTATCTACTTATGACTTGTTATAACCCTACAAATACAAGTCTATAGTCATTTTAAGTGTGACGAGTATAAATATCAATTAATCCAGGAATTTTTTGTAAAGGTGCTTTTAAAATACGATCAAATACATACATCTCATTGTTGCGTACACAAAACGTCAAATTTAAAAATTACGATTTAAAATGTAATTTTTTTACCAAAGAAATTAATTATTTCGACAAAAATATGGTAATATCAAATCATTCCCTTATCAGTATTTATAAGATTAGATTGGAAGTGCATAACTTAAAATTCAAATCTCAGAAATGCCAAGCAAACACCATAAAACACGCAAATCACGAATGAACTACTGCTTAAACTATTATATCAGCAATATAGCAATAAATCTAATCGCAATAATTCCCGTATATGATTGCATTTTCATTTACGTATATAGTACCAATTGTATTGTGTGGCAATGTGGATTAATTTACATGCAAATGTCGTTTATTCATCGCAATGTAAATGATCGCTTTATCAGTGTCTAGGCGTATTTGTTCGAATAGCGGGGTAATAAATGTGCATTTGACGCTCAAGCGATGTTCTTAACATGATACACAACAATAACGATTGCGTTAATGCCCGATCGCGTCAATTGTCACACGCAAAGCAATTACAAGTGCCCATTTCGTTAATTTGTTATCTGCTATTGACTATCGTCAATACCGAGAAAGGACAAGGTTCTTACGCTTGTATTTCACGTTGCTTTCAGGCCTTATTTCATTCCGACGTGTTAGTCTTCAATATAAAACAAATCGATTATGTTATTTACTATTTTTTGTATGTGAATCGGTGTGAGGGTCAACGTATTTTCTTTTCGATATAAAACATTGGTATTTCTTAAATTGCGTTTATTGGAAGCGTTTAAACAAAACAAAAAAGCGTTAATAACGCATTTTGTGTAATGTGTTCAACTATTACACAAAATGCCATGAAATAGCGCTTTTTATTTTCAAGTATTTCAAACATTTCCGACATTTTCATTTGTTGGAATACAGTGTTTCAAGGTGAAAGCTAATGCAAAGAGTATGCGAATGATGCAAACGTCGAAAACACGTTAACTAATATCACATGTTCAATCATCCATTGTTCCAGTTACAATCATTACCAGCTATCAGTCATTAAAATCTACGAAAACACATTAAAACACTCTAGCGATATGAAAACTTTAGATAAAGATTAGACACGTGATGAAAATAAAATAATAATTGCTATAGTTGAAGTTGAGAATGCGCTGTTACCGGAAACTTTGAATAAACTTCATATTTTCGAATCTCCACGGCACCTCATCGCCTTTTTTCGCTTGTTTTTACTGAATATCATCCTATTATTATAGACTCCAACATGCACACGATCATTAACTGGTAACTAGGGACCTACGGTCGTCACTACGGAAACCGTAGGCCTTGAGAGCATGCATTTTTTTCGTGTATCTATAGACGTGATGCCCCTACAAGATACGAACAGCATGTTTTGTTAGTAACATGTCAGTAAACCGGTAATGTTATGTTATGTAAAACTAAAAATATTTTATTCATTAAAACATCGCAAAAAATAAATAAAGTCAAATTTCCTGGATAAGGTTATGTCGTGTGACATAATCAGCCATAGTAGCCATGACTATATATCCCATCCTGTCTATAGTACTGACCCATCTATGCCCAACCGCAATGAAATTTCTCTTCGAGCATTTTTTGTCAGTTCACTCAACCGAAACGCAACAAATATTACAATAATGCAACATGTAGGTTGTAAATTGAGATACTGTGTGTGAGTGTGTGACTAGAGTGACCGACGTCCGTTATCTAGATATAACACGCCATCATTATTATTGCGTAATCATGCAATGTCACAATCAAAGTTATGTGAAATAAAAATAAAATTATTCTCAGAAATCGGCAAATCAAAACCACATAACGCCGATAACTGCACCACTAGAGGCGGTCACATTCTGATTGGGATAAAGGTCAAGAATCAATTTTGAAATTACGAAATTCACAATTGCAGCAATATTAAAATATATTGGTCATTGTCATCCAACAGAAACGAGTTTTAATTTACATTTATGTATTTTAAACAGAGTCGCACTAAAAAAATGCGATAATTTTAAGTGAAATTAAAGAAAACTGGTTTGATGATTTTTTTTATATCAAACAGCTTTCACTTTTTCAAACATAGGTCTACCCAATTGAAAAAATCACGAGATGATATAATAAATTCAACTTTGACACCAGTAACCACTTAAATTCATTGTTAACCGCAAACCATCGCCGATAAATTTGATTAGGACACGCATGGTTTGCGGATTCTACAAAAATAAAACCTCACACGTTTGCTGAACAAATGTTTGCGCAATAAACAATGAAATATTTTAAGCCCCGATCTCGACGAACGCGCCAACACCCAAAATCACGCGCATCGCGCAAACTTCTCACAACACACACGCATTAAACTAATAAAAACTTGTTTAAATAAAAACACCGTATTATATTGAGTGTTGTATTACTTACTTAACTGAATATCTGCTGTAGTAAATGTCCAGTTGTTTTGTGAAATAAAATCGTCGCGTGTTGCTACCACGCGGACGAACCACATGAAAACACAATAATGAATAAAACGCGCTTCACAGTAGCTGGATGTTGAATATCGCGGTGAACCTCATACACCGACGCCGCGTAAAGTAAAGAGCATTTTACAAGTTCGTCACGTGCTTTGTATTTGGTGTCTTGCTGAGCGCATTCATGGACAAGCCGCTCGAATAATGTAGAACGAGCTAGACGATACAAGCATTCAAGGATTTGTTTAATTTTCGTATGTCCGCTCAATATGAAACTGGTAGTCGTGTTCATTTCAGTTATACCTCGTAAAAACTATTTGTCCACACCTCGTGTGTGTCTATTTTTTGTGCATAATTGAAATTGTTTGCGGTATTTTACTACGCCGTGAACTCGTCAACATCCGATGATGTTGTATGTGTGTTTAAATGTGGTTAAACTAGCGCATCGTCTTGGTAATTATTTATAGTTCGTTTACATTGGCGTGCCGTAGATTGTTTCTCGGGCATTGATTGAGCGATCGATAGTGAAGCAATTTAATAATTAGCCAACTGGTTCAATTATTCATTCTGTTTGCTTTTCGTTTTTTTTAAGGAATATAATTGAGTCAATTGCAATAATCGGAAATTTATCAAAGCATTATTTCGAATATTGATTGATTTAAATAATCAATAATGGAAATAGTTTGATAATCGTTTAAAAGTACTGCTAAAGTAGTAAATGGAAGCCATTTTGTTATTTTTAAGTTTACATCGCTTAAAACATGTACACATCTAAAATATACGATATTTTTGTAGGTCTAGGCACAATATGAATAATTGATAATCATAACAAAACAAATAACAAAAGAAACGATAAGAAAATGATAATTTTAACACTCCGCTACAACTTTGCAAGTGAATCAGAATAATAAATTGTTAACTTACCTAGAATTCTCTGTAGATATTTCTTTGCACGATAACACTTTAACAATGCTTCTGATCACACTCGAATTTCAAGCTGGACTCGATAAAACCATAATAAAACTTAAATAAGTTGCAACACGATACATTAAACGCGAAACAAACCAAACTTAAACCTTGTTAATCGATTTTCAACGTGAACGTGGAATATTTCGACGATATTTGCTCTGGGTTTATCTGTTCTTACTTCCTGTGTGAAATCTGTTCGCTTATTTATTCAAATGATACTGTATTTCATAACGAACGAATTTTAATGCCCGTGGGCATTGCAACAAACGCCGAGACTGAAACCGAGCCGCGGACGGTTCTGAACATGAACAAAATGCTTGCGATCGCGTCACCAAACACAAACCAAGTCAATTGTTACTTAAGTTAAAGTTAACTTATCGAATCACCAGGCACAATTTCGACACACGTATACTCGTACATACACATGTGTACAACGCTCAGAACGACGAACGGAGCCAACTGTTTACATTCGATTATTACCAACTTTGGAATGTTTGCTGCGTGTGTTAAATCTGACTGATTTTGAATTCATATGCGAATAGTTTCGTGTGGCGTTTTTGATCGCAGAGGTTAAGAGTTTACAATTATTTGACGGATTATTGATTATTAATCAAAACGTTGTGATCTTGTGCTGACATTTTGTTATTCGCTAATATTTTCTGTCATTTTCTTAGGGTTTACTCCAGATTCTGCGGTTTTCTTTTCGAAAATACTTCGTGCATGTATTTCCTCTTTTAAATAAACAAATCGTATCAACTTGCTTAACAATCCAATCAATTAACAAACTTTACAATATACATTAATCATATCTTAATGATAATGGAATTACGGGAATCTCTTCTTATCATTTTCATAATCTCCTTGCGTCTCAATAAAAGTTAACTATTCACAAATCTGCTTCATACAAAAATAGTCCTCGTCCAGTACAAATAAAACATTTGTAAAACTCGATTATCTAGTACACAATTTTTCGGAAATCAATCTCTAAGACATAATATAAATAAATCTTAAATAAAATTAATGCATTATATAAAATACAATAGATACGTTGTGTTGTGCAATATACACAATAGAAATCAATCACTCAGATACAATGATTGAATAATTCCTGTGAAACAAACATCGAAATATGTGTTTTCACATCAAGTCGTTAAAGTAATTATTTTAAAAGTTATCTTCGCCCGAAGCGGCCCTTCAACAGCTGCAACGTTTTCGCCATCAGGGGTGCCTTCTTCGGTTTCACAATATAATTATTACCACCGCTAGGACCTCCACTGCTACTATCTATAACAAATTAATAGATGTGTGAATCACTAATTCATAAAATTTAAGAAAGTTTTACTTACTGCCAGCATTAACCCTGGATGCGCCCGGATTAGGCACGGACACTTTCTCGGCACCTGCAGCGGCCAACTGTTGAAGTCGACTGGATGGAGTCACTGCAGGCCTGGTGAGAGAAATTCCGTTCTTCGCCTTTGGAAATCAAAATCAAAACAATGCAGGAATAAACCATTTAATAGTTTAAGCTACACTTACTTGTTTCTTCGCTACACTTCGTGGTGGTTTCGCCATTGAGTCCACGTACGCAAGTTTCGTTTGTCGTACTGGTAAACTTTTGTCTTGAGACAATTTGATATTAGCTGTGAGCGATTTGAGCTTCGCGTCACGCTCGTCAATACACCGCAGATACATTTCTCGCCATGTCTCCATTTCATTACGTGTTTTAGTTTTGAACTCGCGCTGGCAGTGTAATTTCCACAGCTCGTCGGAGTCTTCCATCAGGTAGATGTTGTGGTGCTCCATGCTGAAGAGTTGCGATGCTGTGGCGCGTTCTAGGACAGGTTTGAGGATGCTGTAAGGGACACCTCCGGTGTAACCAAGGACGAGAGCTGCAAGAAACATGTTTAAGTTCAAAACATATCAAATGAATATGAAATAAATGACTTACTGTCAAGATTATCTTGTAATAACCGAATGCAGTTTTCAAAGAGTGATGGCACCTTTCCAAAAAACACCTTGTTTCCCGAATAGACTTTGGTGCGTTGATTCTTCGCGTACATTAGTTTTGACAACATCTCATCGTCGTTCGTACGCGTCACTCCACTTCTGTGCCCATCACCTGGTAGAAAACCCAACGGTTTGTAATTCGTCGATATTTGCGGCAGCAGATTAGAAATACCCACATCTTCAAGCGGCGTAAGCGTCGGCGGTGGTGCGGCGAGCGCTGCAGGCGTACTACGAGGTTTACTTTCCTCTCGTTTACTACTTCCACTGCTACTTGACCCATTGCTTTTTTCCTTTTTGTCATGCCGATGCTCCCGATCGCGTTCTTTCCGACTTTTCGAATCTTTTTCTTTCGGCGGACTTTTATGATCTTTACTGCGACGTCCATGTTTATCACGATCTCTGGATGATTCCTTAACATCTTTATGTTCTTTGTGTTCCTTACGTTCTTTCTCCCGTTTTACTTTACTAGTGCTAGGTATCATCATACCCAAAGCTTCAGCAAAACTGGCCCCGCTCTCGCAGTCAATACCGTCTTGAATTGATAGTTTGAGTTTTTTCGATGGGGAATTTTTTGTGGAATCTTCGGTTGGCGGACGTTTCTTTGAGGACGATGATGACGAAGAGGATGAGGACGGTGTAGGAGTAGTTGTTGAAGCAGTGACCGATGTTGATGTGCTCGAACGTCTTTTACTATCGCGTGATTTATCCCGCGATGACTTTTCTTTTTGGTCTTTTTCTTTATCCTTATTGTCTGATTCCTTTCTACTGCTGCTACTACTGCTGCTAGTAGTTTTTGAGCTTTTTGAATGTTTATCCTTATGTTTATCATGATTATTACTACTACTACTACTACTGCTGCTTTTCTTGTGACCATTTTGGTGATGATTCTCTTTCTCCTTTTCGCGTTCTTTACTTATGTGTTTTTCCTTGTGTTTATCCTTATGTTTATCTCGATCAACAGACCTCTCTCTGCTTGATTTTTTGTGTTTTTTATGCTTTTCATCCTCTTTATTATTATCAATCTTCTCAACACTTTCCTCAACATCAACTGATTGTTCTTGAAAGCTCTCCTCATTGTCTTTTGAAGTGTTAGCATAGAGTTCACTGTACTCCTCATTGCAGTCAGGACTTGTGTGCTGTACAATTCTTGTTTCTGTAGTCTCCACTCGGGGTTCATCCAAATGTACCTCATATGGATTATTTTCTATTCTATCATTATCACAATATTTGTGCTCACTATATTTATGTCTATACTTCTCATACTTCTCTTCATAATGACTAGAATCTTGCATTTCTATGTTTCTAGTTTCCTCCACTTCTTTATCATTGTTTGTATCCTTGGCATCTCCATCATTCTCACAGTAGATTTGCAGTCTGTCTTCACTGTCTGCATCATCATCATCATCATCATTGTCCTGATCAGATTCTTCCTCATCCTCATCACTATCATTCTCCTCCTCAGTAACCATCTTCTTCCACTGCTGTACTAGTTGTTTGGCAATGTTCTTTGGACTTCCCTTGATACCTTTCATTTTCCTAACAGAGTTCACTGTTCTGCCTACACCAGTGTGCTCTAGGTGTGAAACAGTTATAGGCAGCTTCTGCAGTTTTTCCATGCAGTAAATCATCTACAATTAAACCAACATTAATGTCTAGTATTTTAAAATATAGCTTGATTAGTGAGAACCCATGAAAGTTCACCTTAGGTTCATGTCGTCTCTCAATGTACTTCTCCAAGTTCTGCTGGTAGTGCACAATGGCCTTTACCACCCTGTCTTCATCCATGTTGAGTACTTTAATCAGATGGATATAGTGAACAAACTTAGTACTCTTTAACAAAGCGGCTTGAGCAAGATTTGTAATTAAATCCCTTAAAACGCAGCTGTTTCAGTGCCACCATTTTTCAAGCGGTTGGTCACTATCACGTTCATTGTGTACTAATAAAAAAAAATTAGGCGTGCTCATAGAAGGCCAGGAACCGATCGTAACAATTGGAATTGGATTTCCACAGGGAATATTTATGTGATTGTTGCGTCGCCCAGATCGGCTGACTTTTGTTACTTTTGTCGGTTTTAGGCAACGCGAGTGGATGAGTAGCATTCGTCGCACATTCGCATGTATGTACCGCTTGACAAGTGCCAACCATGGTGCCAACTCTGGCAATAACGCATTGCACCGTTCGTTTAGTTGTCTAAAATTCAAATAATTTTATTTAATTGCTTCCCATTTTTGTTCAAGTTTGCAATCTACACCACAAACATTTTTCCAAACTATCTTTATATATTAAAAACATAAGACTCGAGGTTGTTCTTTATCACATGAATATTCAAAATCAATCAATTTTCCTCCACTTTTTTTTTCCTAAGTTACTCGTGCAATTGTAATAAAGCATAATTAAATTGTTCAATATATGCCATAAATAGTGATAGAGTAGTTTTTGTTCTGGTAAGCAATTGAATAGTTTTTATCGCAAATTTACGGGTGTTAAATCAAAAGAAATGTAAAAGTTCTAAAGTCCATACCTAGATGGCGCTACAATGCACTTATTTGTATTAAATATTTGTTGTCATCGCAACTTCACGAATGTTTCAACAAAAAAATGCAGTAAAAGTCCTAAGGTCAAAGCTTAGATGGCAATGGGATGCACTATTCGCATTAAATATTTGTTTACTTGGTTGAATGAAGTTGTTTGTTTGTGTTAGTGAGTGATAAAAACTTGTTGATACACACCATGCATAATATCAAATAAACCTGGGTAAATTATATATTGTGTGCGTTTTATTGATGTACAAGTTACATATGCGTTGAAAAGAATTCAGGTTTTGAATCGCTAAACCTGTAATAAAACTGCGAATCCGAATAGCACACAAACGGCGTCATTGCCGAAGTAAAATCAAACTCTGGAAACAAAGTGGCTAATGTTTTGATAAATGTATAATTGGGCTTCACAGCCGCCAAATTTTTCTTGTACATTTTCGAACGTCCCACGTGCACATTAGATTTCTTCTTGTTAACTGGATTTTCTTTCGATTCCCGCTTTTGTTTGGTTTTATTAATTTTAATTTTGTTGCTGATATCTGCAGGTCTCGAATATGTTAATTGTACGCGCGGAACATTAATATGACTCAATATATCTGGAGGCAATTCGTGCCCGGGCATTTTTCTGCTCAGCACCAACGAAGTATGCGATGGTATTTCGGGCAGCGCAGGTAAAGACATATTACTTCCCGGTTTCATACTGGACATTAGTCGAATATACTTATAATCACTCAAATTGCTCAAAGCATCATTCAGTTCCGCACGACTCACGCTCTCTAAATTGACGGTGGCTTTGGACTCGATAGGAACAAAGTTTTCACTGCTGGAGATGTTTATAATATTCCCAATTAAAGATGCTTTTGGTATTGTTAGGAAACTTGTGCACACACTCAAAAATGGAATGGCACTCAGTGACTTTCGGATCAATTCATTCACCGATGGTAATAATTCAAGTCGTTTTGGCTTTTTCATTAATTTTTCTGAAATAAATTCTTTAAGATCTATTTGCAATCCAAGTGAATCCATTAAATTTCTTATTTTGGTTTCATCATGTGCTGAATCTTTGATCGCGTCGACTAATTCCATAAATTTTCTTGTAGATTTTTGGTATAAGTTTTTAGGCAAATTTAAAGACAACTTTTGAATAGTTACTTCCATATTGTTGACACTTGTAGCATTAGGATCTGCTTTCTTTTTAAGTTCTTCGTCATAAAAGAGTACTTTACAGGGATGTCGAGAGTTTGATTTGATATTAGCTTCATTACACTTTTGTGAACAGAAATACACAATTCCACAGACTGGACATGCAATTAGTTCTTTATCAGTGTGAAGGCAACAATTGAAACAAACTTTGTATTTCTTAGGTACAGGGTCATACTGATTATGTATGAATTTACCCAGGAATAATTGATGTGTCATTATAGCATCCAAAATGTCTTGATTCTTTAAATCCGGTATTTTTTCATCGTTTTCTTTTGATTCAATACTTTTTGCTTGCTTTGACATTTTTGTTTTATTTGACTTACTCTTTTGATTTCCTTTGGTTTGTTTATTTGCGTTCTCTTTATCAATTTTAGCTTCTTTATCTTTAATCCCGTATAAATTAATACATTCCAAGAAGAGATACGCAAGAAAATAATGAGTGTAAACTGTCAAATCAAGAATATTTGCAAATTGACTCATCGAAATGATCTTAATACCATCCTCATGCGTTAGAAATTGAAACAAGTGCTTAAAATTCTGTATTGATCCTTCCATCAATTTTTTAAACAGAAAAATACCCAAAACTTCTTGGTAATTTGTTAGAATTACTTCTTTGGTTAAATTTAATAAATGATTAAATATTTCTTTTTGCTGTGGATGTTTTTCTTTATCTTTTAGTAATTTTGAACCTTTTGGAGTTTCCAATTTCTTTGGATTATCTGGAGTTTTTAGCATTTTCTGCTTTTGATCTACATTAACTTTCTTACTAGTATTAATGGTAGATGTTTTAGGTTTAGATTCATTATCCTGGCCAATAAATTCAATAGCATTGACTCCATCGATATCCATCAAGGGATCTGCACCATACATAACCAACATATCAATGATTTGATTGCAATCATTAACAGGCGGAATCATTTTTGGCTTACTATATCGTTTCAAACAGTAAATAGTCAACGCATTTCCTAATTTATTTCCTAATTTTTGATTAGGATTACTTTTGGCTTCTAATAGTGTTTGTACCAAGTTAATATTACCTCGCAAAACAGCCAAACTCAATGGAGAATGTCCCAAGTAATGTTTCTCAAGTGTTTTTGGATTATTTGCAGCGATAGTTTTGGCCAAACTATTCAAATTTTTTTCTGGATCAATATCAAAGTCAACTCTTGCTGCCAAAATATGGAGAGGAGTTTTGCCTAACTCAACAACATCCTCATTTTCAATTTCATCAATATCTCCTTTAATATTTTCAATTTCTTCGCTCCAGTGTTGAATTGAACATCGCTGCATTGGGTTTACTTTAGCTTTCAATAAAACACCCGCCATTCTATAAAGATTTTGCGTAGGAGGCAGCGAACATAAAATATGCAACAAATTCAATTCATCAGAAGTATAGACATTGGTGACAATAGCACCTTTCTCGATAAGCATATCTAAAAGTATATGATTGTCACAATACAATGCCAATATTATTGTTGGAAGAGGTACATCGCAACAATTTAGACTAGCTCCCAGTCGTAGCAAAACCTCAATGGTATTACTGATAACATTCAATTTTTTATCTGTCTCAAATCGCGCCCCTATGTCATCAGCCAAATATAAAACATTTACACTTGGTTTTTTAGCTGTTTTTGACTTTGCTTGTGGAATACTTGGAGGAACTAAACTCCAATCAAATAACAATTTCTGATTAGGATCTTCAGCAGAGTAATACGTTGTTTCAAAGCTTTGTTCATTCTTTAAGCGAAAGTCTATTCCCATTTTAGCGAAAAACCAATCTAAAGATTTCTGTTCAATGACAATATCATGCAGATATTGCCGAATTAAATTTTTGTTTTCTTTAAGATCAGGATTATCTACAATAGAAGCCACATGAGTGATTAATGTATGCGTCAATAAATCTTCTAAGCTTTGTATTTTCCAATCCTGCGTAAATATTTCATTTTGTGTGTCATTTTTTATCAGAAATGCATTTTCCCAATCCTTAATATTCCGCCGTAAAGCAATATATCTCAAAAAACATAAATTCAAAGCAGTTAGGTTTTCGTCATTGACAATATTCAAATCAGCTCCAATGTTTACAAGTCTTTTGATATTGTACAATTTATCTGACGCTGCAGCGTAGAAAATACCACTGTTTCCTTTACTATCGGTTAAGTCTGGATTTATCTGAAACTGTTGATGAAGTTTTACCAAATCTAGATCGTTGCCATCCGATGAAGTTTCTAGGAATAATTTGCATGCTGTCTCATACGTGCCTGGCGAGTTGAAGAGATGTCTTTTGTTTTGGCGAATTTTCGATGTTGAGTTTTGCACTGTGTATTCACGATTTCTATGTTTGAATGCATGTAATAAACAGTCAACAAGATATTCTTCATTGTTCCAGGCTAATATATCTGTTATCTCAATGGTATCTGGATTTTTGACTGGTATTGCTTCGCCTTCATCTAATAAAGAACTTAATATTTGAAACTTTTGTTGGAGTAAACATATTTCTTTCGGGGTACAATTTTCAATTCCCTTTGTATTAAAAATCATATTTTTTAAATTTGTAATGGCTGATTCTGAACTTGTTCTCAATTTTATTTGTCTATCAATATTCGAATTGAAATTAAACCTTTTATCGTAATGCGAACGATTAAAAAAGTAACTTTTTTGATTCCTCACAAATTGATTCTGACTTTTATTAGGTGTTTCAGGCATTAACGAAATTAATCTTCGATGTTTTAAGATTTCAAGTTTTCCTTCCGGAGTTCTTGCCAAATTAGGAATTTTTTCAGGATTTACTTCAACCGCAAGTCGCATTAGATCGGTACCATTCCAGAAGCCAACATCTTGGGAGTTATTAGTATGATAAACTACACCAGGACCAAACCGTTTATTGTTTTTGTATAACCCTTCATAATACACACAGTTACCGTATATCACCTTAGCGTAACCTTCGAATGTATTGGCATATAGAGTTCCTTCGAAGATAAAGTTGTTGCCGTGTTTAATTTGGGTGTAAATGCCATCGCCATGAAAGTTGTCATTTGTGAAGGTACCATTATATTTGACTAGACAATTTGGTTGGGATTGTGTAAAGAATCCTGTTTTATCTCTTTGATTTAGTTTGTTGAATTGTCCAACGTATTCTTTGGTTTCAGATTCAGACCTTTCCAAATCAATTTGGGTCATTTTGACATAATTTTATCAAGAAAAAATTTGACAGTTGACATGTTGACTGCTTAAAAACTAAAAAATATCCTGTATAACCAGTATAATTGCAACAATCCGTTGTCAATAAGCCGAAATAGCTCAGTTGGGATAATGTTATCGGAAAACTAACTTGATATCTTTCATCCCCTTGAAAAACTCAATTGATTAGCGTTTTCCATTTTCTTCTTGCTTAAAAAAATGTTTTGAGTCCAAAAACAGTCAAGTGTAACCTCTTGATCTTTTTGACTGATATTTGGTCAACTTTGTAAAATGGAAAAACTAAATCTGCCATTTTATAGATTCTAACCACGGCATGAACAAAATGATGAAAGTTCTTTTCTATCTTTATTATTTCCGAGCAAATCGCATCGGAAAAAATCTAGGATTTGCTGCTAAACATCGGGGTGTTTTTGATTTTTGTTTATCTCTATTAGTTCCTAAGATAATTGATTCTTAAGTCTTGATGGGAGTGCACATTTCACTTAATGAGATTTACTGGAAAATTCCTTACTGATAGTAGGTGAAAAGTTGTTTAAATAGTATCATTACGAGGGGCTCTTACACAATGAGGTAGTTCTCAATATTTAATTAAACAACTTTTTTAAATGTCAGGCGCCTCCGCCAATTTTTCATAATTAATAACATTTATTACATTTAAAATAAAATTACTGTTTTATCATTCAGGAATTCAAAATTTTAACTCTTTAATTCAATGTTTTGAGGGGAAAATTTTAGGAAAAAATTCGACTCTATTGTTCAAGCAAAAAAAAATTTAAGAAAAAATTCAACCCTGTTATTTGACCAAAAAAATGCGACCTTGTTCTTTGACCATAAAAAAATTAAATTAAAAAAACTACCCTGTTTTTCGACTGAAAAAAAGTTCGACCCTGTTCTTCAGCCAAAAAAAATTTGACCCTGTAATTCGCCCAAATAATGAAATTTTTGTGACAAAAATGGCTATTTTTGAAATGTTTTTCAGGGCATTTCTGGCAGGGTTACAGGGTTTAAAAGATAGGAATGGCGTAGAGAGACTCTCGAACTTTAAGATGGCGGTAAAAAAATTCAAGAAAGTCAAATTATTCTCAAGATACAGGTTGTTTTTCACACCATGTTTCCAATTTTTTTGAAAAATGCCAATTTTCAGAGGGCATTTAAGGGCACTTTCCAAAGAGCTGGAAGATTGAAAAGATATGTGTCGGGTAGGGAGACTTTTGAACTATAAAATAACGGTGACTTTAAACAAGTCATTTAGTTCGCGAGATAGAAGGTGTTTTCCACACCATCTTTTCCCTTTTTTTGAAAAATGCCAATTTTTAACGAGCAATTTAGGGCACTTCCGGATGGTTTTAGAGATTAAAAAAAAATGCATTATGTAGGGAGACTTTCAAACTTTAAAATTGCCGTGACAAAGTTTGAAAATTTCAAATATTTCGCGAGATAAAGGGTGTTTTGCGCGCCATGTTTTTATTTTCTTTGAAAATTTTTTAAAGAGAGTTTTGGGGTACTTCTAAAAGGGTTGGAAGATTGATAAGGTATGCATCATGTAGAGAAACTTTCGGGCTTTAATAAGGCGGTAACAAACTTCAAAAATGTCAATTCGTTCACGAGATACAGGGAGTTTTCTACACCATATTTACATACTTGATGAAAAATGCTACTTTTAAGAAGTGTTAGGGGGTTGCAAATATATCCATAGTGTAGGGGAAGTTCTAGAGATACTGGGTGTTATTTCTGAAAAAGCAACGTGACGAAACCAGTGATTGAACCAAAGGCCTTTAGATCTTCAGTTTAACGCTCTCCCAACTGAGCTATTTTCGCTTATTGACAAAGGATTGTTACAATTATTATACTACATAAATCATTGGTTTCATACAAATAAGAAATTATTTTGGTGTGATGCAGGATGGCAGAATGATACAGCATGCTTTTAAATGCTAACTTTAGAAAGTTATTTTTGGGCACTCTCCACCTAGGAGAGAGTCTCTTGATGAACAATTGGAGGCTGAAAAACTGCAAGAACGTTAAGTTTTTTGATTAATAATAGTACATTTTAAGGCATTTTCTAAGGGTTCAGGATTATTGAAAAATAATTATAGTGTAGAGAACCCTTTAAGCTATAATATGGCAATAAAAAACTCAAATTAAGTAAATTAGTTAATTGATCTATATGCAGCGTAACAGAATTTTTATAGTTTCTGTCATTCAGTACATTCACTCACACATCACAGCCATGAACGATTCAATAAACAAAGAGTCGAATTCAAATTATACTTTTAAGGTCATTCCGAGATGTCGCTAAGATGTCCTTTTCGACTAAAAATCTTCTCGCGTTTTTATCATATCGTTGTTGTAAAGTATTGTAAACATACACATTGGTTATCGCAGCAGCGTATTTTATCACTTTACATTGACTTTATCTTGTTCTACGCTTGAAATATATTCATAAAGGTAAAGAATATTTAATTAAATCATCTAGTTTTATGTTGCAATTAAAATGCAAATAATATAATATTATGGTATCCTTGGTAAAAATTTTAAATTTGAGCGAAAACTGGTATTGACGATGCATCTGCACACTTGGCGCTTGGACTGGGAAATAGGCGGGTGCTGGTGGTTGCTGATTTTAGTTGCATTAACCTCATCACTGTAATAATAAAAGAAGACTCTTGCTCAATATATAACAGAAATGTATTTAGCAAGTTTTTTGTTTGTTTTCTTTGTTTTCAAGTTTATATCACAAGAAAATTGTGACGGATGAATGTTTCACTCGTTTCCCCTTAACGTTACACTACAAATGACAATGTTAACATGTTAACAAATACGAAAGGCCAAGATTCGGCTTTCTTTGCTGAATCTTGTCTCACTCACGCATCTAAACTAGTAATAATATTAATAATAATAATAATTGATTGACTCGTTAGTCTCGTCTTATTTGGTATACAATACGTTTGTTTGGTTGAATAATGTTTTGATTCGAAATATGATTTGATCGTGGTTTCATATTGGACTCCATGGTTTTAATTGCTAGAATTGATTAAAAGTTAATTTAAAGGTAATGATGGCATAATAAGTGTTTTGCTATAAATACAAGGCAAATTCGTTTTTAAAATTCCTTAATCAATAGTTAACTAGTTATATGTGTATCTTTGTTATTCTCCTTGTGTGAGTTTAGGTAATTAGTAATTTTTGCTTGTTTTAGATTTGTTTAGATTTAGTAAACTAGTAATACTTTTGCGTGTAGTGACGATTTTTATACAGTGTTACAAGACTAGGCCGATAGTGGTTGCACATGTTTCGTTTTCTCCGAGACGACTTGGTGCTTGTTCGAGGGGAGCACCGGAGACGGTGAGAAGTTGCTCGATGTGGTCGAGTTCGTTTGGCGGTTGGGAGAGTTCGAATTGCGACGTTTGCTCAGCTGCTTCCAGAAACGACGATCTAATTGACGTTCTTGCTGCGGAATAGGAATCGCAATCAATATACATGAATATTGATTCCGTTTGTGTTTATTCTTTTAATATCACCTTGATACGTTGTTGAAGTTCAGGATTCTCCGAATAAGAAGTGGGGACATCGTCCGAGTCATCCCCCTCGCGACTGAAGACCTTGATGAGATGTTTTCCTCCTGGGAAGGTTTCGTAGATCTTACGCTCTCTTCGCACGTTGAAGAATTCCAAGCTTAAGTTAAAATTTGAAAAGTAAATTTTTTTGTTTTTTTTTTTTTAATTTTTTTGAGTGACTTACAATTTAACCCCTTTGGTAGGAGGAATCCGTTCAATATTTAGATACTTCATGCTGGGCCGATTGCGGAAACGCGTGAAGAACCCCACGCTGTCGTCCGCCGCCTCGATAATCTTCTGATAACTGTCCGAGCGTTTGATGGATATCGGCGTGAGTGGCGCGTCCGTTGCCGCTACCACCGCCGCCGGTTCCATTACCGGACTGGTAACACCGCTGTTGGTAACTACCGGCAAGTTGTTGTCGCAGCCTTGGTTGCTCGAGCTGCATTGCAAGCGGCGCACCGCCGCCAACGTGCTCGCCGCCTTCGCGATAGAAGTGCGCGCACTCGCTGGCGGTATCGTAGCAGTCGATCGAAGCGATGCTATCCCCAGCCGCGTACCGGATCCGCTTGAACTTCTCGGCACGCCGCCGCTTGCCGCCCGCACGCTTGTAGTCGAAGACGGCGGCAACGGTGTCGCGGCAGCAGACCAACATTCGTCAGCAGCACCGCCAGTTCCGCTGCCCTGCCCACAATGCAATCGACTTTTTATACGTCGAGCGACCGCACTACCGCAACTAGCAATAACAACAACCCTCTATCTTGGCTCTATCTAATGCGCAATAGCTGCTAAATAATTACGCCGACCTTGCGCCATAATCAATAATCTATCGATTACAACAAAAATAAACTCGTAACTAAACAAATATTAGGTATAACTAACATCGATCGTTCCGGTTGCTTGCGTGCGGCCTCTTCAAGAGTCATTTACCTGCTCGGGAGAAACGGATGGTTCCGTAGGTGTGGGTGAAGAAGACGCAGATGACTCCGAAGTTGTATAGGTATCCGAGAACTCTTCCTCCATTAAAGGTTCCAGAGTCCTCCTTGGGAGCAAACCTCGAATATTTGAACTGGTCACAGGTGGGGTCATCAGGAGTTCATCCATCATCAACTCAGTATCTTCATTTGAAGATAAAGACCCTCCATTTGGCTAAAAACATCAAAATTACTTTTTTCTTCCTTTAATTATAAAAAACTCACGGATTGATGGTCATAATCTTGTGGGGAACTTAAGGGATCATCCAATTCCCCACCACTTGTAGGGGTACCCCATATTTCTTCTCCACTTGTTCCCCCACTTGTTTCTTCTTCTTGGATATCTTCGCCGTTTATCATGTCATGTTTAAGATATCTATTCAAAGCCATTAATTAAAAAAATAAATTTTGGGAGTAATTATTAAGATTGGGTCTTACTCTGGAAGCTTTTCAAGGAAGGCCATCTTTGCAGCAACAAAACTCCCCGCCCGTGCAGTCCAGGTCATCAGAGTGTTATTAAAACCTTCATTATCAATCCCTGTCAAATCAGTGGTCTTGATATCATTTTCCTCAGAATTCTCTGAATTCAAATCGTAAGCTTCTTCTTCACTGCCTACCCTTTCAAGGCTGGAGACCGTACCAAACCTTCTCAAGGTTAAATTTGAACTGTGTAAAGAATGATAAGGTTGCTCATCAGCCTCGTTCACTGGAGAATCATCAGGGGAGTTATCATAGCTCTTGTTGAGTGGTAATTCAAAGGTTTTAACATCAGGTGCTGAACAATTGCAGTTACAGTCTCGAGGTTCACTTTGTCGTTCCGCGTATTGGGCTTGATCAGTAGATGTTGGCGTTGGCGTTGGAGGTAGCACGGCAATTTTGGGCAATGGCATCGCAAACGGGTCTAACTTAACTAAACAAGCTGCCGGGTTGACGGCACTAAGACCCATCAACATCAATGGACGCCAGTCGTCATCATCATCTTCCTCCTGCTTGGCTTGCGGAGCAATCCCCGATCGAGGTTTGTAGCCATTTGCCATGGGCACGCGTGTCTCCTGGCTGTAGCAAGTTCGATGACAGTTTTTACACACTGATACGGTTTCTGGTATAGCTGCGCTCGAGCGTACTGTAACCTATATACAAGCAATTTACGCTAGCATAACCTAACTAAGTGGCGAGCGCTAAGTCAAACATAACCTAGTTTAAGCTCAACCTAGCTATATAGAAACTACAAACCTGACTCTCTGTAGTGTTTGTACTTCTGGAAGGACTTTGATCATCATCAGCTATGAGATCCTCACATCTACTTTCCGTTCTTCTCATGTGCATTGTCGTAGTCGGTCCGGGATCAATGAGTTTCAACTCTTCGGATCGTTTCCGGATTTGATCCTCTGTCCACGTCTCGATGTCATCTTCATCGTCAAAGTCATCGTAGTTGTCTGTATCATCTGGATCTTTCAATGTGTTATTGTTGGTTGAGTCGCCATTGAATTGACCCTTCATCCATTGCTCCAGATGAATGGCGTTGCTTTTACTGGAGCTGGAGGATTTCTCTAACTGCTTGCACTTGTGTTCGATGAGTTCATCGAGACGTTTGCGTGTCTCGCTCTCGCTGTGATTTATGTTATTGTTGTTCAAAGTGCGGCCCTAAAATGTCCAAGCCACGCGATTAGATTGCTTTGTTATTGGATAGCGCTGACAATGCCGATGCAAACGTGAGGGATATGTGTAGTTGAATAACAACACGCATTAACTACTAATAATAAATTTATTTAAAACGTAATTTTACAGATTTTCGTTTAGGGTGTGTAACAATCATTTAAATGCTATGCTTCCTGTCTGTCTTTAGTTATTGGAATGAATAGTATCGAGAAGAGATCCGAAGAGAAGTTGTGTAATTGATAAATCGCTAGAATGAATATGAATGAGGCAGTTTTTTGATGTTCTTTGTGTTGTTGTTTCTTTTTTTAAGTCGTTTTTAAATTTATAAAAAGCGAAGCACACTTAGTTTTTTGTTTTCCTGTTTTTCTTACACCAATTAATTCGATTGTCATTGAAATTCTTAAATGTTTAATTTGGCCGCGATATTCGTTCGTGATTGGTTGTTGTTTATTGGCAAAAAAGAGTTAGTAATTCTCGAAATACTCGTTCAGATTGAATTCGTACTCGAAGGTGACGATGTCCCACGGTTCTTGCTCGTCGAACTCGCGATACCTGGCGACGTCGAGCATATCGTCGGTGTTTGCATCGGCATTGTCGGCATGTGAGCAACCGGCGGCATTGGCGGCGCGCGCCGGCGAGCTACACGCGGAATTAAAATGCGAGGTGAACGCCTGCGACAGCCTGCCCGAGCTGCAGCTGGGGCTGATGTTTGCCGAGGGCGTGTCGGGCGTGAGGAAGTGCGCCAACGGAGCGTGCCGCCCGCAGCCGCCGTCCGCATGCAGTTCGCACACGTCGTCCAGTGGCGGCGGCGGCGGAGGGCGGCGCGCGGGCGACTCGCCGACGCTAGCTGCACGCACCTGATGATGCGGATGGCCGAGCGGCCCCGACGACGGCTGCTGGCGTGACAGCGTCGACGGCTGCAGTGGCGCGTGGTGCAGGTGGTGGCGCGATAGCGAGTCGGCCGACTGCAGAGTTACCACCGACGCGGTGATCGGCTGGCAGCATTCGGGCGACTCCAACGGGCTACTGTACGCGCTGCCGTCTCCGGCGCTAGCGCCTATGTGGAAGCTACACGTGGGGGGCAAGGGAAGCCAACCATTAGCACACCTACCACTTTTTTACAACTACGCTTAACTACACAATTTGGTAGATATTAGCATTAAAAAAAATTGAGAAAAAAATAAATTTATCTCTCAATTTTTTGTATCCACCAAATTCTATTCTAAATACTAGCACATTTATCCTATTCTTTCTGCAAAAATAGATCTAGTAAGAGAAAGTATGGAGAAATCTTTGGAAATAAAAAATAAAACTAATTCGAAACTAATTTATTATCTGACTAGAGATCATCTAATGTATATCCAACGATGTCTATTTAATATCAACAATAATAACATCAATTCAACAACGATAGAAACACATCGTGGAGTACGAGTAGTCTTCAGCTAGATAAACGTGTTCGACTGGAAGTAAATCGGCTGCTCTTCATGCGAATCTAAACTGTAGCTATCAACTGCTCTGGAACTGTGTGTTACTTGAGATACTTGGATTACTTGGAAGCTTTCAGCTGCGTATTTAGTTGTATACCTGCCAGTGCCAATCGACATTTTCCCTTTCGTCGCTTCAAATTCATATCACCGAATAAATATCATAAAATGGGGACTTTTGCTAAGCAAAAACATTCTGATTGTACCGTTTTTGCTTAACAGAAAATCAATAAACAAAATAATAACATTTAAATGTTAGTAAATAGAAAGATTACTTACATCTGTCGTTGTAATAAGTTTTGCCAAACTGCCTTGAGCTCTACGGTGGGTGTTCGCAGGATGATGCAGCGTTTGTTTGGGTTTTTACGAGGTGTTCGACTTAGGTCGGGCCCACAGTGCACTGTGGGGCTGCTTGCCGCCGTGTTGCGATTGCCTGGTGAAGCTCCAGGTTCCACAATGATGCGAAATTCGTTTTCTGAAGACAAAAAAACAAATTTTTAAAGCATAAGTTTGGTTATGTTCAAGTGATTACCTTTCTTCCGAACATTAAAATACATATCGGAAATATGTGCTAGAGGCAGTGGTTCTTCCAAAATGAATAACACGCGATCCCGTGACACTTTCGCGAAAAGCAGGATGTCACTAAACAACAGGGCCCAATACTGTCTGACGGTCCTACCCTCGACTCGAGATAAGTCTCCACCGAAAATCCATTGTCTTCCGGGTTTACTTAACACAAACGGCTGCAAAATCATATTATAGAAAGAGTTTTAGAGTTTTAAAATAATTTACCTTGCATTTCGTAAAAACTAATCTTGTTTCCAAATCCTGCACGGACAACAATGGCCGACCTTCACCCACGGGTTCCATCAGACCCGCTTGTGATGTCATTTCCCTGTAATTCACCTGTAAATAATAATTTTTACTTTTTTGATTTCCCACTTAATTTTTGAGTGTTTACTTGTAACTCATGTACGATATGATTAACCATATTGTACTCATCGGATTGGTTAGCCTTGGTATTGGCATGGATGACATTGAATAGTTTCAGAATCTCCCTGTAGTGCTCCAGCGGCTTATGAATGAATGCGGTGAGATCCGGCCGACGGCGTGGTATCGCCGGAGTGGTGATAAAACGAGAAAACTCGGGGTTTTTCATTAAATTCGCCAACACGCAATCAGCCTTCTTGATACCAGAGCAATATCTCTTGTACGCCGTTGCAATCTCATTCAGTTTACTGGCGTAGATCTTTATCAGACTCCCTGTATGGTAATCACCATCGACTTGTATCAGATGATCAATTATTTCTTCAGATATTCTCAATAACTGCAATATTTTATTGTTTTGATGAGAATATTATGGATATTTGTATGAAATTACCTCGTCACAGTTTTGAAAAAGTGTCCGATGCTCCTGTTGAGCAATGAGGTCTTTTCTTTCTAGAAGAGATTGAACGTAGCGTGTGCTGGCAAACTGCATGGAGGTGGAATATTGCTGCTCCCTGGCGATGAGCTGATACATCGCTTTCCGTCGCGCCTCCTCCGCGCTAGTCGTCGGTCGCTAAATCAAACACCCACACGTGGCAAACGTGTCCCTTAAGTTCAACTCTTCAATGTCAAGGAGGAATAATGGACGAAATGAAAGTGTGTGTGGCGTATTTTATGAAAAACAAATTTATTTCCTAATAAATAAAAAGTATAAATAATAGTAATAATAATAGTCAAAAAGAAGTCAATGGCGCTCAACAAATTTAACAAAGAGTTAAGCTGCTCAAAAAATGAGCGACTCAACGACAAAAGTAAAGTATGCAAAATCAAATAAAAAATTATAAGAATATACTAACAAAAACACAATAATTCGTTGACGATGCCGTTGGCGTGGAATGTGAGAATAAATAAAAACGGAATGTAGTGTTTTCTTTGTTCGAATAAATAACTTAAGTAAATTATTATCTAATAATGCCCTACGATAACCGTCTCTTAGACAACTAAATAACTAAACTTAGACATGTAATCAAAACAAGATTAAGCACTAAATAACTGGCCAATAGTTTGTGACACACTGTCCTGCCTCAAAAAAAAAATACTTCAGCGTGTTGTGGTGCAGTTGGGTGTCAAAATAATAACATGAGGATGTAGCGGGAAGCGGTTAAACGATAATGCCGCTACCAACCTCCGAGCTGAAAGTGACTTGTGGAAGGTGTAGTTTCTTGCGGCTGTACTCGACGCTTGCCGTGTTGGTCGAGCAGACGGTGGAGGGCCTACGTGGTGCCGTGTGCGGTACCGAAGTAGCCGCCACTGAGGTCATTGATGAGGCCATCATGGGTAGGCCGGTGGTGCTGCCCAGCGCCAGAGCAGTGGTGCTACCCAGGGGCAAGACTGAGGAGGTGCTCACGCTGTCGGTTCGTTCTAATCGTTCAATTTGGGCTATTGTTCGGGTTAAAGTGGGTTTCTCTACGTGTGGAAGAGAACCATTTCGGTTTCCATCACGGCGGAATGTTTCTAGCGTAAGTGTATTACCCTGGGACCTAAAATAAACAAAAAATAATGATTTTCTGACCTGGATCATTGATATCCGGTTTAATCTCAATGCTTACCTAATAATATCCAAAATTTCAATCTCGGGCATCATGACAACATTATGCTTGTCAACAAAAATTAAATAATCCCCCGGTTGAATACCGGCTTTATCCGCGGGTAGATTCCTTTCCACTCTTTCTATCCGCGGAGGATGTGTCCACACGACGCTGAACCCAAACCCGCTCTTCGGCGCGC
This sequence comes from Dalotia coriaria, assembly GCF_025399875.1. Classification (NCBI taxonomy): domain Eukaryota; kingdom Metazoa; phylum Arthropoda; class Insecta; order Coleoptera; family Staphylinidae; genus Dalotia; species Dalotia coriaria. The sequence continues at coordinate 4,115,111 of NW_027045446.1, forward strand.
GACGCAACACTCTTGTCATGGTAAACGGAGTTCTTCCGGTGGTTTTATTCCCGGAAGCTTTACGCTGCGCCAAAGCCGGTGCTGCCTCGGGGCCCTCCATCGGGTCCAACTCAAGGTAGCGCAAGAATAGGTTCTCATCTGCTACCCTTTGTTGTTCACTAAGAGCGGCTTTATTCTTTTTTTGGTCGGTGCCGCTGTCGACGACGCCATGCTCCCCGGCAATCAGCTCATCGATGCTCGTATGCAGTGAGTCAGACATCTTCTCCGTTGGTGGGTGTACCGTTGGGCTCAAGGACAAATGGTTGTTATTGTTGTTGAAGTTGATGTTAGGCGTACACGCGTCCGACCATTGCGGTAATAATCTATACGTTCCTTTGATATTCTACACAAGAAGAAATCCAAGTAAATAAAAGACAAGTATTAAATGGGCTTTACGCATTTGCTAGGTTTCATGATTTCTAATATCATATGTAATTGAATGTTATTGGAAGCGTTGAAGTGAAATAATCCAATTTACCTTTGTAAGGGCATCTTTTATTGCAAACGACACGCATCCCAGAAATTCACTGCGTCTGCAAACAAGCAAAAAATTAATCTCAATCAAAAAGGTCAACATCCAATCAAATTTTCAAAACATTAGACTAGTTTTATAGTTGCCAATTTGCAACAAACATTAAACACTCTCCCGGAGTCGTAAATTTACTCGTACACAGTTCGTGGAAGGCAAGTTGATTGAATACGGATATGAATTTTGAAGGACCCGGCGCACGGTAGACTTTTAGGTCGATTGGTTGCTAATAAAAATTGCAATAGTTGGCCGAGCGGCGGCGGCGGCAGTGGCGGCGTAGCACACGAATACAAGCGGACGCGGAAAATCCGGGTCAGTAGTAGCGCACAAATTCACCACCCCCTTCTCTTCGACGCAGCGGTGAACATGAGTGTTGACTCACTAACCCTCAATACAAACCGCCAACCACCGACGCTCGCGAATCTTCTTAATCCATATTTTTTAGAAGGACTTTAACAGCAAATCGTCTTTTCTATCAATTGTAATTAAAAACTATCTTTCATCTCCTTTTTTATCTAAATAATTTAATTGTTTAATTAATATTTAACTCACCGCTAGGTAATAAATGCGTAATTATTGTTTAGCAAAATCGATGTTGCGTAATCGACGTAGCACAGTTCGATTGGTCGACAAAAAAGTTAATATCCTTAATAATCCCGTTGTTGAGGGGGGCGAACCTTGAAGACTGAGTTTCACTTATGTAACGCGTAGTGACTTCCTGTCGGTTTATGTTTGCGTACGTAATATTTTGCTTCTTTGCTTGTTATAAGTTTGTACTTTGTTTACAAGTTTTCGGTAATTATTCGCTCGTATTCGCGTGATTGTTAATTTATTTAATGTTTTGCGTGTTGGTTTGCACGCGTCCGTTCGCCTTGAACTTTGGCGACGCAACAAAAGTCGCTAGTAGTAATGCAACAGAAAACGGACACCAAAATAGCTACCACCAGCCGATGAAGACGGCGGCGGTGGATTTTGTCACCACGAGCCACACGTTTATCGCGAATGAGACGCGCGGCACGGCGACGGCAACGTCATTATCTGCGCGCGAGTGTCATTGATTGCCGCTGCTGTTGTGTCGGGCCGCAAGGCCGCCTCTCGTCGTCGCCGCTACTGATGACGGGGGCAGCCAGAGCGCCGCTCGGGGGTGGCGCGCGCGCGCGCTACACAAAACAACGATCGCGAGCGTGTGTGCGCACGGGCCGGCCGGAGCTGCGATCGCGGACCGCCGCCGCCGCTGCCGCCACATTCATTCGCGATCGATTGCCATAGGAAGCATGCGTACGGGGCCAACTCGTTGCTTCCCATAAAAGTTATTCTAAAATTCTAATCTACATCTTTAAAAAACTCATTCGGACGCATCAAAAGTTTTATCTCATAAGAATAATATTGATTTCCGGTTTGATTCCACAAACTTCTAAAATGTTTTTATTAAAATCCAGTTGGGAATTAGTTTCTGCTGAATATAATTGATTTTACTGCGGTAGTTTTAGAAATTTCTGTTTGTAGAAAGTTTTTATTCAATTTAGACAAATAAACTCCCCGAAATAACAAATTTTTGGCTGTAGATATTTTTACTCCTGCTAGGAATATTTCTATTTGATGGGGCAATTGACGTTGGCATTCTAACGTCTGCGATCGTTTCCAGTTTTGATGAATGCCAACTTTGCTCGTAAAACTTACACAGTTCGCGCAATAATTTCAACTTGAGCCAGGGTGAAAATTCCAAGGAGGCCGAACATAAACATCGTTTGCGTACTTTCGTGTTTTCGCAATAGAATTCCTAAGCACACCAAAAATAGAACCGCAGAAGCCAGTTGCACAACTCCAACTCCAACCCGAGGAATTATTTAACAATTTACCAGCGCGGTCATGTCTTACATTTTCAATGCGAGCACATACGAGTACATTATACTTTAAATGCAACTATTTTTTAAAGTTGGCATTAAACATTCACAACCCACTTGCAGAAGCAGCAGGTTTTAAAAGTAGAATTTAGTGGTATGTATTTACCTTGTAGTGCGATCCCGATGCCAGGCTTCGACGTAGAGCATCGCAGGGTCCGGATGGTGTTGCAAGGGCACGCGGAACGTGTGCCCAAAGAGCGGTGCCGTAGATTCCGGTTGTACGGCGGTCCGTTGCAACGAAACTCCGCGCTTGCTGCCGTCGGCGCCGGGCTTCTTCCTGCCGTCCGAGCACCTCTCGTCCAATGCCACCTGGAAAGCCGGAGCATCATCGATTCGTGAGCGTTTGCGTTTTGAATGAGTTATTCATCATATTCATATGCAAATGTGCGATTGCTCCGAGAGAGATCAAAGAGATAAAAGTGGTTTTGCGACCCTCTTGCTACCGCGTCTCGATTTAATTGAATTATAATGCTTCACAAACTCCGAAATTCTTGTCTTGAAATTCGAAAAATTTCGGAAAAAAGTCGAGGAACTCAAGCGCAAAGAAAGTAATCGAAATAAATCTTCTAGGGGGTGAGTTTTGGAAATGTAATGTGTTTGAATTTTTATGTGTGGTTGGTTTGCACATGTGCTAAGCGCGCGTTTCCTCAATTCCTTCTTCCATCAAGGAATTGAGTACCTGTTAACCGGATAATCATTATAATCGAATCGAAAACAGATGGTAACGAGGCGTTAAACCGCCTTCGAATTCAAAAGTCTTGGGGAATTATTAAGAAACGCGTTGGAAAACGCATTGATTATGAATTATGAACTCGGATGCAATCTGGTGCATTTGTAGGTCAAAATAGAATAACCAAATGAACATAATTAACCTACCTTTATATAAGCGTTTACAGCCTGCCCATTCTGGCGCCTTAGGTCTGCACATCTAAAAACTATTCAACAAAAAATTCAAAAATTAATATTTTTCAAAATGAATAAAAAGCATTGTGTATAGGTACCTGAAACACAGAGTTCATTCTCAGTAGGCTTGTATTGCACGTCCAAATCAATGGTGCCTCGGTATTCCTGTAATTCCTTCGTAACTGTGATAGATCTGTTGATTCCTGGACTAGTGACCACATAAGTAGCATTTTCTTCTTCGATCTCGATGCCTTCCGTACCCTCCGAGTCAAATGAATGATCATTGACTGATTCTGACTCCTTCTCATCATTGTTCAACTTTTTTGTTTTCTTCTGCCTGATACATTTCTGCCTCTTCAATTGAGGTTCTTCAATTTTTAAATCAAATTGATTACTTGGACGTTTTCTGGAGGATACATCAACGCAGCGTTCATTGAAGGTACCTTCAAGATTAATCATTGTTTTCTCTTCAAATTCTTCTGTTGTTTTTGTAGTTTTTCTTGAAGATATACTGTAGGTATCATTTGAAATTTCCGTTGTGGAACTTCTGAAGCCTGAGTCTGTTGAGGTTGTAATAACACTACTCCCTGAGATCCGCGAGGTACCTGATGTGTTACTACTACGACATTGTTGCTCATTGATGAAATTCTCTTCCTTGGTGCGATTGCACTCGTTCTCTTCTTCCTCACCATTATCAGGTAGGTCTCCCTGTGAAGATTCAGACCCTGAGGGATCTGAAGATGATGAATCTAATATGGCGTCTACTATTTTATCCAGCGAAAGATCATTGATGAAACTGGAATCATTGGCGTTGGTGTTGCGGGTTGGAAAGCGCCTGGAATCGATGAAGCGTTTGACTAGACTTGGCGTTTCCACAATATGACTTGGAACCATCGGTTTGGGCCGGTATCCTGGTAACCTCAACTTTAACTCTTCCGGAGAAGTTATCAACGATATCCTTTGCAGAAAATCATTAACATGATCAATTTTTGGCTGGCATAGGCTGGTATTGCAAACGGCTGGAGTTGGAGAGTAATCCAACGCAAATGTTGGTAAAGTAGGTGCGTAGCGTTTGCTGACGGGAGTTTTCGAATACTGGCACCCGCAGTCAGTCAATCCAACCGTAATGGGATCTTTATTTGCTGCTGGGTGATAGGAACCTTCAATATGCGAATCTACAGCCTCAAACGGTTTGAAATAATTGGTATTATCCAGGTTTAAAAGAAAGTCTTCCGAAATATGCGCCTTTTCCAGGCAGGGTTTCTTTTTCTTTGGTGAATATAGGGATTTTTTGCAGTCAGAGCGTCGGCGGGCGGAACGAGATGCGTCCTTGGGTGTGAGGTTGCTCACGTCCCGGAAGGCATCTGCCTGGAAGGCCTCGTCCTTGATCGGAGTAGATGTAAAGCGATTTTCTTTGTCAAGGTCCAGACATAGGGAATTGCGGCGGCGGTTGCCACCTGTAGAAGAACGTCGCCGGCCGGTGGACGATCGCCGGCGTTTAGATTTCTGCGCGCTGCCGACGGACGCCGCGGAGGCGGCGTTAGTACACCCGCCCATCGACGAGCGGCGCGCTGTGTCTAAATGTGGAAACGCGTCGCGTTTCGCCACGGTCCACTTCAACATTGTTATTGTAAAATATCTGCAAAACAAAAAATACAAACATATTGAATGACAATCGACAGAAAATGCCGTTAATAAACTAATTTATTTAAATTTAATACGACATGTGTTTGTGTGGTCTTTACACACATGTTACGCTTTTATTCGACTTGAAATGGAAGAAGACGAACACGGAGAAACACAATTTTCTTGCTTTCGTAATCAACTTGGGGGAGTGTGTAACGTCCCACAAACTCAAGTGATTTACGAGCAATTTAGAAGATGTAAACTTGTTATCAACCCATCGCGTCTAATTTCTGCAACTTAATAAATTGGTCAGCGTTGCAAATTTTCGTAATTAATCAAAGCATATTTAGAAAATTCTAAATTCTAAAACTTTCTTCATTTATAAATTGTGCTTTGTTTTGTGTTGGTACAAAGTAACAAAGATGCCAGACACCCACCACCTGATATTATTAGATATTAGTGCGCTATTACGAACACCTGCACCACTTCCGCTTCCGATTTTGATCTCACTCACTCTCGCAGCGCCCAAAACCCTAATATAAAATAAATAAACTAAACTGTAGCGGAGTAGTGGAGTGCTGCTAATGTTGTGTTAGGCATCACCATTAAATACGACTTAGAACGTTGGTTGTTGGCTGGAAGACGAAATCAATAAATAACTACAAATTGTGGCACGCTTGACAACTCCACGGGTCATAAATAATGTGACGCAATGAAGATTTAAGCATTAAAAAACGTAAAAAGCAAAAAAAAAAACTATGAATGCATGTTGATTTATTGTTGTAAATTTTGGAGATTGTCATGTGGGACAATGAATTGAAGAAAAATTGGAAATAAATTCGGAATTTTACAAATTTTTGGCATAGGGGTGTTTTTTTCGCCAGGCAGCTGTTTTTTAACGTGTCTCTTAAAAAAAACTAAAAATAAAGAGTTTTGCGTGTGAATTTAGCTAAAAACACTTTAATTTTTGGTACAATTCCTTGCATAATACACTCATTAGGTTAGGTAGAATCAGTGTCGATGGTACCCTTCACTTTCTGCAGTTCCCACATCCATACAGTTTTCGCTTTCTATCAGACCGCGCATTCCGTTCTGGTTTCGTGAGCATTAAGAAAACAAAAACATTTCGGTCCCGTTTCGAGACACGATCGACATGCTCGGAAGGCACCCCTCGTGCCAAGTTAATTCACTTTCCTTCCTTTTCAATCGCTGCGTTTTGTGTCCCGTTACTGGAACACGCTCGGTCTGCTTTTCTGACCTGGCGTTCCAGATCCACAGAAAAAAAAAATGCAACCCCGACAACCACGACACCCTTTTCTTACGCCCCTGTTTCAAAGAAATGCTAATGCTTTAACGGCCCGTTTGGGAATGTTGTAAGCATGTGGGACTCAAGCAGGAGTTAAACTGATGGTGAGTGAAAATCATGCGAAACAAGTTTTTCTCGGCGTGTCTTGTTGCTTGATTTTTCCTATCGGGATCTAGTTTGGCTGACTACGTGACTGTCGCTGACCCTAAATTCGAGTCGAGCATCAAGCCCAACAATAAAACTAATTTTAACGACTTTTAGCTTCGACAAACTTTCAAGTCGTTCGTATTAAATTCAAGTTTTCTGGCCATGAGTCATCCTTTAATGTTCATTAGACTTAAATTGTACTTTCTATCTATTCAAAAAAAGCTTTAAAAACGAAATGAAATTCACCAACGGTAAGACTTTTTTGGTTTATTTTTCGCCGGTTGAAAATGCAAATTTGCCTAATCTCCGCGCCGGCAAAGAAATCGATCCCACCCGTCTTGAAACCGTCCACGTGCCCATTGAAATTCAAACATTCCTCTCTTCTGCGTACATCTTCGGCGTCCACTTGGTAGTTTTTCTGTTTGCGTTTTTGATATTCGCTTATTTGGTCAGCGTGCATCTTCCATCATCTCCCTCATCATTCACGGATCGGTCACCTACCGCTACCTTCGGGCTACGGGGTGGTTTTTGTCGAAACATCTGCTTCCGTGAGGAGGAAGACGAGAGCCGCGTGTGCAAAAGAAATACGAAACGAAATCGAAAGCGAAATCCCGCGCACGCAGTATATTCAAACCGCTTCCACCTGGCGACGAGAGGAAAACATATCCCGTCTTAAAGCTTAAATTCCATCTCAACTCCTTACGATTCTGAAGAAATTCAATGCGATTCGAGCGCCAAAAATCGCGTCCCAGCTTTTTAACACCCGTATTACAATGCATGATCTAATTTTCAATAGTCTACCCTTAATCCATGCAGGTAATAGCGTATGTGTGATGTAGGTCAAGAAAAGGTAACGCGCAGACCCGAAATTTACCTCTTTTCACAACACAATATATTGTGTGATATTCTCACAACGTTGGTTATGTTAACCCAACGACTCACTGACATTGTGCTCTTGATATTACCTACCTTTCATGAACTTGCAATATTTGACTATTCATCTGCAGTGTAGCGCATGAATTGATAAAATGTAAAATGTGAAAAGGTAACGAAAACTCAACATGCTTTTCCCATCAGGGATGTGCAATAGAAACGGATGACCTAGTTATATGATTCTTTAAAAATAGAAAATGCTTTAAAGAGATGCTGATCAATTCACAAAAAAAATATTTAAAAATATCAAAGTAGTGAATCATTAATCATATCAACGATCGCAACCAATTGAAACGCAATGCAAACTTTATTAAACCCTCTTGAACACCTTGCAATTCAAATTTCAAGCACGAGTATTAAATGTCGTGACTATTGACTCGTGTGCAAACACGATTTTCATCGAAATAACCATGACGCTGCGAAATTCACCCCTTCATTCTTTACGCACCCAGCTTCCAAAGTTCTAATCTCAGATTCGCATTTTACACTCGACGCTGAATGGATACGGGCGTTTTAATGATGTTTTAAAAAAGTGCGGATAGAAAAGTTAATTCAGCGATGATTAATTGATTAATATGTGAAGCAGGTTTTTTTTAACAAGTCATAAAGTTGCAATTTGTTATCATCATTTTATGTAATGATTAGAGCTATTTTTTGCTTTTGTTAAAAAAGTTTATTGTTTGTGAAATGATTGATTCTTTTGCTTTGTAATACGAACATTGTTGTAGGTGAAAATGGTGGATTGAAAAGATTTAGGTATAGCTCGATTAGTGAGTAAGTAAGTAATAAATTGAGAAGTTGTGCGTGTTAGCAAAAAATTATTAAACAGCATAATAATCGGTTTTTTATATTTATTACCAAAGTAAATTTAATTTGATTCAACATAAATTATTTTTCCGAATTAAAATTTTAAACCAACAGTTTACCTAGCATTTAAGAGCCAATTAATTTCATTACCATCGTAAATTAATTAATCGAATATAAAATTTTTAGATGTTTAATTACTGGATCTTAATTTGCATTAACAGTCTACGTTTTTTTTCCTTGGCTCCGGTGCACTATGCATAATTCCCTACTAATGAATCGGCGGTGTTTGCATTGTGGACGCGAGAAAGTCATTGCCGAAGCATTGCGTAGCTGTAAAGCCCTCCACGACACAATCGTGCATCGTCACCGCGCAATTAAGCGCAGTCTTGCGTGTTTTATGGCTGTTTTAATGCCGAATTTACATATTTTCATGCATACAAATGCCTGAAAACGCTAAAAGCAGAAAAAAACGCAAGAAATGCAAAGAATGTCAATCTAATTGTATACATTACTATTGTGGATAAATTGGAATTTTTTTATAGAGCATTTACCCTGGAGCAAAACCAGTATTTATGCATTTTATGCTCATAATTTCATTAGTCTGATAATTGTGAGTTATTATCGTATTGCAGGTTGGCGTTGTGATATTAAATGCGATTAAAAAGTACAAAATACCCTACAGTTCTAATTATAAAGCAAAATAATCAGATTAATGCACATACAAGCGAGGGCAAAAAATATCTAAAATCAAATCATTTCGAAAAACGTTATTTTAACCACCACGAGGGTGAAAACCTCGTAAAAGACTATAAAAATCAAATAGCACGTACTATACCCAGTATTTTACAGTTATGACCAGTTATCTGTTTATCAGGTGACGTTGATGAATACGTGCGAGCGTAATAACCCCGTCAAATTTCGATTGTATCATTATACGATTTGTACCGTTACCGCCGCAAATAGAATGCAAAGGGGGTGTTAATGTAAAGCGACCATTTGATTTTTCGAAATGTACACGTGTGCGTTGTTAATTGGAAACAAAAAAATTTACACTGATACAAAATGGTACAAAATAAATCAATTTTTTTGAAAGTTTTTTTTTTGTGAATATAAAAACGAATGTTTGGTTTTGATTGACCTGAAAGTGCGTTTTAAGTATGGCACTTATCGGTTCACCCCAAATGGCAAACACCAACCCCAATGACTAAATTCACGCCCGACTAAGCAGACTTTATTTCGTCGCCAGAGTGTTTACGCAACGTAACAAATTAGATCAAACGTTCAATCGTGTCATTGTAATATTCCGTCGACACCTTTTTTGCTGCGCTCTTAACGCACGCGAAACGAGCAAACAAACGCGCTTTGAATAAATTAACAGCATAATACAAAACAGTCATTTTAATCCGCTCGACTTAGCCCTCAGCGTAATGTTTCCGCACTAATAAGCCTTTTATTGATACGCAGATCATTCCACCCTCTAACTAAACGTCACAGATTAGCTCCTAAATGGTTCCTAACAACAATAAAAAAAGAAACATTGCTGTAAGCGGTGTGTGTTTCTTGGTTTAATTTCGCGTTTAGTTATATTCAGTGTATCCGTTTCATGCGAGAATGCAAATACAAAGTGGAAGTGCACCCGTCGCGCACGTCAATCATTTGCAGCGTGAGCACTCACTCGTGTCGAGGCGCAAAAGTCGAGCTTTCTTGTCCGTCGGACGTTCGCGTGACATATGGTCCGAACCCCATGACCGTTTTTTGCCCCCGCGGACGCGAGCCAACGATTTAAAATACTCTACAACGTTTTGTACCAATTCACACTAAACATCATCATATAATCAAAAAACTGCTTCAAAAAAATAAACAAACAAAAATTTATTACTTTCTTTGGTGAATACGTAATCCATGTTATTTTTTATAAATATAAAAATATTTATATTTATACATAAACTGTTTATGAAGATGCCCTCTGGGCGAAACATGTCAAACTCAACAAAAACCTGTAAATCCAAAAAATCACGTTGTAATTTTAATCAATAAATATTTTTATATTTATAAAAAAAAAAAACAAAAATTTATTTCTCATGAAATTAAATTTGTGCGAATGTTTTAATTCAATAAGAAAATTTGCATCCAAATGTTAAATATTCAAATGAGTATACGTTGGCCGGTGGCTACTTGGCTAGTTGTAAGCAAGGTGATCGTTTATCTGCAACCCCGAACGGTTGCAAGCCAACCAAACGTAACGCAACAATAATTCACTGCATAAATTAATAGTCAAATGAGTTTATCCGTATTTTCATGTAGAGTAATTCCGCGTAATGTACAGCAATGCACCGCGGACACGTCGAAACTGTTAACGAACATTTTAATCGCTCTCATATGGCGCCGCTAATTAACATCAACACTATCATGCAAAAAATAGATGAATATTAATGAAACGCCACTTGAAGCGACACTTGAGATGATTGTGATGATAGCGGCCGTGGACAATATGCTGGTGTTGTATGCAAATGTAGCGATTCATCAAAGCGTTCAAACTTCCTTGATGAAATGATAAATGATGCAGACTTATTTACATATTTCATAACGCACGAAATTAATAACCAAGCGATTAAAGTAACGTCAAAACCAAATGTTTCTTTTCTGTGCTGTTGGAGTTGTTAATGGTAATTTTGGCGCGCAAAACAATAAACTTTGTTTTCTTATTGGAATTCTACAAGTCTGGGTCGGGTTGGTGGATGACCGAACGTGGTTTTAGACTGACTTCAGAGAAGTAAGCGACCAGTCGTCCTTCGCATTCGCCAACGCACAAAAAAGTAAAAAATATTTTTTTGTCTTTTCAAGGTTAAAGATAAAACTGAAACATTTATTGCCATTTTAATCATTTAATTTTATCATGCAATGTTCTGTGTTTCCGTTCTCATGATTTTTTCAGGATATCTTTTGATTTTTTGTGGTTTGTGGTTTTACACTCGTTACCCAAACGCGCTCAACTTCGAGCGTGATTCTTTTATTCGGAAATCATTGAGACGTAAAAATTAATTGAGTGGAAACAAGCAGAGGACGCAATAAAATATATTAAAATTTTCCATTTACGAAATATGTACGTTTATTCCTTAGATAATAACCTGAGAAAATATAATATAAGTGCCTAATCGTTTTTTTTTCTGTGACAATAAAAATGTACTTATCAAAATGAGGAGAACTATAATTAGGTTGTGATTATCGTATTTCTCATTGTGTTTATCAACGCCATGTGCGTGTGCTCCACGCACTTCCTCATCTAGGCGTCTCGCATCCGCATCACTGCTAATGAATGGTCAATTCCTGGTCTGAATGAATGACCCATATCATTTCGGGTTATTACTCCACGCCGGGCTAATATGCGTGCATCGAGCGTGCCTCATATTCTTAGTGAATAGTTATGAGAACCAATGTGTGTGAGAACCGTGCCTTTCTGTTAATAATTTCCACCCCGAGTTCCTAAATGGGACCGTTTCAAGCTCGGCTGCGCCGCGTAAACCGACAAAACAAACACGTGAAAAAAAGCCATCGTAAAATTATTAAATATTTAATTTGCGGCGGGGAATTTTAATAAAGTCATATTAAAGATTTATGATTTTGGCAATAACGTTAAAAATTTGTATATAGATTAAAAGCGCAAATTTTTTACCTTTGTTTTTTGAAGGTAGAAAATAAATTATTTTTTTTAAGAAGGGTGCGTGTTGCTTGAGTACACCTTCAATGCCCTTAACTGATTTTATCGCAAACTACACCGTCCACCTCAAAATACTCAAAAATATATCTAGACTAGAAAGGAAGTATGTGAAACTAAACGTATGTGAGTCTAAACGTATGATTTTCGTAACTTGAAGGGTAGAAAAGTGTCACGCAAGAAAAACGTCGCGTTCGGTGTCTTTAATTAGTCACAGATCACAAATAATCTAAGAAAATTTACTTTTACACCCAAAAAAAATTCTCACAGTTATAAAATAGACTCTTTCAAATGTTTCTTCTTTTGGGTCGACCATTTGTCATTCACCTCACACTGAACGTGGAGAACCTTTTTCTTGTCAACAAAAAAAATCGCTTAGAGTCGAGATTTCGTCTTTTTTACCTATTTCAGATTGAATAACCCATTGGAAATGGCCGAATAAAGGATTCGAGGTAGAATATTTCGCAGCAAAAGAAAACTGACACAGGGGATGAGAAAATAAAAGCGTTGCTCCTTTTACAAACACCTATTGAATTATTTCTCTTTAATACGCGCCACCATCATAATCATAACATTCATAACGATAGCAGTGGATATTTTTGTTACATTCGCTATAATGTAAATTCTATTCTTTACGTACACCCTACGCTGCGTCCTGATTTACTATGGCATTACTCTAGGTACCCACATGTTTTAGTAAAATATGCATTTGAATAGGCGCGCATCTCAGGAGTACTTTCTGCGGTTCTACGCGCATTTCTATTTATTCTACGCACGCATAGAAAACTAACAAAATGTGCTAGTAGGAAAAGTAGTGCGCGTGAAAGGAAATGCAAGATTTATTGTTATCAGGAGAGGGCGCAAGGCAGCCATATGTGTATAGAATTAACATTAAAATCAAAGCGGCGATTGTCATTGTAATCGAGACGCAACAAATTGAAAAAAAAGGGTTACAGTTGATGAATGCCGTAAAACCGTAATCGCATTAACGACTGTTCGCATTATTAAATTTTTCTTAAGATTGTAGTTAAAAAAAATTTGAAAAAAAAAAACAACTTACTTTTTGCTGGTTTCAGCTGAATGCAACTCCAAAAATTGGAATTTTGAACAGGGTCAAGACGTCTGCACGTTTTCCATCACTAATAACTAGTGTCCACAAAATAGTCACAATATCCGTTCGCACTGTTCACAGTTTCAATCAACTTTGACTAGATTATACTAGAAACTCGCGTTGAAGCTCGCGAAGTTGGAGGTAGAACTGGCGCTTAAAATAGATGATAGACGAGCACGCACACACCTTGTTGCTGAGGCAACCGGCCACTACCGACTGATTCGACATAGCCAACGATTGCCACCAACCTACCTTACCACTCTTGGCGCTATTGAGGTGAGCGATAGCGATGGGTACCATCTCTGTCCCACCTTCATTCTGGGCAACCCTCTCACTCATATGCTTGGTATTCGTGTGTGTGTCAAGGTGTGCTGTGGCTGCCGGGTTTACCTGCGGCTCCGGGGGGCTCCGGGTGCGACGTACGCGCGCGGTCACGACGTCTGGAGCGAGCGCGACCCCTCCGGGTGTGTGCCCTTCGCATTTGGACAGGCAGCAAGCAAAAAATACCCACACACACACGCAGAATGTATAAAGGTGTATCCACGGACCTTTTCTTGGCGGTGATCTATCAATACACGTAAGACCCCGACTCAGGAAGGAAGCGAGACAGATCACGATGCGTAAATTTATGAAACGGCCGCGACGCGCGCTCGACATTATGCACGAAAGGGGCATAAATCTGCTGCCATTCGGCATAATAGGTGGGTTGTTTGTAGGTTGGTCTGTACTTTTATTTCGGAGATTCGCTAAGGAAGGCATACAAACAGGAATCAAGACGGAAGAGAATTTCAACTCGAATCTGGATCGCAAACAAATGATCTAATTCAGATATCATGACACCTTTTTGTGGAATTATGAGCGTTTTTTTTATTTTGAGAAAAACAAGTTTTATTTTTGCGGCGATAAATTTGCTTTGCGGATGTTATCTGAATGGGCCCAAAGATCCAAAGTCAATTTTACGGATGTTATCTGTGGAATAGATGAAAGCTTTTGGAAAACATCCATATTTCCTCTTTTTTGCCATATTTGCCATTTGTCAGATTTTATGTGACAAGTTTTTGGAATTTTGCGCGTTTGTTAAAATAATATGCATCACACAGCTTGCATTTTTGTAGAAAATGATAAAGAAATTACTCACTGATAAGTTTGTTTTGATATTTTACTTCGTATTAAATTACTCATTGTATGCTTTCTGCATATTCAGCAAAAAAATCATCAAGTTTCAACGTAATCAGTTTAATAACTCCACATAAACTTTTAAAAAAATATTTTTTTAAATTTTTGCAAAATTGCATATTATAAAACCTATTACCCAACATTGGCACTTGGGTAACGCACCCATCAATCATTGTATTCCAAAAGTTATGAAGTACCTACCGTCCCACGTTCGACACATCCAACAAAAAGGGTTAAGACGATTCTCCCCATGGGACTTTAAGTTACTTCATTCATACAATCGGCAGCTCACAGTAGCCGCTTTGCATGGATTACACATTATCATAATCATTTTGCAATTGTTAAATTTTTTCTTAATCTTAATCGTAATCTTGCAGATTAACCCGTTTAGTTAATCAAAATCTTATACTAGTACCGCACGCATGTAAGTACATACAGCTAAAGACGTTATCGATAAGCTTTTTCCATCTGGCGGACGCGTCTGTGACACGCTGCAGCGTGCGTCAAACAGGTGTACAAACTGAGAATGCAGAATGTAAATGTACAGCGTAAAACGGCTTACGTCTTACAAATATAATCTTTTCGCAGATGGTGATTGTGTAGGAGTCGAGAAATGAGATTGTACGCGACTTGTTTTTGTAGAGCCAACATTTTTACAGACTTACCGTTTTCTATCGAATTTCTTTTTGCAGTTGTTAGCTACTTTTTCGGCTAGCAAACAGATTAACTTTGTTTCCATGAACGAACAGGTGTACAAACTGCCTGGGGGCTTATCACTGCTTATCGTAATCATGTAATCACATTCCGGAGCGCAAAAATCACATTATTATGTTTAAAAACATAAAAATTGAACTTCTGAGGGTTTAAATATGAGTAAACGATGTTTTGTTTGATTAATAATAAAATAAATATAATGGGATTCTATTATCACGTGCGAAAGTCATTCGAATGTAGTTTGTATCAACGCTGCAACGTGCACGTCATAAAAGTGACTTTTATTAGCATTGATATTTACATAGCAGCGGGTTTCTATTCTTCCGGTGTGCTAAACACCGACGTGAAACCGTGAATGAGCTCGTATCAGCATTTTATGACAAGCACGACCACCGCAAACACCGCACGAAGCGAAATTCGAACTGAAACATCTCGAAAATCGTAAAAATAATGATCATTTAAACTTTACAGCCGGGCGACAATAAAAACACACAATCGTTTCGCAGACAGACGCCTAGGGATGGGGATTTGGGCAAAAACAATCGCTCATATCGTAAAGCTGAAGAATTTTACTGTTTGCAGCAGAAATAGAAAAAGATGCGAGAAAGTGTTGCTCCAGGGGACACAAAACAATACCAAAGGGGATCTTGAAGACTAAAGGCGAAAAAAATCATGGCTGTAATAAATAACTACCGATCAGTGTAAGTGAGGAGTATATTTATATATTTATAGCTTGTAGATGTTTGAGCGTCAGTGAAGTGGCACTTACTTTTATTGTCATCCGTCGCGACTAGACGTGATTCGGTCGAAATGTTCGGGTTTATTGAAATTTTACACTTTTCGCGCCGAATGATTGCTAACCAGCATTTTTTCTGACGTGGAATGTTAAATTATTCACCCAAATGTCTTCCAGTTACGGTTATTTAGCCCTCTCGTAAATTCCGGGCATTATGCAAATATTGGACACTTTTTCTTCACCTACTTAGTTGCAATTGCTCGACAGTCCAGCTTGTTAGCCAAAAGATTTACGCATTTGTGCCTAATCCCTTGTTCCTGTTGTTCCTCGTCTTGGTTTTTTCTTCATCTGTTGGGTATTGTGATGTAAAACCGGAGCAGTTTTGCGCAACTTCACCGGCATTTCGAAGGTTGCAAGAGGCGCTTTTGTAATTTTTCTCACACTTTTTCGGTGATAATACCGAAAATATCTGCTCTCGTTCTGGGCGAGAGGGTCGGTGTCGTGGAAAGGTAACAAAAAAAATGCAAACGGTAAGAAAAGGTGAAATAATAATGCGTACAAAAGTTGTTACCGTTGCCAGTCGCAGGCATTGTGTGACGCGTATCGATTGTGCGATATGTGTAACATCGGTGTATTGTATGCATTTGACGTTTTTGTGAAATGCGGAGCGCGACGGCCAAAAACCAAGCTGCAAGCACACACAAGGCGAGAGAAGGAAATACGTACGCGGTGCGGAACTGGATGTTGGAACCTGGAAGTCGTCTCCGGACGGGAAGGAGACAGTATTGTTAAGATTTAGTGTGACATACACTCGAATAAGCTTCCTTCATTGAAGCAAATATTCACTGAATAAAACTATGTATATATTTTTTGGTTTAAATATATTTTTTTTAACATGTTTTGCCCTGCGGGCATCATCTGAAACTGACTATTAAATAAATATAAACAAATATAAATATATTTTATAATATTTTTTATTTAATTTTTGTTAATTCATAGCCGATACAGTTGAAAACTTTTTATATTACAAATTGAAAATAATTCCGGAAATTCATTAAATTCGATTTGATTGACGTTTCGCGTGCATGGATGGATGCAATATCTTTTCTGTCGATGTGCACGCTTTCTTAACAATCAATGCAATCATGTTTTTGCTCTAAATCTGTCTCCGTCTGCTCGACTAAGCGCATTTTTCACCTTTGTGCTCGCCTTTTCATCAGCCGGATAGTTTCCTACTCGAATTATTTGTTTACTTCTTCATTGGACTCACCAAAATATTGGGTGCACTCGAATTCAATTCTACAGAGTGTTTTTAAAAACATTTTCTTTTACAAAGTTTACCAGTTAATAGATATTTCTAGTAAAATTTGTTATATACTCTCTGAGTAGTTATGAGATTTGTCGTTCGGTTGCGCCGACCTGGCAATTTTCTTCGGCTTTCAACACAAAAACCACATCGGTGCTTTGTCCAACCGCCTGGCGCGCGCAAAATTTAAAAGTCTTGCCTGCACGAATCAATATTCCACCCGAAATAAACGCACCTGGAAGTCGAAGACTTCGTGTTTCGCGTTGTTCCTCATTCATTCATTCATCGAGGGCATACAGCATCCCGACGCGGATATTAAAACTTGGGCACATGCTCAACGCCACGTATTATTACGCAACGACACATGCGAACCACGAAGAATACCTCCGACCCGAAACGATTCAATGCACTGCGCTTAAACCCTGGGTGTCATAATAATATAATGCTTATTTTCGTCGTCTTTTCATTTTTTCGTCTGTTGGCCAATAACTGACTGTTGGCATTGCAAGCATCTGTGTGGAAGACATTTAGCACGCTTCCAGCGTCAAATCTTCGCCGAAACAGAATAATCTTTGAGATTTAAGAGATTGGACTGGAAAGAATGCGGCCGGTGTTAGTATTTTCTTTGTCTTTTTAGGAATTTTGCTTCAAGACAAGCCAAGCAAGTCTGAAAGAAGCAGACGCCGGTAAAATATGCGTGGAACTTGATTCAGACGCCGCATTTAAGAAGGGCTTACAAATCGTAACACGTAACAACAACAGAAGCCCCAGAAACCCGGAAGCACTTAAGGAATTTCTTATATCCTGCGAGTGTACTTACGAAATTGTGTGTCAGGTTCTAAACACAGGTCCTCAAGTGAAATACTCTGTCATTACCGGAATAAACGGTGCATAAAATTATAGATTATTAGAGAGCCCTGATTCAAGCCTGGAAAACAAAATGGATAACTGTCATAATATAACTGTCAATGTGAGATTTTAACAAATACAACTATTATGTCTAACCGCGAGAAATTTGGTATTTTATTGTGGAAGAACTGGCGTCTGAAGATCCATCGTCCGGTCCGAACGATGTGCGAAATTCTGCTTCCGGTGCTAGCAGTATTCTTACTGGTCATTGCTCGACAATTCCTTCCGAGTAAAACCGTGTTCTCTGTGGCATATAATGAATTTCAGCCAGATCTTGAACTTATTTCAACGTAACTACTTACAAAATGTTAAATTCATAATCTTTAGATGAACTTTCAGTTACCATATTGCCTATGCTCCGGAAACGTCACCTATTGTTAAGGAAATCATGGAATCTGTTAAAAATAAGTTAAACACACACATCCAGGGTTATCACAGTGAAGAAGAGACTATAACGATGTTACAACTTGCCAATAACCCACATGTGGCCGTAATTTTTCCAGAATCGTACAAAAACATGACGAAACTTCCGAAAAAAGTTCAATTTACTCTAAGGTTCAAGTCTTAACATAATTATCAATACATTAAATATTGCTTATTTTTGATTTTTTACTAGATTCGCTGCAAGTGCGACTCCTATAACTTCATGGAAGACTGATCGTTTGTATCCGGTTATTTGGAAATTCTGTCCTCGGGATAGAGAAATAGAAACAACTCCTATGCCTGGTATACAAAAAGTTATTATTTTCTAGAAATTAATACAAAAGAATTCTTCTGTTTTTAGGTTATGATCAAAGTGGTTTCCTTGCTTTGCAAAACGCCATCTCTGAAGAAATAATTGAAATACACAGCAACGCAAAACTTGTCCCACAAATTTACCTTCGAAGATTTCCATATCCAGATTACCGAAGCGACATTTTACTCGTATTTTTGGACAAACTGATAGCCGTATGCATTATTTTGGGCTTTAGCCTGCCAGTCCTGTGGTTAATCAGAGATATTGCAATTGAAAAAGAAATTGGCCTCAGAGAACGAATGAAACTGTTGGGAGCCACCACAATTATTCAATGGACTGCCTGGTTTAGCATGTCTTTCATCTGCGTATCAATCACAGTGTTTCTCATTGATATGGTTTTGAAAATCAGTTTTTGGTATAAAGGTGAAAGCGTCGCATTGCTGCATCACACTGACGCATTGATGATTCTCTTTTTATTACATCTATACGGAGTGGCATTGGTAACATTCTGTCTAGCAATGGGTGTGCTTTTTAAGCGAGCCAATTCGGCAGCCATTTATGGATGCTGTATATTTGTGCTCATGTATTTGCCTTTGGTGTTGATTTTCTTCAACTCAGGCGTACCTTTTTATTGTTTTGTGATTTTATGTTTGTTCTTCAATACTGCCATGGGATTAGCATTTTATATAATCGTCCATTATGAAATGTCCGGCGAAGGAGCTAATCTTTATAATATGTTTCACACTGTAACTCCGGACCATGGTATTACTCTGTGTGTGGTAATGCTAATGTTGATTGTGGATTCTATTATGCATTTCTGTATTGCCCTGTATGTGGATGAAGTATTTCCGGGACATTATGGAAACCCCAAAAAATGGCATTATATTTTTGATTGTTTTAAGAAGAAAAAACATAAAGGTGTGTTTTTATTTATAAAACCGTGATTTTAGAACAATTTAACCAGTTTAGTAGAAGTTTTTTTAGAATATTCTGACGACGTAGCTTCACCATCGTCGGAATACTTTGAAGCTACTCTGGTAACTTTACCAGTTGGCGTGGAGACCAGAAGGCTTTCAAAATCATATCCCACTCAGCCGGACGCCGTGAACAACCTGAATATGAAACTTTACAGTAACGAAATCACAGTTTTATTGGGTCATGATGGTTCCGGGAAAAGTACCATTATGTTAATGCTAAGTGGAATCCTACAACCAACTTGGGGTTCAATAACATATAATGAATTACAACAAGATCCAAATTTAAAAGACTTCCAACAAATGATTGGCTTTTGCCCACAGCAAAATATCCTCTTCGATCATTTAACTGTTGATGATCACATTTACCTCTTCACAAGACTAAAAGGTGTTGAGTTTCCAATGGAAAATCAGGAGGTGGATTATTACACGAAATTAATGAAAATGGAACATTTGAGAAATACAAGAACAAAACGAATATCCGACGGAATGAAACGCAGGCTTTCGGTGGCGATTGCATTTTGTGGCTTCTCTAAAGTGGTTCTTCTTGATGAACCCACAGCTAAAACAGATCCTGCAACGAGGCGAGCTATTTGGGATGTGATTATCTCTCAAAAAGAAGAGAGAACTATTCTCTCAACTACTCGGTTTGCTGAGGAGGCGGAAATTTTAGGTGATCGCATCGCCATAATCAATAAGGGTCAACTGCAGTGCAATGGTTCCGCAAATTATTGGGAAACGAAATTTGTGAATAAATATCATCTAAGCATTATGAAAACATTTGAGTGTAATATGGATAATATTAACAGCATATTAACTGAAAATTTATCACAAGATTCAGTTAGTATAGTATCAGACACAACCGAAGAAGTAATTTTTGCAATTGCAAAAAGTGATTGTCATCTATTCCCTGGATTATTTGCAATTTTTGAGAGTGACATGGAAACGCTTGGTATTAAAAGTTTTGCAGTTCATTTCACAACAATCGAAGAAATATTACTCAAGTAAAAAGTAATTTATAATAATTAATATGTTTGGTCATTTTTCTATTTCATTTTAGACTTGGCACTATTCCAACAACCTCATCAACAAATATTGTGTCGATTGATCATCACAAGAAAGCATCCGGTCTAAAATTATCCTGTAACAGATTATTCGCTTTGGTTTTGAAGCGTGTTTATTACTTTCGACACAATCGAAGTCATTTTCTAATGATGTTTCTTCTGCCAGTTATTTTTTTCCTGATTGCTTATGCTTTAACACCTGTTAGAAGCCATGACAACTTCATGCCACCAAAATCCATAACAATGGAAGATTACACGCAAGTGGAAGTGTTAATGCAGGACCTTGCAAATGATTCGGTGTATAAGAAATATGCGCAGCGTTTTTTCGGAGATAAGTCGATTGTGTCGAGGAGTGTTGACGATTTGCTCCTGGAATTATTACAGATGATCAAACCAGCTAGACGCGAAGCGCTGCTGTCTTATATTTTGGCTTTGGAGTTATTTGAAGAAACAATTATTGTGTGGTTTAATGCTGAACCTTATCACACACCGCCTTTGGCGTTAAATGTTGCATACAACACAATTTTGAAAAGATTGGATCCTGAATTTGAAATAATAGTGATTAATCATCCGTTGCCCACTGGAGTTTTATCACAGGTAATTTATATAAGTTTGTATTTTGATTAAAATTTGATTTGATTATTATTTTGTAGTTGGATTCACCTTTGAGTAATGGATCGTTAATTGCGTACGTTGTGGTGATTGGTCTTTGTTTATTCGGTGCTGTGAATGCAAAGTTTTACGCTGATGAACGCAAGTCTAAAGTGAGGCACTTGCAGATCGTATCCGGTGTTGGAGGCTGCAAATTTTGGTGGATGGCTTTGATAATCGACTGTTGTTTGTATAGTTTCCTAGTTGGTTTACTGGTGGGAATACTGTTACTCTTGCAGTTTTTAACTTTCGCTGCGTTTGACGATATAGGTAAAATTTCGTAAATTATTTTAGTCAAAAATTATGTTTTATTTATTTTAGTTGTATTTGTGATAGTGTTGATGTACTTTGGTGGCTTCATGCTGCCTGCAATTTATTTATTTACAAGCTGGTGTAGTGCAAAAGTCACTTTAGCCATTATATCCATAGGTAATAAAATTATACTTAATTTTAAATTTATAAATTTAACTAAAAATTACTTTCCAGGAGTGGTGTTTCATATAGCTTTAAATTTCGTTATGAATTCCATATCGGAATCAATTATTACTTGGATTGATAAAGTTTTAAGTTATACTGGAAGTTACGCAGCGGTCGCTGGTCTAATAAAACTCTATGCAGAATCAGCGCGTGTTAAACAATGCAAAGAAATCCTAGATTTATGCCTAAAAACTCTCCCAGTATCCGAGGATGAATGTTGGATTGTGATCGTTCGGTTGGAAGAACGTTGCAAAGAACAAGAAAAACAATTATTCGGTTGGGGCCAATTTGAAATCACAAGATACCTATTTGGTTCTTTACTCATTGGTGGTATTTTATTCCTGATATTATTGCTATATCAATCACATGGGTCTGAAATAGCGTATTGCTGTAACTCAAATTGTTGCCCTAAATTTAACAAACTGCCAATGCATACGTCAAGATCAAACTCGTTCAAAATGATGAAAGTTCCAGATAATGACGTTTTACTCGAAACTGATTATGTGAAAAAATTGACCAAAGCAGAAAGACGGCAAAAAAGTTTGATACTAAGGAATGTGATGCATAATTACTGCAGTAGTATAGCAATTAAAGGAATTAACGTCGCTATCAAACCGTTTGAATCTTTTGTATTCATTGGAGCAAATGGTTCTGGGAAAAGCAGTCTTTGTGGAATGATCACTGGAGACCTGCTTATATCATCCGGAGATATTTTTATTAATGGATTAAGCATTAAAAAAAATCAAAATGCAATTAGTAAATACATTGGATATTGTCCATATTCTCACGCGTTGTTCAACACATTTACCGTTCGTGAAACTTTATACTTTTTCGGATTGTTAAAAGGATACAACTGGAATGAGAGATATTCATTCGCAAACACATTCGCTTCCGAGTTCGAAATAACATCAGAACTGGACGTGATGATCAATCAATTAAGTGTGACCAATAAAAGAAAATTAAATATAGCTTTAGCAATAATGGGAGATCCACACATACTGTGTCTGGATGAGCCTACAATCGGTATGGATCCAACATCAAAACAATATATATGGGAAATAATAAAACGATTCCACAAACGCGGAAAATGTATAATACTCGCAACGCACAATATGGAAGAATGCAAAGCGTTAGCCACTCGTATTGCAGTCGTCTTTGAAGGACAACTCAGTTGTATAGGTACAATACAACATCTTCGAAATAAATTCTCAACAGGGATTATTTTATCTATTCGTCTGCCTATGCCTGCCAACGCTAAAATGGGCACGAAAAAGACAGAAGAAGTGCATACTAATGTAACGCAGCGTTTTCCTAATGCAGTGCTACGTGAACGTCACATGCAATTTTTAAAGTACGAAGTAGTCTACGATGAAGCCTTGAGTTGGTCGCAGGTGTTCGCGAACATGTTGTATATTGATAGCAGCGTATCCGTGCTGGACTTTTCTATCGCGCAGATGAGCTTCGAGAAAGTTTACATGCGCATCGCACGAGAAGAAGACGCGAAACAAAGCACGGAATAATTTCATTGCCGGTTTGTGGTTGTCGGGTTGAAATGGGACCTTGACTCGGCACGCGAGTGAGACTTAGATATATTGCGCTGTAGAGTACAACAACATTGAATATTGTTATATGTGCGTGCGGGTGTTAAACCGCAGAGGGTGAGGCACGAGGAGGATAATAATGTATCATCTGTAGTGTACGGTGCAATATGCTTCAATTGCACGCACCAGCTCATTTCTAGCTAATTAGACATTGATAGACAATAATTAGTATACAGAGTGTTTGGAAAACTCATTTTAATGGTAATTAAATTATAATTTTAATTTAAATGTATATCAATTTGTGAAAATAAAAATATTATACTATAATTAATATCTACCATGTGTGAAAACATTGTTTTTTGGACAGATGACGCGGAAAACATTATATTCCGTACAGCTGGCGCTGAAATCAATGTTTTCCACATTTCTATTGTAAAAATAGTGGCATAACCTCAAAATTTTCTTTATTCATGTTTTATGTCTCGTTTGTAATTTAATTTATTGTTTCCACTCTTGGTATGTAATGTACAACGTATTAAATATTTGTACGTTAGTATATTACTCACAATGTAAATAAATGACTAGTTAATTTGAATTTACAATTTGGGGAACTCAGGTCTCACCCCGTCGACAATTCTATTGATTATCGGGTATAACACAATTTTGATAATAATACACTGGGCTGCAACCCCGTTGAAATCGAACCATATGGGAATTTTATCCGCGCTCAGCCTACTTTCAATTAATTTACCCTATTTTACGCGACCCTCGCATTTCTTTTTTTGTTGACATAGAATATATAGATGTTTCAATATACCCAAACTTGAAAATTCCAATAATGACGACGTTAACGATATTTTTCCGTGGATGAAACCGCAAAACGTGCGACCCAATTTAAAAATTTCACCCCAACTACCCTCAAAAGTTAAAATTTTCATAGATACATACATTTAAAATACATTTAAAATATTTCAATATGCAATTAAGTTGTTTGGAATATTCTAATGTTGTATAACTTGTTGACGTCGTGGTCTGCGCGTCTTGAGGGTGTAGCCGTGTCGGGTGATCGATGAGTACGTCGACGGGAATGTGGGCGTCTTGCATTTTATCACCCAATTAACGCACGTGTGCGCATCTTTAGTCCTTGCTCTCTTCCTGTTTACTCGGTACGCTTGAAAGATAAGTTATTGCCTTAGCCCTGGACGCGGCTATCCCTGCGGGCGAAAGTTTCGCCTCGTCGAGAAAGTTACACGTAATTTGAATAAGTACCGTGTACTCAAATTGGTGTCTACAATTTTGGGGTTGTATCCTTACAAATACTTTTAAAATATCAACTTTCCACGTGTTTTTGGCTTCTGCGGAATGAAGGTAATTTAATTTATTAAAGTGCTGATCATGAAAAATGTAGCAGACCTAAAATTTTTATCTGTGTTTATGTTTATGGATCCGTAAGTGTTATTTCTTATTTCCGGCTTTTTCTTGGTGGACACTGGTGCCATTCGGGGTTGTACCTGGCTTTTGTCACATTTCCGACACTTCTAGTGTTATGATAATGATGTTTTCTATTATGACACCTTGTAATGATGAAAGCCATCGTATAATCCACAAAAGAAAATATTCCTGATAAAATCTCCATTAAAATAGATGATAATCAATATCATTTCCGACCTAGACCCATTTTTCCTGTGTGAAAGTGTTTCGCACAAGTGCAAGCGTTGCAGATTGTGTTTTCTGAGCTTGTAAGCGATGTCTTACACGCTTGCGTCAATAAATTACTATCATTCGATACTTTTCATGGTCCGCATCATTTGGAGGTTCATCCCTTTAATTTGAAGTCGTTACCACGGATCGACCTATAGGACTGTAATTTATGTGGCGAACGAACGCCGAATTAATAACCGTTACCCAATAAAAAGCGCCCGGCACCGTTAGACGCTCGCACGTACTCACTGCTCGGCAATAAAATGTTTTAATGGATTCACCCTCTCACAGGTTCACGACGGTCGTCTTCGTATGTTGTCTTCGTGTGTTGAAATAGTTTCCCTTGAGGTAACATATTTCTACCTTTGGAGGTAAAGGTTTTTGCCTGTTGCTCAGCATGTGTGGAAAATAAAGGTGAAGGGTTGATCTTGTGCCGTTTCTAAGAAATTTACAGATTCAGCTAGTTTATGAACAAGTTGCGATTGGGAAACGATTTAAAAAGGGTTCGACTCTGATTTTTAGCATCTTTCACCCATTAAAAAAATAAAACAGTTATACCTGAGATTTAAAACTTTAACATTTAAAAAACCCTTTAAAACCTTTAAAATTCCAGGTATAATTTAAAATGATGCGTTGGCGGACGAAAATTCAGTTAAACCGGATTCGTATCAATTTATTTCGGTAACGCGTAAATAAATTATTATCGTGTGTACGCAATATCAACAAATTTGTGTCGCCACACTCAACGCTCACAAGTCCCATGCGCACGCCACATGCGATTGTCATTAATAAATATGTATTAAAAATGCAACCCTTTCGGGCAGCGATGCAGAACCGCATTACAGTATTGTGTGCGCTGAAGTGAAGTGGAAACCGATATATATATATATATATATATATATATATATATATATATATATATATATGCGCTGGGTATTATTGCGCGTTGCGTGATCGTTCGATTAGAAGAATAAATTTACCCCATGCATTAAGTATCATATTGCACACAATATGTAAAATAGTATCGCTAATATTCTAATTGAAAACATATTGAATGCAATCGAGCAGAAAATATGAAACATGTTATTATTGATTTGTTCAAGTGTATTCAATATGCGATATAATCTAATTTATTGCAATCAGTGTGTTGTTCGTATTCATATTTGCATCCGGCGATGAATTAAAATGCTAATTTGTGTTTATGAACGCAATGTGGCTGGAATAAATCATCTGTGGCTTTATGATGTCATTTAGATTCTCGACCCAAATGGGGATCAATAAATTATTGGAAATTTACACATGTTTAATTCGGTGATAAAAAAATTTAACGAGCATTTACCTAAATCATTGATCATAAATTAACACCTGAAATAAATTTTTAATGTTTTTCAATGAAAAAGTGTAAAATCAGTTGTTTATAGATGATTTGTAGGAAATCGATATCACAACGCGAAGATTAATGACACAGCATGCGATTTTGCAGTTTAATCAATTCAATTAGTGTTTGGTGAAGCTGTAGTTGCATGTGGGTTTTGAAAATTGAGTCTCGAACAATGCCATTAGGGAGGAGTGTCGAATGTAGCAACAGCTGAGTCTAGAATGGCTAGATTTACGAATAACATAATCATTTTGCATGTTGTGTTGATCCAGACGGGTAGGAGACGTGCGTTTAACGAAGCTGCGACCCTTGTGGATGGCGCAGATTATTTGCAAACGTCATCGGTGGTGTGCGAGAGTGCGGAATGTTATGAAGTGGTGCTTATTACATGTCGCCTTCGATACGCTCAAGCATTTCGCTTCATTTCGATTGATTGTCGAGATATGCTGGGCCCACATTGTGGGCACGTGGGGGCACGTGCTTTTGTCAACTTTCTACTGGCAGTTGTCCGATTTTTCCACTCGCAAAATAAGCAAATAAGTGTACATATTTATTGTATGTATTTATATATCACTAGAGGATTAAATTTAGGTACTCGTAACACTCATTATTTTACAATTCACATTCGGCAAATGGTTAATACGAGTACGAATTGTGCTGAGTATGAATAGTCAATTGAAGCCATCGAGAATAATGGTGTGTACTTATGTGCTAGTGGTGTTTACAGCTAAGGGCACTTCATTAGTTACGACTTCGTATAAGTGCACCTATTGCTCAGATGTTTTTGAGAGGCAGCGCTTTGATCACACGACGGAAAATATTTTGTATTACTGTACGAGTATGAAACAATGCTGTGCACGTGCGGAATGCGAAATTTTATTTTATAAACGACGTTAAAACATTTGTCAAGATCAAAAGAACGCAGGTATTTATATTTTTTAATTTCTTTTATATTATAAAGCTAGAGGAGAAAATATTGTATTATGTAAACAAGCAAATTATTAGTATCTAAGATATAAAAACACGTTTAACACAAAAAAATAAAAATTTTGAATAATTTTTGATAAAAATTAAATTTTAGTTTTATGTTGTTATATTTTATAAATACGGTTAGTCCGAATAATATTTTTGACACCTGTCTCTCCGCATACCTTTTCATTTGTGCGGGTAGTCGTGACAGGGCGGCTGCTAAATGTTTTCATACTCGTATTGCAAAAACAAAATTGGCAGCTTGATACCAGCATTACTCCACTTGAATTGGCAAAATTAAACCGTACATATTCACAAATTATTTTATTTCTTTTCGATTTGTGTATTTTCTAAACCATTTGTTTTTTATGAATGCGTTTTACGTGTTTGTGATTGTCAATTGTCAATTCAAACGTTTTCTAACAAAACGTGCTCGATGTAAATATGCTGGCTACTAAATATCCATAAATGTTGCTTTTGGAACGTGGAATACATTAGCGTCTATACATTGCGCTATAAACGTTGTCACAAAACCCGAAGCAGAATTTAAAAGCAAATTGATGTTTATTTCTGGCATTTTAACACAATTATTGCCGATTTTCATCAATGATATACGATTGAGTTAGGGCTGGAAAAAGTTTCGAAGCTTAACCAACTTTTTACCGTTCAGAGGATAAAAAAGAGTTTTAATTGACTTTGGAATTTAGTCAAAAGTGAAAAACGGGCTTTAAACTTTGCAAATTGGCTACAAAACAAAACAAACTGAATGAAAAAAAAAAACAAAAAAAACTTTACTCTAGATCTTTATTTAATTTAATTTCCGTACTACAATTAATTTGCGCCCAGCACATCCACAAATTCATCAGTTTTAAATTAAAATCTTGCATGCGTAATTAAAAACCTCGATTTGCACCCTTTCACTAAACTTTTAATTAATTATTCTTGTGTTGTAATTTTCTTTCGGGAGGTTTTTAATTTCGTGCCCCAAAATAAAACGCGTTTGTTAATTTCGCCTTGTTGTGTGGTTAATTGTGACACCGAAAATTGCTGCGTATTGCAACGCAGCCATGCTGTTCCGGTTGTTCATGCTCGCTTTAGCATGGTATGCGCCGGAATGCAACTGGGAAGAGAGAAGACAAATATACGGCCGCACGCGGTCCGAACTACTTAAACGCCACATCTGTAACTGTCAGCGATCGGTGTTTCTCTCCCTGTCATCCTGTCTTCGCTCGTGCACGTCAGACGCGCAGAAACCCAACCCGAGGCACTTTCTTCAGAAAGGATTTTTTATTCGTTCATTATGAGCCTTATTACTATATACACGTACAAACAAACGAACGAAAACGCTGTGACATTGTGACGTTTACAGTTGGCGCAAAACTTCAGTAGCCATCTGAGCATCACTGACGTTCTTCAGAAGTACTACGATTATTTACTACACTATGCGGGGAATCAATGCAAACACAAGCTTTGGTGCTTTTACCAAACCGAAAAGCTCGCTGTGAGACAGCGTGACATGTCAAGCGTCAAGCTACTAGTCTCTGACATTCAACGTCCGCAATTTTTTAACTCTCTTTACAGTTTTCAAACCGATAGTGCGGGCGGAGTGAGCTTTGAGCACGTCAAGCTCTCGTCTCGAGTGCATACCATGAATGAGATCAAAAGTACTCCGCTCTACACTCTCTGAAAAATGTCTATGAAGCAAAATTTACATAAAAATTATTTTTTAATAGAAATCGTTAAATTTTTAGTTTTCATCGTTTCGAAGAGCGTTGTTTCGTTGTAACTTTTATCTGGAGCTCATTTAATTTGAATACATGTCGCACGTAAAACGGTGATTTACGAGTGTGGCGCACGCACGATTTACGTTCGCTTTTCATCCGTTTCCTCTGCCATTCCACTTTGGCGTTCAGCTTTTTTCCGCAGCGCAAACGTCGGTTTTAAGCACGACTAAATTTGATAAATACCTTTCGCTCCTCGAAGAGCCTAGCGTGGTAAAAAGTAAATTAAAAGTTACCACTGCTAGGCGCCACACTTATTTATGTTTCGTGTTGTAGAAACACTAAAAACACAAAATTCAACCAAACACAGCAAACACAGTAAAAATAAAATTTAGTTGAATGAGTCAATTGAATAATGTGCGACTGATGGAGTTGATCACAAGTGATTAATTAAAAGTGTGAAATCAAAGAAGCGTGTCGCCTCTATTTCGGTGCATTCATGAGTGACGATTTGTTCCAGCCCGTTCGGTGACCACAACACGCTTAATCATAATTAAATTTACTTCTTTTCTTTTTGATCGTATACGCAAGTTAAGTTTACAAACACAGAAAGTCTGCAAACAAACTCATTCCACCAGAAGTAACATTAAAGGCGTGTTTTCGCCAAGTGAAATCAACGAACTGTTTGCAAATATTCATTTAAGACCGTAAGTAAACCTCTAACGGAAAACACATGTTTTCATTACATGTTTTTCAGCTGATGTGAATATTTTATTAAAATTCACAATTTTACTGAATGCTGTTTCTTGTCAAAAGATTAAATTCGTTAAACACTTTATTTATTACCTGCGACTGCAAGCTGCAACCAGGAAGACGCCAAATTTCCAAACATGATCCAGAGATCTACAAAGCGGCCGAAACAAAAGAATAGATCAAGTCTGTGCTCTTCAGGAAGACAGTTCCCATCCCTCATTGCATTGTGTTTCCGACATTTAGGGTACGTACCTTTACGCACCTCCGTGCACCTCTATTATCATCATTCACTTTTGGGCCTAACTTACATAACTTATCTCATGGGACGGTAAGTTATCTCTTTGAGCGCTTACTGGAGAAGCATCTTCCCCTTTTCATTCACATTCATATATTCGGCAGAATGCAGTTTTTGCAAAGGTACAACACCCAAGGATATCTTGATTTATTCTGTTTGTCTATAGGAGTTTGAACTTAAAAAAAAAATGGAATAAAAATGTTCTTACGTGCGAAGAGAGAACTAGAGATTTTTTTCGGTGCTATTAATGTTTGGTAAGGAGGCGAAAAGAAAATTTAAGTTTAGGATGCATAAAAAGCAATGTACAATAGGAAAAATGATTTGCTTGAGGGTTAGAGGTATGCAAATGTGGGTTTAGAGCTATTCTCTGAGGGCACGCAGCGTTTAATATTTGGTTTTGCGATGAATAATGAGAAATTCAATAAAAAATCTCAATGACAAATCATCTCATGTCTATTCGTACTTTATCCGAGAAAAAAATAAAATAAATAACAAAAAAATATTCGAAAGAATAAAATTATATAGATAGGCTAATAACTAAAATAAAAATAAATTGATAAATTTATTGAATAGGTACAACAAAAAATTTGTACTTTGAATAAAACTGTTGAAATTCTCTAAAAATTCCGATAATAGTTATCATGATATTACCAGGCACGTGCTGCATGTCTATTTCATTCCTTTCTTCTTTGAGTTTACAAAGAAGCAGGTGTGTGGCGAGGGGCTCCGGACACTTGAGAATATTCCGCCCTCATGACACTAGCGCACACGCGTAAAAAATACCTGCGTATCGTTTTAATTGATGTATGCATTGCTGACCGTATAATTTCCGTAGCCGGGCGGCGGGCAAGGTTCTCCAGCAATTTAGATTTTTATTGTGTTCTTTTTATTACTCGAGATTCTCTCACCTGCTCCCGCATAACGCGTGCACGTCACCTTAGTGATGAGAGTTTTAACGACTTGAACGTTAAAATGAAATTATTAAAATAATTTGCAACTTTTTAGACAAAAGAATAATAGTTTCCGTCTTTGTGGAGGTTTTAAAGTTTATTAGGGCCAATTAGTAGAGTAATAACTCACCATATTATAACTCATACATCTCTTGGGTTGTCTTCAGCGCCAGTGCGTCTCCACACACGACACATGATTTGTCTGCATCTCAAAGTGCGCTTCCACTGCGTCGCGCCGCCACATCTAAAGACATCAGACGTCGTCTGTCGTCATCGTTGTCTCTGCAACCCGCGTACCGCCTCCGAAAACGCCCCCTTTTCCGTATTTCCTCTCTGCGCGCACAACGCTCGTCTAAATTTATGAGCCAAGTATTTACGAATATTTTGGCATCAAAGGCCTCGGGCCCAGTTTGAAACATTGCCGCAAAGGAATTGAGTCGTTTTGGCGCGGACAGCATCCTGTGCACAAGTTTGTCTCAGTCACATGCACTCAACGCGCTTAAATTATCCCAGAGTAGAGTAGGGATAATTTAACTCGCATCCCGACCAATGAATTTTCCTCATCTGAAAATTAAATCACTAACGTTACACCTCCTTTGTGAGATGTGTAAAATTTTCGTTTGGTAATAAAAATAAACTTAAGTCAATGAGAAGCAAGCCACTTAGCGGTTTTGTGAGGCTCAGTAAAGCTCGAA
Source organism: Dalotia coriaria (assembly GCF_025399875.1). NCBI lineage: Eukaryota > Metazoa > Arthropoda > Insecta > Coleoptera > Staphylinidae > Dalotia > Dalotia coriaria. The sequence goes on from NW_027045446.1 coordinate 4,146,877, forward strand.
AGTGCCAAAAGTTGCGGGGGTATCTTTCGACGTGCGAGATTATTAGATTAAGCCCGATTAGTTGAAGAGTGCTTGTGGTGTAAACATCGCATTAATATTCATTTACGGCGCGCACGGTACCAAAATAAAAACATCTAATAAGCTAATTGGTAGTTAATCGAGTTTCTAATCGCATCTGACTTGCGCATACTGGACTCTAATTCACATCAACGAAATTGAATTATTTTTTACGTGCGCCATTCACGAGTAGTAAAATTTAATTTCAATTTGGTGACACCAACAAAGTTAGCAACAAGTGCATTAATTATGCTCGGATTTAACAGCGGCGCGCTGCAATTGACGGGATTTGATGAAAGTCTTGCGCTGACGGGAAACTTGGAAAGTCTTAATAACCCTTCGACGACGAACCTGAACGCGTTGCATAACGTTGTTAACTTAACAAGCAATAATCGAGACTTTACAGTGTGCAGCTTATTGAAAGCGGATAGTAATTCAACGGAAGATGTTACGCTTGGAAAACATAATAATAAATATCTGCAAGAGGATGAAATTACTGAGTGTGTCAAAGATTATGATCAACAAGGTGAGTGGATATATTTGTTTTGACGTCGCGTTGACAAAATCAAGCAACTGCAGTTTTCTTTGTCGCCTTCACTTTACTTTAACGTTCAATTAGTTTTATGAGCAAATTTCGTCGCTGGGCGCCGAAATTCGAGGAAAAGCAATTTGTACGTTTACGATTTAAGTTGTGTTGAAATAGATTTCAGTGTATTTTTACTTTTATTGTCTTCTACACTAAAATAAAATTTACAAGAAAAAAAACTTGAAATTTTCAGATTATAAAAAAACATTTCACGATCACAAGAAACCCCGACGCAATCGAACAACGTTTACGACCGCACAACTAAACGCATTGGAAAAAATCTTCGAAAAAACTCATTATCCCGATGCGTTTGTGCGCGAAGACCTCGCGACGAAAGTAAACCTCTCCGAAGCGCGTGTCCAAGTCTGGTTTCAGAACCGACGAGCGAAATTCCGCCGGAATGAACGCTCGTCCTCCACATCAGCTTCAACATCATCCTCGGTTATAACGACGATAAGCAATATTCCGACAAAGGGAAAAGATTACCAGTTATCAGTAGGAACGCCTGTTGCTCCCGTTCTGCCTGTCAACCCGAATGTGAATGCGGAACTGCAGCATTACATGATGACACCGTGGAAGTTTGCGTATCAACATCGTGCTGCACCGGACGACGCGACACAGTTGTATAACGGTGGGTTGCAGGGACATTTCCTCAACTGTTGCAATATGCCAAACATGAATCTAGCAGGAAATGCGGGTGGTGCCACAACAAGTGGTTTTGCGTACATGAACATGAATGTGAATCCTCGCTATCGATCCGAGTTTCATCATCATGCACATGGGCACCATTCTCATTCACATGGACAATTTAATCAACAGTTGAATTTATAGATTATGTATATTATTAGTCAATTTAGCATGTGCAACATGTGTTTTAAATGTTTAGAAATAAAAATAAAAAGATTTTTAAAGTTTTTTTTATTTTTTCTATGTTGCAATGCAAAAAACACAACTAAATCAAGAAATACGACTATTTTTATTTAAATAATAATAAAAAATATAAATTTGCGTTTTTCGTTGAATATTAAATTAAAAATGAATTTCAGAGGTCAAATTTAATGTCTTTGTAAATATTTGCGTAATAACTATCTTCTAATATTGCATGAAATACAATACCTACGAAAATATCTCCTAGTTTATGAAAATACTCCTGTAATTCTCCTCTGCTCGTTAAATCTAATTAATAACAACGTAAAGTAATTACTAAGTTAATTAGTTTCAATTTAAACTTTATTCAACTGCTCACGACTGAAATTACTACAATATATCTAATATTTATGAGATGAAATGCATTATTAAATAAAATATTTTTAAAAATTCTTAAAAATTAAATATTAACTTCATTTACAAATCATTGTTTGAAATGAATCGATTTCCTTCCGAATGTTTACCGGAATATTTATATTTACACTTGCTATAAGCGCCTGAAATTATATTGAAAATAATTACATGCTTAATGTGTATTCAAATGAATTTCACGCACCTTTGTGATCATCAGGACGACGCATCGTGCGTGGTAATGGACTATAATATGAACTAGGCGGGCTGTCGTCCTGCGTGCTGCCGCGACTATTGCCGTCCCCGGTGTCCTCATCCTTGGGTCGCACCACCCGCATGAATTGTCCTTTTGAGGACGCCAGCTGCCGCTCCTTGAAGGATACACGCGTGGAATCCAAAAAGTCCAAATTGGGAAGACGACTTATCACATAATATCTATAAATATAATCGGAGGTAATAAATATATCTTAATATAAAAATATATTTTTTAGAAAATAACAAAGACCTGTAGCGTGCATAATCGTCCTCGTCCTTGGACATATCCGAAAGTTGATTTGGACACGCCTTATTCCCCAAAAGGCTGAGAAAATTCAACGCTGGGAGTGACCGCGTTAATTTATCCATTAATGATTCAATGTCGTTAATCTACGAATAATTTTAAATACATTTAAACACAAAACAAACAAAAACATTAATTTATATATAAATCTAATTTGTCTAAGTGAAAAATATAAAAATATATTGCATAAACCTATCAATCATTCTCTGTATATAAATAAAATATTGCACAAGGCGTATTTTTATCGCACGAGATTTTCTTCATGTTTCTCATTGATTGACCTTGTTTATTTTGAACAACACTTCAGATCCTATAAGTTTTGAAGCTTCGCTGTCGTTATTTTTCTGCACCATTTATTTTCATTCAATTTACACGTGTTTGACACTTGCACAATTTCACCCGTAATCTGCAATGTTTTATTGTGAAGTGAAGCTTACAAGATTTTTGTTGAGTGAGAGCGTGTGCAAGTGGGGTAGATAGGGCACGCAAACGCCATCGTTGAGCTGATTGTTGTCCAGGACCAGCTCACGCAAGTGGACGAAACGCTCCAATCCTCGCGTAGTCACCAAGTCATTAAAGCTGAGGTCTAAGCTGTGCGATTTTTCACAGTATAACTTCACAATCACGTCCGGTATTCTATTGCAGTGCTGATTACTGTAACATAACTAAAAAAATATTTATTTTAATTCCTGGTAAATGAAAAAGAGTTAAGAAAAGAGGTTAGGATTCAAACTTTTGAAATTTATGTACTACAATAACTGCAACAATAATTTCGTTTTTGTTTTAAGTGGAAACTTTAGATTAGATTCATTGCATTTTTATTTTTTGAAAAAATTTGTTTTTAAGCAAAAAATTGAGTTCTTTGAAAATACTTTTGTAAAAACTTTTTATTTAACAAAATCATGTTGTTTCTCTCACAAGTTGTAAAAATTACGGAGAAATCTGTCAATTTGACGTAAAAAAACACTTTTTCTAAAAAATATTACTTAACCAACCTTCCATCATATTTAATATTTATTCAATATTGTTATTATGTTATGATATAACACCCTGCAACCCCGGATATTCTATTATAGTATAAACAGAGATTTAGAAAAGCCCACGTGACTTGGACCGAACACAAGTGCTTTTCTGCTTTTCTAACCCGCGCCGCATTCTCGAGTTTTGCATTTTCCTCTTCTCCTTCACGCAGCCTTTACAGTTTACACCCTTCGCCGCTTTAGATTCGAAAATCGAATCCGCTCAGCCGCCATCGTCCTGCATATATTTCCGAGCGCTTCACCCGAGGCACCGAAGCGAATTTATTTCGGAGATAAATAATAAACGAGCCACAAGTGCCAACCGTTCAACCATCGTAGATTTTCTGCTATCACGGCGAAAATCTTAATTAAATCAGCGGTAACTGCAGGCTGCGGTAAGTAAGAAGATTAAAAGGTGTTTTCAATGAAATCTATTGATGGTAATTTCATCATCAGTTGAATACAACTTTAGAACAAAAAAGGACTAGAGGTAAACATCTGTAAAGGCAAGTTCTTTAAATTATTGCGCAATTATTCGAATACAAAACGTAGTAAATTAATAATCCGATAGGTAAATATTTCTGAATTAAATTCTGCGTAGACATAAAGCCAATTAAAATTAGTTTTACTCTTTTGGGTATAACTGCATAAAGAAATGTGTTAATTAAAATATTTGCACATAAATTAATGCGAAATTTCATTATAAATTAAAATTAATGTGAATTTAATAATTTTGCGAATGCGTTTTTGTGTAAATTATAAATAACTGAAAAAAAAAAAAACAAAATAGACCGGTATTCTACACTTACGTAAACTAAAATAAAGTTTTTGAGAATAAGCTAGGCAACCAAGTTCACAGTAAAAAGTTTCTTCAAAAACTTTTATAGTTATTTTATACTATAATGCTTATACTATATTCTTGTGTGTGGCAAAAGTTTCAAATAACAAAGTCTAACTAATAACAACAATATCAATAACAACCAGTCTCCAACTTTGTGTTTTATTTTTGTTTTAACGCACACAAGTTCTAATAACTTTTAATCATGCACGTTAAGTTTTTTTTTTATCATAAAACTCACCCTTTTATTGGCGAAATGCACAGACGCGCATAAAAAGTTGTCATTGACGCCTGTGCCATTCTCGGCCCGCAACGAATTCCTAGGTGTTCCAGATCTCATCATCACATCTTCATTAAGCGTGCCATTACTACGATTGCAATCGTTACCCTCACCCTTCGAATTTGCAAAATCGTCGAGGCGCTCCTTCAAGTGCTCCTCGTTGCGGTGCGACGCAAATCGAAATTGATTCGCATTCAAGTTTTTCACATCCGCGTGAATGCCATTGCGTTTCGCCTCAAAGAAACTCCCGGTCGATGATTGCCTTTCCACACGATAGTCACACATTAATGCGCTCACCTTCGACGAGTTCTGCACGTTTGTACACATATTTCAATAAAAGACGAAACTGTCAATCGATCGACTTCTGTGTGACAACACTGCTCGACTGCTGGCTATTCACTTACTGAACAACTTGCAACTCAACTCCAGAAGACCCACAAGTGATAAATCGCCAAGTTAGACGACCTCGGAATGCAGAAATTATTTCAATCGATAATTACATTCACTACACTCGTTGATTAAACCGCATAATGTATTAAATCATTATTGTATGAATTAAAAACATTCAGTAGCTCGCTGTTACGTATGATAAGCCGATGTCAACATATTTTTGTGTTTCACTGATGTCGCGTTACAAGTCAAGCTGTTATCTCAAAGTTCTTGTCAACTCTACACATAATGCACTTTATTTCATCACAGAGATTAATTTTTCACTAAAATATTAATATGTTTTACTTTTAATCCGAATATTAAAGCCGTATTAGAGTTACGCTAGTTTAAACTGAAACTTTGTGTTTATGGGGACATTTTGAGAATAAATTGTCGCAAATGTCGTGAGTTATACTCACGTCACTGCTGTTTGTTTATGATATTACTGCGTGTTAACATTGCGATGATATCTGGCGTCGTTAACTACTTGAAACACATTGATTCGGTTGGAATTTTCATGAGTTTATCGCTGATATGCTGCGTTTATCAAAAACCCACGAATTATTTTAGTATTTTATTAATTAAATATTTTTACATCATATAAACGATTGTATGCTATGATATTTGACATTTCACAAAATATTATGAATTTTTATTCAAGAAAAATTATATTTTTTGTAGCGCCACCTATAATCAGATAGTTGTAGCAGTTATGTCAAAGTATGCGTTGTATTGCGGAACTAATTTTACAATCTTGGCTATTTCAACTAAAATCTTCAAATATGAACATTTTTCGATGGAATAAATACTGTCAACGACAATAATATCTAGTTAATGATATGGTAGTTGTAGTTTTGGCAAAAGTATAGAAAATGTTTAAATTTTAAGTATGAATATGTATATTGGTAAACATTTAGCATACAATAAATGTACGTGCAACTAATTCTACGTACTTCTGTAAATACGGGTTGATTGTTTGCTCAAAAAATGAATCTAATGATATTTTTATATCCATATTGTTTTTTGTGATAATACTAGGATGATCTAATACAATGTGTTTTTGTTTCGCGTTAGTTTTTGTCCTGCTTATCACGCAATATCACACTTATCCCTACGCAGAATATATACCCTTTCGTCCTTTTCAATCTCCTAAATTTGTGCGCACCTGATGAGCTTATTAACATACATTGAGGCGAACGAAAACATGCGTAATGGACTAGAAGACTAGATGATACTAGATGGAAATTCTTACTTAAGTTTATAGCTTGGTATACATGCGAAACGGCCAGTTGGGGGGATGATAAAGGGTCGTTATCGTCGTGGCGTTTGTTTGCGCACGTACGTGTTGGCAACGCTTCGGTCGTGTTCAAAGTTTCCCTGTCTACCGCATTCAAACTCAAACTATCCACCTAGGATAATCTACGAGTACGAATACGCTAATCTTGTGATAAAGAAATTGTCGTCTAGTTTAAGAGATTCACTTTTTGGCAATTATGAAACTCCGTCTCGCTAAGATCGTTAAAGTTGTAACTGTTTTTGGCCTTTTTATCATTTTTCTCCTTCTTATGCGATGATTTTCGCGTAATCAAATGTTGAGACTCATTTTCGGAATTGTTCGCTGACTGTCTGCTCATTACAGAAAGTGACCTGACTGGTGGCATGCCAGTTGAATAATTATTAGATTGCGATGTTTCTTCACCACCGACAGCCGCCGGTGTGTGTCCGTTGGGATTATTCACGTTGACAGTTTCGCTAAACTGAATCCTCGTCGGGCGGTGGTGCAGTCGAAGATTTGGCGTGCCGTTGGTGCCGGCGCCGCCAACGAGGCTATTGCCAGTCCTCCGCCTCGTGCTTATGTATGTTGTACAGGTGTTGTTTCGATGAAGAATTGTGCTGTCCGTCCCTCCTATGCCTATCACAAAACATTTACAATCGAAAAATAATAACTATTGAAAAGTATTTAAAAACACGTTTTAAAATAAATTTTAAAATTTTTAATTTTTTAAATTTTAAAATGTGTTTTAAATAGAAATTAATATCACAACAACTATTTTAGGTTGATAATCAGGGGATCACTTACATCGACTTACTTGTGAGTGGAATGCTCATGCGTGAGCGGCCATTGTTATTCATCATGGCGGCTCTGGAGCATGCCGACCGGCAACATGGCAGTACAATGCCAAAAATCTGCATGAAACCTTGTCGAAACCGATTATTCATATAGCAATAAATGACAGGGTTGTAGCATGGATGCGACATTGCCAATAAATGACTTGCCAACCAAACGATTTCCTCATGGACTATATCTACGCCCATTTCGCGCATAACCTAAACAAACATAATGAAACCCATATATTTTCTTGCTAAATATGTTAAACGTGTAATTACGCACATAATTATAAATTTAAATCAAGCCAATAATCAATTGTTTGATGTGGCAGGCGAAATGCCCGAAATGAAAATGAAAAGGAAACTCAAAGGACCAATAGTGTAGTTTAGTCGGTGCGTTGCGGACAAGAAATGTAACGACTCTTTGGGCCGTTTTGGGTCGGCAAGGACAGGAAACAGGGAAAACCGACGCATAATGAATGAGCGCATAGCCAAAAAGCCAATTTCATTTCGGGGATAACGAGCCAGCAGGACGCACATTAAGCGTTCAAAGATTTTCTGTACAACTCACCAAATAAATGTTCAAAGGGAGCCAGCATATTGTGTAGACCAACACGACAGCAACCATCATTTTTATCATCTGGAGGGAAACAGAAAGACAACAATATAAAAACTAATTAATGTAAACACGATTAAAAGTTTGTCTTGCCTTTTCACAGGACGAACTACTGTGTAAATTTCAGCTTAAAATATTCAGATTTTAATTAAAATTTTCTTTCACTTTCTTTATGCAGAAAGTTTTCAATCCTACAGCAAACAAGAAGAGAATTTCATTTATGTTTTTATATTAATTAATTTATAAATAGATATATTGGCAATGTGGATCAAAGCAAACTTGCAAGATTGAAAGATTCTAAGAGATTCGCGCTGGATTGATTTATCGGCAAAGACATAAGGTTAAGGCTTGGGAAACTTGCCAAGCGTGAAAGCTTGATGGATTATCTTGTAACCGAACCCCAGATTGATTTCACGCAGAAACCTGGAGTATCATTTAATCAGAAATCACTAAAGTACAAGCGATATTAATCAACATTTTATTGAAAACAAAAATAAAACCAATTCACTATTTAAAATGACAGCTGTAATCCGAATAGGCAACACATTATTTGCTTAATACAAAAAATATATATGATCCCGGATAAAACAAATACCGATTAGGGGAAGGTAGCATAATTTGGACCAGCGCCTAAGTTGGACCACCACGATATCCGCGGACTGTTGAAGTTTATGCAAAAATTGACTGGCCCCTTGTTTTACTCGTATTTATAAACAATTAATGCAACTATTTGGGTTAAAACTTGCCGCGTGCTTTCGTCGTGACAACAACTTCGTGTATCATTGATTATCAAATCTATTATAACGACCTAAGTGCAAGAGCTGTCAAGCCGTTTAAACGTTAGTTTTACCGATTATTATTTTATCATCAGAAAGCTTCTTTATTTATCTATAATTTATAGTATTAATTTTGAGAGGTTATATTATATTAAGATTGTTGTTGATCATTATATATAAATTCTTCAAGTTGCCCAAGTTGGACCGAAGACAGACACCGGAGTTTTACAGGGAAAACGTATATCATTTTTTCGACCTCCTAGAAAAGCTTGTGGACGAGCACAAATCTTCGAAATGATCCACTGTATGAAATGCCGCACTTTGGTTTATACAAAATGTGCTTGTGTTACTGCTAAAACTAAAATTTACTTTTGTGTCAATTGCCGTTAAAAAAGCATGGTCCAATTTAGGAAACCGCGCGGTCCAATTTAGGAAACCGGTTTCTTAATTTGGACCAAAAACACAATTTTTTTAAATTGAAATTTGAGGGGTATAAATATACTTTTTACTTAAACCAAAAATATCATTTTGTTGGTAAGCCTTGTGAGTTACTTTTCCACTACTTAATTTTTATTGACAGTTTATATGTGGCTCTATAAATCAAAAAATATAAAAATGGTCCAAATATGGCTACTCTCCCCTATTTGTATAACGACACAATCATATAACAGAGCTTGTAATTAAACATTTCATTGCATGCAATCACATTTAATTGATGTTTGATAAATAACACGTTATTGCAAAAGTTTAATTTAAAATTTACACGTTAAACTGTCAACGAACAAAGTATATATTTATATTTATTGACAAATTCCCCTTGAGCTTTTGAATATAATATTGCACGAGTTTATATTTTCTACATTTTTCGCCCGTTTAGTTTGAGATAAATATAAATACATATAAACGAGTTTAAAACTTCCACCTGAGACCTTTTCTCACTTTTCTGTCGTGAAGGTAAGCGGCTCCAGGGATTTTCCAGCATTAAAGTTCAAGTATGCATCTGATAAATCAGCTTCTCTTCGACATCTTTTCACGTTCAAAGGTTATTATACCTCTTCTTCTTCTTCAGCACAAGTTTCTAGACAAGTTATTATTTAGTTTAAAAAATTTTGCGTCGTGTTTTTGCAAGTCTGTTTTTTTTACGCTGATATTTGATGGATTCACAATGGAAAATTACGCGAAAAGTTTGTGTGGAGTTAATATCGCGTTTATTACATCCTCGAGGTACACTGGCAAACTTTTTTCCGCCGGATTGTGGAGTTTTTATTATAATAGCAGGCAAATTTGATGATTATAGCGCGTTTCCTGTCTCCGGACGTAATATGTAATATGCTCATGGCTTTGGGAATTGCTTATTTCAGCGGCGTGTATTTCGAAAAACTCAAATTTATGAGAAATCAAAATAATAGCAAATTCTCATTGTAATAAAAAAAGTAGGTAATATATTTGAATCTTTTGAAGCCTGCAGACGTAATAATAAAATATGGCGCGACAAACCGTATGCAAACAATTCAAAAAATATTTGCATGTGCTTTATTTCAACTGATACAAAACTGTGGTTTTGTCCATTGTAATTTGTCACTTTGTTTTTATTACTTTTCTGTTTTACAAGAGCAAATGATAACATTTTACACCTACATCCGCTTGGCTGGGTTGGTATACATTTGAATAATTTAGCTTCGGGTTATTTCGCATGAAACAAATGAACAAACATTTTTTTGCTTTAATATTATGAAAGGAAGCTCAAGTAAAACGTACAACGTTTTGAGTGAACAGAAATTTTCATTTTCATTGAAATCGTGGGGCTTTAATCAGAAAATTGAAAAGTGCAGCTTTTAAAAAGTTGAAAGCTGATGAATACTGCATTATTAATGTATTTCGAAAAAAAGATCAAATGCTTTTACATTTTTTCAATTATTTAATTGAAAGACACACATTTTCACTTAAATATTTTCATTTCTAAAAAAATAATGCATATTGATTTCCTATGAATGCATGAGTTTATTTTCAAATAAACCAATTTTTATAAACCTTTTCTATTTCATAACTTTCCATGATAATATTGCTATGATTGCATCTGCCTCTTCGTGAGTGACATATTCAATTTGGCGGATAATTCAATGCAAGTTTTGCATTAACTTATGCTGAAAACGCATTTTGATCGCACTAGAATATGTATTTATGAGCGCTCCAATAAATATTTCTATCATTCTCGAGTGCTAGTGATGGTTGTGACGGCAGATCTGTTTATGCACGAAGCGGAAATTTCTTATTACTCGGAAATGCATAGCACGATAATAGTATTATTGCAGGTTGAATAATTTTATCCATTGTTTGTCTATCTTTATATGCAATTAGTGCATGACGTGAAATTAATTTTTTTTTTCTGTCAGAGTTTAAAAATTACAATTAATACAATTTTTCTACTTCCACCTTTGAAAAGTCAGTATTTCCACGCTTTTGAGACACATAAAGTGGTACTTTATGCACGGACTAAATTACTTTAGTCACGGTTTTTAGTCACGGGGTAAAATTTTCAAAGATTTAAAATACAAAAATTCTAATATTATAAAAACTCAACGTAGAAATAAAGTGAAAATTGATTGATTCTTAATATACTTTAATATTTTGTTATATGAATTATTAAAATATTGACATTTGCTCCTGACACTATAATTTAATATATATTTCAATTTCTATGTTTAATTAAATATAGTTTTTAAACATTTCAATGCTTCCATGTCTAACATCCTAATCTGACAACCCGTCGTCTTATAGAATTTCACCGCGCGTTCACAAGAATATTAATTCAGTAAATTTTATAGAATACTCTGCTAAGCCTTCCATCTATGTTGTGTACCCCCACAATGTACATACAAACATATTCGTTGACTGTACAACATAAACAATGTATCTAATTAAAACACTGCGTTCGTAGCTGTAGTAATTAAAATCCATGGCATCTGGCGCCTCGTAATCGAATCATTTTTTCCTCTCGCAGCTCCTCTGTATTCCAGCGTGGCTTATAATTAATTTCACGCAACGCTTCTGCTGCTCTGATTTTACGTGGGTACAATCCTCTCTTTTAATTTGACGCGTGATAAAAAAGCGTACGCATTGTTTCAAAGGATAGATAATATCGATTCATATTCTAGATATTAGCGATATCTAATCATTTGTGATGATAATAATTGGTTTATGTTACGTTTGGATGACAAACAAAGTAAATCATTGAATCGGATTGAAGCTTATCGCAAAAGCACTGTTTCCATCATTTTCATATTGATTAATCCTGTCAACACTATGAAAATATGTTTGCTGTGATCAAATATTATTAATTTTATCCTCCCTGCACCTTGAACTACAATTTTACATCATTCATACTTTTATTTTTATAAAATACTAGCTTTAAACCGCGGCTTCCCTCGCGTTGAATCCATCAAATAAATATTAGAAATCATTATACATAGTTGAAACGGATTGATAGAAAGAATGTATATTTCACTGCTTGGCTAGGATTATCTATGTGAAAAAATTACTACATGCAATAAAGTTTTAAATTTTAGATGGAATGCTAGATGGCGTTAAAGTAGTCAATTAGCCAGATGCAGAGGTATTATTGGCTAAACAATTTCTTTATTTTATTTAAAAAATATTTTTTTTTTATTAAATAAAAAAGTAGCCTATAACCATTCGGGGATCATCGGGGACCACTAAGAATATGTGTACGGATTTGATGTTGACGTAGCTGTCGGTAATACAGTGTGATGGTACTATAGTACTTAGGTGTGAGCTTCATTGCTGGAATGCTAGATGGCGTTAAAGTAGTCAAATAACCAGATGCAGTGGTATTAGTGAATAAACAATTTCTTTATTTTATTTTAAAAAATAATTATTTTTATTAAATAAAAAGTAGCCTATAACCTATCGGGGACCACTAAGAATATGTGTACAAATTTTCATGATGATCTGTTAAGTAGTTTTTGCGTGAAAGCACGATAAACTTCAGGACATACGCATTTATAATATTAGTAAGGATAAGGATTAGGTAATAAAATACATTTTAAGAAATTTGATAATTTTACATCCTTCTGATGCCAGAACCCACGAATAGGAATGAAAAGTTACATAGTGGCTTATGAAATAATCGAAAAGGTCACAGCCTAGGGCGAAATAATATTTCTAGCGTTTCTCATCATGTCCTGTGTTTTCTTACGATAAAAAATTAGATTACCTACCATTCCTCGCATTCGCTTGGGAAAACAGTGTACAAAACATAAAACTGACAATTCAATGAATTGTACTCATAGAAAGAAATTGGCCAAGTTGATTTACTCTTCAAACAGAAAATCAAGTTGATTAGAAAATAACAAATTTTTGTTTAATTTAAATGTGGTTATGTAATTTTATATGCTGTTTGAATTTGCTTTAATCCCTAAAAATGTGTATATGGTTTTTGTTTATTTCTCTCACCTGGACCTTTTTTTTGTAAATTGGTATTTACGTCATGTTAATTTTAATATTACTTTACGCCTCTCTAATTTTGCGGTTTTTATTATTATGTTTATTTACTTCAATAAAGTTTAAAAGCTTATTTTACAGATTAAATTCAAACAATGTAATTTTAACAAGTATCTAAACGTTTTCGAACATTTGCTGCCATTTGTTACAAATGTAACTGTAGTAAAAGCTCACCGAAAGCTTTATTGGCGCAATGCGTCTGTTTTTTAAGATTTTTTTTCCTCTCATCCCTACCAGTACTTTCCACTTTGTTTCAGTCGTAACAAACATGTGCCGAAATTCAGTGTAGAATTCAAGGGGTTTGTACGATTTATAGCGATGCAACTCTCCAAGGAGTGTGAAAAGTTGTTCTGACTCAATTCAACAATGAAATAAAGTAAAATTATTAAGTTACCAAGTCTGGAATTTTTCCACAAAATAAAATGTTACACTTTGTATATTGTTTAAACTATACCACATAAATATTATAAAGCTTATGAGTTAGAACAAATGTCAGGATATCTGTCACAAATTTTTTCCATGGATTACGCTAAGCTAGATTTATTTGTCAAGTATATAAAAGGTGAAACGGTGTCAGCAAGAGAATTTTGTATACTTTATATTCTGTTTTAATGCAGAAAATGTACGTTTGCGGTGAATTCAGAGTGCATTCGGTTATAACTTCATTAAAACTATTTCTTAAACCATTAGGTTTACTTAAACTACCTGCCATCAGCAGTAATTTACTAAATTTTAACCAAAAAATTAACTTAAAACATCATAACCTTCAAACTCGGAACTTTTAAAGTTGTATACTTAAGCTGGATGTAAATCTGATGATGATCACGATGCTTTAAACTTGCCGCCGGTAATTTCCCTCTGGGAACATTAAGAATGCTGTTATACAAACGGGCGTAAAGTTGTTCAGCGTACATCCGGTACGGAAGATCCTGTCAGGACACGCCGCACGTATTAAGACTTACTTTTATGTACTTATATGAAAAGTTTGGAGTAATTCTGGGTAGGTACGAGTGAAAAGTCCACCACAAGTGTGCGCTATTTCGTCACTTTCCAGGAAATTCGCAATAAACAGTCATTTGATGATAATATGTGATGTTGATAATATAAATTCTTATATCAAATGTTTTAATTATTAGTTATTGTTATACTCGGAAGAGCATAATTAGCAATCAGAAACATACTAATTGGAAGCGTCAACTAGTTATAAAGCAATATAGCAATGCTATAGTATCAATAATATTCTCTCAAAAGACTTGTCAATGACTAATTAGAACGGAAGCTTGTTCATGCAATTTGCAGTTTCCTATTATCAAAAGGAATTTCTCTATCGAATGAAGCAAATGAAAATTTCCGATACCGCTGCATATCAGGTATGATAACGATTAATTAAGCTGATTGCTGATGCTGAAGCTGATGCATACTGCACAAAATCAAATCCTAGACATTAACAAATGACGTTATCAACCAATTATAAACTTTCCTGCATGTGAGCCTTGATAATAAATCTACATTCGCTAGAAATTAATCTTGGTGCAAGTGAAAAAGGGAACAAACATGAATTTATTATCCCAATTTATATTCACAATTAATCAGTGGCGTTGCCACATCGCAAACAGTGTTTTAAACTGGTAAGGGTGTGATGATCAATGCGTTTTTAAATTACATTAAAAAATGAGTTTAAAACACATTATTTTTTCCGTTTTTGTTTTTTTGATACTTCCATTCGAGATATTTATTTGACGCGACGTCATCTGTGATTAATGTTATGTTGCGAGTGGGTTTAAGCTTCTGCTGAAATTTTGGGAAAATATTGTGCAATCAGGATGAGATATGTCATTAATTTCACGCGTGATGTAAGGCCTGTGATGTTAATGCCACGTGGGCACAAAACGTGAGGGAATTGAGGAGTAAATGAGGCGAATTACCGGGTTCCCTTGTAATTTTGATCGATTCGTCGAACCAGTGATTTGATAATCGAAAATAATTACACTTCTATAGGATAGTAGGTAGGTTTAATTATAATCAATGGAGTATTACGAGTATTTGGATTGTTAGAATAAAAGAAAGCGTGTCCACAGGCTTCATATGTATTCAAAGTATTGTAATAATAAATTAATCCATTTATTTGATCCTTTGATAATAAAAACGACGTAACTGTTAAGTAATATGTGCCGATTGGTGTTCAGGAGAATAAAAATAAAAGCCGCATTTTGCTTTTTCCTACATTCACACAAATTTTCTCTTTTTTTTTCATTGAAAAATCATCAAAAATTTAAAATAACTTACTAAAATATCGTGTAAAATAAAAAATCATTGTAACGGATATAGTTTATTCCCCGAAACTAAAATGTCAGTGAACAGAAAATGTATTGAAGCATGTTATCTGTGATCACAGGGATAAATTGCTATTTCTTGTGGATTTACCACAATCCCTTTCTTATTCCATCCGCTCAACTTTCTATATCTAGACTTATTCTCAGACCTATACGCGGATTTCTTTTCTCATCGTTCGCTCATATTTCACCGAAATGTCGCCTTTTTGGATATAAATAAACATTACCACATACTGAATATCAAAGACATTGTTTCAATTTTTTATACGTAACAATAGATGATACCTAATCTTACTTTTATGCAACCATATAATAAATAATTAAAAAGAATGATATTTTTAGTGTAATGTATCAAAGAATAAAACATGCTGTAGGAAAATATGTAGGCGTATAATAAATGTAAACTATTATGGCTTCCATTCCAAAAGTGGAATATTTCTTGAAATATGCTTGCATAAAAAACACATTTATTGCAAACTATTTGATTTGTGACTACGAGTATATTGGAAAATATCAAAATATCAGAAATGTTATAATACTTATTACTTGTTAAATAAAGTAACACTTTTCCATTATTGATAAAGTCTCAACACTGCGCGTTTCAAACTCTTTTTGAATGGTTGCAATCTTGCAGTTGCGCTTATTGAAATTTATATCCTACGGCAAAGTATCACACTGAACCGGAAACTTTTGCAATGCACTCTGAATGTGTCAGGTCTTCAATATTCTATGTTTTATTTTTCTTTGTTGTGTTTGGTACAAACTACCGTTACAGCTGCTGGGGCTATATTTTCCAGCGTGGGTCTCTTGGTAAACTTTATTACTTCCAACAAACTGGAAAATTTGTTTGAAAACTTTGACAGCACTAACTTTTACCAGAATTTTTTCAACAAATTTTCCTTTTATTAAATATCAAATGTGACATTGCTGATTGATCATTTTTCCTCAGTGGAACGGATTTTTATTTTTAAATTTAATCAGTAATCCGCGCTTATTTTATGTTCAAACGTCATGAAGCTTAATATTGGTGACGTGCGCCAATTTAATAATTGTATATTAAATATCAAGTGACTAAACGGGGGTTTTTGCCACGAGATTGGTTAAGAGTTTATGCTAATGCTATTTTTTCTACTTTTAATTTATTTTCACGTTTAGTTTTTGTATTTGAACTCTTGTATTTTAAATCTTTGAAATTTGTTTTAAAGTTTGTGGTTAAAGTACTTTAGTCACGATCTTGGCCGTCCGTGAATAAAGTGCTACTTGTTGTATTAAAAAATCGTGGAGAAACTGGCGCTGTAAAGATGAAAGTAGAGAAATATTGTTATTAATATCGTTTATGAATGTAACTATTTCTCTTTCTTAAGAATAAAATCGACGCAGCTGCATCAAGTAAAACTCTATTCTATCATTCGTGAAATTCTTGCAACAAATTCCCTTAAATTACTTCCTACATCTAACAAAGTAAATCCTGAAATCCTAGAGATAAATTTCCTAAGGGACTTTAATAGACTCAAAGCTAATTAGCTTTCATTAATCGTAAAACTAAGATTTTTGTTTGTTGAAATATGTGCCATTCAGTTTAGCATTATTCAAAATAATAAATTTTGGATTATTATGCAATATCATGCAACGTTATGCAAAATAAGTTCAACACCAAGGTTAAACATGCAAATCTCCAACAAACTGCTTTGAATTGCAGAACACCTGTACGCAAATGTCATTTAACATTGTTGTTCTAATTGAAGTCGAGTATGTAGTACATCAACTACATCAACACGAGCATGTTATGTGTACCTACATTCTACGGTTTAGCGCCTCAACTATACAACTATACCCGAAAATAAGGCCCCAGACCTGACAGAATAGGAAAGTGCGACTCTGAGCGTGGAAGGAAGACAAACACAAACTGATCTGTATTATTTACTTAGATTAAGACCACCGCTACGATTACACATTACACTACTCCAACGACTTCAGCGTTGCGCAAGACATTGTATAGGAATAATTAATCTTTATGATTACATCTTCATATACCTACAACTATGTCGAGTAACATGTTCATACATTTGTGGTTCATGTTTTATGCAAATATCCAAGGAACCACTTAAGGGTTGATGGAATCGATAAGAACGTTAATTTCATTTACATAAACGATATATAAAATTCTATGACCCTTGGCGTAGCTGCATATAACGGTCCCCATTGTATATACGAGTATGATCCAGACGTTTTTAGTGCGAAATAAGATTGATCCATCTGCGGAGATTTAACAATTGGATTAAGAGGGAATAAAGTACTTTAGTCACGACCGTGATTCGTGCTCGTCCGTGATTAAAGTACCACTTTTTGTGTTTCAAAACCGTGGAAAAACTGGCTCTTTAAAAGTGGAACTAGATATAAATAAATTTCTTATTTGTGCAAAATCAATATCAAAATAATTGTTAGTAAGCCGAAATAGCTCAGTTGGGAGAGCGTTAGACTGAAGATCTAAAGGTCCCTGGTTCGATCCCTGGTTTCGGCACATTAGTTTTGCTATAGATTTAATGTCCTTAGTATACGAGTTTTTCACAGCATGTTTTCAAATTTTTTTTGAAGCGAATTAATATTTACTTTCTAATGGAGCTTCAAGAAAGTGTTATGGTTTAATGCTTACAAGATATAAAGTTTCTTAAACTACAAAATTACCGCGAAACAGTAAGTAGTTGCAATATACATTATTCAAAATGGTAAATATCACAAGTTATCCTTTCTTCATAAACCTTAAAGAAAGTATTTTAAAAGAGTTCATTAACATAATGCTAAAAGAGTTTTTTCGCTAACTTTCAAACTACGTTCTACCCAAAACAAGTCGGTAATAGGTACATACTACTCGTAAAGTAATAAAAAGCTCGTCAACATAATTATGCATTGTTGAAGATTAAAGTCAAGTACTCGCTCTTCGAGTACAAACTTCTTGCATAAATTTAATTCCAAACATATTTATTTATGTATCAAGTCATTTCTTTTTATTTTTTTATATTTAGAATGTAATCATAAAAACAATTTTGTACGAGACGAGAAGAACATATTAATATAATTCTGTTCCGACTTCCACCATCAAAGCGCCAGTTTTCCCACGGTTATAGAACACAAAAAGTGGTACTTTAAACACGGACGACCAAGACTTGACTAAAATACATAAATCAAGGACTATAGTCACGGAATGGAGCTCAACGTGGAAATTGAGTAAAAGGAGAAATAATAGCGTAAACAGCATGTGGCTAAACGTTGTTAAACACTCGATTGATTAAACGTTTGTTACGGTCGCCCTTAATCAATCTCGTGACAAAAACTCCAATTTTACCACCTGATACTCAATATACTGTAATAAAATAAATGTTTATTTTACCTCTTATTATTCTCCTCGTAAATTCCAAAAAAAGTTATTGTAAATATTATACAATCTAGTTAGATTTATTAGTAAAAAAATGAGTAAGTGAAGAAATTTTACATGATAGATTACGCAAACATACCAGTGCAAGCTTAAAATAGTAATTTGTAGTCAAACTTTACCCACTCATGGTTTTACTGTGTAATAAGATTCAAATTCTGAAACTTGAGCACAAATGCTTCTCATTATTTCCTACTGAAATAAAGCTCCACATATGGATATTTGTTGCACTCCACAAACATTTTTACATTTATTTTACATTTAGATTTAGATCTGCTATCACTCAACTGAAATTGAAATTGTAGGACGAAAACTTCCACAGGCATACTCGTAACACCACTGACGTTTCAAACTCTTACGTTACAACGAGAAACCCGGTTGAATTACTCATTTGTCTCTCCAAGTTTAATATGTATTTACTTCGTAAACGCACTCGCAATCAACGTTGCCATCTCTACTTCAACTTCAGGTACGAGAACTTAAATACGCTAACCACAAATGCTCACTAGAGTCACACACGGCGCACACATATTATTTATTATTTATTTATGGCAGTTTTTTGGATGCTCAGAAAAGCAAGACTAAACAAATATCTGATTTGATAAATGAGCCTATTGAATTTGGTTCACAGTATGTATAGAGGCTAATATAGAGTTGTTTTTGGAACTTTGATGCCGATATATTAATCCTTGAAATTTGGCGAAATTGGCTGTTTCGTGAACGTGCCCGCCTGCCAACGACAGAAAGTAAGTCGATCCGACCTCCTAGGAATGCGTTGTCACAACATCCCCCAACTGGGCGAGGAATTAATGACTTTGAGCGTGTATTTCACAAACTGATTTTTGGATCTCCAAAAACCATTCGATTTTAGCATTTTGCTGATCGTGATTGATATCAATCTCTAGAGAGATTGAAAGACATTACCTGACATAACATAAATTACCCTTCAACTCACTAACAACCCTTATTTTTTATTTTCTACATTTTTTGAATGATCTATAAAAAGAATATGTTTGTTTGTTTGGTGAAGTAAAACTGATGATAGTTGACATTTGGAATATAAATTACCTTTCGTTTGGATCTTGCAATGCGCAGATCGCGACCATCTTCAGCCTCACCCGGGATTCGATGACACCAGATGACAATCCCAATACTTGTGTAGGTAAAGATAAGCACCGACACTGGCAGGACGTATTGAAGGATGAGCAGAGTTTTCGTATAAACATTCGCGTAGTCCTGTCCAAACTCGGTCCAATCTTCTTTGCACATATACCTTGAATATCAAATAAAATTTCTTTATTTAAATTGCACTTCAGTTGCAGATACAAATTCAATTGGGGGTTGGTGTATTTGCATTGATATCCATGAATAACTTTGAATAAATATTCTATAGAGTGCAAAAAAACACGCATATTTTTTTATGAATTGATATTTTACGCGTGCGCACGCGCGATTTTCATTGTCTCTCGGAATGTAAACGAATCTAAACATAAAACGCTTAGATTTACACCTTGCACATGCATTTTCAACGAAAATAACATGGATCATTACGTCTGGAGGTATTGAAGTTTGTAATATAAACAAATGCGACTGTTTCTGTTTCTCTGTTCGGCGTGACGAGGATCTTGTTATTTTTACACTCGAACGGGCGTCACTTTTCGCACTTTTCCCAATGTGCGAAGGCTCGCGATGCACTTCATAAGTAAATTATGTGCAAACATTGAACAGAAACGAGATTTGTTGAAAGCCGAATAATGTTTCAATTACCCGCAGGAAATATTTACATTACAAAGTTATAAAATAGGTTAAAAAATAAATTTGCTTAGGCAACTTACATATCACATATTTCATAGTGTCTAGCTGGTTGCTCAGCTTGTGTTACAATTATCAGAGGTAACGCAGTGATGATAGCGCATAACCACACAGCGAAGATGACAAACGCAGTTGTTTTCTTGGACAATCTCGGTTGTAATGGCCACATAATTGCCACGTATCTATCGATACTAATTGCAACCAACGTGTAAGCACTCACAAACACCGAGACAGCTTGTGCCATCGACGAAACCGGACACAATATGTTATAGAACGGCCAGTATTGTTGAATGATCGAAATTGATGTAAACGGCACGCACATTAATGTTATAAGCATCTCTCCAATGGCCAAATTTGCGATGAAATAATTAGTCACCGTACGCATCCGAGGAGTTGCGATAACAATGTAACACACGACACCGTTACCAATTACCGAAACAATAAACATTAACGCGTACAAGAAGTAAATCCACACTAAGATATATGATTGAAACAATGACTTTGGTGGTTCACAAAAACTATCGTTATACTCCGAGTAATTTAAAAAATCCCAATGAATTTCATAATTATCACTTGCATTCATGTTTATCTTCAATGTGTTATTATTAAAAAAAATTTCTTCGTCCATGATTGATGTATTTTTAAGTTTTTGCGAAGTTACTTTTTTATTACATGATTTAATTATCACTTGAACACTGAATTTATTTCGCGCGTGAGTTCGGATGCTTGGCCGGAGGTGGAAAACGATGGAAAGCTGCACGTCGACTGAAGCTTTCACCGCGCAGGCGACGAATGGAAAACTCACGCGCGTGAGCTTTCGGCGCTTTCCACACGCGGCGCAACAATGAAGACGAATTTCCGCCGGTTTGGGCGCGCATCAAACGTTCGCACATCAAACAAGAACAAAACTATCAAGCTCGTCAAGGTGATTGAAATGATCATTACATTAAACAAATTATTTAAATAAATGCGTTGCAATTACGTGAGATTAGCAAACAACTTAAATTAATCGAAATTTTCAAGAAAAAAGACTTTAAGATAAGATAAATCTAATAATACCGAACAAATAAATACGCGCATTCGTTACAATCAACACAAACACGTGTCGATTGTTTTTCTTGGCCTATTTTCGGCCTCGTCAATTATTACAATCGCACACGTCTGAAATAATAATTCCGACAGTGTAATTCACTTTTTTCTGCAGTATTTTAATATGGTTAATGTAACGTGACGCAAAAAAACAAATTTTTATTTAGATCAATTAGTTAGTCTGCAAAAATAAATGTTTATCTCAATGTGATAAAGTTACTGACCTGTTTATTAGCCAAATTCTTAAATATTGTTCGTCTTTCGAATTTAATGCAGCAGTAACTTAATCTAGTCCAGACCGCAGAGGAAAATAAATCTATTTATTTCATTCGGTGTCAATGCTGGCGAGACGCTGGGAATTTAACACGTTGATTTGTTTATATTGAAGTTATTTATGTTTGCTGCAGGTAAGTAACTGGCTAGCATTTGTAGAAAAATAAAAAAATTAAATAAATTGATTAATTATGTAAATATCACATTGGAATGTTGAAATAATAGGTTATTGTTGACTAAAGTTAAAAGAAAGTAAATTTGTGGTTATATTTTAAGAAAAAGTGTGTAATTCACGTCGATGATGATAGATGGCGCTGGTTGTTGTTGTTTTGTGAGGATTTAAAGTTGCCTAGATCAAAAGAAATTTAATACCGTAAGTATTATTGAATAATAACGACAAAAACAACATAAAGGTTAAGATAATGTCGAATTCCTCTTTGAAATACTAAAATATTTCAAATTGAGTTCACAACATCGTGTCTTATCACCCATACTTATAATTAAATGTTTTTGCATTTTTTGGTTATCTGTCGATAACCTTTGCACTTTGATCAAACACAATATATTTATAGTTAACATTTATTCCACATCTGTCCTCGCTGGCAATCAAGCAATAATAAACATATAAAATACAAAATTTAAACTCAATAACTTGTAACTATCTTATCACCATATATAATCAATCGAATTGTTCACACTTGTTAAACGAATTATTGTAAAACTTATAATACAATCTATGAAATTGGCAGGAGCAAAACATTAAAGCTTTCAATGGAAATTAAATGATTGTTATCATTTCTGTTAAGCGGGCGTCACCGGCGCCTCCCCGATGCGCGCCAGGAAGCGATTGTCACGCTTGTACGAACAGCAGCACGCTGACGGCATCAGGAATGTGTCGGGAAGCGGTTGACCACCATCTGAGAGCGACATCATCTTCCGATAAATGAACTTCTGCTTACACGACGTCACATATCCGTTTGGTTGGTGTCCAAACAGATCACAAGGTTTTCCAGTGCTAAAGAAAAATTTTTAAAAAAATTAAAAAAAAAATTTTTGCAAAAAAATTTAAAATTTTAAAATAAATTTTATAGTTTAACTTACGATGTGCACAATTCAACGCGTACACCTTGCACATATCCGTCCTTGGATCCCTGATTAATAATATACTTCCACTTGTTGTTCTTGTTCTTCCCGGCTTTGGGAAAAACCGTCTTATCAATGGCGCCGCAGATGTAGTTCTCTTCCGGCTCACCAATCCGCTGCGCAAACTCATCGGGCGTTTCGTCCGCACCGAAGAGCACGCTGTCAGCGGCAGCACTCTTACTCCGGCTAAGTACATCACGCAACAACTTATAAGGATACGCAGGAATATCCTCGCAAAATGTACCGCCATTAGCGGCGCACTCAGGT
Source organism: Dalotia coriaria (assembly GCF_025399875.1). Lineage (NCBI taxonomy): Eukaryota > Metazoa > Arthropoda > Insecta > Coleoptera > Staphylinidae > Dalotia > Dalotia coriaria. Next base: position 4,170,292 of record NW_027045446.1, read on the forward strand.
GTGACATCTATGCGCGTCATGGGCTCAAACGACACATGCCCACTGCTGAAACTCTCCAGTGAATCCGGAAAGACTATATCAGGTTGATAATAATCGTTTTCATCGTGCGCATTCGTCGACGTTGGACGTCGTGGAAATGTAAGAATTCTCGTACGCTCCTGTGAATGATTGCTGTCATTTTTAGCCCCAGAATGAATTAATTTATGGGGTGATGAATCAACTATGGTTGTGTTATGTGGACGTGCTGTACACGTCGTTAAAATCTACAGAAATAATTTAATTGTAATCATTTTCTATGAATTTTGATTGAATTTGTTGAACTTACCATGATTAATACGATATAAAAATAATTCACTTTAATATGTAATCTTCCACATTTAATCGCTGAATGTGTGTGTAAATTCTCGTCAATGTTTGATGATAAAAGTTCCTGTTTGCAAACACAATCGTCATGTCTAAATCTAAACGATTCGCGCATCGTTTTGGTCGCTGCGCGCGTAATCACATTGATTTTATTGAATTTCGCACTAATTTATTGCATTTATTTCACAAATATCACCAAATATTATCGTTTCCATAGCACAGTTTCACGTCGTGTGTTTGTTGTTTGACTTGCCTTGACTCTGTGTTAGTAGGTATGCAAATGAATTCGAAAAGTCCGTTTACCTACTTCGACGGCAGCGCTTCGCTTTCTTCGTTCATCACGATCAACCGAAACGCTGCTAACGCAGTAAAAGTTCACTTGGCCGACGCCGTTGTCAACTGCTTGACTATCCGAACAATCCGTGCCACTCTGACCACTCACACTGCGCAATTCCATTGGAATCACACGCAAACACTACGCATTTATTAACAATCACGCATTGTACAGTCGCACGTCTTCTTCTTCACTTTGTTTGTTTTATTCACGAAATTACAACACGATGAGTGTTTCGCGTCGGTCGAGTCAATAATGATTCCCGTGCGAAATATTCGCCGTTACATGTTTGATGCGTTAATAGCTAGGTAAGTAGGTAGTGCAAAACTGGTCTGGACATGGGTGGGTAATTAGCAGAACTGGTAGTGTTGGTGGCACTCGAAACGGAGCTTAATTCTTGCCGGGGTCTCAAGTGCATCGGCGCGCAGGTAGAATGCGGAGAATATATCAATGCCAATGTCGGTCATTTGCATTCAAATTATGCGAGGTTAATACAAGCTTATGGAATAAGCTTTGCTGCGTACTTAGTCGAATACGGTAGTTTACGATATCCTATTCTCTGCGATGCAATTATCTCGTATTGGCACCGGCGTTGATGAGATATGTTGTAATCTAATTACGGCGTCGATTCAAACGTGCTTATTATCTGAAACATAAAGATTTCAAACACGTGATGTCATTATGTGTGTGTAAACAAGAGTGTGGTAAAACTATAGGTGTTAAAAGAACAACTCATATTTTATTGACCATCAAGTCATCGTTAAACAAAATTATTACAATAGTGAAGTGAAATGTAAATGAAAAAAGTCAATAATTGGGGTTTTACGTTTGATTTTATGAATATTAAGTTAAATTGTGCTATAAATTTAATTTGAGGTTTGGTAAATGTCACATGCAGCAATATTTAACCTAGTTTTATCAAAATATGTAATTTTTTTATACGCACGCCCTGGATTTTCTATTTTTCTCACGATTAAATTTAAAAAAATTGTTTTTTACGGTTCCTTTTAATGATTATTATAGGATAGAGTTATTTATATTAAATTTTTAAACTTGTAAGTCAATTAATCTGTGTTTTAACGAATAAAACCAGTGGAGTGCATAAAATATTGCAAAAATGCAATAAAATTAATAGAATATTACACTCAACTATAAAAATTTGTATTTTTACGCTTAAATCACATACTATAACAAAAAAAGTAAATTTGTTAAAGTTGGGAATTTACGCAACTCAGAATCACACAATTTATAAATAGATATACCAGTTATAACATGTAATTATTACTCGAGTTTAAAATTTTAACTTCATGTGAACTGTGTGAGCATGTCACCAAAACCAGACAGAAGTTAATCAACAACTAATGGTGAAATTATCACGTTTATCTAAGTTTTGTTGTTTTTTTGTCGTCTACAGTGCTACACCAAAGTGGCGTGCTGATGAATAAACATATGAATCGCTGCGGCAGTCGCCGATGTCATCGTCATCATCCCACTCTCTTTGTTTCAATATTTCGACGATTGCAACGATTCGTGCTGCCATTAATCGCCGGATCATCATCGCGGTCGGGCGTCCTCGCTCAACAAACTGACCAATAAATAATAGATATCGCGAGCATTTTGTGTGTTGTTGTGATTATTGCTACTGCTGCTGGCTGTTGTTGTCCTTGCCGGTCGAACGCGCGCTTGCTCACGGACGTTTTCCGCGTTTTTCACAACGCAACGCGATTTATTTTGTGATTCACATGTATACACCCGCTATAATCATGCCGAAATAATTGGTTAATAAAAAAAAACGATTGTGTGTTCCTGATAAACATTGATTGTGTAAAGTTTAGTGTATTTTTGTCTGGTGGCTGCACCAAATCCCAAAGCAATGTTGAAGCTGTACTATTTAAGTATTTTCATTATTTTACATGTAAGTAAAATGCATCTGTTACAAAATTTTCAGCAAAAAAGTTATTTTTGTTTGTTTTTGTACTTTTTAAGTGTGCAAACGGTGGTAAAGTTAGTAATCCTAAAGAAGATATAATCCATTTTCCCGGAAAAGCGTCGGTTGACAAGTTCGATGTCTCAGCAGCAATAAAAACCGACTGTATTGCTGGATTTTGCTCTAATGTAGAAAACTACCCTAAGCAAGACGTGGAGAAGCTAGTCGAAAACAATCCTTCGGTGAAAGCATTCTTCGAAAACGATTTCACACCAGAGATATCCCAACGCGGGCAATTTGATAGCGCCGACCTTGAAGAAACGCTCTGCGAGGCGAACGTGCGATGGAGTGCCCCGGAGGCGGCTAACAACACCGACAATGTAACTCGGCTCATTGTCCAGCGAGATGTTAAACAATTTGTTTACATCGAGCAATGCAAGTAAGAATTTAATTCAACACGATAAATTTCTATTAAGTTATTAAAGCGGATGTTTTTTGTAGTAAAAGTGCGTCTTGTAAGTTCAAGTCGAGTTTCCCCAACAATTACGAAGTGTACTGCAAGCAAAAGTACAGTTTAAAAAGACTCGCAATTATAAGCGACAATAACACAATCTATTGGGACACCTTCGATGTGCCATGTTGCTGTGTGTGCGCCCTTAAACGGATTTAATAAGCTTGGAACTTGCGCCAGAAGAATAAAGTGATACAAATGCACCAAAAACTATGCAATAAAGCATGTAGAACTGTACGTTTTTAAATTAAACATCTCATTTCTGCTTCCATAAAATATTTCATTCATCTAACCGGTATACGAAGAGAAATAAACTAATAATCATTTAGTTATATAAATAATTTTATGTACACTTGGTTGCCTAGCGTAAATCAATGTTTTTAATGAAGAAATATGCAATAAATAGTTTATTTCAATAATAATACTAAATAATGATTTACTTACGTGCGGTACAGGTGCAATTAATTATTTTAATTGGATGTTATCCATATGATGATTTTATTTGGACCCTTCGAAAATATCGCAGCGTTCACTGTCGAAGTTGTTGTTGTCCATGCGTGTTTGGTGATGATAATTAGTGCATGGATATGCGTCTGATTTGATTGTGAGCGCTCATTAATTGCCGAAACCTGCTGTCGTTACGACGATAATTATCGCACCTACTGGAATATGACAGCGCGGACACCGACATTGACCAACACCGAACACGATGACCGAATAAATAAATACAACTTTTATCGACTTACTGTCATTGGATGCGATCAAATATTTTGATATTCACACCTGATTTTATTTGGTTTTAAATTTAAAGCCGGTTTAAATATGGAATTGCATGAATTTATTTTTATATAAATTTAATTAAATTAAGTGGCAAGAGGAGGTTCTGTGAATGCAATATTGTATATTAGTAGTAGTATAAGTAGGTATAAGGACTTGTGTCAAGTTTATGGTTTGATGATAATTGATTCTTAAGTGATTTTAATATAGTACTTATAATTAATTACTCTAAGAAGCTTACTAAACACACAATAACAAAGACTGCTTTCAGGAAGGTAAATCAAATAAACTAATTTTACATCTTTAATCCTCTCAAATATTGTAAATGTGATGTACACATGACTATGAGTGGGTTTCTTTGAGACGCTTTCATGCCAAATACACTTAACCAATTTTGGTTACTTTTTTGGTGTAACATCAAAGGTGTAAAATATAAATTTAAAGTTGTTTGAGTTGGTAGGGACTTAATTACAATTGTAGCATTGCATTTTAATTTTAAAATAATGTATAACACACTCTTGCAACTAAATGTTCCCAATTATTTTGTTTTGTTGATGTATATCATAACAATAGAATACGCCATTTTAAAAACAATAAAAATAATAATATGATTAGATTATTGCTTATAAAAATATAAAAATACAAGTTCATTTGAATAAAACAAATTTAAAAAAAAAATAATTTTATGAAATTTAAAATTAAAATAAAATTGATTTGAAATTATTCATGTAATTTACGGCAGGGATATACCAATCCACAATAGTTTTCATCATCAGAATTATTATCAGAATAATTTTTCAATTCAAAAATAATAAATGTAATACCAAAAACTAAAGTAGTGTAAGTTATCCCAGATTTAATAATAAAATTATGCTGGTTTATTATGGATATCAATTCAGTTTTGGTAAAATCAATGTGATTACTGAATTCTATGAAGTACCATACTTCGATTCCAGCTTTTGAAGGCACTTTAAAAGAATGAAAAGCAAAATGACAATACATAATTGATGTAAGCCATGATAATGTTAAAGCGACGTCTGTAAAATCACCACCATTGCTTTAAAACTCGCAAAAAATAGATTTTATTAACTGAAATCTTGGAAATAAACTTCGGTACACACGATAATTTAAAAATATATAATTGATATTGCCAAAAACAAGTAATACAAACGCAGAGTTAAAAAGCATTTATTATTACATTTTCGCTACGCCAGTAAAATATTTTAGCAATATAATATGCAAGTAATATTCTCTTTTTAAATTCATTCTTAAGATTATAATTAAGTGGTAACAATGTAAAACCCACAAGACATAGTACTTTAATGCAATAATCGTACGTTTAAAAAATTGAATTTAATCGAATTGTAATTTTTAAATAATAAGTTGCTATTTATGGTATAATTAAACTAAAATCAAACAAAATTAACTAAATGATGGGAATATTACTGATATATTTATAGTAGGGAAAACTTTGTGCGCATCATCAATGTAATATATACTTATCAATGCAATAACCAAACATATAACCTAACGATGTTTGTATTGCACTCGATTGAAAGTTTTAATGAAAGTTAACTGTATTGCCTATATTTGCCTGCAACCAACATTGCGGCAATGCAGGATGAGTTAATTAAAATAACTGAATATCATAAAATATTCATGTAATTCCCTCGACAGTTATGCAATTCACAATTTACTATAACACAACAAAAACTGAATTAAAACATTCATACTTATTTAATTAAACTTTTGAATAATTTGAAGTTTTTATCAAAGAAAACCCGGGAATTTGCATATATTGTTTATATTTTCTTATAATATAATTTAAAATCACGTCTATATCATTGGCCTCGCTCATTACGACTAAATTCATTGCGGTATTGCGGTTTGTTTACTCGTATTTGTCAGTTATGTGATGTCCAAAAAAGAGCGGCGTACGACATTCACCTTCACTTTTTAAATATTAATTCCAATTTCTTCACGTACATTTCTTTTTCGCCTGCAATTACGCGTGTTATTAAACGCAAAATTTTGACTGCTTCAACTTGTTACAAGCGTTTTAACGCCGGTTCTTTGGTGGGCGTGTGTATTCGTTATAGTTTCATCGCAGCGTTGCCACCGCAAGCCAAATTGACTACTGTTTTCGGTGAAAGCGATTTGAACATTTTAAATTCGTTTCACACTTTTACTATTTTTTCTGCATTTAATTCCCACCAAAAACAATTCGAATTCTTTCAATGCCTCTACACCTGTTGTTGTTATAATGACTGCATAATAATGTTTGTTACGATGTTGTTTTTATTCATGAATGGGGGGCAATGTCATTGACATAAAGTAATTTTTGTATTTATTACATTTTTTAACCGTAATGTCTTCCACCGCCATAACCACGTCTGTAACCACCGCCATATCCTCGTCCATAGCCGCCTCCATAACCACGTCCATAACCACCTCTGTATCCGCCTCCGCCTCCATATCTTCTATATTGAGGATTTGGGTCCGGATTTGGTTCAGCTACTGGATTTGCCACAGCCATGACAATCACCAGGAAAAAAACGTAAATTAACGCCTAAAAAACAAATATTTAGGTGAGTTCTACATTTTATACTGATGAATTCATTAAAAGTGCTTAAAAATGAGAGCAACCACAACAAGTTCTTCAATTCATACATAAATTAATTCGTGAGCGATTAGGATCAATCAAATTCTTCTCAAATTTATAGGAAAGTAGCACAACATTTCAACACTTTTACTTCACTTGACAATAATTGAGAAATAACTCAGTTGTAAACATAATAAAGGAAATACTTACAATGAATTTCATGATGTTAACTTAATAACACTTATTTAACAATAAAATCAAACAAAGAAATTCATTCCTTTTATATCTGCTTCTTAATGAATGCATGATGCATTTTTTACTCATCGATGAGTTTTTTAAGTGTTTTTAATGCTAAATCATTATATAAATCTAGTAAACAAAACAATAATCTAAACCACAAAAGTCAAGAGTCACCGTGGGTGTAATTAATACATAATTACAAGGTATACATGCAAAAAACCGCGAATAAATTAGCTACTTTAATATATGCATTGATATATCTCAACTAGACGCGCATGCGCTTTAAAAATTTGTCATTTCGAAAAGGGAAATCGTAAAATTAATAATCGTTTAAATCGTCAATTAGATAGGTCCTGCTTTTTTAACTTTCTTATACATTTCTATAATTTATTCAACGCATCATTGACGCACACGCATATAAATTGAAATTTACAATATTTCTGATTTCAAGTCGTAAATATCATATTACTGCAGATTTTAAGTACTAAATTATCTGTGTAACAAGCAACTAATGCAATTATTATGAGTGGAAGATAATGTTCAACGTAAACACTCATCAATTGCGCGTGCGCGTGTGGCTGATGACAGGAAAGAATACTAATGCGCATGCAGATAATATTAATGTTTAAAATTTACGTCGGTGTTGACGGTTTTCCTACTTGCGAGGTCAATGTTCCGCACTGAAGGTTGAAAATGAAAATTTAGCGAAATTGCATTAATCTTATTGAAAGTTATATGTTTTTATTTTATATGGGATTTTGATTATTAATAGAAAATTTATACACGGGAGCTCCGCCCAAGTGACTTTTTTAGTGACCTACAAGTAGTGACAGCTATAAAAGTACTCAAACATTAATTGCGTATCTTCTCGTGTGACAAACCGAAAAGAAAACCTTCGCTTGTTTAGTGATCACACGCAGCGAGGTAATTTATTGTTGATTTCCCTTTTCGCTGTGTTTTTTCAACCCCGATTGCGATTGCTTTCGGTCGTAGGTTTGCAAAACGAGTTGAATACTTTATCGAAGGTTTTCCATTCTCGGCGACCTTTTAACCCACAAGCGACATTGAATAGTGATATAAACAACCATCGTGCATCCGCTACTCAACAAGACAACACCGGCAACCCAACAACAATTGCTTTAACTTACGATATTGTCCTCAAACTTGGTAAAGAAATTGCAAGTAGCTTCCAGGCAGAAGAGCTTTGTGTGGAAATTAAACGAGCGAGAAAATAGTTCGTGAATATCACGATTTCAACGTTCGAACATAAATTCAATTACCTAGGATTCCACGATGTACTTCTAGATGATGATAAGGAATGCGGCCGCTATTGGTATGTTGGCAATGACCATGAAGAAGATACTATCGATTTATTAGCTTATTATGGAGAAACAAATAGTGGTTCTGGTTGACTTTCTTCTAACTATTTCGAGCGAAAACTATTATTATAGACTTTTATCCGTTGAATTTTAGTTTAAAGTGTCACAAGTGTTACGACGCGTGCGCATTAATGAGTGCTAATTATGCAAATTATAAATTCGTTAAGCAGATGAATTCAAAATCATTCGATTAGAAATTGAGATATTTACATGGAGAAATATGCAGTTTGGTCAAAATCTAGGTTTATTTTTTTATCAGCTTTATCTAAACCAATCAATCAAATTAATTATTAATGCATAATTTTTGTTAATTTTAATTCATCTAAAAATAACTTTTTTTGCTTCTACCTTTAAAGCGCTAGTTTTTCTATGGGTTTAATACACAAAAAGAATTTCTTTTAACACGAACGGCCATGGTCGTGACTAAAGTACTTTAATCTTTAGTCACGAGGTGGAATTTGCGCCTGGTATTTATAACCATACATTTCTCAGTTGTTTCCGAATAAATGTTGAAGTTTTAAAGTACAAAAGTTAAAATACAAAAACCTCAACGTAGAAATAAAGTTAAAGTAGAAAAAGTAGCGTAAGCATGACGTGGCTAAACTTTGTTAAACACTCAATTGATTAAAGGTTAGCTACGGTTGCTCTTAATCAATCTTGTGACTAAAACTCCCATTTATAATAAAATTAAAATTATCAAAAATACGTTTAAGAATTAAAAACAGAAAATTATTTAAATTAAAACATGAATAATAAGATATTAAAAAATGATGATTTGATGGTTAAAACTAGATACTAAAAAATCAAATTTTGTTTTAATGAAGATAATCACGCATGTTGCGCTCTATTTGATTCACGCATAGCATGTCTCATCGAAAGTTGACACAAGCTATTCATTTGTAATGTAAACCAACACACATATACTCTCAATCGACTGCTAAACGCTGAATTAACCTAAAACTACAAATATTACTAATAAAATTAATATTAAAACATATAAAATATAAACTCTCACTCATTCCAACTTCGATATCTATGTGGATTCATTCAATTTTAATCTTTTAGTTGTTTTTTATTGTAAACAAATATGTTTGTGAAGATAATTGTAATAATTATTGTATAATTTTTGGTTTAGTTTACTTTTAATACTGGAAGTAAAAAAAAGACTTCCGTAAGGCTTAATTAGATAATTGTTAGCATTGATCTCAAAACAGAGTATTAATTTTGTCTAGAAATGAATCCGAGTTTAATAATATTTTGTCGTGTCGTGTCATAAGTGGAAACTGGGTTAGTATTTAAAATTTATTGTTAGTTTGATCTACATTTCGGCGTTTTGGTGAATTCAAATTCAAGAACATTGATAATAATCGGTTTATAATAACATAGTAATAGGTGTCAAAAGTTTTTCTAAACTTTTTTTTCTTTCTTAACAAATATTTACATTATTAAGTTCCAGTTCATAATATCTTCTTAATTACTGTATAGAAAACATTTTAAAACGCAACAAAATAAAATACCAAAAGTAATTAATTTTCCAAACGACCAAATAAACAAAATGTTATAAATTATTCTTCGTTAGCGACTAATCGTTAAATTATTTAATGCTCATCAAACGCTCGTTGAACATAATATTTTAAACGCATTTAAGCACTCATTATTTATATTGAGTAATAAATTCCCGGTAACCATTATTTACATTACCATTTACATCCATTTTGCCACTTTAAAAACTTCAAAAACTGTACATAAATTAATTAACACATAAAACGTCAATAGACAATTCGCAACACCGCGATTAGAAACGCGGTTACATAGCATATTTACCAACCTACACAATATTTTTTTCAAATTAATGATTTATTAATAAAAGTTTACCAAAACAAAAAAAAATTGAAATTGACTTAAGTTAAGTCAAGTCTTACGCTTGAAGGCGTCATGCTTTCATTACTCTTTTTTTCGTCTACGCATTTCTTCGTAACATTTCTCCTCGTTTCAAAAAGAGCTACCTTTTTGACGGACACGGGGGTAATTAGTATGTTGGTTATCGATTATGAGAATTCATCTCAAGCTAAGGCTATGTTGAGAGCAACAAACTTTTCACTTTTTCAAATCTGTAATTTCACCTTGTTTTTTGTTGTTCTCGGCGGCCAAAAACAAGTTTGAGACGTTCAACAACATTCTTTTTTACAGTTAGCAAAATATTGTGCATTTTTTGAACGGAACTTCGATTTACATATCGAAGAAGTACGCGCAGTGGCAGCATGAAACGATAATTAGCATCCGAACGAAAAAGGAAAAGTTAATTATGAATCGGCGTAAATATGTAATGACACGGACGTGCCCCGCGCGTATTTATGAAGAAAGTGTATGGTGTGTGTGTGTGCATTTCGATCGTTTGCCGGCTGCAATGATTGTATTTATTGTCGTCGGGTCGGCGTAATCAAGTCATTGTTTTAATACGCTCCTTGCTCCTTGTTATTACTAACCGGCAGACCGCAATCTTCGAATGCAAATAAACCCACAACCGGCCCGACAAACGGCGTTGGCGTGACAAATCGCGTGACGGGTTTTCTTTAAATCTGATCACAAATTGAAAAATGGCATATATGCATTGTACACAGGTTGTTACATTAAAAAATAGATTTATTTTCGTGAAATTATTCATTTATTTAGTAAAAAATTATATTTTAATGTAAATTTTTAATTTACGTCAAATTTTAACTTGTAACGTCATTTTTTGATGAAGATATAAATTAAATTTATTATTTTACTTATGTTTTATGATTTTTTAGAAAAACTGATCAATAACAAATATTATTTACTTTAGAAACTTTAGAAAAACAAGGTTTTTCTACTTCTACTTTTAAAACGCCAGTTTTTTTTACAGTTTTCAGACAGAAAAATAGTGCTTTAAACACGAGCGGCCAAGGCTTTACTTTAGTACTTTAGTCACGAGTTTTAGTCACGGGTGCATTTGTATGGTCTTAATTAAACGCTCGCTACGCTCACTCATAATCAATCTCCTGATAAAAACTCCCATTTAGCTACTTGATGCTTAACATACTATTTAGTTATCTTTACTGGCTTGTGACGTCACTTTTAAGTAATTTCTGTGATTGGTCTAAAACAAAAATAAAATAAAAATGCGTGCGTATTTAATATTTTAAATTAAAATATTTTCAAAATGTGTTTCATTCAATGTTTTATGAAATATAATGACTTGAAATTTATTGTCATAAGCAGTGTATTGCATTAAATCATAAAAATCACAATGACGAGTTTAACGTGCTCAGTCACGAATTGTCATTACACATTTTCCTCTTTCGCCACCTGAGCGCACGCGGCCGCATGCCGCCGAGCCTGCAGGCTGCAGTTCCTCCTGTTACGTATCGTCCTGCTGCACCCCGCCTACGCGAATCACGCACGTTGGCAAATTTTGTGCACAACGAAATCAATTTCTAATCGCACGCCGAGAAAGACACCAAATTAATACATATAAACCACGCTGAAATACAAAGAGAAAGACAAACAAACGATTCGTCGTGTGTATGCACGCGCTGGTATAGTGGAAGAAAGCAGTGTGTCTTTAGGCGAATGTATAAAAGTATATTGCCGGCGAAGAAGTGTGCCAGAACGGTGCGGAGTCGCGAGCGGCGCGCGTGATACCATCCGAAGTGACTTTACCATCATTATCATCATCATTGGCACAACGCCAGAAATCAAACACAAATAGTCGCGTGCACAACGTCGAAACTAAAACATTAATTCCGAACCACTTTCAAAAAGTTAAAATTTATTAAATTTATATATAAAAAACAGAAGTTAAATATTTGTATGTTGGAATGTCATAGATAATTAACGAAACTTTCATCGTGTAATTAATGGTGGAAACACACTCGGCTATCAGTGCGAATTAAATTCAAATTATTTGCAAATCAGTTGCAGTTTAATTAGTGCTTTCGCAGTGTTGATGTGCATTTAATCAGTTACAGACGCACGACGTGAGAAGTGAGGCGAGTGAGAGTGATGATCGGATGTGAATAGCGCCACAAGTTCAAGTGGGACCTTCAAAGAAAGTTCAGCAAACACGTTGTAACCACTTTGAACTTGTAAAAACTTTTAGTGGTGTGTGACTTTTTTTTCTTGCTAGGTGAAACTAGGAGCAATTAGGCAATTAACAATAAAATGAAGGTAAGTGGATTATTTTTTTGTTATTACTAATAATAAATAAGAAAGTTACATTGAAATTAAAACAAAAAAAAATTCATCAAATCATCAAAATTTTTCGTGAAATTTTTAAGTTAAAAATGTTTTTTAAATTAATTATTTTTTCTTCAAGTAGAAAACGTTTCTACATGTCCTATTGTTAACACTGAAGTAGAAATAGGTGTAATATGATTTTTCGCATCGTTACTGTTCATAATCCGTTCATAAACTCCGCGGACAACAGAAACACTCAGAAAATTGAAACAATACCTACACCCAGACTGCCGACACTATATATTTTGTGTTTTTCTTTTACTTTCGTTTGCTTCTTCTTCATTTCTATTGTAATTGTTCGCTCAAACAGAAGGTGACAACGCTGACAAATTTAGATTTACTTTCGATTCGACTGCTGACGATTTTAATTTCGTCTGCATGAAATAAATTTCGTTTATGAATTTTATTCGCGCTCGAAATGGCTGGAGATGATAGACACTTGAGACTGGGAGAGTCGTGATATAAAAGTGCTTTTAGAAAGTAAAATCTGCTTAGAGCACGAGTTTATATACGCTCTCGGTCGTGATCTTGCGCTCCTTAATTTTCGTTTTCATTTGTAAATTCACTTTTTTTTCCAGCTAAACAAATTAATTCTGATCGTTGGTGTGCTGTGGTGTCATCAATTCGTGGAGATATCGACCGCGCCATCACCGCCATTCAAACCCAGTCAAAGACTGCCCGGTCCTTTGGACTCATCAGATCAACTAGCGATAGCTTACCTTGAAAAAGAAGCAGCGCGTGAAAAACGAGGATCTTCGGCTTCCGGCAGCGGAGATATTCTAAAACACATTAAGAAGTCCATCGGACAAGGCATCAAGAACAAAATCAGTCAAATTGCGAAAAGTTCAGCTGGTGCCAGTGCATACTTTAGTAAATCAAGCAGTGCCCATCATCATGGACCACCGGAGCATGGTCATCACATACCTTACCCACCACCACACCCACCACATTATTATCCAGTACATGGGCATGGATATCACCATCATGAAGATGTAATTATAAATTATATTAAATTTTAAACCCATTTATATTAATTTACACAAATTTTAGAAACCGTTTGATATTTTTGACTTAAAAAAGTCAGTGCTTTTCACCCTGCTGCAAGCAGTCAAAGCAATCAAAGGAGGTGTGATAGCCATCAAAGGACAACTACTGAAAGGTGGCGGTCATTTGCTGACCGCCAAAGGAAAACTGATTCGTGGAGGCGGTGAAGCACTCACAACGATCGGAAAGAGTATTGCTTTATCGGCCTTCCATTTGATGCCCGAATCACACGAAGATGACGAGGGTATCATTCATGAGGCACCAGGTATGAACTTTCATTTATACTGCACATTGCACATAATTTCCTTTTTCTACACGTACACCGGAACTACTCTTACTCTTACTTAGTTAGACTGATTACTTTTAAATTGCTCAATCGAAAAAAATCCAGAGAAACATGAAACACATGACAGACTTTTTACAAAAACTTAAAGCAGAAGAACATCCGGCTACAGGTTACGGATACTCGGCACCATCCGCCCCTGGACATGACATCCCAGCGAGTAGTTACGGCCATCCGACAGGGGGCGCTTATTATCACAATTCAGTGTACGACGGTAAGAAAACAAATTTCGCTGTATTTTTTTTTAATTTTTATGTGTTAATAACTACTTGAATGTGATTGTGATTGTGATTGTGCGTAAACCTAACGAGTAACTAGAACAATCCAACCCTCAATGGTCAGTGGTCTTGTTCGACTTGTTCCGCTCTTGTATCTTGTATGTGTGGGTGTGTTTGATTCCACTTCACGCTTGGCGACTTGGCGACTTGGCGTTTGTTAACGACCGTAATTGACTGCCACGACACCGAGAACTCTTCTTCTTCCACTGCTACTACTTTAACATGTTATTATTCTAGTCGAAGGCGTTTATACGATTTTTTTTGTGTGTGCAAAAAGCGAAACTGCCAACCTGGACTTAAAACACACGCTTACTTTACTTAAACCAACTTAAACTTATTTACTTTCCACGTGACACACATTTGATTTCTTTATATTTGAAATAATAAACTTTTATTAATGTATAACTCCTTAAAAACCACTTTAAATTGGTGATGGGAATGATGTTTTTGATACACTCAGTATTAATCTAATAATTCTGCACTGGTATTAAGGAACTTTCTATTGATGAACATAAATTAAATATGAATTTGGTGCACAAAAAAAATAAAAATAATCTAAATGCCCTTGAGAAATACTACTTAATTAGGTTGTTAAGTAATTACGATAATAAACTTTGAATATTTGCAACTGTCTAGTCCTTATCAATTCTTTTCGCACTTTTAACAAACAAACATTTTTCCATTCTCAATATTAACACCACAATTGTTGCTTGTTATTCGCACTAGAACTGAATATATTTGCATGTTGTAGTATATATTAGTATTACCAAATGTATATTCTGTAAATGTTGATAAATATGTAAATATGGCTAGGCAAACCACCGCCTCCACACCCACATCAACACGACGGACTAATCATACTGCGAAAAATACCGAAAAACCTGCGCCACCCGGGCGACAGCGACGGGGACCACACAAACGACGAACATCAACAGCAACATGAACAACATGTACAACATGAGGCACATGAGGAGACGCACCATCACCACCATCACGGTCAATACGTACAACAACACGAACAAGACCAACAAGACGTGCAAGAATCACAAAAAACACCCGCGTTCCGTCCCTTATCCGATGGGATCGTGCCCAAAATGAAAAACCTTGTCACCTCCGTTTTCCAGTCATCCGCGTATCCCACCAAACACACCGCATACGACAATACACCCAGTCATAGTCAATACAACGCCCAGTATAACATAAAACAGAATGTCGAGGCTAATCAAGCAAATGTAAAAGTTGCGCCGCAGCAAGCAAGTGTTGGGTCACTGGTGAATTATTTAGAGTATATTCGTGGTTTACAAAAGACTAAAACAGGTGCTGATAAAGGCCAAAAGGTATTAGAGAAAGGCGAAGCGGGAAAAGTGAAAAACGCTGTTTATGTCACCCCGGCTCCGCAGGTAAACGGAAAAGTGATTAAACAACAACATGCAGAACCCAATGCCCATGAATCACAGAATCAAGCAGCGCCTGAGGTTCCGGGTAATCAGAATCAAGTGTCCCCTGAGGTTCTCAAGCAGGAAACTGCACTGCTCGAGCAACAGTTGCAACAATTAGCTAGTTTACAAAACTTCCAACAGCAATTGCAATTGATTCATCCCTATGCTGCTGAGGGATATCAACCAGTTCAAGTTCAAGGCCCTGTTCAGGGTCAGCAACATCTTCCGAATCAAATTCAGGCAGGGCAATTAGATGCCCAAAACTATCCGGTCGTTTTAGATCTTCCCGGGAATATGGACCTAAGTTCACTATTTACTCAATATCAGATTGTCCCTGATGTCCCTCGGGATATTCAGCAGGTTCCAATAGTCAATAGTCAAAGTCAACCTCAACAATATCTTGAAGACCCAATGGTCGAAGCTGAATCCTCAAATATTCCCACCTTTTTGATTCATGTGCCTGATGAAGACGAAGTCGAAGAAGATAGATCTTTGCGACCTACTTTCAAACCCAAATCAAAGCGCCATTTACGTCCCCTTCAAGTTTCGCCAACTTCTCAGCGTCCTGTGAGCAAAGTAAAAAAGTTGTCACAATTGCAGCAAGTGCAATTGATGCAACAACAACTTTATCATCTGCAACCCCAAGCAAATAACAAAAAAACGACCAAACAAACTAAAAGATCACCTACGTTTGACGTAGTACGTTCTATTTCGTTTGAGATTGACCCGAATGGAGCAATCATAGCCAATAATTAAACTTGTTTACTGAATTAGGCAACCCAATATGACGGCGTGTAAATTTTTGACTAAAATGACCAAAATGACCCATTATATGACTGATTTACCAACGACAACATAAAATATTATTGCTTATTAACGTGTTTATATGTTTACGATGTATTTATTGTGCGCAGGTGGATACTACGAACGAGATAGAGCTTATAGGAGTAGGAGTTATGCCACCTTCGATCCGTACTTTTAAAAAACATCCTGTTATAGATGAAAATGATCGCCAGAGAAATCTTTAGTCAGATGGAAACGATGCGTTAGCTTTCACTTCTGTATATACCTTTTAGTATTGATATTGTAATTGTTTTACGGCGAGTTTTATCCAAAAGTGTCAAGAATTTTTTATTGTTTGTTTGAAAACTTTTACTTGTACACTATGTTTTATATTGCTATCACTTGCTATTACTTGTGACTTTGTTATGCTTTATTGTTAATGTTTATATTATTTATTTTTTTATTAAATACGAATAAAAACAATGAGACGAGTTTGAAATATTGTTAGTTCAGCATATTGCGCCAACTACCGGAATATAGTCGTACTAGAGTTTTAGAAAGTAGAAACTGGTTTACCAACAAGAAATAGAACGAAATATACATTTTTAAATAGTATTAGCATTGATTTATCTTAAATTAAATGTTTTTATTTATAAATATGAGTTTTATGCTGTTTTATGAAATAATTCAGATAAAATTTGATGTTTGAATTCGACAATGTCGGTAATACAGGAATTGTTTGGTAGTAAAAACGTCAGAAGTCAGCTGTATCAGCTGTGTTTGGTTCGTATTCTCCGTCCATTTGTTTTGCAGTGTGGTTTGGTGCGTCACGCTGATGCGTTGATTACGCCAGCAATAATTAAGCTCATCGATACGTTTGAACTTGTAACGTTTTTAAGTTGTGCACATTCGTAAGCGGCACGCCGCGAAACGTGCTACCGTGCGATTGGTATCACGCGGAGGCGGACGACGCGCTATTTCGCGACTCAACGAGATTTGGCACATCGCGTGCGTAATTCATCTCGAATTCATTGTAACACGATCCCGACAACTCCTACAACTCATCGCTTTGTTTGCATCAAAGAACGTAAGTTACAAACATTACTTGTGTTACAAACAAGCTAAATGTTCGACTTTTTCGCTAGAAAATCAATATCTTTAATTTGAGGCAAGTCTAACGGTAGTACGACCCAATAAACCGAAATGTTTCACGCTGGATTAAATAAATATTAAATAAATGTGTCTACGACGCGCATAAACGTACGGTAAATGTTTACACATCGTAAATTGTTGCTACTGCACGCGTTGTCAACAACGGCGCTTTCCACGTCAATTTTACAAACATATAAACACGAATGATGCAATTGGCAGCTGCAGTGGCGTCGCCCATTGTTATCTGAAGAATAGGCGTGCGGAGAAGCGGAGAGGAGGCTGTGCCCCAGAGGTAAATATGCGTTGGGTGCATTAATACACGGTGCGACGAGATGAAAGCCACACGACACCAAATTAGACGTGTCGAGCTAATGCAACGGAGCCGAAGAAAATATTCGGCTGGCGAACTGCGTTGGGCGCTGCAAGACTGAAGAAGTTGAGGATGGACGATGCCGAGGAGGAATTTGGCGATATTCGAGAGCAGATCTTTCATAACAACGTCCGGGAGCAAATTGTAAGTTGGTTTACTAAAGTAAAATTAAGGTTAAAACGAAAAAACTATCAAATTTGTGTTGATAACTTTAAAAATGCATGAATATGTATGCTGTTTTTAAGTTGCCAAGTTGCTAATGAGTTTTATAGCACATATAAATAAATTCATAAGGTAGCAACACATTTTATGCAATTTTAATGATAAAGTGTAATTTAGTTAACTCCAAACAAATAAATATGTGGGAGTATTTTGATTTTATGTTCACATCACGTTTTATTGCGAAAATTCATCAGTTTTTGATGAGAAAAACTATTTTTATTGATGTTACGCTTGTAAATTGTCATAAAACTGAAATTTTAATTAATATTTTTAATTTGCAATGGATGCAATTATATTTTATCGGGTTTCTTGACTGGTGTAACGACTGATAACGTTGAAACAGGTAATATTTGATTAGCTTTTTTCTGTCTCAGTTTACAGAGAAATGTCAGTTGAGTCATTTGTGTATACTTCTTAGGTTTCCACTTCTAAATGCATCAGATTGCAAAATACATTGGTTGGAATTTTAATATTAATTTGTTTTTAACTTTAAACATAAAGTTTTGTGTAGTATGAACTAAATTTATAATATTTTAGCTTTAAATCGCTGATTTTTTCTCTTAATTACATTTACATATTTATATTATGATGAAAATTATATTATTGCATGATTTGAACCAAAGCAAGCGATTAAAATACCATTTATTCATGTTTGCTGAGCCGTTGCGTGTTTTCTCTCCGTTGCATGGCATTGAGATTCAAAGCCACTGCTAAATTCAGACGTAAATCGCAGTAATCAGTTTTATATGTTACACACAAGCGTCGGATTACATCTGCAGCTCTGCCCAAACTACAAAACTATACAATTGCCAAAAAAGTTGTATGTTTTGACCATGAAAACACGTCCAACGCAGCGCGAATTGTTTTACCTGAATTAAAAATCAACTCTCATAATTCACATTCACATATTGTATTCGAAATTGATATGGGAAATAATTTTCTTTTAAAACATAATCAAACCCTAAAATAACATTTCCGAGTAAATTTTCATCTCACATGTGTAATAACATGTCTGTTACTCATGGGTTGTTGAACTCCCGCGTTGGTTGATGATGGCGGTGCGTGCGTGCATTCATGCTTTGGTATTTTACGCTGGGAACGTTTGCAACGCTCGTTTGCACTATTAAATAGGCTAATAATAATATAATCATACGACCCGCGCACAGTCGCACTGTGGATATTTATAGCTTCATGGTCAACTAACTTGAGGTGTACGCATTCGATGCAAGCGAATACAAAGAAAGAATCAAATGGATATATAGAGTAAACAAGTCAATCGGCTATAAATGGCGATCGGCGGCAAACAATGTGAAACAATGCGGAACATTGAATGAATAAATAACGGCGATTTACTTACCAGCCTCGTATTTAAATGTACTTGTTAATTGTTACAAGTCTTTCTTTTAACTTATTCTTGAAATTCTTATAATAATTGTTTAAATTTAACATTCAAGCATTTCCAGGTATACTCAACATTTTATAATCTAATCTTATCTATTATTACGTGTTTTGATGTAATCAGTTGTTAAACACGATAAAATTGAGTTGCATAAGTTTTGTTGCACATGATAATTACAATTATGCTATTTGCAAACGCTCAAAGTCTGTATTTTATCAATTTTATGACTAACACTTTAAAATTTCATTTATTGCAGATATTTCTCCTCCTATTTATAATCTTATACGTAGCGAGTTTCACGCTCCTGGAAAGATTTAAGCGTCGCGGTGTAGAGGACTATTACAGCACCGATAAAGATGAGATCACTGTGTATAGGATCAGCACGTGGTTATGCACGTTTGCTTTGTCGATTAGTATCGGCGCCGTGCTGCTTCTGCCCATATCCATCGTCTCCAACGAAGTGCTGTTGCTCTATCCTAATAGCTACTATGTCAAATGGTTGAATATTTCACTGATTCAAGGTAACAACAACCGTGAACAATTCTAATGTAGTGGAAAACTTTAAAGGTTTTCTTATCATAAAATATGCACACGTTGAAAATTTTATGCATATTTGTAGATTTGTCTTTATCTTGAATGTTTTTTTGTTGTTGCAGGTCTTTGGAATTACATATTTTTATTCTCGTTTATTAGTCTTATCATTTTTCTGCCCTTTGCGTACTTATTCACTGAGTCGGAGGGCTTCTTTGGACATCGGCGCGGTTTAATGGGCCGTATCTATGAAACCAGTGTCGTTCTAGGTCTCCTTGCACTGACAATGCTCGGAATTACCTTTGTGATGAACGCTATTATAAATCAACATAAATCCAGCTTTCAGATATTTCTCGGTAAGTCAATTTAGCGGCTTGACTGATAGCGGACATGATTATTTACATTGTTCGCTTGTTTCCGTATTCATTACTCAGAAATGATAAGATATGCAAACATCAGTATCAATATGTTTTGTTCTTGTAGATTTATGGAGTTATCATTTACCATTCCTGTACTCATGCATATCATTCGTCGGGGTGTTGATGTTGCTCGTCTGTACACCTCTCGGTTTTGCGCGGTTGTTTGATGTTGTGGGCAAGTTCCTTGTCAAGCCTCAATTCCTTCGTGATATCAACGAGGAGTACGAGTCTTGTGCGCTGGAGGAAGAAACGCTTCGGCGTCGCTTGAAACATGTGCAAGTGTCGGGCGATTGTTATATGTCACCCACGCCGATGTCCTTGGATGGACGTCCGCCGGTGCAGGACGACGAGTACGGATTTCCCGAGGGATTCCTTAGGCAACGCAACGGCGAACTGCGCAGTGGCCTGAGTCGTAAATTGACTGAAATTGAAGCAAAACGTAAAGTTCTAGGTGAGTTTTACGAAAGTTTTCCGGAACAAACGTTTAAATTGTGTTTTATTTTTGTGGTTTTAGATAAACAAAGGCAAACTTCATGGTTTCGCCGCAACGTGCTGAATCCAGTTGCAATGCTGTTGTTGTTTAGTCTGACTGTTTTAACGGTTTTAATAGTCATACAAAACACCATTCAACTACTGATAGGCATGAAAGCTTTGCCTTTAAGT
Organism: Dalotia coriaria; assembly: GCF_025399875.1. Lineage (NCBI taxonomy): Eukaryota > Metazoa > Arthropoda > Insecta > Coleoptera > Staphylinidae > Dalotia > Dalotia coriaria. The sequence continues at coordinate 4,191,328 of NW_027045446.1, forward strand.
TCTAGAGTAAGTTTTTTTACCGTTAAATATTTGTTCAGACATGTAACTAATGTTTTTTCTTGTAGCAATTTACTTTAGGTATAAGTTCCTTATCCCGTTTGGGATTATTTGGAGCAATAATAGAAATTGTACTGATATTGTACCTCATCGTCACGTCTTCGGTGGGTTTGTACTCTTCACCGCTGATGAAGAACATCAGACCTCGAAGGCAACGCACACCATTCAATCTTATCATAGCCAACTGCGCTTTGGTGCTGATTTTGAGTTCGGCTTTACCTTTATTGGCCAAAATTTTAGGTAAGACATCATTATTAAATTTTCGTGTGAGTTTTCATCATAAAATGCATTATTTCTGTTTAGGCATAACAAATTTTGATCTGCTGGGTGATTATGGAAGCATCGAGTGGCTGGGCAACTTCAAAATCGTCCTCTTGTATAATTTAGGATTTGCGGGCGCCGCCACACTGTGTTTATTCAACAAGTTCACGGCTAAGGTGCGCCGCGAGCTGTACGCACGGTTAGTCGAAAACTATGTGTTTCTCATCAGCTGCGTATCATTTCTAAACTAAAAAACGCTGCGAAACATTAGAATACTACTCTAACATGATAGCAATAACGCCATAACTTAAACTTCGCCTACATTTATAGCGGTTAGGTAACATACATCGCAACATTATTAACTGAGGCTTAAAACGCAAGACTGATATATTGGTACATTAGCATTTAACTAATCAATCAATACAAACCCTCTGGGTGTGAAGCAGCAATTGGTTTTTTCTTCTAGTTTTACCAATGTGTTGGAGCGAAAGAACTCGACTGATTGTCAACTTACTTTTGTGCATCCGGAATAAATTTAATTCTCACCCGCGTCACAGCGAATCTTTGTTGTAAAGTTGAGTGTTTGTAAATATATTTATTATTACTCGCGATGAGATTATGTGTTAAGTTATACTAGTCGCATATTGTTAAATTTTAGAAGACACTTTAGCTTTTACTACGAAATACAAGGATATGTATTCCATAAATATTGCGACAAATTTATTTTTATTTCTTTCGATTCAACTGTTCATAGACTGCACTTTTCATCCTCTCGGTTTTTATGGTTTCTTCCACTGTTTTATTCACTGCACAATTACGCATAGTGAATTTTTGTACGGCAACTAGGAAGATGTATCGGTGTACCTGGTTAAGACATGCGTGACGCGTGCATGTGTACTTGCGGGTTGATTTTCTCTCTCGAATATCGCGCTGTGAGAAATAAAACGGTCGAAAGTGCTTCAAATCCGGATTGTACGGTAACCAATCAGGAAGCGGCTGAATCGCAAGTGCTGTGCGCTATAACGTATGAAATTACTCAGTTATCTTATGATTACTATTAAAATTTAAATAAAACACCTTTATACGCATAAAATGGATAACATGACGAATTAGCATAGTAATAGCAAGGATCGATACGATGCAGATCACTGTCAACGATTCAGCATTTGAGAATTGATCAATTATTCCTTCAGTTGCCAGCACAAAGCCAATTAGTAACTAAAAAACAAATTTATATTTAACATTGTGCATGAAAAGATAAAATTCCTTACCAGACTAAAGAACACAGCCGAGTTTAACCAAATTATCCAAATTTGCGCTGGATATCTCGAATAAATAAACATGTGATCGTCCCTAAAACGCATCCATGTGTACAGAAACCTCAAAGCGAGCACAAAGAGTGCAAACATTAAGAGTACGCAGGAGTCCAACGCGTAACCAAAGCTTTCATCGATAAACTCCGAAGTTGCTTTGTAATAGTGTAAGCGCACCATTGTAAGACAACAAGCACATAGGGCAGCATTGACGAAAAACGGATACCGTCGAAATGCAGGCACTACTTGACAGATTGTTTGAATAGCTACTTGGAGGACATAGGTTGCACGCACGAAAACATTTATGTTTATTAAAAATAACCAAATGGTGACAAACAGAGGCCCGAATGATGATTCCGAAAAGAAATCTGGTATAAGAGCGTATACGAATGACATACCTGAAAAATAAGTATTTAATCTTCTTGTTTTCACAATTGAGTTGAGTACCTTCAATCGCAAAACACTCAGAATTCAATTTGTACTTTCTGATCACATTGAAAACACAAACCTGTCCGGTGAAATAAATTAACATATACCAGATGATTTTCAGAAGCAGGATTGCAAGCGTGGTTATTTCCGGGTCAGCGTTTTCCGGTTTCATACTTGCCACCCATATTAAGAAAGGTAGTCGTAGAAATGGCATGCAACGACTCAATAAATGTCGTAAAACCTTAAACCAAACAAAAAAATTTGTTATATTATTACTTTGTTTAGTTATCTCATTTAATGAAGCACGTACTTTTATGTCAAGAAATTTTTCGAAGGCATAATAGTGCTGAGATTCGTTATGGAATTGCAACCGAAACAGTATCACAATAAGACAGGCTATAACAATCAAAAGTGATTGACATACATGCACAACACATAAAAGTCTCTTGGTGCGAACAAAACCACTCCATGCTAAACCAAAGATGACAATCCACGCGAACACTGTGCATGTATACAACAAATGTGTCTCAATAGCATACTTCGCCTTGTCAACATAGAGCGCAGTCATCATAAACCTCATAAAGTCTTGACTTGCAAAATTCTCAGTACCCTCCCATCTTAAATGAGGCGAGGGACAATACATGTTATGATTAGTGTAGGTAGGATATGGAATGCACTTTTCCTTCCACAGGTTTGTATCAGCTGTGGTGCAATCCAGCCAGGTATCACGCGCCTCAATTAATCGAATGAGGCAACGCGTGCCCAAGTCTAAACTTGAACAAGCCCTTCCTTCATTGACTAAGAAGACTCCAAACATGCCTAGACCAACACCTTTCATCAACGGCATGGCGTTGAAAAACTTCAAATAAGTGAATCTTGTTATTCCAGCCATCGTCAGGACAAACATCATTATCGGTGCATCAATGAAGATAATTGTAAAGAGTTTAAGCAAAACTCCGATTAAAGGACCCAGTTCTTCCACCAAAGTAAAGTCTTGCAGGAGTTGTTCCAGGTATATGTCGTTAAACAGCAACAGAGCATAAAATTCGTAATAATTTAATATGATTGCTTCACTTTTAACTCCATACTAAAATATATTTTGGCAAAATATAAAATAAACAAGTGTTTTTGACGATTTACCTTAAAAATATTCTGCACCCTTTTTCCGAATCTTTTATACCATTTTATATGCGCATTTTCCTCTTCGTAGATACATTCCAGGACGGAATGGTCCATCCGATCCTGATACATTTTGATCATATCCCCGCGACGCATATCCCGATACTGTGCCTCTACCATATACATGTTTACAGGTAAACTGTACGCAATTCGCCGGCAGCATTTACGAGCGATTTTATCAACGCGGATTTCAGGAGTGATTGATGCATGTGAAGCAGTCATACCGAAAGCATCCGGCGTGGATACATCAGAAGCGATTGATATGTCTGAACCGTAGTCTTCGAGAAGTTTAATCATGGCGGACTCTCCCGTGGATGAGGACTGATCGGAAATACCTCCATCACTTGCGGTATCATAAGCCTCACTCTTTGCTAGATTTACATTTAATGCTGAATCTTCAATGGATGTTACTGAACTTGCGTTAGATGCCTTTTGATTATGAAATTCAGCGGACGATTTCATGAGTCTTGAACGCTTCTCGGCTCTCTTTTGTTCCATTTTTAGTTTAAGGACTAGCTCAGCTTCTTTTTGAGCTGTATCAGATAAAGTGGGCTTTTTGTCTCTAAATTTGTACATTTTTGGTTTGTCTAGTTTTAGTTTTTCAATCTTTGATTTGCGTTTTTTTTCTTTGGAAGAAAGCGTGTCCACATCAGTGGTTGAAGGTGAGGAAATATCAAAACCGGACTGTTTCTTCTTTTTCTTCTTGGACTTTGTTATGTCTCCATCGGACATTGTAATTGTTGGGATTTTAAAACTAGAACTTCTCTCAAGTATTGAGCGTTTTGTTAATGTATCATCAATTTCTTCACTTACGCTTTCACGTATAAATGCCTTTTCTTCGAATTTGATAATGCTCTTGAAACCTATTCTTGATTCACCAGAAGATGTAGATGTTTGTTTTTTTGTCATATCTGCATTAATGTTAAATGAAGATGTAACTTTTTTAATATTGCTGGTAGATGCTGAACTAATCGAGTCAAAATGTACACTAGAACGCCTTTTTTTCTTATCCTCAGTAAGAATTGTTATTCTTTTAGATTGACTATCCTTGGCCTTGCGTGATATTATTTCTTCGTCTTCTTTTTCTTCCGACCTAACTTCCTGTATACCTTCAAAACGAGTCTTAATAATACTCTTTACTGGTTGACGTTGTGGATGGAACACATTTTTCGTAGAATCAAGATCGTCTATCAATGTTATATCTGGAAAACTAGAGTTTTGTCTTATCGGATATACCGAGGCAGTTTGGTTTTGGCTAATAGTGTCCGAAAGTGTGTCTGGAGACAGTTCTTCACTAGAATAATTTAAGATGCTCGTTGTCGAATAAGATTTTGAGGAAGTTTTACGAGTATACGAAGAATCGTATGTTGAAGAATCCTTTGTTTTTGCGTCTGAGTTGGAGGTTTCATTAGAATAAGATGAATAGCACATTGTATTTGAACTGAAATTATCCGTTTCTTCTTCCAGCTCTTCAAAAAGAGTTTCTGATATTGTGGTTGATAACATTTCAATGTTTTCTTCAGTGTTGTAATCATCATAAGTAGTTTCATTTTCGGGTAAGTTATCTTCGGATTTTCGTCTTGTACGATTTTTTCTTCCTAAAATATTTGACAACTTTTTGATAAAATTCATTTTGATTATGTCATAGAAATATTTACGTTATACTTTGGAAATGCGTCAGACAATTTGAAAAATTTAAAATTTATTGATCAAAAAAAGGCAATCATAATGTTAGTTACTTAAAAAAATTATATTGATGAGTTCTACATTATCATTTATTGCATTTGTTCTTATATTGGTTGATATTACCTTAAATTAAAGCATTACTCTATCAGTGACAGTTGTAGTGAACGTTTCATTACAAAATGAAATCCTTTGTAAGAATATTAAGCATTTATTCTTTTCTAAGTGCATTTCCGATTGAAATTAAAGTAAAAAACACATTTTCAAGCCTTTATTCGCCAATAAAATTGTACAATATAAAAAATATTGTAATATCAACAATAATATTCCTAGCATTTTGCTGGTGCATCTTCAAAAAGTTATCACATGAACCAGTCAGCATTCAACAGCTAGCTGTAGCTGTGGCAAAAATTTTGGTCACAATTACCTTAATGTCCGTAATATTTGTAAAACGAGGAAAAGTCGCACAATTCTTAAATGGACTCCAACGCATTGAAGACGAATTTATAGCTTTGAACGTCTTACTATCACATCGGTACTTAAATATATATATATATAATTAATATTAATTATCTAAAATTTAATATTTTTAGTTTGGTAAAATTCTACGCCATCTTTAATATTATTTCAATGATAATATTTTCAATAGTAGCTGCAACAGTAACTTATCTCGACAGTATTTCATTAAGTATTGACGAATGGTTTACAACTTTGGTTTCCCTAAATTTCAGCTATGTCCTTATCACAGTTATGATGTTGCAAATGACGGTTTTTACTTATTGGATTTATCAACGAGTAAAGGTAATCAACGCAACTCTAACACGCATGAGTGTTTCACGAGACATTCAAATAAATCATCCATATCTACAATTTCCTTCATTAAAATGGAATGCGAATGGAATCATAACAAAAGATTGTGTTGATATTCTTTTATCTTTATCGGACACTCATTACGAATTGATTGCATTAACAAATCTGTTGGATGATATTTACGGTGATGGCATATTTGTGTTGCTCATACTGTTAATTATTGATTCTTTGCTTGTCAGCCACAAGATATTTGCAGATTATCAAAATAATGTGGATGTATTAGATGGTATTTTGGAAAGTTGGTTTGAATTGAGTCGAGTTATTTCACTTTTGGGTGAAATTACAGCTGTTGTTATACCATGTTCTAGTATTAAACGTGTTGTGAGTTGATTTAATTAAGTTGGTGTAAATGAAGTATTATCTAGCAATGATTTTAGGTAAAACGTACTTCGGAAATATTGAATATAATGCCCAAAACCAATTTGAAAAATGATGATGATGAGTTTAATGCAGAAAAGCAGTTTACATTTGAAAAGGAAATGTTTTTACTACAAAACTATCATCACAAAGTATCGTTTACGGTAAAAGGATTTTTCCTGCTAGATGAGACTATTTATTTAACAATCTTAGCTAGTGTTACTAGTTATTTTATTATCGTAATTCAATTTGAAGAAACTTATAATCAATAATTCCTTATTTGATTCTGGTTGTATCAAGTTTAAAAACGTATTGTAAGAAATTCAATGCCGAACTTTTTTGTTAAAATAATTTTAGTCGAAAGACAGGGTTGAATTTATTTATAAATTAATGGCTGATAAAATAGATAAAGTGTTGAAAATCTCGTTTTCTTGCGGCTTCTGTAATAAGCTGCGTAAATTTGAATTGTATATTCTTAGCATTATAAATATCAAATATCTAACAAAAAAGTGTGATTACTACCCAAACAAAGAGTCTGATAACAAAATATTATTAAAATAAAGTATTTAAAATCACGTTAACTTGAAGAAATTACAATAAAAAGTTTCAAGTTTTAATAATTTTTTTCTTCTTAAAAAATGAAGAGAAAATCAGAAATGCAGTTTTTCTCAATTTTCTCGCTGTATAAAATGAATTTAGAAAGTTGCTATGAATTTAATTTACAGTGCAAGTATGTCGTTATCAAAAAATGTAATGGAGAGATTGCGGTATCTGTGTTATCTGGTCCCGGTGTATATGTACATGAGGCTGCTGAGGTGAATGCGTTGGCGGGTCTCGTCTCCTTCGTATAAATGGCCTCTCGTCTGCTCGTTCAAAATATATGTACCTTGGGAGCGAAATAAACAATGTTGATTACTGGTTGTATGCTTTGTATATGGAATAGTGGCGGTATCTGCTAATTATTCCATTGATCACAAGTAGTTGGTTTAGCACCAGGTGCGGTTCAGCACGATGGGCTGAACGTACCAAGAATATTATCGGCTTAACCCGGGGGCGGTTTAGAACGAGGGTGTGAACGAAAACCTTACCGGACAGTTAAGCCGAAAGAGGTAAAGGAGACCACGGGCAGTTCAGCACTAGGGGCTGAACGTACCAAGAATGTTATTGGCTCAACCCGGGGGCGGTTCAGTACGAGCGTCCGAACGAAAACCTTACCGGACAGTTAAGCCGAAAGAGATAAAGGAGATCAGGGGCAGTTCAGCACTAGGGCCTGAACGTACCAAGAATGTTATCGGCTCAACCCGGGGGCGGTTCAGTACGAGCGTCCGAACGAAAACCTTAACGGACAGTTAAGCCGAAGAACCAAAATAACACTGTGTACCCAGTACGGAGTTTTTGAACCCCAGGGGGCAGCTCAGCACGTGGGACTGAACTACCCGAACAGTGGAGGCCTAACCCCGGGGGCGGTTCAGAACGAGGGTCTGAACAAAAACCTGACCGGACGGTTAAGCACTCGCGAAAAGAAAGAGAAATGTACACAGCGTTAATGAGCGTAGCCTTGGTCGATTGAGGTTAGGTATGAGTCGCATGATGGCTGTTAGTATCAAGTGGAGTTCGTAATGTAATGTGTTTACTCATACCTTGTAGCAGTAGTTTTGGGTAAAATGGAATACTGTACCGATGTAGTGTTCGTGTGATGCTGGCACAAAACGGAATGAGATGAGTTCGTGAAAAATGTTAATTGGTACCCCAATCATTCATCCTTGCGAGGGGAGTCCGTAGTGTTGGCTGGTACCCCAGTAGTTCGTCCTGGCGAGGGGAGTCCGTGGCTCCACCCCTAACGGTGACTTTGTGAGTCATTTAGTGGTCTGATCGCGTCAAAAATTGGCGGAGGGTGATTCTTCTAGGATTTCATGCTTATGGTATTTGTTTGCTAAAAGGCTTATATGTATTCAAGAGAGAAATGATAATTTTTTAATGTTAAAGTTTTAACACTCGCAAACTATTAGAGATAATAAAAAATGGTTTTTGGATTCGAATTTAGGGCAATACTTTACATTAAATAGTACACAAAAAACCTAAATTTTCAATACTTATGTAATAAGTGAAAATGGTCATTATCTTGGAAACTATTTAAGATACCGCAACCAAACCTGGATTTATGAATTCCTGGTATCATTCTACATCTGATTACTAAATTTCAGGGAGGGGGAGGTTTTATTTGGTCAGCTTTGAATTAACCACACATTTTCCGAAATATTGATGTTATCGGAAAATTGACTTTATATCTTTCATCCCCTTGGAAAACTCAATCAATTCGCGTTTTCAATTTTCCTCTAGCGTAAAAAAATATTTTTGCGCCCAAAAGAGTCAAGTGTAACCTCTTGATCTTTTTCGAGTGGTCTTTGGTCAACTGTGGAAAATGGAAAAAATAAATCTGCCATTTTGTACAGCCCTATCACGGCATGAACAAAATGAAGAAAATTGTTTTCTAACTCTATTACTTTTCAAGAAAATCGTGTCGGAAAATTTTTTAGCCATATGTTGTAATTGAATTTTTTTTAGTTATTTATCTAGGAATTAATAGTGAGCATCATAGTTCTTTCGGTTTTTATTTATTTCTATTAGTTGCCGAGATAATAATTTATCATTAAGTCTTGTTGCGAGTACACATTTTACTTAAAGCCATCTACAGGGAAAACTCTTAGTGTTGTTAAATAAAAAGTTGCATTAATTAGGTAATTATGAGTTGCTTGGCACACTGGCGTTATTAGTTTTTAATAAATATTAAAATAACTAATTATAATACCAGGCTCCTCCGCCAAAATTTGTACTAATTAATAATTTAACTTAATAAATTAATAAATCCAATATTCGATTACTTATTATTAAAGAGGACCGTTTTATTGGAAGATTATTCTAGTAAATAATTATAATTTGACGGTCAATTTAAAAGAATCAAGACAAAAACAGTTAAAAGTAATTTGATCTAAATGTAATCTTTACAACCCAATAGGGCTTAAACAAAGCATGATAGGAGAAACTATTACTAAGATTAATTTCTTAAATTTAATTGTTTGTTTAGAATCCGTAATCAGAAATTTAAAATTCCAACTTTTAATTTTAAATAAAAAAAGTGAAGAGATTTCTTTTTTTATTTTGAGTATAACAAAATCTTTTCTTTAATTCTTTTTCTGCAAATTTGGTTGTTTTACAAAAAATATGCCCTCATATAAAGAATTCCTTAAGGAACAAGAATATGAAGTCCTTTTAAGCCTAGCCCTTTTAGTTTTTGATATAATCGCAATTTGATCTGTTAAACTTTTTGTTGGCGGAAGCGCACTTCAACGGACTTCGAGGGTTTCAACAGGAAAAAATTTGAACAAATTCTACTCTACCTGTTATTTTGCCTAAAATAATTTTTAAGAGACAAAGTTTGTTGGTAGAGCGTGTAGGGTTACAACATGACGCAGAGAATTGATCAAGTACTTAGAGTTACTCGAGAATCTCTAGTTGCACGCTTCTAATTACGCACTATAGGCAACCAAATGTACACAAGGAAATAACAAGTACAAAACAAGAGCATTTTCTTTTATAAAAATTTAATTTATTAAATCGCCTACTTAAAGATAACAATCTCAACAGAACACATGTAAGAGAAAGGAAAACATACGTAGCAATCAGTGTATAACAATCATTTTTGTCGCACATTACACATCATACACAAGACTTTTTTTTACAAATGAATGGATGGTGATTCTTTGATGAATGATTAAATGCGTCGCATTGAATTTGAACAACAAACAATCGCCCAATTGAAAAAAAAACCACTCCTCCGACTGTTTGACAGCCGCATTTCGCTAGCACTTAATTAAGTCAGTCTGGTGGCGCTCACGTTAATAAATTAAGAGATATATCACCGACAGGGAGTTAATTGCTCACAAAACATATCTTTGTGCCTTGGTTGTTGTTGCCATTATTTGGGGAAAAGTTATTAAATAAATTTGTTTCAGTCTTTGTGGGCGCGGCGCGGCTGGCTTACAGTTCATCCTTGATGTCATCATCGCCATCAGCATCGGGCGTCGGCGGTGCACCACCCTGTCCTTGATACAACTTAGCAATGATAGGCTGGACGACATCTTCAAGCTCCTTCTTGTGCTTCTTGTATTCCTCGGAGTCGGTATCTTGGTTATCCTCCAGCCATTTGATCTGTTCATCAATGGCTTCTTCCATTTTGGTCTTTTCTTCATCAGACAGTTTAGAACCAAGTTTTTCCTTGTCTTGGAGTTGATTCTTCAGGGAATACGCGTACGATTCCAGCTCGTTGCGAGCCTCGACACGTTCTTTGAGCTTTTTGTCTTCATCAGCGAACTTCTCAGCGTCCTTAATCATTCTCTCAATGTCCTCTGGTGTGAGTCGGTTCTGGTCATTCGTGATGACAATCTTTTCTCGGTTACCGGTGCCCTTATCCTCGGCGGATACTTGCAGAATACCATTGGCGTCAATTTCAAAGGTGACCTCAATTTGAGGAACGCCTCTGGGCGCTGGGGGGATACCAGTAAGGTCGAATTTACCCAGCAAGTGATTGTCCTTTGTCATTGGACGTTCACCTTCATACACTTGGATGGTAACAGTGTGCTGGTTGTCGGAAGCGGTAGAGAAGATCTGCGATTTCTTGGTTGGGATGACAGTGTTTCTCGGGATCAACTTAGTCATGACACCGCCAACGGTCTCAATACCCATGGTCAAAGGATTTACATCCAACAAAACGATGGCGTCAGTATCTTGTTCGCCAGAGAGGACACCAGCTTGTACAGCGGCACCATAAGCAACAGCTTCGTCGGGGTTGATGCCTCGAGATGGTTCCTTACCATTGAAGAAGTCCTTGACCAATTGCTGAACCTTGGGAATACGCGTTGATCCACCAACGAGGACAATCTCATCAACATCCTTCTTGTTCATATCAGCATCCTCCAATACTTTCTGTACTGGTTTCAATGTGGAACGGAAGAGATCCATGTTCAATTCTTCAAACTTGGCGCGAGTCAGAGTTTCGGAGAAGTCGTCACCCTCGAAGAAGGATTCAATTTCAATCCTCACTTGATGCGATGCAGACAAAGCTCTCTTCGCCTTTTCGACTTCACGACGCAGTTTCTGCACAGCGCGATTGTCTTTGCGGATATCTTTACCCTTCTTCTTCTTGTACAACTTGATGAAGTGGTCCATCACACGCTGATCGAAATCTTCACCGCCCAAATGAGTATCACCATTAGTGGCAACAACTTCAAAGACTCCGTTGTCAATGGTCAACAAAGACACATCAAAAGTACCACCGCCCAAATCAAAGACCAACACATTTTTCTCGCCGTCTTTCTTATCGAGACCATAGGCGATAGCGGCAGCAGTTGGTTCGTTGATGATTCTCATCACGTTCAAACCAGCAATAACACCGGCGTCCTTGGTGGCTTGACGTTGAGCATCGTTGAAGTAAGCGGGCACGGTGACGACGGCATGCGTTACCTTTTTACCAAGATACGCTTCAGCGGTTTCCTTCATCTTGGTGAGCACCATGGCGGAGATTTCTTCGGGGGCAAAGACCTTATCGCCCTGACTGGTGGCAACGGAAATATGAGGCTTGGAGTTCTTCTCCATCACCTTGAAGGGGAAGAACTTCAGATCGTGCTGGACATTGGTATCGGACCATTCGCGACCAATCAGACGCTTGGCGTCGAACACGGTGTTCTCCGGATTGGTGGTGAGCTGATTCTTCGCGGCGTCGCCAATAAGACGCTCATTTTCGGCAGTGAAGGCCACGTACGAGGGAGTGATGCGGTTACCTTGGTCATTAGCGATGATTTCCACGCGTCCATTTTTATATACACCAACGCTAAAGAAATAAATGATTATGATTGACTGTGAAATCATATTTTTAAATATGACTTACCATGAATAAGTTGTACCCAAATCGATACCGATTACGGTGCCGACATCGTCTTTATCTTTTTTCTCGTCCTTGGCGATGACGCCGACGATGAGGCAAAGTGCCCCCAGGAATAACGTCAATTTCATCGTTTACCCTGCAAAGACAAAAACAAATCGCATGTCAGCTTAAGTTGAATTCAACCTTCATTGAAGACACGTCGGTGTTTTCGGCACAATCCCGTTAAGTCCTCGATAACGGTACCGCAGCAACCGGTCTGAGTACGTGTACAATATGTCAGAGAAAAACGCGAATCGTGCGGCGATTTGGAACAGTCAACCGATAATAATCCTCTGAATATTTCACTTATTGCAGTTTGCGGTCTACCTAACCATTAACATTGACTTGCAAATGAGTGTGCTGACGTTTACAAAGCACGCACCTCGCAAATGGAAACACACTCGCGTTTATTACTTGAAATTAAATAACTTTGTTTGAATAATACTGTAATTCTGTATGTACTTACCGTTTTATTGTATTTCACTAAGCGTTACGTTCAGTATGGGACTCTTTTCACTCCGAAATGAGAGAATCTCCGTATTCTACACTTCGCAACTGACTCGCTGTGACTGATTGTCGGTGTGTCTCCGGCGGCCGGAATATATGTAGAGAATTCGTCGTGTTGGTCTCTGATTGGTCGGAATTCAAACGGTACGCGGTGCCATTGGCACGTACCGGCATAGCTGGCCGGCGCTGATTGGTCCACGTCAAAAACGTCCAGAAATTACGGTTTGATATAGGCAACTCCTTATACACGGACATAGATTTGTGCAGCGTGGCCGTTGTAGAATCGTTGGAATTGTAAGTTGGATAAAGTGGAACGAGTGGGAAGAAGAAACGTGGATATTTTACGCGATGTACACGTATACATGAACTTGAAAACTCATTCAACGCGGCCAAGCGGATAACGGTAGTATGCATTTTTTTTATTTTATTTTTTATTGCGTCAGCCGACGCTTTTATTCAAAACCAACCCATTGCGTTCACTTTGTTCTCAATAAACCATTTTTGCAACCCTAAGCAAAATAAAAATTGCACATTGTCATTGCACAATTTATTATTTGACTATTGCAAGTAACGTTTGATTGGCTTGCATTTATTCAATCCAATCAAGCACTTGCGGAGTATAATACGAAATAATTACGTCTGCGCCAGCACGCCTGCAGGAATGCAGGACTTCCATAACGGCGACTTGCAAGTCAAAAGCGCCAGCTTTCGCGCCATGATACAACATGGCGTATTCGCCGGAGACTTGATAAACAAACATGGGATGATGCGGGAAGGCGTCCTTCACTTGACGTAGTAAATCCAGATAAGCCAAAACTGGCTTAACCATGAGCATATCAGCACCTTCATGGACATCCCTTTCAGCGGCGCGCATGGCTAAGCCTGTGCTGTTTGGCGGCAATTGGTAACATTTTCTATCGCCAAACGAAGGTTTCGAACACGCTGCATCCCTAAAAGGTCCATAAAATGACGATGCGAATTTTACTGCGTAGGATAAGACAGCAACCTTGTTGCCTAGATTGTTGGCAATCAAAGCATTCTTAATTGCGCCAATTCGACCGTCCATCATGTCTGATGGGGCTACTACATGAGCACCTGAGGAAAATTAGTTTATATTCAATATTATCTTATTGAATACCATTTAAGTTTTGTTTTACTCAAGTACATAAACATTTTATTACCTGCTTTAGCATAATTCAAAGCAATTTCAGCAATTCTCTTGATAGAAGGACCATTATTAATGGTTCCATCTTCATGCAGAAGCCCACAATGTCCATGATCACTGTATGGACACAGACAAACATCACAAGCAATAGTTAAAGTAGGAAACCATTCCTTGAGTTTTGGCAGTGCTAAAATCACAGGATTCTTCTGACTGTCTGCATTTGTTCCATTGGCATCTTTGGGTAATTTATCAATAACTCCAAACAAAAGAATTGAAGACAATCCTTTTACTATCAATGGTTCCAAGTGTGTCTTTAGTTTATTTACTCCAAACCTTGAAACTCCTGGCATACTTGCAATTGGTTGTATTACATCATCTTCTTCTCTGCAAGAAGGTTTATCAATGAAACATGTCATGATTTTGTATAAGTATACAAAGTTTTACTTAAATACTTACATAAGAAAGACTGGATACATTAAATTGTGAGGATTTAATGTACAATTGGAACTATTCCATCTTCGAAGAGTGTCATTGAACATTCCACTGTGTAAGATATGTTTCTTCTCCATCTTTAAGACTTTCTAAGCAATTGAGTTTAAAAATTGTAAAAATCGCTGGTCACTTCATCGAACTTATGCAATATATGTAAAGTAAAACTTTTGTAACATAACCTTGAAATAGCCGATAATCTCAAGGATGTTTAACTATCAATCATAAAAATATTCTACGTGTCATCGCAAGGTTGACTTGCAATAAAGATAAATTGGGATTTAGAAGAATCATTTCAGTTTGAAAATCTTGATAGCTTAGTCATTTTTATTATTTTTTTATACAAATATTATCATCCATGATAAGATTGATTGTTAAGGATTAAGAATTATTCATTTCCCTCAATGGCAATTTCAGTAACAGCTCTAACATAATGCGGCCCTTCAATAACAAACGCCTCAAACCTTCTCTTCGTTTCTTCGTCGAAAACCCCAAAATCATTGTCATGCAAACTCTTCACCAGTGCATATTTTTGATCTTTCGTAGATTTAAAACTCTCCGCGCCTCTATCCAACAACAGCTCAATCAATGCTGGATAAGTTTTAATTTTATCCTGTCCCCAATTATGCATAGTAAGTGCAGTCAACACCTTCAGTCCGGCGAGTCTCATCTCCTCAAAAGGATTCTTGACATAATTCATAATCAGATCCATTGCGTTCTCCCCGAAACTACTGAACCATTTGAGCGCAATTTTCGAATCATTTTTGACACCATTTTGATGATGAATCGCTAGTAGGTCCTCCAACCATGTTAAAACTAATAGTTTGACTTCAGTTGGGAAGGTCTGCAGGCGTTCAGCCATTGATTTCAACGCGGAAATCATCTGAAAACCGACGAATGAGTCCAGCACGAGTTTATCGCTACGACTTATGTATCCGAGAGTTTCTAACGAAACTTTTAAGACAGTGTAATCCGATGACGATAGATTATCAAATACTTTGTTTATTACTTCGGGATATTTTTCAAATGCCTCAGCTGGTTTACACTCCGCCATGTGGCCGTAGAATTTCAATATTCCTGGTTCACACAGTTGCAGGAAGATTGGATCGGCTTCATTGATAAATAACCGGAAGATTTTATCGATAAAACCTTCGCGTTTGAGATAAGCATAGCCATAATCCTTCTGGACGAGTGTTGTTAGCATTTCAATGATGTTCAATCTTAATAAAACGTCGTTAGTGTTGATCTCTTCAAGCATTGGCGCAAGTAGCCCGCGTCGTACGATACTCCCGTGCGCAGTTTCGCTTTCCACCGAGATTGTGATGAACAATTCGTAGAAGCGCAAACGGACGACTTCGTTCTTCGCCATTGTCTCTTTCATGATTTGTATAATATTGGCGCTTAGAATACAGTCGGGATTGAGTGCGGAGAAGCTCGAAACGATGCCCACAGAACGGGCACCTACTTTGAGATCATCATCACCTATACATTTGACCACATTGGCGAAAATATTTGCTTTGCACAGATTGTTCACTAATGTGTTCCTTTGTTGGGAAGAGCAGTTGAGAATTCTGGAGAGTTCATCTAGGGCCATCACCTTCACACCTGGATTGGGATGAGTCAGAGCCCTTTCTAAGGGTATTGTGTATCTTAGGGCTGCTTCTCCAATGTCCAACTTTTCCATGCATAATGATAAAACTTCACATGCAAGATCAACTTGTTCTCTGTGAAAAACAGATAACAAATGTATTTAAATGTTACTTTTTATGTGAAACGAAAACACTCACTGATTAGAGTCATTCAGGCAGTCAAACACAAGAGGTAGTTCTAGAAGTTCAGCAGTTTGCATTGCTTCAGTGTCCGAGATCCCCTCAAAGTGGGTTTTGATTTCATTTAAGGTGGATATACGAAGATCTTCGTTTAGGAGCTTCGACAATTTGTCGGCACACCATTCCTCTCTCGTTGCCATCATTAATTATTACAGATAAAGTACAGTGTATTCGTTGTGAACATGAAACATGAAATTCAAGTTTTGTTGATTTTGCAGTCTAATGTTATGTTGTACATTGGGGTTAACCCGGTTAACCAATTAAAACGGTGTGGTAACATAGGCAACTTATTTCACACCTGTACTTTCAGTGTTAGCTAAGTTAACTTCTAATTTGATCAATAAATTTAAACATGTGAAACTTGTGATATTGATCTAATGTCTATCTAACTGGCGATGAATAATATAACTAATAACGCCATGGAATGCGGGGTGTGCTAACAGGACGTCGTTTTGGGGATTTTTGTGAGTTTCTCGACGCTGGTCGACTTTGCAGGATTTTTCTTTGATTCTCTTCAACAGTTTCCAATATCGTGACGACTTTCCCCATCATCGCCATTACGTTCTGCATCTTCTGAATATCCACCACTTTTTGCACTTCTTGCATCTCGTCACGCAGCTTCTTCTGATAATAACAATCATGATAACACATGTTATTACTTTTAGAACAATGTAGAAAGCTTGAACAAAGCTCAAAAAGCGTGAAGTTTTACTTTTACCTTAAAATACTTTTAGATGCAAATTGCGAGGCTGAATTAATTAATTATTTTATTAAACTACGGTGCATCGTCGAATATCAGGATATAATTATTGTTTATTGATATAATCTTACGTTCTGTATAGAAATATTTCAATAATGATTTAATTCATAAAACTTAAATGTTAAATTAGACTTACATTACGTATTAACATTGTAAACTTAATAAAGAGGGTGTAAATATCTTCTAATATACATGGTGTCACTGTGTTTATCTATAGTTCAACATCAACTTCAATAGAAATGATCGATTTGATTCTTTTAAACACACTCATTATTATTCGATAAGTTATTACTCTTATTAAATGTACTTTTAGTGCTTATTTCAATATCGACTAAATTTTAGTTTCAATTTTCACACTTACAATCAAATTTAAATATTTCTATTTTACTTATTGTTAAATGAATGCAGAATGTGGTTGATTTAGGTACGTGATACACATACACAGATTATTTAGTTCCTATAGTTGATATTGTTTTTGGTAAAGCTTGCTAAACGTCGACTTAAAATACATCTTTTTGTTTACTCGGTGAAAAAATAGATTTGCTGCTACTTGTTGCCAAACATCCATTATTGTGCAAACTATTTCGCAACACATTGAAATTTCCCAATTGGTACGAAGCTAATTTCATAACAAATTTAACAGATTCTCATTCAGTTCAAAATTTCATCGGTAATAAAAAGCTACGTTATTTGTTTCAGTAAATAATTAATATTAATTTGCAACATCAAATTTTAATGCCTATCGAATGTAATTGTTTAATGGAAAGGTTATATAGGTGTGGTGGAGCTATCAAAATGGCGGATTAGTTTTCCCTGTTGAGGTTCTCATCGGAAATCGGCTCCCTGCTGTCCGAGTGCTGAGAGTGCTGGGACGGCAACGAATTCTACGAGTTGTTCAAATTACAAAGCGTGATCATCGACAACAGAACGTAAATAAGAAAAAAAAACAATATGTTTATCATCCGCGGTACAGCTCAATCGATAAAATATGACCAAACATGATGTTACATAACCTTAAAAGTGATGAAAACAAGTGAAAAGCCTATGGTCTGCGACTAAATTTACTAGAATCAAACTTAGGAGATTGAAACATAACGAAATTAATATATTTCTCTGAATAATTTAAGGTTTGCTATCGTTGGTGACGAGACTTGCCTGTGATCCGCACATCGAATTGTTTTCGTTGGACATGGCGCCGGCTGACATTTGTCGTAGGTATTCTTTGTCGTCGAAAATCTTCTTTTCGCCGCCGCCTGGTCTATGCTTCACGTTGTCCAACGATCCGATTTTACTCTCGGCTTGGATTTCGATCTTTCTGTCGATAATCTGTAATATTTTCTGTGTTAGAAAATTGCTCAAACTGATTTTGTTTATAATTCCAAACAACATTTACAGCAGTTTACATTTTTACAGTTTGTACGCTCACAATTTGTGCGAAATAATTGTTGCACCTAAACAACGTATACAACGCGTGTTGCTTATTATTTTAGAAAGTTGAGTTGTGCCTAATTTTGCTTTCTTTTTTTGGTTTCTATGGGTACCTTTACAGTTTTTTCAGCCTCGTTGTGCTTCTCTTTAGCTGACTTAGTCACTTTCGTCACGTCGGAATGCAAAATTCCATTCTGATGTCATTTTGACAAAATTTTTGTATTAAATTTGTTTAGGTTTAATTTTAGTGTTAATAATATTACCTTGACATCACCACCACCTGCTACGTGTTGCATATTATCCTTGGATCCAACCTTTGACTTAGCTTTATCCTTAAAGTCCAACTTCACTGTTTCAATCTTCTTTTCACCGCCTTTTGGTTTATGGTTGGCATTTTCAAGAGAACCAATCTTGGACTTTGCATTCCATTGAAGTTTTTGGCTTAAAATCTTCAAAAACAATTAGTATTTTTATGATAGGTTATGTTGTTGTAACCTTTATATACTAACCTTTTTATCTCCACCGGTAGGAGTGTAATTTTCGTTCTTTGCACCGATTCTTGACTGCGCCTTAGAAACATCGATCTTTTTAGTTTCGATTTTAACATTGCCCCCGCCTGGTTTATGACTAGCGTTAGCTAGGGATCCAATTTTCGATTTCACTACCTTCAAGTTAGGAGAAGGTGCAGCACCGACTTGGATCTTATTCATTGGTAACTCTATTAACAAAAAAATTATATATTTTTTTAATTATTATGTTAGCCATGGTTTAATTTGTATAAAAATTACTTTTCCGTTCAGTAGGTCCTGGAGTACCAGGTTGACTGTCCGGACTCATCAGATGCGGTGATCTCGACCCGCGAGAAAACGATCTGTGTTTCGTGGGTGTAGCCCCACCCGACGGGCGGCTCCCATTTCGGCTTGATTTGCGTGGGGTGCGGTCACCATTTGTGGAGTGGTCCGCTCCCTGGGTGGACTCATCGACACCGCTGTCATTGTCACCTTCTGAAAGGTTACAGAACAATTACCACTTCATCCATGGTTTAATTCAAGAAAGAAATTATGCAAAACAGATATAGAACCAACTAAAACAACAAACAATAAGCTGTAGGTATTATATGTGAACCTTTTTTGTTTCTACTAGGTGTCCTCGCAGTGGAACCACCTCTTGTTGGTGTCTTCGGCACTCTTGGTGGTTTATTATCCGCATTAGATTTAGGTTTTTCTTCTAGTTTCTTGACTTCAATCACGCTTTCTGGTTGTGGACTTGGTGAGCTTGAGATTTTACTATCCAATGAGCTGTTCAGCTGTAAAGTGCTTGGTGGTGCATTATCAGTAACTTGTATTGGAGCAACCGGAGAAGTTTCAGACTTTGGTACGTTCTGAGCATTTTGTTGCGGTGGTACAATGGGTGTAGGGCTTGGATTCTGAGCTGGAGGTGGACTTGAAGTTACAGTCTGTGGTTGTTGCACTGGTGGTTGAACCTGAGGTTTAGGTGGAGCCACTACCGCAGGTGACATTTCTGGTGACGATATCTTTGGATTTTCTTTCTCTTCATGTCTTTCGTTTGATGGTCCCGTGTCGGACTCCAGCGTTGCGCTCCGATGCAACTCAGGAGGACCTAAGTTTCCTTCCTGACTGCGTTGAGTTGGCAAAGCACCAGCAAAAGACTGTTGTTGTGGTAGTCCTGGACCAGGTGGACGTTGTCTAATTGGTGGCCCTTGTACTCCTTGAGGTCCAGGTGGACCTGGTGGCCTGAAATTAGGCCTGACTGTTCCAGGTGGATTTACAGCCACAAATCTCTGTTGAGGTCTAAACAATGGTTGACCCGCCGGAGGTCCTTGTTGGTTTGGATTGGGTCCTTGACTTCCAGGTGGAGCAAATCTCTGTTGTTGGTTTTGTTGCAACTGTTGTTGTATCTGTTGTTGAAAATTCGGTGGTCTAAACTGTGGTGCCTGTCCAGGTCCTTGTCCTTGAAAAGGTCTAGGTTGACCTTGGAATTGTTGTGGTTGTGGCTGGGGACCACCAGGACCACCTTGGATACGACTATCGTTTCGTTGTAGTGGTGGTCTAAAGTTCTTCAATAACATCACATTTAAAAGAAAAATTAAAGGTTTCTTAAAAAGCGAGCTTGATACAAAAATAACCCGACATATCATTGTTATTTATTATTGAGTCATTTCGCTGTGAGTTATGGTGATTTGCTAAGTTGTATCGTTGGGAGAGTCGTTATGATACGTGCGTAGTGGAACAGGTATAACGGGGTGATATCGCCGAGTTTTCGTTCTTTTTCCCGCGAGAAAACGCGAGAAAAACGAAAAACATGTCGGCGCAAGGACGCCGGGGACATAGGACCGCGTCCAAAACTAGCACACCCCTCAACAGCAATTCAATCTAATCTAGAATATTTCAGAACTAACAAAAAATCATGAGCTACGACGACGAGCACACATCCTATTGATTTACGCTAACAGTTTTAATCACAAAATACTCGTAGTGAGGGTGAGCAAGGATTCGAATCGAATAAATGGTGCCCCAAATGGGGTACATTTATTGATAGACTTCTGAATGTCTAGCAAACATTAACCGAGTTTTTTTTAATAAACCAATCGATTTTATGCGTTTTATTTTGTTTCGTTCTGTTCTACTTGTCTTTGAACTCAAGTTTGTATTGCTATTTTCCAATTTTACTTTATAGCGTATTTTATTGCTGTCATCTTTCATATGACGTCCAAAGCAATAAATCTATTTAAAAATTTATGGATTTCAAATATACCTGACTGTAATTTTCATTAATATTCAATTGTGTTTTCCGACGATTTTCTATTATTATCCACAACTGTGTAATAATTTATATAGACGACTCTTCCGTGAGAATATTTATAAATTTTCTTCGTTTTTCTTTACTTACTTGATTGTTAGGAGTGTTTGGATTGTTAATCGGCGCTTTTTGCGCTTCCTTAAACGCCATGGTCAATTCACCAGTTGGGCCGTTCAGAATCGTATTGCTTTGCGGCTGATTCATTTTAAAACTTTAAAAGGAAAAGTTCAAGCAAGTCAATTTTTATTTGATTATTTCTTTAATTGCGTGCCCAAGTGTTGTCTAAATCAATTGCTCTTAATTTAATATTTCGTGAATTAATTGAATAATTGCGTTCATGTGACGAGTGTTAATTTGATGTACGTGAAGGAATGTTGGCGGAAAAGTTGAAAACTGCATGTGGCTTGAATATTATTGTGATTTATTGCACTTTTAATCTACTCCAACGAATCTACATCATGTAATCTAGTTTAGTAATTGCTTAATTCGTTTAGGCGCAAATTGTTGCTTTCCATGTTTGCCAAAAGCAAGTGGGATCAATCAACACGTCACCAACACGTGACAAACCTAGTGAATTTCTACATTTCTACCATCTGATATTTACGTGTAGATTAATTACAAGACGCAAAACAAAAACAAAACTTTTTGTAACGTTACAGTCAAGTTTATGTTGTTGTTCATTTCCGGTTGTATTTAATATATGCATGTGTGGGGAATCTAAGCTTTTACATTACAGAGAAAGTTCTGACATGAAGCTAGCGGGACGATCATAAAATGTCTGCAAAACTTACGCCAACAAGGTGCAAACAAAAGTGGAATATGTTCGGCGCGCGTAGATTGCAGATATGCAGGTGTGTGCTTTCTGGTTTATGTTGTAATATTCAAACTATCGATTTAACAAGAATCTCGGCGTAGGACGCGACGATAAAAACGTGATTCTACCCTGCTCAAAAGCGCATGTTACAACATGAAACTACGTCGTTGTACCATTCAACATTCGCTACCATTGAGTGCAAAACCGCAAACTTATTGCACCATCTTCAACACGATCATCGAGGAAAATTTTTAATGTTTGTGGTCACACAACGTGCGATCACATGCGTGTTGAGTTAATTTAGAAATTTTGATGGTAATCCTTTTGGAGACCAATATTTTTGTGGCTGTCAGTTAAATCTATTCAATTTTATTTTCTCATGTTATAGTTTGACCTGATTTTTAAACACGCAATGCGAAAACAGGTCAGAAAGTTAAAGAAAAACATGATTAAAACAAAAAAAATATATGATTTTTTGAAACAATCAATGCTTTATTCACACAAAAATAATAACGGGTGGAAAGTGCGTTGACATTTCAGTCATTGACCACAGTACAGAAATGGGGTTGCTATGAATTAATTCCTACGCATTTTCTTTCTCTAATATCCTTTGTTTTTCTATGTTTTTTTCTGTACAAGGGTTACGTTTGCTTAACCCCTACTTCTGGTTTTATTTATAGTTATCGAGAAACCGATATAAATAAATAATTAAGATTTTATTGATCTAGACATCTTAAAATGGAAATTTTGAGTAAATATTATTGTCTACAGTAGCAATTGGCGTCATATTATAAAATTTACATAAATTTTGTTTTTGTTTTGTTAAAATTATTGGAAATACTTTATTTAACAGTTTAATTAATCTGATATTTTGTGTATTTGCATAAATATGCAATGAACAACAACCAAAACGAAACCACGTCGCGTGAACTAACGTAATCTACGAGAACATGAAATTATGAACTGAAGCCGAAGCTAAAGCGCGAATAATCCAATCAATTAATTGACTTTTCACAAACTATAGATACTTTATAGATACTTAACTACGTGTTTCAAAAATACTTTGTTTTATGCACTAAATACGTCAATAACTTGATGATGATTGATGGCATATAATGAAATAATTACCTGTTTTTTGTGTTAAACACGTTTCGTAAAGATAGATAGCTTTGTAAGGTTGTGTTTCACGTGTAGATGTAGCAAACACCCCAAAAATGCGCCCGACACCGAGTAGTTTAATATGCGTCTTCAACTAGTCATCACTCGGACGCAGTTTCGCCACGCACCGCATACCTTTTGCACCGAGTATTTTTCGGATGTTTATTTGCGTCGTTTATTTGCGGTGCGAACGCCGGTGCCTCTGTGCGACTTGTGCGCGTCGCGACGCCGGTGCGAGAGATTCTAGAGTCTAGGTGGTTGCCCAATACATAGAATGTTCGCGAGAGGAAGCGAGAAAGGCGCGGCGCGGACACAGAGCGCCGTCGCGCCGCCGCCGCCGCCTCCACCGAGTGAAAGTGCGTTCGCGTTGGCATCGATCAGCTCGGCCACTGCGACCGGCAACCGTTCACCACCGTCGATTCTTTGGGGTTTCATAATGTAGTTTTTTTGAAGTAAATATAAGACAAACATGCTTTTTTACAATAAATCAAATTATTTCTATAAATTTCTTGCATACATTAAAATATTAATACATTTAATAATTTTTTTATTAAAACACTCAGTATAACATAATTATATTTCCATTATTTTCTTAATTTATCTAATTTCGAACCGAATCTAACTCATTTAGTCAATTATTTTTTGATATTAGATACGTTCAACTTTATATTGCCGAAGGATAAGTAGATATTGAAGAACGAAAATGATGTTTATGTAAAACATGGGATAGTCTTGTTTCCTACTCTGCTGATTAACTTGATTAAGTAAGGCACTCGAGTAAAACAAAACGGTTGAATAGACCATAAATAACCGGATGATTCTTTAAACATTATGAATGGTTCAATGAATAAATGAATGAATGTTTTGCTTCATTGAGTATAAACAATATCATTGACTTTTATAATAATACCTATAAGTAAATATTAATATTTAAAACATATTATATCTTCTACTGATTTTTTTTTTATAAAAAACATCAAAATGTGAATTTTTTTACAAATCGTATCATAATTCTGCAAAAAAAACTTATTTTTAACTGCAGTTTCTAATCATTTTCAGATTAACTTGATAGAAAGTGATTACTTTAATTGGACACGCATGGAAAGTGCATTTTTTATATACTTCTATTGCACTTAAATCACTTTTTCTAATTCTCCAGCTAGATAAACTGCATTTTGTACCTATATTTTTACATTTTGTTATGACACAACTCCATACTTGTTAATTAACGTACATACAAGTTTAATATGATGTGCACTGAGTCCTGAGTTCACTCCGCAACAGTAGAAACAATTATCTAATCGTCACAAATTGCGCCCAATGCCGTGCCATTCAACATCGAGCAGTTAATATTTAATATTCCTAGGTATGATACAACAATTACATCAACAAATATACAACATACTATAAATCAATTGAATTTTGAACCTTAAATTCCACAAAAAATCTGTGCCTATATCTATAAGATATTTATCATTTTTAAAGCAAATAAATAAACAATTATCACCGAAAAAAATTCTGTGAAGAGGAAAGATTTGATTTGTATACATTTGAAGTGTTTTATTTACATTAGACTTAAAATCATCTTGAGTATCTATAATCGCACTCAAGTGCACATTGATAATATTTATCACGTTGGGAAAATTTGCAACTACGTGAGATGAGTTCTAGATTTTATTAGATATGATGTTTGCGTAAATTATTCACAAATGTAAATTGGGAATTATTGCAATGGAGATGAGATCATATGTTGCTTGTTCGCTAACGTGGGTGGAATAAAACATTTTATTTTCGTGTTTATAACAATTATTAACATTTCTACAATTTAAATCTAGTTAAAAGTTCACAATATTTAAATGAACTATAAAAATATATAAAATCGATAATTTCGTGAAAATAGTGAAAATTTAAATTTTTGTTTACCTGTTGTGTGTGATGTTGAAGAAAACGTCTCCTGTTGCTTGCCACTTTGGTGTGCAGTTGACGCCGACATGTTTTTGTTATCCGTTATCACAATATCACGCACAATACAAGTTTTTAATCAAGAAAGTTGTTTACACGCTGTTTTCCGCAGTGAATAGTTATATTAATACATAGTTTATTAGGATGCTGTGTTATGTTATGTCCTCTCTACTTCTCTCTGATCGTATGGATGTTGCTGTTGTGTCAGCAGTGATGCTTCCCACTCTCCAACTGCTTTTCCTTCCTTCACCGATCGTTACACGCTTATTAAATATTAATTGTTTACACAAAACTACCGCGGAAAATTGAACACACACTCGAATTCATCAAGTGTTACCACTGCTTTTGTTTTGTTGTGATGATGGCGGAGCGGGTCAATGAGATGAGTGCGAAATGCAAACTGCGCACTCGAAGGGTGGAAACTTCTATAATCGTGGGTGAATTGAGCCTGCGCCGCTCCAACAGGATCTGTGATGCTGGATGTGAAAAATAGAGGGGGTGATTGATATAATGCAATGCTTTTGTTAGAACTTTTTCAAAGAATATTTTATTTGCTGTTGAGTTAGTTAATTGTTGTTTTAATCGAGTTTTATTCTCCGTGAAATGTTAGATATACAGGTATAACAGGTGTGCAAAGTTGAGTTGAGTTTTCATTTTAGTCGAGACACGGTGACTTGCAGAACCTTTGACTTTTTGGAGAATTTTGGTGAATGTTTATGATCTACTTGGTGACTTCGCACATTCCAGCCAAGAATGCTGAGAATAAAATTAATTTTGTTTAATATAGTTGTATTGTGGGTAATTTTTTAATACTTACGAACGTATTCGATGTTTCCATCATCATCTTCTTCACCCATGTGGTCTTCAAATACTTCATCCACCTGTGCTTCGGTGAGTTTCTCGCCGAGGGCGAGCAAAAAATTAGACAATTCACCGAGAGGCATCCAGCCGTTTTCCAATTTGTCGGATAATTTTAGCAATTCAATGAAATCTTCATAACAACCCATATCTTTGACTTCTTTCTTCATCGCCGAGTATATTTTGAGTACTTCATCGCATGTCATGAATTTTTCGCCTGTTAATCAAAACAAAACTTAGAATTTTTTTTTATTCTTATATAAAAAAAGTAATTTTTTACCTTCTTTTTTGGTGTAACCTACAGCTTCTAGTTTCTCCAAACTAGGGTTGAGATTGAGGGCGTAGATAACTTTCGGCAGCTTGGATGCATCCAATTTGTTTGTATCGGCTTCATAGATATTGAAGACGAATTTTGCGTTCTCGACTTCAGACGGTCTCAGACCTTCAACTCTGTCTGCCTACGATTTATGCTAATTGTTTAAGCAAATAATGTTTAAAATTTATTTTATATTTACCTGTTTGGACATTTTTTATTAATAATATGTTTTAGGATAATAAAAAAGTTAGAGCACCAAATGTGCAGCAATCAGCGAAAGCGCAGTGGATGGGCTAATTAATTAATTAATCACGTCCGCATCGACCGACACTTGCCAATTGAACTAGAGCTATAATTACAATCGTCATCGGTTTTATATTAAGATCGATCGGAAGATTCAAATGCCTTCGGAGTAATTGCTAGTGAGGAGGGGACAATGCGACTTAATTAGATTGTTCTGCGCATTACTTCAGAGCACTGATTGATGAAACCGCCTTTATATTATATTGGTTTCTTCATTTGGATGATTAAAAAAGTTAAATTGGCCCAACGACTCCTTTTCTTCTCACTACATCTTCTCCCATATAAATTTTCCAGGGCCGGTCTTCACCTAAACCCTCTTTTTGCGAGTTCTTTAGCACCTATTTAACTTAGTTAATTTCAATGGGTTCATCATGCAATTATCTTTGACATTTTTAAAGATACTTTAATAAGAAGAAAACAGTCAAATAAATTCAGAGAGTATTGGGTCATAGTTAAAAAAAAAATCAATTTTCCATTTTTTGTACGCATTTACTTTTTGAAAGCTAAAAATATTTTTGGAATGGAAGATTTAAAGCATTGTTTCAAAAATATGTCGTCGTTTATGTGCGTTATATCGTAAAACAAAAATAGATTAAAAAAAGTGGAAGCATGTATGATGACTAATTCCTAACACAATAAAGGCGGAGACAAAAAAAAACGCTTAGAAATTAATTTGGTGCGTTTGTACAATTGAAAATTTATATTTATTTTTGAAATATATTTCAATATGCAGAAATTAAACAAAATAATAGTACCTCCTTAACATAAATTATTTTTATTTATTAATTATTAAATAATTTACATTTGGTTTTGCTTCGGATTACATCTATATATAAATAAACATATCAGAAACAAAAGCGCAGAGTGAAAACAAAAACAAATTAATGTTGCGACCAGTTGTGCGGTCCTGTGGGCCCCGTTGTGGTGAAGTGTGACACGTTTGTAGTTGTTATTTATCGATTCCCATGTTTGATTATGATGTCCCAAAATGTTTTGATCTCTTGACGTTGGATTGCTGTAATCCCACACACATAAACAAATTAATACCAACATAAGCACAGATTTTAAGCGTACGAAATTAAGCAACACAAGCAAATAAAGCATTAGTTGTTGATGACTTCGGCTTTTTGAAGTTTCATCCTGGCGATTGAATAGTTTGCTGCATCAGGCGTTGATTGTACTTACACAAAATGGTAAAAAATTGCTTTATTGTTCAAAAAAGAAAGTATCTAGCTTGGATCCCATCTTACGCCATCATCTTCTTGAGGAAGGCTATAAAAGACAAGTGTGATCTACATAGTGGACTAAACTAGGTCTAATTATTGTGCATGTTGCGTGCAAATTGAAATATTTTTAAAATTGTTTGAAAAAAATTATACTTACGTTCGTATGGGATGAAACCTTCTTCGTCTTCCTTGTCCATGCAGTCAGCAAGGACCTCATCAACCTGGAAGTCTTCCAGACGCTCGCCCAAGGAGAGGAGGGTGTGTGCCAACTCAGCGGCCATCATGGTGCCATTTTCCTCCTTGTCGTACAGCTTCAAGCATTCAAGGAAGTCCTCGAAGCAGCCGCAGTCCTTGTCCTTCTTGACCTGGGCGAAGATTGGCAGGAATTCATCAAGCTTGAACTTCTTTTCGTCTGCAAAACCACAAAAAATTAAATTAAAAAAAAATAATTAAAAATTTAATAAAAACGCACTCTTCTTCTTGGTGCCACCCAACTTCTCAACGGCAGCAACGGTGGGGTTGAGGTTCAAGGCGCGGAGGGCATCACCCAGCTGGAAAGCATCGATGGCACCGCTGCCGTCAGTGTCGAAGATGTCGAAGACAAACTTCGCCCCTAAAAATAAACGCGCGTATTAAATTTCACAATCCGTGTTACATTTAAGTATATATTATATATATTATATAATATATTTTAAGTATTACAGTAGCACAGATTCAGTTGCCTAAGCGGTGTGTGATTTAAAAATAGCTCCGCGCACTGTGTTCTCGTGGCACTAATTTCACTGCGTCCGTTTTGGTGCGGAGTTATTTTTAATTTTTCCGAGCGCGCGCGCACTGCGCGGTGTTATTATTACGCCCGCTCGTCGGTTATGCGATCGCCGCGGCCATAAATGATGAAAATCGGCGAGAATCCCAAACGTTTCCCGACTCACGGACACGCCTTATAAGCCCAGAGACTATTTTTATCACTGATATTTAATTAAACAATAGAAGTCTCAAAAGTTTTTAAGTTTTAGTCGAAAAATGCTTTGAAATTTTGATTTAATTTCAATTAGTGTTAAAGTTACTTAATTTAAGTAAAAACTTACTCTCAACATCACGAGCGGGAAGATCAGCCTGAAAACGTTAAAAAAATTGTTTAAACTTAATTATTTCAAGTTAAAAATTTTGTTTTTTAAAATTTTTTATAATGTTATTTATTAAACTTACCATTGCGTGTGTGTTCTTGCAGTTGAAGAATGAGAAAACGAAATGAACGTGCCTTCTAGCGACTTTGACCAGAAGTGGGGCTCCGAGTTTCCCTCATCGTCGCTTTTATACGACCAGATGGCGCTGAGGTGCAGCGGCGTGCCCGAAATTCCCGTAAAATTTCACTCAAACTCTAACTTTGGCCACGAAAATTATGCCCACACCGCTCTGCGGCTCTCCCCTCTATTCCCTATTTTGCGATATCGGACCGCAGCGAAATGTAAATATATCTGCGTTCCTCTTAGTCATACGGAACAGTCAAACACCTACAAATACACAAGGAATACGAAAAAATGTGTGTCACGAAATTGAGACCTTCAATAACCTTCGCGCCGAGATTGAAGTATGACGAAAGTGTGTATTTTATACAAAAGCAGTGTATAAAATTGTATAAAGTTTATAATCAACTAATTGCAGCCGGTATTGCTTGCCTCCTCGACGTGGTTGATGCAGCCCTTAACATTCCTACGTGGCATTCGAAAATGACAAAACCTGAAGCTGCTGAACCATCGCTTTTTCTTGGTGCTTACACTCAATAGATTGCCGATTTTGTTAAGCGTTGAACTCTTGCTGTCTTTCGCTTTCTTTTCATCTCCTTTACCACCAAGAGAATTCCCTGCTGAGGCGTCCTCGGTTGCCAAATCAATGCTTTCTAAATGAGATGAATCCTGTGGTTTCAAAAGCAGTTCACTTTCATCGTCATCATAAGGCAATGGAAAGGTTTCCGGATACATCGGATCCGACAACTTGGTTGGCTGTTCCAGTTCTATAACCTGTATAACATGTTCATTAGCTTCCTCCCATTCATCTTGTTTACGCCGTTGTTCTTCATTCAAGATATTGGTAATAGCCTTGGTGGAATTCATAACAAGATCAGTAAGACGCGTCTTTTTCTCAACTACTTTCGAAGGTCTATGGAGGAATGATGGTGGGTACTCCTTGTCAATTGGTGGGCTGTCCCCCACTCCAAGATTCTTACTATTGTCGATGCTCATCATTTCGGTGAGGATACGCTTCATCTGTTGGTCCATCGCAGACGGGGTCTTAACTTGCTCAACGTTAATTTTGCTCAGACCATCAATGATAGATTCCAGCTTTATGGGATTAATGGGTTCATCCTCATCTATAATATTCATCTTGTTTTTCTTATCGCCAGCTTCAGCGATGTCCATGGCTGTTTCCAAGATGTCGTTGAGGATGTCATTAGCCATGTGTTTTTCAGCACTGGGTGTGAGCATCCCCTCAGTAGGAATACCTTCTTGGTAGGTGGTCACATCATCAAGATCGGGGCTTTCAATTGAAGCAGTCATTTCTTTCATGGGAATGGCTTGAGATACGTTAGGTGATAACATTTTTTGCAATTTCTGCAAAATTGTATTTTTTTTGTAAAGTTTGCTGCAATCGACAGGGAGATAAATTGTGTAAAAATGACAGTGATGTATTTTGACGAATGAATTTTTAAATCACGGTGTGCTGAGGTTGCACCCGTCAAATCTTAACAATTTTTAGAAAATTGACATTTACTAGACGCAAATGACACATTATTTTGATGTCTTTCATTAATATCTATTAAAAATTTTCAATAAATTGCAAAAATATCATATTTCAACTTTCATTCCATCAAAACCTAAATAATTTACAAATTTATGGTGGTAATATGTGTGTAGTATGAACGAACGACATGCGCCAGTTAAGAATCCAAATATCCGTGTGAATAATCACCCTGTATGCCCAAGAAGTTATAGTGTAAACGCAAAACCTAATTCCGCCGTCAAAACACGCCAAATTCACAAGTATAAATCATTTAACAACGCATCGTTCCATAAAACTAATGCGGAAACAACACATAACTCTGTTGAAGTTCATAACTTATGGGAAGGTGTCCACTATCAGCGTCGACATGTTCCTGAAGAAGCTATGCACCGAGGCGCATGCGTCGATGAAGAAAGTGCGGGTTTGTCGTTGGAATTAGAAATCGACGAGTCCATCAAGAACCTGCTACGTCAAGGAAGCCTTGATAAACTGGATAAAAACTCCAATAAATACCTTGATGTTACTTTTATTCAGCAACCCACCTCACCGACTCCAGTCCAAGCTACAGTTTCACTTGGAATGGATGAGGTATCTCAACTTATTGATATGGTCCACGCGAAAAACAACAAACCAACCAATAAAACTGATAAATTGAGTACTAATCCCGTGAGCAGTGAAGTATTGCAGAATTATTCAACAGATTATACCAGTGATTATTCAGATGGTTTATATTCCAAAGGCATTGTCCCACCAAAAAGCCAA
Source organism: Dalotia coriaria (assembly GCF_025399875.1). Taxonomy (NCBI): domain Eukaryota; kingdom Metazoa; phylum Arthropoda; class Insecta; order Coleoptera; family Staphylinidae; genus Dalotia; species Dalotia coriaria. Next base: position 4,222,635 of record NW_027045446.1, read on the forward strand.
CAAATTTATACAACCCCACAGACTTTTAATGATATAAGATCGAAGCTACCATGTATGGTTCATAGTCAGGCTGGTAATGAAAATTACGATAAACCAACTCCTTGTTTGTGTCAACATTGTGGTATGGTGGGTGTTTTGGTAGAGTCCCAGAAAAGACCTGCGATTCCACACAGTCCAAATCCTAAATTTGCGAATACGAATGGTGCGAAGAATGCACCGCAGACGCATTCATCACGTGTTCCCAAGAAAGTTGTTGACTTGAGAGCGAAATCCAAAAGTGAAACAAACCTGATATTATTAAAGGAGCTTACTGCAAAGATAACCTCACTTGAGGATAGACTCAATGAACACGAGGAGAAAACCGTGAAGAAAGACTACTTTAAATTTGTCATTCATAAACTTCTCACACAGTACTCGAATAAGATTAATGAACTTAGAACGACTGCTTATTATTCCAACAAGCAAAATGTCAACATGGCGACTCAATATTGTCGAAAAAGTGCTGATAAAAGTGATAGAAGTGAAAGATCTGAAAAGGAACCTAGTCGTTTTTATCCTGTTAAAGTACCCAATGAAAATCGAATGAATGTTAAGTCTTCATCAGAAGAAGTATCTTCAGAGAGGTATTATAAGAGACCAACGTATAAGTCCAAAGTACCTAAACGTACAACTAATACCTCCTTCACACGAAGTGACCATCCTAAGGCAGGAACTCATGTTAGCACCAATGTGAAGACTATGTTTATGACGAATGACCAAAACTCCAATCGCTTACCGCAACCACAAGAGAATCTAAGTGCGCATGCGATCAAAAACCTATGCGGTATTGTTTATAATAAATACTGTGATATTGCAAAGCAAAACGAGGCAGGAAACCGAGAAAGGGTCGTGCCGGAGAAGTTGAAACCAGCTGGGCCAAGCACGGGTCAAATGTCCAAGGCTCAGCCCGCTGGGCCCGCTCGAAATAGAAAAGAAGCCCAGAGCACGAAACGCATGAACGTCGCGTACGTCTCGCCGGCGCTCGAAACTTGGCACGACGAATCGGAGCAGGAATGCGTCGCTGCTAAAAATATCCGCGAGCATGAGCAGAAACGCGAGCAGCAGCAGCTTCGTAATAATAGCGGACATGCGTTCGAAGCTCGAAATAAAACAAAGCATTCCGTCGAAGGTAAAGCTCACAGTAGTAATCTTTACAACATCTATGCTAGACAACCAACATTACAATATTTTCCTCTTTTTTGCTTTAGAGAAAGTCAAGTATTTGAAATACTTGGCAAAGCGTAAAAACGTGGATGAATCGGAATTGTGGTCAAATATATTGAACCAAGCAAGGAAACATATCCGGTCTAACGAGGATACTGTTTCCATTCAATTACCCAGTCTTCCTCATGGACCGGATATGTCCGAGTTGGAGTTGACTCTATCGAAACTAAAGGTGATTGTGAAGACGTCTCGTCAACAACGGACGAAACAACCTGTAGAACTCGACTGTTGTTCTTCCAGTGAACGTTTGAATCCGTTCTTTACCATAGCTGAACGCAAACGGAAACCTTCCGCTCCTACGTCTTACTTTGTCGAAGATGAACCACACCGGCAATTTGTCGCGCGATAATACACTTTTCACAATGTGTCTCTATAAGTAATTAAAATTATTTTTCAACGCCTGCATTTTAACAATATATTTTATTCAAAAGGTACAAAAAAAGTGATGGTAAGTTGAGTGTTTGCATGGTTTTTTGGACATTATTTAAATTACTTCTTAGATTTACTAGTTCTTGTATTACCCGTTTGACCCGTCTGACCCGTTTGACCCGTATGAACCGTATGAGTGTCAGCAGCACGTGTACGATTTGATGAGCTTACGATTTGCCGGAATGCAAGCCCGGAAATTTTATGAAACGCTTCCTGTTGCTGCTCCCCGAAGCGATGTGTGCCCATCTTTGTTCTCACTGACCGCAACAAACACTGCTGCAAGTTCTCGAATTCTTCCGGTCGAATGTTTAACCTCGCATGTGAATTACCCAATTTTGTAATGTCCCTCTTCAGCGCGGCCTTATCACGCAGATTTCTCGCCCACTTATTCATCTCTCGCATGAAAGCTTGCGCGTGCCCTTCGAATTGATCATCATTGGGTCCACTAAACGGAAAGTAGTTGGCCATCAACGGGAAGTCCGTAAAGATGACATTGAAAAGGGCATTTCCATAACCGGCCAGGTCCTGACTGATCGTCCCCCAGATGTCCAGAAATGTTTGTTTCTCACCTTCGGTAATGCTTTCATACTGGCCCATGTTTTAAAGCAATGTTTTTAACTTACAAATTTATTGTCATTGTTTTGATTGTGACAAAACTGTCGGATGTCAGAATTAAAATAAGACTACACCTCGCTTTGTCCGTTCCCTATCAGATGCATGGAGGATGTCACTCATTGCCAGCCCAAGTAATTTATCGATAACTTTTTGATCCGCTTCGTTACAATGTCGTGGTCCAATCCTTTTGTGCATCGACTTGATGAAGGAGAAACGCATGCGTGCATACTGTTCGTTCTCAATGTTGCGCTTCGCATGACTTGCACCGAGTACTTCAAAGTCTGTCTTCAACTGTTCAGGATTATCCAATAGTTTCATCCACATGCGTATGTGATGTATAAACTTGTGCGTATGCAATTCGAATTTTTCATCGCTTGGTCCAGCGAATGGGAAATAGTTAGCCATGGTTGGGTATTTCGTAAACAGAAATGTAAAAAACGCGCGACTGAATTCTCCCATATCTGATTCGATGATGGACCATAATCTTCGCATAGTGGCTTTGTCCTCTTCAGTAACGCTTTGGTATTGGCCCATTTTATAAACTCACAAATAAATCGATTAGTACTGGCATGTGTCAAAAGCGATTTTAGCTTATTTTAGAATTACCGACTGTGATTATGAAAAGTATGGTTAATTTTGTTGAATATCTTGGATGGTATATAATTTCAGTTGAATTGCTAGTCATAATCGATCTGGTCACCGAATACAATGTTAGTCTAATAATCTAGTTTTGTGCTTTAAGATGTCGAGAATTTCGAACAATAAATTTGAACCAGCTAATATTCTAAAATTTACTAATGTCTGTTTACGTTTTATTGGATTACATCCGCACCAGAATCGCATAATTCGCAAAATTTTATCGTCTTTCGCTATTGTTTCGTTATTTTTGAATTTTTTAATTGGTTTCCTTGAAGTACTGCTTAACTGGGAAGGAGTTGATACTCTAATAAAAATTAGGTATTTACCATCAAATTTTATAGTAAGTTTCATAAAAAAATAAACGTTTTTAATATTTAAAAAAATTTATTTTAGTTTTTCGTTAAGTTTACTTTAATGTATGTAATGAAGAAACGGCTCTATCTAATTCTCGAAGAACTGAAAAATTCTGGCCGCTTGGAAAATTTGATACCAAAAACCTAGAAGATGCAGAAGAAACATTTCGTTTCTCATTTAAATTCGTCGTGATTTTCTTCTCTTTTGTGTTTGTAAATACTTTGATAGTTATGGCGGTGATTCTTATTGCTGATGACAACGTGTTGCTTTACGACGGATATGATTTGTGTGATTATGAAACCAATATTATGTGCTATCGTATTGTTTTGTACTGGCAGTTTTCCTTGCTTTTGTTACAAGGGCTGCCGACTGCTTTCGCGTTTGATTTTATTTTTGTCACATGTGTAACATATGTTTTCGCTGGAAGTCAACAACTTGCGACTGCTTTCCAACAATATTTTTTATTAATTCAACCGGAAAATGATGAATTGATGAAATTGAGAAAAAATAATTTAAAGGAAATAATTGATCAACATAATATGATCATGAAGTAATATTAAATACGCATTATTTTTGGCTGTAAAATTAATTAACGTTTATTTTTTTCTTAAAGTTTTGTTAAAAAAGTGAACAGTTTCTGTTCGATGATTCTTCTCATTCAATTTTGGAGCTCATTGGGTTCGCTGACGTTTTGTCTTTACATGGTAACGGCAAACGGGTAAATAATTTAAAAATACACCATTAATTATTATTAATTATTTGTGTTTATTTGTAGAATTCCGCCAAAAACTGATAATTTGACTTATGTTATGACTTACATGACTTTTGCTTCAGAATTATTACTTTTCTGCTTGGGCGGAGCATTAGCTCACAACAAAGTAATCGTTTTGTTTATATTATATTTATAGTTTAATATCATATTTTCTTAACTAAAACTTTTATTATAGTTGCAAAGTGTCGCCGATACAGCATTTGAGGTTGACTGGTATTTGACAGGCCAGACAAAATTACGTAAAGATCTTTCTTTTGTAATTCAACGGTCTCAACACGTAAAAAGTTTTCGAGTTGGAAACATGACTAATTTGAATTTAATATTATTCGTGAATGTAAGTGAACAAATATTTCTCATCTTATAATCACAATAATCACGCATTTTTCAGGTTCTCAAAAACTCTGTCTCGATGTATACTTTAATTAATCAATTATCATAATATTTGGAAAAATAAAATCAGATAATGTTATTAAACAATATTCAATAAAAAGAAATTTCTAGTCCTTAATAAAATTAATGCGTCATTTGTATTCCCTGACTCAAAGTAATTCAACTTTGAATATATCATGTGATGCTCTAATATTTTATCATAGAAATATTTCAAATGCTTTTAATGGCAAGTAAATCTCAGGCCTGAAGTATTTTCATGATCAATATTTTTAATAGAACAATTAAATCGAAAGTTGCACTCACTATCAGTACTCAAGTCATTTCCTTTTTCTTAATTAAATTTATCTCTTAAAGTGATAGCAAATAAATAACGGAATATCTGTTTGATGATTCAAATGGACAAAGTAAATACTTTGATCTTTATCTATATAATGTAATTACCCGTCAGCCAACCCAGCCAAATGTACTTATCTGTTTTAAAAAATGTATTTATCAATGAAGTACCTACGTATTTATTACACTCAAACGATGCATTCTTTGATTTTTTGAGTCATAACGTATGATATCACCGATATAATCATTATGCAAAATTTAATCATTTATTTAGGTTGAAAAAATGAGTAAAATCCATATCATGCGATAATCATATACGTGTGCTACAATTAGAAAAAGTACATAATTTGGATCGATCATTGAAACACGTGTATTCTAGAAACTCAACTTTATCTTCATTATAAGATACTATCTTGTAACAAGATGTCGAATAAAATTACTGCATCCGACCGCTTTGAACCCGCAAAAATTCTTAAATTATCAAATGTTTTTTTACGTGTTGTTGGTATATTGCCTGGTCATAATGATATCTTGAGTAAAATATTATCTACATTTGCAATTACATCTGTTTTATTCAATGTTATTCTTGGTTTTATCGAGATTTTTCTTAACTTTGACGGAGTTAATACAATGTTGAAACTGGAATATTTACCTTCAAGTATTGTCGTGAGCAATTTAATACTTGTATCTGGATCTGTTTCTACATAATACTATATTTCAGGTTTTAGCAAAAATAGTAACGATATTACTTATGCAAAAAACAGTCAAACAAATTTTTGACGAATTCCAACACTTTTGGCCACCACAAAAGTTTACTTCTGCGAATGCAGCAAAAGCTGAAGAAGGTTTTCGATTTGCTTATATATGCGGTATGATATTTGCTGTGTTTGTAGGGCTATCTTGTGTTCTATTGGCGTTTGTCGTCTATACTTCTGATACGAACATTGTGATATACCGAGGCTACGACATATGCGATTATCAAACAAATTTGCTCTGTTATCGTATAATGTTGTACTGGAACATTTGTACTTTGTTTGGTCATGTATTACCGATTGCATACGCTTTCGACTTTTTTTTTCTTGCCTGTATAACATACGTGTACGTTGGAAGTGAACAACTTGCGAATGGTTTCAAACATCTCTCTTTGGAAGTTCACCCGGAAAATGATGTTTTAATGCAATTGAGGAAGGACAACTTGAAAGAAATTGTTGATCAACATAATATGATTTTAAAGTAATCAAATAAGCTTTGCGGACAACATTTGACTTTTGTGTAATAAATTAATTCTTGAACTTTTATTCATCAAAAAATTACAAATATTGAATGATAAAAATTTCAAATTCACGAATCAGATGTTGTCTTCTTAAGCCTGCATAGCCTCATATTTTAAATTTAACTAATAATTTTCTATTTTACCTCAGATTTGTGAAATTGGTAAATAAATTGTGTTCGATCATTCTTCTCGTCCAATTCTGGTGCTCATTGGGGTCGCTGACGTTTTCCCTCTACATGTCAACTGTAGATGGGTAATTCAAACAATTATAAGTTCAACAACTTGAATATTTATCATCATTATCAATATCTGTTATAGAATTCCACCTGATTATGACCACTTGCATTATGTTATGCTTTACATGTCATTCGCTTCAGAAGTACTTATTTTCTGCGTTGGTGGAACAATATCTCACGATAAAGTACACTTAACTGAATAACAAATACTTTACATAGTAAATCATTTTATTTTAGTTGGAAAGTGTCGCAAACGATGCGTTCGAAGTCGAGTGGTACTTAACAGGGCAATCACAACTACGCAAAGATCTTTGTTTTATCATCCAAAGATCTCAGAATATAAGAACTCTCCGGGTGGGAAACTTGTCAAATTTAAATTTGGTTTTATTTGTCTCGGTAGGTTTCTTCTACGGAATTATATTTATGTTTATAGAACTAATACTTTTTCTTTGTAGATTCTCAAAACATCAGCTTCGATGTATACTTTAATTAATCAGTTATCCCCATAAATGTTCAAATAAATAAATATAGCTATGTCTCACATATCTTTTTGTATGTCTTTTAATAATAGTTTGGGTACATTCTTACTGTTATATTACATATTCATCATATAAAATTTTACGCCAAGCCTGCTATCCGATTGGTATATAAAATTATTTACTCTTCTTGAAAACAATGAATTTTTTATTACTAAATATCACAATGTGCAAAATATTTTGACCAAATTACTACGCATTTATTTCACTTGTTGGTATATGAATTGCACTGTTTTCTAATCTTACTATGTAATGTAATATTTATTGCATAAATGCGCAACTGAACAACGATTTTGAAACGATCCAAAGTTTAATAATTTATTTAAGATGATAATACAGGTAAATGCTTGATAATCACATACGTGTGCTACAATTATAAAAAGTACTAATTTGAATAAATTCAACAATGATGAACACGTGCCTACTAAAATATCAACATTCTCTTCATTTTCAGATATCATTCTGTTATAAGATGTCTAATAAAATGACTGCATCCGATACTTTTGAACCTACTAAAATATTAAAATTAGCAAATGTTTTCTTGCGTATTGTTGGTTTGTTGCCTGGTCAGAATCACATTAAGAGTAAAATATTATCTACATTTGCAATTACATCTATGTGTTTCAATGTTATCGTTGGTTTACTCGAGATTGTTCTTAACTTTGATGGAATTAACACAATGATGAAACTCGAATATTTAACTGCAAATTTTGTGGTGAGTAATATACTCGTAATACTTGATCTGTATCTATAAAATATCTTACTCTAGGTTTTAGCAAAAATAGGAATAATACTAGTTATGCAGAAAACAGTCAAACAAATCTTTGACGAATTCAAACATTTTTGGTCACCGAAAAAGTTTACTTCTACTAACGCCGCAAAAGCTGATGAAGTTTTTCAATTTGCGTATTTATTCGCCATGGTATTCGCTATTTTTGTAGCGATTTCTTGTGTTTTAATGGCATTTGTCGTCTATACTTCTGATACAAACGTAGTGATATACAAAGGATACGATTTATGCGATTATCAAACGAATTTGCTTTGTTATCGTTTAATGTTGTATTGGCAAACATATTCGTTGTTTTGTCATGCATTACCGATCGCTTACGCTTTCGATTTTTTCTTTTTAACCTGCATAACCTACGTTTACGTTGGAAGTGAACAGCTTACGAATGGTTTCAAGCACTTCTTTCTAGAAGTTCATCCGGAAAATGATGTTTTAATGCAATTGAGGAAAGACAACCTGAAAGAAATTGTCGATCAACATAATATGATCATAAAGTAAAACATTGAATATATTTATTATTAGAATAACGTTTGCGGACAACATTTGACTTTTGTATAGTAGTAGTAAATTAATTTTTGAAAATCAGAAAATCATGAAAAACATTAAGAAAAAGTCGCAAATGTAAGAGTTACATGTTTGTCCTCTTCAGCCTACAATACATCAAAGGTAAATTTTTGCTAATAGTTTACTATTTTGCCTCAGTTATATCAAATTGGTAAATAATTTGTGTTCTATCATTCTTCTCGTCCAATTTTGGTGCTCATTGATATCGCTGACTTTTTGCCTCTATATGTCAACTGTAGATGGGTAATACACAAACTTAAAAAATCAACCACTTTAATAATTATCATCATTATCAATATCTGTTATAGAATTCCACCTGATTATGAGCTACGTTATGCTTTACATGTCATTCGCTACAGAAATACTTCTTTTCTGTGTTGGTGGGACAATATCTCACGATAAAGTACACTTGATTAAATAAAAAAAATACTTTTAAATTGTAAATGATTTTATTTTAGTTGGAAAGTGTAGGAAACGATGCGTATGAAGTCGACTGGTAATTAACAGAACAATCACAACTACGCAAAGATCTTTGTTTCATTATTCAAAGATCTCAGCATATAAAAACTCTTCGAGTTGGAAACTTGTCTAATTTAAATTTGGTTTTATTTGTAACGGTAGGTTTTTACGGAGAAATTATATTCATGTTTATAAAACTGATACGTCTTTCTAGATTCTCAAAACATCAGTATCAATGTATACTTTAATTAATCACTTATTTACGTCGTAAATGTTCAAACTAATAAATATTATTATATCTAACATATTTACTTGTAAACCTTTTAAAAATAGTTTGGGTCTATTTTTATTTTTATATTATCTATTAATCTCATAAAATATTTCCAATGTTGTGCAATCCGATAGGATTATTATTACTGTTTTGGCAAATGCACGTAAATATGATAAATCATCAATATAAGTGCATTATCTACCCATTTTTGAAGCAATGCATTTTTTGTTACCAAAGGTCAAAATATGGAAAACACTTGACCAAATTACACGCTAGCTACACGTGTATTTCAGTCGTATATGTAATGCATTATTTTCTACAGTTACTATGTACTATTTATTACATAAATAATGATTACATAAATGCGCAACTGATGTACGATTTTAAAACGAGCCAAAGTTTAATCATTTATTTAATCAATAATCACATACAAAAGTTGCAATTATAAAAACTGCTCATTTGAATAAATTCATCACTGATACACGTGCCAAAGAAAAACTCAACATACTTTTCATTATGAGATACTATCTTGTAACAAGATGTCTAAAAAAATTGCTGCATCCGACACTCTTGAACCAGCAGATATTTTAAAATTAACACATGGCTTGTTGCGAATTGTTGGTTTGCTTCCTGGTCAACATCACCTCATCAGTAAAATATTATCAACATTTGCTGTTGTGTCTATTGGTTTAAATATTTTCCTGGCACTTCTTGAGTTGATACTACACTGGGAAGGAGTCAATACCATGTTGAAATTTGAGTTATTACCTGCAAATATCACAGTGAGCAATTTATTACCGTACCGAAATAAATTCCGATCTAATAATTTATTTTAGATTTTCATCAAACTCATAATAATATTAGCGATGCGAGAAACAATCGCAAAAATCCTCAATGAGTTTAAAAACTTTTGGTCATCTGGAAAATTCGGTTCTGCAAGCGCAGTAAAAGCTGAATAAGTGTTTCGATTTGTCTATATATTTGCAATAGTTTTTACTATTTTCGTGATGTTTAGTGTTGGCCTTATGCTATATGTAGTCATCACTGCTGATTCCAACATATTAATTTACAAAGGCTACGATTTATGCGATTATCAAACAAATATTTTATGCTATCGAATGGTCTTGTCCTGGCAGACATTTTTTATGTTTGCGCAGGCATTGCCGACTGCATTCGCTTTTGATTACATTTTCGTCTCCTGCGTCACATATATTTACATTGGCAGTGAACAACTTGCAAATGCTTTCAGACAACTATTTTTATTAGTTCATCCGGAAAGTGAAGTTCTGATGAAATTAAGAAGGGAAAACTTGAAGGAAATAGTTGATCAACATAATATGATCATGAAGTAATATCAAATCTTTTTGATCACAACATAAAATAACAATTAATATTTATTTTTAAGTTTTGTCAAAGAAGTAAACAGTTTAACTTGTATTATTCTTTTGGCTCAATTCTGTTGCTCATTGGGGTCGATGACGTTTTGCCTCTACATGTCAACCGTTGACGGGTAAACAATATTTAACAGTTTTATTATTTCTTATCAATATTTACTTTTACTCCAGAATTCCACCTGATAATGAACACTTGCATTATATAATGCTTTACATGTCAATTGTTACGGAATTGCTTCTTTTCAGCGTTGGTGGAACAATAACTCACGATAAAGTACACTCGACGGAATACTAAATACTTTACACTAGTAATAATCTTATTTTAGTTGCAAAGTATAGCAAAAGATGCGTTTGAAGTCGACTGGTACTTAACAGGACAATCACAACTACGCCGGGATCTTTGTTTTATCATGCAACGATCACAGAATATAAAAACATTCCGCGTTGGAAACATGTCAGATTTAAATTTGATTTTATTCGTCACAGTATGAATTAATTTATTTTTTTGTTTATTTTACTAATACATGTTATTTTCAGGTTGTTAAATCTTCAGTTTCTATGTACACTTTAATCAATCAATTATCTCAATAAATATTATACGATCTGACACGTTCGTAAATCGATTGTATAGTGTTCTTTTTTGATGGTTTTAAATACTCTTTCGGTCACAATTGTCTTCCGTTTGTATTGATTGTATCGATTGTATCGTTCATTTCGTTTAGCACTGCAATAATCAAACATGGCTGTGACCAGAAGGGTACAAAACGTTTTCCAAGCTTCTAATTGCTCCGAAGAAGTGAAATATTCTATTGCGGCTTGTACCAAACAATCACTTGCGTACATAAATTGTTCGAGAGTAATGTGTAGTTCACCATGCGGAACACAAACTTCGAAAAACAGACGTTCAAAATCGACATTGTCTAATAAACTGAGCACAATATTATCTAACACTTTGACGATCAATTTCGCATGATTTTTGATGTTGCCTTCGATGAGGTATAATCCGGGGCTTTGAAAGAAGACGTATATGTCTGGTCGAGTAATAAGAAGTCCAAAAAAACGTTCGGAATATAATCCGCGATCTAATTTTATCTTTGCCCATGATTCTTGTACTTTAAAGCGTTGGGACTCAGAAAAATCGGTGAAATTATTAAATGCGTTCATGACAAGTGTCAAATAAAGTCAATAGTGTTTTGATTTTTATTATCATTCATGAAAAAAATACAATTAAAATGATTTTGAAGTAAACTATGCGCAATTACTATAATTTGTCATTCAGCGAGCTCAAAATGTGCGAAACATTGGATTTTGATTTACTTTTATTTGTTACCGTGCGCGCTGATATTATATGTATCTATATATTTACCAAAGTAATAACGTTATTTTCCAGGTTCTCAAAAACTCAGTATCCATTTATACACTGATTAATCAGTTATCGTAAAATAGATAATTAACATGCGAAGGAAATAAGTACTGTGCCCGAAATAACATTTTGCTTGAACAAAGAGGGACTGATTTAATTAGTTTTATCTAATCTTTTATAAAATTGATCCATTTATAACATATTTTCCAATATGCCTTAATTGAAAAATTTTTAATACGTGTTTTTGAGCACGCAATAAAATTTTTATGTGTTTTGAGTGGCTAAATCGGTAATATAGATACAAAAATTGTACATAATTAATGTTAAAATCATTATATTCTGTTTGTCAACGATTATTTTCTAGTTCAAATCGGTTTCGTCGCATTTGCAATTCATTTATTTTCAATAAACGTCCGAACAACAAAGAATTAACGAGTATTATGTACCTGCTCAGCCGCAGCAGGTCAGAAAGCTGCAATTCGTAACTGTTCGTGGCTTGAAGCTAAACCGAGGCCGGACCACTGGAAGGCTAATAATAGAAACTCGGATTGTTATTACGAATTGAGTTTGTTATTAGAGTTGCCCAATTTCGTATTGGGAATTGAGCATATTGAAAATCCAAATGGCGGGTACATCGCACATATTTTCAGCTCGCGCAAAATTCAGCGACATTACGCTTATCAGCGTTTATCAGTGCTGTTTGAGTTAATTGTAAGCCGGCTGTCGAAAAACTTGAGCGCATTAAATAACCAGAGTGCATGTCATGTGATTAAAAACTATCTGCGCAGGACGCGACAATACAACGCTATAAATATTGCCATGGAGCGGCTTCACTTTCCAGATTGCAGGTGATACGCGCCGCGCACGTTGTGTGAACGCGAAAACAAGTTCGTCAATCGAGTGACAGACCCACTGGTAATTTCTAATTCTCACTTTCCCACTCTGCATGCAGACGAGATTACTTAACATTATTTATTTCAATGCAGATTTAATTGGATGCGCATTTCAAGCTAACTCACATCATGGGTCGACACATATATGTAAGTAAATTGCAAAATATTCCGGTTGTAATGTTCGTGTGTATTTAATTTTATCGCTTTGCTATCGTAAACATAACTTTAACATTCAGCGAATTCTTCGTCGATGAATGATAATAATGCTGACAATTTTTCGATTAGATTATATTCCTGGCGTGCTTAACGTTAGCACACGCAGCAGCGCCTACCGAAGAGGAGCTCTCGAAATTTATCGAGGGCGATTATGAAAAGAAAGCATCGGCGGCATGTACCAAGTCATCAGTGGCAGCATGGAATTATGCGACAGATATAAATGATGAGAATGCTAAAACAATCACTGAAGTTGCGTTGGAAACTGCGCAATTCGAAAAAAGTGTCTATGACAAATGGTTCAAAGACGTGAGTTTACCTGATGTTAAAGATGCGAGTGTAAGGCGCATGCTCAAAGACCTGAAACAGCAAGGATCGGCGGCTCTCGAGGAAGCTGATCTGAAAACACTCACCGAAACAATTAGTAAAATGGAAAAGATTTACAGCACTGCTAAGATCTGTCCATATGGGACGTCAGGAACTTGTGATGAAGCCGATAAGATTCCTTTGACACCAGGTAAATTTAAAAACATGCAAGTCTGTTTAAATTGTTTATTTTATACATAATTTTTTTGTATTAGATATTGAAGATATCCTTGCTAAAATGGAGGATTACGATGAGTTGCAATACGTTTGGGATGAATGGCACAAAGCTAGTGGTAAGAAGATGCGTGGTGATTACTCCACTTATGTGGAACTGAGCAACAAAGTAGCCAAGCTGAATGAATTTGACGATGCGGGGGAATACTGGCGTGACAGTTTTGAAACGGACAAGTTTCAAGAGAAGCTTGATACAATCTGGGAACAAGTTACACCACTTTACAAAGCCCTGCACAATCACACCAGCATCAAACTGAAGGAACGCTTTGAAGATAAGTTAGCGGTTGGTGAGGATGGTTTACTTCCAGCGCACGTTTTCGGCAACATGTGGGCTCAAACGTGGATCAACCTGGACTCACTTTTGAAACCGTACCCGGAAGCAAGTAATGTTGATATAACAGTAGAGTTGAAAAAGCAAGGATACACGGTGGTGAAAATGTTTGAAACCGCGAATGAGTTTTATACGTCTTTGGGCCTGTCCAGCAATGAAGTATCCTACAAGCCACCTAGTATGATCGAAAAACCAGATAACAAAGAAGTCACGTGCCACGCATCCGCCTGGGACTTTTGTGACAAGAAGACCTTCCTCATTAAGATGTGTACCGTTGTAAATCAGGAAGACTTTGTTACTGTTCACCACGAAATGGGCCATATTCAGTATTACATTTTGTATAAGGATCAACCGATTGCTTTCCGCGATGGTGCGAATCCAGGCTTCCATGAGGCTGTCGGTGATACCATTGCGTTATCAGTACAGAGCATTGCTCACTTAAAAGAAATCAAACTATTGCCCGCTGATTACAAAGATTCTGAAGAAGCAAGTATTAATACTTTGATGAGCATGGCTCTGGAGAAAATTGCATTCCTTCCATTCGGTTTGCTGATTGATAAATGGCGTTGGGATGTCTTCGCTGGAACAACTAAAGAAGAGGATTGGAACAAACATTGGTGGGAGCTTCGGTAAGAGTATCTAAATACCAACAATAAAATTATGTGACTCACGTGTAATAATTTACTAACTAGGGAGAAGTACCAGCTCATCAAGTCACCTGTAGAGCATAAAGACCCTGACTTCTTTGACCCAGGTGCAAAATACCACGTTGCCGCTGATAGTCAGTACATTAGTTACTTTGTCAGCCATATCTTGCAGTTCCAATTCTATCGTAGTCTTTGCATTGCTGCCAAACAGTACGACCCTGTCACGAAGAGCCCACCACTGCACAAGTGTGACTTCTACAAAAGTGAAGAAGCTGGTAAATTGCTAACGTACGTAGCTTTTGATAATTTCCTAGACACGGTTTCATAAGTTAGCATAATATTTATTATTTTCTTGCAGAGAGGCATTGTCGTTGGGTAAGAGCAAACCATGGCCAGAAGTACTAAAGAAGTTTACAGGTACGGATGAGTTGGATGCCTGTGCGCTTTTGGAATATTTCAATCCATTGGCTAAGTACTTTGGTATGCCCGGCGACGCAGAATGCAAGTACACTAATCCGGGTGATACAGATGACGGTGCAAATGTGGCAGTGCCCTCTCTTTTGTTCCTAACCATTGGTGTGATCCTACACTATATGTATTAATGATTTTATAGATTTTATGTTGAAATTTTACGTTACATTTTTATCTTCTTACAAATAACAATCTAAATTGCCAATTATTCCAAATAAGATTTACGGATACACTGTTGGCCATTGAAAAACAAATAAAAATACCTTTGCAGCAACGCAAATCTTCGTTTATTAATTTTCCATTCACATTACAAAGTGTGTTCGAATGAGTAGCAAGTTGTTGGTTGATGTATATACAAATTTACAATTATCTGAATTGGAAACATGAGGTAGAACCTTGTATGATGAATTTTCGTCGTCTGCGTTTTCAATTTACTATCGCGGGAATACCATACGTGAATGAAGAGTTTAATCTTTAAGTGTAAATAGAAATAGATAATAGGTACAATATAATATTATATATAAGTATAAATGTATGAAAATATAATAATTTAAAAATGGCAACTGTACAAATATTATAAATGTTTGTGTCTTGAGTAAGTCGATTGAGAAGGTTTGCATCAATCGACGATTGTAACTGTTTTATTTCTTGCCCAATATTGGATCGTACGCAAAGTTTTGTTGCGGGTACTCGGCCCATTTGCTTAGATCAATTGATGGGATCACGCCACTCTTACATGGCACACGTGGATTACTAAAATCAAGCGAGAATTGATAAGATTTGAACTTGTTTATAAGAAAATCCACTTACATTTCATGATCGGGTAACACCATCGGGTAAAGTTGTACGGTATCAATCAAGTCGGTATTATCGCAGATGATGCGACCAAGACGAGCCTTGCGTACTTCCTGAAGTTGTTCAGGACTGAAAGATGATGGTTGATTGGGCAGTTCATACCAGAAACGATCACCACGCCTTGAATAACTGAATTGGGTCGCAATAATGCAAGCGAATGTAGGTCCCAGCATACTGCCAGGAAGAGGTTTCTCAGAAACACCACCGGACCATAGATCCACATCACTGGGATGTCTGAAGATTGAAATAAATATTATTATTGTTGTTTTAGGAGAAAATTTTTAGATGTCTTACTCGAAAATGCTAGTGTAACGACGAACGGTTTCATTGGGCATTGATCCAAAGAGTTCATCAAAAGTGCTGGCACCAGGAAGTCCACAGAATTTCCTGTACTCCATGTAACCGGGGATACCGAACTCTCTACCTCTCTGCATGTTGAAACTGACAAGATCCATGCCGAAACGTGCTCCGATTTTCTTGAATAAGTGATTAGTGACTTCTTGAGTGATTGAATCGTCCATAGCTTGAGCAACTTGGTTCATAAGTCCCATAAGGTATTCATCAAAAATGCCCGCTCTGTACAAATCAAAAGGTCTGCGGATAAGGTCTGAGAGACGTTTGGAGGCGATGAATTTATGCGCTTTGCTCCAACGTTCAACTGCGGTTGGGAGAAGAGAGTGTCCAAAACGGTAAGCAGCTGCGGCAAATGCATCAATCACATTAGGGTTGACATTAGAGTCATAACCATCCCAATATCCGTCCTTTTGTAAAAGAATACCAAACTTCTCCATGACGTCTTTACCCAAGAGGATGGGCAAGAATTCATTATAAGTGATGTGTTGGATCTGGGCGATGTTAATACGTCTGGCTTCCTGGAAGAGAGTTTCATCATCCCAATGCGGGTTTACTTGGGTAAGACCTTCGGCAAGACGATTGTGTTCACGAGCCATCAACGTGTGCATACAAGTCAGAATCAATTGCTCATTTACACGAATCTCTCCAGCTTCAAAACAGTACATAGATGCATTGGGACGAGTGCAACCCTCATCAGGAATGTCCAACTTCAATGGCAACAGTTCTTTCAAACCGTACTCAGCAAATACTGGATTCATTCTCAGTTTACCACCATATCCAGAACGTAGTTTCCTGGAGAACTTTTCAGTAACACCATAAATAGTATTACCATCAATAACACCTGTCAGTGTATTGAAGGGAACCTTTGAACCTAATCTACAACCTGGTCGCGGCGATGGGAAAGACCTCACAAAGTCCATACACTTAACTCCAAACAACCTGAAGAAGTAATCGTCTTCTGGAATTCGAATTTCGTTACAATATGGATGTTTTAGGTGGGGTGGACGATGGCAACACTCTTCCGGATCGTTACGATTACGAGGATCTAAAGGTGTGGCAGTCAGAGTATAATCGTGATCCATAAATTGACCCCAAGCGATGACCATCACAGTACCAGCATGATCATGGAAACCCTCATCGGGATGCATAGTGCGGGAGACAACTCGTGATAAAGGAAGATCATTTCCGGTTACTGAAATACGTGGTGCTTGCATACCATCAGCGTACAAGGGACCAATCAACCTCGTGAAAGGGACATTAGTAGCGCCCCAGGTTGGGTGCTCAAGATTGGTGCAAAGACCATCGATTCTACGGTATTTGCCAGCGCGACATTCCACATTGGAGAGGTATGGAGGGCAGACTTCTCTCATCAACGTTTTAGAGGTGTCAATTAACGGTAACCCTTTCTCGATGTCTTCGTAGGAAAGACCATAGGTACGGGCGAGATTCAGACTGATGTCCAGGGAAAGTTCGCCGACTGTAGCGACGTCTTCCGGTTTGTATTCACCGTGAGGTTGAGATACATCTAAAAAACATCATTTTTTAGGATACTAATGATTTGAAGTGATAGATTAACTTACGAATGCGCTTTCTGGCATCTAAATAGGCTTGGTTGACTGCATCATATGTTATACAAGTGTGGGGACCATTATATCTAAATATAAATGGGATAATAATATAAATTATTGATTGAAGAAGAAGAAGAAATTAAAATCGAAATATTACAGATTTTTACATAGTTAGATTTTTTATGCATAGATGGCGCATAATAACCAAAAATCCGCGTTTTATATCTACTGTGTGCTTAATATCATTCAAAAAATAAAATAGAACGCTTAATCCATCATATCCACATCACCAACAAATTGGAACGTCTCCTTTGCATAATGAAAAAAAAGCTAATTAGTTCGACGTAATCTAGATTCTCACACACTTCATAACACATCTCACGAGCGTGTAATAAGCGCAGTTACAGTTAGATAATACAATTCCCAGCTAGTTAACAAACAACAATGCTTTGTACGCATGTGGTAATATTTGCGAACGATTTTCATCATAATCCGTTGCGCCAATATACAGGGATTACATTTTCACGCAAAACATTAATCAAAACAAAACAAATTCACAACTCACGGATTGTTTCCTCGTAACAAATTATAAGTGTAGTCAAATTGGCTCGATCTGCCTGGACCGTTGAGTAGCAGGGCACAGTCGGAGTCACCTCCGAGGCCACCAGCAGTATTCAAATCAATGGGGGTGTATTGAATGGCGGCAATGGCGTTGATAAACAGCGCCAGCGGTGCAATGCACCACCTAAAACAAAGAAATAAATTAAAAACGATTTTTATCGGTGTTTTAGTAACGTTAACATTCGTTTTCACGCTTAATTAAATCATTAACCACGCATTAAATTCGTACAACTTCAACTACTCCACCTGAGCGTGACAAAACATTACTGACGAAATGTTAACGAGCAATTATCATGATCCACTGGCACAGAAATATTTTCGAATTCTTCTATGTTGGCACATAGTTATTATATTCAAGAAAAAAAAATTATGTAATACTAAGTCAATCAATTGATAGAAACATGATTTTGCATGTTTGTAATATTAATTCTATTAGTTATTAATTAATTAAATCTTTTGTAATCACAAACAGTTGCGACATGTGCGCAACGTGCAAGAAAACGTGATTGAGGTGTCGTTTCATTTATTAAAACAGAACGGATGTTCAACTGAATTAATGCGAATCCACATTGTTATAATAATGTTGTAGGCATGTACGAACCGATTAGCGGATTAACGGATGACCATTAGCGGCGTTAAGCAATAACTCTGCATTTGCATTCATTTGTGCTTCTTATGGCGTTGGCGGTTCAATAACAGCACAAACGTGATGCATAAATATCAATAAATTTCATAATTGATTTAACTGTAATAGTTACAATTATTTTTTTGAAATTTAAATCTCGCGACGTTTAAAGATGAGTAATGTTTCTTTTGGCGCGCATGTCGCTTGTTCTCGTTGCGCGCGTCCTTGACTCAGTTTGCTGCGTTTGCAGCGATGAGCGCACGCGTCGCAGACTCACGCGTTTCGTCTTATCTCATCTTTTTCTTCGTGCACAGTTGTTTATCTATTTGTTCCAACGCTCGTGTGCGCGAACCGGTACAATGTGCGTCTTGCACCGTTTACGACTCGATTCACCTCAGTTAATGCAGTTCATGGCATATTCTAGATCGTTGCTTCGACTTCTCGGGCTGCTCTTTTCAGGTAATCACCATTCGTTCTTACATTACTCTTGTATTACTCGCCTCATTACGCGTATTATGTATATTATACTTAATTGTGCCTCGAATCACGTCGGTTAATACTGGTTTATTGGGACCTTGCGACGACACCGCCGTGAAGGCAAAAATTAATAAATTAATCGATTTATTACTGCCACGTCAGCACATCATGATGAAATCATTTTACTTTTATATATTTATTAGGTTTTGACCGCGACTAACTAATTACATTCTTGTTGCTTGCGCTGAACACGGCATTAATCGTAATCTTGCAGACTTTAATATTGTACTTTTTAAACGATTTCCTAAAGATTGAGAATTTTCAAGCTGTTTCTCTCTATAGCTTTTTATTTATGAGATATTTGCAAAATCGAAGAAAAATGAGAATACATTTTAAATTTTATTCTTGCGACAAAATCTATATTTTATTTTGATATATAAACAGTAACACTGCAAAGTGTTATCAAAACTGGTTCTGTACATTGTGCATGAAAGAGGTGTACGAGTAAACAAACAAGTCAACTAACATTCGCTCAATTTACTCTCGTGAATATTTTGTGTCGAGTTATGTACAGTTATGGAGACAAATACTACCATAACGGATTTACTTATTGTAAATTATTGAATCGTTTTGTTTTCTTAACAATACTTAAACTCCTACTTACACCTACCGCTTATTCTAACTGTAATTCATTATTATGCATTCATATAAACTACATAAATCACAAAACATTAGTGTTTTCTTTTGTGCAGAACTCTTTCAATAATTAAATAACTCCAACTTTGATTGATTTTATTACGCAACATTTTACATCATAATTTCTAGATATTTTTAACATCGTCTTCGTAAATCTCTCACAAATGTCAGTAAATTATGTTTTCTTAATAATTTATGATGCTTGCGAATTTTTTGAACTTTCATCACGTAATGTTTGAATTGTAAATTATGATGTAGACCACACACAAAACAAAAACGTTGCGCTCAACTTCATTAATCAATAAGTTTTTGTCTGTGATCTATAGTTTTACCATCAACTTGATATCTTGAACGTTTTTGATTTATTGTTATTTTGCGTGTTTTCCTGTCTATACAAATTATTATAATACTTTCTTTTGAATGCTCAATACATCTCAATCTCTCCGGGTTTATTTTCGTTGATTTTCAATGATTCGATCGTTTTACTCGAACAAAACATCCCGGAAATAATTTATTCGTTGAATTCCAGATTCGCAGTAGTTGTAAATAGTTGCCAAGCCTGCTAGAAGTCGTAGTACCTTATTAAATAATCGTCGAAGGAATAAATTTATGTGCGATGCGTCTTTAATGTAGATATCTAGTAATATGCAATATAGAAGAATGTTTTGCGTCTGAATATTCAACTGCAACAAAAGTAACGTGGAGGAAAAGAAAGTGAAAGCGTATAGATGTACCGAGGATGATCTTCTGCTCTTCTCGCGTGTTCAATCCAAGCAGAGTAAACACCATCTGCACATCAAGACGCACGTCAAGTTGAGAGATAATTTTCGTGGTTATTGAACACTCGCTGCTTGGAATTTCGCTCGAACAAAGAAAATTCAAAGTCTCGATAAACCTTTCACTATCAATACATAATTTCACAGTTAAATTTGAAACTGTGACGTTTCAATGGCTGATAAACAAGTTAAATGAGTATTTTGACTGATTGTAAAATTAAAACGTGGCAATTAACTATATGGAGACTGTTGGCCTTTTACTTTTCTGTAATTTTTGTCCAGTTTTGCTCTATATTCGAATGAAAGTCAGCGCAGTACTCGACTTGAAAAGTCGTTGAGTTAATGAGATAAGAAAGCGTTTTCGTGCGCTGCATTTTTCTTGTCGCCAAAGTGCACACAGCGTTTCAAGTTTATTCGAAAGGAACAACCACGAAATAAAAACTCAATTTAACTCGATTATTTTAATATACAACGAATGCTATATTCTCATGTAATGGGCGATTGTGATTGTTTCTTGTGTCTGAAAGGTCACCGGTTGAAAAAGTCGCGAATTTATTGCACTTCTCACGCTCCAAACGAAAACCCACCAATAAATCTTTACATATTAGATCATCGTTAACTTACGCAATTATTCAACAACAAAAAAATCCAGTTTTTTTTGTGTTGGGCAATAATCATTGTCAAATTTTACTTCCGGTTCACTGGCGGGTAATTACGATGTACAATAAAAGGCAAAAAAAAACGAATAAAAGACGAGAGAGCGACGACGAAAGTGAAAGAATGAAGGAATGAAAGAAATCCGAATCGAGTTTATGAAGACGTGATGGCGATTGCCATCGCATTAATCAGTTTTCTTATGTCTTTTGTGTGTGTCTCTGGTGAAAGAATGTGCAAGTCATACAAATGTACAAAACAAATGTAGTTAAAACTAAAACTAAACTGTCAAAACACTCAATAGTCTAAACACGTTGAATACCATACGGATTATTTCCGGCATACAAAGACTAAAACTCAATAAAGCCAATATTTCTTTAGGTTTACTTTTGTTTTAACAGTAAAAGTAATTCTGAGAAAAGAAAAAAGTTTTTGATTTTTCCAAAGGTGTCTTAACACCTTAAAATAGACATAAGTCAAGTACTTACTACAAAATACTAAGCCATTGTTTATTTAACATGATTAAAGTCAACAAAAAAATATTAAACGTTTCACAATGAGTAAATAAAGTCAGAGCCACGTTCAAGTTCGTTTTTTTCATTCTGAACACACAAAAAAATCAATTTGGTAGTCGAATCAATAGATAAATACAAAGATTATCGACGTAATACTCGTCTGTATGCTCCTCATGTTATAAGCACCAGCAGACATATCGCAATGCGAGAGTAAAAGGAGTTTGACATTGTCCCAAATCTAGAGTAAAAATTGCGCAATTTTCGTTGTCGATCAGGTCACACCGCAACCATACATACGCACATATTTTGTAAAATTCATATGTGGTCGTATTTTATTAGAATTATGTCACTTAAGCACGTATAAAAACATTTACACACGAAAAACAATGAATTAAGATGAAATAAATCAATTTCTGCCTTTAGGTGCCAATGATATATGAATATTATTGCAATAATCGATAAATCTTTATGACTATATGTTTCTATGTATGTTTATCATCGCCTAAAATGTTTTATGTTATGTGTTATACAATCATGTGGTAATATTAATGTGTGGACATAAATTCCGTAATTGTACTGTAATTACTTTTATTTGCAAATATGCGGCTTCAGTTTTATTTTCATTTAGAAATTGTTTAACTCGTGACAGATGCATTAAATTATGATTCAATGTTTATGTCTTCACGACATCGTTATTTATGTAAATATATCAATATATCTGCAATTTTATTCCAACAATTGAACTTTCTAAGATTATCTGTGGTTATGTGCTGTTATTTTTTATGTTTTCGTGGAATATCTCTCGAGTTCAAACGCACGTGACCAACAAGCGTTGTCAGTGTGCCATTATTTAAATATTTAGAGCATGTTTTCACTGATTCACCGTTGCTTTGTTTGTTTATGCATGCACTTTCTCGAGCATCGCTAAACACGCAAAACAATAGATTTTTTCATGACTTGAAACAATTTACAGAAGTCTGTTAAGTTGTCGTCCAAATTTTTAAACTTGTCAAATTAAATGATGTTTTCTTTCCTAAATTTTGTAAATTTCTGGTTATTTTTTTTTGTGCGGCGTCCTTGCACTCACTTTTGCTCTTTAAGTTGAAACTCTTTAGGAGATCGCCGACGGGCAATTTTTGGCACACACGGTTCATTAACAAGCAACCATATTAAATAAATTAATTTAATATATAACAAGTTTTTTAAACGTAAATATTGCAATATTATTATGTCAATGTTAAATTTTACGATTATGGATGCCGAAAAGAATTGGTTGCGGAAGTGGGCTCGACGTTTCAACAACAATATTTTAAGTTGCAGCGAGATATCTATCAGTTTTTATGACAAATTGATTGCTTTGTGAATAAATTAAGCTGGGAATTTCAATGTTAGACGTTCACCCACAATTTTTTGAGAAATATTTTAATTTTATATATTTGGGCATACGTTAAATGTTAAAGTTGTTCGAAATTATTAGATTTATTAAAGTTATAGTGCTGCTAAAATTGATGAATCACAATGTGACACGAATACCGGCGCGTCCATCAAACCGTAACGCTTTGAACTGTTCCATTTCTTTCTTTAACGACAATCAATTTTGTGCTTGTTGAATGTCAATGACAGGATAACAATATTGACTCGTACATTTACTAAACTTAAATTACAGCAACAAATTGTTTGGTTTCCTTCTGATGATTTCAATAAAATTGGAATATCTATGTAATTATTAAAAATACAATACATCTAAACATAATAATTTAAGGAAAAATTATTTTCTCATTGAATGGTTTTAAAAAATCTGCAATTTTATGCAAATCCAAAGAAAAAATCAAATTTTTTTGTTGCCAAAACGTGAAAAAACTATGAAAACTAAAATAAAACGAAAAAAAGGCTAAACTTGGTTGATTTACATACTAATTTTATATAATTAATTAACAAAAAAAGTACTTGAATAAACAGGTTTATAATTTTGGACATGGGCGGACCTACGCAACAAATAACTAACTGTATCGTGAGTAAAATAGATCGATATTTATATTCAACCATTAGTAGATCTGCCTCAATCGGTTATGTTGAGCGATAGAAAGCGATAATTATGCTAATTCATATTTATAATGATGCAAATGCAACTTTTCGTAATCGCCATTTATCTCTCGACTGATTACGCGAGTGAACTTGTAATTTGACATTTAAATTTTTTAGATCATTTTTTTTTTGTTACATAAACACTTTGGCATTTGATTTTTTAAGGATTTATAACTATAAAAAACTTGTTTTATTTGTTGAATAGTGTAAATAATGATTTAATTCCAAAGTTAATGATGTGCAAGTGTACTTGAACGATTAAACAAATCGAGCGTTACTTGTTAAACTATTTTATAGAGTTTGATGGACTGTATCGATGTTTTTTATTTATTTATTCGATCGAATTAACATTGAATGTTAGATATTTGCGGTGTGCAGTTAAAGTGTATGATTAGACATGTGGTAATTGTGTGGTAACTCATAGTAATTAAAATCTTCTCTTCGTCCGATGCATCGTGCGCTTTGCGTAAAGCTCACAAAGTACAATTATTGTGCAAGAAGTAGTTATTTATGCGTCGAAAATGTTGTAAATCTTTTTAAATATCATAAGTCAAATATTTTCACATTAATTTTAATTGTTATTACGCTTACCGTGTTGTAATCATGATGTGTCTCTGTAAAATTGTCCTTAATATGGCACTTAGTATACTATACGCGACACTACACGTCCGAAACGTTCTTCAGTTGCACTGATTTATGCAGTTTTCTTTTGTTGGTGGCTCAATTGTTTAACTGAGTGACTTTGGTTGGCTGGACATGAAGAACTCGGTGCATCCAGACGCGTACACCGTGCAAGGACCAACTGTTGATGGTCGGCGCGGTACGCTCGGCGTATAGGCACCACGGCGGCTTTTCCTCCCCTTCTTTTCTCTTCGCGCGTTCGGCGAGTAATACGCGCGCATTGAAGTCACCGACGCCGATGCGATCGAGAGTGTCTTGCTTGCTTGTCCTTATTTTTTCGATTTTCGTGTCACTTTCGATTGCGCTGACCGAGTGGCGGGCACGACACGTTTGGAACATTGCAATGGGCCACTTCTTCGTATTTATATCAGGCTTCATTTTGGGGGAGGACCAAAAGTTTACTTATTTTTTTATTCGAGTGGTGGTCAAGTGTTCTACTTATCATTTTTTTCATGGCATTTGCAAGAAATATAAGAATTACATTATTAAATGAATAATAAATATATAAATATTTAAATATTTTCAAAAAAGTTAAAAATTAAAAAAAATATTTTTTATTAAGTTTTATAACTAAAATTTTTAATGTAAAATTTGTGTTAATTTAAAAACTTCATAAGCTAAAACAATATAAATATTTTCATGTAGAATTATTCTTGTTAATCTAGTTATGCTTTTAATAGCAAACTAAAACAATAAACAGTTAAATATCCATTCACGTAATAAAAATGCCGCAACAAGTTGATTCGTTTTGATTTGATCGAGCAGGTAAACGTAATTCAATTGTTATAAATTTTATTGCCGACTCACCGACGCAGCAGGCAGCTCGCCGCTTTTTTTACACATTGTTTTAGTTTGTTGCTATTCCACTGCCATTTATCAGACAACTTGAACACTAAACACTATAGCATGTTATGTAAGGCGTGCAGTGTTGAATTAAATTGTTAATTTAATTATTTACTCGTGAGCTTTTAAGTTTACAAAAGGAAAAAAAACGTGACTTGAAAAAACGGACAATTAGAAAATTAACTTTAGTATATTGCTAATTTTTGTTTATAATTAACCTTGCTAAAGTGATTATTTTACACACTTGTGGTAAAAATTTTATATTATAATATTTTGCGTTGACATAACCTCAAATTAAGCGTATAATATTAATATTTAATTGAATCTGACATAAACTAGATCAACTTTTATTAATTCTTGCAGTTTCAAATAATTTTATTGATTTAAAAACACAACATTTAAATAAAACATATTTCTGCGTAATAAAACTCGGAATTTTTGAATAAATAAACAAAATGCGTAATAATCGCACATCAAAGATTGCAAAAGATAACAAAATTTAAATATTTAGCACATAAATAATAAATAAATAAGAAAACGCCCTAAAATTGTCACATAAATAATGTCTCAATTTGCAATAATTTACGATACGATTTCTTTGACTATTAGTTGTTGCAATGCCTATCTAACATCGCCATCGTACCCATATCAAAGAGAAAATTTAGTTTATACTTAATTTATACAGAGTATTCAATAATACATACCAAAACAATACTAATAATATATGTTTAGCTGTAAGTTGTTTTATGTTGGGATATAAATATTACACTTTGTATAGCATTTAGTATTCTTAAAGTAGTCAATCAATCTCTCAATAAATTCAATGCAATGACCGGCGTAAACGGTGAAAACTTCCAAGAAAAGCAGCAGTCGAACACGGCCGACCAAAAGAAACAATTTATTCATGAATGAACCAACGCAGAGAATAATAAATGACGGCGTAATAAAACAAATATAATTTACAATCGTAGTAGCGTCAAAATAGTAGTTTTAAATAGAGATTGTGAGGATAATACATTGGTAATTGATTGTATCATAATATTTTGTCTTTTTACGAGTTTATACGTAATAGCAAGAGAACAGGAAATTTTTTATATGTGCCCAACCCGGTACAAAGGGTGGGAGAAGTTACGCCACCACTAAATGTCATCAGCTACCCCCACCTCTTTTTGCGGGTAGACGCTGGTTTAAATTAGTAGCTACTGGCATCTAGCCGTAAAAATTTGTAGTTTATATATAAAAATAAACACAAATTGTGTTTCTGTGAGTTATTTATTCAACACAGCGTATTTTACAAATAATTTAAATTCGAGTGTTAATGGAACGTGCCCAATACGTCCGCCAGACAACTGACATCTGGAAAAATTATGAATAATTTTTATCTAAATTGCTAATCTGAGCGAAGTGTAGTCTATGTGTATAATTCCACACATTATCCGCAAATTTACGATTGGAACGTGCGCGCATGAGATCGCCGGTTGAAGATTGCGACTATCACTCGTACGTATCGCCAGCTATGCATTATTGTTTCATAATAACCATAAAATACAAATGTTAAATTGTTTATGTATACCAAATATCTAATATCGAATGCGTGTGGTCGTCATAACTATTTTATTTCGGCTTTTTTTTTCATAAGCGCACAAAAAAAACCTCCGACAATCGCCAATCTCATTACCTGCGGATCGTTTACTTTCATTTTTACTGCTTTTTGTAATCTTAATCACTCCTAGCGGCTAATAATTGATATTTATATGGTGCGAATTTTTTATGCGGCTTAAATTAATTTCTTTCTATGGTCAATTTTGTAACGCAGAAATTATTTAGCAACTACACGCATTATGCGCACTTCGGAATTAAGTTATTAATAATTTTTTGTATCATTATTCACAGTAAAATGTGATTTGGTAATTAAGGTATGGTGCGAATGACGCGCCCGTAATTAACATTCGTTTTGTGGGTTATTGTTTATAGCGAAATGTGTTAGTAATAAATATAACTGAGTTTCAATCTGAAGTGAATTGATTTTTGCTACTTTTGTGTGGAACTAATTAAATAACAAACTAATTAACGTTGTCTGACCTTTAAATTGAGCAATACTACCTTAAAAAGAAATAATTACTTTGGATTACATTCTTTTCTCAACCCAAAATTCTTCGAACTTAAAAAATATTTAATTTGGATAGTGCTGTCAAAACTTAGGGTGTTTTGCACTAAAATTTATGTAAAAATAGTTTTGACGTAATTATCATACGCAGTGTTCTAAATTATTGACCACAAACAACTTAATTTATGTAATTAAACATAATTTAATATAAACCTTACGAAATGAATGTGTAAATCGATCAGAAACAGGATGAATCAATATTTTTTACAAAATGTGCGATCAAACCGCGTTGACACAGCGTACAAGCAAATATTTGCATATTTTAACCATAAAACTCAAGTGTTAAGAATTAAAACTATGCTAAACGCACATTAAAGCCAATAAATTAATGCTGCGCACATCTCATATACATAAACTAAGCGGAATAAATACAATAAATCTCGATTTTGATTTAGCCTCGCAAATAGGTACTACCTATACAACATGTTTGTACATGCCATAAGCAATATTTACCATATTAGATTGGATCCGTCGAATTTGGTTAGGTAATTTTAATAAATTAGTCAATCTTGAAACCGTCCACATTCTCTCGCTGCGTGTGCACGCTGCTGAAGAGCAGCTGTAATTTCATCACCTGCTACTTGAGTGTGCGCAAAAAACTCCTGCTTCTTAAACGTCCAGCGTAAACGAAAGAGAGTAAGTAAGTAAGTACACACTTGCTGAATGAATGCTTGGTTGGCGGCGATTTGGAGAGCAGCGGTTGAAGAAGCTTCTGATTGTATCACACGTACGGTCGTAATCGGAACGCAACGAAAGTAAAAGGCAGCAGCATCTGCGTTTTGCTCGAGAAGTAATGTTAATTTTTTGTATGAAAGCTATTAAACGTACTTTTAATCAAATTATATAGGAAATACACTCCCAGTTGCCATTTGAAATTCTCTAAAGTCTTGTTATTTCCAAGAAACTCAAATTCTTTATTTTATACTCTTAAAGTTAAATTTTTGCAACAAAAAGTATTCTATGTTATTTTCCAAAGTCCAAAATATTTCTATACGAAAAATTATCAAAATTGGATGAGTGGTTTTTATGTTATCGCTTCACAAACAAACAATCATACGCATTTACCCAATTATATTATTAGTCATCATCTAGAATTCCCAAACTAAAAGAGATAAACACATTATTTTACTTTTTCCGTCTGAATACTTGCCTAGAAAGCCATAACCCAACGCAAATATTTATCAGTTAAAATATAGTACCTAGTAATGTCAAAATGTATTAATATCGAATGAAAGTATGCGATTACAACATTTGCAATCGATCTAACACGACATGCTCGCATTTTAACACAGCGCTTTCATTGTCTGTACTCGTTGAAATCATGTTCTTCGTCCGTTGCTTTAGTTTGGATTTCTGCTTATCATGCAACATGCGGGTAATGCATTTACATTTCTATCAATATACCTGCTGCAAACACGTTTAATAGGCATAATTCTACTTCATATTTTACCACATGTTGATACAGCAAATACAAGTCGTACTGTTGTCTCTTGGATCTGTAGTAAAATGAAACAAAATTGTCGCAATCATAAACAATACCTGCTATGAGTCAAAAGTGATTAATATGGTGTTGCATATGCCAATTAATGCAGATTTAATTACTGTTAGGTTAGGTTATGATCTATTTTGCAAAACACTTTTATAGGTTATGTAGTTATGGAAATTAATATTAGAAAAACAATAAACTCCACTCACAAGTGTCGCTAGCGTCGTTCAGTAACGCGCTCGAAAACAAAAGTAAATCGAGTACAAATATTTACGCTATTTGCACGTTTTGCGATCTGTATCACACGTGTTTGAAATGCTTGAAATGTTTATCCGTTTATCTATTTAGACGAAAGTGTTCCTGCATGCATTGCTGCTGCGTTACGTCCTTCTCTTCATGTATTATTCCGCTTCGCATTTGTTCCGATTTTCGTAACATCACATTCCGTTTCTTGCAGCTTGCAACTCGATTATTTCGTCATCGTTTGATGATTTCATGATTTCATCCGTTTCCTGATTTCCATTCGCAGCAACTTTGATTCAAAAAATTAAAATAACATTAGCACAAAATTAAATATATATCTTTTTAAGTACAATATTTTATGTTTTTCAATTTTTATTTTTATAGTCGATGAAGACTTAAAAGCGAAATTCAAAATCGACAGATGGCTAGTGGACGAAATTTCTTCTTTCTTTTCACTTAACAATCTGTCAGATATTTCGTCAACATGTGGCTTCTTCTCCTTCCGGGGCTGATTTTTATTCATCAAGTAATAAAATGTTCTTGATGCGCGTCTAGCGTAACCGTGTATGTACTTTTGCATAACTTGTGCACTTTTACTCGAACAATGTACACATTCACAGACTCTCTTCAATTAAAGCACAATAACATGAAATTTAATGAATTTTAATGAATTATTAACAATAAAATTATCATTGGTTAAGAACTCCTGCAGGAAGTTGCAATTAAAAATTAATTTGAAAGTTGTGCGCAAAAAAATTGTATCACAAGGTTTCAACGTTGATAATGAGACATTAATTTCATTAAATACTATTGATATTTTAAAGCTATTCAATTATTCTGCAATCATATACGCATATACATATTAAGATGCAATTGCAACACTTTATCCGCAAGCTAAAACCAATAAAAAAAAACGCTCGCGAAAATCCGTGCTGAATTTAATTGCATATATTAATCTGTCATAAATATTGCACCGGCCGAACAGGATGGCAATTGACATTCGTCGATGTGATTAGCAATTGATTGCTTAAGAATAAAAAATGACGAAAATAAAAAATCTCGACCAAATCGAGGCGTGGCTCGTTTTCATTTCATTAACACCAAACATAATCGCTAACATTGACACGCTGCTTAGTATTACGTAAACTAAACTAAATGTTTAAAAGTGTTCAGTCTGTGCTTAACGCTTATGAATGCCAGTGAAACTTTGATGCATGTTGTGCAAGTTGTGATTGTTGTGTTTAAATGTCATTTTTTACGATAATAATTATCAGCATTTACAAGGACGAAATGTGTTTGGTGTCGTTTTTGTTCCTAATCACCGGAATCAACACGAATTCTATAATGTTGCAGTTCGGGCGATAGTCGAATGTCAATTAATCATTTCCTTTATTCGGAATTTAATCCCACGTACATTGAGCACGATTTAAACTGGAACAAATAAATAACTACAACGCCCAAATAAATTTTCGATTATTCTTTAAATAATGTGAAAATTACGAAATTACATCAACCACGGTTACACCTATAATTTATTATTTAATATCTGTGCAATCTTTGTGGTGCAAAACAGTTAATTTCGTGTTTTGCCACCATTGTTGCCCTAGGTGTGCGTAGATTTTTCGAATAAAAGTTGCGCGAATCCTTGAAACGAAAATCCACTCTCAAAATCGACTTGAATTCGTAATCTTGTTAATTATTAGTTAGAAATTCAAACAAATTAAACACATATCAACAGAACCTTGAAAATTAAACACAAATTTGGATCAAATTTCAATTCGGCTCGAATTATATTTCTAAACGTCGATAATTGTCGTCAATTGAAATAAAACGAATAGAAAATTGATTCTGATCTTAATCTTGGCTGATCGCTAGATTCTTTCGAAGCACGATTCGCACGCTTTGCTGGAGATATAATTTAGCCGAAATATGAGCTCGGCATAAGTTGCAAAAGAATTAATAATCGGGTTTGGGGACCGCATGTAGCGCTAATTTTTGTTTGTCGTCTCATTAATGAAGTTAATTATATCAGCGCTGAACAAATTTTTCAACCATCAAACTAGCCACTAATTACTTTCTGTTTCTGTTGCTTTACAATACAATTTTCGTCCGAGTGAGTAACATGAGCTCTCTGAACTCTTGATTCTTCAGATGCGGAGGATTAAACTAGTTGTAAACGTGTTGGTGTTGGTGGTGGACGAGATATGTTCGGTTTCGTTTTCATTTTCGCTGCGGGCTCGCGTTTCACTTTCTCTATTCACCTTGTGCGCATCTCGTCTCTCTTGTCGCCGGCACGCCGAAGACACACGCAAAGAGGAGCTGAGAACACGAACGCTTCCAATTTAATTTGTATTATGACGCATGCCTCAGCCGCCGAGCAAAGTGTTACAAGTCTTACAACGATACGACTTACAACTTGTGGTTGTTATGTGCGCTAGCTAGCGAATTGGTGGATTGTGGATCACTTGCGAGCGTTATTACGCCATATCGCAATCATGCTGGTCGTGTGATTCATTAGCATCACAACTTTGCGAGTTCAAACAAAAAATTCAAAGAAATTGGCGTAAATTGGGCAAAATTCGTTGAAAAATGTGAAATTATATTATAATTAGCTGTAAATTTATAATCGCGATTAAAGTATTAAAACTTTTACTGTTTTTTTAAGTATGACTCAATATTTTTTATAATTTCAACTATTTTTTATATTTTAGTCATAAATTTAGTCATTCTGACGTAACTTGATTCATGAAACAACATAGGCAACTTCATATACACGCGACACTAGCGCTAATGTGTTATTAAAAATTCTCTTGTTTGAGGTTAGTTAAATGATGACAAGTTTAATTATTCTTTTAAAAAACTGTTGATATGCATCTAGATCATCTTAGAATGTGTGGCACATAATAACCAACTCATTTTGTATTCTTATCGATTAAATTAATCGCTTAAAAGTTAAAATAAAAATCACAAGCCCATGATTACCTAAACATCGAACACATTAAAACACGCTCGATGCTCGATCTCAAAAACCAATTAGCAATTAATTTACGATTCCAAACGGACTACGTTTTGTTCTAAATTAAATTACAGCCATTAATTAAATTGCGCCATCGATCCGCGCTCGATTTTTGGCAAAACAAAACCAATAACGCCTACGCCCAACTCCGAAATTTATTTGCCTTTTTGAATAATTTTCATAAATTGAAATGATTGGAATTGCCCGCGTCGAATTAGTGTCGCGGCGATTAAGTTATGCTGCGACACTTGTCTGCGCGATCGGACATCGGATTGTAAATCGTAGCGCGAGAATTACGAGACGATTGTTTGGCAATCGCGGCGTGAAATTGGCCAATTTGAAACTAGATATTCGTCGGGTGGCGACCGAGCGAAGGCGACGCGTGCAGATGAGGATCGAAATCACGAGGCAAACTTTTTTTGGGCGCACCTTGTGTGTTCGTACGAATTTGGGGCACTATTCATAGGACAAGCTAGAAACTCGTATCACGTAACGCGCAATTTATTTGGAAATTTATCTTGGAGAAAAATCTTTTATTTATTTTACAAGCAATCAACTTAAAAGCCTTGATTTTGACATTTTAAGTCGCTTTAAATTATATCTGCATTTATTTTTTCAAAGTAGGAAGTAAAAAAGAATAAATTTCCGGTGTGTTAAAATAATTCATATCCTAATGCACATAATAAATTTGTCGTCAGACACCAGATGTGAAACTGTGTATGCAATTTGCTCTATTTTTTTGCACACGCTTGTCATTTTCTGATTGTTCCTAATTAATTTCGTCGCGTATGAAAGTTGTCCGCACGAAGGACCAAAAATGGACAAACATGTCAGTTGTCTCGGCGCACAAATCACGTATTCTCACACATTTAATACTTCATTACCAATTTATCGTCCTAATTGAAACAGTTTAGTCGGCGCAATTGAGATTTTCCTCGTTTTTTCATCATAAACTGGTAATTTTTTCGAAAGCATTTGCTTGCAGTCATAAATCCGAACGGACATTGCATTTACTAGTCGAAAGCGAATAAAAACTGGATTGTTGGGATTGAGTTTCAGCTCGTTGTTGTTATATTACACGCTGGTATGCCTTGAGTAAAGTTTAACTATGACATACGAGTGCAATTTATGACGGTACGGTTTCAATTTTATCAATGCGCTAGCGCGTATTTAACTCAGCAGGTTGCGCATGCGCAATATTGCAAACGCAAACACTTTAAGCAAATAAACAATTTATAGATAATTATCACACATTAGAACGTGTGGTCAAACATAAATATCACGAATGTCAAGCATTACGGACCGCCGTTAGCTACCAGTGTTATATAAAATTCGACCTTTATAAAAAACGAATGCACAAATTTCTTTTTTATTTCATTCGAATCTAACGACGCAAACACTCGCCGAGTCGAGATGTAAATTTTCTAGTCTAATCGATTCGTTGCTAAACAAGTGATCTACATGCCGTCGAAAACTAATTGCTATTGACTTAATTCCTAATTTCAATTTCGACCACGTACCACAAACGTTTCTAATTTACGAATCAAGTCTCGGATCGAATACGAAACAACACAATAGTCAATCACACAAATGTACAATAATCTAATTTAATCTGCTTTGATTAAAACTTATTAAAACTTATGTCAGAGATCAATATTAAATTAAAATAATTTCGCGTTTTGTTGTTGCGTTGCGTATATTTTTTTGTTCTGCTTAGCATTTAATGTAATTAGCAAATTTAATGACTCGTAATATTGGCGAAAGAAGACAAAATTAAAGAAAAAAACCGCGCACAATCAAAACAAGAGCGAATGTCCATGTTTCGCAACATCCTTTCTTCGCGTCATAAGAATGCTTCGATTCTTCGGTAGTGTATCTTTTTACTTTCGACTTTTTCTGCGGCGTTTTCTTCGTAATACAAGTTTACTTGAGTTTACAACCAGCGGGAATAACTTAATAATTGTTCATTATATTGCCACATATCCTTTCGTTTTGAATTCAGTTCCTCTTTTCTTATTTTCTATTTGTGAAACACGTTTTACTTTTAATTAAAAGAGCAGCTTTTGACATAACACTTAAAAAGCTCAAAAAAAATTCATTGTTATTTTCAAATATGGAAAAGGTAGACAATTAATTCCTCTTTAATATAGTATATTTACAAATGTTATGCGTTTAATAGTTTTGTAGATATTTCTGTTTAATTGAAATCAGATTGAATTTTATTTCACAAGAATTTTTGCAGAAGTTACTTTTCAAATATCTTTTAAAGAAGGTTTTGCAATAAAAAATATCTGTGTCCTCTACTATTTTAGCCTGTTTTCGTGCAATATCAACGATTTTGAGTGACACTAATTGTTGGTAAAGTAATATTTTGTTTTGCGATGAATAAAAATTACAATACACTATATTATATCATTTTCAAAAGGGTCCGTGATGTAAGACATGTTTTAAGTAATGGTTAAGGTCGCAAAAACGAAGACAATACTTTTTGCCGCTTAAATAAAGGCTCACTAAGCTCGCTTAAGTGCACGTCAATATTTTTTTGGGTTGAGCGTGAAAGTAGATTACCTTCGTCATTTCATTGGCTGCGTCACAACAAAGTTTCAGCCGCGCAGCGATCCGGATTTAATTAAAACGAAAAAAATAAACATACTCCGACAAAAATGTAAATCGTTTAAATTTGTCATTCTTCGCAAAGAGATTGCAAGGCCCACAACTAGTGAATAACTTAACTTAAATTTCAATCGATTTTATTATAGGAAAACCTTCATAACTAGATATAATAATTATCAAAAATATTTTAAAAAAATTACATTCTTCTTTTTCTTGTGCGTATATCACGTTCATAAGTCTTGATATAGTGCGTAATATGAGTATCTGTAACTTTTCTGACGAAATCACGAGACATCGGAAAGAAATCCAACAAATATTTACATTTTGACCATTGTAACTCGACAATCTCACAGAATGTAATCGTTCGGAAGGTGTACTGATAAGGTAGATTCATAAAGGCCGCTTGATATCCAAACGAATCTCCTTTACAAAACACATAAAGTGCGTGTGACGTGCAATCATTTTCATACTGCATCGCAGCCACTTCACCAGTGTGAACAAAATACAAAGTATCATGGCAATCAAGCCGACTTACAACAGTTCCATTAATTGGATAAACCACACATCTTATATATTGGATAATCTGACGCTGAACATCCGGATGGCATCCACTAAAATAGGGATGTTTATGAAAGAGATATCCATAGATACTCATCAAGGCAGCTTCTCGGAGATATTTCGGACAGTCTATCATCATGATATAATCATCGGCGACGCTCTTCACCGAATAGTAGTGATTGATTGCTTCTTCAACACTTTCGCGTAAAACATACGCAGATTTCGAGATACTATAGTACACATCAACATATTTTCGAATTGAGTATAGAATCTTGATCAAAGTGGTTGACTCCATCAATATCTGATAGTATTGCACCATCACAAACGATTCAAACACAGTGACATAAAGAAAAATAATTATAAACATTATTTCAAAGATGTCTCCTTTCGGATAGTAGAGATTATCATGAGAGAATGTATGCACCATTAGCGAGAAAAACCAGTAGCGGCCAAATAGTTCAACGCGATGCATCCAGGGGGCTCTGCGAGAGTTGATCAAAATCTCAACGGGCATCTCACGAATAATCTGTGACTCATTCATACCCATATAATATGTGTAACTATAGTCTGAAAATGCAATGATGGTTGCAATAATCTGCGAAGAGTAAATCAACAGGAGGAACAACATAAAAATCTTAAACTTTCGCGAAAATGATGCAACTTTTTTGGTACCATTGTAATAGATATGTGTAATGTTGACATATCTTGATAGTCGATTCAATCTGAGGATTGAAAATGGAATTGACCATTCGGCGAAATCATAACCTCGCATAATCACATAGAGTAAAAGTGGCACGTCAAATGGTAAATTTAAAAAGTACAACTTGTAGTAAATTCTCTTCTTGCCCATTGAATGGGCTTTGATCCGCAATGGATGCATGACAAATTCTTGTTCCTGATTCATATAAGGAGTGGTAAACTTTAGGTATTGATGTGACAAGTGAATTAAATCGAAAATGTATTGCGTGATGAGGTAGGCAACATGCATTTCACCAGTGGCAATTTGGTATAGTTCCATCATGAGACCAATGCAACATGGGAACACAAAGTGAAACCATGATAAAATAAAGTAAATATTGTACTTTTTATATCCGGACTTCAGTTCTTTGACGGTCCAAGCTGTTTGTGCTTGTTGGAACTCGTTCGGTACATATTTACTTG
This sequence comes from Dalotia coriaria, assembly GCF_025399875.1. Classification (NCBI taxonomy): domain Eukaryota; kingdom Metazoa; phylum Arthropoda; class Insecta; order Coleoptera; family Staphylinidae; genus Dalotia; species Dalotia coriaria. The sequence continues at coordinate 4,259,462 of NW_027045446.1, forward strand.
GAATATAATAAAATTTCACGTTTTTTATATCGCAAAATGATTTTTTTATAACTGGAAACTGGTCAAGCGTATTGTAAAACTTCTTGGCATCCATGTACAGTAGTTTCGCAACTGTGTTTGTCACAAAACTCACTTTTATCCGCGTATAAGGCACGGGTTCCAGATTACCCAAAATCGAGCCATCATTGATGGTTTCAATAACTGTACCATTAGCAGCGACTACATCAACAGAACCTTTTATGAGGAAATAAATATTCGATTCGATATCATTCACAGATAGAATATAACCATTTTTCGGTATTATCATTGCTTCGCTTTCATAAAGAGCATTCTTGAAAAACGTGGCCAATCTATTTGAGATATCATTCAAGCTTGTACATTCATGAATGTGTATTCCATAAAGACAATAAATTAAATCCCTACGCAGTGCAGGATTTAAATTCTTGAGGACGTGAAACGGATTGATGCGTTGTAACCAGCGCCATTTTAATTCGTAGTAGATCTTGATTTGTTTCCGTAAGTAGGGACGCACTAGACTCATGCGCAGAAACGTCACCAGCCTGCGTACCTTATCACGAAATTTATGACTGCCCAGGTAAATCTTATTGTAACTACCAAATAAATACGCAGTCACGTAAATCCTGACAAAAATCGACACAAAACTGCAAGCGGAGATGATATGCAGAATCAACGGGGTAACATTTTCCAAATCCACGACACTTCCGGTTCCGGAACAAGTCAATGTGCTCATGATAAAATAGCACACGGTAATATAATTCCCAAGTGGCGAATCTTTCTTGAAGTTTTTGCAGAAAATATTTACGTTTTCTTCATTTTCCCAGTCGTAACAATCCATTACAAAGATAACGCAGGTTATAAAGTTGACAGGACAAATAATCGTCAATAAAATAAAACCATAATCAAACATGTACGAAGTGCAGAAGTAATGCAGCTTGAAGCCAATAAGGCGATAAATTTGAAGTACGTGTAACACATTTGCGATGATTTTATACTGAGGACTGGTGTATAAAACGAGATAAAACGGAAACGATGCTAGGAAGTCCACCATAAACGCTTTTTTGATGTAATTCATTGCTGTATGCAGTGGATGTGTGACGATTAAACCATTCGTACTGTAATAACAAACATGTAGCCTTAAATATATATCAGCGAAAGCAGTGCAATCCAAGAATATCAGAAAATATGTAAAAGGATGCGTAATTTCACGTAGACTTATCGGTGGTATAAAGAAAACAATGCAAGTAATGTAAGCAAATATGCAGCGTACAACTTCCCACCAAAACAGGAATCGACCATTTGGTAAAATCGTACTTTTCATAAGAAAATACTTCAGTATAATTCCCCAGCGACTTTGATCGAATGGTGAATAGTAGTCGAATTCTTCAAAAGAATCTTCATAAACATGTTTTGTACTAAAGCTGACAAATGAATCTAGATTAGAGTCACGCTGTAAAGTCTCAATGACCATTTGTTTTCCATTCTGAATAGGGTTGATACAAGCGACAACATCGGCTTTGTTTGCTGCAATCGCCTTCTTCATGGCTGTCACTTGACCCTTATAGCTGGCGAGATATGTTAGGAATGTAGAATAACAAAAACTGACGATTTCTACTTCTGTAACAGCCACCACATTAGAACAGCTGGGCATTTGAAAGAGGACTTCGATTACGTTCATTGGAACACCTTCCTTTGTCTTGTAGAATTTCTCACCATAAACTGAACGAGCTTCGCCTCTGATTAAAATATAAATCATATCGTATCTGGTTCCATAGCTCATCACCAGTGAATGTTGATGAAAAATATGTGTATGTGCTGTGGATGACACACGCTTGATAACTTCTTTTGGAACAAGTTGGAAAAGCTCCAAATTCAGCAATGCGTTTGCATAAATGTCGGTTTTCATAAGCTCGTTGTAATGTTGTGGAAAGTTGAAGAATTTGTTGATGTCAAAGGCACATGTAAACGCATTATTGTCGTTGATTTGAGTATTCAAGAAGGAATTGAGTCGTTTGAAGAGTTGTGTGTCTGGATTACGTTTGCTCAGGTGGTAAAGACGTTCCAGAGATCTGTAAATCCGACTAGGACGGACATACTTCATGTAATTTGCGGTTGTTACACTGACAATTCCTAATCCTTCAAAAACCGCTGCGAATGTATTCAGCAGTGCATACAAAATAGTCACCTTCATCAACCCGCTTTTTACTTTAAAACCCACACCGGTAGAGATCTGTATACCAACCGGATCAAGAGGTGTTGATATGATATCATCCAGCGTTAATATATAGCCCATTGTGTAAACGTAGACAAACTGCGAGAGAATAAACACGCAATACTTTTGAAGTAGAAGATTCAAGTGAAAACGGTCTTCCCATTTATTCAGGACCCGATAGATTTTCCATAGCTTCACCGTATGAAATATGAACACCCATTTTTCATTAGCAAACGGAAACACGTGACCGAAGAGAGGAAAGTGAAAAATTGAACAGATATCTAAATACACTCCAATTGTATTGAAACGTTCCCCGAATATCTCATGCAAAGTTACAGATTTAGATTTTTTCGATGCGGGTGTTATAAATGTAAGCAATAGGTCCACGAAAAAGACTAAATTGACCACGGCAATAATAACATTCAATATAATATTGCCTTCATTAAAAACCACATAGGGTTGAAGAAGAAGCATTATGAAAGCGAGGAATGCAATAATGAAATGCCAAGCGTGATAGATCGGGGAGTTATGCTTTAAAATCCAAATGCATTTAGAGCGGATAAAGACCAAATCCGTAGCTATGTCAAGTCTTCTTTTGATCGAGAGCAATTCTAAACAACGCAGCGTATGACACAACGAGTTCTGTTTCTTTAGTAGACCAGTCAGAAAGGGTCCAAGGTATATGTTTTTCATAAGATGGAATTCTTTCAAGGCAGGATTCGCTGCTTTGTAATTGTGTAACTGTGCTTTGAGCCATACGATTTGTTCTTCCGAAACGCGCGAGTCTGTTTGTTCAAGTTTGGTACGTTGAACACGCTTTGCAATGTTCAAACGACTGTTAATGATTTTTAACATATCGTGATAGGCATACGGGTAGTGTCTAATGAGAAACGTAAAGTCTCGTCTTGTTAGTTTGAAGATATGACATACACATTGACAGCGTATGTTGACTTGTGATTTTGAAGGGTAAAATAATGCGGTCTCACCTAGGATGGTTCCAGCAGAAAATGAGATGATACCAGATTCGCCATTCTCTGATGACAGGATATCAATAACCCCACTTTTTATATAGATCATGTAGTCAATTATTTTCCGTTTGTTGAAAACGTATTCACCTTTCATGAAGATTTGATTTTTGATTCGTAATGAAAGATTGCGCATCAAGGGTATTTCTAGGTCTCGTAGAATTTGTGAATGTCTGAAGAAATCGTAGGAGGTATCCAAAGCCATTTCCATGATCAGTGCTCGAGGAAATATCCAGGCGACTGCTTCTTGTTTATCAGGGGTGTTCATACATCCCTGTCGTTCTTCCCAATAGTTTCTTAGATATGTCAGAATTGACTGGACAACTACATGGTTGCAATTGTATTTTGAAATAATCACCGATTGAAAAAACTGCACTTTGTAGATGTACTTGAACTTGTTTTCGTATTGCATTGTCAAGAGACAGATTATGTCACACAGGGTAGGCTTGAGGAAGATGAAGAGCACCAAAATGATACCGCACGCTAGTGGTACCTCATGCAACCAGATATTATCTGTGTAATGATGCGCTCTTGAAACAATCACTCCTTTTCCAACCATGGAAGCACTGGACACCTCAAATAATTGCATGTATGTCTCCCAAGAGGGTTCATACCCAGAAATGTGGAATAATGTCCAGGCGTAGATGGTTTCACAGATAATGAGACTGAGTACAAAATTCAACACTCTTTGTCGAAAGTGACATCGTAGAGATACTCGCATAATGTAGTTGTGGTACATTAATCGGACAAATTTGATAAAATGTCCAAGTTTGATCAGTACCAAAGGTACCGGTGGGTAGAGAGGTAAAGCTCCAAAGATTTCGCATCCCAAGACCCATATTGGGCGACGTGCTTCATTGTGGAACTCAAGTTTCATGATATAGTCCACGACTATTGCCAGGGATATGTCGGCGATCTTGAAAACGGTCACAATTATTTCGAACATCAATTGGTATTTGTAGTTGGAGGTGATTAGACGTTGAGTGCCCACGAGGGCGGAATGCGTATACAACATGGCGTCTACCAGGGTAATGCCCAATATTAAGTTATACCAGAAGGGGTTGCTGACGACCATGAAGAAGCGTTGGATCTTCGAAGGGTACTCGACGTCTTCGATATAGTGATAATCAATGTCATATTTGCGTTTGCGCTTTTCAAATATACTGCGTTTGAATTTAGTTTTTTCTTTGCGAGTTCTCCGTGGTTTGTATATTTTTCTTGCACTTCTGCGACTTTGAGCTACTGTCTCCATTATTTATTTACAACTAATAATTGCATGTCAATGCGCACGTCAAAAAGAGGAAAACATTCAGGGCTTGTTCTGATTAAAATTATTAAACATATAAAACAATTTCAAGTTATAATATTGTTTGTAATTTAATTTTTTTATGTTTCAAATCTTTCTCGGATTACCCGACGCACTGGTATGTTTATATACTTTATTAATCATTATCACATTCTGGTTTTTAATCGTTTGTAACGGGAGCACTAAATTAACTCAAAATTGCCGCGTGCCGTCGGATGCCTTTTCGGTCTAGCTGCACTAAGTTTCACAGTTGCACACGGCTTGCCCCTTAATTAATTACACATTTAAAACGTTTACTCGTTCAGTAGTATGATAATTAATTAATGTCCGTAATGTTTTGCCTCTCCTTCACTTTTCTTTGATTTTCATTAGAAAAACAAGAAAATGTTTATTTGAATATTGTTTTATTCCGTTTTTTTTTAAATTATTATTAAATGAAGTATCTATTTTTTTGTATTGCCCTATGTATTTCGTCTTTTTGCTGCCAGATCAAAAAACTTAGGAAAATTGTTGTTTTCTGATTTTTTTCTCTTGAATTTAACATTTTCTTTTTTAATAGTGTAGTTTAATTTTTGTAAAACCCTGTATAATTAGTATTATACAGTTTTCTAATCAAACGAGAGTTTCAACCCTATATATTTGTTTTCCTTGATCCACACAAAATGTTGACAAATTTCTAGTTTCCTGATATTTCTTCCCTTGAACAATTGATTTTTCTTTTTAAATGTTCTAATTTTCTTTTTATCACACCCTGTCTATAGGTTTTCTTTGTTTTGCGATCAATAATGCACACATTTTTTTGTTTCCGGATGTATTTCTTCTTGAACTTTGAATTTTTTTTATATCACCCAGTACATCGCTTTTCCTTTTCATCTTGCAAAAATGAGTAAAATCCATTGTTGCTAAATATTTATCTGCATCAAGCATGATTTGGCTTTTGTAACACCCTGTATATTGGTGTCCCGTTTATTTAATTGCTATTTTCTAGGGCTCTATAGTAGTATTTATAATTTTATACTTGTCTGTATGTGTGAGGTTCGGTGGCTCGTAGGATTTCAAAACTGGCTGGCTGAATTGTTTATGTAATTTACATACATGTATTTAATTTCAGGTGCAGGTCCGAACTTTATTTTTTATTTTTAAGTGTCGCCTGTCTTGAGACGATTTAAAACTTAGAAATATGTTTACAAGTCCTCATAAGGAGTTCCTTCTCTCTGGGGGTGATCCCCCACCATAAAAATTATTGATATGCCTAAGAATCCTGGGGATGAAACGTAGAGACATCGTAGCCGTAGGATGGGCCGGGAGCAATGGACACATCGAAGTAGTGAGCTGCTCACTCCTGCTTTCAGGGTGGCAGCGCCTCCTCTTTTTCCTACACTTGCCTGGATTGAGATCTTCTCTTCTACTACGCCGCTTATTCCTCTTCCCGTTCTACCTGCTTCTATGTTCTATGTTCGTCTTTTCTGCAAGTATTATTGTTTTGCACTGAACTTACATATGCAACCCAAATCACACCTATTATTTTTATATTTGAGAAAAATGCCTTCTATAACAGGTATGGAACCAACGATCCAGGATATTATAGCACATGCTAGGTACCACCGAGCCACGCGGCTCTCTTATCAAATGTTGTTCATTTCTTTTATTTATATTTATATATTTAATACTTTATAAACACATATATATATATATATATAGTGTAAAATAGTAATAATATAAAAGATATATATATATATATATATATATATATATGTATATATCATGGATTTTATAACTTTCTATGTTGAATACGTAATCCATGTTGTATATTTATAAAATAATATTTATTTATTAAAAACTAGCTGACCCGGCAAACTTTGTTCCGCCTCGCTTTGCAGCACAAAGTCGAGTCATACTAATACGGCGCTTTTCACGTGCAATTTTTTGTTCTTCTTCAGTCCTTTCATTCGCAATCCTTCGAATCCTAGTTGCATTACGGTTTTGTCGGATAAGATTTGATCGTTTTGGTCGCTGCATGTTGAGTGGGGAAGCTATGAAGCATCGCTCAAAGAAGAGGCGGAGAAAACTCGTTTAGTATCTTCCAAAGAAGTTTTCACTTCAAAAAGTATTAAAAAAAGTATCCTACACTTACTAAGTCTTATTCATACAAAGTTTGTATTACAAACCCATCAACCGGGCAACTTCAACCAACACGTACAAACACACGCACGTCATGCTTAGTATAGGGGGAAGCTACGAATCGCACGTCTAAGCTTAGGGGGAAGCTACGAATTGCACAAAGGGGAGACGGAGATAATAGAAAACATTATATTTGTGTGCTCTTTTTTTCCCGTAGGCTAAACCATATAAGCGAATATGTTTGTTTCCTTTTACACTGACTTGGGTTGCGGTTTCCTTTAAAAATGTAACGTTTCACGCACGTCTATGCTTAGGGGGACGCTACGAATCGCACGTCTATGCTTAGGGGGAAGCTACGAATTGCACAAAGGGCAGACGGAGATAATAGAAAACATTATATTTGTGTGCTCTTTTTTTCCCGTCGGCTAAACCATATAAGCGAATATGTTTGTTTCCTTTTAGTGTCGTTTAGTGTTCTCTAAAGGAGTTTTCACTTCAAAAAGTATCCTATTAACCTTCTCCAAACAAAAACATCAACCGGTCAACTTCAACACACACGTACACACATACACACGTCTATGCTACGAAGCATCGCACAAAGAGGAGACGGGGATAATAGAAAACTTTGTATTTGCGTTCTCCCGCAAGATAATCCATATACGCAAATATGTTTGTCTCTTCTTAGTGTCGTTTAGTGCGTTTTCACTTCAAAAAGTATCCCACTACCTTCTCCTGGCCTTAAGCTACCTCTCCACCAATTTTTTGCTAAATTGAATTAGCCGTTCTTTAATTATAATAGAGTTAACCAACACGACTTTCTTTTATATATATAGATAGATTATACGTGATTTTGGATTTACAGTTTTATTCAGTTTTATTTTTGAGTTTTACATGGATTTTTGATTGCATTTGAGTATTCTTGGTATCGTATCTGTACACATGGAAGAAAATATATATAGGAAAAACAAATAGAAACATGCAGATACGATATCAAGAACACTCAAATGCAATCAAAAATCCACACACATAATCTACAACACGAATTACTAAACGAACAAATAAACTCCATACACGACACAATAGATAACACACTAACAATATTAAAATCATCAACCGACAAATACCTAAACATTAAAGAACACATTCAAATTTACAAACACAAAATCATTCACGAATTACAAAACGAACAAATAAAACCCCCTAATACACAAAACAAAATCAGTTTCTGCAGATGCCCTCAGGGCAAAACATGTAAAACTCAAAAATAAAACCTGTAAATCCAAAATCACGTTGTAATTTTAATAAATAAATATATTTTTATATATCTATATTTATACTCGTAACGCATAATAATACATTTTGTATACACAATAAAAGCATCTTCTCTTGCTGACATCATTAAAAGTAAAACTAATACGTCATTTAACTCTAATTACTAAACACTAATCAAAACATAATTTACAATAATAAGTATTTAGCTGCAACCCGACAAAGAATTAAACTAAATTTTAATATCACATTAAAATATTATTTCGTGTGTTTGTTTCAATTTCAAATGTGTGTATATTGCTGGAGTTTGATCCTGTTTTTATTGTAAAGATATCACTAGTATTGTTTAAATGAATAAAAGCTTTCTTTGCATTCTCAGAACTTATACTTTTCCAGTTCAAACGCAGCATTCTCGTTGCCTAAAATCTGGTGAGATCCAAACGTATCAGTCGTTAAATTTGCATTCTTTTCGTTTTCCGCCGAGGCGCCATCTTTAATCGCATTGCGTTCTTCTCTTTTCGTTTGGAAATACATCCAAGCAAAAATGATAACAGCGGGAATAGTGGCGGTTCCTCCAAGAAGGAGGAAAGCTCCAGGGAATGTTGTCATTGTAGCAGCGTACGTCGCACTGTACATTGGCCCATAAACCAAGGGCATTAAAGCTTCACATACGCCAAACAAAGAGTTGACTTTACCTGAAACATTAGAATACACAAATAGAGTGTAAGAAGTTGCCTATATTAAGACAATGTGCAACATGAGCCTAGACACATCTAGAGTTTCTAGTTTTACCAAATCAAATGAATCAATTGAAGATAATTGCAATTGCGAAATCATCATTCAACGTCCTTGCCATCATTAATCAATGATACAAAGCCAATCCAAGAGCTCTAATTGCTCTTGAGCGCTCATTTAGCTCTCAACAACTCAAGGTAAATCTCGAAAAAAACTTCTTTGTGCATTTGTGCATAGAATATAGAAAAAAATACCTAGTTCTTCACTTGGCACAAGTTTCGAGGCGATGGAGCGCATCGCAATGAACGAGGTGCCGTTGAAAATCTCCACAATTGCTCCTGTACAGAACAGAACAAAAAAGTTAACAATTTGCAAGCAAATATAGTTAATCATAAACGCCATTAACTTGAAATGCATTTATAATTTGTTCATAAGTCATAAAATTTAACTTTACGATTGTAAAACTTTATGAAAACAATGAAATTCTTAGCATTGCTCGATGTTGTGACTTTTACTCACCAAGATAAAACACAAGTGAGGTTTTGGCGAAAGCATAAACAAAACTTGAGAGCACTTTACTCGTGCATGATATGACACCGATGATAGCATCATCAATCTTGAGTAAATGACTAAAAAGTCCCACAGACACAGATGTACCTGAAACGTTATTAATATTAATGAAAAATCACTTTCTAGCGATTTATATTAAATTTACCAATTAAACTTGTAATCATATTATACGTGGAAAAGATGCTGTAGTCTAATTCGTCCCAATTAAATCGGAAACGTGTGAAGAGATACAACACGACCATTTCACCTTTAAAAATGTCAAATTCCAGTAGATTAATAAATAATAAATGTTTTATTATGCATTAAAAATTTAAAGTGGCTTGTTTTTAAACATGTTTCGAAATTCATTTGTGATTTGTCATGTCGCTTGTTACGGAATTGGCAAGCGACGACAAGTTAGCGATTTGCATGTTTGCACATTTGTGCAATAATTGGAAAGTTAGCGGTACACATAATTAGTTGTTATTAATGGACGACTCGTGCGATGGTTTACATTTTTCTCGGATGATACGACCGGTTTTCTGATAGCAACAGAAAAAATCACGTTCAGAAACAAAAATTCATACCGCCACATCAATAACAAGAATGTTTACGCGATAAACATTAATAGGTACTTTTATAATATAATTGAATGTTTTGTAAATTATGTTCAAGTATTTTTTTACGTGTTTTGCATTCAGTGTTCGGTTGTAAAAATCAATGTCAAGAGTTCAACACGTCGAAAAGCAAATTCGAAAATTAATCAACAAATTCGTCTGTCAATCAAGTTATAAATCAAGGCTAGAAAGTTCCGTTAATTGTTTGCAAAACATAGAAATTTGCATTTTTTTACTGACAATGAGTGCAAACAATCATCACGTTTGTAAACATTGCATGTCCTTCAGTAGCGCGACACGTAACACGAAATAAAACACAACAAATAATATGTTTAGAATATGTACATACCATGCATAGGTCCAATGACAACCATAACAACCAACATCAATAACATAACCTTGATCTTGCGATTGTTCTCGCCTTGTTTGAACGCTACCCGAAAGGTGTCGCCTATGTGCTTGATGTCAAAAAAGTCTCGCAGGAACGCAAATGGTTTGTCACTCAGCACTGGCACATCCACTTTCTTCGTTTCTTTAATGTTGTAGTACCCGTAGAGGAACGCAATCACATACATCACGGCCGAAATGGAAAACACTCCATAAAAACCAATCTTTTTGAACAGAATTCCACTCAGGGCCAACCCAACAGGAATTCCAAGCGAACAGAAAACATTCACGACGCCTATACGTAATGTCCGCATTTCCAGCGTTGTCACATCGGCAATATACGAAAATATTCCCATGAACATTGTGAACCAACCACCGGTCAACGCCGGAAAGATGGCTTCGATTACAGCGTTGACTTCCATTGGTAATTCATAAAAAAAGTACGTACAAAGCATCAAGCCAATCACTGTGATGAATTCTCCGATGATCGGTAGAAGCATACAGGGTTTCCGTAAACCCCAGCGGTCCGACCATGATCCAACGAAGAGGATTAAAAACGCTGGGAAACCACTTTGTAGGATAGTCTTCCAAACCGTCATGGATGCGACGAGTTGTTGCACTTCGGCTTCTTCCCGAGTATAATTCGCTGTGTTTCTCGCACTTAGCGCATCGCAAATCTCGTCGGAATACGCAAGATTAACTCGACAGGCCTTTTCAATACTTAAATTTTGCACGGCGAGTCCAGCGAAGACACACGGCATGATATAACAGGCAATCATGGGTTCCACCGTAATATTTTCTTTGATAAACGCGTATTTCTCGCGCCAAGTTTTGTCCTGCCATTGTTTGGTATCCTTTGAAGGGTCTGCCGTTGGATTGTTGTTGTTTGACAGTGTATTCAACGCGTTCATGGTGAGGTTGTTCGCGTAATTGGCATTGTTCTGCGCTTCTTTCTCCTTTTCGGCTGCCGTAGTGTTGATTGTCGTCGTCATTGTCGATAACAAACGTGATTATTTTCGTATGAGTCAAATCGTTAATTGTCTGAAAATGTGAAATTACTCATTTCAATCGTTTTATTAAAGATTGGTAAATCAATGTTTATTGATGCGCAAATATTTGATTTGGTAAAGCAACGCAAACAAAATATAAACGCGCGCGCAGGAATGCGGAATCTATTTGTTTCTAACGCCTTGGGAGCTTCTTCGGCGCGGGCTTCCGAGAAGCAAAGAAGTTAAGCCAACAAAGTTGCCAGCAAAGGCCCGTTTTGTAAATTCGTCGCAACACTAGCAAAGTTAAGCGTGTTGTTACGAATGCGTGTGCAATTGCGATGCGACGGATCTGCTGCTGAATTGAAATGCGGGAAACGCCAGCGGCCATTATGGCCAACCTGAGCGATAATAACCCAGGTACGCTTCGTGTAGATACTCGACAAATTCCTGCTCTTTGTCTGCGTGCGAAATGCAACAAACGCAGCAATCTCAAACGGTAGTTTGACGTGCAAACTATTGGCAATTCACGAAATGCGAATATGCACACTTGCACAGGAATTACTCAAGACATCTTTTGTACTTTAAAATAGATTTGCTTTTGTTTTAATTTTTTTAAGGAAAAATGGCAATAAAATTGTAATTCGAATACAATTTAACGTATCTACGTGTTTTGGGTCATTGAACATTGATTTTAATTATTTATTGCATGTATAAATCAAATAGTGTGTATTTTTGGGGTCATTCTAAGGTCATTTGTATATTAAACGTGATATGTGTGACCAAAATTTTAAAAAGTTACAAATCGTAACCTACAAATTTAAAAATAGTGAAAAGAATTTAGAAACATACATTTTGCATCCATTAAGGAGGAATTAGATTTTAAAAAATTGTCTTCATTTAAGTAAATATAATTCACATGGCACTGTTGGCATTATTGCCTACTTCCTGAATCAGTTGTCAAAGAAACAATTGGCATCAATAGTGTTCAACCGACCTAACCTTAACTAAAACCTCTTGAAATGCCTTCAACTTTGTAATATTGACTAGAGGCAAAAATTGATTAAAGACGTATTAATTTCATTTTCAGAATAAATAGTAACCGGTTAAATGCAATCCGACACGACGCCACTTTCCGATCGGTGTCGATTTTCATCGCATTTACACATTACACAAATTACAACACACTTTCTATTTCAAACTTGCGCACTGCACGCATTGCACCAACATGATAAATAAATCTCTTCGGTATAACTTTACAACCTGAAACGATTTAAGTACCGTTATTCATTAATACACACTCAAAAATTCACACCGAAACTTTATTACCGTATAGACGTAGGTATCACTTGATCACTTGATCATCGAACACCGGTTATGTAATCGCGAAGGACAATTTTAATGTTTTGCGAATAATGCGCATGTACGGCCATTTATATCGAAGCTAATAAATAGTTACTGTATTCGTGTATTCGTGCGCGAATTATTTTGTAATCGTGTGCTTAAGTTGATAGATTCGAATTGCGTAATTATTTGACGTTCTAACACGGATATATCACACCCTGACCACGAAGATTATCCTTGAATCTTTAAATTATCTTAAGTCGTATCATTATAAAAAAATTATTTAGTTATAATTGCATGTCATTATATTAATTTTATTTGATTTTAACGTTTTTTCTTTTTTTTTCTTGTTTAATTAATTTTGTTCTGTAATTTGCACTTTACAGCTGTGTTCCGCATGGTAGAATCTATTTTTCATCGGTAATTTACTGTTTTAGTCAAGGTAGGGCATTGCAATGCATTTATCTAAATCAAACCGATTTTTTTCTATTCATTGGGGACCTTGAAACGAAAATTGGTCACAGATTCAATTATTCGCATATAATGCATTCGGAATTTAATTAAAGCCAGCAAGATAATTTCTAGTTTAATTTGTAATGATAATAATTTAATCTACAACGTTTCGGACGATGATAACATGAGTTAAAACGAAAGTAATTTCAATATTTACAGTGGTGACTGAGTTTTTTTAAAATTTTATTATTATTAACTTACCCGTTTTAAATCATGAAGTGTTTTATTTATTGTCTCACGTATTAAAAGTTAATATTCAGATAAATATTTGTGATTAATTTTATTTTGAATTTAATTACTTGATTACTCTTTGTTGACGTTTATCGTGACTTTTACTTTTCGTTTGTTGCCAAGAAGCGCGCTATTGTTCGCCGCGAGTTTGAGATAGGTATAACTTTCGTTGGTCTGCGCGACTTTTCCTCGCGCGGAAAAGGATGCCGATGTCGAGCTGGCTTTGGACGTGACTTAAGCTAAGCTGGTGCGCGTCCGCGACGGTGCGGTAATGAGGAGAGCGTGCGCGCGATGCCGCCGATGCGTTCGCGTCGATTATTTTTATTTCGTTCGTTTCGCGGCATGCAATGTGCGCGGGCTGTGATAAAATCCCACTATGAAGTCGACGACGACGGCGGCGGCGTGCACGACCATCATTGCTGGCCGACCGCAACAAACCAATTATCGGCGACGTGTGCCGCACACCCACCGTTTGAAACAACTTCTTTTTTTTGTGGTGCTGGGTTTTGAGGTTTTTTTCAAACGAATTAAGACTTAATTATCGATAAACTTGCTTTCAGAAGTTTTTTTTTTTCTTTGAATTGCTAAGTTGTAGTGTGAATTTTTTAATATTATGTAATTGATTAGTTTGTTTGTAACTTAGATAAGATTTATGGTTTTAAAAAAACCGCAAATTTCAAAACAACATTTAGAAAACGCAAGTTTTATTAGTTACAGACAATTATTTAACAATTTATTGTTTTTCTGTATTTGTGCAATTTAGAATTATGCAATTTTTAAATATTTCAAGAAGCTACTTGTCGGTCTTAATAGGTCTTCTGTTAATCGAAATGGAAGAAAATTTAACAAATCAATGTGGTATATTAAGTACCAAGTGACTAAACTTGGACTTTACTCACGAGAGCGCAGCGAGTGTTTAATAAATCGAGTGTTTAACAACGTTTTGCCACTTGATACTTGAAATTCGCTCGTACACTATTAGGAAATGTAATCACCCCATGACTAAAGCACGTGAATAAAGTATTTTACTCACGTCTTGGCCATCCGTATATAAAGTACAACTTTGTGTTAATAAAAACCGATGAAAAACTGGCGCTTTATAGGTGGACATAGAAAAATATTATTAATTATGTATTAATAATATTTAGTTTAAAAGCATAACTTTTTTTTTTAAGTTGTAAAAGTTTTAAAAAGCAAAGTCTGTTCTTATTCTTTTTGTTAAACATTTTGCATTGTAACATTGTAAATACAATAAACTAAAATTTATAGCTTTGCGCTTTGCTTGAGACTCAATCACTTTGACATTCGCAATTTATCATGTTTAGTATACAAACACACACGATCGAATTTGTTATTACCTATGATAGACGTAATGCCCGTAATTATCTCGCATGTGCAAATATACTCATGTCATTGTGTGACTTCGAAAACACGTTATAAAACGCCATAATGGTATTATAATTCCTTTAATTTAAAATCCACTAAATTAACGTGTGTACTTGCATTTAAATTAAATCGAATGAATAGTCACAAACAAATCAAAACTTACCGAAACAAATCAGTAATTATTGCTGTAAACTTTATCCAAAAACAAGGAACACACGCAAATTATCAGACACGTATATAAATCCACGAGGATATATCACATGGGTAACAGGTAGCATTGTTATCAGATGAAGCTTCGAAGTTTATTTAAAACATAATTATTTCAAGCGTTGTTTGAATGCAAATTTTTGCTCGAGTTGGAAAACTGTATTTGCAGTGCGATTATTTCGACTTTTGAGATGTGACTAAACATAGGGCTAGAGTGTCGCGCGCGACGACGTCGGTGATGATGACGCTGATAATGAGTTATGATGATGGCTTTGGGAAGCGGCGACAAATTTGATTGCCGCTTCCCATTTTGTCCGGCTTGTATAAGTACTTGAACGCACTGAATATGCAAGCGAGGGCCGGCTGCGATTACAATTTGCAAACGGTGTTTAAGGTTTACCAGATTGGACGATCTATAAATGTAGATCACAATATTAACTGTTTTATTCTATATTTAGTACACATTAATCTATAATCAGATTATTTCATTTTATGCGGCGTTGCTGAAGAAAACGGCAACACTGCTAATCAACAGCTACAATAATATAGGCAACCAATATTACATCTGCGTTAACTTAAATTTTTCCGTTTAATTAAGAAATAAGAAGAAATTTGGTTAAAAGTTTAGCCCAACATAACAAATTATTAATTTTTTGTAGATTTTAGAGTTTTAAAAGGTTAAAATATTAATTTTCTGGAAAAATAAATAAAAATAGTTTAAATGAATCTGACGGTTACTTATTCAAGCATAAATACCATAAAACTCAGTATTTCACATACAAATAATAACCTACGAGTATATTACTCTTTTATTGAACATTCAACTAGTATTTTTTTAATAAGCAAATTGATTCGAATGATTGTGCAGAAACGAATGAAAATATCACTCACCTCGACACATAAATCCAAACAAAAGTAGAAAATGCACTTTTAATAAAATCGCATCTATTAATTGTCCTCGCCAAGGACTTAATTGCCTAAATGCTCTTTTTCTTGAAATTCTCCAATTAAACTCGCTGAGGAAACGCGTGGCTGGAACGTCTGAAAATTAGCAAATGGCTGATCAAGTTCAATTTCGCCCGTTTTGCGACTTTTCGCCACTGAATTCACACACACATCCAATGAATGCGCGTGTCGTCAACGCACGTAATTGCTGCATTACGTGCGAATGTATTCGTGCTAATTGCACTTTTCCTCTTTCGGTCTGCGCATCGTAATCACACACGCGTAATCGACGAGTCCGTCGCTGGTTCCTTGAAACTTGATGAAACGCGCGCGGTTTCCGACATGATTGTTTCGTCCTCACCGCGAAATAACGAAATGAATGACTTTGTCGTGTGTGCTTAATTAAACGCGCGAATACAGAGTGTTGACGCGATCTTAATGACCTAAAAACACGTCAAACACGTTTCGATTGATTGATTTTTATTATTGATTTTGAATATTCCACAACAAGTTAACCATAGTGTTAACTATTTGGAATATCTGTTATTAACATACAAATAGTCTAAATCTTGGTCACAAGACAAGCATTCACAATAGTTAAAGACTGTCTTCTTCAAACGATCGTTTTCTTCTCGTAAACGTGCGCTCTCTTCCTGTATCTGCAATCGTTGTGTTTCTACAGCACCATAACGTAACCAGAACAATTGCAACTCGTTCAAATATACCACCTCTTCAGAGTAACTCCTTCTGAGGATATCTATTGTCGTACTTTTACGGACACGTCTCGGAGGTCGCAGAGTTAAACCGCTTTTTTCTTCTGCACTAATTTGCGGCAAGGAGTTTTCAAATGTTGGAAAACGCAGGAATTTCTCATTCTCAGTCTCAAATTTGCTGCAAAGTCCACACAATGACAACAAATTCTCTCCTTGCTTTTCACACGCCTTCACAAATGCCAAAACATCGTTACAGATCAATGATAGAGCTGTAAGTTTCTCTTGATCAATATTTCGTGCTTCTCGTTCATTTGTTTTCAGGCGTATTGCGATGTTTTTGTAATAATCTCGTTCCAAAACAAGTTCTTGAACTTTTTTACCCAGCGTACTTTGGATTAACTCATGTTTTGTTTTGAGTTGGTCCATTGTGTTGTATGCTTCCCGTGCTTTTTCTTGTAACATAGCGAGCTGTATCTGCATATCTGCATCGGTTTTGTTTAATTCCTCGCATTGCCTCTTGCGCCGTGCAAAATCCCTTTTGTACTTCTGCATGAACTCCTCGGCATCATCCCAGAGCTTTGATGAATAGTCCTTCCACTCGACATTGAACTTAGTGGCTTCTTCAGTGAATCTAGAGACTTCCACTTCTTGTCGCGATAAGTAATCGTATCGCATGAGTCTTCCTAGCTTCCGAGAATTTTCCGCAAATTGAAACAGCATTGTTCGAAGGTAGATTTCATGCTCATTGTCGATATGCATCACTTCGGAGCGTTCTTGGTTTGCTGCCCGGTAAAGATTCGAAATCATATTTCCTGACTCTTGCCATAATTCAGCGATTTGATCGTAACACAAGACAATAATGCGATCAATATCGTCGATGTGTGAACTCACAGAACGCACATATTGTGTATCCGCTGCTGTCAACTCGTCTAACAATAAAGATATTTCAAAATCTTTCGAGTCAATGGCACGTTCGAAGTGATGCATTGCACATTCTACGGTTACCCTCATCTGTGGTTGTGCAATTTTGATCAGGAGATCTCGCCAATTCTTCTCATGTTTCCGTACACACTCGGATCCGTACTTTATTTCTCTATATATATGGTCATGCTCGGTTTCGACTAAGATGTCTCTATCATGTTGGACTTTAGCAGCATGTTTTTCTGCTAGTTTAGCTTTTTTTGTTTTTGTCTTTTGTGGGCTTTTCGAGCGATTTCTTTTCGGAGGCATTTTAGAATAGAAAAAAAACTGCCAAAAAGGAAAAAACTGTCAGTGAAATTAAATTGTCAGATATTATTTCGAAGTGGATAAATTAACCGTCAAAATGGGTCTTGGCTCAGCCCGCTATAATAGTATAACACCGCAAGAAAAAAAATTGGTTATGGATACATGGACCGAAATTCGTCCGCAGATGCGTGACTTTAGCGTCAGTTTGTTCTTGTTGATGCTCAACGACTATCCGCATTTTGCCAACTACTGGGCCTTTAGGGGTCCGCAAGATGACAGTTTCGATCGATTTACCTCGCAGTTTATTCGAGAGTTTGATACAATGGTGATGTTATTGAATCGGCCAAATAGTATCTATCCGATTCTGAGGAAGAACGCGATTTATCACATACCGAAAAGGATACCGAGCGAGGATTATGACCGACTGCGGAAGTGTATCGTCAGCGTGATTTCTGATCACATTGGAGAACAGTCTAAACGACATGACGCTATCAAAGCATGGGTCAAGTGCATAAGCATTTGCTTCAGTTTTATTACAGAAATGACGGAGGATATTGCAGCTGAGCAGGAGAGATTGCAAGTTTGACTTTTCATTTGTAATTTGTAACATATTTAGAGAAATTACTGTTTTTCGAATAAAAAATCATGGGTTTAACTTAAAATTATGTTTTTACCACTTTTAACAATTTTTAATCCAGTGTGTGATGATTTGTCTGGCGATGTCAAAGTAACACATTAATCAAAACATAATTTATTACATTTATTGACAGATTTTAATCAGTTTGTAGATTAATACGTCACCTACTGCACTTACAAGATTTTTACATTTATTTTTACAATAAAAATGCCCATAATAGGAAAGAAGAAGTCCGCAGACAAGAAGAAAGGGGTAAAAATAAGCAAAGAAGCACGTGCGCAAGCCGCTGAAAAATTCAACATTCTTCAGCGCAACGAAGAATTAAAGCGCGAAATTCAATACAGCGCTGAAGCTGTCCGACGCCATGAGAAAAAATGGCGTGAAATGCTGCACCGCATTGCTGTCCCACAACTACGCAATGAAGTCGAATATGCATGGCACATTTTTGAGTACATTATCGATTCGAAGGATTTTACGATCTCGTTACTGCTCGACGAGTTGACGCAGTCTGATCAACAATATGAACGCAAAGTAAAGGCACAAGTGGACAACATCGATCGACTTATCACGTTATACATTGATCAAATTAACGATATCTGGGAGGAGTCCAGGAAGGTAATCATGGCGCTGTACAAGGCTGCTACGTTTGAAAGCAAAGCAGTTTTGGAAAGCGTTATGGACCATGAGGACTACCTCAAGACGATGCTGTATAGTCAGGATGAACAACGGAAGGAAAGGACCAAGATAGATCGGGGCGCTTATCTTGCTCAGCTGGAAGTGGAAAATACAAAATTGTATGATGTTACTTCTAGGTACATCGGTGAAGTGAATTTGATCTGGCAGAAGATGTGGAATGAAGCAGAAGCGTTTCACAAGCAATTCACCGAGGAATTCCGTCAAAGAAAAGAGCAGTTTTTTGCCCTAGATGCACAGGATCAAGAAGTTACCAACGCTATTAGGAATTCATGGCATAAAATTGGTAGACATTACGCTAAAATTAAGAACCTCAAAGATCAATTCGGAGAATTCGAGACAAAACAAAATCGAGCAGTTAAGGATTTAGCGACTGAAGCAAATTACTACGAGAAACAATTCAGGTTGCAACAAAAGCTCTACGACGAAGAAAGGGCTTTGGACAAAGAGAATCTAACATCTCTGTGCCTTCAAAGTAACGAGATCATAAATACGATGAAGGAAATTGAAAAGAAAGGTACAAAATTGCTGTCATTCTCTGATGTTTGCCGAAAATTGGAAACCAAGGAAGAGAAAATACTGTCGTTTCCCCTGTACGAAGATAAAACTAGTAATAAGAAGAATTTTAACCACGAGAGTGACCAAGCATACAAAGATATGGAAATCTTTTGGAATAGAGTGGCGAGTGTTGAAGTATGTCGCTATAAACTCGCAGGAGAGTGCGATTTTCTTCGGAAAGAAAACCAGAGACTGAAGAAGGAGATATCAAAGTATTGTGGTTGCTTAGACCAGGAACCAAAAGTACACGTTTTGTATGGAAAGTGTTCACTATTTGGCAAATACACCTAACACTCGCGTCTATATTATTTATAAAATAAACTTTTTTTAAAAACTGTTTACTTCCAAATGATATTGAACGTTTGGTGTGTATTGAGTTGCATAGAGTGAAAGTTGTGGTTTCATGTAAGTAAAACAAGTTGTTTTAGTTTTCAGGTTACCGAAGACCGAAGATTTGCCTTGGCAAATATCGTAAATAATACCCCGAAAGTATTTTAAAACATTAACATGGCTGTGCCTGGATCTGCTGTGGACTCACTACATGCTGCACTAAAAAGTAATATTATCCCTAACCAAGAATACCTTCTCCAAGGATCTGTTCTGGATCAATATGTCGAGGTTCTCCTTCATAGATTACGAGGTTTATGCGACAACGTTGATGCTGGCCCGGAGAGCTTCCACGATCAGGAATTATGTTTTACTTTAAGAGGAAACACACCAGCTGTGGCAACAATGGTGCTTCCTCTAAGAGTTCGTAGAGCTCTGGATGTCACAGATGCACCTTGGCAACTGAGATATGTTGGACAACATGAGCTGGGTGATAAAAATCGACCCACTGTAGTCCGGTCCAGCATTGATATGGCTTGTAGTTCCACTGTGGTTGAGTTCCTGACTGAATTGGGTTGCAGAATTGATTTTGAGTACATTTCAAGAGGATACATGTTCAGGAAGGGAAGGATGAAGATTACAGTTAGTAAGGTTTTCAAGAAGATTGGAGATACTAATGTGGAGGCAATCAGTCAGAGTTATCTGGTGGAGTTGTCTGTGCTTGCACCATCAAATCAGGATGCTGTTGCTGAAGAAATGAGGATCTTTGCTGAACAACTTAGACCACTGGTGCAGTTGGAGAAAATAGACTATAAAAGACTAGGAAATATGCCCTAGAATTAGTTTTAAGTCATAAAATTAATCTAATTTTAAGATATCAATACTAATATTTAAGAAATTAAATTATAACTTAATATTTTACAAAGGAAATACTTTGCTTTTGTTGTCTGTACTTGTAAATAATCCATTGTGAACACTTGAGCTTCCAGGTGACAAATATTTTATCTATTTTGTTGATAATAGTTTGAAGTTTGTAATCATTTTACAAGATTAGATTATAGTTATATATATATAAATGATTTTTGGAAAAATTTGAAGCTCTATTTACAAAATAATCGTAGAACAATGAAGATGGTTTGGTAAGTCGTGGTTTTCCTGCAATTTTTGTATAATTTAAGTAATTTATTCTCATTTCTTAGCCGCAACTCCCTGTAGAAAAAGCATCAACAGATTGAGGTTATTCTATCTGTCAGATATTTTCTAAACAGATTAATCGAACCAAGTTAAGAAACTTTTCAACTTAGTAATCAGATTAAAATTCAAGAAAACAGAAATTATTGTTATTAGTGCTGTGTTAATCATGGACAAGCGTGGCAGCATCGAATTGCTGAATTTGGAGAATCAAAACTACCACAAGAACCGTTCACTTGACTCGTTTTCGTCGCCGGAAGGCAAATCTGCCACGATCAACACCACAAAACTTGATAATGTACGTAAACCGAATGTTGGTTTTAAGATTACGCTTAAAATTTGTATTCCGCTTTAGCCTGGTTGGGGTAACGCTTCGCCGAGCAAGTCTTATTGTTCATCTAGCTCTACATCTACTGAGAATGTTGTTTCCACACTTGAAAGGCACAAGGTACACACCCACCATACAAGAATTTAACAAGTTAAAATCTATACTTTAGATGGATTATGTAGTTCAAGAAGATTTAATTAACAATAACCATATATGAAAATGGGTCACTAATGTTTTGCTTTGTATTTCAGATCAATACAACCACTGATGCTACACTTTCAAATAGAGATGAAATGCCCTTATTACCGGGTGAAAAACGGTATGGCCAAGCGAAAGACGTGACCTATCTTTGTCCCTACAATGGTCCGGCACGCGGCACGTTGATTATCACCAACTACAAATTGTTCTTCAAGTCCTTGGACAAGGATATGCCAATTTTCATCGACGTGCCGCTGGGAGTCGTGTCACGCATTGAGAAAGTCGGCGGTGCATCATCGAAAGGCGAGAATGCTTATGGCATTGAGTTGTTTTGCAAAGACATGAGAAATTTACGATTTGCGCACAAGCAGGAAAATCATTCCAGGCGCGATGTGTTTGAAAAACTGCAGCAGTATGCATTCCCGTTGTCTCATAAACTAAAATTGTTTCCGTTTGAATATTCAGAAGTGTTCCCGGAGAATGGCTGGAATGTCTATGAACCCATTGCGGAATTAAAGCGAATGGTGAGTAGAATCAACATTTTTGTGATAGAAATTGATTGTGTTTGTGTATTTGTTAGGGTATAAACAACGACATGTGGAAAATATCAAAAATAAACGAAAACTATGAAATCTGCGATAGTTATCCGGCGGTTTGGGCAGTGCCATCACAGGCAACAGACGAAGATCTCCGCGCCGTGGCGAGTTTCCGTAGTCGCGGGCGAATACCTGTCCTCAGCTGGATCCACCAAGGTTCACAAGCGACCATAACACGTTGTTCACAACCGCTGGTCGGCGTAAGCGGTAAACGATGCCGAGAAGACGAGCGTTACATTCAGTTCATCATGGACGCCAACGCGCAGAGTCACAAAATGTTCATCATGGACGCTCGGCCAAGCGCTAACGCAATCGCTAACAAAGCGAAAGGTGGCGGATACGAGTCAGAGGACGCGTATCAAAATGCCGAACTTGTTTTCTTGGACATTCCGAATATTCACGTGATGCGCGAATCTTTGCGGAAACTTAAAGATTTATGTTTTCCGAATATTGAAGAGACTAGGTGGTGGTCAGGTATTGAATCTACGAACTGGATTAAGCATATTAAGTGTATTCTGGCCGGCGCTGTGCGAATTGTTGACAAAGTTGAGAATCACAAAACTTCCGTGCTTGTGCACTGCTCGGATGGCTGGGATAGAACAGCACAATTGACTGCGCTATCGATGCTGATGCTGGATCCATACTACCGGACGATTAAAGGTTTTGAAATTTTGATTGAAAAGGAGTGGTTGGCGTTTGGACACAAATATCAGCAGAGAATCGGGCACGGAGATGATCATCATTCGGATGCAGATCGATCACCTGTATTTTTGCAGTTCATTGATTGCGTATGGCAGATTACGCAGCAGTTTCCGAATGCATTCGAGTTTAATGAGAATTTCCTGATCACTATTCTGGATCAGTTGTATTCGTGTCGGTTTGGCACGTTTTTGTGTAACAGTGAACGGGAGAGAATCAATGAAAGTAAGTATTAATTTACTTATTATGTTATACGTTACTAAATCTTGTTTTTTTGTTGCAGAATTAAAAGAACAAACAAAATCGTTATGGTCATTCACCAATTCTCGTTTGGATTATTACAAGAACCCATTGTATTGGGCCAATATTCATCAAGCGCAGATTTTATTGCCCGTCGCAAGTATTCGTCACATGCAGCTTTGGAAGTCTTATTATTGTCGATGGAATCCCAGCATGAGGACACAGGTAACAATTTTAAAAACTGTTTGTTTTTTACTTTTAATACATTTCTAATGTATATAAACAATTATAGGATCCAATTTATCAACGCACCAGGGAGCTTCTCAAAATGAAAGAAGACTTGGAGCGAATGGTGGAGGAACGACGACGGGAACAAAGTGCGCGAATAAATAGAAATAACATTTCTATTTCGCCAACATGATTGTCAACTTGAGACAATGTTCAGATTATGTTTATTTTGTACGGAGGCATTTTGGTGAATTAATCTAATAGTAAAATGATCATATTTATTTCAAAGCATACTTTAAGATTAAAACAAACCAAAAACAAATAGCCTGGAGATTTAATTTAATTAGGTTTAAGTATTGTTAAATGGATCAAAGTGTATTGTAAAATGTATGCAATTGTGTATTTTTTAAAAAGACCTGAATATGTATTGAGTTTTGATTTATAGAAACGAGTTTAGCAGAATATTTTTTTTTAAAAAAGCAAAACCGGCCCTGTTTGTCGTCCAAGAATCCAACCTCGAAGTCTCTAATCTACGCTTAGAGTGCGTTATAACCTAAATATGACCGACGGTAAATATTATGATTTAATTCAATTTTATACATAATTTACTTCAATTTCATGTCTTATGCATTAAACTTTCAGAAGAAGTAATTAGACGCCGTCTACTCATTGATGGCGATGGCACCGGCGATGATAGACGCCTCAACAGCCTAATAAAAGGTATTATCAAGTGGTCCAATAGTTCCGGCCTCAACAAAACTGAAAATGAACAGATGTACAACCGTCTACTCGCTCAGCTAGCACAATGTGAATTTCCCGCACATCGTGCTCTCATCCTCACACGATCTAACCAGCGACAACTTGAAGATTACAAGAAAATGCAGCAGGAAATAGAGTTGAACATAATGAATGTCAAACAGAACATTGTACAAAACAAAGCCAAGCTGGAAAAGGCCAAAATGCTCAAAGGTAACAGAATGCAGTATGATTTGTTAGCACAGAGCATTCAGGAACAACCAGCAAGAGCACTGACTGACAAAAAATTGAGCACATTGAGGGTAGAACTAGACAATCTTAAAGAAGAACAGAAATCATTTGAAGACATCATGGACAAGAGAAGAAAACAGTTTGCTGTTTTGTCTTCCAGTGCCAATCAGATAAGAACACTGTTGGACCAGAAACAAACTGAGGAGACAATGAATACCTCCCTAGATGATATAACTAATAGTCCAGGACCTGAACCCATGTCTGAATAAGTAAATCTAATAAAATTATTTACCAATAGTGCTATTGGTATATTATTACGCCTTATTAGTAGGTAACCAAAATAACATCAAACAATTGATATGTAGCAAAACTTAAAACCATGAAGTATATCTATACTTCATGCTTAAAACAAACAAAACTGCGAATTTTAAAGCTCAGTCTCATTGAAAGTTAAACGATATCTAGAAATTTAAATTATCCGCCTTTTTAGCTTAAACAAATTAGTCTTTATAACCCTAGGAACATTTCGAATGGTCAAAGAAATCCTTGTGCCGCGTTTAAGCACGTCTCCTAGTTTAACCGACGACTGCTCAATGTTTGCAATCGTCGAATCGATGATATCTGTGTCGATTTCATCGATGGAATGTAAATATTTCGAATACATATCGTCAGTGATTATCACCAGACTACCCCTTTCTAAAATTAGTTTGCATACAATATCGCGGTCGACATTATTATTCCGAAACTCGAGCACACTGTGTGAATTGCATGTGATTGTTGTAATAATTGGTGTGAACAGTGGACCATCAAAGTGCGGCATTATTCCTTGACCAGGTTTGTATTCATTGATGAGACAATGATTGGCGCGTAGTTGAGTTGATTTCTTCCTGCCAAAAACGCCAATGTCTGAAACTCTGTCCAGGAATGGTAAAAGCCAGGCGGGAATTGAGTCTGGGATTAATCCGTTCTTATGTGGAATGCCTGAAAATGGTTGTTAAACAATTGTTTAATTAAAAACTAATTTAAAATACAGAGTTTCAAGTTTTACTTCATCCATATTCCATTTATTAATAAACTTTAGACTTTAGTTTAAAATTATTTAAAAAAAATTTGTTTTACCTCCATAATCTTGTAGTCTTCTGTTAGATAAATTTGTCCACTTTGGTTTAGGCGCATCATAGATATATTTTATCAAGTATTCTTCCTCTTCTTTAGTGATGATGTTTGGAATGTAATAGACGGAAGGAGGTGCATTTTTTACAAGATAATTTTGTAATAGAGACCAATCAAACTCTGCACTTTCCATTTTCAATGATTATTGATAACTCTTGGCGGTAAATTAAAAACAATACGCGAAAACAACGTTAACTTGCAGATTTTAACAGTAACCTTCACTGAGAGTGTCAACAAACAATAACGCAGGATAACGCTGTTTGCTCACTTAATAAAATTTCCATTAGAACAAAGTGCATTTTCCAAAGAAATAATAATTTCAAACATAAATTAATCCTATATAACTAAAAAAGAGTTAATTTTACATCTATTTCTGTAGATCTGTTGGCCATAACTATTAAAATTAATTGACATACACAAATTATTTTTCAATTATTTCTGAACAAAATCGATTTGATTTTATTAATTCTCAGTAAAATGAAATGTTAAATTTCATGTAGAATTAAACATATTACCCTAAATGTTAAGTATTTGCATAATATAATTAAAACAGATTTATTCTACCAATATGTTTGCGTTTGTGTTAGAAATCAGCTGATTGTATGAATCATCTGGTAATTTGTGTGTTCCCTCACCATTTGTGGCAGTTCTCGAGACATTTCAGTTTGTTCAGACGTACACATACATTTAAAATTTCGTAAAAATGTCGCAAAGTGCTCTAAAAAAGGAACCCATTGATCCATTGGAAAGACTGAAGTTGATATCAAATTTCAGCAGTTCAATTGAAGTAGATCCACATATTCCGCCAACAAGGTTTAATTTTATTTGATTTGTGCTAAATGTTGCAAATTCTGGAAAATTCTGTCATAAAATCACCTCAAATTTGTATTTATTTTGAAGATACTACCGATCTGGTGTTGAAATGGTACGAATGGCAAATGTCTACCATCAAGAAGGCAATTTGGAGAATGCATATATGCTATACATGAAGTACATGACACTCTTCATTGAAAAGATTAGAAAACATCCAGATTTTAACACAGTGCCACCAAACATGAGGAGTGCCAACCAGCAGACATTGAGGTCTATTATACCAAAGGCTGAGAATTTAAAACAACTTCTGTTAGAACAGTATCAGCAGGAACTTCAACAGTACAAAGTAAGAATCACATTATTTGAGTTTCATCACTAAAAATAGTAATTATTATTATTTGTATGCAAATTTTAAGAGTATCAAAGCAAAAGAAGAAGCCGAAGCTAAAAGATTGAAAGAAATCGCCGAGCACAAAGCGCGAATGACAGAAGAAGCGCGAAGAACGTCGCAGGGTTCGAATTGGGGCACTTCAGTCATCTTACCGCCTCGCAACATCGACAGCATTACTTATCCCGAGTCAGCATTTGTATCCACTGATCCCGTAGCACCTTCAATTGGTGATCTACTGCCTTCCGCGCCAACACTTCCCTCATCTAGTGGCGCATCAAAGTCAAACATAAGCGTCGCACCTTTAATAGACCGCGGAAGCAAACCGTCAAGTCCGCCATCGACTTCATCGCCTGGTTTACGAACTGTGGTGATACCCTCGTGCCTTTCAGCGAAATTTCTTATGCTCGCTGGTCACAACACGCTGAATAATATTGAAACCTGTGGAATTCTCGCCGGTATTTTAGTAAGTTAATAACTGTACACATAAAATTATATTTTTAACTGATTATCAAATTTAATTGATCTATAGGAGCATAATCAATTGATTATTACGCATATGATTGTACCTAAACAAATAGGTTCCTCTGATTCGTGTACGACGACGAACGAGGAGGAAATTTTTGATTTACAGGACCAGTTTGGTTTGATTACGATTGGGTGGATTCATGTAAGCTGAATATACGGACATAATTCAACCTGAAAATATTGATTTTTGCTGATTTTTACAGACACATCCAACGCAAACTGCGTTTTTGTCTAGTGTGGACTTGCACACACACTGTCCATACCAATTATTGATGCCTGAAGCGATTGCTATTGTCTGTGCACCGAAGTATAACGAGTAGGTTCCAATTTGTAATCATTAAAATTGTTTTTGTTAAACTTGTCAATGTTTTTAGTAATGGAATATTTATCCTGACACCATCTTATGGTTTGGACTTTATTGCCAACTGTAGATCGACTGGTTTCCATCCACATCCGACTGATCCGCCATTATTTATGGTAATAAATTTTTAACTACGTTTTATTTTAATTAATAATATTTAAATTGAAATTTATAGCCTGCCGTTCATATAAAATACGATCCAGGCGCCGGAATCGACGTGGTTGATTTACGTGGAAACAAATCGATTGTTTGTTAACAATTTCAAGAGTTAAACCAAATTCCTAGCGTAAGCCCCGCGTATAATTAATCTAATTTAGTTCGCCGTTAACAACAAATGTCTTTGTTATGGTTATATAAAGAAAATACCAAATTGCACGATGAGATAATTAATTAACAATTCAATTAAGTATTATGGGTACACTTTATCATTCTAGAGTTTTGTTTGGTAAAATGTGATTTAAATCGAAATTTAATTTCAACGAGATTAGTTCGGAATATTTAATAATACTAGTGATAATCATTTCTGCCAGCGCAGAGATTCAGAGCTTTTATTCACGTTGGACAATGGTAATTGTATAATATTAATGGCATTAATGCTTATAAGCTGACTTCGAACATACAATGTTATATACGAAGCTATACGAACGAATAAAAAGCTTTTCTACTTGCTGTTCAACTATTTTTGAATTAATGTTTCCTGCTTTGTGTGTTTTGATATGTCTGGATCGTCCCAACCCCAGAAATTCTGCGATATTGACTGTTTATCGATTGTGTCACGTTTGTTTTGTCCTTCATTTGCATTTTCAGACGTCCATGACCCATCACCAGTGCGCAAAGCTCTATTTCTAATCATATCCGCGGAAGCCATTTTAAGTTCAGTCGCCCAGCCGATTTTTGCGAAGAAATTAATCAAATACGTGGTTAAGTTCCTCGAATCGTTACCGAATTCAGCTGCCTTGTAATCCCAAGGGAATACATGATGATAATTGTGGAAGCCTTCACCGATTGTGACGTACATCATTGCTGTATTTTCAGTTGCATAAATTCCTCTGAAAGATGACATTAAGTATTCCTGTTTTGTGTAAATCTGTAAATTTATATGATATCAACTAACTTTTCATATGGTTTTGTTCCATATAAGTGCGCAAAACTGTTTAGGGACCAAACTATGTGAATGTTGATAATATATCGTAGAATACAATAAATAATCGACAATTCTTGACTCCAACAGTACCACGGAATTAGTGTTGGTATCACAAACGTCCCCAACGGCATCAGATAGCCGTAGTATTTTCGGTGAAACATAACAATTGGGTCTGCTTCAAGATCTTTAAAACAAACCGTGCTACCCTTACGCAGGACATCCGGATGTTTCTTAACCAGCAACCATCCGCAGTGTGAAAAGAAAAATCCACGCTTGGCATTGTGCGGATCTGCATCAGTCTCCGAGAATTTGTGATGTACGCGATGATCGCGCACCCACGTGTAGATATCATTCGAGAATATCATACTCATCAATATCAAATAAAGAATTTTTAGTGGTTTGTTTGCTTTGTACGATTTATGTGCCCAGAGTCTGTGAGCACCGCCAGTTATACCAAAAGATGCACATATTGACCATAAAATGTCTAAAAATTCATCAAAAATTGAATCCAACAGCAAAATTAAGATGATTTCAAATACTTACGAAATATCATTGAGTAAAATTGACATTTCCAAGCGATTAGCCAAAGATATAGCCCATAAATAGCAATAATATGTAGAATTGATAATGCAATTACATTAAACCATACTATATCTAATTTATATTGTTTTATATTGCTTTTGGTGCCTTTCCGTACATTGTGGATATTTTTAGGGTAAAAGTTAAAGAACATCTTAAAGTTATTCAGATCTTTCAACTCTTTTAAGCTTTTAAAAACCATAGAATCTTCTAGTTGCACTTCTGATAACCAAATGAAATGCGCTACGCGTTTACGTCGACTGTTTCGACTTGTTACTTTATTGAAGACGTTGTAATTTGCAATTAGAGACATTTTGTTGATTGGCTCGTATTCATTAGTTAGTTTATTGCTTATTCTATGGTTTTTCGTGTGGTTTGCTGATGAATGCATAAAATCAACAATTGTTTTGTATCATTTTGTTGCGGTATACAGCAAATTTACTTCACATTGGCTATAATAATTAAAATAATTAGAAAATAATTCAAGACTTAATTAAAATTAAAGTAGAAATTAGGAAAATCTTGAAAAATGCCTTGAAAAAAGTGCTTAAAAAAGTTTTTAGCGCGCATAAAATCAAAATCGTCATAAATTTGTCGGCATAATTAAAGAACATGACTGACATTCGTTAGACCAGTTGGCGATTCGCATCATTTCATAAGTTCTTAAAATAACTGCGTGCTGCAGCAACATGTGCAAGTACAAAACACAACTACACACTCTCCAAGTGTAAGTGAACACGACATTTATGTAATAATGAATATCACAATAAATATGATTCATTTTTCAACATGAACAGATGGTAAAACAATGATCATTATTACTTTATCATAAAGAATAAAAAAAAACATTTTTTATGACTAATATCTATAACACAATTTAATGTAATGTAATTATGGAACTGAATATGATATGTCTTGCGGAGCATTGTATTTCATTTTATCTTAAAAAGGAAACGTTGCATTTTTTGCGCTTGTCGAAGGCCGTTGAATAAACCCA
Organism: Dalotia coriaria; assembly: GCF_025399875.1. Lineage (NCBI taxonomy): Eukaryota > Metazoa > Arthropoda > Insecta > Coleoptera > Staphylinidae > Dalotia > Dalotia coriaria. Next base: position 4,289,918 of record NW_027045446.1, read on the forward strand.
CGTTTTTTATGAGTCCATATGCACAAACCGAAGAGTAAAAGAGAAAATTATGCAGGGACCAGAGCATGTTCTTCATCAGCATCCAGCGCCTGAAGTACCGATTTCAAGTCCGAAGATAAAGCAAGAATGAGATCATCCATACTAAAACCAGCTGTCTGGTTGAGGTAATAAGATATTTTATTATGAAAACAAGTGCAAGACACAATAATTTTATAGTTCAATGACGCACAGGAAAAATAATTGATTCAGTTTGTAATTTTTAAAATTTTCTACAAATTGGTATTGTTTCTAAAGTCATTTTTGAGTAATTCACTATAATTAGTATCTACCAGAACGAAAATAATAGTAGCCTCTTAAATAAATACAATTTAATACCGAACAACTTAATTATTCAACTCAGTTTAACGGATTGTATAAACTTTGAAGTTGTTATACAACATTATAACTTCAGCTGGTATACTACGAATTTATAAACTTGGAGCTTTCGACACGAGCTTTGAGCAAGCAGCGTGCACCGATCAAGCGTGAAACGGCCGATGTGCAGTTCATTGCACGGTCGGTTTGTTTATGAAATTACTGGTACTGACTGCCTGTATAATGAAAACGTATATACATTTAATACGTGCATTATTTTACAGGAAACATCGAGGAAACCAGAAACAACAAAGGTGAAACATGTAACTGCAACAATTTAAAGCTTATTCAACAAATTATTGAAGTGTTGCAGTAAATACGATAGTTGCAAATGTTTCAGACTTGATGGAAGTATGCAGTAATTTCAACAGTGTTGATGTGAGTTGAAGTCATAGTGTAAGTTGATTTGAGCAGCAAAGCATGTGAGTAGGGTAAAGTTGGAGTCGGAGAGTAGCTGAGCTTCATCAGTAGTGCTCAGTCAAAGCTCCAGCTGGCAGCCAGACGTAGTTTTCTCCAAAGTGCGCTCCGAACACAACACCAACTAACGAGTTGTTTTCTTATCCGGTAAGAATAATTCAATTACATACTTCGATTAGATCACTTAACTTCAATAATAATAGAATCAATATTTCGATTGAAGTTGTTTTTGAGCATTGGTTTATGTTGATTTATATTAGATGTGCTAATTTCGATTTGCACAATAGAAAATGTAATAAAAACAAAAATAACTCAACTAGACTTTACATCCACACACAATAATATACATAATTCTATTTGCAATCTATGAAAATTATGAACATTCGTCAGCGGATATTTTTGTTCGCCAATAACAGCTGCAAATTCAGTTAGAATTCAGTTTAGTAGCTTTAATGTTCAATTCCTCGTATTGAAATCTTTATCAGGAGTTACTTAAACAAGTCCACCGTGTAATAGGTTATCATTCAGTCCTTCATTCAATAATTACGCAAGTTTACCAGTACATAAACATAATCACATCGAGTTTAGACATGACATAGTTCCGAAAATCGAAAAAGTTCTAATTTAGGATGAAAGTTTACACAAACTACATATTTGTTTATAAAGATTGTGTAAACTAAATGTTTTCTGTGCTGCACAGTATATTTTCTGTGCTGTATTATATATGTAAGTAATTAAAAACGCGACTTCCTTAATCGAATGATAATAATGTGTAACTCACTACTCGCTGTTCACTTACATGTCCGTTATAAACAAAATATCAACTCTTTTATCTTAATACACACACGAATGCAAGTGATGCGAGGACGGATGCGCATGGCGGAGTGATTTTGCGCAATAAGGCCCACGTTTCCTTCAACTTCCGCACGGATTTCCACGAATTCAAACATCATAATATAATTTAATCATACACCCACAAATTTAAAGTTATCTATGTTGTATTCAAGTCATTGAAACTTTAATTCAGTAAATTTTTAACTGAATTTGAAAATATTTCTTTTAGTTTAAGTAAAAATTTTAAAAAATGTTTCACACTTTTGAATGAGCAAATATCTTGACTATTACATTTGAAATTGAATAACCATTGCACTCATCACGCAATAATTAATTGATTGCACAAATGGCGAATACAGAATGATTGGAACGAACGCTGTTTAAATAATCAAAGGCGAACCGCATTGAGCACACTCGCAGATATATTTAGCCAGCAATCGTTGAAAGTTAACAAGTTGCTCGCACATTACATGTTTCCCATTACAATGAGTGCTACGTGATATTTTATGTGTCTTTTCAAGTACACTTCATATGTAATAGTCATTAATTAAATGAAAACTCAAACGTTTTTTTTAAGTTTTACTTTGTATTTTGTGTAGATTGCTGAAAACTATCAGCAATGAAGTACGCATTAGTTTTAATCCTGGTCGTCGCCTTCCTGGCGTTGGAGACCACTGCGGCCAAGAAGAAGGTGCGTCGTTTAAAATGGAAGCCTAGGCCGACTGAAGCAGTTGCACCACCAGAGGACGACGCAAATACAAATGAAGTTGAAGATGACAATATCAAAATGATGGATCAGGATGAAGATTTCGCCAAGCAGCAGGAACTTTTGCGTGAGAACGAACGTGCTCGCGAAGAAGCACCAACTGATCCGGAAATGTTCAATATGGTTCAACTTCCTGGTAAGCACAACTAAAAAAATTAAATTTTTTAAAGTAAAAATGAAAAACTAAGTTTTATATTTTGGTTTTTAGACGTTTGCGCTGAAGTAATCTGTGGAGCCGGCCGAGTTTGTGTACCAAACGCTGAAAACGTTGGCGTTTGTGAATGCATTTCTGAATGCCCAGTGGAGACAGAAGCGCGCCGCAAAGTGTGCTCTAATCACAATGAAACCTGGACCTCTGACTGCGCAATTTACCAGCATCGATGCTGGTGCGACACCGGCGATTTGCGCTGCAAGAGCGAGACCTACAAGCATGTGCACGTTGAATACTACGGTGAGTGTCGTGACATGCCTGAATGCAGCGAGGGCGAGATGGCCGACTTTCCGCGTCGCATGCGCGACTGGCTCTTCAACATAATGCGCGATCTTGCTGACCGCGACGAGTTGCCCGCATATTACCGTCGGCTGGAGGCTGAGGCCGAGACCAATATGACCAAGAGATGGGCGAATGCTGCTGTCTGGAAGTGGTGTGACTTGGATGGACAACCCCACGATAGGTAAGAGTTACTTGTGCGCATGCGCTGTAGTTCATAACAAGAAAACTTGAATTTTGTTTTAAATTTGTAGATCTGTGTCTCGCCACGAATTATTCCCAATCCGAGCACCGTTGATGTCGTTGGAGCATTGTATTGCGCCATTCCTTAATGGTTGCGATGAGGATAGCAACCACCGCATCACCTTGAAAGAATGGGCTAAATGCCTGGAGCTCGCTGAAGAGGACATCGATGAAAAGTGTGAAGGCATCGACGCCGACGCTGATGCGGTTTAAATCCATTCATTTAAACTTTTGGTGCCATATTAACACTACTAGCAGTCACATTTTTAAACTTATACATTGTGTTCACTAAGGCCTAAGCAATATGTAAATGATTTTATAGTAAAAATTCTTTTTGTAATTGTTCTAATCAAGAAAGTTTTAAAGAAATTGATGAATAAACATGTAAACTAATGTAAATCACCGAAAAGCAAACAAAGCTGACGCAGCATTGACTCAAACATTCAAAAACATTTAAATGTAACGGTCATTACCGTTTATCTCGATTGTTTGCTTCGTAATTAGGTATAATTCAAATCGGTGCAGCACACGTTTGTATACATTATACGGCCCTTACCCGGCGTTGTTTCTTGTTGCAAACGATGACGACGCTCGTCGAGCCCGTGCGAATCGGTTAGAATTTTTCCCTCGCAAACCGAACGTAAACTCGAACGGCGCACGCAACGTCGCTAGCTTTGGAAAACAGTTGAGAAGTAGACAGCAGCGCACAATCGATAACGGCCATGTTGGCGTCGGTGCGCTGTGGTTCGTCGGTTTTGGTCATGTGACGCGTTTATTCGCTCGTGATTGGCTGCGGCGACGATTTGGCGCGTCGACGGTCGGACGCGTCGCCCGTCTAGCGTACGACAGTATTCGGCTAGCAGTGATCGTGTGAGCAGTATCCCAAGCGCGGGCGCACATATACACTTTGGTCCCACACATACGCCACAAGCGTGATTCCGACAAAATGGTGAGTTTCGCGAATATTAAGCAAAGCACAGCAATCGTACTGACGTCAGTGTATTCTACCATTAATCCGGCGTACATCCGCGTGATTTCGTGACGTGAGCATTTGTACGAACAGTGTAATCGACGGAATTCTTTTTGGTTGCAGGCTGGCGGCAAAGCGGGCAAGGATTCGGGTAAGGCGAAAGCCAAAGCGGTGTCGCGCTCGGCGCGAGCTGGACTCCAGGTATGTTTATTACGCTTTGTTTCACACGTTTAAAATAAATCGCAAATATTGTGGTAGCGTCATTAGCCGTTTTTGATTTCAAATTTTTAAATATATGCTTTTTGTTGCTAGTTTCCGGTGGGCAGAATTCATAGGCATTTGAAAAATCGCACGACAAGCCACGGACGTGTCGGTGCTACCGCTGCCGTTTATTCGGCCGCTATTCTGGAATACCTAACCGCTGAAGTAAGTACTGGATTGGATTTTTTGTGTCGTTATTTCAAGCGCGCGCGCCAGATTCGAAGCTGCTCAGGTTATGTTTACCTCTGTTTTTGGGCGGCACCTAGTGGCTAATTTTTGGACTATAAGTTTATCCAGATAATAGTTTTAAAAATTAAAATTTTGAATTGTTTTGCAAATGTTCATAATTAATTAATACAAGTTATTACTGTACACGGAAATAATTGTGAAATGTGTAATTTTAATTAATTACTTAAAAATGCAATGCTTTACAATATAATTAATTGGTGCAAACTATAATTAGCAAAAAATAACAACAAATTTAAACACATTATTTAGTAATTAATTTATTTTTTTGATTTTACTAATTGTTGTATTTCTAGGTGCTGGAATTGGCAGGTAACGCGTCGAAGGATTTGAAAGTGAAGCGTATCACCCCGCGCCATTTGCAATTGGCAATTCGCGGTGACGAAGAATTGGACAGCTTGATCAAGGCGACCATCGCCGGCGGCGGTGTCATTCCGCACATCCACAAGTCGCTCATTGGCAAGAAGGGCGGCACGCACTCGCAGCCCGCCTAGACACCTCCCCCAACTCGCTCGCAACTAGTTAATAAGACGTGTACAAAATTTACATTTAAGAAGAGGAGTGTCGCCGCTGCCATGGCTGCCATAATGTGTTTTAATATTTGACGGTACGCATCCGTGGGACATTGCGCGCCTCCGCGGACTCAACGGCCGTAAATGAATTTCTCTTGGGACGATACAGGCACAATCACACGATCATCTGATTTTTCATATACATATTTGAATTTATTATTATACATTATTCATTTTTGAGCATATGTAACACACTTACACACTGTTTACAAACATCCAGCCGAGAGTGAAGCTGTTTCTACCATTTTATTTCCGCAAAAACATTTTCGAAGTGGTGCACACTTAACCGTACACTATAGTTCAGTTCATTAATGTGCCTTGAAGAAGTAAGCGGATCATATTAGCACTCAATAAAATAACGTTAAGCGAATGATGCAAACAAAAAAAAGTTTAAAAGACGTATACAATGAACGACACTCTTGAGGCGGAAGAATGAATGCAAATGACTGCTGATTCTTTGTTGTTTTCTTTTTTCGTCGGTAGTTTTGAAGGATTGGAAGGCCGAACGGTTTTAATTTGTACTTGTGTTTATTATATTTACTGTAATGACTTTTTAGCATTTAACTACCATTTATTTAGATTTAAATCACTTTGATTTTATTCTGTTTCCTTTACATATTTCGACAACATATTCGATACTATAAAATAAAAGAAATAATTGATAATAAAGTAAATTTTTCATAAATTGTGGACGTAGTTTCGTTTTTAGAATAGTAGCTTGTTTAGAAGCTTGATTTTTTGGAATTGCATTGATTAAATTCACTTATTTAGTGATAAAATACTTCAATTTTCACTTAATTTAGTTAATATTCGATATTAGAAGCAATTTGGCAATCAATTTCTACCGGAGTTGAATTAAAAAATACTGTGACAGTAGCAGAATAAGTATAATGCCCACAAAGGCTTCATGTTGCGTAAAAATCAGTCATTTTTTGTTTTGTTTTTATATTTTAACCAGAAATTCAAATGTCAAAGTTAATCAAGTCATTTCCCAAGTGTCGTTGCGCATGTTTGAGCGCAGCTCGAGTTGTGCGCGAAAGAACAAGCGCGTGGGTCGCGTTTTAGTTTAAAATTATAACTTTTTACAGTCTTTTTGTGCACATTGTCAAAGTGTCACGTGTGAGAAACGTTAAAAAACAATCAGTCCACAGTGCCTATGACATAGATCAGTCAGTTTTCGATCGCCAAACCGTGCAATTGCTTTTACGTTTTTTTCAATACATCTACACAAATGTCCAAAATGGGGAAATGTACCGGCGCTCCTTTGTCGAAACGTGGTCGTCTGTCGCTGGACGCAAATAACAAGGTAAGCAGACTGTTTAAAATATTCAAATATTTACATATGTAATGCATATATAGGCTACCGCAAATAAAAAGAAACAGAAAGAACACAAAATGCTGGATTGTGAGTGTCCAATTTGTTTCACGAAAATGAATGAACACATCGGGACACCGGATACATGCCATCACCGATTCTGCTTCACATGTCTTGTGGATTGGTCGCGCGTGCAAAACACGTGCCCCGTTGATCGCTTAAAATTCAACTCGATTTTAATTAGGGACACTTATGATGGTCCCGTCAGCAAACTCTGGCAAGTGACGGGGGCCTGCTACAATCCAAAAGAAGCAGAAATTCTGCAACTTGTTCAGTTTTCACAATGTTCACAAACTGAAAATGAAGAAAATTATTCAACTGATGAAGATAATGAAGATGAAGATGGAGAATCATTTGCAACAGCAGAAGAAGCCAGTGAAGATGTTCCTGAAGATGAGGAAAATGTAATTATTCCAACAGTGGAACCACCAACATCCCCTCAAATGTATAGCTAAGTTGAAATTTAATTTTTATTCTTTTTGTAAATAAATGTTGATTTTATTTGATAGAAGCCAAAATCTCCGTCGGAGCAGCCGCCTTGCTGAGAAACGCGCACGTGCTGAAAATATTCGCATACAACAAGATTCATCGAATTTTCACACCATAACCACAAGAGCCGTCGCTCGGCGCAGAAATACTATTGCAGGAAGTGGATTTCAAAGACATTTGTAAAGGTTTCTTTTTAGAAAAGGCTTTATTTAAAGGTAATTCTTTGATTTAAAATCGTGATTATACAAATACATTTACTCAGTGGACTTACTTTGTTGATATTGTGATTGTAAGGACCAGAAAGATAGTTTGTGATGCTTTGCAGGTCAAATATAGATTAAATCTAATTTAAATTACTTTATTTACTATAATAATGCAAGATATAAATGGTCAAAATGAAAATATTGAGAATGTTGAGCTTATATTAATTCTGATATTTGTTAAATTCAAATTTTGTGATTGTTCTAATACTGTTCAAACATTAATTTATATATATGTAAGTGCACATAATTTAAATATACTTCTAAGTGTTATTACGTATTGAAATGATTTAATAATCCACCATAGCGCACTTTTAAATTAATTAGTTTTGCGCACGGTTAGTTTTTGATAATATCAAAATTAGTGATGGTTGTAGTGGTGTATGTTGGGTTGTCTATTCAGAGTTTAACGACCAAACGCGTTTGTGCGTCGATTCGAGACAAGTCGATTGCATTAGAAAATGGCGTCCGCATAGTTGTGGTTTACGTCGCTGACTACGCACCGCGGTCAATGCCAGCGGATCACAGCTGCCTCCGTCTCAAATAGCGCCGGGAACACCGTGTTCACGATGTATAGATGATTAGATGCCATGCTGCGACGTATATTTACTAAACGAAGGTAAATAACAATAGCCCGGCGTTAACCGAAGGCTCACCTGAAGCGTCGTTGTCACTTTTGATTTGCTTATAATATCCAATCACTTTTAGATAATGGAGCGGAACGCGCGAGATCTCGATAGTAACGATATGGAGGGCTCCACTAGCGGTCAGCAGCGACTTTCGGACGCTGCTACGAGCGACAGTGAGAGCGATTTGAATGCTCAGGAGATAGATAAACATGGTTCTTCATCTGAGTCTGAGTCTTCAGGGGAATCAGATAGTTCTATTGAGATTAGGCATAGGAAAACAAAAGTAAGTTTTTACTTTTTTAGAGCCCGAGTGCAATGAATTGGAATCCATTTAAGTCTTCATTCAAGTCTTATACTTTTAAAGCAAAAACAAAATCTTATTTGTTTCACAGACTGCTTTGATTGATAGTGATTCAGATAATTCCGAATCTGATTGGGAAATATCACCTTCCAAGCGTAGCAGACTTCCGCAACTGTCCGGCGAATCGTCGTCGTCCGAAAGCGACGGGCAGTCGGACAAGTGCCCGATTTGTCTTGCCAGATTCAAAGGACAAGAAATCGGCCTGCCGGATTCTTGCGAGCACAGTTTTTGCTACGAATGCATCCTGGAATGGTCAAAGAATGTAACGACGTGTCCAATAGACAGGAAACAGTTTCAGCTTATTCTTATCAAAAAGCACCTCGATGGGAGCGTAGTTCGTCAAATACCGGTGCAAGCGCAACAAGCGGCGGAACCGGATGTGGAACTGGTGGATCCGACTTTCTGCGAGATCTGTCACGCTTGCGACCGAGAAGATCGTATGCTGCTCTGCGATGGATGTGATCTTGGTTTTCATCTGGAATGCTTAACTCCACCGCTTGAGAATGTACCAGTCGGCAGTTGGCTTTGTCCTGATTGCGGACCCGAGGATTTGCAGGATATCACGATCTATGTCAACGAATTGGAGGTGTTGTATCATGATGCTGAAGAGTTTGGAGCTCCTGCTAACGCACGTCGTGTACAACCGAGGTATTTATAGTATTTTATTATATTTAGAGATTGTAATTGATTTAAATGTTGTTTTAGTAACAACATCGTGCCTCGAACAAGACAAAGTGATCGTATCCGAGCGAGAATCATCTCGAATCGGCAGAATAATAGAATATCCACCGTTGTCGGACATAATAATATTCAAGTTACAGTAGATCAGGTCGATCAACCATCAACTTCACGTCGTACTTCGACTACCGCAAGTGTTACGCAATCGCGGCATCGTTCCACCACACGTAGAACAACTACAACCAAGAAGAGAAGAAAGAAGCGAAAGGCGCGTAAGCCTCGTATAAAAATCACCTACGAAATAGACGAAGCGACCGGAAAGAAAATCGTCATCGAAACAAAGTCGTATTGTAAGTCAAAAGCACGTAAACGAAAGCGTAGAAAAATTCGAAAACGGTTAACGAGAGCAGCTGCAGACACCAAAACGACAAAGCGTCGTCTCGCGAAACATTTTGGCATCTGCGCTCCTAAGAAACCCGGACAAACTCTCCCCGACGTGCGTATCCCCTGTGAGAATAAAAATTTAAGTTACATGCGTTATCAAGCGGGTATTCCATCGCTCAGTCTCTTCGGCAATGCGAATGACATTGACTATTTTTCTGGATCAGATGATAATGATGAAGGGGATGGTGGTGCGAGTGGTAGCGGTGTACTCGTGCGACGGCGTCCAAATATGAACGATGTTGCGGTTTTGCGGCGTAGCGCAGCGAGGAAATCGCATTTATTACCATCCGCGGTCCAAACACAAACTTCATCAAGTATTGACCTTCTTGGTAGTATAATGGACTCTCAGGAAAAAATGCATTCGAAACACTCGGTATTATCGTTGAATAAAGATGGTTCATTAAAAATTGACACGAATAAGAACTCGAATAGCGAAACGAATAGGAATGGTGTGAATGTGAATGATCGGCGCCATATTCGTGGAAGAAATGTCCCAACTTATTCCACGAATGACAATCCGGCTAATATTGCGAATGTGAACTCTCCGCAAGAGTACCGCTCCGATAATAGAGTCGCGACTAGTTCAGCGACGATTTCGAATGATTCTGTATCCACTTCTACTGTAAGCAGCCGTGGTGATGGCGGCAATTCAACGACAAATTCCAGTATTGGTGGCGGGAATTGTCCGGAAACAGATACTGGAATGGATCCGTATAGTGATATTGAAACTGTGAGCACCAGTAAGGTGGAGGCGGAAGATTCGGATAAGGATGAATCCGAAGATGTGATAAAAGACGCTCAAGAAGAGGACGTCTCCAGTACGACGAATGTTATAACCCATGATCATGGTAGGGTTGACGAACCGATTGAGGATACAGATGATGAAGAATGTCCCAATTTCAGTATCTATTCGAAAGATACGATTAATTTAGTTGCGAATCGTAGTTTAGAGCATAATGAAGTCGGGTCCAGTTTGGATGTGAGTAAACAGGATCAGGATCAAGATCAAGACCAAGATGATATTCCACCACCTCCTACAACTGATGATGATGAAGACGACGAAGGTGATGGTGAAGATAAAACAGATCAAGCAGTTGAATTGAATGCAGACGTAGAAGACGTTGAAATCAATGATGAACATCACGATGTAAAGGATAACTCGAAGCTGAATGATCTCTACAGTGATTCGGATGAAGAAGTGGTGAAAACGGACGCGAGATCTTTTGGAATCGGAGATATCAGAGATATCACTGAAGATATAAGTGATGAAGAACGCAGCTATACGCCTTGTCTGGATGAAAGAGGTCCTATCCGCGAAGGGCTTGAAGGGCTAGACACCGAAGCTATCTCAGAGGATGAAAAGAACGATTTTGATGAGTCCCATGAACACAAAACGATATCCGAAGGAGGCGACGCTTTGGAAATCAACGCGAAGGAATCAGAATTGGATTTTACGAAACCCGAAGATTATGAAGAAGGTGAGATCATTGATAAGCTCAAGAAGTTGGAGAAGGAAAAAGAGAAGGCTAAAGAGGAAAGTTCCGGCAAATCAAGTACTACTAACAAAACGAAAGAAGTCAAGAAGAAGGATAAAGAAAATAGCGCTCCGGTTGAAAAGGAACCCACGGCTTCCTTCAAACGCATCACCAAGAACACCAATAGAAACTATAGAGATAAGGATCGTTCACGGAGTCATTCAAGGGAAAAGAATAAAGAGAATGAACGTGATAAGAAACGTGAGCGTAAGAAGGAGAAACGGAAAGAGCTCGAGAGATACAACGTGCGGAATCTCGTCTCTGACAAACCAAGAAAAACCAATAAGGATAAATTCGGTCGAGATGCTCGACGTAGATCCACATCCAGGTCTTCCCGCAGTCCCAGCTACAGCCCACCATATAGATCCCCGTCCCGTGGAAGGAGATCTTTTTCAAGAGAACGAAGAAAAAGACGTGGGCGATCACGAGCTAGATCCACATCCAGATCCCGATCAAGATCACGTTCTAGAAAGCGCTCGGCTTCGAGGAAGAGACGGTCCATAAGCCGCCCAAAACGTCGCAGGTCATCAGCAGATGAGAAGAAACGTGAGCGGAAGAAGCGCACCCCGAGTAGACACAGATCTCGATCACGATCGCGTTCACATAGCCCAACAAGACGGCACCGTGAATGGGAACGGGAACCACAAGCTCGGCCACGGTGGTCGCCATCTTTGTCCAGGTCGAGGACTCCCGAACGCAAGGCGTCGCCATCGTGGACCCCACCCAGGATGCACGAAAGTACAGCTGTGAAACCGCATAACTTGACTGTAATTTTAACCAACGATGGGAATAAATCCAAGAAGAAGGATAAGAAGCGCAGTGAGAAGAGGAAGAAAGAGGGCGCTTCTGATAAGAGTAAAAAGCGAAAACGTGATAAAACCCCACTGCCCAGTAAGGAGGTGTTTGCATCGGGGGATAACATTCTTGTGAGCGTTAGTTTCAATAAAGAGGCTGAGGAGTTGGGTAAACGGACAACGAAACAAACTCGAGCTGTGGATGATGAGATTAGTACGAAACGTACGCGGAAAGAAAAGGAGAAACGCCATGAACGTACCAGAACACCTCCACCTCCCGTTGCGACCAAGACCAAAAAGAAAAAGACACCTCAACAAGATCTAAGTGGAGTTAAACCAGTTGCGATTATAGATTTGGATAGATCTCCGTTCAAGGAGTTGACACCGTCTCCAAAGGATGTTATCGTGTTGAGTGACAGCGATCATAGTCCGGAGAAAGCAGTCCCCGATTCAAGTCAACAGACTGATTACTCAATGGGCCCAAAAACACCACCAGAACCTCAGGTTAAATTCTCACTGGCAACTAAGGCTCCTCAGCTAAGACAGATCTCCAATCCTCTGCATGATCCAGATGAAGAAAATGAAGAGACTGAGATTGATCCTCAGGACGAGTTGGAGCAGAGACTTAACGATGCTTTGCATAAAGGACCCAACACTCCTTCCGAACCACCAAACTCTCCACCTAGTAGCCCCGACGCTTATGATCCTTTTGATCCGACCAAGTCACGATCACCCACACCGGAAGCAGAGGATACACAACCAGGACCACAGGATCTTGATGATTCTCATTCGCCCGATGAAGAACGAGAGATGCCCTTGAGTAAAACGCCTGATATTGGTATTGCAAAATCACACACGCCTCCACTCGCGGATATACAACCCGCTGATTCTCAGACCAATACCCAGATGTGTTTGGGTGGTAGTACAACACCGGAGGAAAGTGATAAGCAAGGTCAACTTGCACCGACTGCGATTGCTCAGGGTAACTCACCCATATTCTCATCGAAAGTTAAAACTACTGTAAGTGCAGCTGCCTCCACTCCCACGTCTTCAATCACGACCGCTCCAAGGGTTAACATCTTAAACTCGACGATTATTACGCCGATCCTTCCGGCGAAACCTTCTCCCACAAAGGCTTCTGTGAAGATGATGCCCAAACGTATTCCGAGCACTAACGCACCGAAACTTCCGAAACCCGCTCCTAAAATGAAAAATAATCGGAGTACAGACTCGAATGATTCCAATATGGATCTAGATTCGCCGTACTCGCCTGGTCCTAGCGATTTTGAGGACTTGTTTGAACCGCCTACAGAACACAAAAATAAACCGAAACCTGCACCGCCGCCTCCAGTGCAGCAGCAGTCGCAGCCGCCGACAAAGGCTAGCACCAAACAAACGTTTGATAATCTTTTCGGATCGCCGGGGAACAAAAGTAAGAGTAAGATTGATAAGAGTAAAAAACCGACGCATGCAAAGATCAAACAGGTTGGGCTCAAGTTTGATGAGGACAGTTTGAAAATTCTTGATGAATTGCCGAATTCTGCGGTGGAGATGCAAGTCAAAGACAAGGTAAGATTTGAAATTGAAAATGTTTTGTATTCAAAAACATCACATTATTGATAATTTTAGTATTTGAAGAAACTTAATCGCCAAGAACGCGTTGTTGAAGAAGTCAAGCTTGTGCTTAAACCGCACTACAATAAAAAACATATTAATAAAGATGAATATAAGGATATTCTACGACGAGCTGTGCCAAAGGTAAGACACAACGTGATATAACCATGAATACAATGTTTAAAGCTATTGATTGGTGTTTAGATTTGTCACAATAAGGCCGGTGAAATTAACCCGAAGAAGATTCAGAATCTGGTGGAGGCGTACGTGAAGAAGGTGCGACACACGAAGAAGGTATCCAGCAGCAGCTCAGTCAGCGCGCAGAAATAAAGTTAGTTTTAATTTGCAATTGCGCTCTGACCGCGCCTCCCGTATTTAATTTGTAAATATCATAAATTTATCTCGAGATACAGACACGCAAAACATACACATGCCGTGGTAAAAATTACTTAGCATAGATATTTTATTTATAAAATCAACACTTAGTGCAGTAGTGATTGCATTAGATTCCGATTGTGTTTTAATTAACTAGGGTAATAAAACAGACATTTATAAATGATAATTTTATATATATATATATAAACAATTTTAAAGATTCTGTCTTATTTTGAATTCGTATTTCGTTGAAATTGATTAACCGAGGAGTTGTATGTAGTCGACTACAGTCGGGAAGGTGTATTTTGGGTTGCCTAGTATTAAACATATTTTCTAAAATATTATTTATTTTTACACAAACTTACACGGATTAGTGTTGAATTAAAGCATTATTAGTATTATTATGACTCTTATTATACTGCTTTTATAGTTGAGTTGAAAGATTAATTTAGTATGTATGTTAATTAAATTCATTAAATTTGTAAACTTGTATGTTTGGTTGCATAGGTTAAATTACGCACACGCATCGCACGCACGAGTCGTTCAGGTGCGTGGGAATCTGACGTATTGACATTGTCACCGCGCTCCGGCTCGCAACTCGCGGCTTACGTGTACCCGTGTACCGCGCGCGCCCGTCGCGATTTGCATTCAGTCAGTGTCAGTCGGTGGCGTGGAAAAAATGAAAGTTTGTGCCTCGCTGGTCGTCGCTGGATAACTTCATCTTCGTGTGGCGTGTTATCGCCGAAAATGCTCCTGCCGTGCGTCCTGTGTGCGTTACTCTAAAGATCTTCTGTCCTTGTGGTCTTGTCTGAAAAAATTGTAAGTGTGCCATTTCGCAGCTTCGAATCACAGTGCAGTCGTAGTGATAAGCCCAGTGGAGCACAATATAACTTTCTATAAAATCTATGTCGATTGGTAGCGTGAAACTTAAACGCAGTTCGGTAGCATATGTTTTCGAGGTCTCCCGTGTGTGTTTCATTCGTTGCAATGATTGGAATGTTAGAAACGTAGACAGTTTTGTGGATAAGGAGTTAAATAGGAAGCGCACAAACGTTTACTAGGTGTAATTGTCAGGATGAGTCTGGGTAATTGTTCACCGATTCATTCAGCGACCACTCAATGCACACGTAAACAGATTTACACGTATTAATAAACAAAGCTGTGGAAATTGTCGGTTTGTTAGCTTAATGCATGGACGTATTGCAAGGTACAATAACATCGGGTGCTTTATTAAATTCCAGATTTTGTTGTGCTTGTGTTTGTGCCAAGATTTGATTGATGGCGTAAATAGTTACAGATCAAGCCAGAATCAAGCAGAAAATCACCTTTTGTTCTCTGTTGCCTTTTGTTACAATGTAGTTTAAGTGCTTATTTAGGTACCAGATACATAAACATTTGTGAAATTAAATATGCGGTACTAGTACGAACTGAAAAACGCAAAAAAATTGCGATATTGTACACAAACCAGTTACATATTCCAAATTTTTGTATTATAACGCTGAACTATAATTTAGGACATGATAAAAACAGCTTATTTAATAAGGATTTAAGAGATTTTAAACAGAAAATTTAATCTAGAGTTTAATTTTAGCTTACCTTGTTACACATTATTTAATTTTTTGTTGTATGCTTCCAGAGTAAAAAATAATTGTTAAATTATGTCGTGGATGAAAAGAAGAACCCCAACGGCAACACCAAGCCCAGGTCTTCAAACTACACCGCCACCGGTGCAAATGTACAATCCTAATCAACATTCCAACTCGGATGTAAGATAAAGCCAACAATTTTATCAAAACAAAACATTTTTGTTAAATTATTATTTTTTATTACCATTATAGTGGCAGCAATCACCAGCAAACAACTGGTATAATCAACCTTCTGTGCAATCTGTGCCAACAATGCCTACAGTGAATGAGCAAAACTCTCAAGTCCTACAACCAAACACCTACTGGCAACAGCAGCAACATCAACAATATCCTACTCAACAACCCCCACCACAACAGCAACAATATCAGTATGGAAACACCCAACAATCACAGAATAACTACTACCAGCAACAGGTTCCACCACAACAACCAAATCAACTTCCACCACAACAAACTCAGCAGAGTTATGAGTACAACAACATGCAATACCAACAACAACAACAACAACAACATGGATATCAGAATTATGTACAACCAGCAGTATCATCACATGCTCAGTATGATCAATCAGCTCAGCAGCAGCAGCAGCAACAACAACAACAACAACCACCACCACAACAAATACAACAAAACGATGGCTGGAATAAATCTTGGGGCTGGGGGGATGAAGATAATTCGAATGTTAATAATGTTCACAATGCGAACACTGTTGGGAATCCGATTGGTAATGTTGCGAATGTTACAAACGCCGTCGCAGATGGATTTAATGACGAATCCTGGAATTGGAACGTCGACGAGAATTCAATTGCTAATTCAGCATCCGCTCTCAGGTCGGAAACTAATAAGGAAAGACACGATTCTGGCAATTCCGAGCAACAAATTAGAGAACTCTTTCCGAAAATGAGTAGTAGCAGTAGTAAAGTTGTACCTAAGTCAGAAAACCTTGAAACTGTCCCATTGTTACCATCCCTGCCTATTAACAAAAGGATTAAATCGGAAGTGTTTTCACCGCAGTGGTCGATCGAGTCCCAAGTCAGTCAGGAATCATCTGATGATATTCTACAGACCTCCGAAAGCGATAAATTATTCTCGAGAAGTTCGACAATCAGTCATTCGCCAGTTTCTGGTCATCACACACCTCAGGAACCAGTGGTTGAGGAAAGTTGTGAGAATAAAGAGATTGTGAGTAATGTCAAGGAAGACGATAGCAAACCTTTACATTTACCTCCAAGCTTACCACCAGTAGGCGCCGCGAGTGGTTCAGGAGGTGAAAATCCTTATAAGCGAAGTGGAGCAAAACCACAAGGTGATATGAGGAATTTTTATATGAATCAATCTGTCAACTTGGAAACGGTACCGGATAATTCCGAAGCTCCTGATTTACATCTACAACAACAACAACAACAACAACCTGAAGTAAAATCATCGCCATCAATTGGTGTTGAAAATAACGAAGTAGCTCCGCTGAATGAACGCAATCAATACTTGGAAACTGGTCAACTGTCAGATGAAAACGATGCGTTACCTCCACCAGGATTAAGTCGCATGGTGTTGGGCCAGTTGGGACAAGGTGAAGTCAATGAACCACCTGTGGGTTTAAGTAGAATGGTGCTGGGACAAACCGAAGGTGCTCAATCAACTGCCAGTCCACCGGTTGGTCTCCACCGAATGGTCCCTGGTGAATCCTCATCGCCTGAAGTGCGATACGATGAAGAGGAAGCGTCCGATCCGGAATTACTACAAATGGGTCGAAATCCTCTTCAGTCGAGATCCGCCACGATTGGTGCTGATACTCCACCTGCGCCGCCAACAAACGGAGCGGAACAAGTCGAGCGCGAAATGAATTTAGACGGGGCTAATACTCAGGACAGCACTGGAACGAACGTTGATACTCTGACGAGTTCAATTCGTGATTTGACTGTCGGGGAGAACACTAGTGATGGTAGACAGGCGAGTGAGAGCGATGTGGATCGTGCGACATCTCCAGTAGATCGAAGAAGAAAAGAGGAAGGTAGCAGGAGGGATACTCGGTATTCACCTGCGCGTGACGGGCGCGATTCACGAGATGTCCGGGAGAAATCACGAACAGATCGCAGGAAGAATCGCGATCGCGGCTTCGACGACGACACGGATTACTTTAGCGACAAAGAAAGGGATCGAAAACGTGATAGGGAAGATCCGGATAAAAAGTACAGCAGTTTAAGAAGAGGCGAAAGAGATTCAGATCGTCGTAGACGCAATCCACGCGATGATCGAGAGCGTGGCAATGACAGAAGATCCGAATACTCCAGACGTGACAGGGATTACTACTACAATCGTTATAATGATGAGTATGATGATTCGCATCGCTCGTCTCGGCCATCAAGCCGTTCTGATTCCATGCACGATTCTTACTATCGAAATTCACGAACGAATGATCGACGACGTGAACACGGCGATAGGGATCCACATCGTCACAGAGATAGGGATCATAGAGGAGACAGGGATCCTTATAATATGTATAAAATGCATGTAAGTTCAATATTTATGCCAATTAATGTCAAATATTTGTTTTTAAAACTTATTTCTATGTAGGGTTATCCGTATGATGCATACAATCCGTACTATCAACAATATCAATACTATTTGGAGAATTTACGGCGTACGGATCCAGCAGCATACGCCGAGTACTATCGCAAGTACTATAGTCAAGTAGGCGCTGCCAGTTCGACGTACACACAGGAAGAAAAGACGTCGGTTCATTCTGGTCGCAGTAGTACCAATGATGATCTTGCCAAAGAGCGGTAAGTTTTGATTTTACGCGTGAATACTTCTTGCAATTGCTTTCGTTGCGTGCTGTTTTTGTATTCACTGCGTTTTGCACATGTTACCATTGAACATTTCACATTTTCATTAGGAAAACATGAAATTTTAACGCGGATAATAAAAGAATGTGTTGTCTGCGAAACGAAAGATCAACAAGAGTTATCGTTTGTGTGGCATTTGCGTCCTTTGTAGGTATTTGCGGCAAAACTATTATGGACACGCTAGCTATACGCAAATGGGCGGATATTATCGTGAGCCGCAGAGCGTTTCATCTGCACAGTACGGACTCGACGAATCCAGGTGAGAGCTTTAAACTGCCACACAAAAAAAAACTACTATATAGATGATTGTACGGATTTAATTTTGGAAAAAGGAATAATTTCTCATCGTCATTTATGTACCACAATCACAACACTACCTGCATGCTAATGCTTTTCACAACAAATTTAACAATTTAACAATTTTTCGCTTATTTTGCACTACTCATATTAAAAATTTTGAATAATAGACCCTACGACTATACCGATAGCTCGCTTCTGCTGGAGGACAGCACAGTTTCACAGCGTCTTACACCAGCGAAATTCTCCACCGCGCATATTAAGTCATCAATCACATCCGGACGACTTGTGAAGATTCTGCCGCACTATCCCATGGACGGACAGTCGGCTGTGGTCGAACTTGAAAGGCTGCAGGACCTTTTACAAAATGACGATGAACTAATTGAGCTGGAACAATTTCCTGGGCCACTTGCACGTGGTGTCACTCACAAAAAGACAATAATTGAATATTGCAACAATAAAATTCGCGGCATTCAGGACGGAGTTAATGGTGCGCTGAAGGAAGTAGATGATCCCGATTCGTATATCCTAATGTGGGAGTTGTTGATTTTATTGATTCGTCAGAATGGGGTAAGCTGTTTATTATTTTCTCTTTGTTTTTGTTCGTTCCGTGTTTATTGAATACTTGAATAGTTTGCTGGCCTAGATCTACCCCAATGAGCAATAATTGTAATTATTTGAACGAATGTATAATATTTGTGTGAATCTTGTTCGATTAGATCGATTTAAATATTTACGTGCGCTACTTTTCGTACGTCGACGTAATGGGGATGTTAACCCCATTTTGCCACGGTATTTATTCGACAAACGCCGATATTTGGAGTTAGTCGTTCGCGTTTCTTTCAAAATGTTGTATCAAACTCGACGGGACCAAAGTTTTACCATGTTAAAACTATTTCTTACAGTTTTTCTACTTTTAATGAAAAAGTTTGAGGTGTTGTTGAAAGTATTCATCAAAAAAGTAACAACTTTATATGAGAAAGTGCCTTTTATGTTTGTAATTCAAGGAGATATTTATTTTTAGATGGTGGTTGGTGCTGACATTGCTGAACTTTTGATGAAAGACCGTAATACAGAGTCAATTCTGCCTCGTCCGGCATCTGTTGCTTCCAACAGCAGTGGTGTCGTTGAAGTGTCAGAAGGAAGCACTGAACCTGCATCTTCCCAACTGAAAGAAGAGTATGTTACGCGAAAATTCCGCGAGTATCTTTTGTACGGGTCGGTGCAGCAGGCACTTGAATGGGCGATGAAACATAGTCTTTGGGGCCATGCGCTTTTCCTCGCCAGCAAACTGGACAAGCGGACGTATGCAAAAGTGATGACACGTTTTGCCAATGGTCTGCCGATGAACGATCCCTTACAGACGCTGTATCAATTGCTCTCTGGCCATTTACCAGCTGCAGTAACAGTAAGAACATCATAATTAAATTTAAAAAAACATTTTAATCCATTTTGTTTGTGTTTAGTCCGTTAGTGATGAAAAATGGGGTGATTGGCGTCCGCATCTAGCAATGATCCTATCCAACACAATGCAACGTCCTGAATTGGATCGTAAGGCGATTACAACCCTCGGGGATACCTTAATGGGTCGCGGCAGTTTGTACGCTGCTCAGTTTTGTTATCTTATGGCCGAGGTTGGCTTCACGCGTTACGGACAGGACGGAAAGTTGGTACTGCTGGGTGGCAATCAGAGCAAACCCTTTATGCAATTTGCTCATAACGAGGCAATCCATATGACTGAAATCTATGAGTATGCATGCAGTTTAAATGATGCCGCATTTAAAATACCAGAGTTTCAGGTACTATCATTGTTGTTATGATGTAAGGAAATTATTAACATGTACATTTTTGTGTAGGCCTATAAATACTTGTTGGCAACACGTTTAGCGGACCGTGGCTTTTTGGAAACATCTCTAGCGTACATTGAACAAGTTTCCATCGCGCTAGTTGCAAATCCAACTGTTGCGCAGCCATCGCTGATTAACAAAGTGTGCGACTTAGCCGACAAGCTCAAGTATTACGATCCTACAGATTATCAGGATGTGGATGATCCGCAACTACAAGCAGGCGATGAACGGCCGGATCAATCTTGGTTGCAGGAACTTAAAGGTGTTCAACAACAATATGCTGTGAGTATTTTTAAATGTTTATGCGAACGTCAATCAATTGAACTTTGTGTTCAGATGGGTTTAATAAGTCACGAAAGCGTTAATAATTTAACCGTAATGACACCCGATACCACCGCGTTACCAACACAGCAGAGTTATGATCAATCTCCACAAGATCCGTGGTCAAATCAGCCACAAACTCAATATGTGGATAATCAGACGAACAATTGGCAACAGCAGTCGACAGAGAATGATTATAACCAACAACATGGTATACAACAACAACAACTACAACAGGAAACTAATGTCGATAGTAAGTGATTGTTTGGGATAGGAAATATGATTATTACTATATATTATTTTTAAGGCTATAATGCATATCCGGAACAAACTTGGAACACTCAACCACAACAACAACAACAGTGGAGTCCTGATACTCAACAGTCCCCTTTGGAGGTACAACAAAGTCAAAGTGATCAAACTTCGCCGCAAGCAAACGACTACTGGAATAATGCTCAAATTGAGGTAGGTACCCGTTAGTTTAGATCGTAATTAGCAATCGCACCGCACCGATATTAATTATAACGCATTTATCGCAACAGTTTCATGCTTTTCTCTTGTTGTTTGTTTTGTTTTGTATTGTGTTATAATATGTGTTGACATTTTGCATTCTTCGCAACTGGACGCAGCCGGCCGAGGCGAAAAAAGAACCAGTAAGTAGTAAGTGCTCGGTGCTCCGCAAGCGGCTCAACTTGCGCGCGTGCAAGTCCACCTCGCTATCGCGGCGTAGCTCTTCGGCGAGCTCCGAGTGCGAATCACAGCCGCGAAGCCGCTGCAGCCTCTTCGCGAGGAGCGCCGAAAGGTCTCAGCTGATTTGCTATAAGGACGACAACAAAGTCATTACCAAACTCACGAGATACAACACGTTCGATGCGAATAAAGACAAGGCGAAACACGCCGACAAAGATTCCGATCGCGAGAAAAGTCCAGCAAACACGCGCACCGGCGGTAAACGCGCCGCGATGCTCACAAAGTTTCAATCGTTGGACGAGCCATGCACGCCCTCCACACCATCAAAAGTCGTTTATTATGACACAAAGAGCAATGTGAGCATTTCGGCGCACGACTTCAACTCAGACTTCAAGATGTTGAAGTATGAAAAGAAACGGGCGGCGACGAGGCAGCGGCACGATATGATCGCGGACACGGTGGACGCGTGGGCGAAAAAGAAAAACATGCTGTCGAATTTGAAAAGTTGTATTTTTAAACAAACTGATAAGGATATTGTGTATAAGCCTTTGGTATTTGGCGGTACGTTCCCAATCGACGCGCCCACCGTGCAGTCTCCGCCGAGGATTAAACTGCCGCCGGATGATCCCCGTCCGCCGTCGCCTCTCTCCCCAACGGAATTACGCGTACCGCGTTTAAACAATTACGCGGGCGCAGAAAAATTCCGCAAATACGGGCCTGCAAAGAGTTTTGATATAGATCTACCGATTTAATAGCAACCTGAAAATAGTTGTTTTGTTACGGCTCGCACAATCAAACAATAAACCGGTTGAATTTTATAAAAGGATAAAATGCGTAAGCGCCATAAATCATTAATGCAAACAATCACATGTTTTTATTTTTATCATCATCAAGTAGATGACTGTTAAAAGTAAAAAGCCTTAGTGAAAGTTGTCGGTGTCGGTGTTAAACTGTTAAACTAAAAATATTGAAACGTTAAATTAGGATGCAACAACCCTCTATGTTATTTTGCATTGTTGTTAAATCTAATTGCGGCAAATATAAAACAAAAACCACCGGATGATTATACAAGTTATACTAACGTTACAAATGTGTACAAGTGCTTTTTATATGTTTACAAATAAACATAATATGCTAAATTTGCTGTTTTTGACTGCGACTGTTTTTCAACAACAACCATCGTTATCTCTGGTTAAAAGTTGGCGTGTGTTTTGTTTAAGTTTCCGGTTAATTTTGCGTAATTCTGTGTTGTGTTTGTTACGCAGGATCAGCCGCGGCCGCAGATTTCGATGCCTAATCAAGGCCGTCAGCAAAGGACATCGATGAGCGAAAATGTTGGTCCGGAGATGAAGAAACCGCCGAAAGAAGTCGAAAAGAAACCGACCAATGCGTCTTCGACCGGGTGGTTTGGTGGCATTTGGAGTAAATTAGCGTTACGACCGAAAAATCAAATGAAGTTGCCGGATGATAAAAATCCAACTGTAAGTTAATAGAGTTTGGAATTGTGTCAGTATATTTATTCGTTTGTTTATTAAGATTGTATGGGACCAAGAAAAGAAACGTTGGATGAATTTAGATGAAGATAATGCAGATGGTGCGGCCGAGTTGAAGCCGCCACCCAAGATGGCGGACATGAGGCAGGCTCAACAACCGCCTGGTATGCCACAAATGCAGCAAATGTCACAAATGCCGCAACAACAGCAGCAGCATCAACAGCCGCAATCTCTGCCAAATTTAAACCAGTTTGGCGGGATGGCGACTCCTAGTCAGCCACAGAGTTTGGACTCACATCCACAGAGCGATGCTAAACCCCCATTGCCATCGCAGAATATGTTTAAGATGCAACGGGGACGAAGTGAGTCAATTAACAACAAAATTTATAGAAATTCTACATAATATTGGTTTCAGATTTGAAGAAATCTTATGTAGATGTATTCAATCCAAGTGGTAAGCCACCTTCAGCGGGTTCAAGTTCAGATTTCAACGCTCCGGCAATGCCGGCCGCTAACGCTGCACCGATGAACTTCTTTGTTCCTGCTCCGATGGATCCTAACGCACCTGTGGACTTCTTGACACCGTCGGGCATGACTCAACAAGAACCACACATGCAGGTCGGTTTCGGAATGTACTTTCTTTAATATATTGCATGAAAAATCATTTGCATGCTCATTATTGGTTCTTTAGCATGAGGTGAATTTGAGCATCTAGTATAAAAATTGCACATTTGTTTTTGGTATCTGGACGCGGCTTTTTGTTGGTTGGTTGTTTATTCATATCCGGGTGGTAGATGTCTAGATGGAGTTCGACTAGTTCACTCTCCAGAGAAGTACAGTCGTACATGCGACCCAAGCAGGTCGTGCGGTGATCTCTCGCTTTATTTTTTCCACTCTTTTGGCTTTTTGTAAGTTTTGAACTTTTCATTTCATTTGTTGCCATTATCATTCGTTTAGTTTTATAAGCATCGAAATTAATTGCAAAGAATCTAACGTCAATTGTGTATTCTTTTCCAGTCGCATCAATCGTGATAATATATTATTTAGATGGAATTAATCATCATGCATCATCACTACGAGATAAGAGATGAACGGGTGAACATTGCGGTTATAATGAGCATTTTAGCTTATTTTATAGGTAGATAGGTAGTAATTAAATTTGGAATTTTAAATATGCGATATATGTCGCCGGTATCTGTTAAGATTTGTAAGTAAATGTGGGAGGCGGAGTGAAGACAAATATTATTGCGTATTTTTCATTGAATTGCCAGCAGATTATGATATTATATCATCTTGTATATACGAATGTAATGGTTATAAGTCATAAAATACAACTAATAAATTACGTGGTGTATCATTAAAGATTTTGGGGTTTTCCAAAGTTTCTGAGTGGATGATTTGATTTGTCAAATATGTGCTTGATTTGTTCTGTGTAAAGATGTGTAGTAGGGAATAACATTAATTAGTCATTGCCTCTAAAAACAAACTTTTTTAGTTGTGTATTTAATGGCCAAGGACCAGATATTCGACTTCTAGATTATTACTTTTGATTGATGACGGGTAAGTACATGAGAGTATATGTTTTTTGTTGTTTGCTTAAACCAAATATCACAAATACTCGAATGACGGGGCTTCACATGAGATTGCTTGGGCGCGACTTGACCCTTGTAGACCAGAAAAAATACGAGAGAGGGATCCCTGGAGCCCTACAGACGACGAGATTGCTGGAAGACCTTTATATCCACACTTGACCCGCGAAAGGTAGTGGGGGTAAGCCACTGCCGCACATTTGCTCGCGCATAAAGTTACATGCGAAAATTATGGTAAGAGGGGGAAGAGGCAAGTTTTGGGCCTCAAGTAAAGTGTAAAATGATAAATTGTTTATTGTGATACGTTTAAAGTAGATTATTAATTCTGCATCCGGTTACGTATCTTTCCATCCTTGTTTCTAGAAGTATAAACGAGTTGAAATAATTCACGTATCGGTGACAATTTACAAATCAGTAGGGAATTGTGTATGGGGAATTCCGTCCTGACACTCAGTTACAAGAATTATGTCGTCAACGCAATACGATAAGGACAATCAATGTTATCAGAAAGTATAATTTGTATGTACGGGATTTTCCTAAAGTTTACTAAGGAATTACGCGTCAATATCAAAGAAACCAACTATACAAATTAAAATATTATTATTGAGCAAATAAGACATAAGCGTATTGTTTACAAATTTTTGTATATGGCACAAGTAATTATTTAAAAATATTATATTTTAATTAGTCGTAGATGTCGATGGTGACGCCGATGAGGTTGCTAACGATTGACTCCTCTTCCTGCACAACCGTGTCTGTTGGTGCAGCTGCAACTTATCTTTGCGGTTGAAATTACGGCCACATTTATCACAGTTAAACGGCTTGTCACCGCTGTGGACGACAGTATGTCTCCTGAGATTCGAGGAATGTGCGAAACGTTTCGTACAATTCGGATGAGGGCATTCGTACGGTCTCTCGCCGGAATGCGTTCGAAGGTGTTTATTAAGATCGCCGCGGTGAGTAAAAACTTTATCACATTGCGTGCAGTTTAAATTTCGGCGTCGTCTTCTTGAAGATTGTGCTGGATTAGATTCTTGAGATATGTTACCGACGTCAGTAACAGGTGTAAAGTTTGCTATCATTACAGGCAGTTCAGGTTCCGGAGTTTCTTCTTCCACCCTAGAGCAATGTACACTTTCGGGCACCGAATCTTCCATATGCGGAAGGGTTGAATGGTAATCGTCGCATGTACGGAAGCGGAACTTGTGTTTGGTGAGTATGTAGTTTTTGAAGCTCTAGAAAACCAAACAAATTAGCGTCAATTAAAATTTAAACAAATTTGAATGGGTTACTTACAATCGGTGTTGTTTTGTGTTGCGCAAAGTGCTTAAGTTGCACTTTGAAAGTCATTTTTCAAATTCTAGTGCTGTATGGTGGCGGTAGTGGACGAAACTAAACGCACCAAGACTGTATTTGATTCTTTTATGAACCTTGCGAGAATGTCGGTTGAAAATCGGATGCGGGCGGCTTTGTATCGATGCCCCACGCGAGAATTCCGTGAATCCATTGAAATTTGCCGCGATGCGTGGGCAAAAAACCGATTGGGATCCCCCGAATCACACATCGTGTGTTAACGCACCGCGTCATGCACGTCGCGGAATTCCGTTCGTGAATTGCGATTTCTGTGAATCTACGCGTTCATATTCACTCTTTAGATTTGTTGTAGAAGTAATCAAATAACATTTATTAGAGAGCATTATGTTTGTCAAATATTGAAATCTCAGTATTTTTTTTGTGTGTACTTGATAGATTACAATCGTCTTACAAATATATTGTATTTCAGCTTCAACTTCCTTCTGCGGAATCGCAGAGATTGAGATCTCAAGGAAGTTTTAGGACCCAAGAAGAACTGAAGAAGTCCTAAAAATGCACTAAGAAATAAGAGTATTCAAGTGGAGAGTGGAGCTAGGAGACTGATAATTGTCATAGTGTCGAAAACCTAAAATTCGCGTATCGACCCTTAAAAATCTATGCTGTTTAGTACGTCGGGCACTATGGTGCATTGTGCACGTGTTTTATTGCCGACTCGATCTTCGCTGCGACTTCTCGTGTTTCTCGAAGAAGTAGCATGAAAATGGGTTAGCCATTGACAGTATTTAGTAATAAAAGACATAAGCGGCTTACAGTTATAAATTGATTACGTGTTGAACTGAGTTTTTACAGGTTTTACATTGTGCGCGCGTGTATAGCTCCGTCGATAGAATAATTTTCAGTGGATACGAATTCATACAAGAATTATCCTTAAAAACTCTTCAAATGTTAATACAATGGAATCCCGATAATCCGACAATCACTTTGCAGGGCTGAGATTACTGTCAAGTAATCTTTTCACAAAAGAGTACCTTGTAATCCGATATTTCTTCAGCCATTTGAAAATTAATTTCATTATTTACTTTTCTTGTTTGCACTTTTTAATTGTTTTACATGATTCAAAATAAAATTCTGATATGTGCTTTAATTTTTAAATTTTGTTTTTGGATTCCGAAATTAAATTAAATTCTGAATGCAGTAACACAATTATAGATTTAAGCCATATGGACATGTAAAAAACAATTTTTCTATTAAAAATGCAAATTGTATCAAACTAATCGACATTGTTATATCTATATATAAATAATAAAAGTATACAATACTACAATTATTTACCTGGGGTCTCCAACTAGATGTTTACGTCGGCTGGCAATTCCCTTTCCTGCTTAGTCGGTCGTGCGCGGTGGTGTCGTGAGCACGTGTTTTGTTTGTGAGTCTTTCTTCATAGTTATTAATTGCGTTTCTTGAGATATTAATGGGATAGTAGTATGGTAGACAATGAATTTGCGGATGTGTGGCTTGCAGTTATTGAATTGTCGCGCATAGAATCGGATATTGAGTGACTTATCCTAATATTGGTGGCTGCCGTCGGATACCGTCCCCTTGATAATATGTCGAATTGGTATTATTATTTATTTATTCAACGGTTAATTTGTTCAAATAAGCATTATTTTTTACTATGAAAATATATTAAGTCAGTTGCTAGCTGAAGGACAATTAAGTGAGTGACGTCAATGCAAATTAGAACTAACGTATTCATTAATTTTAATATTTATTTGTTTTTATTTATTGTGTAGTGAAACCATTTGCTGTGAATTCAACTGGCCAAGCAGTTACAAAGCTATAGAAAATGGTTTCACCACACGTAAAAGGAAAACAATTACAAAATAATTTCTTATTTGTATGAATTCCAATAAAAGACAATTTAATATTATAATTGTAAGTTTATTTATTTTTGTATCCTCTTTGTCGTTATTAGGAATCGTTTAAAAATAACATTTGGTTTAAGTTTCTTGTATGTGTGTGACAAAACATAAGTTTTGTTCTTTAAAAAAAAATGAATAAAAGTGCAACATTTATACCTGAAACGAATAGTGCATGTTAAGAGAGCTCGGTGGATGAGGTGCGTGTGCCTATACTTGCATATTAGAGATTCGTGGTTCGAATCTTAGTAGAGCAAGGATGTTTTCTTAAATATGAAAATAAATCCGAGTAATGTGGGTTGCCTATGCGCGGCATCAGTGTTGAAATGAAATTCCAGGAAGTATAGATATATCTATAATATAATATCTATACTTCGTGTGAAATTCGAATAACAGCGGAGAACGAGAATATGGCAATACAGGGAAGTTGGGAATAACAAGATTGAGGAAGGAGGAGTAGTAAGAGAACAGTGTAAGATGAGAGAAAGCCACACCGAGAACAGGAGTGGCTCGAATTTTTAATTTTTTTGGCGGCGTGTCGTTATAAGACAGTCTACAGGTTGATCGCCCACTGCTTCGATGCATCCATTGCTCCCGGCCCAGCCTACAGCTACGATATCTCTACGCTTCATCCCCAGGATTCTTAGGCATATCAATAATTTTTATGGTGGGGGATCATCCCCTGAGAGAGGGAACTCCTTATATGGACAATCCTGATAAGGACTTGTAAAAATATTTCTAAGTGTCAACTCTCTTAAGAGCCGACCACAACACTTAGAAATTCTTTTCAAGTACCTGAAATGGTAGGAGGGGGTACACACAAATCATGAGCCACAATCACTTTTAAAATATCTTTATTAAACTAAAACATACATAGAACTATAAATCATAATATATAACAGTTACAAAATACAAGTCGCCATTTTGAAACAAGTCTTAGTACCCCAAGTACAAGTAGGAAAACGTATATCTTGTCCGTTTTTCACTTAACTTCAAAGGAAATTAATATACCGGGTGTTACAGACAAACAATAATATTAGAAAATGAAATACCAAAGTGCAGGCAGTAAAACATGTATCCTGCCAGCTTTGTACGTGACCTGACAGGAAATTATCTACAGGGTGTTACAAAAAGAAAATCTAAAATTTAAGAAGGAAAACATAGGGAAGCAAAATATTTTTCTCATTTTCACGAAGTGCTAAAGGGAATTGATATACAGGGTAATACAAACAGAAAAATTGAGATTCAAATAAGATAACGACTGGTCACATGAAACAAGGTGGTACAAGTAGAAAACCATTACATTTTATAACAACATACAAAGTTCCACAATACAAAGGAAACACCAGAAATAAAAAAAATCAGAGAACAGCAAAGGTAGAATTGATACAGTGGAAAATCAGCAAATTTAAGTTGAATGTTGCATAGACCACACGGCTGTAAATACCAGTATTTTATAAGCAGAATTTGGACTTTATAAGCTACAAGAAATGCCAGAACATACCTTGATGCAAAGTGAAAATTGCATTTTTTGATATCCAGAATAACATTCATGCATTTTTATTATACACAGTTAAAATACTAAACTGATTACAGGCAACGCGAGGTTTACGTTTTGTTAGTACATAGTAAAAATTATTGAAGAGCTTCCGACGGACGATGGTACCTCACTCGAGCATTGCTACTCGTATTTCTGGTTGTGTTCAATCCGCGTTTAACGAACTCCGCTCGCGCAAAGTAGATTAGTGCAATTAGTAATATTATTTAATAAGGAAAAGAAACATTCGAAACGTAAAGAATCGTGAAGGAGGTAAGCGCGCGGATCACGCGACGATAAAAATCAGACTAAATAACTTACGCAAACCGGCCGCTTGCGCTGGTAACGCAGAGACAAGTAGAACGAGATAAGAAAAACGTGTTTTGTTGATAAACACTGATTTTATCAATGTAGTAGTGAACAAAACGAACAGTTCTAGGCCTTGAAGCTAGTACATAATTTTTTTTTAATTTTAAACGATTTAAAAGAAGTCGATAACTGTTTCAAATAATTCGGGTTAATTATAACCTTTAGAACCCAATAGGGCCTGAACATAAATGATAGGAGCGAATAATACTAAAATTAATAACTTAAATTTAATCGTTTGTTTACAATCCGCAATCAGAAATTTAAAATTCCAACTTTTATTTTTGAATTAATAAAAAAGTGAAAAGAATTGATTTCTTTTTAACCAAGTCTTTTCTTTCATTTCTTTATACACATTTGGTCGTTTTACAACAAGTGTTAAATCTTGTAAAGAATTTATCAAAGAACCAGAACATGAAATTATTTTTAATGTAGCCCTTATTGTTTTCGATATAATCGCAATTTAATCTTTTAATCTTTCTGTTGGAGGAGAAGCACTTCAACGAACTTCTACGGTTTCGACAAGAAAAATTATTTAAGAAAAAACAGGGTTAAGAAAACCCTGTTATTCATGCATATTTTTTAAATTTAGATTGTTATTTATTACTTTTATATATTACAAAGGGTAAATAAAATATATATTTAAAGTACATAATAATCTTTACAAATACAAGTATTGTATCATGCATGACAATCATTCTTTTCTCCTACACAACCATTACTTATTACGTCTCCATGGCGTTAATAGTATAATCGGCGAGGCGTTGGACAGACCTCTGTAACGGATGACCAAGCAACTTAGCAATACACAAATGCAACTGCGCTGCGCTTCTGCCCACCGGGAAAAAGTACGCAAAACCTTTGCAATCAATCTGCTGCAAATCCTTGAAAATCTTTATGCAATTATTAGTTGTACTAGGCATCTCATGTGTCATTAGTATATCAAATGTAAAGTATGGCGAAGAAACCAAAGAAAACACTTCTTGAAGTTGATAGTCAAGCTTTGGCATTGTGTATGACCTTCCATAGGTGAATAGCACTCTCACTACATAAGGAGGTGGCACATTAAAGTTCTCCTTTATTTCAGGCATCTTCACTTTGGTACCTATCAACTTGAATAAATTATCAAGTACAAGAATGTCTTCAGTTTCACATGCTGAGATCTCATCCAATGCATTGATAATTGTGTCTATGTGGCATGTAAAATCTTTAAGCCATACCACACTGTTGTCATCAATTACAACCAATGCAAACTCATGTCTTGGATCAATTAATTGTTTGTTATACAAGAAAAACCTTAAACTTCGCTTAAGCATTACAGTTGGGCAGATTTTTTCATTATTCATGAGGAAACCTGTGCTGACTTCATCAATTGCACTATCATATACAATTATAATCTTTTCAGGTGCATTGTAGGCGGGCAATGTACGTGCTGGTATCTTGAAGTCATCCAGAAGATCAGTTTCTTCCATATC
This sequence comes from Dalotia coriaria, assembly GCF_025399875.1. Classification (NCBI taxonomy): domain Eukaryota; kingdom Metazoa; phylum Arthropoda; class Insecta; order Coleoptera; family Staphylinidae; genus Dalotia; species Dalotia coriaria. The sequence goes on from NW_027045446.1 coordinate 4,321,025, forward strand.
TGCAATGTCCTCACACTGATCCCCAGCTGCAGCTTCTCTTGTATTAGTCACATCATCATTGAGAATTTGATGAGTTATATCACTTGAACCGTTAGTTATTTCATCACGTTTGTCCAAACTCGTCGAGGAAACTTCGCTGCTATCTGGATCACTTTTAATTTCAATCACCTCGGGGTTTTTCACTTTTCTATGCAGCGTTGGTCTGGGACTTGGTCTAGGAGTGCCTGGATTACTCATTTTAAGGTTAACTTTGGAACAACCCGTTCTATTACTTCCACTTGATGTTATGCTGTGATTCCTTCTAGTAGGTTTAATAGGCGAGGTTTATTTTTATGTATCGAACATCGATTCACGTTGTAATAATGTTTGAAACGTGCACTGTCCACTGGTTAGGTTGATGACATTTATTTTTCATGTTCTCCACTGAGCTCAACTAAGAACACCTGAAAAGTGAATATAAATTAGAAATACACTTTAAAGTAAAACAAAACTTATATATAATATTGAATTACACAAATATGTAAAATAATACGTTGTTATTGCTCCTACTTTAGAAGAATGTATTGAATTTATAAATATTAACATATAGGTTTAACTATAGGCAACCAAACATACAGAAATTTTAAAAGTTTATGTTGATTCAGAATCGTTTTTAGTTTGGTTTTAACGGTAGATTTAAATAATAACATAATATGTGCAAGTATAAAATATAGTAAATTCTATAATTATTTAAATTGTATTGCAAATTTTTGTGTCCACAAACAACATGCAAAATCATAGATTAGTCGCTCTTACTAATGCTTTTTATTAGCTTTAGCATAAGTATTATCCAAACATACATTCATCAATCATTTGTATACATTTGATCTCATTTTAATCGCGTACGTGTAATTATGGACATGGTTCCATTACAGCGACTACGATTTCCATTTTGATTTATTTGCGTAACCTGATTCCGCTGATTCCGAATCGTAATCGGTGTGGAGATTGCCTGGAATCGCATCGCACATGAATTTCGACATGTCGCGCGTCGCTCGCCAGTCTGGTTTGTGAGTTTCCTCATTCACCTTCAATCTCCTCATTTTCACATAATCTCCCTATCAGCAACTTGTGTTTGGATTACCGCAATCTCAGGATATTTATGTAAGTAAATAGATTGTTCGAAATAGCCGAAAGTGGGCAACATTTCCGCGAAAGTGTAAAATATTATAAGCAATAAGTCATCTTGAGAATACTCGTATATCATATTCGTGTTAGTCGTATAAAGATATTTACTGTATCCTGTCAAAACGATGCCGAAGATGCCTATGCGCTATATTCTGAAGAATCAATAGTACGAGTATAGTTTGCAGGTATCTACTGCGTAAAGTTGATATTTACGCACTAGAAGTAAAAGTATTTGTTTTATAAACGCGAAAGTATACAACGTGCTTAAATCTGGAATTAAGCATTAATTTACTTTGAATGTAAACCGAGGACATATTTTCAACAATTTAAACAAATGAATGAAGCAAATACATATCACAAATACAAATATCTATAATGATAACTATATCTAAAGTGTAACATTACCATGAATTATCGCCATGATGTGATTGCCTGATTGCAGACCTGAGATCTGAATTCCAATATGACTAATATACAACCATTAATTTGCGTAATAAACCGTCATTACATCAACATGCGTACAATGTATGTATATACATTCACGCACGCTGCGTTCGTGAATTTATTTGCGAATTGCGTATAAATTTAAGAGCCACTAGGCCAAAGCGATAACGACGAATCGATTGCAAATAATGTGCATGCACAACACGGCCATCATTTCGCCCCATATAACTGCAATTCATCCCCGTCTATCGACCACTCGATGAACAACAACAACCACCATCAAAACTGTCGCTTGTTACAGTTACAGTTGTGATTGCAGTTGTTTGGAGTTGGAGTGCATGATTCGATTGCAGCGGCAAACCTGCGATACACGAGGCGAAATGTATCAATCGGATTTTGCAAGGGCGCGCTTGCATCGAGGATAATAATTAATGTTATTTCGGAGATAACCTCGGCGATTAAATGCACTTGACGTGTTGATAAATTGTGTCGTGTGTGGATTAATCATTGCTATCGGATTTATACGATGCGAACAAAAGTTTTAAGACTTAATTTTGCCATTCGACGTGAGTGGAAGGTTCATTAGGCATTGGGCAAAAAAACGAAATTAATTTAATTAAACCAGCTTGCGTTTTGTGTTTTTAATTAAAAATACTAAGCAATTTGCAGACGCAAACGCTCACACGTGAGCGCACACATACAGCTTATCTAAAATTAAATTAAACGCTGCTGTTTTGCATTTTACTTAAATTACTTTAAAAAATCGTGTACATTGCACATTTCGAATAAAAGTTTTTTACCTGCAAAACTTTCACAGTGATCCAAAATAAAAATTGAAAATTTAGATTGTAAACTTCAAGTCAAGATTAATTTTCATTCATAAAAACAATATTTTGATTGATCGTAGGTATTCTACAGTTTGTGCATAGTCACAATTAAAAAGTTAAGGCAAAATTCATCCAATCACGGTGTTGCACTCGACAATTATGCATCGTGCGTCGTGTGTAACGCTCGCTAGTAATTTATATCTTTTAACTTGTAATTAAATTATGCTAGTTTGCGAAAGTCGCACACACCAGCTCCAGGAATTCAATTACGTAGCAAATTTATCAAATGGCTCTCACAAACTTTCAAACACACCAAAAGTTAGATCTTTAAAATTTTACGTTTATAAATCGTTAGATTTTATATTAATTCCTATAAAAGATAACTGAAATATATTCTCTTCAAATTTGTGTTTATAAATATATCGCATACATTATCTATGTTGTGTAAGAATGCAAAACAAAGTGACGGTTGGCCGACGACAAGACAACACACGGCCACACGAGGCATTAGAATCCTTGCTTGTCCTTGTCGCGACGCGAACGCTCCTTGGGAAAACTGGGTTAGTAGTCGTCGGGGAGCGCAGTCAACCTCCATCACGCGGTATTCGCGTATGCGTCCCACAGGAGCGAATACATAACCCAATAATAGGATTTCTAATGAAATAATAAAACTATTATGTTGCAGGCGCACGTTTCAAGACTCTCTCTATTGATATCAAATCAATAATCTAGGATATTTTTGAAATACTTTTTTTGGAAAATTCGATTACATCAACTGTGATTATTTAGTTACGTGAGTTGTACCCGTTTTTTTTTGCTTTGGGTGTTTTATAGTAAAGCGCTTTGAATTCGCCGCCTCCGGCGATATTTAAATGTGTATAACGTTACATTTATTTTCAATTTAACGCCTCGAAGCTGTTACCCTTTTTACGTCGGGCCATAACCCCACGTGCTCCGCCGGCACCCGTGACCCATCGAACGAAATTGTTACGGTCCGGGTCGTGCTGGAGTCCCGGAATTTATATATACGCTTATACAGAGTGTAACACGAAAATTATTAACCCATTGCGTATATTGATTTTAAACGTTTAAAACACTCATATTTATTCATATGCATGCGTATATCAATATTTGTAAGTATGTATTTTAAAATAGGGTTGTTTGGTGGTTTTTGGTCACCCCGCTTACCACGTCAACAGCTTGTGGGGTGTAATTATTTTCTAATTTATTTAACGTGGGCATTGCGCTGAATTTAACTTTATTTCAATGCAGTTCGATTTTTAACCTATCGAAAATTTATGAGCTTTATTTTATGGCATGAAATTGTCGTGTTGAAATAAAATTTACTTCGTGAAATGATTCAAATATTCACGGTTTAATAAACTGGTCATTTAATAGAAAATATCTTTATTTATTTTATTTCCCAATAATTAATTGATTTTTGCATGCAACAATTGTTGCATTTGCATTTGCAAAAAGCTCAAAAACATTTTTTTAAAATTAAAAACCCAAAAAGGATTTACTTTTGTAAGTTATTGAATTAAATTTAAATTTCAACACGACAACTTATGCCTTCGATATAATAAATAACGTAAACTATTTTCATATTTAATAAAGCTCTAATAAAACCGTCTACTTACTAGAAAAGTCGAGTATATATTGAATGGCTGCTTTGAAGTTTCATTTCGTTCGTTTGAAGCGTGTGTGACGACGTATCGCGCGCGTTTGATTCAATTAACCCTCCGTCATCCACGAAGGAAATGCGCGCCGCCCTCGAAAATAACGCCCCATACCACAAGCACGCAAGCGCTCGACAAACGCTCGACGTTGAAAAGAATAATAAGCCAAGTTTTTCCGCTCGCGGAGATAATCGCATTATCGACGGAATGACGCACCGTGAAATTTGCCACTTTGTTGAACCGACAAAGGAACTCCGACAGCATTACGCGCCTGATGTATCACACCTGAATGAGCATTATATTACGTTCTATTATAAAACATCACAAGCAAAATGTAAACATAAACACAAACAAAAATTTGCCCAACTTGCGATTTATTTTTGCCAGCGGAGATTTCTTAAAAGAATAAAAAATACTAGAACACTCAAGGAATGGTTGTTTCGCAACTTGAGTCGAAAGTGCTTAGCAGCGACTTCAAGCTTTCGAGTGGCTCAAAGTCGACCGAAATCATGCAACTGACTGCAAATATTGTTATCTTGTGTTTTCTGTTCCGTATTGTGCTGGAGTTGTTATTTTATAGAGGCTTTTCACCAGCTTACAACATAATAAAAATTGTAAAAAAGAAATAAAACATAAATGCCCGGCACCTTCACATTTATACAAAGGTAAACTTTTAAAAATATATATTTCCTGAATTTTTATTACTTTATATGAAATTTTTACCAAATTTATATGAAAAAATAAAATAAAAATGACGTCTAGTTGGGTTTATCACCAATAAAACTAATAAACTGATCGCTGACGGATCAAAAAAAAATTGGAAGTTTATATTGATGAAAATCATTTAATCCGCTTTATTACTTATAAAATTCTTTCACGTTTCCAGGATCTAAGTTTTTATCTTTTTTATTCTAGTGCTATTATAGCGCGCAGTTCGCGCACAGAAGTTCCATTGTGTGAATTTACGAACGGTTCGGAAATCGGGTCGCGGGTTGCATTGAACCGCATCAATAGCCCATTAAAGTAGCGAAAACTCGCTGAGCGTTTCGGTGGAAAGCAATTCGTGCTCGCGCCGTTTCGTTTCGGGAGCAACACGTTCGTGTAAAGTGTGGGCTTCCTTTTCGCCGACGGTTCGATTCTTTGCCGACGGAAGTTTGTGCAGAACTTCTTTGGCCGCGAACCGAACTGTTTTCGTTTGCCAAGCTTTCGTTTCGCGTGTGAAAGGTGGAACGCGCAACCGACGATTGAGCAAACTGCGCCAACTTTTCGCATGCAAATGCCGGAATTCCGAAAAGAGAATGAGAATTAGAATCGTGAATGAATACAGATAGAGAGCGTTTGAATTGATGCGCCGGCTTTTAAATACATATGTGCGACGGGGAGGTTTCAGCCTGGATATGAAAACAAACTTTTTCCTTGTTTTATGGTAATTTAAACATCGGAATATTTTGTCACAAACAAATATTTTACAAGACACATAACTTTTTATTCGTACAGATTCATTTTTTATATTTTCAGTGAAGCAAACACTGCGAAATTATTGTATAATATTGCATGATGCGCACGCGCACTTCAAATAACGCTTTGCTAATAAATTTTTCAAAGCGATTTTAGAAGTCAAAGTGATCGAGCACGAGCACTACGGTCAAATCGATTGATAACTTTGTCGATTGTTGGTTCAATCGGGCATAAAGCGCTTGCCTTTATAGTTTATTTTTTCATTTTCTGCATGCGCCTTTGAGCGGTGAGTCTCCGCTTACTTGGAGTTCAAGCGCTTTGCTTTGGTGCAAAAATAAAATTGCCGCAGCGGGTCCAGACCACGAAAACTATGCGGTGTGCGCGCAAATAAAAATAGGAACAAAGCCCTAAAATCTACACTACACCCTTTTTTTATACTGCTTCGCTTACTTCGTTTGCTTTGTTTGTCACAAAACGCGCGACGCATGCCTAATTAACGTCCAACGTGTGATGACAATGGAATTAACCGATTCCGTATTTTTAGAAACGTGTGCATACGCTACACGCTTCGGTGGCAAAATATAAAATAATCGACGCGTGCGTTACGGTCAAATGCACAATTTTTAGACATTTTATGTGCCAACAAAGTAATTTTTTGTAAAAAATTTTGTCATAAAAAGCAGATAAACCTAAAATTCGTAGCTAAAAATATGCAAATTATTTATAAACGTGCGCTCAAAAGGGTTAACGTTGCTTTAGATGCTACTAGCTTGCCTGGTGGTGTTAAGGGTGCACGTGTCGAAGGGATGGGACAAAGTGAAGCGTCTGCTTTCGCCGATGTGCTCTCAGTTGTGAACTATACCGTCGATATGCGACATCGGGGCAACTCTGCCATGTGAAATGCAAAGTTGACCGATCAAAGAGAGGAAAGTCTATTATAACGTAGGACTTATCACACAGGTGCGGATTTTATAATAATTTTTAAAATTTGTTTTGTACAAAAAAAAATCTGAATCATAAACTTAATAAATCAGCTAATTAAATTCTAAAATAATAATATGGAATTTTTTTTAACATTTTTCACATTGTAAAACTCACAATAATCCATATTTTATGCTATTAGTTGATATAAATAAATAGTAATTTGAATTGTCGATGATACTTCAACATTATTAAATAAAATGAGAATATTTACATCAAAATCGCCAAAATAATTTAATAACAATGCAATATCAATATCTAAATAATCAAATATTAAAATAGATTAACTTTTAAATGAAAAGTACTGAATAAAAAGTAATAATTTAAAATATAGATTTTTAAACCAAATAATTTTTCAAATACCTAATTCCGACCCTGATAAAATGATATACTAGACTAGATACTAGCTGCTTTGCAAATCCTGCCGCATACACACATCCATGTACAATTATGGTTTGCCATTTAAGCCGTCGATCATCCGTGCCGTTTAGTGATGGCGTCGATGGCATACTCAGTCGCTTCCATCTCGGCTCGCCGCCCCCTACACCACCACAGCGCTACCGATCCGCACGACGACACATCAAAGCGCCGTGCGCTGTCCCACACGCGTCCATCCCCTCGGCGCAACCGCCAAACCTGTGAAATTAAGCTGAAAATTCGCGCGCGAGCTGGAGCAGACGCACTTACACTTCGTGGGCACCCCTTTCGACGTGCCAATGATAAATAAACCTGGGCACACACAGCTTGTGTTTCGGCGTAAATCTGGCGTGAATCATTGGTCAAACACGTGTCCACGTAGGTGCATCTCACGTGGAAATAAGTTTAACGCGTCGGTTGACAAAATTACCCGACATTATTCAGTATTCAAGTATTATTTTTACTAAAATATTAATTTGAATTTTTCAATAATTTTGTCAATTTTAATTTAAAAAGAGGAGAAATGCTACTAATGCACTATACCGCCCTCTATGTTTAAATTATATAACTATTACTACGATTAGATCATTCAGCTAACTTTCATTTCTAAATTTTAATACATTTTAAGTTTGATTTTTGCAATAAACAGTGGTCTAACTTCTATTTTAATGAATAAACTATAATTATCTAAAGTTTCATCAAAATATATTCACAAATTTTTGTGTGAAAGAGTAACAAAGAAACAAATCAACTTCCATTCGTCGTTATAATATTATTTAGGATTATTTCAAAGGTTTTCTACTACTATAATAATCCCTCAAACATAATTCTATATGTGCTACCAATTTACATATAAGAAATAATTATTACTATTGCTATTGTTAGTGCGTTTGGGATCACTGAGGCATGTGCCATTAACGCGCGGCTGCGGTTTGTGAAGGGTTCGAAGCATTCGCGGAGTGAAATTGAACAAACTACCCTCGACTCTATGTCACGCGGCCTATTACAATTTAAGCACAAAACTAGATCTACAATGCTGTGCCTCATGAGTCCCCTGACCATTACAATGAGCTTAACTGACCGTCAACAATGAGCCATCGAATCACGCTGAAATAACAACCATTCAATTAGCGGCCATTTATCTACCGGAATCTCAACTTCATTGCAATATCCCTTATAAGTAAAATAAAAGTCTAGACTTGCTTGGGATGTTAAAAATGTAAATTTGGACTTTTATCGACAAAGAAATCGAAATAAAAGTTGAAACACATTTGAGTAGCAGTCGCGTCGAGTGTAAAGTGAATGAAATGAATAGACTTTTAGTTAAAGTTGAGACCGAAGTTAAGCTCGTTGAAGCTGCTTTAGTTGGGATGCTATGTTAATTTATTCGTTTGTGTTAGACAGTTGAAAGTGCACGAAAGTTGGTGTGCGCTTAGTTTTTTTTCGCGTGCGACGTGTTTTGCTGCTCAACTGCTGGAGAAGAAGTTTGAGCGCCGGCCATACAGCCGCCCAATCTCGGCTTTAACCCTGCCGCTAACTTTTCCAATTTATAAAATTAATTATCTAATCCCAGGCGTTGTTTTCTCAATCTCTCGCCGATATTTCATGATAAGTACGCACTTATTATCGTCTGCGCTACCAACACACGGTTTGTCACTGTGTGTCGCAGAGTTAAGACGAAAGAAAAGACAATTTCTTAGGGCCTAGTCTCTGAAGTTTCAATGAAGACGCTGCCATCTTGTGCATTACAATAACAAGCTTATTTTTCTTTTATAAGTAACTAAAAATTAATTCATTTACTTTGTTTCGCAATATTTCAAACAACGTTTCTCCAATCTTGCGTAAAATTTGAATATATAAATATTAACTTAATATTTACGTCATTATGTAAAATTTATTAATTAATATTAAAATATTTCTTTAATAGTTTAATGATATTTTAATTTTAAATGTTGTTTATTTTTATTATAAAACACGTAAAAATTAGAAAAAATATTTTTTCTGCAAAATATAGTTACCTTCATTATAATCATTAGTGAATTAACAATTTTGTATTGTGCTTGGAATTGCTTCCTTCATGCGTTACGTGGCACAAGCCAATACGCTGCAGGGCAATTGTTCAAATTGATTACGTTGGCGCTTTGAATAATAACCGGAATAAAGTTAATCTCGAGTATTCCTTGCTCGTACCTACACGAGATGAACGAGAAAATGCATTTTAAACAAAGAAATTAATTAAATTCTTAATTTACAAACTGAAAATTAAGTTACATAATCATTTAGATTAATAATTTACTAATTAATTTAATTGTATATAAATAGTATTGCTGGGTATTTTAATGAAATAAAACATAGTGAGGTGAAATGAGAATTAATGTAGGTTGAATGCTTGCCCGGCGCCTTCGCGATACACCCATAGTGCAAACCATGGGCCTGAAAATTGGCCAACGCTTTCGATTCCGCTGACACCGACATTTTCGCGTTTAAGTGGGATAAATCTTCTTTCGCGCATTACAACCGCTCGCGCACGCAACGCAACTAAATGGATCATTAATCTTCTTAAAAACCCTGAATGCATTTATCATAAAGTATTCTGCACGCTTAATTTTTAACCGCGCGTACACCACATTTGACAGACATAAAAAATTGATAATGTTTTAACATTTACACAAGTCCGGACAATAATTTTTTATTAAGCAAGAATGAAGCGTAAAAGAATTAAAACGTTTTATTTCCCTTTTCGCTGGCGATAACATCTGTTCCGGTGGGCGCAACACATCATAAATTTCGGGCGCAAAGCAAACATCTTAAAGTAGGTTTCTGTACTTTTCTCATTTGTTTTGTGGAAATTGTTTTTCTTTTTTTCGCATTGCCAGTTGTTGTTTTTTTTTTGTGTGTTTTTCTTCGGTTTTTGTGTTTTTTTGCATTTGCCCACGCATTCCGAACTTTTATGGGCCAATATTTCAAAGCGCACCCAAACGCCAAACAAAAGAAAAGAATTTAAAGAAATAAGCGCGCCGGAAAAGCATCGATGTTCAAGCACAAAAGCGTCCTTACGCAGTTTTCTTTAAAAAAAAAACCGTGATTTTGTGTTACATGAGCAAAAATTCATCTTAAAATATATTTTTTTGCATATATAATAAATTTTCTTAAGTTTGCAACTTCCTAAACTAATATTCGGCCCACAAAAATTTTTAATTTCATTTTTTTGAATCTAATATCCTCAATTTTTACTACACAAATAGATATTTAATCTAAACGCCTGCGCGTTACCTAGTGGGACAGTTTGCATCCTTGTCGGAGAGTGCGCTGTAACCCGTAACCGTCGCGACGCGTTTTTCGCCGATGTAGTGGGGGCAGCCGCCGCCGCCGTCGTGGAAAACGCGCGTGGTGGGGCGCCGGTATGTCAAGTGTGCGCCACACGGGTGTCAGTGTCAGTCCGCACGTGCTTCTTCATCCGTCAATGTCACAACTTGTCGGAGAGGACGAGCGTCGGTGGCAACTGCCAACTGTATAAGAAGTTAAAAGACACAAACTTTCAACCAATTCACATTTGCAACTTAAGAAAAAAAATACGAACAAACATTTAGTGCATCTTTACCACCTCGCCTGCACCAGACCAAATAACTTTTTGAACTTTGCCGCAGCGCGAAAACAATTAAATTTACCGAAAGTTTGTTGTTTTTGTAAAGTTTGCGTGAAAGAAGAGGATACCAACGAGCGCGTTCAAAGTAAGTAATACTCTTGAAATAATGTTGATCTTATAATTACTGCGATTTTTTCTGGAATGTTAATTTGTGTTTGTTATTCATAAGCTTTTTTTGAAAAGAAAACTTTTTTTCAAGTTGCTAAACGTAGTTATTTTAAAGTTTAACGCAATGAGAATCGTTAAAATTGAAGAAATAGCATGTTTATACCTAGGCTAGTTAAATTCTGCGTGTCGTAAAATCGTAGACGCGATGATAATACGTAAACAGAATAATTTCGGAGAATATTCGACGCTCACAGTGCGTAAACATCGCATTCGGCATTTCTAACTACTGAAAATTTTGCCCACCTTGCAGCCGAGGATAAATATTTTGAGTTCATAACTATTTAGTTTTTTGAACATTTGAACTTTGGAACCTAATTCCGTGTTAGCCATTCGTCTCGGCTCAAGTTCGTAATGTGTTATATTTTTAAACGTTTATCGTTCCTGTCGATTTTTCACACCACATCCGCAAAGTAACTGCTTTGGGCAGAACACCAAACCTAAAATAATAATCGCGTTCTTATTTGAATGTTTGCTCTTTTTCTTAAATTCTTGTATTGCGTATTGCGGTGCGGTGTTCATCCCTATAAGAAAGGGGCAGCTCGGAGCGTCTTTGTGGTTCTCGGTTTTCGGGATTTTGCGGCATTGCGATTGCTTTCGGAGCGTCGGAAAGCCGTGTGCGGTTGTGGTCCGCCCTCGGATTAACATATTTATTAAAAGTTATAAGCGCAGAGGGATTCCGAGCCAGATATGCACGCGCTGCACCAAAAATAGTAAGAAAATAAAATACAAACTAAAATTATATCATAAACAAAAGTTATAGGTTCTATGTATTTTGCGTTAAATAGTATATTACATACTTTAAGTTAGTTTATCCTATATTTTGCATTTAACAACATAATTTTTCGATGCAAAACTTTACATAATCACCCGCTAGACTTCTCTGTAAATTAGCAGAAAATGTTATTAAAATCCGTCCAACCATTATGGAATTAATACATAACACACATACAAAAAATCATTTAACGCTAAAAATGAACAATTTAAAAACTAAATAATTAAAAAACTTTCAAATAGTTTTTTAAAATGTTGTCATTTTACTATTTTTTGATTTATTCAATTTAATTTATAATTAAAATGCCAACTAATTATAATCTATTTTACTAATTCTTTAATCCTATTGTTTTTGATTCCTAGAACAACTTTAATCAAGCTTTTAATTATTAAACACATTCACTACAAATCGCACATTACAATAAAACAAAGATAATCTAGTCTTTGTAATATATTATAATAATCGGTAATTCTCAGAATAAACATATTCTAAAATTTGCACGTAAAATAATTTAATTATAAGCCAATAAATTTGAATGTTGTAAATAACTAAAATATGACATCGTCCTTGTTGGTTTGTAAAACATCCGTTTGCAAGATGAAATGAATAGACAGTTCTATAAATACAAATTCAAAGCGCCAGGTTAAAATTATTCCTTTGAGAGCATTTGCTTTGTTTGCCTGCTCAAATTGTATATATATATTTAGTAATGTTAATTCGTGCGATTGTAAAATGTTGTAACTTATTGTTAATCGTCAGATTAAATTAGGAAACAAATCAATTAAGGCGCGTCTATCTTGTGTGAACTGTTATTAACGTGTCGTTTACGCTCGCAAGCACATAATTAGAAACAACAAACTAGCATTAATACGCTCGACAAGCCGTAAATTACTCAAAGCAGCGCAGTGCACTACCGGATTCAAAGATTCAAATCCTCGCGCGTCGCCTTCAATTAACACACGGCGCACTCTAAAATTATCCAAATTTCTGATGCGGAGGCGGCAGCGCTCAATATCGGGTCGCTAATATACTTGACAGGCGCATCCCGAACGCGCGGGCGTGTGTATTCACACATTCAAGGCTCCCTTTTCGACATTTTGTAGTTGTCTACTCGGTGCCCGACAATACCCTTGTCGTCCTGTCACTTTATGCGGTGGTCGAGAGGAGGCCGTAAACAAGAGATTTCGAGACGCCGAGCTGAACAATATGTTGTGTTTGTCGCTCGCCGTCGGATTAGGGCGCAATGTTGGCGCCAAGGGCGCGCACAGCGCAGTTCCCACGATTGTTTGACATCAGAGTTGAATTGTCCGTGCAGTATGTTCAGAATTATTTCGTATGCTAATGTAATCTCTGCTTGGGGAAATTCTACTTTATTTTAGTCTTATATTGTTATGAGCTTCATCATATTAACACATCTAGCAAATTTAACACTTTATAAACACAATTTTTGAATATGCGAGTAAATATTGTGATGGAAACTGTTACAATTTCCAACTGTGTTTGAAAAACACGTTTTGAAAATCTATCTACGGACAGTAAACTAAAGTTTTGTGATTTGGAACTCTGTTTTAAACTTTTATTTGCGGTTGCCGTTGGGTAGAAAACAATTTTGGACACTAAGGCAACAAAAAACCTAGGGTTTTGGTTCAGAAATAGAAAAACTACATAAATAATTAACGTTTTTTCTGCTTTTTAATCCAAAAATTTTTTACTTTTTCACATTTTGATATTTTTTGTCTTTTTGAGATACTATTTCATGCTATTGGTATCCAATTAGGCAAAACTAATAGACATTGCGTTTGGGTCCGAAAGCGATGTGTGTTCATTCGATAAACTCAATTCGTGGCCCCCCGATGCGGTTCGATATTCGCTGGCATTAGTTTTCGCGACGCACGCAGGTCGCGTATTCGCCGGCAAGACGCTTTTCGCCCATTCAATATCCGTCGCTTCGGTTTAGAATCCAAAGCAAGCATCGCTCGAATGCCCGATCCCCTGAATTTAGCTTTGCCCTATTTACCGCCGCCCCGTCGATTCGCATGTAGGCCCAACAAAGCGACGTGTATTCGTTACGTTTACGTTCGATCCTACGCGCGCGCGCCGACAACCCAGTTTTCCACCCGCGCGAAGACATAAACAAACATTGGGCCGCTACAAGAGGATGAAAACGAAAAAAAGCAAAACGGTGAAAACCTAGTAGTAAACAAAAGTAAAAGACGTAAAACCAACGCAATGGGAAAAAGAAGAAAAACGTAGGTATGTGAAATCAATCTCGAATGTGGGTTTCCAGCCTCATCACTTAACATAATGAAGTTGAAGTCTCAAAATATCTTTCATGATTTACAATTCACAGTCTGTACTGGTATCGAGCTAGTTGAAACAGCTCAATTTCGAATCGCAAATCGGATCGAATGCCAATCTATTCGCATGGCGAATTCGCTTCTAGCATGCCAGACAAGTTCATAGGTAGCTTGTAGAATGTGGCCCAAAATAGGCAGGACGAAGGAATAGTCCTCGCAGCGCTAGACGGCAAAGTTGAATGGTACACCGAGCACAAAACCTAAGCTAACAACTTCAACTCACTTCAGAACACACAGAGCGAGTGAACAGAACAGTTGAGTAACTTTGATGGGCGTGAGCTTTGTGTTTTTGGCAAGATTTTCTCAACAAACACTACAAACTCTCATGTGAAGTACAAAGCAAATCAATATACCACCGAGAGGTAATTAAACATACCAAATATTTTAGTATTTTCCAACTTTACATTCAACTTTATTAAATTATTGAATTTTGATTTAAAAATGGAAATGTAAGGATGAATGTGTATTTAATTTTCGAATTGAATATTTTTTGCGCGCAAAAATGGAAGCTGCACAATCTCATTTTTCATTTCTTTTCCCGATTTGCTGACTCTACTGCCTCTCACCCACCGGTTCGAGCCAAACAAATTGGACACAAAATCAATTCGGATACGGAATAATTTCATCCTTATTTTTCCCGACTCCATCTGCGGGCGGAAGTTTTACCGAGTCCTCAATTTAATACACATTTGAATTTCAACTCGTACGTTGCGCGTTATATATTGCTCACTTTTTTTGCACGCTGCTCGTTTTTATTTATTATTCACACGAGCCGCGTAGATTTTCAACAGCCTCGGGGAGAAAAATTATAACCGAAATATTTATTGTCCACTGAAAATGATGAGCAATCATTGCGCTGGGAGTGCGGAAAATCCGCGTTGCGCGGCGCATTTGGTTAAATTTCCTTTGAGAATTTTCGGCGAGAGGAGAAAAAAAATTGTGCGCGGAGCAGATTAACGATATTTCCATTTTTGCCGGGTGCGGTGAGAGCACCAGATCACGAGCTTTTAGATTGTCGCCGAGTTTTTGCCGTGAGCTTTTCAGGCTCGTAGATTACATCCAAGAAGAAGTCGCAGCAGAAAATCTTCAAGGGCCCGAGGAGTCGAAATTTATGACGAAGGCGTCGAGCTTGCGAGCTTTTTCTGTCGACCTCGTGCTTGCTCATTACACGGTCACATTTTTCTTAAATTCGTTCAACGCTTCAAGGTTTCCAGGCGTTTAGATAGAACTACTAAAGTTTGCCTTGGCTACATCAACTGAACTTGCAAAAGTTGAACGAAAATATTTTGTAGGGGCAAGTAAAAAAAGCTGAGCTGTGACACGTGGAATCCCACTTTAAATTTCTTTGATCTTCATAGAAGCAGTTATTTTTTTACTGCGGCGGTACGAGTAGATATTTCATGCTTGAACAAATTTCAGCATGCGACCAGAAACGGTTTCTACATTTAAAATAATTTTTGGTGCTTTGAATAATGCGTTGGAGTTCATTGAATATCACCGACGTTTGTATTATTGTCACGCTTTTGCCAGTATCGACTCGATGCTATTTAAGCCAGCGATCGTTGCGAAAGTTCGCTACACGAAAGTAATCTGAATATAATTAAGAAGAAAGCTCGCTGTGCGCTGAGTTCATGAAGAATACGGATGGAGAAAAAAAGAAATTTCTTTATTTGGTATTCAGAGCACGTAGCATAATCGTTCGAGGAGTGCGCGCCTTCGCACGCGTTTGCATTTTTAATAGCAAAATCGTGAAATTCGCACATTACGGGGGTCATCTTCACGTGATAATGTCGGCCATTGGCAAGATGGTGAAGATTTTATGCGCGCAGTAAAGATTACGCGATTATCTTGCTTCGATCGTTCAAAGGTATATAGTTTCTTTGGTTTGTGTAATTGGTCGATTTTCGATTTGTGCGACTCTGACGTGCCCGCCGGAGACGCTTTAATTACATTCCAGCTTCGCAATTATCAAGTTGAGTTTTCCTTTGTCTCAAGTTTTCGATTTCTTACTTTGGTCGATCTTACAACTCTCGAGCGTTTGAGTTTTACCAGCATATTGGCTTCAAAGATTTCCAAAACGGCGGCTGGGTTTCTTCAACAAAAATTAGTTTTCTCAAGTATTGATCTTATAGTTTTCATAGAATAAAAGCGTATTGCTAAGAAAATTTGACAACTAAATATCTGTTTTCTTTGTATTTCTAAAATTTTACTGTTCTTGAGAGATTTGAAGCATTTTCTGTAGGAGTACAAATAACTATTTACATAAGTTTTTATTTGTTTCCCCGTAGTACTCCTTCACTAGCGATAAAGTTTTCTCATTTGCGATGTAATCCGAGCTCAGTCAGTATCATTTTTCAGAGCAAATAGGTAAATAGGTATTACGTTTCGTTGTAGCGTCGATTAATCCGGCACATTCTCACTTCCGGCGATGCACATTTCTACTTTATCGCGGGGGTGTATAAGTGCTCCTCGGAAGCGAATGCTCACGATCATTATTATTGCCGTGCCCGACATCCCATCTTCTCACCCACACTCCGCGCACGGCCGAAAGTGACCTACTTTTAAGTAGATTCAGCTCGCACTGGGACACACGGGCTATGCGCGAGGGTGGCAGGAGGGCTTGTAAGTGATGCCGGATGCCGCCCGACCGATAGCCGTTTAAAGAGGCGTGCTTTACGCGCGCACCGCACGAAACGCGCTTTTATTTTCACAACTTCCTGGCGAGATAGCAGCCAGCGGTGGAACGACTTCGCGAATACTCTAAATGAGTTGTTAAAAGCTGCGGTATCACCGCCGCCGCCAATATTTACTCTGTTAAGTCATTTTAATGGCGGCTAAAACGTTTTTATTAGAAATATATTATAAATTGTACTTCAGGTGCAGAAAATGCTTTAAAATAAATCAAAAACAACAATATCACAGCTAAAAAGGTGAAAAAACTGCATTGAACAATGTTTGAGGTTATGAAAACTATACCAGCGCCACCTGGTAAATTTATTGCTTGAAATGTCGGCAACAAAAAGTTTTATTACATAATTTGCAATAAATAAACAATCATCAACGGCAAATATAAAACCTGTTGCTAAAATATCACGTTCTATTTGATTTGTTACAACGTGCTGCATGCGAATGTGCTCCTGCTCTCGATGTATTTGTAAACTTTAACATTATGAATCATAATACGGTGAATCGCACGATAAAACTGGTGAACTCGTGCGTACATTTTCAATATGCCTCGCATCAATTGCAATTTCAATTGCCAACGCAAGCGGCAGCGACTTTGCGCAGGTATAGTTTGCGAACAAACAAATTCATTTGTAATTCGCTCGACATAGAGGTGCAGCACGCGCGTTCTGCTTGTAATAGATATTAATGAAAATGAACCCGCCGAGACGCCCAAGGGGTTGATTCGAAATGGAGTGCGGTAATTGCAAAACTGCAATTTTTACCGCAATTGCACAAGCACTAACAATTAGCGTTATTATGGCATACAAATTGTTTTCGTTACAATTAAAAAGCAGCAAAAAATACATGAATTAGTTACGGTTAACGGTTTGTGGAGCTTTAACAGCAGAAATAATTGCAGTTTTCTCTGCACGTAATTAATTAAAGATCACGAGCATGTTACTTTTTGTTCAATTCCCCCCGGTGAGGTGCGTCGCGAGGTTGTAGTGAGCAGTAAGAGGCTACAAAGCGGATCGACTTCCACATCCGGTGCGGAGGCGAATGGCGGCTACGAAGAGGACATTGAGGTGTGGGTGGCGGAGGCGCATCGCCGACACAATGTTGGGAAATGAATCAACAGTGCATTATCGATTCGCCAGCGCTGTGTGAGCAGCGAGCGCGATGCACAAAAGAGGCGTTCATTCAACATTCAACAGGAGACTTTTGTAAAACGAAACTGTGCCAGCGCAACAAAGTGCCATCCCGGTGCGACATGTCCTGCCAGGACTTGAGCTCTCCTAGTGTAGTTAATTCCTAGCATTCAATAGCGCGTTTTTAAATATTTATTGAGTTTAGGTATATGTTCGATATCGACAGTATGTAATTTAATAATCCTATAGAATCTGCATTATATATTACATTTCAATATTAACAAATCATAACTCTGTTTGCGAAAAAAGAAAACAAGAAAACACAGAAAATAATTTTTTAATGTAACACACTTTAGTTTTAAATATTTCCTGAGAATTTTCCGGTAGAAATAAATTTTTTACAGCGAAAAGAAATGTCTGCGTTTCGGTTGACACACGTTCTCGCAGCTTGCATAATTTGATCGTACCTTGCTAATTATAGCCGAAACGTACCTCCGCATTACCAACCCGACATTGGCAATGAAATCGCACGAGTGCGAGCGCGGTAATTGGGACAATTTGCGACGATTTAATCTAATTAACAGCGCCGCGCACGCGTTTTTGAAACGCTAAAATCGCGCGCGCCCACACTCTTCAAAAATATGAGCATAAATTCGCATAACTTGAAATTATCTACAACACCAGCGCCGCCCTACATTCATTCCGAATATTTAATATGCTTTTATCAGCGTAATTTAATTACCAAACTTTTTGTTCCTCGTTAATGTTGTATATGCGTTTTTCGCATTAGTATTCCATCGGAATTTATTTTTGTTGACGTTGAACCAAACGTATCAAATATTTAATTGTGTGCATTTTTTATTACAGGCGGGGGCGGCTTCCAGCTGACACGTGCACGCATATCAAGAATAAAAGGTATGTTGTTCACATTTATTACAGTTATTTTGATTAAATTTTTCGATATCATTAAAAGTTGATGATATTATAATCAAAATTAATACTGTGCTTTATACACGATTGTAGTCAAATTAATTTTTCGTACTAATGTAGTACTTATGCAGACGTATTTATATAATGCGAGTAGTGAGCACCAAACGGGTATAATAGTCACGAAACGTACCGCTGGCGGCGGAGGCGGCGCAGGCGGACAGAGAGGGCAATGAAACGACAGCACGTATATAATGCATTAAAATTTTATGTTGCTCCCTCGTTTACTGCATGTAAAAACCGATTCGTAGTTTCGTCGTCGCCACGTTAATGCGCTGTACTTTATTGCAGCGAATTAGCCGATTTTCATTGGCTAATAAAATAAAATTTCGCTATATAAATGTTTTGATTCCATTATAGATAGAGTTACTTTGTTCCTTGCCTGGTAACAAGCTCATTACGCGCCGCGGATATTATCATTAAATAAATTGCGCGCTCGAAAGAAAACTAAAAGCAATCGAATTATTCATAGAAACATTCGAAATTAATTTTGGTTATATTCACGGCTTTTGATGTCCTTTGAAAACGATTGAGATTCCAATAAATGTTTTGCAACATTTGACTGTCGATTCAATAAGATTAATTAATTTCATTCAACATCCTGTAGTGCGGATAATGTCTGATCGTAAACTTGCCTCCATTTGCCCCGTTCATTTCTAAAAGGATAATTCAAATAAGCCACCGCCTCGTCCGTTTTTCTTTCTCTGCTTCTGCTTGTGCTCACGGATCGTGTGTTGGCGGAAAGAAAGTTTGCCCCCTTTATGTCCGCCTTAGCTCCTCTTTGGTTCGCCCTGCAAACTTTACCTATCTACCGGCTTTCGAAAGTTTCTTCTCCGTCCTAGGATTTAGATGTATTGTTATTATCCTAGTGAGCAAGTTTTTCTTCTGCGCGGCCCCTGAAAGCATGCCACCAACCGAACATTTCGGGGCATCATCTCGATCGTGGTGGTTAAATAGATTTCATCGTAATAAAATATCATAATGAAAAGAAACATAATGGAAAATAAAATATAAAACTCTCATAAATACGTATCGAACTTAAGCGTATTAAGTGAAATAAGAAATGAGGATAGATCGGGGATAAAAAGCTATCAATTTTTAGTATTCATAAAAATGTATACAGTACCTAAATATTATAGTATGTACTACATTGATGTGATGAGTGAAACTGATACAAAATAACAAAAAAAAAACTATTGATTTTGACTTAATACGTTTTCTCAACTTATTAAACCTATTTTTTACTATATGCAACTCAATATACATGTAAGGTTAGGATTCGCTTATGTATTTCTCATATAAAACTAATAATCACTGGATTATTAAGATGGTTTATAATATAATAACGTAAGTATCAGGCTGGCAGACAGCTAGACAGCTTTCGACGTCGATTAGATTTCATCCACCAGCCGCCGGCTGGTAAATTGCGATCGTGTTCCAATCCGGCGGCGTCGGCAATGCGCGCTCAGATGCGAGATAGGAATTTGGGGCAAATATGTCGTTAACATTACACAAACATTATGTGAGCTCCTCCGCGCCCGCAAACACATAACTCACATCGTGTTCGGTGCGTTTATCGGCGCGAAAAATCAGAAGCGCGTTGAGAAAATGCATTTTACTTATCTGCACGCAGCGCCCGCGGGCGGCGGAGGCGGCAAGGTGGCGAACGATGCGCCGTTTATTTACGATGCGGCCCTCAAGCGCCGAGTAAACTCGTAAAAATCATAAAGCAAACACACTCAGGACGCAAATTCGAATCGGACAACATGTCATATTCGTTGTTCGCACATATCAACAATCAACAATTTGAAAAGAAAAAAAAAACAGAAAATATTAAAATATTTACTCTGTTATTGTTTTGTTGTACTTAATATAAAATTACCTAATATTATATTATCGAAGAGCAGGAATAATATCGTTTAAGTCGTTACATTGTAGTCTATAGGGGTTGGAAAGTTGTATATAGGTGGGGTTGGAAAAGTTTTCCACCAAACAAATAATTTATCAGCGCTAATGTGCGTCAGATCGATACGCCTGTAATACGGAAAACGTGTCAGTTATTAACCCACCCGAGCCGAAACGCAAAACCACCGCCGTCCTGCGGTTTCAACAAACGAATGTAAATGTAAGGATTTTCCTTACAATCCTCACAATGCCAACTGTCATCGATGCTTTTTACAGCTTAATATATGTCGATATTTTCTAAATCCCGAAATAATACCGAGTGGTTTTATTTTTAAATTTCATCATTAATATTTTTCGCATATATCAATGAATAAAAATTAACCGAGGCGTATTTTTAATGCAATTAATCATCGCATGTTGCGTGCGCTCGCCCCTTTCATCCTCAATACATAGAAAAATATTACAAACGTGTAGAGATATTTAATTACTAGAAATATTTGCAATTCCATTACTTTACAGATAATTATATTCCTTTTTCATTATTCCGTTTTATTTCCAGCGCGCGTATTTAGTAATTGTAATTATCCTGGATCTGGTATACCAGATTAATTAAAATGAAACTAAATATTTGTTTTATTTAGTAATTAACTATATGTTTGTATTGAAATTGTACAATTATAAATAGGGGTTGTTTTCGCAGCAAAGTGTGACGGAATATTAATTTAATTACAATCATTTGTGCTGCGTCGTTTATCTAGTGCTTTGGCCTTGATATTTTGCATTCTGCGATTTTCCCCGCATCCTTGGCCACCTTCGCGCCGCGGAAAGTTGTTATTTGTGTTTGCGCATCATTTGCATGCGTGCTCGGTGTTTGTCTCCGATGGCAAGAATGAGAAAGCCCGCTTATTATATCTCGCTCGTTTCAATATTATGTTATACCGTCAGATACTCGTGATATTCGTGTAGTGGTTGTAAATGTGAAGCCCGCAGGGAAACAGGAAGATTAAACAATAAATTGAGGCAAATGAAAGAACTGAGATTGCGCGAACGTATCCACATTTAATATATTCATATAAACTTAAAAAAACTTGAAAAATTAAAATAAATTGGGAATTTTAATACTGTGTGGGTGTTACTAGTAACGTAAAGTTTTTATTCCGCATATAAATCGAATGAAATTGGCCGCAAACGAGAATAAAACTCGCAATTTGCCAAAATAGCAAAAATCATTCAGCCGCGCGGTGATATAAACAAATTGTAAACTGGCCGCATTCGCATAAAATTTGCCGAAACGCAAATAAACGTCCGTCATTGATAAATCCTTGAATCATTTAAAATGCGCACGGACATTTAATGTCATAATAACACTTTTACACCCAATTGAATCAGTATATAACTATATTTATGTGTCAATTGAAAGATCAAAATTTAATGTTTATAATATATTTTAACCGAATAAATATTTAGCATTAATAATAATTTTAACATCAATTTGGTTTAAATTTTATAACTATAATTGACTTATATAACTATGACTGAATCTTCACATTAACTTGCAATTCTTATTTAACACCCTGTAAATTAAATTTTTGCGATCAAAAGTTACCTATTTTATTTTCGTTTTTCTAAAGTATCTCTACACCAAATTTAATAAAAATTAATTCAGTAGTTTTCGCGTAAAAGAGTAACAAACATATAAACACAAATTTGCATTTATAATGTTAGCTACGATTCCAAGTTTTCTTGCGCTTGAGTCACTTGTTCTACTGTAGCATATAAATATTTATACAGCGACAGGTTTATTCGGCAGAGTTCACTAAAGAGTTATATGGCTGCGGCGGTGACATTTTCCGCAATTAATTTCATTTCCTCGTGTTTACTCATCGTTACAGTTGAATTTTAATTGATGCATCGAGTGCGGCACGCACTACCATCAACGCCCTCGCTGGCGTTTGTTTAGGTTCGGCAGGAGCAAGCTCTTGGAAATAGAAAGGACACTAGTCGCCTCACCACCGAGAATGTTTATTGTATTATGTCAATATTTGCGCGATCCGGAGTTATTCCATCTAGGAGTGTAGACGATTGAGTAATAACTTCAATAAATCATAAATTGATCTATTTTTAAGTATAAATTTAATTAAATTTTATGTTTGAAAACGATATTTACTTAAAAACCAAATAAAATGTTGATTTTTTTTATTGAAAGAGTTAAATATATTTTAAAATAATGTTAACTAAATCGTCGCCATGTTAACACTTGTGACAAAAAACGCGGTTTCAGCTAACTTGTACTTGTTAAAAAGACATTAATCATAATTTGTGCAAATTGTCGTTTAAAGGCTTCGCTCGTTAATCTCTAACTTTTAACTTTAGGTGGCGCGTAGCGAAGAAACTGCGATGGTCGTGTCGCTTGCGGTTTTGTCGAAAGGGTGTGTCTGTAAGGCTGCTATGTATTTCTGCGAGTGCAAAACCGTTGTGGAAAATTACACATTAATTTGCGCCCGTCGCTGAGTACGAGAGTTCATAACAAATGCGCCAAATGCGCACCGGAAAAAAAACACAACACAAAAAGTCCTCAGTCTGGCGTAAACATCGAATGTCGTAATTATTTGCTGAACTTTCATCACGAAATGACAAAATTTTTTGTGTTGAATAACCCAAAATAACATTGGAACATCCAATGTTCAGTACTTATACCGCAACTCATTCATTTCGTAATTTAAAATTCAATTTAAATTTTATTCAAAGATCTAAAAATAACAGCATATTGTAATAAATTGGGATAATATAGAATTATATCCCGTAGGTGGTTTTACGATCGTTAGGACGAAGCGTGCAGATCCTGTGCTTTACTAAGCAAATTTTTGAAAGGCCTCAGCATTTAAACGAAACCTAATAGGTTTGATTTTCATGCAAATTTCAGGACGCTAAGCCGCTTTCTCCGGTACCCGTCGCCAGCGTAGGCTTTTCAAATTAATTAAATTCGAGGCAATACCGAAATTTATCGCTCGTTAGATAATTATTCATTATTTTCGACGCGACGTTTTTCGCATCACAACTTTATGATCGTCTCAGTTCTGAATTTAATTCTTACCGAAACAAAATACGAAAAATAATAAATTGCTTTGAAAAGTTATAATAATAAGAGAAATGCAAGCCACAAATTAGAAAGCTTTTCTTTTCGCCACTGTTATTCATACATTTCTCATGTTTTATGTTTGTTTTACGGAGCGTGGATTTTTAATGTCTGCGAATATGCGATTGCAATCTGGAAAAATGTATTGTCTGCTTATTTCTTTTGTTTCAACCCGAACTGTCGCGCGCAGACGTCGTGCATAACGAATATGTTTTTTCAGCTGAAATTTCAATTCGGACGCTTTTAATATTTGATCTACATTCGGATTTTTTTCCCTCTCTCTCATTATTAATCAATCACTTCCAGTTAATTACTTCGTTTAACTGCTCATTAAAAACTAATAATCAAATATTATGCTTTATTCTTAACATCAAGCTATTTACAAATCTCTAAAGCATAATTTTTTTTAATAAAAAAATTAATTACCTCCAATATATTGATTTAAAAAAAAATATTTTAATAAGTGATGTTGTAAATGCTGGAAGCATAGATTGACGTAACATTTGAGTCCTGCGAGGATATCGAGCGAACTCACCGCAGTAAAAAAATGATTGATTTCGGTGCGGGCCTGCGTCGACAACGTAGTGTACGCTTCCGGTCAATAGATATAAACACGCCGATAACGAAGTGAACAAACATGCAGGAGCGCACGTAGCGACGCCAATTACATGTGCCCTCGTGCACTCGGTACACAAATAAAAAGAACGCGAAATTCTATAAAAATACTAGACCGGAGCCATGCGGAGGGCATGAGGGGGCGCTGCAGGTAACCTGGTGCGCTGATTAAAATGATTGATCGATCATTTGTTGTCGATGCGTTACAGAATTACACACTGTAACAAAAAGCGTGTTAACAGCCAATTTCACTTCGGCTCACTTCTATATATAGGCATCTAAATAAATATTAATTTATTCTATATATAAATAAAATATTTTACTTAATATATTGCGTCTGTAGTACTAAAAGACTTACGCATGCGCAGAAACTTTAGTGGGCGGAGCTCCCAAGACATAACTAGCTATTAACATCAATTTTATAATATTTTTATATTAAATGAAATATAATTTCCAATCAGCTTTTCAAAGCTTTTAAAAGCATAAAAACCCGCCAAATACAAAAAAAAAGAAAAAAGTGCATGACTAGATCCGCATTCCATAAATAATATTTTGATATATATTTTTTGATAAATATTTTGATATATTAAAGAGTTTAAGACACTTATATTGCGCATACAATACGCATGCGCAGAAACTTCAATGGGCGGAGCTTCCAATACATCCCTTGACATAAACAGCAATTTTATAAATTTTTTTATAAAAACATTTGCAGTACAATATAATTTCCGATGAGCTTTTCAAGGATTTCAAAAGCTTGAAAACACGCCCGATACAAAAAAAATGAAAAACCCTACGACTATATCCGTGAGAATGGGGAAAAAGTTTTAAAGAAACTGCGGGCGAGATTGGCACGAATGGCTCTTCTTATTTCACTTGCCGCTTCCAGTGTATATAGGGATGTTAGCGCGTGGGCGGACAAAGGATTTTAATCAAGAAGCAATTTCTAATAAATCTCCCCCATTACTTCATTTTCTTCTCATCTTGATATCTTACACAATACAAAACCAGCGAGTGAAATTATTTTATATCTGTTTGATAATTATACGTATTTTTTCCATGTATAACTTTCAGGTGTCTATTTGCCAACGAGCAGACACATTTGTTTATCGAGAAATGCGCGCCGTTTAATTTAAATACTACGCAAACATTTGAAATAAATAATCGTGGAGATACTTGTGCACGTTTTGATCTCATCGCGATAGGAGACTATATATAAATAATGTTTGCGCATCTTGTGTGTACTTTTCGGTGGTACGGCTGTAGAAAGCTCGAAATATTTACACATTTGTGCAAATAATCAATGTGAAATTATTTATTCCGATTTAATTTGTTGCACGCTCCAAGAAATTTACGGTGTATACTCGAGTGCAGTGCCATCTATAACTATTTGTGAACGGAGCGCCAAATGACATCTTTTATAGTTTAGGTTATGAACGTCAAAACATTTACGCGCATAGTTTTATCGCCTGCATGCAATGAAATGAACTTCGAAATTTTATATGTTGTAAAGTTACACATTCAATGGCAAACAATAATTTTCACAAAATCATAATAACAGCTCGGCGTAAATCAAAAGGATTTGTGTTTATGCAAAAAGCTGTTTAGCGCAAATTGCAGACTGCACGCTCGTTGCACAACTCTCCTGTTGCGTTAAGCCGTGGCGCGGGCATTAAATAAATCCACAGGAATTATATAAAAATGCAACACAAAGGACGAACAACAACTGAAACAAATTACAAAACACTCGCTGCTCGTTTAATTGAAGTTTTCTGCAATTGCACTTCACTGCAGCAAAGTCCGTTTAAAGTTCATTTATTTATAAAATTATTCATATTATTCCGTACAAACAAGAGAATTTATATGCAGCCGACAGGTAGGAATTAATTAAAAAACGAAATAATAAAGTTTTAATTTAAAAACGCAAAATATTTCTTGTTTCTACGCGAGTGAAAGAAAGCATACTGGTGAAACTTAATATTTGTTTAGTGAAATTTTCATCACGACATTTTCCACATATTTCAACGAAACCAAAAGAGCTGTGCCGTTATGCTTTTACCTGTGGAGCGCGGTGAACTCTCGCGTTTTAATCAGAAGTTTTCGCAGTCAGCGACGCCGGCGCGCAACGAAAAACTTTCGCAATTCACATAAATAACAAAGATGCGTTTAACAGATAAGCGTGACGCACAGTCGAACGTAATTTACTTTGGCACTGCATCCGTCGGTTTTGAGGGTGAACGAACAATTTCGCATTCGGTACGTTTCTGCAGAAAATAAAATAAAAACAGGCTAAGATAAAAGAGACGCGCTTTTATGAAAAACACGAAAGCGCCATTCCATTTATTCGTGCAAAAAGAGGGGCACAAAGCAGAATCCAGCTTGTGTTGAACATATGTGACTAAGGGGGCTGCTGCTGCTGCCTAGGGTTATATTCAAATTCGCCACAATGCGGTCTATCAAAAATTTCCAACAATTTGTATTTTCATGAATTTTAAATCTTTTATTAAAAAGAGCGATATTCTTAAAAAGTGTATTTTTTGATGAACCAATAAAAAGGCTGTCAAGTTTGCGATTGAAGGTTTACCTGCTGGAACCGATGAACATTTCAACGCAAATGCAATTTTGCATTCGAGTTATACGCTTCAAAGCGTGAAAAATTAAATTAACTATCGATTTTGAATTAATCTATTCGTATCCACGTCGGGTGGGTGATTCGCGCTGATTTGAAATTAGTTTATTTTACGATTTTAACTTTGACGTTTTATAAGTTCTTCGTGATTTATGATTCAAGCTGAATTATTTGTTCATTTTCTGTTACAAGAGAAAAAAAATATTTTTTTAAACCAAATTAAGAAAATTCGTTGAATTAAGAACAAAATGATTAATTCTCTTTGAGTTTTCTTTGTATTTATTAAAATATTAAAATCTTATTCAATATTCCGAGACTTTTAAGTGCACAAAAGATTGTTTTAATAAAAATTCCTTTATTTAAAAAAATAAACTTTTAATCTTGATAATTCGTTTAAAATCATTATTATCAATATCGATTGACGTGAAAATGGAAATTTTGCATCATGATACACTCCTGGGACGAAAGCTTATAATTAAATAACCTTGTAGTCTAGTACACCGTAAGTAATATCATTATGACATCATGTCTTCATTCTTCAAACAATTCAATTACCTTGATACAAAATTATAAGCATGTTTATTGAGGAGTATAGCTTTGACCGTTTGTGCGCAGTGCTCGGTTGAGTATGCAATGAACGAACATAATAACGAAACACTCACTAAAGTGTAATTGCGTAATAAATTTTCGTCCCCGATGCCGAAAGTAGCCAGCGTAAGTTTTTCGAATTTGGGCCATTCGTTCTCCACTTTCCACTTTCCACTCACTGCTGGGTTTACAAAAGCTCGGGAATGCAGCGCGGCGGATAACGCTGAATAACGAATTGCGAATACCGAGGCGCGCAATTTATAACGACGCTCGTTGTCGGCCGCCGCCGAAATTTATAACGCATTTGATGCGATAGTGTGAGAGTGAGAGTTTGCGTATGGCTGCAAAGTTGCTAAAAAGTCGATTTCAACCCTAAACAGATTCAAAGTTAACTGCACAGCTGCAGAAGCAGAAAAAAATCTCCGCTGGCGATGAAATGAAACGTATTTTAATAATTTCTGAATTATTTTTCTGTAGGAAATTTTTAATTAATGATAAAATAACTAATTCTGCTTGTAAAAATATACCGTTTCATAATTAAATAAAATCTTACAGAGATGCATAAAGATTTTGATAATAAAGCTCAGATATTTTGTTTTTTTTTTTTGTTGCGAAATATCCTAACGCCTTGTGTTTGATTTCTAACCAATTAGCAGAATTACTAATGCTATTTTTAGGTTAGGCACTAAATTTGTATAATTCAGGCACTTATCGTCGCCGAAATCGATAGCCGCTCGCGGAAAAATACCGAACGGCCGAACGCAAAACAAACAACGCGAAACATCAACAAGAAATCGAAATAAAGTGGAATTACTTACACGCGCGCACTAACGAGTTGTGCGCCGCTGCTATTTATATCTTCGGTTGTGGTCATTCATTCGATTGCGGCGACGATTCCTGCGCCGAGCTTTCGAGTGCCCGACGAAAGGGTTTCTTCATTGACGCTCTATTTCGTGATTTACGATGCGATGAACACGAGGATTTCAATTAACCATATTCATATCAAGTCTACCGAGAAATAGACAGCATTGAAATTCCATTTTTTTTGCATTATTTCATCAAATTTTAAATGAATTTGCGCTTAAAAATCGTTGGAATAAATTGACGGCAATTTTCGCCGTTCGCCGCTGTATTGTGGGGAATAATTATGGCGAAACTGTGGCTTGCACGTTTAATTGCATCCATTTACAAAATTATGCGCACGTATTTCACGTGCAAGCGAAAATGTCCGGACGGTTCACATTACATGCTCGGCGTCGATTGGTGTTATTTATTCGCATCAGTGTTAAATGAAAATTAAAGGCCCTGGCAGGCCGCAGGACGCGGTGGAATGGTGGAAATGGTGAGTTTGACTGCACAAACAACAAACACAAAAAACAACGCCAAAAAAAGAGGTCAAGTGTGAGCTTCAGAGCTTCGGAGCTTCAGCTCGACTCGTACAAAACCCACTCGAGGCAAATAAGTCGCTTGGTTTTTTTTCTCTCGTGTTGCGTTTTTAAGCCTGCAAAATAATGTTTTTGTTCTTACGAGAGCTCAACAGTTCTGTACTCAGCATCAAACATCCAAATTTTAAAAAAATATATAAATAATAAATTAGAGAATAACAATTGGAAGATTTTACGAGTATTATTTAAGATATGCTGAGGAAAACTTGTTTTTAGTTCTTTTAAGAGAAAATTGAAATAACTCTGTCGACACTTTTCTTGCTTCGGATTCAGTTCAGCGGAAAGCATCCGAGTGGAAAAATCATGCGAAGTAGGTCAAACCACCACCATGCGTTTTCCACGCATCGTGGGGATAGGTGCAGAGAGTGGAACAAAAGTGTGTACATACACATGCATTTTTGCAGAATTTCAAATCAAGTTACATCTAACATTCCAGTTATATGAAAAATTTGTCAGCCAATTTATATGTCAAATACAAGAACTCGGAGTTGCGCACTTTTATTAAACACAACTATAAATATACGCGTATAACTAAAATAATGATTTATCAACGCGCCTCCGCAATATTTTGTTATTTTACTCTCAAATTACAAATATAAATTCTACAAAGCTTTGTTATTCAACCCCTGAGGGTTGTATGGCAGTAACTACAAAAACAAAATAACTTTTTCGGAAAAGTTGTTTACTAGCTGGCCACTATTACGTCGTGGAGTCCACAGCAATTTCAGTTATTTTGGACGGGCATCAATCGCTTTCGACATACATCACTCCACATGTTCGTCGGGCAGCGTGTGGGTGTACAAGCGCTCATTGCGTTTGGGCGTCATGTTCGTTTTAATTATTTCCGATTTTTCCATTACCCAAGTACGCTCGCCAGTGTTTTCAACATACGTACACACCGGTGACGGTTGGTGCGTGGCGCATCCGCCAGTTACAGAACAGCAAACTTTTAATTGGAAATTGACACAAGTTGCAATCCAATAATTATCCACATGTTACGACATCTACATGTAAATTCACGTAATACTTAGCTAGGGACACGCCATCTACTATTCAAATCAGAAGTTCACACTTGTGGTTAGGTAATACATATTCTGCTATTTTTTAAATAAAAACTTTGATTGTCTATAAAATTAACAATACAAAAACATATCCAATCATCTTTTAGCAATATCTAAAAAAACATATTTTTATAATACCCAAAGCTACCTGCTGTGCAAACACACACAAAAAAATACTCGTTTGCAGTATCTTCGTTACGTGCTGAGAATAACACTTGGAGTAGACCAGGATGAAGCGTCGAGGATGTCGACGAGACGAGCGCGGTTCATTTAGTTTAGTTAGTTATGACGTGCACTTAAGAAATTGCGCGCTTAAAGTTGCGTGCAGTTTTTACGCGCTCGCTTCTTTATTAGCGTGGCGTGTCGGCGTCTTGTTTCGCGGCGCGCTTTAAGGATTTACGAATATCACTCACGTCCTGCGACGCCGCCGCCTCCGCGTCCGCAACCGTCGTCTTGTTGTACGTGATGAAATTGATGAAATATTCACGTGCCGCGAGCATATTGAAAACACTGAGAAATTTTCGCGCCGCGCGCAAAACCAAGAAAGAAAATGAGAAGGAAAAAACTTTTGTTATAGGTATACTCATGCATATTATTTTATTTTTAATTTCGTAAATGAAAAAACGGTGCATCAAAACTCTAAAAACATTTAATGAGAAGTTTAAATTTATTGCTGACTGAGACAATTCATTGTTGGCACAAGCAGATCCCAATTAAAGGCGTCACATGTGCGTTCAGCGTCAAAGCAAAATTTACGACGTCGAGACATTGTCTACTAGATTGTGCTGACAATTTCTCACACCCCCACATAAGCAAAATGTATACTCTATACACGCGTGCCCAAAAAATCCAACATTTTATTTCGCAGAAACAGTAACGCAATAAAAAATTGAACGCATGTGCGACAAAAGATTGCAACTAAATTATATTGCAGGATAACGCCAGGATCTTTAAGGACTATAGTAATGGCATTCTTATTGTCGTTTAAAAACGCTATAGAGCTGTGCACTTGCGAAAGGCCGAGGGCTTTAATTTCCTATTAAAAGTTTCCCAACTGAAGCAAGTTGTGTGTGTGTACACCGAAGACAAAAAAAGCGAAACAGAAGCGAATAAGAAAAGTGACGATAAGATGGAAAAGTTGCAGTCGTAGACTTTGCTAAAAGCTCAGCTTTCGGCTGGAGTCGAAACGTAAAGTCCAAACTGCAAAGCTAATCCCTTTTAAATACCGCCTCGCTATTTGCGATGAACATTTCGAGGGCTTCGTCAAATTAACCCAAATAAACCACCCGTGATGTCCCGGTCCATTTAAAATCAATAAAAGTCAATCAAGAACAATCATGCAATTTTGATACCTAACGTTTGAAAACTGTGTGCACTTTCCGGTGGTAATTTCAATTAAAATTTACGCATGCCAGCAAAATAATTTAATTAAAGCCATTGATAATATCATTGATGGTGATGGCAGTGGCGGTAGTGGACTGGTCCATTGAGATTTATGAATTTTTAATCAACGCGTCCCCGGCTTTTGTGCGACTAATTACAATTAGCGCATTTGTTCCCGCATCGGGGGCCCATTAGCTGACGGGTTGAAGCTTCGTCGACACCGACACAGCGCGATTTACGAGTTTATTATCGACACCGCCCGCCGCCGCTCCGCTCTTTAATTTGCATCCACGTCAACAGTAATGTTACGCACAATGCGAAGACCGGCGCTTTTGATTTGTATAGTTACCAAGATGTAGTATACATGCGCGTCGATAGAGGGCGCGCGGGTAACTTACATAACCGCACTCCGATGGTAATGTCAAGTTTTACATGAGGGATTGATTTATAAACGGGCAATGTGTCTTTGTTACAGACGCGCGCGTTCTGCGGAATAAGTGACATTCTCGCACACAATATGTGCATGTGTCGAATCATTGACAAAGCGACGAGGGCGGCGCTTTAATATAAATAAGATCGACGCCCGATGACGTCGTTGGGCCGACGGTGGGAACGTGCCAGTGTTCACCCGCGTCGCCGCCGCCGCCGCCGCTGAATCAACAAAATCTGCGTCCACGTCGGACACGCACGCCAGACGGGCCAGCGTCATTAAGGGACACAACGCCAGCGCTCCAGAGAAAAGGTAGGATTTTTACGACGCATTATTTATTTCTAGTTTTTACGATCCTACGATGTTGTTGGCCCTTCTACGCGTTACGAAACATACTCGGAAAAAATTACTATCGCAAAAAATTGATATAAACAAACAAACCGAGGGAAAAAGAAACGAAAATAAACGAAATGAGATTTCGGCGAGATCAATTTAAAAAAATAAGAGAAAAAAGTTGAAGGTAGTTTTATTTTCAAGCATCTATAGGTGTAGGAACATGAGGTCAGGAGCTAAACTTTGTTTGCGAGTGATATTTTTCGGAAAAAAGACCCACTTAGTCGGCGTCGGTTACGAAATGAAAAATGTCCGGTTGCTAGTGGCTAGATTTGCGCAAAGTCGTCCCGAAAAACGTGTTTGAATTATAAATGACGGATATTTGCGCGCCAGCGTTAGTTTACTTTGTCACGTGCCTATAACGTGTCGCGTTCGCTTGATACTCTGCGCCCAGTCGCGGCGAAATTGCCAACTTGCCGTTGCAAGATGTATTATTGCGTTCACGTTTAACGGTTATTCATCGAAATAAGTGTTACGTCTGTCACATCGATGGATTGCATGCTAGATATATTGCACCAGCATTATAGGATTCATATGATACATTTTACTGCGTTGCCAGTGTTGCTAAAATAACCTCAAAATTGAAAAAATCTTTAGCTGAAGATAACATGAGATTATCTCATCACAGAAAGGTTTGTCGGTAGTTCAACAGCTACACACTGTTGATTTACGCCGCTAAACATACAAGAGGACAAGGACTATCGCTCGATCCTGCCATTTATACGCAGCGCACATACCCCGGGTGCAAACATAATCGCGCGCGCCCACCGCCGAGGAATATCAAACATGCTCGTACACAAAACACAACAATCCGCCTGCCGACGATGATACGGAACTCTCTTATGCCAGCAACCACGGGCACACTCGTGATTTCGTGATGGGGCTAACGGTGGAAATTACAGGAAGCAAAAACGTGGCCGGAAAACGTGAAAACCTTCATGGAATGCCCGCCTGTTTAGAGCTCGAGTCTTGAAACTGTGTGGCGTGCACGCAGTGGCGAACATGAAGTAATTGTGGAATTAAAGTCGGATATTTCGTCGGTTTTTCGAGCGCCTCGAGGGCTACGAACGTTTTCAGGCAGTTTGGCGAGCTTTTCTCATGTCTAACTACTAACTGGAAAGCCTTGGGTTTTTACATCAAAGAATATTTGTAATATAAAACAAAAATGAAACAGTAAACTTTGAAATGTTTCGATATATTTCATAAAATGCACTTATGGACGGGTTGTAACTGCGAGTGACACATGTTTAACATTCGACCATATTTTGTAAGCGTTGCATATGACACAAAAGTAATCATAGTTTCAACGAATAGTAAAAACACACAAAAGCTACATTTTAAATTATGAGAAAACTTTTGAATATTTCATTGAATTTGGATTAATTTCTTGCTAACTTAAATTCGTTTGTCGGAGAAAGCATCGAGTAGTCAGCGGAGTTAAATTAGTTTCAAGTAGGTATGTGCTCGACAAGCAGCCGAGTCAAGCTGCCGGAAATTAGTGCAATTAAGTTTAAACTCGGCGCCGTTCGCTGTTCAGGTGTGAATAATTTATTGGCGGAGCAGAAAATTTATTTGAGTTAAACGCCCTCTGCAATTTTAGCCGCCGGTGCTAAAAAATTTAATAATTCGATTATCATAACGAGCCATTTATTATTTTAGCCTTTTTTTATTACAAGAACTCTTCGTTTGAAAGTGTAACCTCAAAATTGTATATTCTACACCCACGTATTTGCCTCTTCCGGGTTTCTGCTTTCCAGCTTCCGGTTTCGTTTTATTTTGTATTTTTACTACGGTTTTACCTGAATACACAACAACATAATTCTGCCAGCGAACGAAGAAACACTTTTATTACCATTTGTTGTGCGTTTTTTTACGGAACCTGTTTTACCCTTTAAATGAATTACTGAATTTTCCAAATAGATTAAATAGAACAAAAGACTGTGTAATGCTTAATGTCGTTTCGGAACAATGTAGAAGTAGCGCGCACGTAAATATCGTTAGTTAATTGATATCCCAAGAATTTATAGGTCATCCGGGCATAAAATAATGAATTAGGTGCGGCCCACCCTTTAGGTAATACATGTACTCGTATAGAACTTTATTTACACAAAGCACACGGAGAGAAAAAATACTCGAATGCAGCGCGTGTGCAGTCGGTTTGAAGTTCGGCCACCCAGTCAAAAACTCTCAAGTATTTCAATAAAAAGTCACCCTGCTCCTCTGCGTTAGGAGATGCCATCAGATAAAGTCACAAAGTTTTCCGCTAGGATAATGTCAAGGATTTTCACACTCGATATCACACCGGAGTGGCGGCGGCGCGGCCGTCATGGCAGGCGTGTCTATTTAATAAGGACCGGAATACGGGAATGCTAAATGCTTATTCCGGCCAAACGTTTTAATTTGGAACTTTTGTCTGCTCGTTAAACGTCAGCGGCGCGAACTTTTAATTTTATGAATTCATTTAAATTCAAAGTGTGTGTGTGCGCGCGCGTCGGGAAAATATTTTTCTATGCGATTTCGAACGCGTTATTTTAAGCGCGACGAACGCAGAGAACTTGACACTTGACCGTGACTCACGTTCTCAATTTATCTCACGAGGTGAAAATGTGTGCTAAAAGGTTGTTTCGGATCGGCTTTGATGTGAATGAATTTCATTTAGATTGAGATTGATTTTGGCACCATTTCCACTTGTGCAATTTCTATTATTATCAAACGCATCATTTTATCAAGATGTGCAATTTAAAAATTACAATAAATTACAATTTAAATCACAATTTCTTTTGTTTAGATAAAAAAAAATAACGAATGCAACACAGAAAACATCATTAATTTTGTTAAACTAAAAATAACTAAATAATTACCAACCTGTATTGAACGCAGTACTCGTAGATAATTGTCGATGAGAAATTACTTGCAGTAAACACAATAATACGCGAACTAAATTAAACGTGTTACGCGTAGAAGATGTTGTTGAAGACTGAATAGTAAAATTTCGCACGAATGTTTATTTACGTTTGATACAAATCAAGTTGCGATAACAACGAACGACTCCTGCGTTATCAGCAAAACACAAAACGTTGCTTGCATTAAAAACAAACTGCGTTCACGTTGAATTTACATCAACTCAGTATTTATTTATAAAATGTATTTACGAACGTAACTTTCAATTTCTCCATAGAATTTACTTACTTCTTATTTGAAGAAATTGACATAATCCTATTGCTATGATCAAGAATGTGCGCTCGAGTCGGCGCGTAATCCGATTTCGATAGCAATTTATGCCATTTCGTATCAATTTTGCCCCTGCACACACGTACCATGTTACATCGGACCAAATTCGTACTAGTTAAACTTTTATAAGATACTCATCCTTCTTATACACATTGTATCCTATTTCTTTATACCTTAATTTCGCGCAAATCGCCCAAATTAGAAACGTAATACTTATCTACAACTGTGGGCAGAGATCGAGTTGCTTCGTTTATTTGATGGGATATTTGATAATTAAAACAACTCGTGGGTAGTAACATAATGTGGTGTAGGGTGGTTGAAATAGAAAGGTAATACGGGAAAACATAATTCGATATGTTTCCGAGAAAAACCCATGTGTAACAAGAAAAGTTCAGGCGCGGAGCTG
This sequence comes from Dalotia coriaria, assembly GCF_025399875.1. Classification (NCBI taxonomy): domain Eukaryota; kingdom Metazoa; phylum Arthropoda; class Insecta; order Coleoptera; family Staphylinidae; genus Dalotia; species Dalotia coriaria. Next base: position 4,356,965 of record NW_027045446.1, read on the forward strand.
AAAAAACGAAACGCATGAAAGCAGTTGGAATATATCATGTATGCATAGAATGTCATGCAAGGGTGGATAATGAAAGAACAAATATAAGCTTGGCATGCATGCACACATCTGATTTTAATTGGGATCGCGTCGGGGAAAAATATTTTTCAGAAAGTTAAAATGAGGTATGCAACCATTGGTGCTTATGGTAATGATGAAAACTAAATTATTTAGAAAAACGTTTTTTTTTTTAAACGTAATCTTTGGAATATTTAAGATTTTTTAAATGTTTCTGTTTAACTGAAAAAAACTGCAATTAAAACTCAGATATGAATATGTGTTCATGTTCAAATTGTGCATTTTAATTGCAACCAGCGATTAAAAACGCACAAAAGAATGGAAATAATAAACTTGCACAATTGAGCAGCGCACAAAAAGCACAACAATCAACCAATTAAAAACTACTCAACAGAAAGCGAACACCATTCATATTACAAATGCATTGTAAATTTATCCATTTGCATCTGGCACTAGCAATATATTTTTATTTACTGTTCACGAAAAGGTAAAAATACATTTTTATTAAAATTCTAGAAACAAAATTTAATATGTTATTGCTAAATAATGTTTTATATTTCAATAAAGCATCGCTGAAATGTAAAATATAACTTTTTTAGTTGCAATAAAAAAAATCTAAAGTATATGATAACAAAATTTATGTATTGCCAAATAATACATGACATGATAAAATTCTCCATCGAAAAACTTTGCGACCCACATGAAAATTTTCCGCCCAATATTTTCGCATTGTTGTTGTTATTTTTTTTTCATGCTTTTCTTAGAATAATGATTGCTCCAACAAGCTTTTATGTTTTATGGTGGCAAAGTTTGCGAAGGTGTACACAGAAATACACGAAATTTTCGACGCGCAATATACATAATGTACGCGCCGCGAACAAATCGCATTATTGAAAAACACATCACCTTCTACTAGACCACGCCGCCCCCGCAACCCGTGACCGCTTTTGTAATAAATTCCACTTTAAGTTTCTTCCTCCTTTGGCACGCTTCTTGCATTACTTCTTGCGCAGCCGGCAGCCACTTTCGTCTCGAATTTCGCCATGCAGGGCACATTGTGCGCTGCCGGCTGCATATTTAAGATGAAATATTATCGCCAGTGAAATAGCTACATCTCCTACACACAGTATACTACATACACGTGTGGCGCGCGGTGTTTTTCATTATTTATCGCCAAAATATGCAGCGTACACATACATAAGTTACATGCGTTAATGTACACACTGCGCGCCATCTAAATGCCAGAATAGCGTCCGCCAAATTACGAGCCATGAATTTTCCATGCGACTGCGTGGAAAATCATGCACTCCAACATGGGACCTGTCGCAAAACAAACATTCTAGCTGCAGCAACTAAAACTTAATACCATTTCGAGGTTATGACAATAAGCGCCATCTATCGGCGCGCAGCTGTAATAATATGATTGCTATATGATTATATGATGATCGTTGATGATCCTCATGTAAGAACGGAACGATGCGCTCAATTTGCGCTTGAATTGTATCCAGCACATGCTTGAAGGGACTAGCGAGGATAATTAGACGCCCGCCTCCAACCTACATAATGCAACCTAGTTAGCTAATCAAATACGCTTTATGGACACAATATAATGAATAATGCCGGGGCTTATGTGGCAATTGAGGGTGCGTGTACGTCCTTACGACGAAATCCGCGAATACCAGGGTCTCCTGGACCTGGAATATTACCTACCGAGGATAATAGGCGACACGATATTGACATTCCCTCAGCACACACAATACCACGCATAGGCATTACATGTGACATTCAGATTAATTTACGGTATACATGTTTACCCATACAAATTTCAATTAAGCGATCAACATTTGAGAGAAAAAATTTTGGTTTTCAGAGTTTTTCTTGCGAAATTTTGGATTGATGGGTTCCCAAGTACTGGTTGCTTGCATGCGGGTAATGAGAACGCCATGTAGCGCTGCCCTCAACTTGGGGTGGTGCAAATTTTAAACAGCCCCCGATTACGGCAACCAGCGGAGGAACACCAGTCGAACATTCATGAACACCACCCCTTTCTCCAGGCTGACGGTAAGCATTAAAAAAAATTTGATACTTTTTTAATTTTAGGTTAATTTTTACCTCAAATATGTAATATGTTGCGGTTTAATTTACGAAATTTAAGCGAAAATCTATTAGTTGAACATTTTGTTGGGTTTCACGTTAATGAACAGGATATTCGCTGTGAGTGGTGGAAAATTAGATTTACCGCACAATATTTTATAAAATTACGGGTTTGACCTACATTCGCATTCACAATCTAAATCCAAGTGGAGTTTTTTTATCAGTACAAGTGAAAAATTTACTTCCGATGATAAATGTTACATCAAACATGAACATTTTTCTTGCGCAAAGTTTTTCGCCGATAAAAAGTCATATTTTTCGTGTTTTGAGCGTAAAGTAAGTTTCGGCGTGCGAATAAAAAAAACGGGACGGCTTACTCCTTACGCCTTAATGCGTTTATAAATCCTTTCGTGAAAATGTGTCACTACAAAATGCCGAAACAATATTACGCTCGGCAGTCGGAACGGATTTTCGCCCGCATCCGATATGTACTCTCTTAGATGCGCAAATGCCGAACGAAAGCTACTTTAAGGTGGTACCAGCCGGCGGGTGTTGGTTGCTGCTTTTTTTTTATTTTGCTTCCACCGAGGTAGACGTCTCGTCGAATATATCGCCGGCTGGTGCAGCAGGTGCGAGCACCGCCAATATTTTATATTCGTCCGCGCCGTCCGTAACATCCTTTCATATTTTCCACTTCCTTCGGCTTTTGAGATACGTCCAGAAATTGAAGAAATACCCTTCGATTCGCCTGTACTTTGATCTTTTTTGTTTTTATTTTAATCTCTCACAAAGAAATAAAAATTATAGTTTAGAATAAGATTTATACTTCCACTGCTATAAATCAAGAAAACAAAAACTCCACGCTGTGCAATAATGTATAAACGCTGTAAAACGCCAGACGTAGAATAAAAACTATTGCAACGTGCAAACGATCGCGTTTGGTTTTTCAATAATTTGCAAAAGCAATTCCGTGCTTTTTTCTGTATTTGGCGAAATTGTGAAATTCGCATTCCGGGCGCGGGTGGCAATAAAAATCAACGCACGTGTACTTAACAGATATCCGTAATCCGAGCGTTTGTCGCCCCGTTCTCCCATTCAATCCGCCCTTATTCCCCGGCGTCGCCTTCGACGAGCACTCGCTCGAAAAACCAACACATGCTCACGACACGCCGTCCCCTTTCAGGCTTTCACACATTTTGCATCCGAGCCTGGAGATTTTCCATTCAAGTGAAATGCAAACTCTATGCAAACGCGATGCTGGCGTGCATATTCATCAGTTAAACTTTATTAATTCCGCGGGGGAGTTTGATCAAAATAGGACTACAAACTGGTAGGTCAAGTATAATACGTACACTCAATAAAGTCCAAACTTTTCAAAACAGATTTTTCCAGTTTTTGCATAATAGAAAGATCTGAATTTTCAATGGCCCAGTTTCACAAGGTCATGGACGTGACTACGAATGTCGGAATCACAGTCACAGAATCGAGAAATTTATGATTTCCTGTTCATTTCCCATTTTTGACGCTGAACAGAGATCAAAAGTTTGATCCCTTGATATAATTTATTTCCAAGGGCTGCTCCATCTCTTGAATAAGGTGTTTTATGATAGACCTTAAAAATGTCAACAATCATCTATAAAGCCCTCCGGTGCGGGTGTAATTAAACTATGACACCAAATAGCAACCCTCAAACTTAACATCAAGTACCCCTGATATTAGGGATGGTCCTTGGGAAGGGTTCGCGTCCGAAATTACGTGCCTCTACATTATAGTTTAAACCTTTATGCCACAGTAACTTTAACTTTATATGCGGGCCCATTTACACTTTTCACCCCTGCCCCCTAGCGTCAATCTTTAAACTACTCTTCGCTAAACTTTTATGTCGCAATTGAGTTGAACCTACCTGCATTTACTCCATTCATGCGAATCATGATGTAAATTCCGGAAGTCGTTTGATGTTCAATTGCAAATATTTTGCCTGTTTGAAGTGATTTGGAATTCGCACACTTTGATGATAGCTTTGATGTTGTTTTGCAGAGCTGGAGAAGAGGATTCCTCTCGCGGCGCAGACAAGTGACTGCGCAGAGCTGGAGGAGTTGCAGGAACTGCTGCACTTCCCCGAAGAGGTCGCCCTGCGCTTGGCCGATACCGAATACCAACTCTTCTATCAGGTAAATTGAATAATCAATAATTGTATTCAATATGCTCATTATTTTTCAATTATTTTACAGGTTCCCCCCATTGATTACCTTCGGCAGGTGACATTAGACCTTGGTGGCACCACCACAGGAACCTCGAGCGACGGTCTACCCGGTAACTCTTCGGCCCGATCGTCTGTCGCGACCCTCATCAAACGATTCAACGAGGTAGGCAACACACAACTCTCGTTATTCATCCTGTCACAGCTGTAACCTCAAGTAACGAATTTAAAAACACTTGATTAAATGAATAAGTTTCCAATTAATAATTTCTCTCCGATGCGACAAAACCCTTTTAACTTCATGCGCGCTTCTATTTAACATGATTAAACGTTAAAGTAAGCCTATTTACTTTTACCGGAGTGCATCTACAAGGCAGCAGGATGCAATTAAGCCTTCTCATTTACATTGCATTTGCAATACATGCCAACAAAATACGCTGCAAAATAGGGCTTCATCGAAGCAATTAATTGAAGAAAATTACTTGCAAAGCGTGCAACATTCTTCAACTTAATATAAGACCTTAAAATGAAACTGCGTGGAACATAACCTAGATAATTCATTTCAAACGGGTGCGACCTCTAGCTTTTGCAATGTGCACTTGAATTATTCATTTATCTAAATAAACTAAACTAGTATAATTAATTACTCCCTATTATTCTCCGCCAAAAATCTCAACATGACGCCCGCATGGCACGCGAATGTTTTGTCTAACTTAATGGAATGCGGTTAATTGTTCGTCGAAATGCTTGGTATTGCGGCGCAGGTGCATTGAATTTATTCTCAAATAGCAGCAAATTATGCTGGTTGTGCAGAATTTATACATATTTGGTGCTCATTTAATTGGAATAGTTGCATTATTAAATTTTGAATAATCAAATGTGCCATAAAATATTTTATTACGTCACTGGGGGTTAAAATAAATACAATTCACTGGTCATTCTCTTTATATGAGGAAATTACGGGCACGTTATGTAACATGAAATTATAATAAATTTGTTTACGCAGTCATTCTGTAGCGTAGATTTCGCCTACGCGTTGTTTCGCTCCCTAACTGGCTATTCTGTCGTTACTGCAACGAATCCGCCCACGCGCTTTTGCTTTTGTTGAGGGTTTTCTTTCCTGCGTGGAATATTGGTGCGATCCTCGAGGGCGCAAAGTACTCGAGCATTTCATTTACATTCGGATAACAAAAGGATTTGCGCGATTTAAGAGACATACGCTAGACGCTCGTGCACTTTATATGCTTGCGAGGCGGAGTTGAAAAATGCGGCCCGTACCCCTGGGGCCCCAAGGACGAGGCGATGAAATATTGCGCTCGCGATGCACTTGAAGAGGAGCGATAAAAATGTCGGCTGGCTTTTTTTCACCTCGAGCGCACAATCGCTGGATTTTCTATTGTATTTACAAAGCTATATGGGATTCTTTCGCACTGGATAAAGCGCCAAGTGATTTTATAATAAAATTCCAAATTCACTAAAAATTTATTTGGCAATTCATATTTTTATCACAACCGGTTAATCGGTATTTCGTAATTGAAGTACTTGAAAATTACAAACCAGGCTCAAATTTAATAACCACGTCCGAAATTCATTCATTCAGGTGTTCAGTAATAAAACCCAGCGTTCCCACAGTACCTTCACGTTTAATTGAAAGCTTTTTGCTTCACTCGGAAGTCGTAGGCCTCTTTTGAGTTTTACGATTTTTAAAATATTCAAATTCGCATTACGCATCGCGCGCCGCTGCGAATTGCTCGAATCTAATTAAATCGCTCGGCCGCGTTTTAATAAGACAATAAATTCAAATTAAAGTCGCAGGTCCCAAGTCAACGATCGCCGGTTGGCGCGGCCGCCGGAAAGAGGGATGGTTATTAAAGTCTCGAATGTGTTTTTTAGGTAAGCGCGTGGGTGACCCAGCTGATAATATCGCAGCCTACGCACGATGCCCGCCGCGCCGTACTGTCCTGCGTCCTGCGGGTGGCCCTATCCTCGTGGAACATCGGCAACTTTAACGGAGCCATGGAGATTATCGCCGGCCTCAAGTGAGTCTATAATGCGCTTTTGTCTTTTTTGCTCTAGTTTGTATCCTTTTACCTTTTTCTTTGTTGTTCTTTCATAAATAAGGATTTCAACTGTATTATATTGTCACACCTAATAGCTAATTGAAAAAATGAAACTCAATTTCCTCAACTAATCAGTCAAGTTTCCTCTTCGCACATTAGTTTATTACTTGCGGTGGTCGCACACGATCCATCTGTGTTGCAAACATCATGATATAAACAACATTAATATCCGCTGCTTGGAGCATCAGCAGCGAGTTATTACCTGCCGTAATAATTCTGCTATTGACATCTCGCAACGCTTCATTATCCTGTCTCAGGCAGCAGTCGCAAACACGCTGCACGCGCCTCGAATTACCAACATTGCAACAACAAGAACAAAGTAAAAAATCATTTCCACCCAGTTCGGCGGAAAATTCAATTATCAGCGTGTAATCAAAATTGTTACATGCAATTTAGTTTATTATTCAATTGAATTTCGTAATTTGATTATTTTTGATCATCCTGTATGCAGTTATCAATGTAGGTTCTAATTTTGTGTAGTTGTGGCTTCGCATAATAGTAGTTAGTGCATTCGACAGTGCCAGCCACTATAACGCTGCTAATTACTGACACAAACAGGCTTTGTAAGCTCGCGCAAGCGAAAAAGTACCCGGTTTTCGAGAGACTAACGAATTTCCTCCGACGAGCACGCGCGCGCGCATGGGTATAATTAATTTACTGTCTGTCTGTTCAACGTCACGCATTTTTCCTGCATTTTACTTCGCCGTTTCCATCATTTTCACGGTCGTTATTTTACATTACGCTTACACGACTTCCAACGCCGACGCAAATACTACACAGGCGCACTTTTTCAAAACTGGTTTCAAGTTTTTTAATTATTTTAACAAAATTTTTAGTGTAATAAAATTTTTTTTTGAATTTTAAAGTTTACAATTGATTTATATAAAATTATACTGTATATTTATTTATTGACTATTTAAAACCGGTTGACCGTGTTTTTATTATTATTTGCTTAGTATGTAGCTCGGGCACAGTTATGTAAAAATGAAATATAATCCTTGTGATCCTGATATTCTTTTTATTTTTATTCCTGTTGTATTTGTGTTTGCCTTCAAAACAAATATTATACCGCTGGAAATTTTATTGTGAAACAGATATTATTGTCCTTTAGAGCATATATTTTTGTACACTTGTTTGCTTTGTGTGCCTGGTTGGCCTGTTGGCCATTTTGTTTTTTATGATTTGTTACCGTGCGTATAAAATGGCAGCCGCCGAAATGACTAACCGCCGCCGATGTCGCGCCAGTTGTTCCTTTCTTCTCGACGCAGCGACGCTGGCTAATTTACTATCACTAATTCGCCGGCGCAGGGGTTTCTTTCGGCCTCCAGCAGATTTGATGGTTGTAGGCCGGCGGAAACTACTTGCTCCTGCGTGTTTTTCATTAACAACACGCCCAGCAGCAAACTCACCAACTGTGCCATTATGTCAACCGATATTAAACTTCTAACATGGACTAATTTTGCACACAGCAAACTGGTTTTTACGTTGTTTTACGTTTATTTCTCTTCCAGATCGAACAAACTCAAGCCGTTTTGGCTGTCGATTACGGAGAAGGAGACGCTGCCGGTGCTGGACTTCCTGTCGGCGGCGCTCCTTTCGGCGGAGTACGATCGTGCCTTAAGTCGCGCGCTGGCGATGGCCGAATGCCCGGTGGTGCCATTCTTCGGCGCCTTTCTGCGCGAGCTCCGCGATATCCTCGCGAATGCGACACACGACGGCGCCCCGGGCACCGCCACCGCCGGCGAACAAAACCCGATGCAGTCAAAGCCGCCCAAATCGGGACGGCGTGATCGCGACCGCGACCGGGAGCGCGAACGGGACCAGGAGCAACAGCAACACAGACAAGTGGTACGAAAACATTACCGTCAAATCCTATTATGATTCAGAATAATATGTATCAACTTTGATTGAATTTGCTCGGTGGGCCCCGTTGGGAGCAATTCTGAATGGAAAAACTTTGCGCTGTTTTTTTATAGTTCATATCAGATTACAACGGCGAAGACCATCACTTCACCAAGATCGGTCCTGGCGGGCTCATCAACATCGAGAAAATCTATCGCACGCAGGCGGTGATGGATCACATCTCGCTCTGCCATCAGCACTACCACACGCGGCATCGCATCTCGCCCACGCTGACTTTAATCGACTATCTCAAGTGAGACCGCTCAATGTCAGCCATCTTGGTAAATCATGTGTAAATCGATTTTGATGTATCAGATCTACTGCGTCTCATGCGCATCGGGTTCTGGCAGCCGGCCCACCTGAAAAACGTGAGGTAGACGCCGAGTACGACTTGGACGTGGAAGGGTATCACCCGGTGCAACCTCTGGTGCATGACCACGGCGTCAGTTTCGTGTGCCTCTCCTCAGCGCTGACGAAAATCGACCAGCATATCATCCAGGTCGGTTTTCGCGCATTCGTCGTGATGACCTTGACCCAATTTCTTTCGACCCACCTCACACCTCTCCTTCTTCAGTGAATCAAATCAAAATCAAATCATCTTGCACCCTTTGACAACTCAAACATCACACAGTCTCAAATTGCCAGTGCTTCAATTAAATTATTTTTACAAAAGGTAATGCAACATGGTGGTACAGCAGTACTATGGGAGGGTGTCGAGGGACCATCCCCGCCGGGTGTACGCGGGTCCTTACTCTACCTGCGACTGGACCGATCGTGCAGTACGCTTATGTGGGTGCGTCCCAGCTGGAGTGGATTGAAAGCGGGCAATGTCTCCGATGGCGATCCCTTTACCACCGACTTCAACCTCTCCTACAACCCAGAAGACACCTTGGCGCCTGGCCTGCTCAGTAAGCTGGCGCTGCAGGCGTCCGGGGAGCAATCGACCGGGACCACTCTAGACGACGGGTAAGCTCTAAATGACGGCCTAAAACATCCCGAACAAAGCACTCAAACAGTTTGTTATGCAATTATCCTCCCAGTCAGCGAAGTTCACAATTTGATCAACTCCAACTTAGGCGACATCAAACAATCTAACCTAATCAACGAATTAAATTTTATTTCAAAGTCAATCATTGGCAAGTTAATGCCGACAATAGTGGTGCCTGGTGTTGGCAAATTAAGTCATAAAACAAACACGAATCAATACAACCACACGATTGGCTAATCGACATCAAACGAGACACGCTCTCAGTAATGGTACTAACTTTGTCGCTAATAAATCCCGCACGCAATCGATAACCCAATAGGAAACTCATAACCGCTTTGTTTATTTAGCATTGTCTTGATTGAGCTGCTAATTAATAATTGTTGTGGTTTCGGAATTTGCTATTATTAATTACGGCACCTTAGTACACAGTATTAATTACCGTGGGTTTAATTTAATCATGATAGATTCTTGGATCTGGTCGCTGTGAAAGAAGTGCATTTGGGTGGGCGGGATCCTGAGAAAGATTTCGAACTGGCACAGATGGCTCGCAAGTATGGCTTGTCGCACGAAAATGGCTCCGAATGTGCGCTGACCATTCTTTATGGTTATGGGTTGAGCGACAATCGCCTCCTCTACATCGTCTGCCCGCCGACGATCTGCAGGTAAGCGCGTTGGAGCGTATCTTTCAGCTCATCAACTCTCTCTCCATTCAACTTCATTACTTCATTATTATCTTACGATTTTTGCTAATATTTTTTTCATGTGGTGGTGTGAAAATCTCTTTATACAGGGTTTGGTACAGTGGACTGTGTTGGTTGATAAGGGGACTGGCGCGCCAGCAGACCCTCTGCGATCGGCGGCTATTGTGGCTGAAGGAACAATACATGCAACTCTACCACGAGGACGGCTATTGTTGCGGGCCATTGGCGGCGGACGCCATTAGGGTAAGTCGAGCGCGACGACAAAATGCGAAATTGAAACGAATTGAAGCGCTAGCATTGTGCGCATGCAGTTTTTTCCCATCGCCGTCTGGTTATTCAATCGTTATTCAAATGGGATCGCTTTTTTTGCAATCTGTTTGATATGTCATCAAATTCAATCATCCAACTAGATTTTCAGATTGTGAAAATCGAGTTTCAATTTGATTTTTGATTTTTGATCTTTTCGTTTTAATAAATTTTTGAATTATAGTCGTTTGGTGGACGTGACTGGTCTCTGGCTGGTTTGGCGCAAAGTTCCCAAACGGGCGCTGAAACATCAGGGCTGCGACGCGAAGTTTCCATGAAGATAAAAAAGAAACAACTCCTCAGCAATCAAACATTCAAGGTAAGTAACCGACGTACACTTAATCTCGCGCAGTTCACCACCGCGGCGCAAATTTAATAAAACTTTAATCAGAGGAAAAAGCAAATTACGAAACAATTCAACGTCAGCATTAACATGACGATTCAAGTGCATTTCATTATGGCGCATGAGCTGCGGCCGCTGGCACTACGCGGCGAAAGCCAACGGATTAAGGACGCAGAGGTCGCTGGGGAAATTTCTCATCTCGCGTTTTGTACTGTTGAGAAGCAACGGATTTTCGATTCAGCCTCGGAGCGCACACCGTTCTAATCTCATATTCATATGTTCGCAAGAGCACGAAACTTTAACGACGTTACATCGCCGCCATCCTGCGGGAGAGAGCATGCATGTTTTACGGCGTCCTCGCGCGCGCGCTAAATGTGTCAACATTTTCTATACAATTTTAATGTCTCGCGTAGGATAAGAGCCTCAAGACGCAGTTCGTTGAGCCGACCACGATGGTGATGGAAAGCAGCTACTGGCGCAATCCCAATCATCATCGACAGTCAACACCGACGACATTCCCCGAGCATCAACCGGATGTCTCCAGGCATCATAGTCTCGGCCATCTTGCTTACAATGTCTCCCAGCCCAGTGGCGGTGCCAAATACGAGAGGTAAACATATAAACTCTAAATAACAAATAAATAACGCTTTACTGATGATTAAATTTCAAAGTGTAATGTTTGTCACAATACAATGTTCTCGGGATAAATGGATTTAATGAAGATGTGAACAGGAAGAGGTTGAAATTGTTTCTCACTTGGTGTGTGTGTGTTTTGTCCGCAGGGAGCGGCACGGGTCGACCGAACATTTATGGCACGGAAGACATCCGCGCGTCGGCTCCATTCTCTACGACACTCAATTAGACTTTGTAGACTTCGTAACGCTTTTTCGTTCGTTTAGGTAACGTACATTTTTGCGTTTATTATAATGCGTATTTTTACGACGCTCGTAAAAAATACATTTTTCATTTAATACCACGTTATTTCACGCTGGGGTTTATCCTGAAGAGTTACTAAAATAACAATCTTTTCCGTACAGCTTATTGATTCGAAAAGATTTGAGGGATTTGTTTGAGCAATTAGCGATATCCTATCGAAGCATGGCTGTGAATACTCCCAAAGTAAACGGCGTCAGTAAAGTTAAAGTGGAACCAAAGAAAACACAAAAATTAGGTAATAATAACATTAAAAATCAAAATAAAACATTAAAAACATAATTATTTGTTATTGATATAGGAGTTTTAACTCGTAATTCCCGTGGAGAATTAGATGGCTCTGTGGGCAATCCTCAGAAAAAAATCTACGACGCAATAGCAGCGGCGAGTATTTTCACCAACTGCGCCGGAATCGACACGAATAATTCGCAGGTGATCACAATGTCGACATTTGCAAAGTTCTTAGAAACGCGACAGATGGAAGTTTGGACCGACGATGATGTCAAAGCGCTGATCCAAAGACACGAACCCGACGCACAGTTGCGACTGCAGAATTGTTTGTCTTTTGAAGGATTCGGCAGGTACTTGATGGACAAAGATAATTATGCCTTTGCCTACGAACGCGAAGTTCCCAACGAGGTGGACATGTCGCGACCGATGTCTACGTACTACATCAGCTCTTCGCATAACACTTATTTAACTGGCCACCAACTTAAAGGAGAATCTTCGGTGGAACTTTACAGTCAGGTAAAGAAATGTTTAACCAGCCAAATCAAATATTTGCATCTTGTTAGATCCTAACATCATAATGGTTGTGAAAAATGAAAATGTCCCTTAGGTATTGCTAACGGGCTGCCGATGTGTCGAACTGGATTGTTGGGATGGTGACGACGGGTATCCGATGATTTACCACGGGCATACATTCACTACGAAGATACCCTTCAACGCGGTGGTGGAATCAATCGATAAAAACGCGTTTGTTACGTCCAGTTATCCAGTGATACTTTCAATTGAGAACCACTGTTCACTACAACAGCAAACTCGTATGGCACACACGTTCCAACGGGTTTTCGGCGAGAAACTAGTAACGAACTTTCTCTTCGAAGGAGACTACAGTGATGAACCTTTATTACCATCTCCAGAACAGTTAAAGAATCGTATACTAATTAAGAACAAAAAACTGATAATGGATGTGCCTGCACCGTTGATTAATTACTCCGCCATGTCAACACCAATGCGCGCGGGCGGTGGTGGCGTCCGCCATTCTGTGCCAGGGCGCACCAGTTCAATCATCAGCAATGCAAGCAGCAGCAGTTTCAACGATGATTACAGCGACGACGACTACGACGATGAGGACGATGAGGATAATATCGACGGTAACTATTCCCACATCTGCCATCCATATACCCTCTAATAGTGAAGTTATTTCGCAACAGAGAAAGCATTGCACATCATCACAGACTCTCCGAGGCAAATGTCCGTCCCACATGCTGTGGGGAATAAGAGTACTAGTTCCACCAAACGACCCAACCCTACGGACGAGAAGCTAAAGAAACGCAGCAGTCAGATATCCAAAGAGTTATCCGACCTTGTAATCTACGTGCAGGTACTTTTCTATGTTATTAAACTTTAAAATTTGTTGAACAGCAACCCACGCGCATTTCAATTCAATTAAAGCCCTTATCCTGCAAAATTTAGATTAGCCGCATGTAAATATTGCACGCTGCCCGAAGCAATCCCAAGCCATGTGCATATTTTAATAATTAAACCGATGAATATGCATGAACTCGACGCTCCGCTTCCGTTCACAGGCGATCAAGTTCCGCGGGCTAAACACGATAAGTCCGAGCAGCTCTGTCAAACAGCGCCAACGCGCTGGTATGTCCAGTTCAGGGAGTTCTATCGTCACCACCGCCAGTTCGGCATCAAATATTTCATCGTCGGGGGCTGGTGGTAACACTGATAGTGAGATGACCGCTTTTGAACTGGAGGCAGCCAAGCAACAACGTGCTAACATCAACCCGCCATGTTTCCAATGTTCCTCCATCAACGAGAATACAGCTAAGAAGTTGTGTAGGAAGCAACCGCTGGCATTAGTTGCGCATACTCAAAGCCAACTCATGCGGACATACCCAGCTGGAATGCGAATTGATTCCTCCAACTTTAATCCGGTTATTTTTTGGTCTTTTGGGATACAAATGGCTGCCCTGAATTATCAAACTGAAGATAATGCAATGCAATTAAACACGGCCATGTTTGAGAGTAATGGGAAATGTGGTTATGTTGCCAAACCGTCGGTAGTGTGGGATCGTTCCCATGTGATGTACAGACGCTTCAATCCCTGGGACAAGGAATTCGATGGTTTGCACTCGTCCCAAATGATTATCAACATTGTTTCAGGACAGTATGTCAGCCAGAACAATGTGAACCTCAACACATATGTGGAGGTGGAGATAATTGGCATTCCAGTAGATTGCAGCAAACAAAAGACAAAAGTGGTGCAGAAGAACGCCCTGAATCCTATTTGGAACGATACGTTTCACTTTCGTGTAATGTTCCTCGAGTTGGCCTTTCTGCGCTTCGCTGTGATGGACTCAACGAGTAACCATCTTTTAGCACAGCGCATCCTTCCCTGAAATCACTCCGACCTGGATATCGGCATCTCCGGCTACGATCACCGCAAAACAAATGCTTAAACATGTCGACATTATTCATCTACTCGCGAGTCGAAGAGGAGTCACTTGAAAATTCCGACAACGGAGATAGTCTGGAACGCGCCCCTGCCACTATTCCAGATAAAGAGGACAAGAATTTGGACAATAATTACGTGGGCATTTCTGGCACGCCATTATGCGTAAAAAGACGCATGTTTTTCTTGATGGTGTATGGAGTGATGGCGGAAGAACCATATACGATATTGAAGATCACCCAGGAGAGTACCACACAGGATGTCCTCGTTCAAGCCCTAGCAAAAGCTGGCCAACCAGCTGATAAAGTTAATGATTACATTCTGGTCGAAGAAGTTGCACGTGGGTGGGAGAAAAAAGACCATAACCTACCTGCAACGCAACGAGTATTAGATCTTCATGAAAGACCTTTACAAGCACAGTCACAATGGAAAGGAGAAGGGCGTTTCCTTCTTAAGAAAATGGGAGATGACCCAAGTAGTCGTGCCTGGTTGAGTTCGATCAGAAGCGTTGCAAATCGAGAAAGAGAAGCAAGGAAATCCGATGGGGGTACTACAAACGCATGGGAAGAAAACGATACTTTCCTCGTTTGTATCTACAATGTCTCACCGGAAATCCCCTACGCCATTTTAAAAGTCCCACTGAACGCATGCGCGCAGGATGTTTTAGCGCAAGCATTAGTGAAGGCACGCCGTATGGAAGACCCAATGAATTTTGTTATCGTCGAGGAATTGGAATGGGGTGGTGCTTCACACAATCTCCAATTCCGACCGCTTGCCGACGATGAAAACATTTACAGTGCGCAAAGTCATTGGCAAACAATTGGACGATTCATAATGCAGGAGCGTGCGAACGCTACACCTCAATCTCTACGCAAAAACCGGATCACTTCCAGTTTACGACTGGCGACTCTCGATCGAATCAGCCGGGGATTGAATGTTGCACGCAGTGTGGCCACCAACAGCATTAAAGTGCCCGTGCAGGTTGCACTCAGTGATCCCACCACATCCAAGTGGAAGAGTAAAACCGGCGAGGAGTCACGCAAAGGCCTTCTGCGCGGTAAAGTCAACTCGGAAAAAGAAACCACCTCGACGATCCAACAGCCGAAGACGCAGTGTCATCGCGAAGTGCACTCTGAAGGTGAAACACTCAGCGATGAAGACCAAAAGGAGTCGGACCTCATGGCCACCGTTTCCAGGCTGAAGAAAGTGTCGCTGCGCAAGTTCAAAGAGTGGAAATCATGATTGGACTGAATTTAATATTCAACACGTACGAATACATAAAATAATAATATCGAAATGAACGCGAATTTATTATTTACGAGCTTTAAAACTTGAGTGATGCAATTTGTATAAAGATACTAACGTTTAAGGATAAAACACGTAGTCGTACATAATATATATTACACAAGCGTAAACCAAAGCGTAGCGAGAGAGATATAAATGTTACTACTGTTAAGGAATAATAAGATTTTATACATCTGACATCTACAATAACGTTATCTACTAAAACATTAACGATATACATATAAAATCATTTGTAATTATTGCATATATTATCGTTTATTATGATTGCGCTAAAATTCGAAATTTCGTTATCTTGTTACGTTATCCGTCATTTTATAAGATCTCTAGTCATTAATATACACATAGAAATAACCAAATTTAAAAAACTCTTAAAGAAACCTAAACAAATAATAACATGATAACCGCTCTATAAATAATAATCAATACTAAATAATATTTAAATAATCCAAAGAAAGATGCAAGCTAAAAAAGCAAAAGAATCATAAACTTAAAAAGATGAAATACTTATGTAATTGAAAACTTTTAAATGTCAATACAATGTATTACTTACTATTACGATTATATAATGATGATGATCTATATCATATCGTTATTTGTATTATCAGACAAATATTTACATAACTATTTATACATTTCAAAAGAGCTCTTAAAGTGTATATCAGATTTATATTACGTATAAATATGAAGATATCAAACCGTTGTCAAGAAATCTCTATTTAATTTTCTTACGGATGTCTAAACAAACGATAAAAAATACAAATATCATTAACACATTAACAGAATGAAAACATATTACGATTACGATATAATTATCACAGAATACATATAATGATGATATAGTTAAACGCTAGTCTTAGTAGTATTGTCACACAAACTCAGTCGATTCATATTGATCAATTAGACCGTTGTCAGAAATATTAATGTCTAGATAATTCTAAGCGTGTGCGACATTGTAGCGGCAACGAGTTTCTTTAATATTTGATGATGGCGAATGGGTGGCATATAGATGACGCGTGAATTGTCTAGATTTTGATGTGATTTTTCAATTGAATTTCGATGTCAAGCGCGATGCAATGGAACGAACCAGTGACACAATGATAAAAAGTATAAATATTTATTATTCAGTTGAATATACCGATATCTGCATTAAGTTTTCTATCTGTACGTTTTGTTTGGCGAAATAATTACGACTGCGACATAGTTCTATATATCCAGTTCTAGTGGATTGACGAGTATGTTAATTGGCGGTGAATTATTTATATTTATTGACTTCTAATTGTAGATTTGTTTGTTTTTGGAGCAATTACGGCTATATTTAATGCGTTTTGAATGTGAACACATTTATATTTGAAATTTGAGATATATTGTTACGACAGAATGAGTGATCGCATGATAAATAATCTATTTACAACAACAAGATAATACTTAATTGATGTTATTTAATGAGAATACAATATATAATATTTGTTAATATTATCGTTTACTAAAGACATTCTAATATGTAGTCGTTTTTTGTCTTTCTTGATACCAATTTATTTTAGATAGTATTCGGGTAAGTAAATTGCAATATAAAAGATATTGTTTTCGGTCTGAGATTTTCATTCAAAGGGGAAAAAAAAATAAAAAGAGAAAATCAAATTCAGATTGCAAACGTAGATTCATTTATTTTGTTCATATTTGAGGTAAGTAAATAGATGGTTGAGATTTTATGCTAAAGCATACGGAGCTAAACCAATAATGTTTCCACTAAAATCACAATAATTAAAAAATATATTTTTTTTTTGTTTTGCATATGAATTTACGTACCCTGGGCCATAATTGCAAGTATACAACCTGGCGTATGGATATTGTGGTTTAGTACTATCATAGAAACAAATAAAATCACAGCCTATTTTTGATGAGTCATGCCATACCAACTAAAAATGTTTTTTTGTCGAATAAAATATTCTAAATTTATGTCTAAAATTTTACTTGAGTATAATGGCCAGTTGCTGCACTAGGTCGATTCGGATATTTATATAATTTATACTCCGTATACCAATATCTGATTGCTTCAGCCCAGTTTTGATCGCATGACTTAACACTGTTCCATGAAATAAACAAGTTTTGACCAACGTGTCTCCACCTATCTACAAATCAGTGTATTCGTCATTTAATGTATTCATCTAATTGTTTTTGGTCAAATTACTGTCGCTAGCAATAACATGTTGCATTTTGCATGTTTTTGACACAAGTTGACCTTTCTTTCCCAACTCATCATCGTAGGTCATCGTGAGAATATTTTTCCCTTTCGGTTGGCCTGGAACCTTCCCGTCCATGATTGCACGTCGATATTTATTATGTTCGCTCACAGCGACTTTCTTGCCGTCGGCGCTTATTCCCCATTCTGAAATATATTTTCATACATTTATGTATTTTTCGGGATGATATTACCGTAGATGTTATCTCCATTAGGGCATTTTTTTGTTTTTACTAAACAAATTATTTGTATGAGCAGCACAAGCAGCACTGGAAAATGAGGTTTCATATTTGCAGTTTCAGTGAATAACAACAAACTGATTGCGATTTCCGTTGAAGTCACAATTTTATATAATGTTGTTATGTGGGTTGTTGTTGTTGAAGTCTGCGGACTATTCGCATTATCTGTGTTTACAGCATGAAATAAAAATCAGCTCATAATTACTTATTTGACATAGGTATATTAAATTGGACAAAGGTGCATCAAATATAATCAAATTTTAAATGCTTCAAATAGTAATGTTGTTAGAAATGTATAATTACAGGGCCTGAACTTGCCTGTACAAATTTTATTATTAACAATAAATGAAAAATTTCAACAACATAAAAGGCCAATACATTAATCAATGTTTAGAAGTGCTCGCCGCGCAAGACATTTCACCAACATTCAAAAAGGTATCTTATCACAAAAAGGCAAACTGCATGAAGTGAACTCGAAAGAACTAAAACCAAATAGAAAATAAATCATTGTAGATATTTGGTCTATGGAATGCGTGGTGCAATCTTTTATTCAAATTGCGAAGTAAAAGTGACCTTCCATTCCCATACAAGGCCACAATTACCCCACCGCACCAAACACACACCTAGCTGCTGTGCTAAAGTGCGTTGTGAATCAGTGATGCCAGAACGTAGGTAAAAAGTGGCCCTACGGTGTAGCATCATGCCATAGCACTGTGTGTACATGTATCATATGAGAATTTTAATAAAGAAATTGTTTTTACATGACAATAAGGCCTTATCATAAAATTATGTTACTGGCATCCGCTTCAAAAGTAAATATACTTTCAGAATCCAAAATCAGAATATAAAAATTCCAATTATAACAAAACCTGCATTTGCTGAAATAAAAGATTTCGTCCTAAAAAGGCAAAAGATAACTCTTTTTTATGCTTAAAACTTAAAAATTGGACTTTTTAAATTCTGATTTCGGATTCTGAAAGTATATTTAATTCTGAATCAGATACCAGTAACACAATTTTACGTTAAGGCCTTAGTGACATGTAAAAACATTAATTAAAATTAGCAACAAAGCTAGGAAAAATGTTAAGTAAATATTCAACGTAGAATTAAATATTCAAAAAATTATCAACTTTTATGCACATTTTGGCGCACTTCTTAAAGGTGTAGGGAGTTCGAAGGGCATGCATAATATAAAGGGTCTCTTAAACTTGTGAATGTCAAATAAGTGACTTTGTTCAGAAGATCCAAAGTATTATCCATACCATGTTTTCTAGATTGCTTCGTTGATTGTCATTTTCGGGCATTGAATATTTAAAGAATCAAAAAGGCATCCTTATCATAAAGAAAATAAAAATGTAAAATAAAATGCTATCGCTTTAATTAATTTAACATTTTATTAACTTATTGTACAAACTATAAACAAATCAAGATTGAGGGGGAAAATAGGCATGAATTTACACTGCACGAAGTTATTGCCTAATCAAACATTTCATAATATTCATATTTACGCTATATAAACAAAAACCGTTTATCTCACTTCCCATCTACCACAAGTTTTAGTCATTTTTAGCTAGTTGAATTTTGAAATTAATTAATTTCCAGCGCAAGTGTAGAAAATTGGCATTCAATAGTACGTTGAAGAATACATTTAAAAAACTGAGAGAACAACTGAACAATACCTCTTGCTGACAACTAGGTTCATAGTGTAAGTGTTTTGCTTTTTGTTGTGTGTGGTTAAGAGATAAATATACAAACGTGTAATTCGCGCTTCGCACACTGGCAAGTTACGAATTTTAAATTGCTGGCCATAAATTACTTAATTTTTTGTTTGATTTAGCACAATTAAATCCTGTCGCAATTAACACTCGTAACTTTTACAATTGGTGC
The DNA here is from genome assembly GCF_025399875.1 of Dalotia coriaria. Taxonomy (NCBI): domain Eukaryota; kingdom Metazoa; phylum Arthropoda; class Insecta; order Coleoptera; family Staphylinidae; genus Dalotia; species Dalotia coriaria. The sequence continues at coordinate 4,376,968 of NW_027045446.1, forward strand.
CACGTTTTAAAATTGAAAACCGCCCATGGGCACCGACTGATCGGGGCTGAAATTATACTGTTGCTGTTCGGGATCAACGGAAGGAGCCACCCGACCATCTTCGCCCTCTACACCGAAGAAGTGTTCAATGATATCGTACGCCTTCTGGTATATCTCCATATTTTCATGCGCTTGCAAAAATTCAATTTTGTCCAAACCTAAACAAACAAAAATTCATTTTCATTCATGGAAATCTTCAAATATTCGTTGTAAAGAGATCCTTACCGTAACATTCCTCAACTAAAACAGCATATTTATTAATCCCCGTTTGTAGATTCTTTGCATCCTGATCACCAAGACGCAAAATATTCTCGAGCCCATTCAACGCAACTAGAACAATCTTGATATCCATCACGGTAAGAAGTTCGCAGAGCGGTTTAATACAACCCTCATTAACCAAATAACGTATCTGATCTGGTGTGCCGCCGCTAGTCGCGTTTGTAATCGCCCAGGCCGCCTCCTTCCTCGTCTTAAAGTCAGCTTTGGTCATCAAGTCAATCAGAATAGGGAAAATATTCGCGTCCAATACAGCCTGTATCTGCTGCCGATTACCGGCTGTAATATTACTGAGCGTCCAACACGCCTCCTTCTTCACAGTCTCCTTCGACGAGCTCAGCAATTGGTAAAGACACGGCAACGCGCCACAATTAAGAATAATCTGCGTTTGAATATCATCCCCAGTGACAATATTACCCACAGCGCGTAGAGCTGCAGACACAACATTGGGCTGCGCATGCGTTAGTAACTCAACCAATCGTCTGCAAACACCGGCGTCAATGACAGCCTGAATTTTGTCATTGGGGCCATCGGAGAGGTAACTCAACGCCCAGCAAGAGTCCGACAGAACGTCAGGATCGTTGTGGAACAACAACCTCGCAAGGACCGGTAACGCTGGACTCACTTTCGAGAAATCCGGCGGTGGATTCTTACCCCGGCATAAATTCGAGAGCGCCCAGACAGCATTGCGCGTCAAGGTTAACTTAGTTGACTTGCCAAGAAGAACTAATAACGGCGGCAGAATACCAGAGTCCAATACATGATTGCGGCATTCAGGGGAATCCCCGGCTATATTACCCAGCGCCCAGACTGCTTGCTCTCGTACGTCCTCATGCTCAGAGTTCAGCAGTTGAATAAAGATCGGCACTGCACCTGCGTCGATCACCATCCGCGTTTGTTGAGATGTGCCGGAGGCAATGTTCGTCAGCGCCCACGCAGCTTCAAACTTTATGAATTATCAATGATAAATAAATCCAAGTTGAAAAAATTAATAAACTTACTTGGAGAACAGAGTTGCTGGAATATTTTAAAAACGAGACAAACTTCGGCACAATCCCAGTACTAATCACTTCATCAATTGGAGGATTTGGTTCTCTGCTAAGTAATTTCCTAAATTTCTCTGTAGCACTGAGCTGATCCCTAACATCAGAACTGTACAGATCCTGCACCATTTCTGGTGTAATGACTGGCGCCTCTGGAGGCAGCATTTCTCCATCCAACTAATGAAAAATCATATAAAATACCATTAAATATATATATAACATGTTTAAATGGTACCTGTAAATCATTATCTTCTGGTAACAGGGCGCAATTGACATTGCGCCGTTTGTTGAGGTGCTGCTCGCGTTTCTGCTTGCGCAACTGAAGGCCCTCTTCTTCTCGCCGGCGGCGCAGTTCCGCCGAGTCGAGCGTTGGATTTTTGTAGCGATGCTTATGCGCTGATCCAGACATCTGAAACGAGCACACTTTGAGGTTAGATCCGATGTAAGCACTTGCACTGCTTTAAAACGCCCAAGAATTTCAGCTGCGAGCCAAAGTCGCAAGCACATTAACGTATCGAAACAATTGGTGTCGGACACAGCAACTAATCAAGCGCTATTGATAGCCTAATTGTGTATTTAATGAAAAAATTGGCGTGTGTCAACGTCAGAGGACAACCACACGACATACCTCACTGTCTGTGATCCAAATGCGTTTCACTTGCGAGAGAAAAAAACGCAGCGCATTGCTCACGAATGCATCAACATACCTTGTCAGCTATTGCTTTGTTTCTCGGCGTAAACTTAGCTTGAATCCAATTAATTTCACAAAATCATCACAAATTTTCTAACGATCTAAGGACACAGGACGACACACGAAAACTGTCAGACAAAATCACTAATGATCTGAGCGCTCCTAACGGGAATCGTGCAAACTAATCTTCTTATTGCAATATTTATATTGCGCTGAACTGTTGGAATAAACATAAAAATGTATTTAAAAAACATATCATTTATAATAATCTATCATAACGTTAAATTTACCATTTTTGAAGATAAAACTTTTTTAAATATATTTTACGACGTAGATGGTAGCACTGCACGGGAAAAGTTCATGGTCGAACTGACTACACGAAACATTCGGAAATTGTAATCAATGGAAATATGATCATAGGCACGAAACAGCTGTGACCGACACACTCGCGCTTTGAAAACTTTGTAGCACAGCCGAAATTCAACAGCGATGCCTCACTAACGGATATGTTTTCTACCAATTCAATGGGCATTGAAGATTCACTTTCTTGGTGAGTAACTAGCAAATTACAGTTTATAACTTACACTGGTTACAAAACAAATCTTGTTTCAATAACAAAAGGTATCAAAAGAAAATAGGCACCTATGACAAGCAACAATGGGAGAAAACAATTGAACAACGCATTTTGCATGGCTTGAATAATATTCAGCTGAAGACAGCAAAACCCAAAACTGATCTGATTGACTTGGACCTTGTCAGAGGTGGGTTTCATAAGCTTTTCATCATTTCACATGTCACATTCACCTTGAATTGTTGACCTAGTTTTATATACTCCTTTTTACAGGATCTTCCTTTACAAAAGCAAAACCAAAACATGGGTTTTGTACAGTTTTTAGACTATCTATATTGAGGATAGTTTTTCTGCCACTCTACTCAAGATGGTGGGTGAGACAAACATCAGGCAAGATATTTCTTGCTCTTTTGTTTCTCTATCTACTACAGTTGTTAAACATTGGGATTTATTCTTATCACTCAAAAGATTTGGTATGTAAGTAGTATATATGCTTGTTTCATTAAAAAAATACTTTACTATTCTCAAACTAACAATTATTATTTGATATTCAAGAATATTCCAGTGTCGGAATTCGTCGTTCCATTGCTAATGATCTGGATATTTAGTTTTGTACATTCACAAATAGTTGCAACTAATCCTGGCCCAGATGTAGAGCATGTTGCAACGGCAGTCAAGAAAAACTACAAGCGTCGCGGTATACGAAAATCGCGCAAAACAAAATCTGATGGAACAAAGCGTACGCGCGCCTTACGATCTGATAAAAATGTTTTATTCCAAGAAAACGAAGTGATAATACCTAATAAGACTAAGGGCGAATCGATGTTATCAAGAACTAGAAATAAAATTAGAAATAGACGCGATAAGAGCAAAGTCGTGGATGATGACGGCTTCGAGAGCCTAAACGGTTATGGTTCCAGTCCCAGTGACATTGGCGACTTGGATAAGTCGCCCTTGCAACAAGCTTCAACTTCGAAAAGCTCTGGTATACGCTGTAATGAGTGGGTGCATTCCTTACCTCTAAGACGGAGGCAGTCAGCTCCCGAAATTAGATACTCCAGTATTTACCAGCACCGGACTGATTCCGACAGTGATCAATCAGTTGCCATCGAGGTGCCTGCTCCACACCTACCGCGCACCGCCTCACAAAATGACATTTTCGACCATTCAAACGGAATCTTCGTTGGTTTATCCGCTTGTAATTTATTAGCAAGTAAACAACGTTTGGAAAGTACATGTGATACAGACGAGGAAGGCGAATGCGAAACGATTTCCTCACCGGACACAGTCACAAGTGGACATGTAGATCCACAAACCTCCGGGAATGAATGGATACCAATCGGGTTGACTACAAACAGCGAAGAGTGCAGTTATAGTTCGGAGCTGTCTGAATCAGACGGACAGTATGATATTGACGCACCTACTAATTCTATTCTAAGTCCATATTGTGGGCCATCCGGGCGGGTGAGTTGCACGATATGGGACCGCAAAGAAATCAAAAAAGCAGACCTTTCTGTAGTGGAGATCAGTTCTGTGATTATCGCACGTGTGGAGACAATGCCCGGGAATACGGATTGTTTCTATGTGGGCATGTTTATTACAACTATCATTTCGATTCTGCCGTTATTGTGTCGGTTTTGTGATAAGGCGATAGATACATCTTCAGAGGATGAACTGCAGGTGACAGTCGTGCAGATTGGTCATTTAGTAATGACAAAATTTACGGAACCAACTTCGGAGATTTTTGCGGCATTTTTTGGGACGTATTTGTAAGTTTATCGAGTTGTAATCGAATAATATCGTTAATTTTAATATTTTTCTGTTTTAGGGAAAGTTTAATAATGCTTATTGCTGCAATCGAACGTTTTGTCATTGGTTTCTTCCTATTTTTCCTTCTCTCAGTGGCCGAACGCACGTTTAAACAGCGTTTCCTTTACGCCAAATTATTCTCACATCTCACATCCTCGCGCCGCGCTAGAAAATCCGACCTTCCACATTTTCGCCTTAATAAAGTACGTAACATTATAACTTGGTTATCAGTGCGTTCGTATCTCAAGAAAAGAGGCCCGCAACGCTCTGTCGAAGTGATAGTCTCAGCAACCTTTATTACAACGCTACTTCTCTTATCCATCATTTGCATGGAGTCACTGAAAGACACATTCGTCTTAAACTCGCAGTATAATCTTGAGATACTCATCTGGAGTATTGGACTTGGAACTCTAATTCTACGATTTCTCATCCTGGGTGTGAAAATTAATAAAAAATATCGCAACTTGTCGGTGCTCATCACAGAACAAATCAATCTGTACCTGCAGATTGAACAGAAACCGCATAAGAAGGAGGAACTTATGGTGGCAAACAGCGTATTAAAACTGGCAGCTGATTTACTCAAGGTAAACTTCTATTTATATTTATATTTATAGTAGTGTTGATAATTATGTAATTGTTTCATTTGTTTAGGAACTGGAAAGCCAATTCAAAATATTAGGCCTCTCAGCAAATCCTGTGCTGTACAATATCACAAAAGTGGTGATATTATCGGCTCTTTCAGGAGTATTATCCGAGATCTTGGGCTTCAAGTTGAAGCTACATAAAATCAAACTAAAGTAGGGCGAACAAATAGTGATTGAATTCATAGACTTTTATCTAAATGAAACAGATTATATTGATTTAACAGTAGCTGTTAAAGTTTAGAGATTATAATCTAATACAAATTGAAAATACTTGCTATAATACTTGTTATAGAACTGTTTTGAACCACGTTTGAGATTCATTAATACTTGAAACGTGTAAACGAAATCCTTACCACTCTAAATCGTCTGGAAGTCCACCGGGATAATCGCCGGTAAGACAAGCAGTGCAATGTCCGATTTTGTGACCATTCATTGGCTTGATGTCCTTCTTGACAGCAGCAACAAGTCCCGGCACGCTTAAATACTCCAAACTATCTGCGCCTACTTGCTCGGCAAGTTCCTTGGAATCCAAAGTATTTGCAATCAATTCCTGTTTAGTAGGAATATTAATACCCATGTAGCATGGGTAATGCAATGGCGGACTGGCGACTCTAATATGCACTTCAGTCGCGCCAGCTTTTCTTAAAAGTCGAATAATCTGCCCGATTGTGTTTCCTCGAACAATTGAGTCGTCGATGAGAATAACTCGCTTCCCGCGGACATTGCTGGATATCGGACTGAATTTCAATGCCACGTTGTGTTGTCTGAGGCGATTACTCGGTTGAATGAATGTACGTCCAACGTAGTTGTTTTTTGCTAAGAGTTCCCCGAATGGGATTTTTGATTGTCTTGAATAACCATGCGCTGCAGCGTTGCCTGATTCCGGAACTGAGCCTACTACATCAGCTTCAACAGGATGTTCTTGAGCTAGTTGTTCACCGCAACGTAAACGTACTTGATAAACTTCCTGCCCTTCAAAGATGCTGTTAGGGCGAGCGAAGTATACATACTCAAAAATACAGAATGCGTTTTTAATGCCGGGAATGATATCGATGGATTTAATCCCCTGTCTGGTGAGTTCTAATATTTCGCCGGGAAGTACTTCACGCTGATACCGCATCGGATGTAAATACGCGCATGATTCGGAAGAAATCGCCCAACCGTCTACTGTTTCCCCGTCAGCCGCCATTATTTCACCGAGACACAGCGGGCGATTACCGAATGAATCTCTGACGGCGAAAATTCGATCCTTGAGCATAATCAATGCAGAATAACTCAACGGAGCCAATTGCATCAGGTGTTTAATTCTTGCTGGCCAGTCAGGGCCATTCACTTCACCATCAGGTGGAATTAAACATAGTGCTTGAGTTATCAACTCACTGTCACTATGAGTTGATAGACCCACACCTCTATCAAGTACTTGTTTCCTCAATGATGCACAATTTACTAGCTCACCATTATGTGCCACTGCAAGAGAGCCGTGCATGGAATGCACGACGAAAGGCTGGCAGTTTACTTGTTCGGATGCCGCAGAGGTTGAATAGCGCGTGTGGCCTATGCCCATGAAACCAGACAGTTTTCTCACATTCTCGTTGTTGAAAATATTCCGCACGAGGCCCATGCCTTTCTGGATGTGGAAGTGGTTGGAACCATCGCTGGTTACAATCCCAGCGGACTCCTGGCCGCTAAGTAATGAGTTAAATCAAAATTGTGAACTTACTTAAGTCGTTAGGAGTTTACCGATGTTGGAGAGCCTCGGTGCCGACCAAAATAAGTTGGGCGGCTTCTGAATCGGCGGTGGATTCATTGAAAATTGCTCCGAATATTCCGCACTCATGAGTTAAAATTTTTGCGTCTGTTCTTTGTGATTTTCTCCAATTGGTGTAAGACTGGGAATTCTCCGCCATGCTGGCACTGAATAATTTAAGTTTATGAATTAACTGTCGCAAACACGCGCAGCGAGCACGTTGGAGACCAGACGCCGCGAGCGGTTTTTTAATTTTAAACAAGAATGCGACTAGTTGTGTTGTTCAGCCTTTTTCAACTACAGTAGAAACGGTTTTTTGGTGTAGCTAGAGTCATCTATGATTCACAAATTATAACTGGATATAGAAATGCAAATTTTAAATGAATTAATCATAAGCAATAAACAGAAACTTCTAAAGATAACAAAAAAAATAAATAAATTAAAATAAATAAAAGTAAAGAATACTTTAGCTATTTTAGTATTTTAATGATAAATTAACAGTTGGCTTGGATAATAAATAAAAACACCAAGTTAGCGTTAAAATTAATGTTAAATTCAAAAAATTTATTTCGTTCGTTCGTTCGATAAAAGTACATTACTAATAGCAACAATTCTACAGTCAGTACTTATTATTCAATTAATATTTCGATCAAATGAAAATCATCGCCCGTACCATTCGTGTTCAATCATCAATTACGCCAGCAACTACTTTGTTAACAATTAACATTTATTATTAACATTTTGGAAGTACTCAATTATTCGTCATTTACGTTTCAATACGCTTATTATCCATTCAGTTTATTAATTCTGACAATTCTTCCGGTTCCATTCTGAGCAATGCCAATTTTTTCTTGGCCACTTTTGAGATTTGAATATCGATAGGTTTTGCAGTGTCGTATAGCGAGGGCGCTTTGAAGATAATCATCCCCGTTTCGATAACGCATGCTAGCGCGAATATCCACAAGAAGAGTCGATCCAGCACCACCGCGACGTACCTACTTCCAGTCTTCCTCGACGTTCTCGAACTTGTCTTTGTTCTTGACGTGCTGAGCAATGAACTTGGCGTCCACAAGAGTCTTCTCCATGTCCTGCAGCCCAAATTTATCTAAGGTTGGGCTCACATCACTGATGCCATCCACTGTATTGGTGCAGCTGGTGGCAGGACTGTAGAGATTATCATCGGCGCCGGACAATGGCAGCGGTAGGAATGGTGCCTCACCAAAACAATTGTTGTGTAGGATTGAACGGGACGACAGACGCTTTTTTTTAAACCAGTTGTAGGATTGAACGGCTAGCGTTCGAGAGCCTTGAGACGAGTGAGCGCGCTTCAAGGGCATTGGGGCTGTAAAGACGGCGGACACCCTTTTTAAATCAGTCATCATTTAGAAGTTGTGGACGTCGGGTGTGCTGGAGTTGTCTGAGAATTTAACTGACTTATTTTGTGTAATCTTAATATTTTTGGGGATTTTACTGTCATTCACGTTTTATATTCATTAAATTATTATCATTTAACTGCCAAAAGTCCATATTATTATTATTTGTATCAACATTCCTACAAAATCTGGGGGCTCAACCTATGGACTGACTACAACATCTGGAGGCTAAACCTAAGGACTTGCTGCAAAATCTGAAGGCTCAACCGAAAGACTTTCTATGAACATTGAGTGTGTGAGTGAACATAGACGATAACGACGATTAACAGTGTAACGAAGTAACGACGTAACGAAGTCGCAAAGAAGCCAAAAGTTGCAGCCGTGAGCAAAAAGTGAGGAAAAGATGGAGATCAACTGTTTACACGACAATCCGCGTGCCGCGAAACAGATTGATAATGCACCCGCGAGTTCACTGAGATTGATGCATGAAGTAATATTTGATGTTGTTGCGCCGCGAATGAATCGTAAATTTGTACGCACTTTTTCGGGTTTCGGTTTCACCAAAAACTCAGAAGAGTATGAACAATTACGAAGGAGAATTTACGAGAAATTCTCAGTGAAGAAGTTAACAACCGCGTGCAACATGTTAGACATTGACGACAGTGGAAATAAAGACGAGATGTGTGATCGCGTGTGTGAAGTGCTCAGAGACTTGAACAACTTGAAGACGTACCAGCTACCCGAAGATGACTCAAACGACGAGGAAGACGACGACGACGACGATGAAGAAGAAGACGACGACGACGACGAGAAAGACGACAAGGACGACGACGAGAACGACGACGACGATGAAGATACTGACGACGACGTGACTTTACAACATTTAAGACGAAAAATGCTTCGTTCTTGTGATCGAAAGAATTTGGATAGCCGTGCCAAAATTAAAGACGACGATCAATCAAGAAGAAGCCAAAGACGTAAGAAGAGCAGCATCAAAGTCTGCGAGGAGAAGAAGAAATTGAGAAGACGATACGAGGACGACGATGAATTCGAACCACGAGGATCCACATCGAATTCAAAGTTTACTTTATCCTTTCGAGACGTTGAGGATATGGTTAGACCATTTACGGGCGAAGACGCGTATGGTATTGAAGCATGGACCGAAGAGTACGAAGAAATTGCGGACATGTTAAACCTCAATGCTTTACAAAAGCTGATTTTTGCAAAAAAATGCGTAAAAGGTCTAGCTAAGAAGTTTGTCCAGAGTGAAATTGGACTAAACAGTTGGCGGAATTTAAAAGACGCATTAAAAGATGAATTTGGCGACCAGTTAAGTGGTGCAGATGTTCACAAGAAGATGATGAGCCGCAAAATACTGAAAGGAGAATCAGTCCAAGAGTATCTGATTGTGATGAAAGAAATGGGGTATAAAGGTAACCTTGATAAGCAGTCGGTTATGCAGTATGTGATTGAGGGATTGCCAGACGGGCCAAACCTTACACTGCTGTACGGCTGCAAGAAATTTAAGGAGTTCAAGGAAAGACTCAAAATATATGAGAAACTATGCAATAAGACGGAAGAGACAAAACAGCCCTTAAAGACAGAAAACAGACGTACGACGATAAATACGACGGAAGATAAGACGATAAAGAACGCATGCTACAACTGTGGAGAAGTTGGACACATTTCAGCAAGATGCAAGCACAAAGAACCAAAGTGCTTTAAGTGTAATGTGTTTGGGCACAAAGCGAAAGATTGTCAAGTTGTGGAGGTCCAAACTGTTCTGTGCGATGCTGAACAGTTCGTAAAAGACGTAAAGATTGAAGAAATTAAGTGTGAAGCGTTGATTGACACAGGCGCCGCAGTCAACATTATGACGTACAGAATTTACAAGCAGGTAGGTAGTCCGAAACTGAACGGGACTACAAAGATTTTAAAAGGTTTTGGAGGATGGATGACAAAACCAGATGGTCATATCACATTACCAATGACGATAGACGGAAAGACGTACGCTAGTAAATTCTACGTTGCAGACGAAAAGAACTTTGACGTTATATTAGGGCGAGAGTTTCTAAACGACGTGAACATGACGATTAAACGAGGAAAGATAACGTTTGACACGTTAGACGACGATGCATTGCCAATCATGTCGATCGAAGCAGAGGAGCAAGATGAAATATTGCCAATTGAGACAAAAGATGTGAAGAGGAAAGAAGTAGTACGAAAGATGAGTGAAGATTACCAGCTGATAGAGACAAAGAATGACAGAGAGCTGTTAGTTGTTCCCGAAGAAATGGAAACAGAAATAATTAAGAAGGTTCATGAAAGAGGATATTTTGGGGTAACTAAATGTAAAGAGATAATCGAGGAAGAATTTTTTATTAAACGCTTAGAGGAAAAGCTAGAAAGAGTAATAAATTGCTGCGATAAATGCATTTTATTAAACAGGAAGATGAGAAAGAAAGAAGGATGTTTAAACCAATTGTCGAAAGAAGATATTGTTGTCTTAGAAGCACTGCGTGAAGCCGATGAAGAGCTATTTGACGAAAATAGACAATTTCTACGAGAACAGGCAAAAGTCGCAATCGCCAAGATCCAAGTTGCAATTAAACAGACGAAAATGCTAGTTGGAGGAAAATTTAAACCGAAGTTCTTAGGCCCGTACAAGATTATTGAGGCAAAGGGTAAGGACACTTATGATGTTGAAAAAGAGGGCATTCATGAGGGGCGAATCTGACCAGTACCTGTGCCGAGTACATTAAGCCGTGGTGTCCGATAGACGACAAAGACGAGCAATGTTCGAGGGCGAACACCTCCAGGATGGCCGAATTATGTAGGATTGAACGGGACGACAGACGCTTTTTTTTAAACCAGTTGTAGGATTGAACGGCTAGCGTTCGAGAGCCTTGAGACGAGTGAGCGCGCTTCAAGGGCATTGGGGCTGTAAAGACGGCGGACACCCTTTTTAAATTAGTCATCATTTAGAAGTTGTGGACGTCGGGTGTGCTGGAGTTGTCGGAGAATTTAACTGACTTATTTTGTGTAATCTTAATATTTTTGGGGATTTTACTGTCATTCACGTTTTATATTCATTAAATTATTATCATTTAACTGCCAAAAGTCCATATTATTATTATTTGTATCAACATTCCTACAGTTGTTTGTTATTTTCCCTGATAGTCCAAATTTTTTAATATTTAAGGGTCAGGAGTGATATCAGGATGATTACCTTTACCACTTGAGTAATTTCCTCACCCCCAAAAGCAATACTGGCAGTGCCCTAAAGTACATGTCACAATTAGCGTTGTTACAAACATTTGCAAAGAAGCTGTCAAAAACACCCCGTATCCCATTAACTAATTGACTTTCTTGAAGTATCTTAAAAACATCTTAATCTGCATTATTACTGCATCCTTCAATTCAATTAAATTCCACGCATGATAAATAGGACTCACATACGGATCTCCATAACTCTCCGAAAAGGATTCTTTAAAAATACTATTCCCAACAATGGTAAAACCCCTTTTAACAATGGTGAAGAAAACACCCTGTATATTTTTTTAAACTAATTAACTGTTTTAGATATTCTTATTCCTTCTAAATGTACTTTAAAAATTGACATTTTTCACAAAATATGAAAACATAGTATGGAAAACACATGATACAGGTACTAATTGGGTTTTTTTATTTTTTTATAACCATATTAAAGCTTTAGAACTCCTCTACACGACACATCTATATATATATATATATATATATAAAAGAAAGTCGTGTTGGTTAACTCCTTTATAACTAAAGAACGGCTAATCCAATTTAGCTAAAAATTGGTGGAGAGGTAGCTTAGGGCCAGGAGAAGGCAATAGGATACTTTTTGAAGTGAAAACTTTTCTAAAAAGGCACTAAACGACACTAAGAAGAGACAAACTTATTTGCGTATATGGATTATCTTGCGGGAGAATAAGAGAACGCAAATACAAAGTTTTCTATTATCCCCGTCTCCTCTTTGTGCGATGCTTCGTAGCATAGACGTGTGTATGTGTGTACGTGTGGGTTGAAGTTGACCGGTTGATGTTTTTGTTTGGAGAAGGTTACTAGGATACTTTTTGAAGTGAAAACTCCTTTAGGGAACACTAAACGACACTAAAAGGAAACAAACATATTCGCTTATATGGTTTAGCCTACGGGAGAAAAAGAGCACACAAATATAATGTTTTCTATTACCTCTTTCTATTTATCACAAAGAGGAGTGTGCGATTCGTAGCTTCCCCCTAAGCATAGACGTGCGTGTGTTTGTACGTGTTGATTGAAGTTGCCCGGTTGATGTGTTTGTTTGAATAAGACTTAGTAAGTGTAGGATACTTTTTGAAGTGAAAACTTCTTTGGAAGATACTATACGAGTTTTCTCCGTCTCTTCTTTGTGCGAAGCTTCGTAGCTTCCCCACTCAACATGCAGCGATCAAAACGATCAAACCTTATCTGACAAAACCGTAATGCAACTAGGATTCGAAGGATTGCGAATGAAAGGACTGAAGAAGAACAAAAAATTGCACGTGAAAAGCGCCGTGTTAGTATGACTCGATTTCGTGCTTCTCAATCACAAGAGCAAAGCGAGGCGGAACAAAGTTTGCCGGGTCAGCTAGTTATTATTAAATCATCTACCTCTTTTAAAAATGCCCTCCCTTTAAAAATTGGCATTCTTCAAAAAAATTGAAACATGGTGTGAAAAACACTTTGTATCATGTGAATTAATTAATTTTCTTAGAGTTCATCACTGACATATTAAAGTTCAAAAGTCACTCTACACGATGCAAGCATTTTTAATCTTCTAGCCCTTCCGGAAGTGCTCTAAAACGCCCTTTAAAAATTGGAATTAAAAAAGAAATTAAAAACATGGTGTGGAAAACATCTTGTATTTCGTGAACTAATTCACTTTTTTAAAGTTTGTTACCGCCATATTAAAGTTCGAGAGTCTCCCTACTACACGATGCATACCTTTTCAATCTTCTAGCTTTTCCGGAAGTGCCCTAAAACACCTTTAAAAAATTAACATTTTTCAAAATAATTGAAAACATGGTGTGAAAAACACACTGTATCTCACAAACTAATTGACTTTTTTTTGCGTTTGGTCACTACACGGTGCATACTTGTTCAGTTTCATAGCCCTTTTAGAAGTGCCCTAAAATGCCCTTTAAAAATGAGCAATTTTCAAAAACATTGAAAACATAGTGTGGAAATCACCCTAGTTTCTTTTCGGCATGTTAGAGTTCGAGAGTTTCCCTACTCGACGCATATCTTTCCAACTCCCTAACCCATCCAGAAGTGCTCTAAAATGCACTTCAAAAATAGCCATTTTTATCGCATAAATCACCAATTTTGGTCGAAAAACATTTTTTTTTTGGTCGAAGATCAGGGTCAAACTTATTTTCTTAAAATTGTTTTCGGTCAAACAACAGGGTCAAACTTTTTTCTTAATTTTTTTTTGGTCGAATAACAGGGCTGAACTGTTACCTTATAATTTTTTTGATCGAACAAGAGAGTCGAACCTTTTTCTTAAAAATTTTTCGTTGAAACATTAAATAAAAATAAAAATTAAAATTAAAATGGATTTTATTTAATTAAACAATTTAAACAACTATTTACGTAACAGCAGTAAGGTTATTTCCTGTTCTCATTAAGTGAAATGTGCACTCGCATTGAGACTTAAAAGTCAATTATCTCAGGAACTAATAGAGATAAACAAAAATCAAAAACACCCAGATGTTCAGCATCAAATCCTAGACAAGATAACATTAAAAAATTTGAAAGATAACATGTGCCTAAAAAATTTCCGCCGCGATTTTCTCAGAAAGTAATAAAGTTAATAAAAAAAACTTTCTTCATTTTGTTCATGCCGTGGTAAGGATCTATAAAATGGCAGATTTGGTTTTTCCATTTTCCAAAGTTGACCAAAGGCCTCTCAAAAAGATCAAAAGGTTACACTTGACTCTTTTTGGACTCAAAAAAAAATTTTTTAAGCTAGAAGAAAATGGAAAACGCTAATCGTTTGAATTTTCCAAGGGGATGAAAGATATCAAGTCAGTTTTTTGATAACATCATTATTTTGGAAAATGGGTGGTAACTTCAAACCTGATCAAATAAAACTACCTTTCTAATTTACCCTAAACTTTCCAAACTGATGAAAAACAATGCCAGTCATCTATTAATCCTGGTTTGGTTGCGCTATCTTAATTAGTTTTTTAGTTATTTTATAAAGAATATTTATTAAAATAATTTGTTATTTTCTTGGATTTTACAATTTTATTTGCGAGTTTTACATGTTTCGCCCTGTGGGCATCATCAGATGATTCTCAGTAATAATTGTAATAATTAAAAATAGTCAACAACTTGAAAACTAATTAAGATTGGTCAACCAAACTGGATTAATGGAATCCTGGCAATGTCTTACTTCCATTGGGAAAGTTTAAGGAAAATCGGGATGTGGTTTTATTTGATCAGTTTTGAATTTACTACTAATTTTCTGAACTAATGATGTTATCGAAAAACTGACTTGATATCTTTCATCCCCTTGGAAAACTCAATCGATTAGCGTTTTCCATTTTCTTCTAGATTAAATCTTTTTTTAAGACCAAAAAGGAGTCAAGTCTAACCTCTTGATCTTTTTGAGAGGTCTTTGGTCAACTTTGGAAAATGGAAAAACTAAATTTGCCATTTTATAGATCCATATCACGGCATGAACAAAACGAAGAAAGTTCTTTTCTATCTTTATTATTTTCCGAGAAAATCCCGGCGGAAAACTATTTACCTATTTAGACACATGTAATATTTCAAATTTTTTAAATGTTAGGTAAAAGAGGGTAATGGGGGTCACTTAAGGGAGAACTCAAATATAATTTAAATTATAAACAAAATACTTGTTGCAATCGCTTATAAGCATTGTTTACTTAAATACCTATTATTTGAAATAATTTTCAGTCACTTTGACAATCAATTTTGGATATTATTAAAGTTTAAAAACAGATTTGACTCCCATTACACCGACATGCGGGTAATGGTGGTCACCCTGGGGACAATCGGAATCAAACGAAATCTAGCAGGTATCGCGGACATAATATTCCGCAAAGTCCCACCCAGTGCATTTCACATGAGCTCATAGCCCACATGAAGTGCATCTGAACCACATTTAATTGTTTTTTTTTTAAATCGTTGCACATTAGACATCAGTTTTCCAAATCTTCATCCTCATCGCCCTGGCATAAGTCATCAGTGCCAATATTGGAATCATAAGTTTTGTTACTTTCCTGCAGTATCGTTTCTGCAAGAAGGCTATTGAAAAATAAGTCACATTGCTTTTTATAGGCCATTTAGAGCGGACTAAAGACAAAAACGTCCATTGGGAGTCGCATGACTCCCATTGCCCACAATTGCAATATTGTGAAAAAAAAACAAAAAAAATATTTCTTCAAAACATTAATGTAATCTGAACTGCACATCACGATTTTGAATGTTTAACTAAGACTATATAAAAGTTTGATTCGAATATTGCAAGATATTCGACACTTATCTTCTAATTTGCGTGGACGTAAAATTAGATCAGCGGAGCTCAAAAATAAAATATTGGCGTATCTCAATGATACACGCACCGATTTGCATGATTTGTCGGGGGTGGCACTGGGGGGCCAGAACGGAGGTAGGAACACCGTTTACGCGTTACTCGTAACTATTGTTTCGTGGATATATGGGTGACTCCCATTACCCGCTGACTCCCATTACCCTACTCTCCCCTATCTTATCTAGGATTTGATGCGGAACATCGGGGTGTTTTTGGTTTTTGGTCTCGATGCGCGTACAAATTTCACTTAATGAGATTTACAGAAAATATCTTTACTGCTGTTAGCTAAAAAGTTGTTTAAATTGTATCTATATATATAAAATTTGCGTGTCACAGTGTTTGTTTCCATACTCCTCCGAAACGGCTTTACCGATTTTTATCAAACTTTATATGCGTATTCAGTAGGTCTGAGAATCGGCTAACATCTATTTTTCATACCCCTAAGTGATAAGGGTTGTTCACCCTTAACTTTTTTTAAAATTTTTGGACAAATTCTTTTGTTTTTATTTTTTTTATAATGTGGAATTAAAAAATACATTCAACCCTAAATTTTTAGTTTTTTATCACCAACCCCTATTTCTTTATAGCCATTTTAGTAATTTAATCATTTTTCATCCCGCTCAAAGAAAATTTTTATATGCGTATTCAGTAGGTCTGAGAATCGGTAACTTCATATCTCTAAGTGATAAGGGTTGTTCACCCTTAATTTTTTTTTTAATTTTGGTCGAAATTTTTTGTTTTTATTTTTTTAATGTGGCATTAAAATATACATACAACCCTAAATTTTTGGTTTCTTATCACCAACCCCTATTTTTTATAATAAGTAAGTTACTTTTTGTCTACACTAAAATTTATCTAGAAACTTGAAATAATTTACATGGCAAAACAACGTTTGCCCGGTTAACTAGTAATTAAATAAAATCCTTTTTAATTTTAATTTTAATTTAATGTTTCAAAAAAAAATGAATGACTCTGTTGTTCAAGCAAAAAAATTTGACTCTGATCTTGGACCAAAAAAAATTTTAATAAAAAAGTTCGACCCTGTTTGTTTCGACCAAAAATGGTTATTTATGCGATAAAAATAGTCCGTTCGACCGAAAAATATTTTAAGAACAAAGTGCAATCCTGTCTTTCGACCGAAAAAATTTTAAGAAAAAAATTCGTCCATGTTCTTCTACCGAAAAAAAATTTAATAAAAAAGTTCGACCCTGTTTTTCGACCAAAACTGGTGATTTATATGATAAAAATAGCTATTTTTGAAGTGCATTTTTGGGCACTTCTGGAAGGGTTAGGGGGTTGGAATAATATGCGTCGTGTAGAAGAATTCTCTAACTTTCATATGGGGAAAAGAAACTTCATAAAAGTCAAATAGTTCACGAGATATTGGGTGTTTTCCACACTATGTTTTTAATTTTTTTTGAAAATTGCTCATTTTTAAAAGGCATTTTAGAGCACTTCTAAAAGGGCTATAAAACTGAAAAAGTGTGCACTGTATAGAGAAACTCTTTAACTATAACATGACGGTGACAAACTCACAAAAGTCAATTAGTATATGAGATACAGTGTGTTTTTCACACCATGTTTTCAATTTTTTTGAAAAATACCAACTTTGAAAGGGTGTTTTAGGGCACTTCCGGAAAGGCTAGAAGATTGAAAAGGTATGCATCATGTAGGGAGACTCTCGAACTTTAATATGACGGTAACAAACTCTAAAAAAGATAATTAGTTCACGAAATACAAGTTGATTTCCACACCAGGTTTTTAATTTTTTTTAAATGCCCATTTTTAAAGGGCGTTTTAGAGCACTTGCGGAAGGGTTAGAAGATTAAAAATGCTTGCATCGTGTAGAGAGACTCTCGAACTTTAATATGACAGTAACAAACTCTCAAAAATTTATTAATTAACAAGATACAGACTGTTTTTCACACCATGTTTTCAATTTTTTTGAAGAATGCCAATTTTTAAAGGGAATTTAAGGGTATTTTTAATAGGAGTAGAAGATTGAATTATGCGTCGTGTAGAGGAGTTCTAGAGCTTTAACATGGGTATAAAAAATCAAAAAAACTTAATTAGTTCAGATGATACAGGGTGTTTTCCGTACTATGTATTCATATTTTGTGAAAGATGTCAATTTTTAAAGAGCATTTAGAAGGAATAAGAAAATCTAAAACAGTTAATTAATTCAAAAGATACAGGGTGTTTTCCACACCATATTTACATACTCAGAGCATATTCAGAAGGGCTAGGGAGTGGAAATGTATGCATCGTGTAGGGGAACTCTCTAACTCTAACATGTCAATGAGAAACTGTAAAAAAGACTATTAGTTCGCGAGATACAGGGTGTAATTTTGCAAACCACAACCGAAACGAAATTTTCCAGAGACCTTTTGATCTTCAGTCTAACACTCTCCCAACTGAGCTAATAAATTTCTAATTCTAAGCATTTTAAATCAAAAACACTCGAATTATTTTGGAATTATACAGGAGGGCTGAATGGTACAGCATGTTTTTAAATTCCTTGAGACATGCCAATTTTTAAGTCATTTTTGGGCATTTCTAAGGGGTTTTGAGGGTTTAATCAATCTATAAACAGACACTGGTTCGTGTCCACAGCAACGTTAGGATTTAAACGAGTAAGTTTGGAAAAGTAGCGTGCACTACCGGCAAATGTTCTGTTCCCTAGACCAAGACCAGACGTTTAACATGGCGCTCGGTTTCCTGTGTATCTATACTTCGTGCTTAAAATTATAAAAAATAAGGGAATTAACTTAGTTAAATCTATATTATCATCACATTCTTATTTATTTTAGTGCAATTTCATTAGGCATTCGCTAATTAAACAATAATTTGATATGTAATACATTTTTGATCATCATATTTTTGGCTACTTTTCATAATACTGCTTTTGTAACATACACTACATTGCAAACAAAGAAAATAACTAAAATAACTTGAAAAGCTAGCCTAATTTAGCTGCAGCTATCTGTTTACACTTATAAATTAAATACTTCACAACCAATTGAGAAATTGTCAGGGAATTGCAAATAATATATATTTAGTCAATAGTGTCACCTAGGTCGTCTACAAGACTATAACGTGATGTGTTCCGCTAAACATTTAGAGATTTGAAGTTGTAAATTATAAAATAATTGATAATTGATCACATATAGAAACAACCAGTTTCGCCCGTATGTACAAAACGATAAAATAAATAAACTTCACTGCAGTTGAGTGAGTAGGGTTTGCATGGGAGTGTTAAGATTGTTGCAGGCCAGAGCAGTAGTGTAGCATGAGCACGGAGAGGCCGTGAATCTTGGCGTCGGCTTGGCCCAGCAAAAATGCTAGTTTTGCACGCTCCACCTCAACTTCTTCGTTATTCAACTTTTTGATTAGGTCGGCATGCTCTGTCGTTACGATGTCAAACATTTTCTTTAGTTCCACCATCTGAACACGAACAAAATTAAATGTCACTACCGAATAGGGACAAAGTAAGTAAATTCTACTTACCATTGCATTGATTTTCTCAATTCTTTCATCTGACACCATCGTCGCATACAATTGCCGCCCGGATTCACGCGCGCTCTCCATGAGATTCTCATCCGTCGCGCAGATCAGCATCTGATCGAGCAGTTTATTCACCGCATCGTGTGATTCCTGCGCGTTTTGGATCTCGTCCAGCGCTGCGGGACAAAGAGAAAACGGATTGGTGACAGTGAGCGAGTGCTTGCGATTCGGCGTGCGCTGTGGTGATGGCGGCAAGCTGCGCGATTGTGATGCATTTATGTGTGCACCTAGAAAAGAAACAATGGTACATGAACAAGTACAAATTGTGCGCACGGTGACGTGACCAATTAATATGAAAATTCCTTATTGTAATTTTAAATCGGTACCTGGAATGGATAGATTATTAACGCTATTCACGCGTTTAATATTTATTCCTTCGCTGTTGCCGGCTTCCTCGTCAATGTAATTGTCATCCGCCACATCGCCGATTATCAAGTCCGGTTGATCCGAAGAATCGCTCTTGATACTCATGCGATCGACAAGGGCACAGTCGGTGCTCAATTGGCACTTACTAATGCACTTTTTATGGCAACACATGCCACAGTCCCGGCATTGGACTGCATCTTTTAGCCAAATCTTCAAAATATTACATTAACTTCACCTTAAACTTGGTTTATAATGAAAATTTACCTTTTTTGAACAAAAATCGCAATGAATACTTCGATGGAACTGGGTACGGACAAAATCGTGTTGGTTGATGCTAGTTTTTTGCATTGTGGGCTTTACTTCCACTTCAGAAACAGTCGAATTTTTGCGTTTCAAGCTTCCATCGCCGTCGTGATTCCACACAAAAGATAACAAAATGTCTCCATAGCAAAACACATGCTCGAAACCAGAATGGGACATCAAAGGATGGCTTTGACTAGTAACAAACAAAAATTCAAAGAAAATTATTCTGAAAAATAACAAATTTTTAAAACTTACGCATTTGGTGGTGTATTATTCGGCGGTAAAAATGAATAACTTCTTGTATAATGTCCCAGAAGAGAGCTGCAACACGCATTCAGAATCTCACACAGCGGAATGTTTGCATACCCAAGCAAAACCTCACGCTGCGTGTTCGTCCCCCAGATATTAATATTCAAATACTTGGCATTCTCCTTCAGTTGGAATGAATATTCATCATTAAAATCCATTAATGGTTTTAATGGCAACTCCGCGGTCTTCTGCACTTCAATCAAGTCTAAACTCTCACACTCCTGCGCCTCTGTGTCGGTTCGAATAATTTCTGGTACTTCCGATATCGAATGTTTTTTACTCTGCAGGAAATTTGTCGGCAGAGAAATCGAATGATGCTTAAAACCGTGCTGTGGAGTACTGGGACAACTCGGATTCGGTGTGCTTTTATTACTACTCGTTTCACCGTTGTTAGCTGCCGATTTTTCTGATGTAACTGACGATTTTCGTTTCCGCAACGCAAAGTTTCCAAGCGTCTGTGCAAATTTGGACATGTTTTCATTACCGGACGTGATTATTTTCGGCATTTTTTCACTGCGTGTTGATTTCGCCGACTTCTTACCATCGGAATCATCGCTTTTATCATTTTTGTCAACCATCACAAAACTCTCAGCCGCGTCTACACCTTCAGAAACATCGTTGATTGCATCATTGACGCAAATCGTTGGGGTTTTCTCTTCAGTCTTATTTCCTGTTTGTACAGTTGTTGTTTTCATCACGTAATTACTGGTACAGCGCTCAACTTTAAAGCTGATATTCACCGAAGTAATCGCTTTGATTATCTTACTAATCTGTGACACATTACTAATGTTTTTATTTTCGATCGCCAGGATGACGTCGCCCTGCCGCAAGCCGGAGTGGAAAGCAGGCGTTTGCGGTGTGACACTATCAATCGTCACCGTACTGTTCGTCTCTTGCTTGAAAATAACCCCTAGCTGCTGTTGACGGACTTTGGTGAGCGTTAACTCCAACATGAGCCACAATGAGTTTTCCTTTTGATACAGGCATATGAAGGGGATTGTATCGATGGTGAAGGTGCAATGCACGTTGGTTACATCAGGAGGTGCATCAAGACGTGAGATTTCACCGAGGGAAACTTCCAGGGTGCCGTGAGAGACCATTTCGTTATCGTCAGCATCAAGCTGACCGGGATCAGTCTTAACAAAGAATGGTTTATATCTGAAATTTACAAGTATTAGTTATTTCAAAGTCTTTAATATTTTGTATTACACACCTGATTTTATAGTTTGGTAATGTATGTTTCCTCTTGATAGCCTTCTTAATCTGATTCACAATCAAATTAGTAATATTCGATTGTAATTGTCTGCCTTGAAAATGAGATTCCACAGCTAACTCAATTAGAGGGTCATTGAAAAAACTGAATGACCAGTGTGTATATGGATGTCTTGTAAATTGCAATCTCCCAATGCCGTTAATACGCTTCACTTTTATTGATAAATAAGCTGTCTTGCCAAACTTCATCTTAGCATCAACAGACAATAAAAAATTTCCAGTATAATCTAATTTAATTGACAAATTTAGCATGTCTATATGGCCCTCTGTCTTGTCCAACTTAATGCTATCCAAAGAAATGTCTTTTATGTCAGGAAACTGTGATCCTAAATGCATATCTCTAATCTGCAATAATAAACAAAAAATGTTTAGTGAAATATGATTTTCTATGAAGCAAAAAACATACTGTAACAGCTTCAAAAAATTTCCCAATGGTAGTCTTGGTCAATAATTCATCAAATTCCATGCTCAACTTCTTGTACAGCCATTGTTTTATACTGTCAGAGTGTCGAAGCTCATGAAACAGAAACTGCAGCATGAGACTGATTGGCAGACTGGAGCTGGTATTCTCATTGCACTCAAGTTTCTTCTTCAGCTCCTATAAATTATAGTCAATATAGAAATAAACAATGTATGCAAATCACAGAGAACAAAACCTCAGGTAAACTGTAAGCCTCAGTGTTAAGCTTCTTAGGCGTTTCAGCAATGGGGCCCTTGTTAAAATAGCGCACGAGCACATAGTATTGCACGACAACCGTTAACACAATGCCAACACAGACGGATATCACAATAAGCAGCAGCAGATTCAGAAGATCCATTTTGAGATCAGTTGTGCATTACAATCACAACAAGAAGCGACAGTAGGATTATTAGCAGCGTTTTGAACATCACTCGTTCTCGACTTTTCGTGTGTCGCATTAATTATTCACTGCCGTTCGGGGGTCAATAAATTTGTTTATATTTAGAATAATCATTCCGTTTTCAATACGCCGCCGAATAGACAATAACATCGTTTATATCAGTAAATATGTATGCGTTTACTTTTTTAGTGCGTGCTGCGTAGAGTTGTGCGACGCGCGACTCGTGACCGAAAACAGCTGCGAGTTGAAGTAAGCAGAAAGTCGCATGTAAATGTGTGGACTCACTATTGATTTTCAAATCGTGACTTTTGCCACAGCGATTACAACGCTTTCGCCGTCTTTGCCATTGATAATCATCGTGAAACAACTTTGATAACAACTTTGAAACGCTATTAGAGTGTGTCACAAATGGATTAACTTATTTAAATATTTGTTTAGCGGTGACCTCACTCTGGGACCCATTTTTTACTTGTGCCATTTTTGAATTTATCAAATTTTGATAATTCAAACAGCTTATTTTGTAATTTCTGGCTACTGTTTTTACTTCACGCGGTAATCTCAACTGAAAATTTAATAAAAATGAGGGAACGTAATTATTTATCGTTTTTTTATTAACATAAAATTATTATGCCGTTTTTCCTTTACATTTTGTTTCTCGCTCCTGAAAACTCAATAATATACCATCTTCTGCTTTCAGAGTCATTTTAATCCCCAATTTTATATCCTCAACACTCTCAAAAGGAGTGAAAAACCTATATCTTCTTAATAACGTTGCAATTGAACATTTTAATGTAATCCAAGCCACTCTTGTTCCTGAAATTTATCCACTTTAACGAAAAATGATTTAGTTTATACATTATACATACCAAAACATGTCCTAGGCCCAGCTAGAAAAGGAATATAACTATATTTGTGTTGTTTGCCAAGTTCCTTACTCGAAAACCTCTCCGGATCAAACTTTAGAGGGTCCTTCCAATACAATTCCGATCTATGGGTCTTTAATAAGTAAATTCCTAGTTGTGTACCTTTTGGCACAACATGTGCATCTAAATTAAATTCTTCTTCAGCTACGCGTGCGATAATTGGAGCAGGGGGAAACAATCGCATTGTTTCTTTGATTACCTGTTCTAGGTATACAAGTTTTGAGAGGTCAGAATACTCTGGATGGCGATCAGGACCGAGAATATCTATTAATTCTTCGTACACCATCTTCTGAATATCCTGATGCATTGCAAGTGTGAGTAAAGTAAATGAAACACCTGAAGTACACGTGTCAAAACCCTAAAATATTAAATGTATCAAAATAATGCTTGTACAGTTAAAAATGGGAATTCACAGCAATCATAAAAGTATTGACTTCATCTTTCACTTGTTTTGGAGTAAAGTTTGTTTCTTTGCTTAAATCGAAAAGATGATCAATGAATTTTCTTTTTCTGGGAGAATCTTTCTCATTTGTTGAGGCTTCGTCTTTTAAAAATGTTTGTTCCTCGTCATATATTGCTTTTCGTTCCTCAAAGATCTAAAACGTTGAAAATGTATTTTTGTAAACACTTATCTGATGTTTTCTTACTTGATCAGTAAAACCATGTCCGTATTTAAGAGCTTCTTGTTGAATTTTATAATCCTTGGTCCATCTGTAGATAAAATCCGGATGTTTAATAACCGCCATTACTCTATACATCGATAACTCCAAAAATCTACGAAAATATACGCATTTTTAACAGTTTAATAAGCAAAACTTAGTTATTTTTCCATACAAATCTGTATAATGATCCAATTTTGTCCCATTTTCCTGTACATTCAAGTCCACACCAAATGAAGCTTCTAAAACTCTTTAAATTAATACTTTTAAGGTTATAGTATGGCATTTATTGCATTTACTTGCAAACATTTCAATAATACACTTGGCTAAATCCGGCATGGCATCGAATGTACGTCCGATATTACTTTCCCATCTGTCTGCCATCTTACTAACACACTTACACATATCTTCAGTGTGCGGAGCCACTGCTTCATGGTGCATTGTCGGCGCCATGGCTTTCCGGTTTCGTTTCCACTGCTTACCGCCGATGCGAAAAATGCTATCACCAACAAACCCCTCGAAGAAATCGTAGATGTAGTGCTTCTGTTGGGTATTAGGATGTGTGAGCACCACTTCCAAATGTTCCACTTTGCTAACCATAATATTTCTAATTCCACCGGCGTAAATCATTCGGCCAGATTCTTGCGTTAAATACTCACACAGTTTCATAAAGTCTAGAGCAGGAAAAACAAGTTTATAACATAATTTGAAAAAATAATAACAATAACATTGAATAATACTTTGCATTGATGGATTGATGTAACTTAAGACTCCAAGATGTCCAAACAATGGCACGTGCACAAAACCACGGACTTTTGGATATTTCCATGTTAAATATATCAATCTACGATGATGAATTAGAAATGATATAACACCAATTATTATAATATCGGCTATAAAACCAATATAGGAATATTTCTCTAAGATATTACGCACAAACATTGTGCCAACTTTCATCTGAATAATTTACAGTTTAAAACAGTTTATAAGTACAGAAATTATGAATAAATAATCAGAAAGAACGGTAAAAAACAAGCCGGTTTTAAATTTGACAAGATACTGAGCGTAAGAAAAAAACAAATACATAATTTGATTGCAATTTGATGAGCGTCATAAGCAATATATAATTTTCTAATTTAAATCAGGCGATATTCGAATTTGCCACGGCAAACATAAAACTTGTTAAGTGTTAACCTTTGAACAAACTCGACGTTTAATGTAATAGCGAGTAATCAGGATAATTTTGGTAAATGAGAATAATGGGAGCAATTAAATTAATTTCGTAAATTACATTCAAACACGTAGAAAGCAGTTAAAGCAATTATTTTAGAAGCAAAACTTGTGACAACATTTACTTTGTTGAGAAAGGATAAAAAAACAGTGCAAAACAAAACAGAAAAAGTGTTTTAAAAAGTTTTTTAAAAGTTTTCAAATTTAATTCTTTCTTTTTTTAATGATAATTACTTTATTACACACTAGAATAATAATAACTTTCAATCGATCAATAGCATAATATGTAATTACAGTTTGTATCATTTATCCTTTCAATTTGAACTTATCAATAATATTTACAACGTGTCTATTCTGACTTGTTTCTGATTCCCTTTCGCCGATCTGCACAATCTGAATAATATTGTAATCGTTGCGTAACATCTATTTGCAATGCACGTGGTTATTTTTGTAGTTTTTGAAATTTTAGTTAAACGTAATAAATTATTGACTATCGAGTAAAGTCACGTGTCCAGTGACTTGATTCACTTTCATCGTCACATTATCTCCGAACTTGCATCAAATATCACAACATTTTCCTTTTTCCTTCGTCCTTCGTCATAAATTTTCAGCAAAAATCGTATATCTGAGCGCACCAATTACAAAACTACACGGAACTTGTTTACACATACATAAAAAAAATAAATTATTACCAACGTCAAAAATCTTGGTCAAACACTGAGAAACCAAGTAAAAGTACAAAGAATTATATAAGATTAACTAATATAACAATAATCATTGCGTGCGCCCCGCCATTTTGACTTTTTCTTGTAACTTTTGCTATAATACTTTATGTCTTATTATGTCTTCATGTAAAATTTACGCCTACATATTGTATATCTTTGTTTGCCTGCGAGCATTTTTGTTAGAATACTAGGCGTAATCAAATTGGTTGATAGTTGTCATCAGTTATTCATCTAAGTATAAAACTAAACGACAAATTTCGCACAAGTTAGTACATCTTATATGTGTATCTGTTTGGTATGTTTGGGGTTAGATTTTTTCGAAATTTGCACTTGGCTGCCCTAATAACTCAATGACTAGCACATTTGGTGAGAGTTTAAGGGTTGAGGAATGAGACGCCCGTGGGCGGTTTTAGCTGCCTAGAGAATATTTAGGAGCAAATTTGATGCACTTCCTTGTTGGCTTCGTCGAAGACCTTGCTCATTGCGCTATGCGTCCGATCCATCAAATCCTCCAAGTCGTCCAGTGTCAATCCTTCGGTTGGGATTGCCTCCAATGTTGTAATAATTATTTTCCCTAAAATATATAAAATTTAGTTATGGCGCATGCGCAGATGTTGATTACGATCACCTTGATTGAAAACACGTTTCTTCTCATCCAAAAAATAGTATTGGCTATAGACCACAGGTAAAATCGGAAGTTGCGCAGTTATGGCAAGATGGAAAGCACCTTTCTTAAAGGAGTGAATAGTTCCGGTATTGTGCCGCGTGCCCTCGGGATAAACCCATAGTTTTATCTAAAAATAAATATTTTTATTTTATTACTTTCATTTGTGAATACGTAATCCATTGTATTACAATTGTATTACAATTTGTAAATCCAATAATCACGTAGATTTTTATAAATAAATATTTCAAAATATTTTTATGAATGTTTATGAATTGTTATTTATGCTTATTCATATAGAAATTACCTTTCCTTCTTTGACAATTTCACCCGCAGTGTTCATGGCTTCACGTGCCTTGCCCGAATTCACGCGATTTATGAATATCAGCCCGCAGAGCCAGGCGGCAAGGCCAAAAGGCCACGCGTAGAATAATTCCTTCTTGGCGACCACCGTGCACTTGTCCATGATCGGCCAGATATCGAACATGCCTAAAAATAACGCAAACATTCAATTTACTTGTTTATTGTATATCGAAATAATTCAAACAATTCTTCCAGACATCGTAAAATGACCTAAGTTGTAGTATAAAAACTATGAATTTTCTGTGAAGAACAATATCAATTTTTAGTTTAGTTAAAAATTAATACAACCAGATTGGTTCTTTTTCTTAGTTATATAAGATTTTGTTATAAAAATTGCTTTTTTATTTGAAGTGAAAACCACTTCTTAACTTCTTTTAAAGTTAAAAACTATCATAAGATTAATGTCGTTATTTACCTAGTACATCCAAGGAACTTTGATGGTTTGCAACAATAATGCAAGCTCGCTCCTTTTCCAAATTGTCGCGCCCGCGAATTATCCATTTCAATCCGAGCAGAGGCGAGATAAACTTGCAAATGTGCGACGCCACACTGAAACAATAGTTTTTAATTAATTTATATTATTTTAAAAGCCAATTGAAACATTATTTTCCTTGTTATATAACAAACAAACTGTTATATTTTAAAATACATATGTAAAATATTTCTATGTTTTATTATCACATTTTACACATGCAATATATTAAATAAATGTCAAGTGTCACAAATTAATGATGAGTTATGAGTACCCTGAGATTTTAAAACTATGTACTCACATATTTACAATGTTTTTAGGCACGTGCGTCTAATCGACTAGTTTGTATTATTAAATTACTACTTTTGTAACAAAAAAACCTTCATGAGGTCAAGATAATCAACGGAAGTACGCTCTTAATCGATTAGTGCACAATTGTACTCTACAAATGTGTAGTGTACACATAAATCGTCGATAAGAAAATAATCATTATCGAGTAAATAATTCAAAAGTGACAAAAAAGAAAAAGAAAAAATCGGGCGTTAAGTTAGATAACATGACGTGTATTATACAGCTCGTTTAATAAATGACGTCTTAAATGTAATTAACTCATTACATGTGAACAGTGTAACATCCATTATCTGTGGTACTGCTAATTTGCAATACAATAAAACAATTTGTGAACATTTAATGTATGCAACCCATTCTACATTTTCAGTAATCTGATTTGTAAAATATGCGAGTGTAAAGCATGGAAATTTATTGCTTGGCATTATCTTGATGCAATAAAACAGTAATGTTTGTTTTGTCTAGTAATTAGTAACACACTAAAGTGGTGTTAATCTAAGTTTTGCATGAAATGACCTATAATTTTCCTAATAAAAATTCAACTATATAAAATAAACATTCTTTGTTTAAAACTATACCGCAAATAATATATTGCAATTGTTTATGCAGCTACCAGCAAAGTAATTAAGATCGTTATCATAATAATATATCATATATAATAATTCGTTTGTTATCTGAAAACGAATAGCGCTATTTGCGCGGTGCGCCATTTGCTTTCAAAGATAAGCAATAATTTCCCGAAATAAATGTATCACTGTATACTTTTGTTATTACATCATTCAGAATGCATTCCAATCGTCCTTGTCTTCACTAATTATTTCCATCATTAACTACATAGGCAATATTATAAAAAAGCAACACCAAAATCCTTTCGCGCATTACATTAACGCCAATTCAATTATACGTACGCGTATAAGTGTTGCTTTTTTATGTTAATCTAATTACTTTGACGTAATGAATTGCATAAGATATTCTTTAGATTGTTTTCTCAATCGTAGATTTTATTTATAAGTAATTGTACTTGAACCTTGGATCAAAATTCAAGTTTTTGTTTATTTATTTTTTATTTTCAGATTTTTTGAGTCGAGTAGTATGCGTTTGAAAAATCAAGAGCGTTTTTGTTGTCGTTGACGCATGGTTTATTAATAGGCGGGCGTAGCTTATGTAAAGTCTGCGGAGCAGCTGTTTTATCATATCATTTGAGTTTATTATATTTGTAAAAGTGATGACTTTAATTTCGTTATAATAATGATTTTATGATAATTGCAAAATGAACATTTGTGAATTAGTACTTTCATGGACCAAAGCAATAAAGTTTTATTTTTCAGCTATTGCAAAAGTCGCAATAATTTTTTTTTTTATGAAAAACTTACAAAAATATCAAAATGTAATTAAAATTTTATTTGTTTTTTTATCAAGATAATAAAATGGAAATAAATAATTTGATTTTAGTTTATTATCGTAACCACTGATTTCCGTTTTCGGATTTAATATTTTTATCATGTTCTGATTCATATTTTTGAGTTTTTGCATTTTTATATTTTTGAACGAAAGTAATTTATTCATTTATTTATAAAAAAATGTTTGGTCAATGTGCACCAAAATAAACCTTCAAAACGCAATTTTAACAAAACATATCAAAAATCAATTAAAAAACTATCTTGATGGCGTTTTATAAACTTGAAAAAAATCAAATAAACAATAGTTTATATCAAAAACATTAAAAATCTGAGATGAATATCGCGCAGAAACTCTTCTATAGATCGTTAAAAATACTTAGAAATAAGAATTGAATTTGGAAAAAACTGAATACTCACACTAAATTCCTGACATTCTTCGGCCTGAACGCAAACACCGGTATAAAGAAGACGGCATTAAAGGAGACGATTATGTAATACGCAAAGAACTTGACGTAGAACCGAAAGGTCTGACTCGATTCATATAGGAAAGGCAGCACCAGGATAAACGCAGCGAAGAAGATCTCAAAGTACGACGCGCTCATCTTTCGCCTCGCTGATGATGATTCCTCACCCTCCTCAACTTAAATTAACCAGCTTGGATCCGCTGGGATAACACACGCACCAACGACGCACTAAAACCCACCGAAAACACACCACACATATTAACAATTAATATTCACCATTCTGTAATCATTACTCGAATAACACTCACCACCATTAATCGGATTCAGGCCTGTCGCTGCGTCACGCACTTCCTTCGGTCATCGCGCACTCTCCACAAACACCACCAACCCCTCTAATAACTTTAAATTTTATTTCAATAAAAAAACACTTTTCGAATGTTTGTAGCGTTCGCAATGCACTTGTGCTTCTGTTTGTTGATGCGATGCGTGCTTGTGGTCTGGCTGGCGACTGCGACTTCCGCACTTATGAGACTTGAACTGCGGCCACCGCGGTGCGCGCCCCCGAAGCGCCGCCAATCGATAATATTGCGCCCGGATTACCGCTGACAGCGGCGACGATGGTGTGGCGCGATTGCAGCGTTCAAATTCTTCGAAGTAACGAAACGTTGCAAGTTACGAAACTTCGTCATTATCTAACTTGATAAATGTGAAAAATGCGCCGATGCGATAACCGCATTTATCAGTGCTTCCTCTGGAAAAAAGAAAACAAAAACTGGAGGTAAAAACAACACTTTTGCGCACTAGTACGGCATTTTTCAAGGTTAATGCTACACATAATTAACAATCACCTTCTGTCAGGTGTTTTTGTTTATATTTAATAAACAATATCGCCTTTGATTAATTATTATACTTAAAATAAATGCATATTAAATAAGAAACTTTTTTGGTTTTTATTAAGTTATCACCTAAAATGTAATCACTCAGTATATAATTAATACAATACAATAAAAGCAGCACGTGTGAAAATCATGTCACATTAGAAAACCAAATTATAATGTCACGCATTAGAAAATGGAAATAAATAAATAATTAAAACTTTTCCTCGATGAATATTTAGTATTTTTGTTTTTCGTATGATAATTTTGGAAATAAAGTTTGGTTAATTGCTTTTTAATGATTTTAAAAATTTTACGGTTTATCTTGAAAAAAATCTGTTTAATTTGGAGATATGTAGAATAAATTGATTCCACAGCTGTGGCCCGCATTGTGTTTACATTGTAGCCATTGACTAGGGTCGTTGGTACAGCCGGAAGGGCAAAAATCGATATCTCACCATCTCCCCTTCGCTGTATGTGCGTCACGAATTCAAAACACTTCAAATTTTTACTAAAGTACAATGTTTGGAGATGTGTATAAAATACCAGTGATAAAATTGAATTTTTTCATAATTAAATATTTAAAAAGCACGAAAAATTAAGTAAAAATAAAAATATGCGCAAATTATTCTAGTTTCTCGTGTCATTGTTGACTTAACTTTTGTTTTTATACTTGTTTTATTACCTACTTGATAATTGCAACAATTGTTCTATTTCAAATCTCCAATGTGCAAATAACTATTTTAAACTTACTTTTAGTTTCATTTCAGATAATCTCTCAGGAATAATTCTAGGAAATGTCGCTTATCTTATCAGTTCACCGCAATTTACGTTTCACTAAACAGTGTATTTTTATAAATTAATTATGTTAATATTTCATCACCTCATCATAGTCGCATAGTCGTGCGATAATTAATCTCTGTTTATTTTCACTTACGTTTATTTTTATCTCAGCATAAACGAACGAAGGCAACCAATCCAATTTCAGTAAATAATTTTCAACCGTAATGCACACAATCTGTTAAAACACAATAATGCACAGCACTCTTTACTTCTTTTTACACATAAATTTGCTACTGTTGTTGGTAAACGATGTTTGTTTTGATTTTGATTGTTTTGTCAGCTAGAAGAGGTTATACCGGATGTAAATCGGCGCGCATGCAAATGAAGAATGAGCCGAGTGGTGGTGAATGCCATAGTGTACACGCCCGCGGGCGACAGAAACGCCGACTGCGATTAAATTCGGGAGCGTTGGGAACTGTAGGTTCCGTTGGTTGGGAGTAGTGCAGCGAAGGCTGCGAAACATTTAAAAACAGCGGTTTATTTTTAAACGCGTTACTAAGCAACTGCGCGTAACGGTTGAGAAAATGAAATTTAACGTAGGCAACCCAAAGTTATCATGAAATAATGAGGTTACTTTAATGGTATTTCTTATTTCTTATATTTATATAACAGAAAGTATTCATATGTAATTTTGGTCATTAGTGACAGTAGAAAATAGTATTTATTAACTTATTGCTCATAATTATTACTAAATTACTTATACATTACACATAAGATAATATTTGAGGTTATAGTGTATTAACCTAAATAGTAGAATAAAATATGTTTACAAAAAATATTACTAAGACTGATTATAAATAAATTTATATACCTTTATCTGTTTTTATTAAATCTACGATTGAGTTATAAATAATTGCGAAATTAACTAACCAGAAAACAATTTTATGATTGATGATTTGTTTATTTTCCGAATTTGACTAGATTACCATCACTAGAACCCAAAATAATCGCTTATTTTGTGTTTTAAACCTGCTCACCTGTTCACATTTGTGCAATTATAAAGATATTATTCGTTCTTTGTCCGATTTAAACAAACAAGCAATGTCATTTCATCCAGCACAGTATTTCTCTAAATGTTCAAGTGAACACGCCTCTCGACAACATTCAGCCACAATTCCACGCTTATTCCTAATTAATCCAGGCGGAAAAAGTAAATAAACATGCGAAGAACGTCTTACACGCGCTGATTTTATAGATGGCGGTGTTGGCGCAGGTGGTACTAAAATTTAAACAAGAAATAAATTTTAAAAAATCAAAAATTTAATGGCGTCCCAAATTCTGCGCACAAAATGGCCGCTTTTTGGTGTTAATCATATGTCGTACTTACTTAGTGTATTATACCGACCCTGGCAAACAATTGCAACCGCAGTGGCGAGTCGTGCACCACAAAACTGCACACTTTTTTCCGAGAGTAAAGCCATGCGAATATCGGCCTCTACTTTTTTCGACACAGAAAAACTCTCACAAGTAGTAATCCAATACGCGTGCAGCAGCACCAACAATACCACTTCACGTACCTGTAAATGGTAAAATTTTATGTTTGAATCAAGTATCAATCGAAATATTGAGTCAAAATCACCATTCTTCAGGATTGCATCTTGACGACTACTCACACGTAAAATAAACTATAAAATGACTTTCGATTACATTTTAGAACGAAATCGGTTTGATTTGCTTAAAGTGTGTTGAGTGTGCGCAACATGCGTTGACGCACATGAAAAATGAACTGAATTCGTTGTCATTTAGCTTTTATATTAATTTTTGCTCTCTCCAACATTACCCACATTAAAATGCTTTGTTGGTATTTAGACTGTGTTACACTATTGACACAGGGTGACCCCGTATCTTTGCTCTGAAGGGTCTAAAGTGCAAGATTCAATGCGTGGCAATACTGCAATTAGTAACAGTTAAGATTATTAATCAAGCAAAACACAAATTGTGTTTGCCAATGTATAATTGGCTGCATATATTGTCAAAATATAATATTTACTGCTGAAAATAGGTTGGGATCGTTTTAAATTTGAAATTTTGAGACTCTTTGGAATGTTCTTTGTGATATGGAACATGATAAACCTTAAATCAATAAATAATCACGAACAAAAATAGCTCATTATCAATAGCAGTGGGTCGACATATTGGGTGGTTTACTTAGCGCATTGTCAAACAATTAATTAAACCTAAATGATTAGTGAGTTCTGTTTATGTCAATATTGATGGAACAATTCGGGACGTTCAAACAGAAAGCAATTAGAATGTGTGCACAAACTTGTAAACAAAACACAAAATTGTAACTTCAACAACAATTTTCAACGATATTGTTTGTATTTTTATATTGCATGTCCATAAATAAATTATGCAACTTTAAAGACATAATTAACCTGAAACAGTAAAAAAATTATAATTTTTGGATCAAAATAAGTTGCCTACATTTGATATGCGTGAACAATTGAAGATAATATGTAATTTTGGGTTGTAATTACACGCAAAATTAAAATACTAAACTGATTAATTCATTATCAAGCTCATTATCATGAATACATTTCAATTCTTACAACAGATTAATAGGTTCAGTAACTGGCTTGTTCAAACGATGACAAGCACAATGAAAGTCTACAAAGAACCTCCCACAAAAGAAAATTTTGAAACCCAAGAAGAAAATCATCAAAAAAATTATTCCGATCAAAAACAACTGAATATAAAATTGAAATAGTATGGATCAACACGTTATTCATTTGTTACCTTCATTTGGTTGCGTGTTACACTGCCATTTTGCTGTTGACAGGCCATGTTATGATAAAAACGTTTGTTTTTCGTATGTATTGACTTAGTATTAACACCAAAACTGGATTTATTCAGTTTTTAATTGATATTTTTATGTAGAAATGGTCTTGGGTGTGTTTTCAAGTTATGGTATAACAATGGGCGCCCATCGTCTCTGGGCGCATAAAAGCTACAAGGCAAAATTACCATTAAAGATCATTCTGGCGTTTTTCATGAGTTTAAGTTTTGTGAATGATATTTTCACATGGGCGAGAGATCATCGCGTGCATCACAAGTTTTCAGAGACTGATGCTGATCCTCACAACGCAAAAAGAGGCTTTTTCTTTTCACATTGTGGTTGGCTCATGTGCAAAAAACACCCGGATGTGCAAAATATCGGCGGGAAATTGAGTTTTGATGATTTACGGGCGGATAAAGTCGTTATGTTTCACAAAAAGTATCTAATAATATCTAAAAAATCACTTTTGTCCATTTTTAATTATTTTCTTTTAAGGTATTACGTTTTTCTGATGGTACCATGCACTTTTATCATTCCTACATTAATACCTTATTACTATTGGGGAGAAAACAGTCTAATGTGTTTTTATATGACACTTTTCCGGTATGTTTTGACTATAAATCTTGTCTGGAGTCTTAACAGTGTGTCCCATATTTACGGCACTCGTCCTTTTGATAAGTAACAATTAAAAATATCAAAATTAACAATTCAATTAAAAATTGTCATTTATAGAAACACTGCTGCAACTGAACAAGATTTTATGAAACTTTCTTGCCTCGGCGAAGGTTTCCATAATTATCATCACACTTTTCCCTGGGATTACAAAGCAAGTGAATACGGAAACGACTGGCGTAATTCTTCCACGTATTTTATTAATATCTTTGCACGAATTGGTTGGGCGTACGATTTAAAAACAGCTTCACGCGAGATGATCCTCAAACGAGTCTTGCGTACCGGCGATGGGACCTACGATGACATCGATGAGATCAAAACGAAGTTTATGCCTACAAATGATCCTTTGGTCCCACAATACTGGGGTTGGGATGATAACCACATTTCCGAGGAGGAAAGACGTCATGTTGAGATTTCAAATGGACCGTTAGCACATAACTACGGTTAATTTAACAAAAATCTGTTTTTATTTGTTTGCTAATGCTAGTATCACGTGTGTTTTGATTCTGGTAATCGGCGCATATTGCATTATGCTTAAATCTTATTGGTTTTTGCATAAATAAATACTAATAAACATTAATATCGTTACTAAACTACTTGGGATAATATCTGTGTGTCCTGTAGAACGCGAGTCAGGTGAGTAAGAACCACAAGTTGGGAAATTGACAGGTGTAGGTGGCATGTCTTCATTTTCTCCAAATTTAAACACCAACGCCATTCCCACTTCAACATGGAAGTCAATATGACAATGGAACAACCAATAACCTAAAAGTAACCATTTTTTATTAATAAAACTCAAATAAAACAAAACAAACTTTTAAATACCTGGATTTGAAGCATTGAATCTCACAATAGTATAACCTCCATCCGGAATGGTCACAGTATCCTTCACAGGTGGGTTGATAAAATTCCTTTTAAGTTTCCCTTGTTTATCCAACTCTTTTACTTCCTCTGCTGTTACATCACTTGAAAGACGTTCCATGCCAATCACCCTGAATGAATGACCATGCAAATGGAATGGATGGTTCGCATCATAAGCAAAACCAGCATCAATCAGGATCAACTCCACGATGGAATTGAGTTTCACTTGCATAACATGCGTACATTTACAAAACTCTCCTGTGCAATTCTTTCCTGCTTCGGTTGTTTCGTTACAAAAAAGAGAATCTGGTATATTATCTCTACCCTGGAGTAATGGAGTTGGTTGAAGTTTAAACGCAATGTGGTTTAACTGTGGCGTTAACACACGTTTGTTTTCTTTCACTTGATAAAAACCATAAACATCTTTTTTATGGTACATCGGAGTGTCCATTTTGTAAAAATCATACGAAATGAAGAATTTCTCATCGGGTTCACCCATTAAACTGCTCGCATCATAATCTGTGATTGATCGGAGTTCCGGAATCGTGATGGTTTCATTATCTTTGGATGATTCAACACCTTTGTTTAATGGATTCAATTGCTAAAAAATTAATTATGTTAAACATAACCTGAAATGTAAACCTCAAAAATACTAACCAAACCTTCCTTATGGGAAGTTTCATACGTGGGAACATCACCTGAAGGCAATTCTTTACTTAATTTGGTTGAATTTGATTTGTATTGCAACACAGCAACCTGATGAGCACTGGTGAACCTTTCGTCACAATCCATGAGACCTCTAAACCTCATCCAATACAACCCTTCATCTTGATCAGCAGTCACAATGAAATCAAACCTTTCGCCGGCATACGACACCAGGGAATCAACAATTACAGGTTCAATATCGTTACCATCCGTGGAGATAACCTGCATTGAATGCCCATCAAAGGACATCTCAATGGGACAGTTTAGGAACCCAGCATTGATCAATCTGAATCTATATTTGAAACCTTTCTCAACTTCAAATCTAGCAATAGGTGTATTGTTTTCAGGATGAGTAAAGTTCCTCATTCCCAAACCATTAATCAATAATTTAGCTGGTTTGTTGGTCCCACCATAATGGTAATGCGCCAGAAACATCTCTGTACTGGGGACATTGTCCCAGTCATTGATAGCAATAATATGAGAAGTAAGATCAAAGTCATAGAGGTTCCTATGCGGGTCTTCCTCATCAGGGACGTGAACAATAAACGCCCCATAGGTACCATCACCACGTTGTATACCAGAATGTGAGTGCCAGAAATGGGTCCCAGAATTAGTCGCGTTGAATTTATACGTGAACACAGTTCCGGATTCAATGGGACATTGTGTCACACCTGGTACACCATCCATATATGGCGTCCCTATTTGATGATGGCCATGCCAGTGCATTGTGGTGGTCTCACCAAAAAGTTGATTGTCTACGTCAATTAACACTTCGTCATTCACACAAATCTGAAATTTCAAAAACACAGTTAATAGTAAAACAAAGTAAATAGATATGTGTGATAATGATAATCGCATACTTCAATGGCAGGTCCAGGTAATTGTCGATTAACCACGACAACTGACCTCGGTTGCCCATCGGCAATAATACACTCAGGCCGATAACAATCTTCTAAATTCACAGGACAGTCGTAACAGGCTTTACTCATCGTGTAATACCACTCGACTTCGAAACGATAACGGCACTGCATGTTCTGCCCGGAAACGCATGGACGTTTACACGGATGACTACCGCCCTCTAGCGCCACGAAGTCTACACTAGATGAATTGCTATCCATGTTTTTTTCTATAAGATACAGGTAAGTGTAAAATAATGTAGCAGATTAAACTTGAGGAATGTTAATTGACATTTTAAGATAACCAAGTTTTAAAGAGAAAGTAAAAACAAAAACGTACCATGATAACTTCCATTATGTAAGTGTAAAACAATGTTTCCCTTGTTTTCATGATCTCCTTGACATTGACCTGGATGGTTATACAGCGCCAGCAATAAAATAAGTAAACCAATTTTCTTCGCCATTTTGTATTACCCACGAGTTGACTTAAACCACTAAACTCACCTTAAA
Organism: Dalotia coriaria; assembly: GCF_025399875.1. Taxonomy (NCBI): domain Eukaryota; kingdom Metazoa; phylum Arthropoda; class Insecta; order Coleoptera; family Staphylinidae; genus Dalotia; species Dalotia coriaria. The sequence continues at coordinate 4,414,833 of NW_027045446.1, forward strand.
AGTCAAATCACATTGCGAGTTATAAAAATGTATGAGTACTACATACCTGATGTTTAAGCGCAGTTAATGTATATTAGAAAAACGTGCAGATCGTTTTGTTCGTGACACTAATAATGAAATAATGTGAAATTGAGTCGAGTTGCAAATTATGGCGGTGTAACATACTGGTTGCTAACTGATACTGTATCTGATAGTAGTATAAGTGTCAAAGTTTCTGTTAATTGCTCTCTGTATTTAAATAATTCAGAAAACAAAAACACGGCTTAATTACTTAATCTACTTGACAAAATTGTACATTTCTGATGTTTATCTTGATAATAACTTGTGATAATTCAATTGTTATCATTGTTTCATGTTGTTTTTAGTCTGAAATATTAAATTATTTATATTTTTAACGTTTTAAAGCCTTAACTATTTTTATGTGGTAATTATTTATGACATTTAATAAGTTAATCACTATCGGAGTGATAATTGTTACTATTTGTGCTGAAATTTACATTTTCTTCGCTGTTTGCATGCAATTGCAACAATTAATCATCAATGATCTGTAATTTCGAAGTGTTGGCAAAGTGAGCGTTCAATTCAAACCAGTTTTTTGCTTCTTTTGTCATGATTCGCGCGAAATCGCAAGTGAATGAGTAGCATACATACGCTTATGCTTTAGCTGGTTTATCCCGGAGTAAATGGTAAATCCCAATGTTATTATAAGAAAGAACGTCAACGTAAATGGAAAGAAGTTCATGAAATGATGAAATTTTGAGACATTGAGAGAACTTGTTCTTGAGCGTAATTGCGGTGTCGTTATTTATTCTGGAAGTTTCCATTTAAATTCTTCACTTTCAATATAGTCAACGCAAAAATAAATAAATATTAAAGTATCATTAATATAAATGTCATTGTTGCAGAGTAATATTTTAAGATTAGTAATTGTAGGTTTAAAATAATAAAATTAATGACTGACATGTTGCAATTTGTCGAAAATGCTTGTTATTTTATGTTCTTGAAAATAATGACTAAAAAGGACAAAGTATAACTATGTTTATAAAGTGATAATCACGATTACAATTACTTTTTGTTAGAATTAGATACGGAAATTATCATTTTGCATCCTGGTAAATTTAAAACACATTATTATTGCAGACTTAAATTAATTTTAGTTTTTATATAATTTTTGATGAATATCATGCGCAAAACGCTTCAAAACACGCAAAATAAAAATGTAATTTTAAATTTAGTAAAACGTCATGGTTTTGTCCTTTCTTTACAATTGATGGCACCAATTTATTATTGGTACCAATTTATTATTTTTTGTAAAAAAAATTAATTAAACTAAATTTTTTCATGTTTTTATTGTTGTTTGTGGTTTTTTTCTTGTTACGCTTGATTTTAAACAAAATTTTTAAAATATTTTGTTGCACCTTAACATGTGTGTGAACTAATTACTAGACATTATAAGTTTTATCTTAAATACCTGTACTGAATATGAAACTTGCTGATATATGTCGTAAAATTTTAAATGCCGATGATAACAGAATGTGCAAATGTTTGTAAATCTTAAAATTTACAGCTTGCAGCACATATTTTACTTATATTACGGTTCAAAGAGCAAAATATGAAGCAATTTTTAAAATATTAAAATTAAGCTTTATATTAATAAATATTACTTACTTTTATTTTATTTTAATATTTACCAATCACTTTTAGTAACTATTGATGCACTTTTAATGAACAAACATCTGTGTGTACTCCAACACAATTCCTAGGTAAACCAAGTGCGGAGACGTTTTGTGACGAGTCTTCAAATCGTCCGCGCGTTAAATAACGCTCGTAAAACACTACAAATACTTCTGTACGCTTCGAACGCGCATACACGTGTGATTATCTCATGTGTCTCGCTTGTGTCTCCGCTTATTCACCTGTCCACCTCACTATAATCTTCGTAATCCTCGGTAAACTCCAAGACGTCACTCGTACGAATTAATTACCAAATCGCACTGAATTGTTTTTTTCTCTGACGTTTAAATATTAAGTTTTCGCTTTATTTTTGCGTGAATAATATATTCAAAAGGACTGAAACCGATAATGATACTTTTATCAAAGGAATTTGCATAATTTAAATGTGTTTTTACACTGTGTTTTGTGCCAATTGCTTTATGTTCCTCAAATAATCATAAAGCTACCATAAAAACAAACTGCGCATATTCTGTCTAAAATAAAATATTTCTTGTGATTTTTTTTAATAAAACGTTATTTATTATGCATGTTGTTAACTTTACTGAGCGAATAATTTGAACAGCTAGAGTGTAATGGCCAAAGAAGATGATTTGGTTGCGGATTTTGAAAGTGGGGATGAAAGCTACTAGTTTTGTTGGGTTTTACGTCTAATTTCTAGGCTTTCATCTAACACTTTAACGCCTGCGCAAAATTTGATTGTTAGGTGTTTCCCAACGTATTTCGACGCACGCCACTGATTGTGATTCGTTGTCATGGATTTACCATGGTAACGCTGGCATTACAAAACCAGTGACGTTCAAATCAACTTAAAATATTACCTGAATTCATCCTCGACCGTTGGTACACATTGACGTTAACCGTATAAATCGATAGAAATCTTTAATCTTCTCGTTAGGGATTCCCCGAATGTTGCAAATTCAAATTTAATTACTACTTGGAACAGCCAAGAGTCATAGATTTTCTGATATGTTAAACTGTAAACTTCCTCAAACACAAAATTCAAATTTAGTCTGCTTTGCTTGTTTTCTAAATATCCGCGACATCAAATGTGTGTAATTGCGTGCAAATCACGTGCAAGCAATTTGACGACGTGTTGGATAAAACACACTTGGAATTGTTACAAACAACTCAATTGAATCTCACCGGTCTCTTAGTGTGTCTTGTTATGCAATGCAAATGCATGCAAGGCTACGCATTTCTGTTATTTATTCGCTCGGATTGCCCGCAATAGCTTTGGGCGCAAGAACGCAATCGCAAGCCCAAACTACGTCAATGAAACGAAATTTAGAAACGCGTTAATTTGGCGCCGTTGAATAAGATCCTAATGAAGATATGTCAAAATTTGTTATTTTTTGTGGGCAAATATTGCTTCATCATCAACAATCTGTTATTTTTTATAGAGGACACTCAACCGTTGTTTACTGAGAGTTTATTTTGGCAAAGTTGAACAAAAATATGTTGTGAAATTGAATGTGATGCTAGTTTAATGAATTGCATGTCTAATAATGCTCCAGGAGGTGAAACATGGTTAGTAAAACCGCAGAATTAAAAAGAAGTAAAAAAAGTAAGACGTAAAAACTAGTTACAGTAGTTTATGGAGTAGGTATAATAAAATTATTCTGTACAGAATTAAACTTTCGTATTTGATCGAGCACGAGTTTTGCATGCGCCGAGACTGCATAATAAATAAAGATTGTTCATGGTCAATACTGCCGCATCTTTCAATTTCAACAATAAATTTAATAGTCGAAGCTGCGAGATAAAGGAAAATAGAATTGAGATGATGCAAAATGCAATTATTAAGTAATTAATCATTTAGGAAATTTGTACAATCAAAATTACGTTTTCTTAAGACTGCAAAACTGGAAAATTATGTATTTAAAGTATACCTCTACCGAAATCCAATTAAAATTAATCCACTGAATCACACTTTTGATTGAGAGCACGATGTGTACCTATCTATACTTCGTGAAATGGCAGCGGTGGGATTGGTGCCTCACCAAAACAATGGTTATTTGTTATTTTCCCTGATAGTCCAACTTTTTTATATTTCAGAGGTTAAGGGTGATATCAGGATGATTACCTTTACCACTAGAGTAATTTCCTCACCCCCAAAAGCAATACTGGCAGTGCCCTAAAGTACATATCAAAATTAGCGTTGTTGCAAACATTTGCAAAGATGTTGTAGGAAACACCCAGTATCCCATTAACTAATTGACCTTTTTGAAGTATCTTACCAACATCTTAAGGTTCAAGAGTCGTTCTACACCACGCATACCTTTTCAATCTTCCAACCCTTCTGTAAATCTCCTAAAATGCTCGTTGAAAATTGGCATTTTTAATAAAAATTGTAAACATGGTGTGGAAAACACCCTGTAGTTCGTGAACTAATTAACTTTCTTGGATTTCCTTCTTGCCATATGAAAGTTTCAAAAGCTCTGTATACCTACGATGCATACCTATCCAACATTCTAGCACTTTGGCAAGTGCTCTAAAATGCCCTTTAAAAACTGACATTTGTTACAAAATATAAAACCATAGTATGGAAAACACCTTGTATCTTGTAAAATAATTGAGTCTTTTAGTGTTTTTTACACCCATATTAAAGCTCCATCTACACAATGCATACTATTTCAATCTTCTAACCTTTCCGAAAGTGCCCTAAAACTCCAATTAAAAATTGGCATTTTTCAAAAATATTGAAAACATGGTGTAAAAAATACCTTGTATCTTGTGAACTAATTGATTTTTTAAAGTTTCCTGCCGACATATTAAAGACACTTCTAGAAGTGTCCTAAAATGCACTTCAAAAAGTAGCTACTTTTGTCCAAAAAATTTATTTTTGGTCGAAAAACAGGGTTGTATTTTATTCTTACATTTTTTTGTCAAAGAACAAGGTCGACTATTTTTCTTAAATATTTTTTTGTCGAAGAACAGGGTAAAACTTTTTTGTTAAAATTTTTTGTTCAAATAACAGAGCCGAACTTTGTTTTTAAAATTTTCCCTTCTAAACCGTCGACATTTAATTGCGATTATCTTGAGAATCAAAACGACTTCATATTCTTGATTATTGAAGAACTCTTTACAAGATAGCACCCTTTTAAAAAAACAACCAAAATTGCGTAAAAAATTTAACGAAAAGATTTTGTTATAAAAAAGGCAAAAAATTTGGAATTTTCCAATTTTGTTTTTGGGTTTTAACAGCTTATTAAATTTTAATTTAAATATTTAAGAAATATATTGTTCTACCACTTATCATTTAGGCCCTATTGACATTTTTAATGTAATTTGAATATCGACAAATCATGACTCTTCATTTTGGAGCAATATTAAGATAAAGTATGTAGAATCAAATGTTCTTCTATATTCAGTTATAAAAAAGTCGAATTTTAAATTATTATTTTTGGCTTAGGAAATGATGGAGAAAACGTATAAACCAGTTTTTTGCACTTATCTTGAAAGCCATTGGAGATAAAGGAAAACGGTTTTCACATTCGTATGTAGAATTGCATTTTCCATTATATAGCATGTAAAAAATTTTAAATATCAACACTTACGTAATAATTAAAAATGGTCAATAACATGAAAACTAATTAAGATAGGGCAATCAAACCTGGATTAATGGAATCCTGTCAATGTTTTACTTAAATTGGAAAAGTTTGGGGTAAATCGGAGAGGTGGTTTTATTTGATCAGTTTAGACTTTACTACCTATTTTCCGAACTAATGATGTTATCGAAAAACTGACTTGATATCTTTCATCCCCTTGGAAAACTCAATCGATTAGCGTTTTCCATTTTCTTCTAGCTTAAAAATTTTTTCGAGTCCAAAAAGAGTCAAGTCTCTTGATCTTTTTGAGTGGTCTTTGGTCAACTTTGGAAAATGGAAAAACTAAAGCTGCCATTTTATAAATCCTTACCTTACATGAACAAAATGAAGAAAGTTCTTTTTTATCTTTATTATTTTCCGAGCAAATCGCAGGGGAAAATTTTTTAGACACATCCTATATTTCAAATTTTTTAAATGTTATCTTATCTAGGATCTGATGGTGAACATCAGGGTGTATATCATAATTGACTTTTAAGTCACGATGCGAGTGCACATTTCACTTAATGAGATTTACAGGAAATATCCTTGCTGCTGTTAGGTAAACAGTTGTTTAAATTGTATAATTAAATAAAATACCTTTTAATTTTAATTTTAATTTTAATTTAATGTTTCAACCAAAATGTTTTAGGAAAAAAATTAAGATAGAAATTCGACCCTGTTCTTAAACCAAAAAAAAAATATTTATAAAAAAGTTCGATCATGTTTTTTTAACCAAAAAAATATTTACAATTTTGGTTGAGTTAGACATGTTTTGCCCTGAGGGCATCTCAGGGCAACTCTTCAGTTACTGAGTGTATCTACATTTTGTGGAGATAATGTAGAAATATTAGCAAATCTGAATCCTAGCGCCATCTGTGAGTGATCCATCGAACTAACAAAGATCAGTACAGCATTTTACAAACTCTGATACAAATCTTTGTTTTAAGTGGAAAACACGCAGTAAAGTATTTGTGTAAGCATTCTGTAGGAATGCCAGCAAATAATATTTCACCTTCCGGGACTGTAAAACTGGAATTTCCTTGATATCTAATCTGAATTGTTTACCAAGTCTTCCAAGAAATAGAATAAACCGGAAACAATCACACACCATTCCTCTCATTAAAACACAAGAAAAACTGAAGTGTAAAGGAAGTAATAAGCTGATGTGATTGGTAACACATTCATAAGAGCAAATTGTGTTCACACTCCACATTGCCATGGAAACAGCAAACAGATGCTATATTTTTAATACCTCTCACAACATTCCAAGCGGTATGAAGTGTAAATATGTTATATTAGTAAATATGCTTGAAATCTTTATTATTTTTGTCCATAATCAATGAATTATGCGTAGTTTATGCGTATGCGTTTATAATAGTTTGTTGTTTTCTCATATTTCAGTTGCACTTGGCGTTATTAATATAATATTGAAAATATATAGAATAGCAGGCAGCCCGACGGCACGCCCGCGGTAATAGTAATTACATTATATCGAATAGTTTAATATAATAATCATTTTAACATTATTGAAAGTTCAATTGGTAATCGTAATTCTCCCAACGTGTTCACAACGTGTTTGTGTGTTTCTTTTTGCCCGTCATCATTGTAACAGTCATAAATTTAATTAGAATCTTATTTGTTTGGTACAAATTTATACGATTTATATACAATGCACTTTGAATCAGTTGAAGTTCGCCACCTAGAAGGGGAAAGTAATTTACAAAACGTTGCGTTTCGTGTTGGTTGAGTGGACTTGTGTGTGGTGTGTGAGTAGATTGCTTATATTCCACCTTCACAAAACAAAACACAAGCGCATCGTGTGTATTATCAGCGGATATCGATTGATAGCATTATCAAATGCACAGTGAGAGTCGTCCGCCACATGCTACACTTATCATCCTTATAAATAAAAAAATACATTATTCCAATGTTCAATATCTATCTATCTAGCTAGCTAAAATATGTAGGTAGTTATGCAATATGTGGGGATTGACAAATGGTTTCACATTTAAAACTATTGCGAATTATTCAATTAGAATTGCAGAACAAGACCGAAACGGAGTTTGAATTATTTCGTGGGGCTGATCCTCTGCACATATCTCATAAAAACGAACGATTAACGATTAAAAAGTCTCCGCACGCACTTATCACACATCAGCGCACTAACTTCAACGATATAGAATAGCGGGTTGTTTCCAGTAAAAACATGCGCGTGAAATGATATTCCCCATACACATGTCTCTACAAAATGACACACTTGAACGGGAAGGAACCACGGCCGCGGTTCAGGTTCAGCTTGTTGGACTTCTTGCTGCGGCTCGATTTATCCTTGCGGATCTCGCGCACGAGCGTGTAAAAGGCGTCGTCGACGCCCATCCGCGTCTTCGCCGACGTCTCGACGAACGGTACACCATACTGCTTTGCAATCTAACAACAAAAACATAAATTAATATAACTTTTAAAGTGAGTTCACTAATCTACCGCTAGATGCTTGTTATTCTAAGGTTGCCAATGGCAACCAATAATAAAATGATTATTACTTCTCTAGCTTGGTTTGTATCAACCGCCCATGCGGAGAGATCGCATTTGTTACCAACGAGGACCATCGGCACCTCTTCAGCGTCCTTGACGCGTTTTATCTGCTCGCGATACTGACTAATATCTTCGAAACTCTTCGCTGAGTTAACGGCGAAGACAAGGAGGAAGCCTTCGCCTGTGCGCATGTATTGATCACGCATCGCGCTGTACTCCTCTTGGCCGGCGGTGTCGAGGATGTCCAGCAGACACGTTTCGCCATCAATCACCACCTGCTTGCGGTAGGAGTCTTCTATCGTCGGGTCGTACTCGTCGACAAAGTGGTTCTGGATAAGCTGGATGGTCAGCGCGGACTTGCCGACGCCGCCGGCGCCTACCACCACCAGCTTGTATTCGGTCATCTCGCGCGCCTGCGGACCTTCACGCCCCAAGTGTCAACTCCGCCGCCGCCGCCGCCGCCGAAGACTCGAACTCACGCGCACGGATCTTTCAGCTGCAGCGCTCCCGCATCCAGCCGCCGATGACGAGGCGAATAATTAAACTCATTAATAGCAATCAACGGCGGGCGGTCGCTCGCTTTCTAATTGCGACCATGCATGCGCGGGCTCCGCTTGCGCACTACTGGCACTTGATGCGCGCACTACGTGATCACGAACACTTATTGGCAGGGTGTAGCTGCAATCGGCCGGAAAGTTGAGATCTACGAAGTGCCCTTGTTGTTGTATACTAATCGTGGTGATTTTGTGCTCCCTGGTGGCCTTCTACTTTGTGCATTCGTGTGCGTACTCCACTCACGAAAGCAACAAACCTACTGAAATGCTTACTACACTAAATAGTCGAACGCCAGCTGTGCAGTGCTGCCAACTGCGGCGCGCACCAACACCCATCGATCAGATTCTCGCTTTTTAGTTGTTTTCGTGATTCATCCACAATGCAATGACTAAATTTTTGATTTTTCACTGGAATTTATTACGCATCACATGTTTTATGCTTTATGAACTTTCAGGCGTCTATCGTCTTTAACTGAAACAAACAAACATCAATAGAATTGCTCATCAATACAATGCACGTACAATTTGTTTAAAAATAACACAATTTGTGAGTAATGTACAACATAACGTACATTATGTTATATAAGTTTAATTGTTTTAGTATGAATCACAAAAACGGATAATCTAAACATAAAATACAAAGATAATTGCTATTTTTAGTCAATTTAATCCCCAAAATATAATCTCTACTAACCAAAATTATCATGATTTATTTTTAACGTTATATCTGCAAGCAAAGTACATTTTTGTTTCAAAACTGTTTATTATTATTATTATTATTAAAAATTATTACCAAAGTTCTAAATTTGAATTGAGTCTAGTCAAAAACACTAGGGACAGCAACTGTCAGAGAAACAACCAAACACAACAAAGTTAGGCAATCCACATTACACTTTAACCAAACTTTTATTGACTTATCAAATATTAAACGTTGCAAACCGTTTGCAAATTGTATGAAACAAATGAAAATAACTTTTGAAATGTGTTGCAATTCATTGAGAGTGTGATTATATCAATTATAAGGTTTGTAACACTTATTATTTGGTTTCTTAAATGATCTTTTAATTTAAACTATAATTTTTAGTATGGGTCGAGATAGAAATGCATCTCCTGAGAAGTCACATCACTCAAGAAATTACTACAGGGAAAGAGACAGGCACCATCATAGGTCCAGGAGTAGCAGTAGAGATCGGTGGAGACGTAGCAGGAGCCGAAGTCATAGTAATTCAAGAAATAGATACCATGATAGACATGAAAAACATGACAGATATAAAGACAATAGAGATAGCTACAATCACCATCATAGAAGAGATGAGTCAGTAAATAATTATGGAAATAATGCTGACAAAAGTTTTCATGGAGGACATAATAGTCATGGAAATCATGGCAATCATGGCAAATTTGCTGCTGCAATGCACAAACATAAAAATCTATCACAAGAAGAGGAATTTTTTGAGGCAAGAAGGCAAGAAAGAGAAATAATTGGCATGCAGGATACTTCTGTGGTTTGGGCACAATCACCACCTCCAGGATTGTAAGTTATTTCATAACTTTTCCAATTTAAATGTTTAAAACACTTATTTTCCTACTTCAGATGTGCATCAAGTGATGAAGGTCAGAATGAAGCAAAGAAAAAAGAATCCAAAATGAAGAAAAGCAAGAAAAATAAAAAGGAAAAGAAGTCCAAGAAGAAAAAAACCAAAGAGAAGAAAAAGAAGAAAGACAAAAAGAAGAAAAAGCGAAAAGAATCCTCGTCTGAATCATCTTCATCTAGTGATGAAGCGGATGAATGGGTCGAGAAAAACGCCACAACGTCTTCCAAGATTAAGAACAGAAGACGATCATCGTCTTCATACAGTGATGATTCTAAGGATGGTGTAGTTGGCCCGGAACTAAAATCACACAGCACGTCGTTAACGCACAAAGAAATGGGCAAAGCTCTACTACCAGGTGAAGGAGCAGCGATGGCTGCTTACGTCGCCGAAGGCAAACGCATTCCTCGCAGAGGAGAAATCGGCCTCACCAGCAACGAGATCGAGGTCTACGAAGCGCAAGGTTATGTAATGTCCGGTAGCAGACATCGGCGCATGGAAGCCGTGCGTATACGAAAGGAAAACCAGATTTACTCCGCTGATGAAAAGCGCGCACTAGCAATGTTCAGCAAGGAAGAACGCTCGAAGCGAGAGAATTTGATTTTGGGCCAGTTTAAAGAAATGATCAGTTCAAAATTAGCCGATAAAAACAAGTAAAATAGAATATTATATTTAATTTTATTCGGTATGACATGTTTTAAAGTTTAATTTGAGTATTATGCTGAAGGTTTCTGAGTTTGCTCCAGCCAGTCATCAAAACCTCCTTGGTAGTTGCTTGTGCTGTGAAAAACATTGAAACAAATTGTTAAAATTGCATTTTTGACAAAGAAACATGAAGGATGTTTATATGTAAAGGTATTTACTTTTTATATCCTAAATTTTCGAGTATTTTCATCGCCTTGGCGCTTCGAATGCCTGCTTTGCAACTGAAAACCATGGAGTTGTTCAGATCAGGTTTATTGCAGCCATAAAGTTGTTTGAATTCTTCAGGAGTTAGTTGTTTGAATGCATTTTCTACATTTCCAACTATAATATACAACAATTTTAATAAGAAATTTAAAAAAAAAAACTCTTATATTTACGTGGTATGTTGATACTTTTCGGTAAAACGCCAACTTGTTGCAATTCACTGGGCTCCCTCACATCAATCAGCAAAATATCATCAGGCAGACTCTTCACTTGCTTAAAATCAACAACTTTGGGTACCGTCGTTGACTTGGACATGTTTCCAACTAAAGTTAATACGATAATAAGTTAATAATACACATAGACTTAAAATAAACACGATTAAGTTGCGATTGGAACAGTTTTACGATTGTTTATTATATGCAAGAATAGTTATGATACAGTTTGAGTTTCGCATTGTGGCTGACACGATTTGTCCTGAAACGCGCCGCAGGAGTTATACTGATTGGTCCATTCTACATAACCACCGGGAAAATTATAAACTCTAAAAAACAACTTAAACTAAGCAAGAATATTTAAATTTTTCATTTTTAGTACCGATCATAGCCTAGACTATTCACTATATCATTGGCGTCGGAGTTAGCGTCATTACAACCTCCAGAAATGATTATTAGATCGTGTTTTCTTGGCAACCTACGGTCAAACTCATCCTTGAAATCTTTCTTGCTTTGCGTTAACTTATCCTGCAAACAGGACACTGAAAATAAATGATTTAATGTAACTTTGAATAATTTTATGTAAAAATAACTAAGCAGGGTGTCTTTTTCATTCTGCGTTTATTAATATTTATGGATTTGAGCAACTATTGCCATATTGAAGAGGATTTATTGGAATCTCGGATGTAGTTGGTACTGGGTAAGCATCCCCAGTAGGCTCGCATGAATTAGCAATGTTATGGCTGCAATATGGCGCAGGTGGCGGTCTGCACTCTTTGTCCCTTCGCTCGAAGTCTTCATAACCGCCGACGTAATCTCTGACTCTAGAATTGATGTGGGAAATTGATTTCGGAGCGTTGTGTGAAAATGAAATTACTTTTTGAATCCTAGAAAACAGAGGATTTCGCAGGCGGGCGAGTTGGGCATTCCTGTGCGGCCGGTAACGATGATCAGAGTGCGTTTTTTCGGTTTTGAGTGATTAAATTCATCCTTAAAATCTTTCCTCGACATTTCCAGCTTCGAGCGCAAGCATCCCACTAAACAGAATTAAATTTGCTCTCACAGGGATAAATTTACAAGCATAAAAAGACACCCTGCGCAATTCAACAAGAAAATTACGAATATTTACATGGAATGTTTACGCTGGTAGGAATCAGACCAGATTCAGCGACTTCTTGTTTTGACCGCACGTCGATTATCAGCGAATTGTTTTTCACTGCCTTCTGCACATCATCATAGCACACAGATTTGCAAAATAGGTGATTTTGTTTATCACTTTTACACTCTATAATTTACTTTAATAACAATATGTCTTAAAATATATTTAAATTCATACTTAGCACCAGTATGCAAACCAGAAACAAAAATGGCAGCTGTAAATTCTTCATTGTAACATTTATCTGATATAACACGGTATAAAATATAATATAATGTTTATTGACAATTATAATAATTTATGTCAATATATTTATTAAAAATCATACTTTGTTTCTTGTGATATTTCAAAATTTACTTTTTTCTCGCAGAATGGCGGTTAAACGTATGCAACCAAATGTACTTAAAACTGATCAAACTATACCGCTCTTAGGTTATAAACAGGTATATGTACTCACATTTAATCGATGATTTTACCAACAAATCGTTGTTGATTAGCGTTGTTTGAAACTTGTGAGCGCGTAATGCTCCAAAAGACACTCGCCGCAACATAACTGAGATTATTCTCCTTTCGTATATCTTTAAATTGAAGCAAATGTACTGTTAAATTTTGGTCCTGATAAGCTTGACAGCGATGACCTTGATAAGGAACTTTACAACTTGAGTAAAATACCATTACAATTAAATGAAGAAAGCAAATGTGGCGTGCCTAATAGCTGCTTATGCTTCTCTGCAAGCACATTACAATAATCTAACTGTAAATTTTCAAACTACGTTCGTGTCGAGCGTGATTCAGGCGATTCAACCAGCCGTTCATCGAAGAAAACCAACGGTAAACCACCTCTCACTTATTATTCACAATAGCAGCCCGTTTCTTCCTTCTGTTTGTACAAGAAAAATAATAATCATTGTGAACAATACGGTTGTATTAAGAAAGTATTTGTATTGTAGGCGTTTCAGTTTGAAATTTCATAAAAATTGCCTGGGCGAAAAGTAACGAATTGCGTTCGTGTGTGTCCGCGTTCGCACACATTGGCAATTACGTCATCACACATCGCGGTTCGCGCAGCCAGCACGGGCGAGCAGCGCCAGAGAGGATAATGGTGGTCGCGGTGTCGAGACGGGGCGTCGCATACGAAGTGTAGTGTAGTTTCCTAGTTATAAAACACCGGCTTGCGGAATACAGCACGACGCCGAATCTGCGGGGTGCATCGCGACGACCGACCACGCAGCGAACGCATGCTAGGTAAATCATTTCGGCGACATTCATTTGTTTCACATTCGTGGACTGAAGATCAAACGATCCCACGTTCGTGGACGTTTATGCCGTTCGATTTGTGGTTATTCTTGTTGGAAGTCTCACACAGGTGCTCTGTTGACCTTAGAACTAAATGACGTTAGCAAAGCGTAGGGAAAATTTGTATATCGTGGGGTTGTTTGTGTGAAACAACACGAAAGTTAATGAAAATTCGAGGCCGATCGGCGGATTTAATTTATTGCAATGAATCATTGCTCATATGGTGGATTGGTGACATTCATTTCTCCCACTACGAAGCAATGTTTTACACAGGGTGTTAAAAGAGTTACATTTTATTTGAAGATTTATTGCATTCTTGGTGCAAGCGCCGGATCGATATTTCTCATTCTTATAATACACGCGGAAACATAAAAGATGTGAGATAACAATTTAATTTTAAAAGTTTTTGATGCCTAATTAAAATTCCGTTCACATTTTTTCCACGTTTGCTAAGCCAACGAACGTGTAAAGTGTAAAGAATGAATTTTCTGAATTAATTAACCACCTTCAAGGTCATACACACGCTGATGAATTAATATTTATACATATTTACTTAACACTTGATTTCCCACTGGATTCATAAGTTTTTGTTATTTTTATTTTGTAGATGTCTACGATGTCGGATCGCAAGGCAGAATTAGAGCGGAAGAAGGCGAAGCTGCAGGCTTACAGGGAGAAAAAAGACCGCCTGAAGCGCGAGAAGGAACTGAAGGATGTGGAGGAAGCGACGACGCGGATGGGAGGCACGTCCGACCGACGCGATCTGGATGAAATGCTAAGTTCCCTGGGAGTTGCGCCCGTCTCCGACGTGCTCTCCAGCCTCTCCACCGTCAACTCGCTCACACCCGACCAGAGCATCAACCATACGCCCGACTCTTCCCTGCAGCCAAATAGTTTACCCAATAAGTAAGCATTCCACACCTTAAAAACACCCAAAACCCTAAAATTTGATTAAAAACTAATCTAAAACATTGCTTTCTTTAGTGTACATACTAGTAAGAAGAAAGCACCGCTCCTGAGTGTGGTCTCCGTGCAGAATGTGAACATCCCGCCAGCGGAGGTCGTGCACTACACGAAGCAGACGCAGACGACGGCTTCCGGACATGAGCGCGACGGTAAGCACCTGTTATTTATCCTTACAAAAACAATCTCACAGTGTTCGTTCAAAAGTCACCAAAAAACACATCAATTTTTATGCCAATATTTAGTGCCTGCTCTTATATTATAATTTAATTATTTATCTCTCTAAGTTTTAAGTTATGAGTTGAATAAGTTATTTTCTTTTCGGGGTTTCAAGATTATCAAATAAGACTCTAAATAACAGGAAACTTACATATCTATATTTATTTTATTTATTTTTGAATCACAACAACGTGATTTTAAAGGAATTTATTTGTTGGTTGTTATAACTAAGTTGGCTGCACTAATATTCGCTTCGTTTGGTTTTTATTTAGTCTTTTTTACAAGTTTTTTTCTGTTTTTATGAAGTTTTTACTATTAACACAACGCATAAAGATACAACACGTTTTTTTACTCTAGCGAATACTAATTGGCGCAAGAAAAGCATTCTTCCATGTGCCTGGTTGTCAATTTTGTTAACATGCCATCATTTAGCGGTGCATAGAAGACGAGCGAGCGACATTTATTCATTATCCTCACACCGCGCGCAAATTCGTAATTAATGTGTATCTCTAATCGTTTGTCCTGCACCTGCCGCAGCGGGAACGTCTGCAGTTCTAACAAAGTGTGAGTAATAATCAAATTTTCAATACTTAGTTGTGCACAAACAATCAATCAGGCATATCGTTGGATTGTTTTTCTTTTTGGACACACACACAACGACACCACCAAAAATAGATTTGCAGCGTTTGAAAATCGAGCAAAACTGTTTTTAGTCCCTTCACCCATTCACCACTTTCATCTCTCATCTTGTTTCTCATATTGAGTCTCATGCTATGACTGAAAACAGTTTTGTACGCCTAACGATTAGTGAACCGTGTGTGGTGTTTGATGTGTTGCTAACAAGGATCTTCTTCTTCATCTTCCTCCTCTCTTAAAGGCTACATGGAGGATTGGTGGAGGCCGCGCAAAGGTACGAGTGTCCATGTTTGCATTCCCCGTGTCACAATTTATGTGTTGTAATGCTTCAAAACGATCGCGGTTCTCTCTGGAAACGTGTGTTTTTTACAGACTTGACTCGCACCACAAGCACAATATTACTTACTGACGGCATGCACTCGAATCTTTTACATTTATACTAAAACCAGCTCAAAGTAATCAAATAACAATCAAATTATATATTAACTCCTAACGATTTCATCAAATTTATTCCAAGTGTAGAATAATTTCATTTTAAGATGTAATTTATAGGATATGTACGTTTCCGTCGTTGTTTAGCGTAGCTGTAGACTAGATTTAAAGTTAGGTTATATTCAGATAGTGCTAGGTTATGTCGTTTAGTCGACGTGCAGTTTACAAGTTAATTAAAATTATCTTTTTTTCCTTTCCTGTCTCCTAGCTCATGCAACCGATTACTACGGTAAGTTTATGATTTTATTCAATTTGTCTCTGGATTCTTTTGTTTTTGTCGTTTTTGTCCCTTCAACACTGTTTAAGTACATCATCTCTCACACACACAGTCATTGTCCATTTGATTTCGTTTATGTTTTGCAAACGTTCTTCTCTTCGTTTATTACTTTCGCTTTATGCTTTTCAAGTTTCACTTAAACCGATGATATCCTTGGGATTTTATGTTTTTAACAATTCCCACTCATGTGACACAAAAGTCACGAATGGAAGCAGTGCTGATTCGCTTTCTGCAATTAATCAATACTGTTTCTATTCTTATACGTGACGTCACATGGAACATCTCGCTTCTGACTAACATAACGTTTATTTATAATATTTATTTAAGATATGAATGTGATTGATTTGATTGGTTTCTTCGCTGCACACTGGCTGTATTATAATTTGACCACCACCATTTCTCATCAAATCACTGCTTTTGGTTTTCGCTTCGGACGAATCTCTTGTAAAATTGCGACTCCTAGAACATTTTGCAAACGATACCGCCTTTATAACTTGTTATGACTCTACTGGTGTGTGACTTTTGTATATATTTATCGAAGATTTTTCAGTGGTTGACGCACTTCTAATCATTAATCGTGAGGCACTCGCCGTATTTGACGCACTAATACAACTAATCTATATTTTTGTTGAGTTTTCGCTGATTAGATAAAATTTTCCCAAAATTTTGTGCTAAAAATTTATGAAAATTAATTTTTCTTCTGCGTAGACAAAATTTTATATTCCAAATTGGTGCAGCCAATGAGTTTAGACAACCTGTTCATTGATATATAATCTCGTCCAAATCGAAAGGAAATCGTTTGAAAAGTGTTTCTCTTGAATTCACACGCCCAAAACACGCAGATTATCAGTAAAAGTAATTGATTGTTCCCCCCACTAAAGGTTATTATCGAGACGAAACATTATACTACGCAAAGAAAAGAGCCCCTATGCAAACTGATGAACATGTATTTATTTCTTTTCCCCATCAAGACGAATACAATCTAAATCCGGGTTTAGAATGGGAGGACGAGTTTACAGGTAGGTGGTTTTTCAAAGGAAACCATCCCTAATAATAAGTACTACATACATTTATTATTTAAAACCAAAGAAACAATTGTTTTTATCATTTATTGTGCACAAACATTTTTATGATTTTCTAAATTAACGTACAAAGCTTGAGTAATATCCGCACCGTAGCAACTCTTCCTTCTTTCTGATGCTTTTTAGTTTGATATTTGATGATTATTTTGTTAGTTTTGATAGCTAGATAATAACCAGTCGGCTTTTCTTTTATGCTTTATTGGCAAAAACGCAAATGGAGCGGTGGCTTAGTGTTTCAAAGCGTTGCATGCTTATTATCATGAGGGAAATGAGAAAAATCATCGATGTATGAATGTTCTTAGTATCAGGAATTAGTATACTCCCGAGTTTCAACTTGTTTATCTATGATTTTCGTTGTTTTTTTACACCGTATGTGTCGTGTTTTGTGATTTTACGTGTATGGGTATGTGAGGTGTGTGTGCGAATGTGCCTTGCGTTTGATGGCGAATGCGTTGAATGTACATGCGCTGAGAGCGGACAGCTTATTCACCACAGTTTTGACGTATGACGACCCACAAGGCGAGGACGAGGAGGGCAGCCTACCGCATCTCGGCGGTTTCGGCAGCAAGCTGCCGCCGGGCATCCTTCCCCACGGTCTACCCCAGGTCAAGGAGGTGCAGCCAGCCGTCACTGCGATGGAGCAAGCGCAACAGGACATTAAAAAAGAAGCAAAAGAAAGTAAGCCGTGTTTTTTTTTCAGCTTTTATTTATATTTTTATTAATTTTTACTTTAAAATTTCAGTTAGGGAGCTAAGTGAAGAGGAGAAACAAATGATAATCCTCTCAGAGGACTTCCAGAAGTTTGTGGATCGCGCCGGCAGGATAATGGAGCGCGCATTAGGTGAAACTGTCGATATTTACGCGGATTATTCTAGAACTGAAGGAGAGGAAGGCTTGTAAGTAACTTTTACACTTATTACAAAAGTTTTTGGTACTGAAACTTTGTTGTTTGTAGAGATGAGAAGTCTCATCAAAGAATATCACTCAATCGCTGCTTCTTTGACGAGAAATGGTCAAAGAATAGATCGGTTACTGCACTCGACTGGAGTGCACAATATCCGGAGCTCTTACTAGCAGCGTATAATAATAACGAGGTGTCTCCGAATGAACCGGATGGAGTTTGTTTAATTTGGAACACAAAGTTTAAGAAAATGACGCCCGAGTATATATTTCACTGTCAGAGCCCGGTGCTAACGGCGAAATTCGCCAAGTTCCATCAGAACTTGGTGCTGGGCGGCACCTACTCGGGACAGATTGTCCTGTGGGATAATCGAGTACAGAAGAGGACGCCTGTGCAAAGGACACCGCTATCTGCTGGTTCACATACTGTAAGTTTTTGGTTTTATAAATAAGTTTTGTTTTTATGTGAATTTTTTTTATAGCAACCAGTATATTGCATGCATGTCGTTGGGAGTCAGAACGCCCACAATCTGATCTCGATCTCGAACGACGGTAAGATGTGTTCGTGGTCGCTGGACATGCTCAGTCAGCCGCAGGAGGTTATTACGCTCGTGCGTAGTCAGAGCAGGCCCGTGGCGGCGACCTGCCTCGATTTTCCACATTCCGACGTGAATAATTTCGTCATTGGCGGCGAGGAGGGCTCCGCGTTCTCAGCGTGTCGCCATGGGTCGACTGTTGGTATTGTCGACACGTACGATGGTCACCATGGACCGATTACGGGCATAAGTGTTAATAGCGTGCAGGGCGGCATTGATTTTTCACACACGTTCCTCACCAGCTCCATGGATTGGACAATGAAGCTGTGGAGCATCAAGGATCAGAAGCCGATTTATTCGTTTGAGGATAATGGTGATTACGTGATGGATGTTGCATGGTCGCCGATTCATCCAGCGTTGTTTGCTTCGGTTGACTGTGGAGGAAAATTAGATTTGTGGAATTTAAATCAAAACACTGAGGTGCCAGCGGCGACTGCAATAGTTGAGGGTAATCCTGGTTTAAATAAAGTGTCGTGGACACCTTCGGGATTACATGTAACAGTTGGAGATACAAATGGAAAGATTTTGGTTTATGATGCTGCTGAGGTAATTGTAAAATTTATATTTTTTAGGTATTGTTTTATAAATATTTTTATTTTCAGGGTTTCGCACATCCGAGAAATGATGAATGGAATAAATTCTTATACACGACACAAGAACTACGCAACAATCAAGTAGATGAAGAACTAGAAAAATTGAATTTAAGCATTTCGAATACGCCGCTTTCTAGCATGAGCTCGTTGGGGACGAGCAAACTCATGTAAAACCGCTTAGGAATTTGTTATTTGATTTTGAAAAGCCGTCAATTTCTAGCGCCGAGCGTCAAAGAACGAAGTGTCATATTCTGTTTTCTTCTTATTTGATCTTAACCGCCGAAGTCAGCTAACCACTATCACGAGAATTCGGCTCCGTAACTTTTTTCGCTGCATCTGCATTCAACTACGCATAAACTAGCTTCTAATCTTAACGAACTGATATTTAAACCAAGCAAAGCACAGAAACAGATATTTATTGCGGTAATATTACACCTACAGGAATTAGTTCAAAAACGAAAATCCTCTCAAAAGCTCTTCACTTGTGGGTAAATTGTTGGGGCGATAAATACGGGAACATTTTACTGTTAATATTGTGAGCATTGTGAGAAACGAATGAAGTGTGTTGTACATAGCGCGCTAATTTATTATTATTGTAACGTTTTGCGATGCGTCGAGTACGTCTTACGAACTCTTCTTTTTTTTTACTTAATATTATTAACGTGTTAATTTCTTCCTATCCGGTGATTATTTCTTGTGAAACAAGCGAGGCGAAAGAAGTTTGTAATTTGCGTTCGGTTCCACTTCGATTTGTTGCGTTGAGTAATTTTCTTGTTTATTGGTTATGTATTTGTATAAATCGTACAGAAGAAATTTTGCTATCCGAACATGAATGACAGACATGTGCGAAAAGATTAATGAAAAGTGATCTAAAATGAAAATAAACAACAGATTTAAACAGAGTTTCTTAATTTTGATCTACCTAAGCAAGGCATATAAAGTTGCATAACTTTTTTTCAAACAAATTTGCACTCAGTAACTAAACTAAAGCAAACATGGAGTAATTGGATGCTTTGAGACTTTTGTGTGGTTTGTATTCAGCGTATAATAGTTCATTTAATTTTGTTGACATTGCCGAGTGGTTTCTTTCATATTTTCTCCAAACAACAAATCAATAAGCACATCGTGTGTGCAGATCAGATGAGACGCGGCAACGTTCTCAACACAAGCTATATTATGCCTTTCCGGTCCCTTTCCTAGCCCACCCTTATCTTTAGTCTTCCTGGTTCTCCCTAAATTTAATTTTATCTCCTTTCATCCTCTTTCTATTCTCGTTTTTCCTGTGTTTGCGTCGATTACACTGCGACTGTGATGTGCGCGTCTCCTAGCGGCGAACCGGCATACTTCTACCGCATCAACGATTCAACGGATTCGAATTGAATCAGCGAATCGAATTTAGTCGCAAAGTAGACGTCGTGGTGTGTTGTTCACTCCGTGTCTACTCTCGTAATCCCAATTCGATTCTCAGTCGGTTTTTCGCGCGTCGCGCGTGCTTTATTACTTTTTACCTCTGGAACTGCACACCATTCAGTGGTTTGATAACATAAACAAGACATAATCACCTTGGATACATTAAGATTTAATAAATTTTCCAATATAAAACAGGTGAGTTGCATTTTTGAGCTGGTGTTATTTACGCTGATTATTCTTGTCCTTGTTATTTGCTGGTATAGATAACTAAACCTTTACGAGATAACCTCCACGAGATGCGGTAGATGCATGAGTAGTCGCGAATTAATTACAAAATGATTCACGCTTTGATGCAGAATTACAATAGACGATCAATTGTTTGTAAAGAAACAAATTGATTCTTATTTTTATATAAAAAATACAGTGTGACGACAGCTGTTATTTTTTATGTTAGGGTGAAAGCGCATTAGTTGAAAATACGAGAAGAAAAAATATATATAAAAGGGTGAAATACTAAATTTGAGTGAGGTAGGGTGTGAACTGCGAGTGGCGCGTAGGCTTTCGAGCACGCGCCACCCTTGTTCTGACCTATTTTGGGACCATAACCTTCCCTCAAAGGGCCGGGTCATGGCAGAGTCCTGGCAAATACAAAATTTTGAGTTTTTAAATTTATTTTCATGTTTTGCCACGTAAACTTGTTTGTTTTGTGTCTATATTTGTTTAATCCTTATCTGGTGGAGGCCAGATGTGTTGACCACACAATTTGCAATAGTTTGAAACATCATACCTACTTCGTATTTTATCAGTTTAGTCATGTTTTAGTCATCACAACAAAAATAAAGCTTATAGGATCAATTTTATTTAAATAAATGTTAAATTGACACATATTTACCCATAATTACCGTTTTAAGGATGATTACCGCTTATTTTTATATATTGTCATTACGACATTTTAAGTGTTAATGTGTTTATGTCATGATATGACCACCAATTTATGTTACTCGTATAATATTTGTTTGAAAAGTCTGTTTGCAACGGTTTCAAAACTTCTTTCTATGTTATCCTTTGATTAAACTATTCATCGTTGAATAGGATGTGCCATATGGCGCTCTGGCCACATTACAGTGCCCGACAGCACGTAACTAGCTCAAATTGTTCGTTATCTATGTCAATAGGCAAGTCACCACCGAAGTAGGTGCGTTTTTTAATTACTTGTACACGAGTGGTACGCGGCTTGTCATTGACAAGTCATAAATACGTTCAGCAACTGTTTAATTGATGATCAAGAAAATTGCTTCCTATTTTGTCTTTATTGTGTAAATACAGACTCAATTTGTCGGTAAATGTCTCAAACAATCAGTAAATTGAGACAAGTAATAAATTATTTACCCATTTTATAAATAAAGAATTAAAGAGGAAGCTCCACATGCGTAATATATTGATTTTAATACTGAATACAGAAATCTATCACCTTATTCAAGAAACAGAAGACAAGAAACAAGAGTGACACTTGGTTAATTGATGAGTTGAATTCCAAGTATAATAATAATTAAGATTAATGACTGTTTTCCTAACGTTTTAGGTGAATGCACTCTTAGTTTAATTCTGTACTTACTTAATTGCAATGCGGAAAAAATCAATTGAATTAATTTTCAAATTTTCATTGGCAATTTTTATTTTATGTAAAATTAATTTTTTCTACGGTTTTTATTGAGTATAAAGTTAACTAATACTAATATTACCTACTCATTTCCATTTTATTTATTCGTATGGTATAACTCAGTTTTCAGTTGAAAATGCTGAAAAGGCGAAACATGTTAAAATTTATACCTAATTAAAAAGAAAAATTTAACCTTATGCTTGTTTAAAACTACAATTTCCAACACTTAACATACAAAGATATAATCTAAACTAGATTCTTGTAAACTGATCGCCAGGTCGTGGTCGTCGTGGGCTCATGATCGTTTCAGCATTTTATATTTAATTTTAGCACGCGTCTTATTATAAGTCGGCAAAGTGCATCAGCACGCGGTAGAGTCGGGAAATTGTGAGGTCTGGAACGTCTGTAAGAACCATAAAAGCCATAACATTGGCTACTGCTTTCAAGTTTCTTCTTTTACACGTTTTTTGTGCCAATATATCAAAGGCCACAGCAGTTTTGCCACGCTTTCTTACTTACTATGTTTATTTTCGTTTAATAATCAAAACCGAGTGTAATGCCACACATTGTCGCATAGACATCGTCGTGTTTGTAATGAGATACTTTCTATTAATACCATTGTAATTATTTTTGTAATTCTGGATGGAAGTCATCCATGCTTCCTTTCGAAAATTCGAAAAATTTGTGTTTTTAACTTTTACCTATATTTTTAAACCAAGTGAAACTTCTTTGGATACTTTATGATAGAATGAAATTTTTTAGTATCTGGTGTAACGAAAGTGTAGAATGTGAGTGACTTTAATTTCCTTATATTTTTTATGGCCAGTTAACAGGTGTACAAAAAAATGTTACTTAAAACCGACATAACTGTATATGTATTAAATTCCTTGTATGTACTTACAAACGGATATTTTTACTTTACACTTTACACTTAAGGTACATAGAATTGTTTCGTTGGCGATTAGAAAGGAAGAGGACCGTATTGTTGTCGGTTTACTTTCAAACCTCTATACTTTAGTGGCAATTACAATTATAATTGCAGTACAAAACACTATAAGAGGATAAATATCTCTAGTTTTTCTTAGGAGTATAATTATCCAACGAAAACGTTTTATTATATGAGCCGCTTATTTTGAAAGTGGCCTAACTCCATTTATCTTCAAATCGAGATATTGAAAGTTTTGCGTTTCAATGAATTTAAAAATATAGGTATAAGATACTAAGGAGTCATACTGCTTAAGCGTATCTAAGGATGTTAAATTTAAAGTTCCTGTTAAAATAGTGGCAATTATTAAGTAAATAACGTGCGTTTCCTTATCAAGAATGGAGTTGGGCCACTTTCAAAATTAACAGCCAGATTCATTATAAAATTTGAGGGTGCCCAAGTCCATTCAACATAATTTAAGATGTTACAAATTGAAAAACAAAACGTCTTCGTTTCACAGACAGCTTCGTGAAGTAATACATTTTGTTTGTTATAGTCTGCCAAACCCCCAAACTTCTCAAAAATATTCTTTCTTTCTTCTTCATTATAATTTTTTGTGCACGCATTCCGACAACCACAATCTTTGTTTTCGAAATTTTTTTCATCAACAATACTTCCGGTTTAACTGCAATATCTTTTTCCTGAATTCTGTTTAATCTTTCGCACTTTTTAGATATATGGTGCATCACTCTTTTCTCCATTGTTATTTGAATCTTCATCCTCTGACGAGGAATATTGTTCTATAATTCTTTTTCTTATTCGCTTTTTTTTTAAATTATTAATTACTATTTCTTCTTCACTATTTGAAGTAAGTGGTCTTCTTCTGTTCTTCCTCATGGGTGCAATAATTTCTATAATTTAATATTAAATTTTAAGTTTTATATTAATTAAACGTACAGGTTAATTAACCAACGCAATTGTCCCAAAAATAAGGTGAACTTGTAAATACTAATTAATTGAAATTACCTTCATCGCTGCTTTCCGACATTATCAATAGTAAATATCTTGATGTAACTATAAATGGAGTTAGGCCACTTTCAAACTGCACGGCTCAGTTATTCAATTAATTCGGAAAACTTATGTGTAAAAAATGTACCGTATTTTCTCTGAATATAAGCAATCTGAAGTGCGTCACTGATAAATAACATGAAGTTGTACATATAACCATGGTAACCGGCAAAAATTTGAAAAACGGAGTTAGGTCACTTTCAAAATAAACGGCTCATATTATATACGAGTATATCTACCGAAATAGTTATTTTTATTCCACGCATCACAATCGAACGTGACATTTAATCAATCACATTTATTAAAGGATTGGCTGTCCTATTCTGATTCACTCTAAAAATAGATGTGACTAACAATAAATTATACGTGCTAAAGTGTTAAATAAATTCGTGGATACTGTTTCGTCTAAAATATTATGTATCAAATACAGAATAAGTGGAAAGATGTTATTGTCTGCTTTACGAGTAGGTATAGCATATTCGAGAAAAGAATTAAAAAAAAAACGCGCGAGATAACCAGCATGATGACGATCATCGGTGATGTCATCGCTGAGAAAGAAATAAGACTTCCAATGAATAGCAATGACGTTAACACCTGTCAATCGAACCATAAATAATGTGTTTTTTATATAGTTAGAATTCGAAGTTGACTATTTCTGATCTAATATCAAGTTATTTTATACACACAAGGAAATTGTGTTCACCTTGATCTTATTACATACAGATACAATTTTATGTTTGTTTGTTGGTTTGAAGGTGAATATATAGAATTAAACGGAAGAATGAAAGAAGCAACAATAATGGGAAACAAAATTAGCGTAAATTGAATTAAAAGACAATTACGATTCAAATTAAATCATAATTCACTTCTTTATTGGATTAGCTAATAAATATATTTTAATTTGTGCAATATGCATATGCAAGGTCAAGAAGTATTCTATATGTAAGAAACATGAGAGGAAAACCCCTTCTCACTACGTTTTGATGATTATACGCAGGTACAATTAGCACAGTGTTAATATTGTTACTTTTCTGAATCACTCTCTACTTAACCAACGTAGTAAAATCTTCTACAAGTTAATTTGAATGAATCATTCAACTTTCCGCTTCATTTAATCGAATTAACTGCCTATCCTTCATTGAGAGCAGCCGCTTTAGTCAATGAAACCGACCACTAAAGCCATATTAATGTTGTTATATCAGTAACGACTCTAGATCTACAGATCTAGACCTTTAATTCTCTTCCGCTTGATATCAACATACAATTACAATGCACTTATTCATATCATGTCATAAATGAGTAATAATAAAATACATCCTACAGTAAACCCACTCGAGATACTCGTATTTTAATTCCACCTTCATGATATGAGTACCAATGAGTTGTGGATCTTGCTTCTCACCACGCATATTGGTTTAGTTGATATGCACGATATGCAAATAAATTTCCGGTCGGCGGTAAACGCAGTGCAGTTGATAACAAAAATATGTACGTGTTTTAATTATAGCGACATATGGTTTCTCCCACTTTTAGAATTTGTAAATAAAATTAGTATAAATATCAAATTTTTAACGATATTATAGTTTCAAGACATTGAAATTAATATTCTCGCGATTATTACGCTCAAGGTCTCGAAGTGAAGTGTGTTTTTAGCACTTTATTGCAATAAATATTTATGTAATCGTACTAAACAAGTTTATACTAACTAGAGTTTGTTCTAATTTTAATTTAAAAAGTTTTAGTTGGAAGTGATATCATCGCGATAGAAACATTTACATTAACATACTTATTTTTTTTTTTTTTTGCTAACGTGGATGCGTTTACGGTTAAACGTCGTACGTCGATGACGCTGTTGAATTCGTTGTATAGTTTAACTTTTAACTGGTAACAAGGTCGTTAAAGTCAGCGAAACGACGAGACGTGTCACAATAGCAAACCTCCATTGTTGCTACCGGTGATTATCAATTAAATTTGATTGTTTTTTATACTTTAGCCTTACAGTTCGGTTAGATAAATTGGGTATTTCAGATTCACATGATGAGTAGTTATCTATTAATAAACTAATTAATAAAAATAAGCAGCTTCCGATGATGATTCATGGTTTATACCAATTAACGCACGCAACAATAGCTGTTATCTGTATTATACAATAAGTAGTGGGTTATAGCACCAATTTAAACCAAAATTAATTAATTTTAATTGCATTGCTTAGTGTTTTGTAGTAAATTTTATTATTTTGGAATTAAAAGGAAGTGGTATGTGGTTTTTAATATTTTTAAAGTGTTTGTTAATTTTATATTGTTTATTAAACAAAATTAGTAGAAAACTAGGTAAAAAATTTAAAAAAATTTATTCTATATTCGTAAATTTTGATCGAATTGTAATTAAACGGAAGTGAAAGACAGGAATGTGAATGCAATTGCTTAGTGTTTGATCGAATTTTGCGCCCGAACGCCAAACTAGGCGGAATTGGGTTTCTATGACGATTTATAAATAACTTTCAAGTGGTTTCCACCATGTGTGAACGTTTATCGATACACAAACCGCTCAATAAACTAACAAAATGAAGTTTTACTTTTAATAAATTGCGTTTTGATGTTGATTACCACATTTATCATTTACAGTTCAAACATTTCATAACAAATTAAAATTAACCAGATATTGGAAATGTTTTAAATGAAATTTGTCTTTAATTAAACTTTAATGAAAATACGTATGTAATAGCTTATTTCCCCACGTATGTGGTGCAATTTATTGGATCAATCAAGCGGCTGTCGACCGTCTAGACATCCTAAACCCTATTTCCTACCGGCTTTCCCTCGAATGCAACGTCTCACGTGGGGAAACTCGATGAAAAATGATTGCATGCGTTGCATTATTGTAATAGCTATACATTACCACTGTGAATATGTTGCCGGGGTGTAAAATCAAGAATATATGCATAGAGAAATTGGAACCTGGCAGTGCCTTGCATGTCAGCGTAAAATTAAGTTTTTGTCGTTTCATTGCGTTTTATTTTCCTCGTTTTCCAACAGAAAAACTAGTTGATGACATTCGTATATAATTTAGTGCTAAACTGAGTAAATTAATAAAAGATCAAAGCGCAGCATAGAGATTTATTGATGCAGTTATCATAATTTGTTAGTTAAACTAAGAAAAATAAATATTTTCATTGATTTATACTGAAACACGGATCTTTTCATGGTATTTTCACTCCTTTGAAGCATTTCACCTTGGAAAAATGTTGCAAATGTTGCAAAATCCAGACGTACGCTAAAAATAAATTTAATCGCTGGAATTTTGTTTGCTACTCACCTTCACGGCAATAATTTTCTAACTTTAGAGACATTTAATTCTTCTACATAAAAAGAAAGTCAATTATTTACATTTACGATTTAATGAGTTAATGACACCGTGATAAAGACATTAAATTAATTATTCACGCGTCAAAATGTAAAAGTCGTGTAACTCTCATTAATTACCGAACTGAAAAGTGTAAAGAGGAGCTCGCAACAGACGAAAAGCTATCAACTATATCAGCTTCATGATAATAATAGATTCAACACAAGCGCGCCGGAAAATAAAGAGTGAACGCTTCGTTGGCATGGATAAATAAACGGAAATACGCTTTGGGAGTGTCGCCACTTAAATAAATTCGCGACCTATTATGCGTGGTTCTCATCGTGAACAATATGCCAACTAAAACATTATCATAAGTGATACTTCATTATAACATTACAGGGTTTAATTGTGTTTGTGTTGTTTTGTTGTCAGCAAATCGCTTGTAAAGTGAACAATAACTAATAATTTAACTTGTCACTTGATTATTATCTTTGTTCTGAAGAAATGTGTAAACTTTCACAACTTTTAAGCTTTGAATATCAAAATAGCGACTTTTATACAAATAATTCTAATTTTTCAATGGTTTTTTGCTTTCAGATTAATTGAAATCTCGAAAATGACTGAAATAACAGAAGAACAAGTCGTAATGACGCCGCGAGGTAAAACCTCAAACTCCACAACGTTACTCATTGAAAGAAGAGCAATCAAAGCAACAAATGATAAGATGCACGTCGCTGGCGGCGAACATACAGGCATCGTCATCAATAAAGAAACAGTACAAGACGTTAAAGATGAAACACTGCCCGAATTAAGCCTCGAATTTCGTGTGTTTTTGGTGAGCGGTCAAACCGGCAAGCACACGCAGGAATCTCGCACGTTGCGATTCTGGTTCCGGGATGTTCCGCATCAAAACGGCCACATTAATGGCACGAACGGTATTAATGGCGCCACAAACGGTTACACCAATGGCGATAGTCATCATAATGCAAGTTCGGCCTCTGTTGCTCAAGATTTCTTCAGGGAATTGGTTTCGCCCCAAGAGTTTCCACGAGGTAACACTAAAAAGTATAAAATGTTAATATTGTCAGTAAGTAAATTATTTTGTCGATAGATTACGTTGGATTCATTAAAAAGATAATGAAACAGATGCAGCATGGCTACAAAAGCATCCTGAAAGTCGAAATTGTTCTTAAACAATTGGAGGAAGTCGTTGAAGTCGCACGACCACGTAAGTTAAACTTATTTTCTTCAAAACTACAGAATATTCAATAATATTGAGTAGATTTTATAAAAATTTAATGTTTAAGAGTTGAGCTTAATCGATTTCTAGAATATTTAATTGTTTTAAGTGTAAATTGGACAAAATCTTGTCATTTTTGTCTCTTGTAGCTCGACCTGGTTATCTTCATGTACAACTAAGTTCTTCCTCTCTGTATTCTACAGGTTTGGGTCTATGAAACTCTATAATCGCTTTAGCTATCAATTAGAACCCTATAATTAACAAACTAACAGTTTGACTCAGTTAGAACTTGGCGAATTTCAATTAATCATTTTCATAGGAACAGCATGAACATAATTCAGCAACTTTCAAGGGAGTTGAAAGTTTCATAACACTAAACACTGCTTTTTAGAAGTTCTAACAGGTTGATACAACTGATAACATTCGTAGTGTGTTTTAATTTCAAATAATAGAGGGTATCACGTAACTATTTACAAAAATATTCACAATTCTTTGTTTAAAAATGCAAATAACGAGTCTTTTTCTAAACATTGTGTCCCATGTTTTTGTTATCCATCTTTTTTCTTTATATAAGATAAAAATATATAATATTGTGTTTTATTTCAGTCTCTGGTGATGAGAACTCTATCGGTAACGTCGTTCTTCTCTCTGTGGAGAAAGTCCTCGAGCTTATTGAATCGGCCTATCCAAATCCGATTACTCTTCATGATCTTGCAAAGTAAGTTAATAAATCATAAAAAACAACGTCACAAATCAAAAATAGAAAAATTTCGTTACAAAGTTGCAAAATTTTTATATTTAAAGAGATAATAATTGGGACGATGAAGAAGTCGCTCATCATCTGGCTGAGTTGCAATCCCGTGGGCTGGTGAAGGCGATGGATCACGGTGCCTTCACGCGCCAGCAATCGATGGACACGCAGGTGACGGTCGTCAAGCAGATGCCGACAATGGCGAGCAGCAAACAGCCGACGATTGCCATTATTACAGCGCAATACTGTGAAAAACTCGCCGTGGACGCCATGATTGAGAATAAGGAGACATTTGTACGCTACACCACTGTTGGTAAGTTAATTTATTACTACATTAGAATTACAATTTTAATTAAGTTCAAAACGTACCATTATTCAGAATCACTTTCCGATTCTGTGTCGGATTCTGATTCCGAGTTGGTGTCATCACTATCGGTTGAATCTGAGTCTGAATCGACAGATTCGTCATCATCAGAGTCTAATTCTTCATTAGTTTTCTTGCTGTTTATACTCAAACCCTTAAGTTGTTGATTTAATTCGTCTTCTTCTTCATTTTCATTACTTAACTCCTCGATTTCATCCAAATTAAGATCAAGATCTGATTTTTTAACTAGTAAACTTTGTATTTCATCAAAAATTGTCCGCCATTTTGTTTTATCCCACTTCTGGACAAATATCACGTAGTCTTTGATGAACAAATGATTTAAAATGTATCTGGCCGAGTCACCACCCAAGAAAATACCGTAAATTTCAATCAAAACTTTGATAATTTCGGTTTCTCCTAATTTAATTAATGTTTTCACGTCTTCCAGTACAGCTGTACATAAATTAAAATTTCTGTATAGTGGATATATCAATGCTCTTCTAAAACCAGCAATGATGGCATCTTTCGGTGTGTCAAACGCGTCAAACCATTGCATACTAGCCGATAATTTGAGAATATTCCATCCTGATTCACAGGAACTATCAAAACAATTGATTCTTCTGTCATAACAATAAGCAAACAATATGTCTAATAGGGTTGTAAATGCATATTGTTCTTGTATGCTGGAGATTTCATATATAATATTGGGTAAATCTTTAAGGAAGTCTAATTCTACATTAGTAAATGTTTTTGTCTCTGTTTTGTCAGCTTCAGTTTCATTGACTTTCTCAAGTTTTGTTTTCCAAGGAGATTTCTCATGGACCAAAGAGTCAATCTCATCACAGTCAATGAAATCAGCAAGATAATGATCAAAATTGAAACTCTCCTTTTCACTCTTCAGTCTTAATTCTTTTCTGTCTTTGAGTGGAATTTCATGTGGGTCCAATTCAAAAATGTCATAAAATTCAGAACTGATGAAGTTAAATTTGTAACCACCTCGTTGCGCGAACCCGTACTGCTCTTCTGACTCAAGGACTTCTTCTGCGGGTGCAGAACTTGAAAGAACTTCAATTTTACGCCCATCTTGATCATCATGCACTTCCAATTTTGGTTGTAGAAATTGTGTGATAAACTCGAGATTTTCGAAGGTTTCGCCCTTATTTGTTTTGTAGTATGTGAATGTGAACTCACCGGTGTCTGAGTTAAATTGGGAATGTGCATTGCGCTCTTCTTCAATTTTTCCAGGAAGTTTTAAACGTAAATAATACGGTTTGCAGTAAAACAGGAATGTTTCGTCGTCAATTTGCACGTCCAACTCTTTTAAACTGCAGTACGGTGCGCGTATTGTAATTGTGAATGTTTTCTCATTTTGTGATAAATGAAAACGTGGTGTAATCATTTTAATATGAAGGTAAATTCCGTGGTAAATTCGCCAATTGGAATCGAAAACTTTACCTGCCAAACAAACGCAGCACGTTTTCTAACCACACATTTTGTTTTTGCGCAGTACGTCTTGTCGTAGTTTGCGCATACATACATTTACTATAGGCAACCAAATGTACGCACTTTTTGAAAGTTGCTTCGTATAAATTGGTTTCATAAATTTCATCGAGTTTTTAATACCAGGTGCTACTAGTCCGACAACCGATGGTCCACAAACCAAGTTTGGTAAGAAATCGCACAGAAAACGCTTTCGTCAGAGTCGATAAAAACAAATCAAATCAATACGCACCCTCCACTATTTTACATTTGTACAGGCAATGTGTGTGTTTCAGCACCAGTTGTATTATTTAGTTACGATCACCATGTTTTTGTGTTAAAGCTTTTATTGTCAGATGCAATGGTTGTGTCTTGATAATAGTATGATTTATGTTTTTCGTCACTAACAGACATTTTTTAAAACTTGTCATAACTAACAGATTGTGTGCAAATGGGTACAAATCAGTTTAATTTCTGAGTTTAATATTATGAATTGATTTCTAGGTGAGTCGAATGTGTACACGATGGGAAACATTGGCGCGCATCGCATTGTTTGCACCAAACTTCCATCGGTAGGACATACGAGGGAGGCGATGACTGCAGCGGGAAATACTACTACTCGTCTGTTGGGAACCTTCCAAAAAGTTGATTATGTCTTTTTGGTTGGTGTAGCTGGTGGCGTACCACATTATACCGATTATAATAAACACGTTCGGCTTGGTGATGTTGTCGTTTCATATCCTTATAAGAATAACAAGTAAGTTTTCATTAC
The DNA here is from genome assembly GCF_025399875.1 of Dalotia coriaria. Classification (NCBI taxonomy): domain Eukaryota; kingdom Metazoa; phylum Arthropoda; class Insecta; order Coleoptera; family Staphylinidae; genus Dalotia; species Dalotia coriaria. The sequence goes on from NW_027045446.1 coordinate 4,447,174, forward strand.
TGCACATGTGTATAAGTCTCTTATAGATTTTTTTATCTTTATTTCATGTTTTTAAACGAATCTTTTACTATTTTCAGACACGTTTATGTCTACTGCGACAGTGCAAATAAAACCGAAACCGGATATGATTTTGAAGTAAAACCTTACGGTCCCTCCAACTTGAATCTTCAAGAAATAGCTGCGAATTTAAAAATGGAGGCAGAAACTCAAAACGCACCAAGATGGAACGAATATCTTCAAACTGGCCTAGCGAATCTCGAAAATGTCGAAACCGACTACAAAGCACCTCCACCAGAAACAGACAAGCTATACATGTCTATCGGTGAAGGTGACCTCATTGAAGTAGCTCATCCACAGCCAGCAAAAACAGACGCTCCTAGACTAGAAGGCTGCCCGAAAGTACATCTTGCTATGATCGGTTCAGGACGACGAGTTGTAAAGTCCGATCAACTCAGGCAACAGTTTGCCGCACAGTTCGGAGCATTGGCTTTCGATTGCGAGTTTGACACTGTAATTGAATCCGTTTTGGGTAACTGCAAAGATAGTTTCGTTTGCATTCGCGGTATTTCTGATTACAAAGATGGTACACGACGCAAAGAATGGCAGCCGTATGCGAGTTTAGCGGCCGCTAGTGTTATGAAAGCGATTATTTGTGGCATGGATCCACCGACCAATTAGAAACGAAATTCACATCGAATAAACTAAACTAATCTTCATTGATAGTGATCACTCGAGTGGTGAATAGATTTCCAAGGCCATTTATCTCATACAATGCTAAGAACCTAGTACAAAACGTATGAAAAAATCTAAGAGAATTAGTTACCAAGCACTAAAACATAGTAAATTAATTCAAAAACTTCTGAATTTCAACTGTGATTTCTTCCAAACATTGAGAAATGTTGATCAGATTTTATTCAATTGAATATCATGAATCTTTCTATCGAATTTTGACTGAACAAAATTAATTTTGCATTTATCAATATTGTCTAGTCGTTTTCAATGAATTATGTTTAAACTTAAATTGGAAATGATTTGTGTTTTTGATTGGAAATATATATTTTTTGTTTTACTTGCCATTATTATGAAAATGTAGTCATCGAATGCCAAAATTACGTTTAATTAAGAATCGAATTGCATTTTTATTTGTGACGGCCTAATTTAAGTGATGAAATAATAACAAATTCCTAAGTTTGATGGGTAAAAGTAAGAATCGTGCGTTTGTTTTGTAATTATTTATTGAAGTACTATATTTATTGTAAAATAAAAGATAGAGCAATCTCTAATAACAAATGTATAAGTTATTATATTAAAATATTATTAATAGTAAATCTTATAAAATGGCGTTTTCATTTTATAGGTTAGAAAAAGCAAGACGACCAAAAAGAAACTGGCTCTTCTGACTTTGAATTTATAACACTTGTCTCGTTTACAAGGTTTTTACATTCTCTAAACACACCATCACCTCTGAAATCAAGTTGCCTATCTCTAAACAATCTGTTTCTGCCAAAATAATGGATTATAAATATTTTACCGACAAAGAAAATCATCAGTATCCTTAATTCCCAACCTGTACTGATGAAAAAAGTTATATTTTGAATCAACATCCATTTGGCGAATGAATAATAAGCACTTCTTCTTTAACCTGCAATTTTATTAAGAAAAAATATTAATTTCTTATCCAATTTAACTCAAATTACATTGGCGGCCATTGCCCGTCAAAATGTGTGCGAATATGTGTTCCACCTTCTTCCATTTTAGCAAACATAGTCAGTCCATTACATATTCTTAAATCGTGACTAAAATAAATGATATAGAACACTTTTGTATTATTCTACTGACTGTTTATACCTTGTAAATGTCCGTTTGCAGAATTCTTCTGCTAATGCATGATTCACTTTACATTTTGCTTCGTTTGGCTCTAAATGTTCTTTATTGCCAATTATATTATCAAATATTTTGCGTACCTCTGCAGAAATTGCTAAACATTGTGCACATCGTGTACAAGCAGATAAAACGTGCTTTCTGTGTACGATATCTTTGAAAGGATTATAAACGTGTTTGAATCCAGAACAATAAGCAGTGTTTTCTGTTTCGTTCATATGATTTCCACACTCTTCCTTTATTTCGTCAACGTTGATAACTTCAACATCGTTTAAGTCTTTTTTCACATATTTTCCAGTCGTGCCTGCTTGGTTTGCCTCACATTTCGATGAACTCCATGCAAAGAAACCATACCCTAAATGAATATTAATTAAAAACGCTATAATTATGAGGCTGAATAGTTTCATCAGCATAATAACATTAATAAACTGTGTATATGATGGTAAAAAGTTGTAAATCACTCAACAATTTCGAAATTTTGCCAAAATATTGACTGATAATTGAAGTTTTGACATTTTTAATAATAGTTAGTTCTATATTTAATACCTGGAAAATGTTTAAAGATAAAAATATGCTTTTCTGGTTTAAAAAACACTCTGTATGTGTAGTAATTCCGTTATATTTTCTTGTTTGAATTACTACCGGTGAGGCGCATGCGCAGTGCGCGTCGATCAAGTGGCTTCTCTTGCCGCCATTTTGCAGTCTGTTGTTTGTGGCTTGTTACGTTAGGTTGTGTTTACGAAAAGCTGTGCCGCGTCGCGGGTGCAAACGCTTTTTAATCGCTGTGGATTAATTCAAGCTCGTGATGGGTTAATCGCACTGCGCTGGGATACACACCACCGTCAGAAATACGTTGGACTACTCACCGCAAACGGTATTTATCGACGCTCATTTGTTTCGGTGTTTGTTGTTTTGGGCGCCAACCAACGCTCACCATCGTTCTCTCGCATGCTAACTACACGACTTGAACTGATTCATATAAAACACTCAAACAAGCAATACAATCATGAATTTAGTGTTTAGTATTGATAATTTGAAGAGAATTAACGTTAAATATTGGCTCTTTTGTTTACAGCAACTGTGAATTGATTCTTTTATTGGTGGCAACTAAATCAAAGCAAGATGTTTTATGCACACTTTGTGCTAGCCAAAAAGGGCCCACTGGCCCGAATTTGGTTGGCAGCACATTGGGACAAGAAGTTAACCAAAGCCCATGTGTTTGAGACAAACATTGAAAAGTCAGTTGATGGCATTCTGCAGCCAAAGGTGAAGATGGCTTTGAGGACATCTGGCCATTTGCTGCTTGGTGTCGTGCGAATTTATTCGCGGAAGGCCAAATATCTGCTGGCTGATTGTAATGAAGCCTTTGTCAAAATCAAAATGGCCTTTAGGCCTGGGATGGTGGATCTGCCCGAAGGACATCGGGAGGCGGCAGTTAATGCTATCACATTACCAGAGGTGTTTCATGATTTTGATACAACTATGCCAGAATTAAAGTGAGTACTAGTTATCAGATTGATGTTGTTTTTGGTTTAATTTAATTAGTATGAAATGATACCTTTATGTGTATTCAGTTGCCTACTTATAAGGCGCATTTTGAAACTGTTTTTGATACAAATCAAATCTTTTGTTTAGTGATGTGGACATTGAAGCCCAATTCAGTCTCAACCAATCTCGCGCTGAAGAAATAACAATGCGTGAAGATTATGGTAACTTAACACTGGTTACCAACGATGATGGCTTCGGCGATATGGGTTTTGACACCGATGCGCCTGATTTAATGCGTCATACTTCCTTGGAACCGTCGAATAATCTCCTCTTCAGTGATGGCATTGACGGCGTAGGTTTAGATAAAGACCGAGAACCAATCCCATCTACATCTGGTACACAAAATTGTGTTGATCAACCTCTTCGAGATGATGAATTCGGATCAAATCTCAATCCAAATATGATTTGTAAGTTTTAAACTTTATTATTAGACATCAAAATAATTTAAAATGATAAAATTTTCAGCTGGCGGATTATTTGAAGGTGGGTTGTTTGATGATGCACCAATGGGTGATGTCCCGCCGGTTGACAACCATCTTTCCGAACCACCTCTTCCATCATCGGCGCATGATGACAGCGACGATGACATGGATCACTTTGGTGGTCCACCTTCAATGGGCGGTGACAGTAGTGATAACTCGCGCCCACCATCTCCGCTTGCGGCACTTAATGAAAAACCAGCCGAACCAGCACCTCCTCCATCAATAGTCAGTGAAACGGCTGATACACAGGAGGAACCACGTGTGGAAACTCCTCTCGATCAAAATACTTTGCTTCAAAATGACGATGAAAGTTTTGCTCTACCACCTGTCGATGCGTCTGTGTTCCGCGGAGTAAATCCAAAGAAACGCAAACGAAAACTCATTGTTGATGAAGTAAAGAACATCTCTGGTGAAGAGATGAAGAATCAGTTGTCTGACACCACCGATATTGTCACCACATTAGACTTGGCACCACCAACAAAGCGACTTATGCACTGGAAGGAAACCGGTGGCGTTGAGAAACTGTTTGCGCTGCCAGCGCGACCAATTCCTGCACGCGCATTGTTCAAGAATTACCAGAGGCATTTAATCTCACGGTCGATAGGTACCGAAGACTTCGCAATGCTGGGCGATGCTGATTCTCTAGCGTTAGATCAAGTTAGAGAGGCAGAGGAACCAGAACCTACGCCTGTGCCAACCCCGTCGAAACGTGGCAGGAAACGAAAGAATGAAGAAACAAATCGGACGCCGCTTCATCCGGGCATTGAAACACCACAACCGATTATGAATCCTGAGGAGGCGTTAGCAGCGATGATGCCACCTACGCCATTGATGGCGCCGCCAACGCCACAAAGTCAAGGAATGCTATCGCCGCACATGATGATGCCGCCACAAACGCCGCATATGCACGAAGAGATGCCTCCACCGCCGACGCCAATTATGGGTTATCCTGGCACCCCGGCGCCGCCCACGCCGCTACATCACATTGATGAAATGCCGCAGTTGCAACCTGATCAGGTGCATTCATTACTCAATGAATCCGATGGCTTGGGCAGTCTTGGACCACCAATGACGCCCGCAACCGGGGAGGAACTTATGAACGCGCATGGGTTGGGAATTCCACAAACACCGCAACATGATAGTTTTGGTCATGTTGATTTACCAGGGATGGAAAATATGGGCTATGATCACGTAAGAATAAATCTTTTAATGTTCAGAATTATTTAATACTAAAGTATTTTTTTACAGGGTAATATGCAAATGGCGAATATGGGTTACGATGAAAATATGCCTGCGCAAACACCGGCTGGTGGAATGTCCGAGCGCATACATTCACCATGGCAAGGCGACTATGATTTCCCGCAGTCAGTTGATCCAACGGAGGAACAACAAGTCGACGAGTCCGACGAGCAGTTCGAGGAGCGTGTGTTGAACAAACGCGCGTACCAACTCTTCACGGCTGTCAAGAAGAACTTTGTGGTCTCTGATCAAATGGTATTGACTGATATGTGCCATCGAAATACGAAAAAACAGGTATTTGATATAAAAAACTTTATTGTCTTTTTACTTACCAAAATTTTATTTTCTCTTTTCAGGCTGCGCAAAAATTCTACAGTTTACTAGTTTTGAAGAAATTCAACGTTCTGAATTTGGCACAAACCGCCGCGTACACCGAAATCTACATTACAAAGGGCAGCACGTTCGATAATCCGGTGATGTAAATATGAAGGCAGACGTCTATTACGACTTAGAATGCGTGATTACGCAAATTGTTGTACATATATATCAACGTTTTTTCTTTACACATCGTTGAAATGCGCGTTATTGAATGTTTGATTGAAGAAAGGAATTAAATTCGAAGGTAATTGCAACAAAAAAAAAAAACAAAAACAGGGAACAAGCATGTGACGATAAAAACAAATTACGGAACTAATTAGTCAGTATAGGACAATTTTTACTAGAACTACTAATATGAAATGACGATTATTTAGCACAATGTTCACGATCGTACTTAGTGCATCAAATAATTGCTTAATGTGTGTATATTTCGTGCACTAAGTACAAATTCACTGCGCTCAGTGTGTTACTTTGTTCAGTTTGTCAATTGAAGCAACACATTGAATTCGATGTACACGTGGATTGATACATTACGAATTTATTTACCGAACGCAACAAATAAGTTTCTTCGCATCGAATATGTGCTGTATACGGAGGAGGATTTTTTTCTTTATTGTAACTACTTAAATGAAGGTAGATAAGAGATGATTACTTTTGAGATGTGTACATTTATAAGTTATACATATTAGCACACACTTTATTATTAAGTTAGTACCTTGAAAGTGGTAGATTCAGAAAGATATCCTACTGTTATTCATATTTACATATAATAATATATATTTATATTCTTTTTTGGGGTATGCGCTGCATTGTGAGTGAATGCGATAAATGTTAGATGAAACAAAAATTTATATTTGCATTCAAAATGATGAGACCTTGTAGAAAAAAGTGAAAATGATGCATGTTTGGCGACTTATTGTAAACCTGCAGATGTATTTGTTATCGCATCTCGGAGGATTTCTTTTTATTTGTATAACAGTTTTGTTCTCAACTTTTTTTTAATAAAGAAGGAAGTTTTATTGTAATTTCATGCTTGTGGTATGTTCTAGATTTGTATAAAAAGTATGCTTTTTATTACCAAGAAAGAAAACTCAAAAGAATGGAAGAAGAAGGATACTAATTGAGCTTTGAAAATAACAATAGCCGATATACCAACATCGTAATATCTTTTATCCCCATCAAATGCGCGGACAATGGTCGCACCCCTCTTCGGACAACACATCCCTAATATTCGTGCGGGTGCACAATACGAAGACTCATATTTTCTCTTGGCTGGTCTCTGCTCCATGGAAATCTTAATCTCGCAACCGAGATTGCTTATTATTATGTGATCTGCAGGCAGTTTACTCAACGAGTCTTAAATACTGATATGAAAACAGCGAAACGAAAAACGCAAGCCTCATCAAGTTGTTTTCCGCGCGTTTCCAAGGGCGGCTCGAAGAAGGAGGGTCAAGTATTGAAGCATTTAAAACGGTATACCGCGGGAGAATAAGCACCTGGCCGGCGGTAATCTGCTCTTTTGTGTACCATCTGACGCGCTTCACTTGCTGCCGATGATTGTTGAGCACGATATTTCTCCGGTTTGCATTTACATTAGCTTCATTACGATTCGAGCGCGCACGAGTAGAATATTATCTAATAAACGTGATAGCATCTTAGGTCTTCATTGGGGGAGAGTGTGGGTTGTTTAATTTGAACACGACACGCGCTTGTTTGCTTTAATCGTTATGTTTATTACCCTCTTTAATCGACAAGTACGCTTATGATGGATTGTGATCTTATCAGTTAACTATAATATATACGTAATACGTTCAATTTCAATTGTGACTAGGCATAATAATACTTTTAGTAATGCTTAAATACTAAAGTTTTAAATGCATTTACAACACAAGTCATCATAATTTAACTTAACTTTATATTTATAAATAGTGTTTTAAATGTTTCAGATTACTTCGTTTCGGCATCATCGCTGTTAAAAGCCGAATAAGAGCTGGAAATTAAAGCGCTCGTGTGGTAACACGGATTATCCGCGCACAGTGGACACAATGATCCTGCCACCGAGCTGAAACCGCCAAGAAGTTTACGGTAGTGATGATCCAGGTGAGCTTTCTCGATGCGTTTGTCTTTTGCACGTCGATTCTGAAACCAGATTTTGATTTGCGTCTCCGAGAGTTTTAAAGTTTCCGCCAGCTCACAGCGACGACCACGGCTGATGTACTCGGATCGTTGATATTCGATTTCTAAGCGTAGAGTTTGTTCACTGCTGAACGTGGTGCGTTGCCTTCGGGGGCGTCCTTCTTTGCGTCTTCTTCGAGCCACTAAAAAATCAATATTGTTTCTAATTTCCAGCTACAGATTGAAATGTTAAAGTAATTAGTTTTAAGTTTTGGATACGCGCTAAATGATGCTTGAGAAAAAGATGTGTGTGGTGGTAACGAGACCAGATGGTCACTTTGGGGTAATGAGTAAGATAATGTGTTTCCGATCAGCGTAAACACGAGACGAATCACGGCGAAAGCGGCATATGTTTCTGTCATGTTACTTAATAGGCTTCAATGCTTAACGTTTTGTGGCCGTGAAGTTGTGACAGCGTGAATCGCGTGGGCGCGCTTGGGGTGTAAGCAATTTAATGCAGTCGGATGTTCGCACGGCTTGCACCCGGAACGAATCAAGCATAATACCTCTTGAAGGGATTCATCATCATCATGATCCTAATAATCACCAGTGAAATAATTTTGTTTTGGTCATCTTGTGGAGATATATTAATTCTAAATAAAATATTTTTAGTTTAAATTAACTTCTAGTACAAAATTGATTAATTGGAATCAACTACATCGAAATCAATCCGTTCGGAGACTGGCTTCGTTCGTTTAATAACGACGATTATTGGCTGACTGTAGCCTAATCCTCTTAACAAAATCTTCGCCGCACATTCACACCGCTTTCGACAAACAAGCCATCCCGAGCAACCAAACGCAAAAAAACGCCGAAGAGGAAATTTGTATATACATATTGAGACATCCTGCGAGCTTACGCCTCGCGGCGAAGGATTTTCACGCGATGCTGCACAATGTATAACAACGTAACAAGCCGAGGCGGCGACGGAAGCGCGCGTAAGTCCACAACAATACAGCAAATGCAAAATATTATTATGATGTGATTACGCGCGCACGGTTGAACAATTCCAAATATCAAATTGGTATTACGGACGCAACGCGATTGCTGTGAATGCGTTGGCGGCGGCTGGAGTGGGGGTGGGACTCGTTGCACATGGGGCGCATTGTCACCATTGTCATTCTTGCGCCTTCCAATCGCGTTTAAATAATTTCATGTTTCGAGCACATTATTAACAAACAAACAAACAAACAAAACCACGCGTGCAAATATAATCATTATTATATTAATTAATATTTGGAACAATTATAATTTACAATATTAATCTATATATGAATTTAAATATCTAAAAATATACTTACAAAATGCCGAAAGTCCTGCAGCTGCAGCAACACTCAACGGTCCTTCGTGTCCTGGCAATAAAAACTGCAAAGGACTTGCCATGACAGGTATCGGCGCCACAATATTATTATTTTCTACAGCATCTCGTTCGGAATCTCGTTTAGAATCTTCTTTATTAACACTTGTTTTTTCTAAATGTCCGTAAAGTCTTTCAAAAAAATCTCGTGGAGTTGACGGTGCACTTTTTTGTTTTGTTTCCGCATCCATTTCAATTTAAAATTTATTTAAACTTCAAAACACTTGAAGAACAAACTCGTAGAAGAGTTGTCAATGAACTACTTGCACTTTTCAAGAAACGAACTAAATTGCGTCCGCTACATGCTGAAAATGTGGGCGGGCGTCCCAAATAGAATCGCGGGGGCGGTGTTATGCGTCCACCAACCCTGCAATCCTGCTACGCGTGCGTTTCGAACGCAACGAGAGAATAGAGCTGCGACTTGCGTGCACGCTTCGCATCATCCCCAAGTGGTCACATTTTGTAGTAGGGTGGCAAGCACATGGTACTCAAGTGCGTACGCGTGCTAAACTGCGTGTAAACACCATCAACCGGATGCGGCGATTATGATTTCCGTGCGAATATTGAAATCCAAGTCTGATTCAATTAGGAAACGGGATATGAGCATTATTTCTTTGTGATTGATTTTTCAAAAGCCAAACAAATAGTTTACAGTAAATAATTAATATTTAGTTACATGAATAAACTTTGTAAAAAATATTTGTATTTATATTAATACGGTATGCGTGCTATTTTCACATGTTCACAACATTATGAATTTATGATGATTGCATATAAACATTTTCATTGTTTAGGATAATGTCAGTTCAACTTAATTGCGCTTTCATTGAGTATGAAACTGACTAAATTGTTTTTTGTCAAATTATGGGGCTTTTATTTCATGGGGAAAAATCGAATCGTAACTGCGAATGAATTTATTCTACCACAGACAAACAATGAAGAGATGGCGGATAATCTCGACTGTTTACAAAGTGTTCTTAGCGTCGTGAAGATGCGTTTTACTCTTTTGTGTTACGCTACTTCTGGTTACATCGACTCGTACGTAGAAAGTCTTATTGCAATTACACATCTTCGACAAATCATAAGTGTGGAACCAGATCAAAACATTGCGATAGATTCAGTCGATCGTATTGATTACGCTATTTTCGTAACTGACAGTTTTTCACTACTCGAAGATTTCTTTTTAAACTGGCATCGCTCGTCGAATTTCAACGCAAACTGCCACTTTTTTATTGTTTACGTTGGGAGTAAAGATATGAATGATATAATGGCGGTGGCCTGGCATTGGTATTCATACAACGTTGTTATGTTTGATAAGTATTTAAACTTTTACGTACCAAATAGATTTTCAGCGAGTAATTGTGAATTAACCACAATACGAATGCTACCAAGGTGTAACACGCGTGATATAGCAATGCATAGATTAATGCACGAAAACTTTATGAATTATCATGGCTGCCCTGTTAAAATCTTACCGTTAACGTATGTTCCTTATGTTATTGATGTGCACAGAACAGTAAAACCTGGTATTGAAGTGGAAGTGATCGAATTGATTGCGAAACAGATGAATTTCAAAACGCAATATTTAAAAACCTCGCATTTGACTTGGGGTCACATTTATAAAAATGGTACGATGACATTGATGTACAAAGATATGCTGGAAAGAAAAGCTGATTTTATGATAGGTATGGTGATTCCAGCAGATTATATGACGAAGTATTTTGATTTATCCGTGAGATTCTTTCCGAATGAGTTCAGATTTTACACTCCAAAAGCACAACTTCTACCGCCATGGTTAAACATGGCGGCTGTGTTCACTCTAGACACATGGGTGTCTTTAATTGTTTCATTTGTGGTATATTCAATAATTGTGTTTGGTTTCCAAAAACTACAAGCGTTTAAAAACTCAAAGGAAATCAAAGCGAGTGAAAGTTTATCAATGAACTTTATGAATGTTTTTCGGTTGACTATTCAACATACAATACGCATGCCCAATGTGACTATCAATCGCATCCTGTATATGTCCTGGATGTTGGTTGCTTTCATATTTTCCGCTTGCTATGTAAACACTTTGCTTTCATTTCTCCTGCGGGCAATCAGCGAGCATCAAATTGACTCATACGAGGATATTGTGAAGAGTGGTTTTACTATTGCTGGAAATAGTATTTTTAAAGAATCCTTTTCGGAGAGTTATGGCGATCCGTATGTGAGTCATATTTATCGTGTGTGGAATTTAACTGAACTAAAAGACGCAGGGTTTGTGTTGAGGCAAGTTGCGTATGGGAGAAATGCGATAATGATGACGAACCATCGACGTGTTTCTTATTTTATGAGGGAACAAAAAAGTTTCACTAAAGATGGCATTCCGGTGATGCACATTATGGAACCAAGTTTATCTTTGTCAGCGGCCATATTGCTGCAGAAGGGACATCCGTTGAAAACAGGGATTGATTTGTATATTATACGGTTTCGTGAGAGTGGAATCTTGAGTAAACTTGATCGCGATTCGAGCTTGGGGAATTTAAAAGTGAATGTTGAGGCGACTTATGCCCCGCTTGGGATGGAACATGTTTTGGGGGAGATTTACGTTTATTTATTCGGCGTTGTTTTAAGTTCTATTGTGATGTTGTTTGAAGTTTTATATAAATTTAAATGTAAACGTCGACATGTTCTAATACATTTTATTAAATAAATGTATTGTGTTACCACTGTCTTTTCTGATTCATATCACGATAAAAACACGATAAAATATCGACGTGTAGTTCAACACAGGGCCACAATTTACACTTTTAAGATAAACGTGCAAACATAAACAAACACAGAGATAACCAATGACTTTGGCACTAAGTCTTCATTGTCCGTTTGTCGTTTCGGCGTGTCGGTTATATTTGGTATAGTGCCGCAACTTGTAATAATCAAAACTGTTTGATTTGCGTTTTAATGATTCCATGACACGTTTTTACTCGTATATTGTATTTTTATAGTACGACATGTTTCGCGAATTACGCTTTTCAATTAACCGATTGGAAGACAATAAAGTGATTGAAGTGATGGAAAATGGATTGAAGGCATTTCAATAATCAAATATTCAAAGAGAGGACAACAGGGAAAAACTTTTAATTGGGGTGAGGTCGATACTGGTCTACAAGGTAAGTGGAAAACGATACAATAATGAGAAATGAATCGCTGCATCTTTGTGTTATTGTGTGTTATTGCTCTGTGGCTGCTTATACTCCGATGAGACAATGTTTTGTGGCCCACGTGTTGTACGTTGTACCACATACATTTCGCGGTGCTCATATGTTCAAACTGTTAAAATAACAAAATAATGATTTCTTTGAAGAAAATTATTACTGTAATTAATTTTTTACAAGGCTATCTATAAAACTTTTATTTTACTTTTTGAGTTATTTATAAAAATGTATTTTGTGTTATTGTGGTTTTACATAAAATAAATAATAAATAAGTATATCTAATAAAAGTTCGCTCCAAACATGTTCAATGTCTCATTTGGAGACATTCGATTGTTGAATAACTTGGAACAATTGTTAATACGAAACAAAAAAATATATAAATATGGCTTTAATTTTAATATTATTATATTTAACAAAACAATACTGTCTGCTACAAGGAAATAAAAAAAAAACGCAATAACAACAAAGCGATGGCTATCCACAGACTTGTTTACTACACTGCATTATAACACGTGAATTCATTAATTAGTCATGTTCATTATGGGTTCTCACCTTCCACAACAGCTCATATTTAGTATAATTTGAAACACTGCTTCACGATGAAGCTCACAACATTGATAGTTTCAATAAGTTGCTTAAACTTTGCTGTCGCTACAAACGAATTACTCGTACCAAACACAAACGATGAACAAATGGCGGATAACCTCGCCTGTTTGGAAAATGTCCTTGATGCATCCAATATGCATTTTGCTCTTCTGGGCTACGCCACTGCCGGTTACCTAGATACTTACGTCGAACGTTTATTCTCCATCACAGATGTTCGACAAGTAATTACATTAGAAAACAATCAAAAACTTGTGTTAGATTCAAACGATCGCATTGAATACGCCATTTTTGTGACGGATAGAGTGTCACTTCTTCATGGATTTTTCGAAAAATGGCACCGCTCGTCATATTTCAACTCAAATTGTAAGTTTTTCATCATTTACATTGGCGTTCGTGAAATAAACGATATCATGGCGGCCGCTTGGTCTTGGTACTCATACTACGTGGTCATGTTCGATAAATATTTAAACTTTTACGTACCGAAGAAATTCTCAGCGAAAAACTGTGAATTGACAACTGTAAAAATGTTACCGCGTTGCGACAAACACGACATACAAAAAATGATGAAATTAATGAATCAGGATTTCATGAACTATCATGGCTGTCCTGTGGACATCCTGGCATTAAAATACGTGCCTTATGTTATTGATACAGACAGTAAAACAAAACCAGGGATAGAAATAGATGTGATTGAATTAGTTGGAAAGCATTTAAATTTTACTACAAGATACGTGAATAATTCGTATACGACTTGGGGCGACATCTACAAAAATGGCACCATGACTTTGATGTATAAAGACATGCTGGATAGAAAAGCAGAGATTATGTTAGGAATGGTAATTCCCACAGAAGCAATCACAATTTATTTTGACGTATCTGTTAAGTTTTTGCATAATAAGTTTCGATTCTATGTGCCTTTGGCACAAGAATTGCCACCGTGGAGAAACATGTGCGCCATCTTTACTCTGGACACATGGTTGATCTTAATTTTTGCTTATATTAAATTTACCATCATTTTATACATATTTCAAAAGTTACAGTTGTTTAAAAACAGTCGAGAAATCATTGATAATCAAAGTGTTATCATGAATATTTTAAACTCTTTCTGTTTGACTATTCATCAACCAATTGCAATGCCCGAGGTCACAATAAATCGAATCCTATTTATGTCTTGGATTCTTGTGGCATTTATATTTACATCTGGTTTTGAAAATATTTTGCTTTCTTACCTCGTGCGAGCAACCACAGAGCATCAAATTCAAACATATAAAGATATTGCTGAAAGTGGTTATACAATCACTGGTAACAGCGTTGCCAAAGAATCTTTTGCGGAAAGTTACGGTGATCCTTACATTAGTTACATTTACCAAGCTTGGGACATGACTGCCCTGGGAGATGCTACTAATGTCATGGATAGAGTTGCCTACGATCGCAATGTGATAATGATGACAAATCATCGACGAATTTCGTATTTTATGAAAGATGAAAAGCGGTTTGTTAGCAAAGAAGGCATACCAGAGTTGTACATGATGCCTCCGAGTTTTTCACTATCAGCAGTTATGTTAATGCAGAAAGGACATCCGTTGAAAACAGGAATTGATTTGTTGATCATTCGGTTTCGTGAGGGTGGCATATTTGACAGACTAAATCGTGATATTAGTTGGGATCACTTTTACGAATGTTGTGCAGACAACTTATAAACCACTTGGAATTGAACATGTTTTGGGAATGCTTTATATTTATATCATCGGTATCACGATCAGTTTTCTTGTATTTGTAGCCGAAAATGTATTTAAATTTCACGCGAGTGAATGTTTTTCAACGTAGTTTATAATAAATTATAATATGTATGGTGTTGTTCTTTTATCTATTATTTGGTCATTTAACTATTATCACAAATATCAATTGTGCTTTCTGTGCACGTACGTGTTCTACAGGGTTGTTTGACAAGGTTAATAACACAATGCATAACAATTTCCTGCTCTTGATATAATTTCATTTCCATGTTCAGTAGAATTCCATAAACTGCGACGCAATGAAGCAGAAAACATTACTTTTGCTTTCGGTTATTAGCAATACCGTATTGCCATTTCAACAAAATCAATACACCGTTTTAAATGAATTACTACTGCCTGAAATTATCAATGGTACAATAGCGGAAAACTTTGAATGTTTAAAAAGTGTTGTTAGTGTCGATAAAATGTACTCTACGCTTTTACTTTTCGCCGATTCGGAATCATTAGATTCATATATCGAAAGTTTACTTTCTATTATAAATATAAAACGTATTGTTACTATGCATCACAATCAGAGTACAGAGTTAAAGTTAATCACACGTATTGATTTCGCTATTTTCGTGACACACAGTTTAACACTACTCGAAGACTTCTTCTACAGTTATCATCGTTCGCAATATTTTAACGCCGATTGTAAATTTGTCATTATTTACATTGGTCCACGAGAAATGAACGATATTATATCAGCGGCTTGGCAGTGGCATTCGCACTACGTGATTATGTTTGATAAGGATTTATACTTTTATGTTCCAAAAAAGTTTTCGTCAATGAATTGTGAGTTAAAGACAATGCAAATGCTACCGAAGTGTAGCATAAATGATTTGCAAGCAATAAATGAACTAATGCGCGAAGATTTTATGAATTATCACGCATGCCCTGTTTATGTGCTTGCCTTAAAATATGCTCCGTATGTTATTGACATAAGCAGCAAATCAAAGTCGGGGATTGAAATTCATGTTTTTGAGCTGATTGCGAGAAAAATGAATTTTAGAATTAGATATGTAAAGAATCAGTATACAAAATGGGGCGAGGTTTATGAAAATGGTACGATGACATTGATGTACAAAGATTTACTAGAGAAAAAAGCGGATGTAATGTTTGGAATGGTGATTCCCACTCATCAAATGTCAAAATATTTCGACATGTCTGTAAAGTTCCTACCGAATGAGTTTCGATTCTATGTTCCACGAGCGCAGCGGAAACCAACATGGATGAATATCGCTTATGTGTTTACCTGGAATACATGGATAACCTTAATTCTTAGCTATTTTGCTTATTCCTTAATATTTTACATTTTCCAATGCTTACAGTCATTTAAAACCTGTCAAGAAATCAAGTCAAATAAAAGTTTACTCAAAAACTTAATGACTTATTACAGTGTGACTATTCAACAACCACTAGAAATGTCCAATGTTACCATAAATCGAATTTTGATTCTGACATGGACGCTGGCTGCTTTCGTGTTCACATCTTGCTACGTAAACGTGTTACTTTCTTTTCTTTTACGCGCGGTTTACGAACACCAGATACAAACTAACGAAGATATAGTTAAAAGTGGCTTTTCAATCAATGGCAATCGCATTGCGAGAGACGCTTTTCCGGAAATTATAATGATGCCGTCGGTGATCACATTTTCAATGTCTGGAACCTGACAGCACCTGGTGATGCCACCCTAATAATGGAAAAAGTTGCCTATGAACGTGACGCAGTGATGATGACGAACCATCGACGCGTTTTATACTTTATGCGTGACGAAAAGCGATTCATCAAAGATGGCGTCCCGGTAATGTACATGATGCCTTCACGACTTGCGCTATCCGGTGTTATATTAATGCAAAAGGGGCATCCTTTGAAAACAGGCATTGATCTGTACATCACACGGTTTCGTGAGTATGGAATTTTGCATAAACTAGATCGGGACTCGAGTTGGGATAATTTAGATTACATTTACGAAACGACCTATGAACCTCTTGGAATTAAACATGTTCTTGGGATCTTCTACATTTATTTAATAGCCATCAGCATAAGTTTGATTGTGTTTTGGATTGAACGTTTGTGTATTAAAGAGTTTTGGTACTGAAAGTATCATACAAGTTCCTCCAATAATCGACTTTCTTTGGGTCATAAATTCCCTGCGTTAAATTATTACCGATGTTTAGGACATTAAAAGCGTCATGACGTATTGGCAGCCATTGTTGATAGTCTAGCAATGAATCATTTGTGATAATCGGCATTCCAAAGATGGCGAAATTTGTCCACAGCGTTACCAACCGTTCAATTGCTATATCATTAGCACTACCAGGTTCAATCTTAGGCGTGGTGCTTTTTTTGAATAAGTATCCAAGTTCATCTCCATGACAAGCTCCTTTTAATCCTAAAGCATCTGGTGATCTTATTTTCGACCAATTCAAATCAGTATCCAGACTAAATTTGTAGAAATAAACATTGCTCCACTTGATTTGCTTTTCCACACATCGTATAATGTCAAAAATAAAACTGGAGTAACCCCATACTTCAATCCAAGTTTCAATATCTGAATAATTTTGTGTTGGGAAGAAATCTTGATCAATTTCCAACGCGGCAAACGATCTTTTCTTGTAATAATATGGAACGAATGTGTCGATGTCAAAATAGCGAGTTGTGTTCTTTAAATATTTGTAGACGTAGTAAATAAGGCCTTCTGCGTCCAGTAAACCGAAAATCACAGGGCGACGATGATATCTTCCTGTTTTGATGAGAGTCCATGGATTCTCAGACATAAAACTGTTAGGTCCAGGTTTTTCTATGACTAAACCAGCTGCCGTTATTTTATTTATAGTTAATCTCTGGAAATAGTAATATATATTAGTTAAAATATGTAAAATAACATTAAAAGACGAAATAAACTCACATAAACATCAATTTTCTCTTGTACATCCAATATTTCTTGTTCGGTCAAATTTCGTAAACCTTGCATTAATTTTGTTCCGTTCTTGGTGTCTAGACCCAATGCTTCGCCAATATATACTGCAGAATTATTCATTGACAATCCTCTTGTAAGAGCGGTGCCACTTTGTACAATCGCCCTATGAAATAGATCTACAAAAAGATTTACAATATTTTTTATGTACACAGAAGTACAAAATTAATACTTTCAGTTAATGGAGACAGTAACAAAGCATGCACTGACACTGCTCCAGCACTGTTTCCGAAAACGGTCACACTATTTTTGTCTCCACCAAAGTGTTCGATGTTCTCTTGTATCCATTGCAAAGCAAACACTTGATCTTTAAATCCGTTATTTGAAGTGATCTCATTTGAAATACTTGGATCATCAGGATACTCATAATTTAAGAAGCCTAAAATTCCTAATCTATAATTAAGAGTCACCAAGACAATGTCTTTTGTTAGTAGAAATTCAGGTCCAAGAGTTGTGTCAGGGTTGCTAGAACCACTTGTCAATGCACCCCCGTAGAAGTACACCATGACAGGATTTAATTCTTCTTTCTACAAAATTTATCAATTTAAGATAATGTCCTTTAGATTAAAGTAAATATAATTAACTCTATGAGTGAAAACATTTAAATATATGCAATCTTCAGTGCTGAAACCTTTGACATCTTGTAAACAATCTGGAGCAATTTGAGTTGCATCGAGTGTATCGTTCCATTGCTCTGGTTTTTGTAATGGCTGCAGATTAGAATTGATAAACAATTTATGTTTATTTTGAGGTGGTTTTCTTACTTTAAATCGTAAATCTCCAATCGGTTTCTTACCGTACGGTATTTTCTGAAACGCATAAAATGGATTCCCATTTTTGTCGTTCAGAATTTTTCCCCGTAGCTTCCCACTTGAAATTGTTACTAGTAAGGGATCAGTTTCATCACCCAGAGAAAAACTTATAACTTGCAATAAAACTAAATAAATTTCAATCACAAACAATATATTGGAGGACATATTAAAATGTTTATTCGGAACTTAAAGAATAACAAAACCTACTGCGTAGTAACCAAATAATAAATACTGCAATATCTGATAGGTTTTACCTGCATACCAATCAGTATTATTTATTGTGGTGTCAATAATAAATATTGCAATATCTGATAGGTTGTACATGCCAAAGTTTATGCATGAACAAAGCATGAACGGTCGATGTTTAATGAAGCAATATAGTTCGATTGATTACATATTATGCATTTATTCAGCGCATTGTATTCATAATTACATTCCCTGCTCGTGTTATTCGGCCTTTACAGTTGGAACAACATTGTCAGGTGAATATTGTTCGTATTGTTCAGGACTCACTTGTAAATATTCATCAACGGGTACGAATGAAGCACCTCCGAAATAATCCAGAACACAAACTTGTTCAATGTCAATTTTTGCTAGATAAAACTTATGAACTGTAACAATAATTATAGCTTCAAATAGTATAACTTCATTATATTAATATATATATATATAAATTACCTTTTTCCCAAGACGCCATCACAGGATGCTTGGTGATTAACGCAGTGTGAGCAAAACGAAATTCGTCGGTTCCGATTGGTATCTAAAAAATTAATTAATTGTTTGTACTGATTTAATTTGGAATTTTGCGTTGAATATTAATACCTGTAATAGTTTTCCTGTGATTATAAGGCGGCCACATCTTGGATCTTGAGGATCGTATTCCTTTTTAGAGCAGTAAGCAACTTCAGCTAAACTTGCCAACACAGTTACTCGATTATCTACCTAGAAATAACAATTTTTTGCATTTTTGTTTTGTCATTGTGATACAAAAAAATTACTTTAACGTCTCTGCCACTCAAGTCCAAATCAGTCATCAACAAATACGGAATTCCAGTACCATTTTTCGCTGGGCCATCAGCAACTGATTTCAAATTGACAAATGGATAACTTTTAATTTGGTCTAATGTGGAAATTGTTGCAATGGATATCCAGTCTATTTAAAGTTGTCAAAAGCTGTATTAATTCGGTTTAAATTACGTGCCTACTATTTTTCTTACCAACATTGTGGATAATATACCTTCCCATTTTAGCCTTTTCCGATGGTTTTGGTATACTTGTTCCTTGGGAAACCATCAACGCCACAAGAAAAATGCTTATTGCGTTGTATTTATGCATATTGCTAGTTTTATGCAAATTATTGCCAAATTTCAGTAATATTTAAAACGTCTAGTTTACTGCGAATATATAGTTGTTTCTGCTGTGTCTCGTGACATTATGACCAGAAAAAACAATTGTGTTTATGTTGACCATCAGGCCACATGAATAATCATATAAACGAAGTTGATTCATAAACATCTATCAAAGCATTACTCTCAAAGGTCAATCTATTCAAGCACTGTGTCAGCAATAATCCAACTTGAACCACAACAAACTTATTATCATTGTTTTTAAAAAGACATTCACAACCGCAATTCTGCGTTGATATTTCTGGAACAAAACAAAACAAACTGATAAAATTTAATCCACTTACTCACTGAAAGAGTCACTAAATATTTATATGCCAAATCATCTCACAATATAACGAAACATATTGCAGTTCTGTAATTTTCAGAAATCTTAAGTTTAATTTTATTAAAGAAATATAAAATATAAAGAATTAAAACAATTTGCCGGTACATATACTGTTAACATATTCATTTAATGGTCGACCATTTGCCTCCACAGTAATAGCATTGTCGTTTTGAAACCAGCTACCAAGTGAATCCAATGAAGCATGCAGTTTTAGAGTAGAATTCGCCTCATTTGTAGTCGCGTAAATTCTTATTGAGCCTTAAATTACAAGATTAAAACAAATAATCAATCTATATTATAAACTACGACCCACCTTTGATTCTAGATGAACCAATCAGACGCAAAAATAACAAGTACAATGGTATTGCCGATAACATATTTGCTATTCGAAACATTACTTTGCAAACTAGTAGCACCACAATCCTAAACTAAAATTAAAAATTAGTGCTTGCTGAAAATATAAATACACCTTCATATTACCAATGTAAAGACGATGTAGTACATAAACGTTGTTGGCAATAAAAATAACAATACTGTAAAGCCCAATGTTCCAACAAACAACTGATTATGTGAATACTGGAACGAATCCACTCGGTTTTTTAAGGGATTGTGTTTTCTTCCAATAAATAGTCTCCATAGTGATGTAATTGCATACATTTGTACTCTATAAAGCCTACAATTTAACAGATTTATTAATTTAGAAGTACCTAAATGCTTTAGATGTTACCTTGCTGCATAAACATAAATGCAGTACACATGAAAAGTAAGAAACATAATCACGTCAGCACATAGAGCAATCTGATAGCTCAATCCCAATGAACCCAAAATAACAAATCCATACAGAATACTGGATGATACAATCACAATGCTTTCAATAAATGCTTTCCACAGTGAGATGTGATAGAAGAAGAATATGCCAAGAGTATGATTCAAGGCACAGTTAAGCTTTAGTCCGGCAGGTGATCCCATTAATATTTCCAGTAAGTTTTTCAACTCATCAATAACATACTACAAGTTTAAATGAACATATGCTATATTTATGAGTTTGAGTTGAATTACCTTTGTGGAATGTAAAATTGTCTCCCAAATGTTTGATTTATGTTCCAAGACAAAGTAAAGGGCAATGACACCCAAAATAAAGTCAAATACTTTTGCAGAGAGCAAGTTTTTGGTAATAATGGCTTTTTTCTTATTTTCTTGTTGGCAATTGGTGGAAAATGCTGACATTTCTGATGTGAAATGTGTGTACCAATGAAGTCTCTGTAGGAATGAATGTAACCACTGTAACTTCTAAAAAATATGCACAAGTTAAATTATGAAGCTGTTGAATAAATTTACAGCAAATTTTAATATACCTCAGATTTAAGGATAAAGTGTAAATTTATATAATGAAACAGAGTTTCATATACACAAGATGAATTTCTTGTTTGTAATTTTTCATCATGATCATTTCCAATATATTCATGTAGAATATTAATGCAGTTTCTGTTTGTTTTTTCATTATTGGAATAAACATTGCCAAGAGTAACACTTTCCTTAAAAAGATTATCATCATAAGATAAACATGATATTAATGGTTCATCATCTGCTGATTGTACTGGTATACTCTCATTGTGTATTAAATTTTCTTCAGAAATACTTGATAACTTTAAACTGAAGCCATTTTTGTATACATTTGCATGAGTTGTCTCTCTTTTCTCTATGTTTGGCTTGCATATAAAACATATATCTAAAACCTTGTTTGCTTCTTGATTTCGTATTAATTTACCACCTATTGGATTGGGTTTATTTGATAACAAAAGGATAATTTCTTTCTTTTTGTGCATTTTGTTCGTCGCACTATACTCATTTGTTTGTTTTTATCAGGAGCACACATTGATAAAAACAGCTGGAATGTTGAGGTTATTGAGCATAAATTTTAGTTTTAATGTAATAACTATTTATTCTGTGTTTGTACTGCATATTATTATTTTGTTATAAACATTTACAATCAATCTTAATGTAAATGATAGCTAAAGAATCAGTAGTTATCATTTCAAAAGTAAACTAAGAAGCATTAGTGAGAACAATCACTACTAGATGTCGCTAGTGGTACTACATCGAGCATTTTAATCAAGTAAATACTTCGAGCAACATTTTAACTTATTTCTGTCAACTGCCTGAGTTCATTCTCGTCTTGCGTTTGTTTTAATACCATAAAATACGAGAATGAGCCTTTCACCAGCTAAAACAACATCGTGATTACATTGATTTTCTGATTCTGATGATTTTATGTATTAAAATACCATCATTAACGTAGGCATGCTTAAAGGAACAAACTTTCCTGCCGTAATATACACTGGCTGTTGGGCACGTGTTATAATCATTTGCACCGCAAATGTTATGATTTTTGATGAACCGATCCAATCGATCTCGGCCGCGGCCTGCGCTATCTTCTCTGATTCATCGCTCAACTCATTTCCCCAATAACAATAGGAACCAATTTGGCAAGCAATACACCACCAATAAAAGAAAAAGTGAAAGAATTCCACGCTGCCTATTGGTTCTAGCGAGGCGAAAAACAGAATGAAACACATTAGAAGTACGCTGAACAAGAAAATGAATAAAATCATTAAACTGCATAGACTTTCCATTTCTTCAGCCAGGTTCAGAACGTCTAAATGATGTTTGATGTAGCTTCGCATCAGTACCTCCATGTTTTTATTCACGATTGTTTCATTATCGCGATCAGCTCCTGCTTGTTGTTTAGCTCGCGATTTTAATGTTCTACGAGAATTCATGCGTAGAAAGTTAATGAACATGTTTAAAATGGATAAATTGGATGATTGGATTGATTATTATATCTCGTGATAAATATTTTTACCTTAGACTATTTGCCATGATTCTAAATTGTATTCCAATGTGAGCCGTAATGGCACTCATCAATAAATACGAAGTGAGCGTGATATACGCAAACGCAATTATTTCAAATAATTGATAAACCACTGAAATCTCAAAAATTGGCCATTCTTTCTGAAATGCTCCGATTGACATCGGTGCAAACGGCATTTCCCACTCGTCTCTTGGCTTTACAATACAGAAATACAAACACTCCAAGAAAATAGACGTGATAGTGATGAACAGAAATATTGAGAACACAATGTAGACTATTTCAGTTATTAGAACAGTTTCTCGAATCCAACGTGATTCAGATGAGCCACTTCGAGATGCGTCAGGAGCAAACGGAGGATTATGAAGAGAAGTCATTATTTTTCCGATTTTTTTACGATTAATATACATAAGCATCAGTTCAATGGTACCTTAAAATATATCTAGAAGTAAAGTTATGATAATTATTTAGAAAAGTTACCCATTGCATGAGTAATTGCATAATTAGCGACGTTGATTGTTGGTTTACTAAACTTTTCCAAATTAAATTGAACAAACAATTCGTAGATTTCCAAGCCAAGGAAAATCACCACCATATTGAAAAGTGACACCAACGAGAAAACTCTGTAACCCACAGTTTCATCTCTGAGCATTTCAATACCCAAATATCTTAAAATTGGTACCTATGAAATAAATATATTAAAAAAATAACATTTAATATAATTTCTTGAGTAAAACTAGTAATACTTCCATACGAAAATAATCTGATGGTAAATTAGGCTCTGTTAACTTTTTTATGAGGTTCCCCATCTTGGAAAGTTGTGAAATTAATTTCCAAAAAGATCTCGTCTTATATAAAGCCCACTTCAATTAAATAATTCAATACTTTAATAATATTTTATTTATATCGACGTGAATATGAACTACAACTTTTGTTGAGTAACATGTTTCGCTTTGAGGATATCGTCAGAAACTGTCAAGTTCCTGTCAAGTTTCTCAACGAAAATTGTAGTTCATATCCACGTATAAATAAAATATTATAAAAATGTAAACATGAATTACGTAGATTCGGAAAGGAAGACAAATTAAATAATTGAATAGTTTCATTACTAAACCTGTCAAAAGTTAGAAGTTAGCAGTAAATGATGCATTTATTGTATTCTATATAATTATAACGTCACGTCAATTATGACTTTATCCCTGAAACTAGTTTTCAACTCATAATTTTTATAATAATCAAATTTATAATAAAAACAATTTATTAAATTAAAAAATAAATAGAAACATAAATATCAACAATAAATACAAAACTATTTTAAGAGTTAACACTCATAAAAGTAAAAATGATCAAATAATAACATATTCATTCCCTTGGAACCGAGTTATTTGTAGGTTACGCATGAACGCAGCGTCATCTGTTAAGTTGTTAACTTTCCTCCCGTCTGCTGTTTACGACTTCTTTGGACGAATCCTGCTGCCGAATCCGTATCGCTTGCTGTTTTTATCACCTTGACCCTCACTGCCCTCGTTCGCCTCATACTGCTCCAAATCCTCAGCTGGATCGAACTGCTCTTGCTCATCAGGTACATAAATCATCATCTCCTTCTGCTTGGACTGCCCACTTGTTTGGTCATTCACAGTCGGTCTCCTGCCAGATTCATGCAGCTGTGCAAAACTTTCAGCGGCATCTTTACTCGGCAGCGATGAGTAGAAACTTTCGTTAATTAACTCGCCACCAAGATTATCGTCGCCGCCATGTTGTCGCTCACGACTGTACCCACTTTCCTGCGATTCGTCATCGTCAGCTTGGAGAATATACTCAGCTGAAACATGCGACACTCGCGTGCCATCGTGTTTTGGTTCAACGTAGTTGAACGTATGCATCTCGGGTGGTGTCATTTGTTTATGCTGCGCTTGTGATTCGAGGAAAGCCGGATCCGGTTGGAAGAACTGCGGTTGCACCAACATCGTTTGATATGCATTGGACTGTTGTTGTTGGAGCATGTGTTGTTGCAATTGCGGTTGATGAAGCACGCTGTATGCGTAGCCATCTTGAACCGGAAGTAACCCAAACACATCATCAGTTGAGTGTGGTACCTCTGGTTTAAGAGGAGGTATCTCTGTAGGAATATCTTGATGAAGTAACTTATCTCCATGATCGGGTGATTCTGTGACTTGATATTGATGCACTAAAGTAGGCTGTGGTTTCAGGACACGCAGAGTTGTTGATTCGAAATGGGGTTGTAATAGTTGTTGATGATGGGGTGGTGGTGGTTTCGACTGATGTGGTTGATGAATATGCACCTGTTTGGGTTTGTCTGCCAAACTCAAATTGGGTGCTGGTATAGTATGAATAGGTCCTTTCTCATCATCCAGTTGTTTAATCATCACAGGTTGATTAGGAATCTGATTGGTTTGAATGTGGTACTCTAATTCCGTTTGGATTTTCGGCGAGGATAAGAACGGTTTCTGTTGTTGATGTACCTGTGGTTGAGGTTTAAGATTCCTCGATGGGAAGTTGTTCCATTTATGTGGTACCTTATTAGCAAAATTTTTGTTTAGCAAATTTTGTTGGTGTTGTATCTGTTGTTGAATGTGTTGATTCTGCATCTCTTGTTGTAAGTCTTTCTGGTATTTAAACTCATTTACGTTAGGAAGTTGTACTGGTGGTTGCGGTTGTGGTGGTCCTGCACCTAAACCCAATCGTTGTCTCATGTAATTAGATGGTGGTGGGCCTGGAGGTGGTCCCGGACGTCTTGGACGTTGATTCAACCCAGGTTGTAATGGTGGATACCATTTCTTTTTGAATTGCCCACCGAGTCCCGGCTTGTTATGATGATAATGTGCCCGTCTGTAGGCAGTCGGATTTGGCCCACCACCCTGTCTGAAGTTGTTTCCGTACCCTGGGGCATTCAACGCATTTGAAAGCCGGATGTGTATCAACCACAACGAGGTGAAAACTAACACGGCATAGATCTACAGAATAAGACAAACAAAAAAAACTATTTTATTAGCGCAAAGATAGGTAACACCTAATTAAATAAAGAAAGTCTCATCGAATTGATGAGTTGTTGAACTGTGTGTTTGTGTTGAAAGAATTGAAGATTGCGCTCAAAGGTTTGTAGGTCAATCGAAGTCGCCGCGATAAATTGGCGAAACTTTCAACCAGTTTTTTCTTGGTTTTTTTTATGTGTACAAAAACAATGATTACCTTCATTTTATTCCGAGTTAATTACACTGCGAATTATAAAATTGAAACAAAATAATTTTGTTTAATAAATATTTAACTCATATTGTTTATGCAGTTTCTGGTAAATTATTAATCCGTTGGCACTGACACTGAACCTATCGTCTGATTGTTGTGTCTTTGGCTTACGCGCGCAGAGCAACCTGTCGCGAGGAATCTTCGGCTAGAAACTAAGCAATTGGGTCAATGCCACCGTCTTAAGTACTCTTCGTACGCGCCGCTCACGATTCCTCGACTTCTTCGGCGCGAGATTGCTCGAGAGTTTCTCGCGCGCGCAGATGGAAGTGCGCGCGAGTGCGATCAACCTGTCGCCTCCGTTTAACCGCTTTTCTTTTCGTCCGAAGCATCTTTCTCTTTGCGCAAGGTGTAATTATATATTTATGTACTTTGTTTAGGCCACAACAAGTGGTCACGTGGCTTAACCATTAGATTTCTACATGTTAATCACTCACAACTAATACCCTCTATTGTTTATTTGTTAATATTTTAGAAAATACGTCTTAATACCCTGTCAATTAAGTTCGAACTTGAAAGATTGATTATGTCTGAGCTGGATGCAGATCTAAACGAAAATGTAGACTTTGCCTGCAAGGCAAAACATTCCTTGATCACCGCATCAAGTGAAACTTGTGCATGTACTTTTATCAGCAGCCGTCTAGCGCAAGACGATGCTAATAACGAATTAATTACGTTGATTTTATGTTTGCCTGCTTCTCGCTTGTAATTGGTACACAATCAGTGAAACGTCATCAGAATAAAAGTGGAATAAGTGAAGATAATGTGAATTTAATTAAATTTCTCTGATGCCACGTGCGCAAACAGCGGACAAACATCGAAAGCAACAAAAATTCGCGTTTTCTAAGCGAGTACCATCACAAATTTACTTCTTGAATATTGCACCTGTTGTTATGATTTATTCAAGCTTCATTAAAAATTGAATTTAATGATGCTGCAGATTATTTATTAATATTAATGAACGTATTAAACAATTGCTGGATTTATGGTTCGGGATTAATTATGCCTTTAGCGTTCGTTAGAAGACTTATAATAATGGAAATCGACCTGTATTCCTATTTCATTCAATCAGGTGCAATTCAATCTTTGCAGTTTGAACTCTCATGGAAACTTTTTTTTAACAAATCTACAATTGAATAGATACAAACAATCTAATTCCAGTTGAATGGAATTCTTTACATAGTCCTATAAACTTGTCTCGACAATAATTTCTCTATTTGAGCACGACTTTTGTAGGAAAAAAAAACATTTAAAATGCGCTGGAAATGCGAACAAGGCAAGAAAGTTTTCGGATGATATTCAATTGTCGACAAGGTTTGACAAGCAACTTTTATGAGTCGAGGTAATTTTTGTAATGTAATGAAATTTGCTCGGTTATATTTTATAGAATAATAACTGTGCTGGTGTGCTTAATTCAGCGACGCGCAATTGAAAAAGATGAAAGCATTACAATTCGTGCGGATTGTGTTTTGTGTTTGTTCTTGATACTAAATTCGCTGGAACATAAAACACACATTAAACCAACTTTAATAACATATGTTTAGCTATCAAATGATAATCTATAATTACAAACAGAGCTAGTTTCTAGATTTCTATAATTTTTTTGAAATTTTGCTCACATTTTGTTAGGTTATGATGCTAGGTTATGATGGTTTTATGAGTAGAAATAATTTAGTATAGTAAACATAAGAAGTCTAATAATTTTCAACTTGAATTCTTATTTGCTGCTTAGGTACAAAGTGTTTCCGTAAGTTTAAAATTTCGTTATTTACAGTTTTGGACACAAAAAGTTACAAAATTTTTACACAAAATATATATAATATTATACAGTTTAAATACAGATGGTACAAACAGAAAATTTAATAAAATAGCTTCCAATCATGATGAATTTATACACATTCTTCTATGAATCTATGCGCACGTGTGCGGCTTACAAATGGTTGCAGTGCGGTACGTGCTCGGGGTCCTCGCAGGTCAGGCTGGACTCGTCAAAGACCTTGCCTTCGCCACAGGTGATCAAACGCGGGTAGCCGTTGACGCAAGTAATCAAACGATGGCAGTCTCCGGGAACGGGGAAGCGAGGGTATGGCCAGAATTTAGCGGCGATACTGTTTGAGGGTACCTTTGTGGGGCACTTGAAACCAACCACAGCTAAAAACACACAATGTTAAAAATGTTTTGTAGAAAAATATGTTTTATTACAACCTTCTGGATTGCACTTCTCAATGAGAAGATCAGGCCAGTTGCAACCATGAATACGTTCGTCATAAACCAATCCAGCGTCGCATTCTTCAGCGTGGGGTTCACCATGAGCACATTTCACGTAATGGGTGGAGCATTCATCGCTGTGAGGGTAGATACCGAATTGATATTCACATCCGGGGGTGCTAATTGGAGTCACTACAATTTACAAACAGATAAAAACTATTTTTGAGGTTATGTGGTTAATTACAATCAGATTTTCTGTGTCCACACTCGACAGCCCAGTGGTAGTTGCAATGATGGTGTACGGCACCTTTGCCATCGAAAAGAAGTCCATTTTCACACTGTTCCACAGTTAGGGTTCCATTGGTACACAGGAAGAAGAGATTGCAAGACTCCGGATGAGCGTATGCCTGGATGCCATGTTGTTCCGGGCACGCGGGAGCATCCTCTACCAAAACTCCTCCTTCAACTACAAAAATACCCAATTAAATAATATAATAATATTTATCTTTAATCTTAATGGTTAATTGGACATGAAAAGTAATAAGCGGAAAGTTAGGAATGCTAGGAGTGAAATTTTAGAAGAGAAATTTCGCATTTTGTATTTAGAGGATATTTACATAACTACATATGTTCTGCAGGCCTGCTGCGCAACGAGAAATCATACCACGTGATTATCCATAGATACCAAAATTAAGATGGCTGCCAGCAATTTAAACACGAGCAAAACTAATACCCAATAATTTAGCTCTTTCAAGAATGGTTTTCTCTGTATATCTATGTTACTAAGTTAGTTGAACTACGAATCGAGGTTCGGCTACTAACATTTACCAACAAAACAACCAGTTATGTAGATTAGCATTAATAGCAGTGTACGTTGCTTATCCGTGCGCGAAACTTGATCGATTGCATAATTCCGTGTTTCTGCACGAAATATCACCGCGAAGTATATCGCACGCACGCAGTGCGCACGCGCAAAACACTCAAATGCTTTCCTTTTGCAGTGTAACATATGTTAATATTTATATTTCCTTAAGTAAGTTAATTTAAATCGGCCATAAAATTTGTGGTTATGATTTGTGGTTTTGTGATGTATTTGAAATTAATATTTTTGGTTGATTTGGTTTAACTTACCGATGGAGAAGAGTGCAAAGAGCGCAAAGGCCGGAACAGCACGTCGGAGCGCGAACATTTCGAATGAGTTGGACTGCCGGCGAGTGACGGTATCGATTGTTGATTTCGCCTTGGTAAATCACAAGAGTTGGTTTGTGCGTTCGTTCGCTTATCCTTGGCGACTAATCCGCGAACGGCCACGGCGACGGCGGCGAGCGCGCAAGAGAATTCTCCACACTCGTTCCGCGTGGTGCGCGTTGGACACCTTCGAATCGTTCGCTCGAAATTGTGAGCATAATAAGCCGCACCACGGTGTAAAACACTTTCTCGTGTTTCACTCGCCACCCGGCTGACCACCGCTAGCGTGCCAGCAACTGGTAGTTTTATTACAATCGCAAGAAATACAATTAACCGAGGTGAATTGGTTAGTATCGTCGTTGGTAACAATAGGTGCATTATTGAATAATAAACTTTAAAATATACTGAATTCCCGGAAAAATGGTTAAAAGTCGCGTGTGAAATTATTTGAATTTTAAGAGAAAACAAGATTTTAGCTGGATAATTTTTACCAAAAGTGTTTATATGTGTAAAAAGTCAATTTTATTTAAAAAAAATCTATTTTTAATCATTAAGTAAAGCTTTAAAGAAAGTAAAAGTTAAAAATTGTAAATGACAATTCAAATGTGCTGCTTGAATAACCAAAACCACAGAATATCCTTCAAAACTGCAGCATTTCATCATTGGAAGTATTTCAATCACGTATCGATCAAATCCATGTCATAATTTGTGTTTTACCTTGATCAACAAGTTCATTCTTCAGTATATCTTATTATTACATTACGCATTACAAATTTCGAACGCTCTCCGAAGAAAACCAGATCAACAACTCGAAACTTATTAAGTTTTAATTAAGTTCCCCTCCAATTACGCCAAATATTTTATTTCTACGCAGTTAATCATTATATAAACAGCGGCATATGCCATTGCTATACTTTCTTAATTGAAATCATTCCGTCGACTTTTAAATGTTAAATATTTTTGCTTCCGGTCATTTCGACTTCCTTCGCTTTTACTTCCTTCTGATTTACTTTTATATCTCGATTGTTTAACATTTACAATGCAGGCATGGCCATAACTTTGATGGCTATCGAATGATTTGACAAAAACGGAATTAATTTACATTTACATTCTAAAATTAGTAAAATTGATATTCGTATTCTAAACTAGTTTTGAAAGTTATTCTCGTTGTCAAAATTAATAAAGCATAACTTTTTCCAATGTTAAATAAACGTAAAATATACTAAAAGTATTAAATAACTTGTTTTTTTATATAAAAATTCATTTATTTCAATATAAAGAAATATGTCGATTTTATAACACGTTAGAATATGTAATTGCATAGTGTAGTTGCAAAATTTGAATACACAACAATTATTATTGTGCGATGCATGAAGCATAGCATTATTATAATTATTCATACTCTTAGAATACTAAACAATACTAGAAAGTAATTTTTTAAATAAATATAAGTCCACGTGCGCTCGTCTCGGCTGATAATTCAAATAATTCCATCTCATCGTCTTAGGAATGTTGGGATGCAAAATGGCGCCTTGGCTTGACTTTCTCTTGAAGTTTAGAGCAAGTACTAATTTTTCTTTCCGCCCGAAGATGGTTTTTCATCGTAATAATTTTCACTAAAACAAATATTAACCAAATCAAAAACTATTTCAATAAAAATAAAAAATAGTTACCATCCTGGGACATTAGCAGGATCATCACACATGAAAGTATCTTCATTGTAGACGCTACCCGCTGAACATGATCCTTTTTGTGGTTGGACGCCATTACGACAGATGTAGAATTTTTGACAGTCGTCAGGGTGCGCAAATGTGGGATGGGGAAGGGTACGACCGCCGGGACCAGTGACATCACCAGGAGGACACGAGAAGCCATCATCCAAAGAGTCTGGAAATATTTGATCATAAAATTATTTTTGTGATTTGGGGAAAAAGAATTTTTTTTACCTCGTTTGGCATTTGTGCAGTCTTTACGATGACTCTCCGCTGGCCAAGCGCAGGTGCTAGCAACGTCGTCATAAATCAACCCACCAGGACACGGTAGTTCATGTGGGACTCCATCGACGCAATTTACAAACTTATCGCAAGCTTGAGGATCTTCATGGCGATAATAACCGTTTGCGCGGGGACATCCTTTGCTTGGTTGAGCTTCCTCTATAGAAAAATCAATTTATTATCAATTAATTCACAAAAAAGAAGTTTTTGCAAAAAACTTACGTAGTTCTGTTCGGTCTTCACAGTCTACATTGGCTGGAATGTCACATCTTTCATGATTTGGATCCTTATCGTCAAAAACCAACCCGTCAGGACATAATTTCTCCTCCGCTACTCCTTTCGAGCATAAATAATAAACGTCGCATTGTACAGGATCAGGAAAGTATCCGGTGCGTTCTGGGCATTTAAATTCTTGTGCGTGGACCCCTAAATTATAATAAATATTTAATATCGATTTTTATTCAAAATTTATATTAAATATGATATTTTAATTTCTTACCCGCTAACAGCCCAACCATAAAAAATGATAGAAACCTCAACATTTTCTGGACTTTTAGTCAATGTGAATAAATTTTGAGCAAATCTCAGGATGCTCAATTGGTATTTGAGTCCGAATTGAAACTGAAGCAATCCGCAATGCGACCGATCACCCAAAGTCGCGCGCGCAGAGCAAGGCGAGCCGCGACGACGAACGGTGTTTCGTGTTTTGATATAAGAAAGTTAATTTCCCCCTGAAGCTCGAAGCCGGTGTTGGCGTGATGGCCGGTTCCTCGTCCTCGTCCTCGCCGTCCGCTGAATCTACATACGCATTACATTACAATCCTATCGCACATTTACTTACTTATTCATCTAAGCCAGCAACTGGTTATCTATATCTTCCGCCTTGCGCCCGTTACTTCGCATGCATCTCCGCCACTAATGAGGCGTCGAATGTAACGAAATTCCAACCAGTTTGTTAATCGAGCATCAGGTTGCACAAGAGCTCAAAAGTGAGAATTTGAACAAGATACACAGAGTTGGATTATTGTAAAGTACAAAAAATTGCAATTTTTCCGAGTTTGTGTAAAGAAAATTTGTTTTCTTTACAAAATATTAAATTTTATTTAATCAAATGCAAATGCCTCAATTCTTATAAATTCAAATTTCAAATAACCTTGCTCTTTCCAAAGTGTGCAATATTTTTTTCTCTTCTGAATTTTTTTCAACTCACAAAACAAGATTTAAAGATTAACCAGCATAATTTATTCGTAGTACTAAATCAACAGAAAAACATGTTTACTTGACTCACAAACGTGATTTCCATGCAAATTTTAACGCATTTTTATCGAAGACAAAAAATGTAACTTGATTGAATTAATTAAGTCAAGCGGTGTTAACTTTCACTGACGGCGTGAATCAAATCTAGGAACAGGAATCGAATTTGGAAGCGATCGATAGAAATTGAGACAAATCCAACGACGCATTGCGTCACATTTGTTGTGGTCTCGTGTTTCATATCCTTCCTTTAAGAAATCCACTCGTACGCGTACTCGAAACAAGTTAAGTGTTAACTTAAGCAAAACTAGTTTCTATCCTAGATGCTTATTGTATAATTTCATTTAATTAAAATTTCTTGCTCTTTCTCTTCGTATCGATTTCCTCTATTCTCTGAGACGCGGATATTTAACATTGCGCAATGATAAATAATACACCTAGAGTGTGATCGTTTTTCATATTTTATTTCCTAATCGATTAACATTACATTACACATTATTATCACTAACTAATTAGAATAAGAAGTCTTAGATTACAAGAGTATAAAAAATGAGTCGTTGTTGGCGTTGTTGTGTAACAACTGAATTTCTTCTCGGCGTGGTCGGGCTCGAGTGTATGTGTGTATTGGATCAAGTGAAAGCTAAAACGCTTTCCCTTGATCAAAACGCACTACTCGCTAACCACACGCATATACTCTCCTCGGATCATGGCATCGTCCAGGAGTTTATTGTTTCTTTGCTGGTTTTGCAGCTGGTTCATCTTTGTACCAATCCTCACTGAAAATCAAAGACATCGTTTAAATTTTTGTCTTCATCGAAAAAAAAATCATTTTTTACCATCCAGGGACATTTTCTGGTGCATCACAACGTTGTGTATCCTCATTGTAGACTTCACCAACTTGGCAACCCAAATCCCTGGGTTCCATGCCATTCAGGCAGACGTAGAAGCGTTGGCAGTCGGTGGGGTGCGCGAATTTCGGGTGCACAACCAATTGGCCGTTGGCGTCGGTTTGCTCGACCTTGGGGCATTCGAAACCGTCCTTGAGTTTGTTCACCTTGCTGTCATCACAGCCCTGGCGACCAGCGGCAGATGGCCACACACAAGTTCCCGAATATTCATCGAAATGTAAACCATTGGTGCATTTGATCTCAGTAGCTTCACCTCCGATGCAATTGTAGAAGATGTTGCAGACATGTGGTTCCGGATGCGCGAAGAAACCGTTTTGACGTGGGCACAGACGGTTACCAACTGGGGTTTCTAAAATAATTAAAGCAAGGAAGAAATTAATGTAGAGAAAGTAGTAATTATTTTATTTTTTAACTTACGTAATTCGGTACGGTCGCCACAGTCAACATTGAAGGGCTGGTCACATTTGTTAATCTTACGAATCAACGGGTCGAAAACCAAACCGTCCGGGCAAAGTTTCTCCGTGGCGAAACCGTCAACGCACTGGTAAAACTTGTCGCACTGGCGGGCATCCTCATACTGTCCGTCTTTCGCTGGACATTTGTAGTTGGACTGACCATCTACACAAAAATCAAACCATCAAGTCTAATTTTTAGACATTTAAAATTTTACTCACTTGTTCCAATCGCTACTAAAGCCAACACAGCTAAACTACAAAAAACCTTCATTTTTGACTGCAGGAAATGAATTTTCTGTTTTAAATTGATTGTAAGTCCAGTGTGTGGTGAGTGGCACAGAATTTAATTGCGACGTGATGGGCCAGACGGTGAGCCGCGGACTGAAGCGTGATATCAGCGGGATATATTTATATAATAATCAGCGGCGGCGGTAGAAGTAGAAGTAGGTGTATTTCTTCACCGCGCAAACGCGCGCAACGATCGCGATCACCGACGAAGACACCGCACCATCGCCATTTGTCTTGCAATAGTGCATAACCATCGCGATGCAATCGCAATTTTTTATCAGCATAATTACCGAACACAAAGACCACGTTTCGTCATAAATGATCAGCATTTACATGTATGTCCATGCAACCCATTAATAACATTTTAACATGTGTAAACGTAACCCACACGCTAAATTTATTCCTGCGGATAGTTTTTTTGTGATTTTCCATTCTATAAATATCTCTCTGGATGGAATAAAATGTTCGCCTAACGACTTTCTGCATTTCTGCTGCATTTCGACATTCGATGGCGATTAAAAGTTCATTCGATTCAAGGTCCACAAGGTCTGCCCATCGACAACTATCACTTATTCCTGCGAGCGTTTTAATGGAGAGTACATGCCATTGAAATGAGTGTCTTTTACCATCATCATGGCGGCAATGTCAGTGCGTGGCAAAATGTTCCCAGCCAATTCATATTTGTTTATTGTGATTAGTTTTAATTAGTTTTTAAAAATTCCATGATTTAAGTGAAATTCCCACAATTATTAAAAAAATGTTTATTATGATTGAATTTCTTAATTTTTATGAGATTTAAGTCAAGATAACAATTGTAAGGAAATGCATTTGAAGGTTTATCAGGAGTGTCTGGCCATGAGGACCATGAAATTAATAAATTCACACATAAATCAACATTTTATTATGAAGTTGATGGACGTTTTGAGTGTCAAATTTGTTTTAATCTAATCGCCTAATATTTTATCAAATCACAAAGATTTATAGAAATTCTCAATTTATTGGCAGTTGACAGTGGATAGATTTCAATTGACCATAACCTCAATTATAAAGATTGAAGACTTTGTGTGCGGTGAATTGGTTTTATTTGCTTTCTAGATTCTAGTAAAAAACGTTGCAATGCATCGCAAGTTAGTGGAATGTTAACGACATTTCGAATAAAAACCCATAACCGCGCGTAATTTATTTAACATTTACTTTACTAGTTTATTTTTAATATTCTGCTGGCTTATGAAATGCAGTTAAATGCACTTTAAGATTCAACATATTCAATATTCTTCATGCGCGCATCTTGGAATTTGCCTCGTTGAACTTCTTTGCCCTTTTCATGCCTCGTACACACACTCTACTTGTGTAAGATATATTAAGTAGGCATTATATATTCGTCTGTTTCATTGTGTTCGTTATTTCGCTGACGTTTCGGGCGTTTACTTTCACGAGAATGGAGAATATATCGGCGATCGGTGTCTAGGGCCGCATCGAGTGAAAGTTTTACGCCACAACAGACACACACACATTCACGTCTTACTTGGTCGTTGGTATTGTTGTTATTCTTGTTATTGACGTGTTAAACCAGCTCCGGCCTGTAAATATCCCTTCTAAAAATTATTATTTTCAGTTAAATTAGACATTTTGTCATATAACCTCACTTATAACCTATTTTGCATGTTATTGTAAGCAATATTAGTTGCATATAGTTTTATTTAAGTCCGTCCCTGTGGAAATTAAGCAAATTCTCAATGAGCGTAGTTTTAAAGCAGGTTTTAACTTGTAACTTTTGGTTTTAACGAAATTGATTCTCTCGACTGAGATTATGCAAGACGAGTAAGCAAGTATGATGGTGGAAGTTGTCGGTTCCTTTTGGCTACTTCGATTACGGCTTACGACGATGGCGAACATGCGATTAGCTGGCCGCTTATGCGCATAAAAATGTAAATTAGTCGAGCAGGAGTGTTACGCTTGAATTTCACCTTGTAATGCGCTAACAACTTGCTAACTTTTTTTCCGGCTTGCTCTTCAATTTTAGCAAAAGAATAAGTTATAACCTTACGTGGTATTTGATTGCGACTGATTCTGGAAACTAACATATTACTATTCATTATTCAATGAGTTCAACGAATTGCTGTGATTTTCAGAAGGAATTTTATGTTTTTATTATGTAGATGACTTAGAAAGTTCACTGATATAATTCACTGGTAAAAATTAAAACCTTGAAATAAAGTGTTAAAATGGCGGTGGGGAAGGAACAATAATAAATTAAGCTTTTATTTGTAAATGAAATAAACGTTAATTTTAAATTTGTAATTGTTTATTATCAATTAAACAGTCAAAATAGATTGAAAAATGTAAAAATTTCTTAAAACAGACTTTTTGCGCCTAAAAACAGTGCTTATAATCTTAGTAAAGTAAATTACTCTTCGGCTTCTTCTTGACGTGCGGCAGGTTTCTTTTGCGGCCTCCTCCTTGATGTCCCTGATGCAGCAGGTTTGGGTTTACGTGTTGGTGGGTTCTCCAAAGCCTCTAGCTGTTCATCGGTCAGTTGACCCTTGTACCAATCCGCGCTAAACAAATAAATATCACAAACAATCAATTAATCATTCACTTAAACCAGTATTTTCGTACCATTCGGGGACTTTCCTTGCCCAATCACAAGATTTCCTAGTGTCATCAAAAACTTGTCCCAGCTTGCATCCATTTCTCCTTGGAGTTAGACCATTGATGCAGACGTAGAAGTATTGACAGTCTTCTGGGTCGGCATAGCGTGGATGTGTTGCTCCCACCATTTCGTCCACTTTGGGACAGTCAAATTGGAAGACCTCTAGAAATGCAAAAATTTGCTCAAGTTGAAATCTAGTTCAAGTTTATCATTGAGGTGGTTTACCTTCGGACGAGCATCCTTTCTTGTGCGCTTCGTCCGGCCAGGAGCAGATGCCGGCCTTGTCGTTGTAGACCAGTCCGTTAGGACACGTGATCATATTGAATTTTCCATCAACGCAGTAGTAGAACTTGTCGCAAACATTTTTCTCTTCATGTGAGAAGTAGCCATGTTTTCTTGGACAATGCTGCGATGGTTGGGGGGTCTCTGTAAAATTATTAGCGAATAACAATTGATTTTGTTACATTTCATCAGTTTATTGTTGTACGTTTAAAGAGAAAGCTAATTGTTCCCCGTGAATAGATTTTGAAGTAAAAAAGTTGTTGCTTTTTACGTTTGCAAAAAATTAAACTTTACTTACGTAGTTTGGACCTGCTGGAGCAGTCAATGTTGAACGGCAGATCGCACTTTTCGTATTCAGAACTGTAGTCATTAAAGACCATGCCGTCGGGGCAAAGCTTTTCTGTGATGGCGCCATCTTTGCACTCGTAGTACTTATCGCATTGCTCTGCGTCGGCGAAATAGCCATAGGGTTCCGGGCACTGATCGCTCGCACCGTCCAAAGCCTCCGGCTCTTCTTTCTTCTCTTCTTTTTTCTCCTGCTGCTTTCTACGATTATTGCCAGCGCCTGCCGCTTGGGCCGCACCTATAGACCATTTCAATATGTTTCAACATTGCGGTCGGCCATTTTGTATTTTATATTTATTTTTTTCAAACTTATTTTATATCAAGTTACATATTTTTCTGAATCGTGTACGTAATTATGTAATTATAGTTAACGAATGTTACTTTACCAATTATGAGGGCAATTGAAACGATGCACAATGTGGTCTTGAGGAAGCGAACCATCTTGACGAGATCGATGTGCAGAAGATGTTACAGGTACGGGCGTCGCGCTCCGTGTCGCTGTTGGTCTTCTCGTCGAGCGACTACTAGCTGTGGCTGGCGCTTTTATTCATTATTATACACGTTTATTCGCTGCGTGTGCACAGGTAAGCGCACGGTACTTAGTACGTGCTTGCGATACATTCTCTATTCTTGGGTCTCTCGACCTTGCGTCGGGTTTTCTTACAATAGGCGCACTTGCCTATTTTTGATATAATCACAGATATTATCAGTGCTAATTGCCCTGAGAACAATTAACTATTGATTTTGAAAGTTTAAATTATCATTTTTGGGTGAACTTCAATTTTTCCAACAATAACACAAATACAATAATAATTTATTGCAATGTTTTTGTGATTGTCTCGTATTTCTGACAAACAAATACAGTATATATTATGCATGTTTATATTTGTAACTATGTACATTTGGCTCGAAGAGCCAATACCTATTTCAGATTTCCCGCTCTTTTACGACAGGTTTTCACGGGTGTTTGCTGCTCGTACCCCCACCACTTTTTGCGGGTTGCGTGCAGCTAAAACAGTGCTCCAATGCGCCTCAATGTCAATCGAAACAGTCAAAACAAGTG
The DNA here is from genome assembly GCF_025399875.1 of Dalotia coriaria. Classification (NCBI taxonomy): domain Eukaryota; kingdom Metazoa; phylum Arthropoda; class Insecta; order Coleoptera; family Staphylinidae; genus Dalotia; species Dalotia coriaria. The sequence continues at coordinate 4,486,100 of NW_027045446.1, forward strand.
TTTTTTTTTAAGAATTGGCAGGAATTTAAAAGTTAAAACATTAATTTATTTGCAGAAACAATTTATTCCTCTCAAATACAAGTGATAGCTACAAAAATTTGAAGGCTATTTTGTGTAGGCTGGAAAATGTTGTAAGTTTAATTAACAATAAATTACTAATAAACATTTGAAACTGTGCGAATCAGTAGAAAAAGTCTTTAAGTTAGACTTGTGGCGGGTTTTCAAAATGTTTATCATCTCATAGTTTTCAAACCAAAAATGGAATTTATACCTTCTATTTATATTTATCTTTTTCAATGAGTTTACCAAGTAGAAGCAGCCTTAATTTCACAAAAACTCTTTAAAGAGAGCACAATACATCTCATGAAATTAGTTACAATTAAACACCTGTCAATAAATAAACTTCAATATGCACACATGCATAAACTAAAACTAATGGCAAATGTCTTGTAATTAATTTAAGTACACATCTAAAGTTCACACCTGATTAAATCAGATCAAATAAACAGGTACTAGACTGTATCAACAGAAACATTGATCCTGAACACAGATGATGGATCCTGCAAGCTGAGCTTAATATTCTCCTCAAATCGTTGCTTGATGCTGGAAAACTCCATCACATTCTTTGGTTTACACTCAATCCAGTAACGATCAAATTCATAGAATAAATAACAATAAAACTGATGAAACAATCTTATTGTAGGCAGACTCTTAGAAGTGTTGTACACATATGTCTTGGCATTACCATCCTTCAGCAGCTGCCATGCCATACTGGTCAGATTGATGCCTACAATTGCAAATGCATATCCATATGTTGGATGATGGGAATGTGAGAGAACATGTGTTGCTGGTCCTTTGTACTCTTGAGCAAAAAACAACAAATTCTCTAATCCCAACAAACCCATTCCTCTAAAGTCTGTCTTTGGATCATCACCTTGGAATCCAATGTCTTGCCATTGTTTTGTTATTCTTGATTCAAGTGCCTCCTGTGGCATCAATGCCTGCCAAAGAAGATGTAATTTCTCTTCATGTGTTGGATCATCAGCATCATATTGAGTAGTTCGAAGTGCTTCCACATCAGATAAGAGCTGCCTGTAGCCCCAGATTTGTTCAATACATTTACCAAAACTCTTTACAAACTGATAATGTATGCGTGGATTTATCTTTTTCACAGCCAAAACAGTACTCACACTGCCCTGCAGGATCTCACGTTCATTGACGCCTGTGAAACGACGATTATCAGCCACATCATTCAAATGATTGATCAATTGTTTCACGTGAATCGAACGTGATAGACTTAGGGAGCGTTCTATATTGCGGGTGCGTGGTGCTCCGCTGACTTCGCCGTAGCAAATACGTTGTAACTCGCAAAGGCCGGTGGTTTTGCGAAGGAACCACTTGTAAATGGGGCGCACGTAGTATTGCAGCAGGAACCAAAAGTACGTGTACATTGCGAAGATAGTGATTTAGTTTGAAAACATATTTGTGTTCATTTAAAAAGTCAATACATTAAGCAAATATGACAAAGGCACTAGTTTCGATAAGTTCGTGGATTGTTTGTATCGTATTCGTATTTAGAGGTTATTCGAAACGTCAGAAAATTTGTTTTCTGCTTCTTGCATGTGCGGCGCTAGCTAGCAGCTAAATTTACATTTATTTTCATTTCTTGACAAATTCTGCTGAAGAATAATTGGTTCTATTAGTTTACTATTATTTAATAAATTTTAGTTTGTCTCCAACATGAAGCAATTGCCTGTGCGAAATTATTTAATCCTTCACCATTGCTATATACAACTTTTGTGATTAGTACAAAGGAAACCAACCAAAATACAATTTTCATGCTTAGAAGTAGTGAGTTTTATTTGTTTTAGGCGTTCAGAAAGCGAACTCAACATCAGAAGATAATCATATTTTCATCAGATTGACGGTATTCAAATTCATTATCATTTTTATGTTTAACTTTTGTAAAGGTAAAGCAAACAATTCCATTTTTGTGTATTGAATCACTAATTTTTGTTTGTTTTATGTGTGTAGCATGCGAATTGGACCGTTATGGATAGCTATTCTTGTATCAGATTGTATGTATTGTAGTTTTTTATTATTTTCATGCACTGCTTTTATAATTAACACAATGGTAAGGCAAAAAATTGCATTTATGTGTACGGAAACATTAATTTTTGTTTGTTTTAGGTATGTACCATGTGAATTGGACCATTAATGTAGCTATTCCAATATTAGATTGTAAGTATTGTAGTTCTTTATCAATTTCATATATCAGGTCTGTATTTAACACCATGGTAAAGCAAAAAATTGCATTTTTGTGTATTGAAGCACAAATCTTTGTTTGTTTTAGGTGTCTGGTAAGAAAACACGACCTCACAGGAGAGTTGTATTTGCATCAAATCGTAAGTATTGAAATTCTTTCTCATTTTAATTTATAACTTTTGGATTTAATACAAGGGAAATCCAAAATAGTTGAATTTTTCTGTTTTGTAACATTGATTTTTATTTGTTTTACGTCTCTAGAAAGTAAATTCGACTTTAAAAGATAGCTGTATTTGTATCAGTTTGTATGTATTAGAACTTATAGCAAATTGAAATCCTTTTCTTTTAAGTAGATTATTAACTTGTGACTGAAACTAACATGTAGAAAATAACATATAGTATTGTTTTCAGCTAAGTAAAGTTAAGTAAACACTTACTGTACGCTGTACGCTTGTTTTCAGCAAATTGATGCAAGTTCACGCCGTAGAAACTAGATGTCGCTAGTGCTTAAGACAGTTAATTGTTTTGGGTTGCCGTAACTAGATGGCGCAAGTATCGGCAACAGTCGAATGAACAGTCCAAAGTGTTTCTATTCAGTCGGTGTTGTTCTGCGTGTTTTTGTAGTTGTGTATGCCTACGTGTGTTATTCGTCTTCTTCTTTGCTTTTTGCCGCAACTTACTGTATTTCGTCGGACTTTAAAATCCACGCCATTTAGTTCCGATAGTCGAAAAGCTAACAATTTATCTCGATTGAAAGCAAATAGACTAAGAGCCCGTGACGTACTTTTAGGAAAGATGAAATTTTGTCCATGTGTTTCTCCAACACAGGTAAAGACGATCCCCAATTATGAAACCTGGATCCTGGTTCCTTTGGCAGTTAACAGCCAACAAAGATGTACAAATGATGACCTCAAATTCGTTATTTTAGCAACCTCCATTTTTACATATTTTGTTCGTATTATTATTACAACATGCGCTGCTTATTGCCAGACACCTAGTATGGTTCCAACCCTAGCCAGACACCCCTAAACTATAATATTTTTGAACTTTTTTATTTTCGTTATATTAGGAAAGCTGAATTTGATACACATTATGCAGAGAGCTATGAAACTGTGTTTTCTTTCACGCCAGACAGTTTGGTCGGTTCTATCATCCTGCCAGACGCATTGAACGTGTATAAAATTTGCAAAAGTTAAATTGTGTAAACATGAAAATTTCAGAGAATAGTTATTTTATTTGAACAAATCTTTATTAATTTTATCATTGTTCTCGATACCGCGACTGAAACCTCGACTGAAAGTGCTCAAAAGTGCAATTAATAAATTAATATGATTCACTCAATAACGGATTATTTAATCTTGTATTCTTTTTCATATCTGTTCCTCGTGAGCACTTGTCGTTTTCAGATTTAGATTTAGTGATGATACTATGAGTATTATTTAGTATGATATACAAGTGTTCTTTTGTAAAGGAGTACCATCTTTCAATCTAAATAAAAGAAACGAATACATTTGATAAGAAAGCTGTGTGGCTCAGTGGTGCTCAGTGGTTCCGTCTCAACCCTCGTGGGTGACGGACGTGTACTTAGCCGAAGCGTAGCCATCGCGGCAAACAAGCGAATAAGAGTGAAAAAAAGAACACAAATTAAAGTAGTGAATATAGAAAAGAAGAACACATGCTCAACAGTGTTGGGCACAAATGCTGCCACTGGAAGAATGTCCTCAAATCATGCGAATCTGGTAACAATTGCCAAGCGAGCAATCGCAAACGAGGAAATTCCGAATCATCAAAACACAAAACAAATGAAAATGGACATGGAGATGACAGAACCACCTTCCACTAGTAAGACCGCTCAACGATTCCAGGAGCAGTTACAGTATAATGTAAGAACGACAAACAAATTTGCTGCTCTGCAGGATGTTAAGGAAACTGAATCACAAAGTCAAAAACTGAGTAAACCAACGCCAATCGTAATTCAGACATGTCCGAAATCACCATCACCTTCAGTGTTCACAAGAACCTTGGTTGACCTTATTGGCAAAGATAAATTCTGGCTGAGGATCTCAACATGGAGAACAACAGTTTACTGCAAGGAACATGCAGACAGATTAAAGGTAATTGAACACCTTAAAGAGGCAAAAAGTGAATTTTTCTCGTTCACTCCTATACACGAAAAGAATACGCGAAGGTAATCTACAACCTGCACACCGACTACAACGAACAAGAAATCATGAACGAAATCAAAAACAATGTTGACGCCGAAAAGGTGTCAAAACTCAAAAACACTAAGGAACCGATATATCTTGTTCTGCTAAATAAGAACAGGGATATTAAAGAACTAAACATAAATGTAGAACTAATTTGCCACACTAAAATCAGGTGGGCACACTACAAAAACAAAACAGACATACGGCAGTGCAAAAGATGCCGACAATGGGGACATGTAACCACAAACTGCAACACCCGGTTTGCATGCCTGAAGTGTGCGAAGAACCACGAGACATGGAAGTGTGACCAATCCCAGGGAGTTGCCAGCAAAATGCGCAAACTGCCATGAAGAACACCCCGCCAACTCCAAGGAATGCAAGGCATACAAGGAGGCAGTCCTGGCAAGGCGTAAATTCAACAAACCAACGCATCCAGAAAGAATAAACACCACAAACCCAGCTTACAACGCAAACAAGGTTAGTTTCCTGTCCCAAAACTTTCCAAAACTTCCTGCATGCAATATGTCATCTTTCGCCATACCATTACCGACAACTATTCCTAGCCAACCTAAAGCCCCACCCACAAACACAAACGAAAGCTATGCAAATTTTACTGAATTAACGGCAGAAATAAATATACTGCATCAATCAATAAACATCAATAGAATGCTGCAATTAGTTAAAGATCTAAACAGTAGCTTAGTGGGAACTACCACAACAGCTGAAAAGTTTAATACTTTTATCACGTTCACGCAAAGCATTCATGACTAATTTAACTATACATCTTTGAAACGCCAACGGAATTCAAAACAAAATAGAAGAATTGCAGGTATTTTTAATCAATTACAACGTGCGCATAATGGCTATAAACGAAACTAAAATTAGCAGCACAAATAAACTAAAACTAAGAAATTTTGAAATATTGCGTAAAGACCGCGATGCTAATGGTGGTGGTGTAGCATTAATAATCCGCAAAGATATCTCATTTGTTCAAATAGTAGACAATAATGCAGGAGTTGCATGTCATTGGAAGAAGGATAGATAGATTGGCATTTTTATTGTGATAGAGTAGGATGGGGATAATTGTGTATGGCGTTCACCATCAATGTTGTATATATGATCCTTGTGATTTTCGCCGATTGTTTTGAAGCCTTTAAATGCTATTTTGCACGCGGAATTCCACTATCATCAGCCAATATACAATCAGTATTTGTTTGTGTATATGTTGCAGTAAAAGTGTACATTACAGTCAATGTATAGATTGACTAGTCAACGCATACATTCACTACCCATTTTAGTCAAAGTGTTCACTCACTATTAGAATGAACACTTTAACTAGTGAATGCATGCATTAACTAGGTAATGTATACATTCACTAACCAACACTAGCTAATGTGTTCATTTCAGATACAATGAATACTTTAACTACGAATTTTAGCGAATGTATGCATTGACTAGTAAATGTATACATTTACTAAATGTATGCATTTACTGCAACATATATAAGAGTTCTCTAGTTGCATTTCCTGAGTTGGCTATCCTGCATGCGACCTTGTTGGTTGCAATTAGTGTGCATTGCGTTGCGGCGTGTGCGCAGGATTATCGCGTTGTGTCCTTGCCGTTGTTGACTGCGTGCTGCGCTCAGCGTAGTTTTGTGCGGGTCGCTGGGTAATTCGGACGCGATTCTCGAGACTGTTATCTTTTATTTTGAGTTTGTAATTCGGTAAAACGTCTTTATTTCGACTAGTTGCGTGTCGTTTAGTCAACCATCGCCGGTAATCTGTGATAGTCATCGTGTTTGGTGTTTAGTGGGATGATCTGTACGTGAGCCATTTTTCCCGTGGAACATGGACAAAAATCTGCGTGGAATACCAAGAAAGAACGGTATTGTGCAAACTTTATTTATTTTTATTTTTTTTTAAATTGTCATCCCTATTAAATTCACCTATGTGTGCATGTATTGCTTTAGAAGTTTTATTCATACGAGTGCAGTAAGGTCTTTGCTTACGCCGGGTTAAAGCGATATCTTATTTTGTAATAGTTGTAACATTGTAACATTCTTATCTATTTGCGTGCGGTGAAGCATCAATCTTAAACCTGTGTGTGTGTAGCTGTGTTCAGTATTATTGTATTTAAATATAATTTAATTTTAGTTCTAGGTGAATTCTACGTCAAATCATCATTTAATGGACGGCACTGCACATCAGTGACTTGGCTACCAGCAATTGCGTCAATCAGTGACTTGGCTACCAACAATAGCGTCCCATCTTTTCCAAGTTCCAGTTATTTGCTTGCACGCCAGAAAAGGTTATTACAGACTTTCATGATTTTTCTTTACCCAATTTGTAAATTCGGTTTTTCTATTGATGGTATCGATGGTTCACTTCTATTATTTTTAATATTTATTTATTTTTAGAATTTGGAGCGTAAAACACCCACTGACGTTTCGATGGGATGCGATACCTATATAATTTGCCGTTTATCTAGTAATCAATTCTTGCGCTCCCACATTATTTTTCAAATCACTACAAATAATGCGCCCTGGGAAAAATGAAAATTTCCCGACTTTTAAAACCACGAACGCATTCTTTTAGTTCACTTATAATTAGAATTGTATATATTTAGGGACCTTTGACATTTAATTTGATGAATGCTTGTGGAATAACATGCAATGGAAACTCTTTGCAAAATATTAGGTGATTTATGGACGGATTTTACCCATCCAGTTATTTGCTGCAAAATAAACTTTCTGGTACATATTTTTACTTCATTATGAAAAAGGTTATCAAGAGTTTACATTGTTTTGCACATCTTAACGCCTCACGACTACTGTATTGTATTATTGCTTGTCGTGTTTATGGGACGAGTTTGCGTTTTATTTGTTGGTAATGCGGATAAGGGTATTTGTTAGTTGCCGCACTGTTGTTGCCTAGCTTTAACTCGCGAAGGGGGCGTTTTTAGGAATGTTAAATTAAATTCTCCGTCGAGTTGTATTAATTATAGAAAATTCCGCGCAGTCTCTAGAGATGTTAAATTAAATTCTCCTTAAGGTTGTATTAGCTTGTTGCAGAAGTTGCGTTTGCAACATATGTAAAGTCGAAAATTGGGTGGTTAAGTGGGATTTTAACATGTGGGGGGAAATTGTTGGAGTTTTTGGGTATAGCTTGCAAAGGGAGCGGCCTAGAATTTTCAACGCGGTGCCTGTTGGAGAAGCTTCAACAACAGTGCGCATAATCATAGATTTGTGTTTGGTTGTGTCATTCTCTTGAGCACATATCCATGATTGCTGTTTGTGTTATGTAATTGTGTATGTAGAACTTGAGAACTTCTATTGTGTATATGACTTTGCTGTATTGTCTTATGTATTAATGTGTTCATACATGTTTGTTGTACTGTCCACTTAGAATTTGTTTTTATATGTAAATGTTTTGTATTACATTGTAGCTGTTTGTGTTTTAATGTTTATTGTTCAATAAAACATAATGTACTATTATATACTTCTTCATATTTATTTCTGGTTTCCCCATTGCCGTCTGCAGGATTGATGTCTTAAATCATTTTCCATATAAATCTTAAGTGCGTCGAGCGTGTAGAATATATAGATGTTATTTGTGAGGTGTTGTTGTTTTTAAAAAATGGAATATAGTAAAAACATAAATATAAGAATCAAATAAAAATGATAAAATCACTTGGTGGCCGAGTGGGTACGTGCACCTGCTAGCATGCTAGTAGACACGGATCGAATCTCAGGTATAAAAGGCATTTTTCTCAAATATAAAAATAACAGGTGTAATTTGGGTTGAGTTTACATTCAAATAAAATATAAGAGAAATTGCAATATAAGCGAAGGCAATATGAGAAGTAAGAAAAAAAGTAGAGTAAGTGGAGAAACGGAGAACAGAAGAAAGGAATAGCAGAGATGAGTAGAAGACAAGAAGGAAGAGAACAGAGTAGAGAAGAATGAGAAGATAGAGAAGAAAGAGCTACCAGGAAAGGATCAGATTTTTAAATTTTTTGGCGCGTGTCGTTAGACAGTCACTGTTTCGATTCATCCATTGCTCCCGGCCCATCCTACAGCTACGATGTCTCTGCGCTTCATCCCCAAAATACTCAGGCATATCAACAATATTTATGGTGGGGGATCACCCCCAGAGAGAGGGAACTCCTTATAAGGACAATCCTTATCAGGTTTTGTTAAAATATTTCTAAGTTTTAAGTCGCCTCAAGAGAGGTGACACTTAAAAATATTCTTACAAGTTCTGACCTGTAGCTGAAATGAAAGAAGGAGCACACAAATCACACAGGATACCTTAACAATTTTTATAGTGGGGATCATCCCCTGAGAGAGGGAACTTTCTTAGAGACCTGTTCCTGAAATGATAGAAGAGGTATACAAATCAAAGAAGTCAATATTTCTTACAATAGAATACAAGTTTATATTTTACAAGTCAACAGAACACGTGCCGCCATATTGAAGCAGGACTTACGACCTGCATAGCCGCGCACATGCCAACAAGTTCTATCGGAATAAAGAAATAAGCAATAGCCCATTTTCTACGTTGTTAAAGGGAAACAAATATACAGGGTGATACAAAAGGAAAATTTAATGTGAAAATAGAACAACATTTTATCACTACAAATATCATTCGTTTCTCACCCGAGGCTCCGGGAAACTAATATACAGGGTGTCACAAAAAGAAAATTTAAAGGGCAATAAGGAAAACCCTAAAAACAACAGTCAAAGCAAAATTTTCACAGACACGAAGAAAAATAAATACACAGGGTGTTTCAGAAAGAAAGTCTAGTTGAAACAAAAAACACTCAAAACTTACAAATACCGGCGATTTTCTTCGTAGTGAAAACTAATATACATGGTGTTACAAAAAGAAAACTTAAGAAAATACAAAGGGAGTTAATATTCACAACATGAAGAGGGAAATTTACAAATAAACAACAATATTTTAATATAAAATCCAAGATTTTACCAGAAAATCATCGGGAAATTGAGCAAAAAGATTGTACAAAAATAAATCATTTACATTTTAACATAGTGTGAATGTATATTTATTAATTATTGCATCAACTGCATAAAGTAACCGACATAAATTGATAGAATATCCGGCGGAAGGCATTCAAATCAGCTGACGGCAAGCGACGGCGCGCAGCAATACAGTTGTTAGAGAGGATAAAAATAACTATTTTTTTTATGTAAATATTAAGACATACGGAGACTATGAAAACGAAAAACTATTCAACGTACAAGATTTTACTAGGTCAACAAGAAACTTGCGGTTAAGTTTACGTTGAATGTTTTATCGGCCGATAAAAAGTTTGTAGTGTGCGGGAGCCTAACAGTAAAACAAAATGTGAAGTGCAAGTGAAGTGTTACAACAATTGAACAAACAAAACTTATATCAAAAACATTCACGGGTTCAGCGAAAAGATGGCCGACGGCCGACGGCAAAGTGAGCGGTGTCGACCATATGAATATTGCCAATTTTAATAATCTTCAGTTACTTTTTTAAAACAGTGTTTATAGTAAATAAATCATTCATGTTATTTTCGGAAACGGAACTAAGAATTCTGATAAAAATGCTACCTACCATGTGTTTGTAATTTGCAAGATGATACATGCAAATTTCATATCACTCAAATAGAATAATCAATTTAAGTTAAACTTAAACGCGTAACTTTCCGTAAAAAAAATTAATAACACACCTACCTATGCATTGATGATGGGATGATGTTGGTCGAAAAAGTACACGAGAATTAATCCAATTAAAACCTCAAAACACATGATGATTAGAGAGACACGTTCGCGGACCACGCGGTGAAACAACTGCCGTGTGCGCTTCGCTTAGCCAGGTACAAAGCTGGTACGTAGCGATAATTCGCGTACGTCAAACAAAAAAAGTTGTTTATACACAAATGTACTGATAAACTCGTAGTTGAAAAGACCAAACTAAAATTTCACAATGTTGAAATAACCGACATACACGAAATCTACTTTTACTTTCAATATTTCTCGTCATAAGAAAATAATTTATTGGCTTTGGGATGTCATAAAATTGAGAAAAACAGGAATTTAATTTTCCATTAGAAATAAACAATTTATTGTCTTCGTAGTTTATTGTATACCTTTGTGCTGCCTCATTTTTTTGTTTGTAACAAATATCCTTTAAATTAATGGCGGTAACGGCAAACGGATTGAAGATTATGATAGTTTGAAAAAATCCCTATGAGATAAGAATTTAAAATTATTTAATTTAACACAGTAAAAAGTTGAAAAGTGCGACTGAAAGTGCTGTAGATTGAAATTTATTACGTTTTGACGATTTATTTCAATTGCGAATATCTCGTAAACTAAAAGAGATAAAAAGAAACGAATCGCAGAGATTTAATTTACGGACAATTCTCTATAAGATACGATAGTTAAATTGGAAATCTAGAAAATGAAATTTTAATTAATAAGAAAAAATTGGCAAGAGCTTCATAATTTTTATCAACGATTTTTGATAGCGAATATCTTCCAAACTAAAAGAGATAGCAACTAAAAACTTGAAGATTATGGATGATTATAAAATTCGCAATCAGATGTAAATTAAAAATAATTTAATTTAATGGGGTCAAAAATTGAAAAACGTGACTGAAAGTGCTAAAATTTTAAAGAGGAACTATTAACAAATTAGGGAATGCTGTACCCACATGTATTAAATGTGCAAAACAAACGAGACTCACAATCACTTACAATCCAAAATGCACCAACTCCGCTTGCCAAATGAGATTTGCAGGAAACGTAACGAACCGAGAGAAATGACTATGGCTAAATTGATTTACCACGACATTTTGCGTGGGTAACCAGCAATGTTTTGTTTTCACTGATTCACTGAACGCGTAAAAACACTCTCTTACAATGAAACATTCATAAAACACGTGCACCCATCACGACCGCGGAGATGCTACTACCCATGTTTGTATAGTGCGGACGATGCGGACGTTCTATGGAAGTAACTAGCGGCGCCTAGTGAATTTATGAAGTAAACACTCGTTAAAAACTAGAACTGTATTGTTTATTTGCATGATACAAGAGGTGTTTGTTATATATATATATATATATGTATTACTTTACTAATTACGTAAACGTGCAATTTCTTACATAATAAGCATATTTTCGTTCGAATTTATGTGGTTTTAACTAGTTAAATTAGCTAGGGGTAAACTAAATTCCCATACTTGTTCACAGGGGCAGTGACCTTGAAAAGGTTAGGAACCACTGTTCTATAGGTACGACTTAAAAAGCGCAAAGGGGTACGACTTAACAAACATGTGCTTCCCGTTCAAAACAATGTTAAACAATATATCAGAAGGAACATTTAACAAAATCCAAGTAGAACACAATACATGGATAGAGTGGTGTTTTACTGACCACTAATGCTTTCAAGCTCCACGAGAAATTGGATGAGCACGAGGAGCAAAACTATTTTTGCGCATAACTTCTCGGTACTGATTCGGCGGGCACTGATTAAAGAATATGCGTCTAGTATGATATCATGCTGCCCGAATACATCATTTTAAGTTGCATAAAGTGCATTCTAGTTATAGAAAAGACCGAGGTACGACGTACGTGACAGTACGACTTAGCCAACCTTCCCCTACATAGTAAAAATTATTGAATAGTATCCGACGGCCGACGGTCCTCACTAGAGCAATGCTACTCGTATTCCTGGCTGTGTTCATTCCGCGTTTAACGAAGTCCGCACATCACTCTCCCAGAGTAGATTAGAACAATTAGTAATATTTCGTAATTAGGCGAAGAAACATTGAAAACGTAAAGGATCGCGAAAGATGTACGCGCGCGGATCACCCGACGATAAAAATCAGACTAAATAACTTACGCCAACCAACCGCGTGCGCAGGCAACGCAGACACAAGTTGAACGAGATAAGAAAAACGTGTTTTGTTTATATACACTGATTTTATCCATGTAGTAGTGAACGAAACGAAAACAACTCTAGTATGCATTGGATTGGTCATTATCAAAGGGGACAAGTTTATTGAAAAATTATTCTAGTACCTACATAATTTTAATTTGACTAGGGCTTCACGCGATACCGAGACTTTTCTCGTATCGTCTCGTTCTCGTCTCGGAAAAGCGAGACGATACCGCGTTATTGGTCTCGTTATTAGTCTTGTTAATTTTTTTTTAGGAACTTGTTATTAGAAAAATGAGAAAAGGTCCAATATATGAAATCCAATATATGACTATCTGTGAAATATGTCTTTTGAATATTCAAAAGAACAAGGCAGTAACCGAATATCATGACCTTTTTGACTTTTTGAAAGTTTTATGAAAATTTTGTCTTTGTTTACATATCCGGAAACATATTTTTGTGTTTTTCTTGTACTTCTTGAAGACGTACGCCGCTTACTTTCAACACAAATCAACTCGATTACTGTACCCTAGTATACATTAACGTTTAAAAATTTGAAACATTAAAAAATATATTTTCAATTAAAAGTGATGCATTCAAAAATTAATATTTTAAACTACATATGTACCTATGTATTTTGGGCTTACTTTACAATAAAAGCAATTAGCTATTAAATGACTAAAGTTTTGAACTGCAAAGATCTTAAACTGAGTTCTACTTAAGGCTTCACACGATACCGAAACTTTTCTCGTATCGTCTCGGTCTCGTATCGCTTTTCCGAGACGATACCGAGACCGAGACGATACCTTTGATAGTCTCGTCCAGTCTCGTCTCGAGTGAAGCCCTAGTGTCAAACAAGGGCTGCATCTGAAACACATTCAGTGAGGATTATGGGCTCCCCCCCCCATGACTTAGTGCACTTGGACAACTGCAAACCTGTTCTAGAACAAATAGCTTAGGGTTGTAGTTAAGTACTGTGAGCATTTATTGGAGCTGTTAGAATATTTTAAAATTGTTATTGCTTGTTCTAGGTTGTGTTATTTGAATGAAGATTCGTGCCAAAGGTTAAGAGGTGAGAGGTGTTGAAAGAAGGATCTTTCAAAAATGAAAGGAAAAAATTGATTTAATAAATAATTTGGCAAGTACATTAATGGGCTCAGGTTACTGACTACAATCTGGTTTTATTATTTAATTTCTGTTATGGTAAGGGCCGCATATAATTTAATTTTGTTTGTGCGTTATATTCAACATAATATGCGTTTTAGATTAGTTTCATCCATCACCGCCAATCCGTCCGGGCTTCTTACGCACATAATTGACTAATGTAAGAAATAAGTTATACCTATATAACCTGAACACTACAGTATCACCCGCTAGAGGAAAATATTCGTCCGGCCATTTTGGGATCTATAAATAACATCTATGTCATCTATACATACACATTTAAATGTAAGTACAATATGGGTTGCGTACTATTTTTTTTTAAAGGGTGGTCCAATTTTATGCAAAGGACTAGACCGTTTGACATAAATAAGTAATAAACATTTATGCCGTATGTAACTGGCCCGTTTAATATACTCACGTTATTTTTTCTTGTAGATGGGAAAAGCAGTAAACAAACTAAGAAAACAAATGAATCAACTTGTTGCTTCAGTGGCGTTACTATCTACGTACTATATAGTTAGAACACGCATTGTGTTGGGCTCCCTAACAGCGAAATGCAAAGTAGGGGAACTCCTCAGAGCTATGTTTTTATTTGTGCATCCGAACCTACCAGATAGAAGGGTGGCGAATCGTTAAAGAAGCCTTGAGATATGAGCACATAAAGTAAAAAGTTTGCATACTTTATTCCTTTCCGTTCTGTTCAGGGCGTAATTTTCTCCAATGCTAATAAAATTGCTACGCCACTGTGTTGTTTGTAATACTTTAATCGTCAAACAATAGCACGTAAACAAATTATTTTTGGGAAATATAATTATTCTGTTAGTCGGGTTCCACCATTGTTCTATTCTAACATTGAGAAGCTATATAAATACTAGGAAACAAACGGTTTTATGTTTAGTATTACTTGGTATTACTACAATGTTCTTTCAATCATTTAATAACAAGTTTATCTTGTTGGATTTGGTATTACCCTTTATTGGGTTTACTTTAATTGCCTTGTTGATATTTCATCGCCATTGGTTTCAATCATGGAATTTGATCCACAAGTATCCAAAAAGCCGCCTTTTCATATATTTTCCACTAATTGGACATTTAGGGTTGTTGACATACATCCGCCCTTCAATGAAAAGTAAGTTCTAGCTATTTAAATTTTAATTGTAATAAATTAATGTGTCTTTATGTTTTTTTTAGATTTTATGAATCTATTTGCCATGTTCGGGAGTGAATCTGGAAAAATGATAAGGCTTCTCGGATTTCGGACCATCACAGTCTACAAAGTTGAACACTTAGATGTTGTGTTCACCCATCCACACACCCAAAAGAAACATTATAGTTACGATTTCTTCAAGGGATTTGTAGGGGACTCAATATTTCGAATTCATGGTGAACGATGGAAACGGAATCGAAAAGCAATGAGTCCCACAATGCATCCGGAAACAATTGCACCTTACACTGAAGACATGGCTAGAATAACTAGTATTTTAGTGGATAAGTTAAAATTGAAACAAAGGTGTACTTTTGATATTATGCCTGACGTTGCAAAATGTGTCATGGATGTTTTTGTTAGTAAGTGACCGGTTACAATCAGTAAGGGGAGCAGGTAAAATAATGTGTTTTCTTTAGATACTTCTTTTGGAGTTGACATGAAATTACAAAATGGCAACGCAAACAAATTCGATCATTACACCGATGCGTAAGAAATATTTATATAAATTATAATTAGTATAAACTATTATTTATCAGTTATATTTTTAGTTTCTTAGAATTAGCGATGTATCGAATGATGGCGTTACCACTACATCCGGATTTTATCTATAAGTGGACTAAGTCATATGAACTTCAGGAAGAAGCATTAAAATATGGAAAAATTGTCACTGATAAAGTAATAATATCTTTATACAATGCAAATCAACATAAAACACAATTTATTAATATGAATTTGTAGATTTTTATGGATAGAAAAGCCATTTATAACGAAGAATTAAAAACCCGCAATTTAGAAGTTAGTTTGGAAGAACAATATGGCCGCAAGCGAAAGTTCATTGATCATTTATTGGATTTAAGTCAAGATGCTTTAATTACCGAACAAGAAGTTCTAGATGAAGTTAATACATTCATGATAGCTGTATGTTGGTATATATTATATTATGAAGAACTCAATATATAGCTTTTTAGGGCTTTGACACTTGCACTTCGGGAGTATGTTTTACTCTATTAGCGCTAGGAATGTATCCAGATATGCAAGAAAAAGTTTATCAGGAACTTATGGATGTACTTGGTACTGAACGCGATATTCAATACAGCGACCTATCAAAATTTGTTTATCTGGAAAAGGTGATTAAAGAATCACTCAGAGTTTTTCCGCCAATTCCCGCTGTTATACGCGTGGCCGAAGAGGATTTTCTTTTGGACGGAAATACAGTACCAAAAGGCACTCAATTATTGTGCAATATCTTGAGTACTCATCGGTCGTCTTTATATTGGAAAGATCCGATGAAGTTTGATCCAGAGAGATTTACCTCAGAGCAAACGGTTAAACATGTCAAAAATAGCTTTGTTCCATTTTTGGCTGGGCCACGCACATGTTTCGGTAAGATTAACTTTTGTAGTATTCACGTTTAAAAATACAATGTTTTCATTATCCAGGGACAAGAGTGGCCTGGATGTCCCTGAAAACCATTGTTGCAACTTTAATTCGAAGATACAAAGTCTTTACACCTTACAAATCTCCAGACGATATAAAACTGGAAATAAAAATGACATTGAAGGCAGAAGAAGGTATATTGATTCGTCTGGAAGAACGTAAACAACTCTGACGTCTTTCTATGGGAAGTAAATTCATTGTTAAAATTAATTAGCGGAAGCTACTATTGCATTATATTACAAATGGGAATATTTGCGCATTCTCAGCGCATTATTAAGGAAGCAATTTGAATAAAAATAAAGATAAGATTAAATCCATGTCATAAATCATCTAATGAATAAAAACCGCAATTATTTAGAAACTATGTTAAATATACAACATACGACATAAATGCTATCTATCATTTACATTTTACAATATATGATATACAGACTCTGTAAAAAAATCAGTACATTACTTTGATTAGTCTAATATGGCATATTGCTGATAGAAACCATTAATAAATATTGTCATCCTCCTCGCAGATGTCCAGGTACTGATCAAATGCCTCCCTGTTACAATTGCCATCATTATTAAAAACATACTTATGAAACGTGCCATCGAGACAAATTGCAATAACCGAGTTATTCGGGCCAAATGCGCAAACACATGCACATTCCGGCGGCACTGTAAAATTCGCTAACGCCCATTGTGAATCACCGTAATTTCCCAGCAAACCAAAATTAGTGATTCTGAAATAAATAAATTTGTTAGTACAGAAGTGTGAAGAGTGCAGTTTTTAATACTTTGACAATACGTACGACATCTTCCTATTGAGATTCGTATTCTTGATCGCAAAGATGTGAACGGTGCCTTTATCGCTAGAGCAACAGAGGTAATCCGAGTCATTGCTAAAGTTTATGCTGAAATAAATTACAAAGAGTTAAATTCAACTTTCAAGTATTCCTGTAAATTATTATTACCATTGGACATTGGCTGGATCAGAACCACGCCGCAATTCAACTAATTTAGTCCTGGAAATCGAATCCCACACTCGAATCAATGTGCCTTGAATACTCGCCGTTGCAATGCGGGTGCCCTGCTGATTCAAGGCAATGCAAGCAAGTTCATTTTTATGTGCTGGTATCCAAATTGGCGCACTTGATACGCCATTTTCTGTGCTTGCCAGGTCTACAATTTGAACGCTGCCTAAATTGTGACCTGGGAAGACAACTATTTGTCTTTCAGCCGACACCAAAGGACTCATTTCGCATAATCCCTTCGGGTTTGTTCTCGTTTCGATTGAAAACAAACGTTGAGTTGGTGTTGGAAACGAAAACACATGGATTTGTGTTAGGAGAGCAACAACTAATCTGAAATTAAAAACAATTATGAACAGAATTATTTAATTCGGTTTGAGATGACAGTGATGCAATTATTCCCATAAAATTCACAAAATATAACTTACTTATCACGTTTTAATCGTACCGCACGAATGGACGAATTAAAAGTCAATTCCAGAACAAACTTTTTTGCACAATCATCATATAACAAAAGTGTGTTATCTGCAAATTTAGTTCTGGAGCCTCCAGAAACAATTGCAAGTATATTAGTCCGATATAGCATCTCACACTGTGCAACACTGCCCATCAATTCAACATCTAAAAAATATATTGATTTAAAGCAACAAATTTATAAATAAATTAACAAATTCACTTTACCATAATGTGCTTTCTCCACTAAAGGTTCTACATTGTAAATCCTCAAACCAGTTTCCATACATGATGCAAAACAACCTGAAAACCATTGGTTTGAACACTTTATGAACAAAGAAATTCTATAAATGTAATTTCATACCTTGGTCTTGATTGAAACGTATGTTGATAACGTCTTTTCGCGACATATCGGCGATTGCGGGCAACTTCATCGGTTAATCAATGCTTTATTACGAAAATTTGCAAACAAAACAGTCTAGTTTGTGGTGACGTATGCCTTGCTTCACAGGCGCAAAGCATTTTTAAAAACACTGCGTCGTAGTGAAACGAGGTGCAGTACACAAAGTGGAACAGCTGTTGTTTACTAAATATTCCTGGCTCGTGTCGAATGACCGTGACGGTATGACCATCACAAAACTTTAATATAGGCAACTTCATCTACATAAATTGCTGCAGAAATTTAAAAATCTTCAATACCTAAGCGCCCTCTAGTAGTAAGTTTTCCAACAACATAAACAGCAGTCTGTTTAAATTTGAATGTGCTACCCGTTGTAGGCTAACATTTTTTCTTACTATTTTGCTTTATAGCTCGTCTTACAGATGGCAAGCAAGTCCCAAAATTTAAAATAAATATAAGAAATTGTCCAAAACTTTAAAAACAAAATAAGTACACTGAATATCTGTATCTAATATATTAGATTGTTGTTTATAAGATAAAAGTTACTGTTAAACATGCTTTCATACAAATTCGACATCTAGCATCACCGTTATGATAACACAAAATTGTTATCACCATTTCGTTGAGCGCATCGTCGTTCCTGTGACAATTTTGTCAGTCTTGCGGGTTGTTTGTCGCATGTGTAATACAATAATAGCCAGGCGCTAGTGGCACCTTAAGGGGTAGTTGACATTGAGGGCGGCTATAATATCCGGTCAATATCACGCCCCACATCGTTTGGCGTCTTATCGTCAAAACTGCCGGAATGATATCACATTGCTGTTTAGTTTATGCCGTGGTAGCACACGAAGCGAAACCCTAGACGCCTGGAACCCTCGCTTAACGACCCCCTTGCAAACAACACCCAGCGTTCAATCTACCCTTGCACAAAACAATAAAACTAAAGTCCAATAAAAAAACTACGGAATTAGCGATTGCTTTAAAACGTCACAGTGCATAGTAAAAACTAATCTAATCACCTAATGAGAATATTAAAATTTATTAATGAAAGGCTCGTTTTGTGGCGCTGCTATTTCTATCGTTATCAATGCTTTCACGAAGGTTTTACTAATGCAACACATGCACATGTGGCATGACTTGCTTCCAAAGGGAGGTGAATTCGTCTCGTTGCGGTTTGGGTCGGTGTTCAGCTTTGCGATCATGATAATTTCGAAATTTTCGCGAGCTGAATCTGACGAAAACCACCACCAGACGCGATGAGTACGAGCTGCGTTACGTGTCGGAAGTCGGTACGAACGTATTCCGGCGAAAGGGGTTGCAAACCGATGCGAACTTTTGCTTGGAAGTTTGTTAAAACATCGTTTCACAACAGTTGTTGCGCGCACGGCCGAATGCGCCCTCAGTATCGGTATCGCTTCGGCATTGCCTCAATTTGAATAATGGCACGGAAATTTGGGCAATAAGGAAGCGTTCTTCGCATTGATAATGGCATCACGACCTCTCGCTCGTCCTCGCGCACACATTTTACTCGCGGTGCGCCGGCGAAAATTCGTGTTTTTCTTCCTGCGTCGATGATTATGTGAATTTGGCTCGGGCTTGTTGCACGATCATTACACACAGCCTCGTTCCAGATTTCGCTCCGATCTGCATCATGCATGATGCGCAATGCACGCGAAATTGAAGCTGCGGAATCGAATGTGATGAGCGATGACCTCCGATACAATGCACAATGATATTGTGTGTGCGGAGAGCAAATGCGCGCCGTGTTTTCGCTTTAGCTTTACGCGTTCGCTTTAATATTTGACCTCTTGGCATCACTGGGTACCGCCAGTGTCAGTTTACGGTTATAACGAGATTGCAGCAAACGTGCAAACGCCAAGAACCACAAAAACGAAGACAATGTCTGCGTAGACGCGTAGCGATGCACCCAGTCGGACTTCTTTTGCAGCTTAAATTAATTTACGAGCGTGTACCAGGGGCCAGACAGGCGACGAGAGTGCACAGCACGTACGGTGTCCAATTTCCGAATTTTATAAATCAGTTCGGTAATGGTCAGCGATGCACGACCCACCGCACTAAACCGCATCGCACACGAGTGACGCTCGGAGGGTGAAATCGTCGAAATTATCGGCGTCGCGCTGTGGGGATCGCGCTCGCAGACGCAGATACAGATACAAAAAAGCAGGGGACAATTTCGTCAAATTACCCCCGGGGCTTTCATTGAGTTAATTCGTTGGTGCTGGTGCTACTATGACCAGTGCAGTATAAAAGCACGACGTAGTGAAAAATCAGCGAAATGTCTCCGGAATAGTCCGAACGATCCGGAAGTAAATTTTGCTGCAATTCGGATTAATTTAACCTCTTTTAGACGACATCATCGTACGCATCGAGAGACGTGCACGTGAAATGACAGACAATTTGAGTTTGGTCGTAAAATTCTCGCAAGGTGATAGCTACGAGTGGTAACACATGTTCGTTATTTTATTCAGAATCTATATACTTAGACACTCGGATAAGAACACCGTAATTTCTAAAAATGTTGAAATTTGCATAGCCACCACGCCCAAACTGAGAATATGTGTACATTATGTTCCGGTTTTATTTGAGAGCGCGCGTCGCCGTCGACAAATTAGTTTCAGCCAGTTCTAGCTTGATGCATTCCTTCGCCTCTGCTCAAATTCACCCTCATCCCACATATCATCCCCGGCCACATTTCACTCCCCTCCTTTGGGAGTCACATACAAGCAGCGTCCTTTAAATCATTGATAAATTAACTCAATTTTCTTTATTATTTTCAATCAGTGTAAGCACTGCCATGCAGACGAACGAAAATAAAAACTGAAAACTTTCCGACAGATATGCGGTTATTCCTGTCGCGCATACATACATTGTGCACGCTTGCGTTTGCAATTGCGGAATTGTCAACGGGGCAAAAAAGGAGGAAACTCGAATAAGTAGAAAAAGTTTGTCTCTTTTTGCGCTTAAAGTTCAATTTAGGTAAAAAGGTAGTTGCAATAGTCGACGGCGAGGCGCGTCTAGAGAGATGGCAAGAGAGAATAACTTTTGTGCATTAAAGTTGCAATCTCGCGCTGATAAAAAAAGAAGCCGGCAACTTTCTAATTGAATCTAATATGATGGTTCGGGCGGGATTAAAGTGCATTCCGGAATTTTTACAATACTCAACATCGAACGCGAGCGGAGTCCCAAGCGTAATGTAATTTCTAATAATAAAGCCATTTCCACAATATATTTTTCGTCGATTCGTGTACATAATTAATACGGACGTTAAAAATGCTTCCATCACGTCATTTCGTGGAAATCTTTCATCTATAAAATCTTGTAAGTATTACAATTAGTGGCAGTGTTATACTGGCGACAAGGAAAATAATTTTGTTACAAAAGCATTTACTTAATGCACAAATACCTAATTGTAAGTTATTTGTTTGAACATCCAGTAGTATTTTTTGTCATTCCTCGTTCTGGTATCCCGATCGTGTTGCTACCGATTCATGACACATAAAAGAACAAACAAGGCATAGTGGCAGAGCATGTTTGCCCTATGTGTAGTTAAAACACGGACAAACTAGTTAATTACTTCATTAAATATGTTTCGTGTGTAAATATAATGTCATTCCATTCTTTATTAACATCATCACACAAATATACCTATATTTCAGAAGAAAAAATATTTATTTTTGAAATATTGCCAAAAATAATGCGAAAATTGATGTGTCACGCTGATTTAACATCATCTATAAGTTTATCTCAGTCGAGACCTGCGGCAACTCAATTTTAAAAAGTTAGCAGCCTGAAAAAAAATGTAATACACTCAAATAATCCGCTTTGATTTCGTGCATAAAGTGTTCACACTGTTCATAATGCACACCGCAATCTCTCAGGCGACGCACGCCGCCTCCACAACAAATCTTGTTAGCGGCACGAGCGTGCCACCCTTCACCGAAAACTGCAAAGCGTTCCAACCGGCGCAAAAACAAAACGAGCCATGCGAAAGCCGCGAATAATCGAAAATGTTATCAAGTTATTCGAGATTATCAAAAAAGATAGACTCGATTTGAATAAATCCATATATTTGTCTTGGGGTTGCACAATGCATCGATTCGATTGTATAATACAAGGGTTGTGCACATACAACTTCCTCGTTTCCGCACGCCCCCATGCGACTAAACTCGCCCTCCGCTTTAAACTAAAGCCGCAATAAAAGCGAGCGGACAGGCAATCAATCAATTATGTTAAACAAGTGCAATTTATATGAAAACATTTTTTCAAGGCAATGTGCATTAAGCGCAGACAAACAAACAACGAGGCGGTCGAAATCGGCATAAATAGAAATGCTGATTATAAAATTCGATTATTGTATTCTTGTGTCTTCTTCCACTGAATCCATTTGTAAATTAATTTATATCTTTGGAGTTTCTATATTTACAAAAGCTTTCAACCCTTGTTCTGACTTGTTTTAACTCAAAGAATTTGTGAGAAATTTGTGAGATGATCACGACTCGTGCAAATTATAATTTCTTTTGTTGTTGAAATTACGCAATTGGTCCGGAGACGGGCAATCCGTGCGGTTTTGCAACTTAGTTTTGTCCGCGTTTCTTTTTTATCTTTTGAAATGCGCAAACGTGCGCGGTGACTTTAAATATTTTACGCGAAATCGAAATTTACGAGTGCTGCACGACATAAATTACTTGCTTCTAAGTACTCCGAATGCACACACTGTACGTTGGTCGATGTTCCGCCAAAGAGGCAGTATAACAACCATTTAATCCACTTTATTCGATTAGGACGTAATCCATCTTCATGAAAAGCGTACATTTTTTGAATGGCGATTTCTCTGAAGATCATTTACGATTTTGTGAAATTTACTTTTACTACTTTTACTTCATTTTGAGGCTTTTACTGATGAAGCGAATTTATCAAGTAACACTCTCAATTTCGTGCATCAAAGACTCTTCTAATCCTGATGTTTCGCCACGTTGGTCATAGAGAGGGTGCGAGTTTAAACAGCGTTCAGCATTAATAATGCATAAGATGAGTGTCCATAGGACGCGCTTTAAAAAACTAGTAAAACGCAAACGCGTCGAAATTCCAGTAATCCATTCGCAGCCGTTTTTTCTACAATGCTAATGTGACATCTAACATTGATGGATCAGCACAGGGTGCTTATTACGAGGGTAGGCGATTAGCGATAACATCGGTTGGTTTGGATTAAAACTGAACACGAAGTAGTATCAAAAATGCATCGCACAACAAACACTCCCTCTTTTTATTGAAACGTTAATTTTTTTTTGTGTAAAAAAATGTTTATTTTGCGCTGAGGGTTGTTTTAATTTATTCCCATTTTTTCATTTTGTTTTTTTGGAGGAAAAAAGTATGCAAATCATGTCGTGGCCCGCAGGACGATCGGCAAATAGAATTTTGCAACAAATCACTTAAAACCTACAAATCTGTCAGACGTTTCCAATTATTAGCGATGAGACGATGGCAACGAGGGCGCGCACATCTCCGATGGCTGAAAGACGCCGAAATTAAAAACATGAATTATTGGCATTTCGTTCCTCCCATCGGGCGCAGGCGAAGCGTGTGCAGAGTGCAGACACAACCGACATTAGTATCCGCCATCGGTGTAAGAACTAAGAACATAGGACAAGATGTTCGCCTGCGGGCGCTTTCAAAAGGCGCGCATAACCACATGTTTGTGTCAAAGACTAATCTAAATATAGTTTGCATTTCAAAAAAAAAAGAAAAAAAATCATAATTTTGATGAACAGGTGAACAAAATTTTCTAATCAAACAATTTAACTGTCATAAAACTGTAACACACTAAATAGTCATAATAATAGAAACCGACTAAAGTAAAACGTGCGATATGCGGTGTGTGCGTGTGGTTTTTACCTGCATTTCGATTTCCGTGCGTGCTGCGTTGCACAATACACAGTATCATATGCCACCCCTACAATGTCAAAGACGTCCGACCGTCATGCGCGTAACAAGGAAACCAGCGCAACGTTTCGCAATTCACTGCGTTTCGGAACCACCTGCCCCAAATATTGACTGTATCGACTATTAATTTTCATTGAATGCTATTCATGAATGCCGTAAAACGCAACATGCCACACCGAACAAAATAGACAGATACCAGTATGTCGTTCGGTCATTCAGCAGCGGTTTCCAAATGCGTTTTGTGCATTTGTTCGTTTATAAAACGGTAGATCACACACGTTTCTAAATATTTATCCTCTTTTACCTCGAGGATGTATGTCTTACCTTTTAGGTCTTTGATTGTTTGTCGTTCTTTTTTCTCTGTTTTGTGTGCGTGTGTGTGTCGTGTGGTAGGCAATTGTGAATATTGCCAGAGAATCAGCGGGAACATAGCAACAAGGATTAATTTGCACGTGCCATGTCTCTTTTTTCATCTCGTCGAGCAGCGAACGCCTCGGCATCGGGTTTTGAAATCCGCGTGATGTATTGAATAATATATTTTATGCCTCGTCGTACTCGGGCACACCGCGAGCGGGTAAAAAACCACTTGTCAAGTTAACATTCCGGAGGTTGATTGGCCTTCGCGAAGGGCATCGGCAATGAAGGAGAGGTTAACTAACGAGTGGATCCCCCGGAGTCTTTCCGAGCGCCGGTCAGATCGTCAGCGAGCGGACCGGCTAAGCGAACGAGGCGCATTTTTTACGCCCGCTTGTCGATGGCATCGCATCGGCGCGCATTTCGGAAATTTTACGTTTCCACGTTCAACGTGTAACTTTCGCAACGCGCGCGCGAGCGAACAAACACTCGGCCGGCATGGCGTTGTTTGTTGGTTTTCCGTTTTCAGCCTGGAGTCATTCGCGAACGTGGTAGGTACTAAATGTATCGGTAAAGTACGCCGTGGGAGTTGAAAGACTGGTGGTGTTGTGGCAAGCGCCGAAAACACGCTATGGATGAAATCGGTTGCATATTCTATTTTGGCAGTGAGCAAAAATTGGTTTCCTGTTTTGTGGCAAAGCTCATATGTGTGACTGTTACCTTTTCCGCGCCTTTTGGCTTTTTATTCACGCAATTTCATTATGGCAGGCTAAGCGCCTCGTTATTCCAGGACTCGGGCGTCGCACGCAAAATGATGAATTGCTTTCTCGTTCTCGCTGGGATTGTTTTGCATTTTTTTCTTCGACTCGACGTACGGGCATAATTGTGAATTGCGGTAAATGCGAGCTCGTCGATTCATTATTTACGTTGTTGTCCCATTCCGACTTGTTGACTTTTTTTCCACGACGCCACACTGCACAATTGCAACCGCACGCTTTCACCCGCCAAAATTACACAACAGAACACCCATGGCACAAGCAATGGTTGAGAACCAACCGATATTTCAAAATTTACAACGTCCGAGCGCGGTTGTCACAAGTCACAACACAACAACAAAGCTTTTCGAACGTTTCTTCATCCTCCACAGACAATAGCATTAGGTGAAAATCGCATCGGTAAACGGCCCACCGTGTCTTCGCAGTTATACCTTAGCGCAATATCGATAACAAAACGATTCATCAACAAACCACCCCAGAATCGACGACCCTAGACGTTCCGACTGCGAAGAAGACCCCACAAAGAGCCGATCACATTGTCCACGCACTAAAATCCGCTGTTTTGGGGTCTTTACCCACAATAAAAATGGCGGACAATGCGGTGTAAATCCCAAATACCCGTTTTGTTGCGGTCGACCACTTAAAGTTGATATTACACAATGAATTAAGAAAACGATGCCCCAAGAAGATGCAAGCACGCAGGCATCAATTGGTGGTTCACGTCAGATGGGCGCATATTTACTGCATGCACAAAAGTGCCATTTTTCACGAAAGTATGTTAAAACATGTGCACGGCGAGCAAAAATTGTTGCGCCAGCGGTAACGAGCGCTGCGCAAACTTTTGCTCAGTCGGGAGACGAAATTACGTTCATTAACTGCTCGCGTCCCGAGGACGACGGACGACGCCATGCGCTAAGTGTATTGCACACTTAAGATCATAATTTCGGTAATTTTCGTACAAATTATTGACATCAACAAAATGTCTAAGTGAATATTCATGCTAAACCAACCTGTATCAAGTTCTAAGATATTTATTTTGATCACCGAAACGTTTGTATGTTTAATAAGCAAAAAATTAACATTTTAAAAGGGGAAAATTGTAAAAAGATTTATATTTGCTTTTGGTTCATCCTCTATTGTGTTGTGTTCAATACAAATTCAAATATTTGTCGCTAATATCCCGCAAATATTCCAGAATATGCGGTTTCGTTGTTCCCCATTTAAATTCCCGGTTATGTATGCCATAAAGGAAACGGGAACGAAACATTTCTATGATAATTCGTGGCGCATTTTCGTCTCGCGTCTAGACGATCTTCCAGACAACTATCGCTGAAAACTGTTGGAAACCCAGATCACATATTCATATTGTAAGCTTTTTTATTTTTAACTTTCATATTGTGTACAACACAATATAAAAACAAAAACATTCTGATATTAAAAATGTTTAATTCTTTTACGTAAGTACTTGTACAGTCATAGATTTGGTTGTCGGTATTGTTGGGCAAAAGCAACGAAACTTCGTCGAGACACAAAAGAGGCGGGTGCGGATGATTTCGTAAAAAGAAACCTCATTTAACAAGGCGATGAGTTATGGCCCGCCATTTACATGTTTGCCTCGGATATCGATACCGCTAAACGCTATGATTATTATTAAAAAGCTCGAAAGTTGTTATTAGTCGATTGAATTGACGTGCCGGGCATTGTGTGTACTCATCCTCGAGCAGACGATGTTGATTCCGAGTGGGTAAGCACAAGGGGCGAGCCACTTTAGTCAAGACAATGAAAGTTGATGAAAGGGAAAAATTTTAATTTAATCTTGTTCCTTGCTAGCAACAAGCGACAGCCAAAACAAGCAAGAAAATACAACTTTTATAATTACTCCGTTATTTCCGTTAATTGTTTCCACAATTTTCATTTTCAACAAAAATATTTTTCATGCGTTACTGGTGTAATTAACCTTAAAGAGGTTTTTGGTATGAAGTGGTACACTAACCGGGTGCAAACAACTGCATTTTGAAGCATTTTGGCCCTTTTTCGCTTCATTATTTCGCCATATGTTAGTTGCACCTTTCGGTAGCAGCGCGATAACAAGATTTTCACACATCATTGGCCACGCGTTTATTACCCAACATATGGTCCGCTCAACCGTCCACTAACGAAATCCCCCAAAACCCTCAAATTTCACATTTAATTACTCAACGTAACCAGCTGAGGATTAATACCAAAGCCAAATATACATGGATGCATATTTTCACCGCAATTTTCGCAATCGTGCCGAGGTGTAACATGCAGCAAAAATGCAACGAAAGCAGAAAGCTCGCGGTTGTTTGCTCGAGCCGGGCGGCGAGCGGCACGTAGTGATTTACTTCAGTTGGGTGGTCCGTGTAATTGAATGTTTGGTCTCCGCGGCGCACACACGCTCCGCGGCCCGGAGACCGACAATGCGTGTGAGTTCCCGGCGTCCAACTTCGAGCAGCATTAAACCCGATAATTACAGGTCCTTTGCTCGCCATCCTCTCGCGGGAGAGTCGCCGTGGTCATACCTGCGTCTTGTTTATATATTATAACAGACGTGCTCACTACCACACACGTGCTAATACAACATATCCGTTAGCCAGGAGAGGAGATTATATGTGTGCAACACTAGGTAAGTAGAAGATGACCCAAGGTAATTGAGGTCTCAAATTATCACCTAGTTATGGTTTATATTTAAGACAACATTTCTGATTGAGAGATCCAAATCCAAAATTAAATTTTTTATTTAAAATTAAATTATTATCACTTTTTGAGCTTCTGAAAGCCTAGGTATTTTTCTAAATCAGTTTTATACAAGTTTCTCCATGTCTATAATATTTTTTGGATAAATTTCGGTCAGTTCTTCACAGTTGTAATTACGTACCATCAGGTTTTCTTTTGAAACACACAGCCGGGGGCAAAAATCAAGTCGATAGTTATGTAACTTTAAATACCCACAAATGCTGGTATTATCAACCACTATCCACCATTTTTAACAGTTATTACCAATATGTGGCTTGCATAACAAATAAATTATCCTCTGACGTTCAATCAGATACCCAAAGCGATTTTTCCATATTGCATTTTTTGCATCTCCTCGAAGAAAGACGAATTGCAAATCAGCGGGTAGGCAATATGTCTTTACATTGTGTGCTGCAGCTTCCAGGCGCTCATTATAATAACATAACGAGATGTAGTCGCATATGTCACGCAGATTTCCATTGTCGCGCAATAAAATGATTTCTCTCGCACTGCAAAACACGTCTACAATGTCCCGCACAAGAAATCAAGGCGCAGATGAGAATAAATACGAACGGCATTGACTTTTTTTTTACAATTTTGTTACCCACTTCGCTTGTAAATCATACAGCAACAAATTTATTTATACTTTAATGTCGGCGCAGGGTCGCCATTTTGCAGTTTGTGACATGCACACCTACTTAGTGCAGGGAGCATCGGTCCGTATTTACCGGAGCGCGTAATAAAATTTTTAATATACGATTATTGCGATAACGGTGCGCATCTTGAAAAAAATATAGTTTCTACTACAATGTGTTTTAAATAACTTTTTAATCTGGAACATTTTAAATGTAAAACTGCAAAAAGTTTCGTTATTTTGTTTTTGATTCTTTTTTTTCTTTTTTGTGATTTTTTTTTTGGCATGTATTGCAAACGCAGAAAAGGCAAGCATGTTAATTTTCATATTTTTATTAATGCGGAGGCAGATTGCATTTACAACCGGTAGTGAAATAGAATTTTTTTACGACCGCGAAATAAATTCTGTTTCGGATGATTTCAGTTCGAGACCCGCAAAATATTAAACAACTTCAACGCGCTCTCTATACCCAACAACAACAACAGGTTTACTCTTTCGATCACACGCTTTTCCCGGTCGCAGTTTTATTTTATTTATATTTTTCAGTGCGGTTTGGCTTTGCATACATGTAAAATGTAAACACAAAAATAAATGTGAAAGTCCAGAACGAATAAATCATGTTGCAAAATGACGTCTCCAGCGGATGAATCTTATCTTCACGCAAACATTGTGGAAGACTCGCGGGTTTGCGCAAAGTAAAACAAAGCGTTTTCGTTTTAGACTTTTCAGCGTTAGCATTCAACGCCCGCCGTCTTCGCACAGGTACGAAATCCAGTCCCGCGAGCATGCGAAAAACAAATCTAATTAAATCCTCCAGCCGAGAGATGCACGAATTGAAAGATCGAAACACAATGCCGACGATAAATCCACTTAGGCACAAATAATGTGCTTATTTGCGAGGAACGGCGCAGATACTTGAGGCGATAGACTGGAAAGCGAGCGCGCCGCGACCGGTCGCTTATTGTTTGTTTTATTTGAGTTGTTTAAAGGAATTATGGATTAATCATACGCTAAACGTCTTGGGTTATCAATTTTGTGCCTTGGTGAAGAGGAGAGCAGCGGGCAATCTAGCCTGCCTTCATTTTTCATACGATAAACGCTTGGATAAATGCTTTGCGGTCGCCAATTTTAATTATACCTTCGTCCTCTAATTGCCGGTTATTATATTCGAAGATTGAGAGAATACTAGGTATCGCATTGCCAAGTCAAACATTTTTTGTGCATAATTTTTTGTTTGAGTTGTGGGTTTCACTTTCAATGAAAACACGATACCTGCTCAACGGAAGGATGACGTGGCCATCAACTCTGTCATTTTCAAGAGCTAATTTATTAACTTCGCCAGACTTATAATTAATGTCCATCTTTAACATGTTTCAATGATATATGCTCGTGAAAGACGCCTGATTGAATTTTGTATACATTTTTTTTTCTTGTGTTTGTGTGTGGAAAAAATCGTTGAAAAGGCATTTTGTGATGATAAAGTGTGCCGTAACAGATGCTCGATAAGGGCGTATAATTATCAAATGCAACGCCTTTCCGTGAGCTTTCTGACGAGCGCGTGTTTGCAGACAGCCGATTAAGTTTGGCCCGCACCCCAATGTTGGTTTTTCTTATAATTAATTCGGCTAATATTTGTTTTCCAAATGGATGGTGCATCTGTTGAATGCACAAACATTCCATCTACGCACGCACCACTCGTGGATTCTATTTTCTGAAAAATTTCTCATTTCCGACGAGGTCTATTTCAACCAACTCGACGAAAGCCTTCTGCCACGCGCTTCATGATTATATCAAACCGGCAGCACAAGAGCACAAAACGCCACCCAGAGAATTATTCTTCCGCGCGTTTTTCGGTTTGCCGTTTCCGTAAGTGAACCCCGAACGGCCGTGTTTTGTCTACACTTTTATTTTTATATTTGTTGCGCTGAAGCGTCGCGGAATAACCGCAGAGCATTAAATAAATTGGATGATTAGATAGATATGAAAGCGGGCGCGTTCGGTTGGTAATTTTCGGCGCACAAAAGAACCAAAGTGCTCATCTTGTGAAGTTTTCTTCGTGCTTTTTTTCAGGTCGGAAAAAATGTCAAAAAGTAGATCGGCGAGTGGTGAAAGAGGCGCGATAAGTGCAAACTTTGCATATAAATATTTAAGAGGTTTTCCTACCGAGATAATGTACCATTTGCATGGTTTTATTGTACTTAGATTTTCACACATAAATAAAATAATATTACAAAAAATTCAAGAAATAAACTTAAACCAATTTAAACCGGTTTAGAATTATAATAAGATTTCGAGGTTTCCTGCCAACATTCTGATGTTAATTCCAAGTCCAAGTCCAACACTGATGAAGTAAGTAAACGTATGTTCGCAACCCAGCTCCCGAAGTAAACTCCAGCGTCGTGGTGAAACAGTCCCCGAAGCGAATAAACGCAGCGCGCAAAAGTTTAAAATTTAATCAGCACGCTTGGAGCCCGACGTGCTTCCACATTTCGACCAAGAGGGTTGTTCCTCCTTGGAATCCGCCCTCGCGCTGCATGTGTGTCTAATGGAAGCGTAAGGTCAAGTATTCCATCTTCGGACCGGTCGTTGTGGATTTCTCAGGAGACGAATTCCTCGGGCCCTCGGACGGTTTTTGGGGCATGATGTGTGTTGTGTACAAAGTCCAGCCGGGCAGGATGGATGGCAGGCGCTTTCCGGGTTCATTTGCAACCGTTACACATGCGAGCCGAACGTAAGTAGTACGTAAAAGTCGGTTTTATGCCTGTGCAAAACTTGAAGTGGAGCTTCGATCGCGTGGGTGTAACCTGTGTAGTGTGCATAGTTTGCGCAAGGGTGGTCGGCGCCCTCCTGCTGGGTGACTTCATTGACCGGAGCTGCATGCGCCAGGAAGATGTATGAACATCGCTTAGCCATTCACCTATATCGCTAGTTCCGCGTACGTGTTCCACCTTAGTAATACTTTGAATCTTTCCGCTTTTCCGGGTTTGCGGCCGACGTGACCAGGTTGGCTTGAATTTTACAGTTTATTGTTGCGACACAAGGATGAATGACCGAACGGGCTGTGGACACGCAAAGCCCGATAGATCTTCGTCGTCGCCGTCGTTGCTTATTGATAAGAGGATATCAACAAGTTGTAAAATAGGAATGAGTTTTTTTGAAAAATGCCCTCGCAGGATATATCACCCGCATAAACCAGTCTACCTAGAGTCCTAGTGTAGACATTTGGGGTGCTTCTCGTGCCTGTCGTCGGATGCAAATTTCATGCGACAAGAAACCCGCTAAAACTTCCTCCTGTCGGCGCGTTTTCGCGCTCGAGTGCCGCTACCGTCGTCCGGACTGTTTGTTTATGACAGTCATAAGACTAGTTGTAAAAAATGTTTACGCGCGCAACCGAAAACAATCAAACTGAAATGTGTGAGTGTATGCGTCCTACCCGCACTGAAAAAGACAATGAAACACTCATACACTTACAACACACAACTTGAGATCTTTTTTT
Source organism: Dalotia coriaria (assembly GCF_025399875.1). Classification (NCBI taxonomy): domain Eukaryota; kingdom Metazoa; phylum Arthropoda; class Insecta; order Coleoptera; family Staphylinidae; genus Dalotia; species Dalotia coriaria. The sequence continues at coordinate 4,518,161 of NW_027045446.1, forward strand.
ATGCATACGCTATCAATTATAAAATCGTCTAGCAACAGTCCAAACAGTCGTACATCAAATCGTCTTACACCGAACGAAAAATTGTAGTGCAACATTTAGCTCGGTGTCAATTATTAAATAGAATGATGTGAATGCACTCTCTGCACGTTTCGACGTCGCAAAAAACGACCGGACTGTTACCACGTTGTACACATGTGCGGGTGCACATCATGCGAGGAGATAAAAGTTTCCCCCAAAAGTTAAAAAGTACCAAGAGCCATTACGCCCGGACACTCATGGCTGCTATTTTTTTACTCACCCCTGAAAGACAAATGCTCCAAGTATCTTCACTCAGATAATACAAAAATATTGCTAGAAGAAACAAGAAACAGATTAATATGTGCATCACATATCTGAACACCCCTTATGCAGTAAATTTTTGTTTTGCTATGTTTGATTCTACTTTTATCACATATCACCCTTGGTGGGTTATAAATCATTATTTTATTTATTTACATCTAATGTCCCTGAATTAACTTTAACATACTTTATTAATAAGCCTAAGGATTCCTGCTGGAAAGCTTTTATTTTGTTGGGGTGTGCACCCTCATCCCTCTTTAACGAAATCAACATTTATTGCGGTTTTCCTAAAAGCCCGTGTAACTGGATATTATATTAGGTAGCAATTTTCCAAGGGTGCCAAAACGTTTTCTAACTCCTGGTTTCTAATGGAGAATGAGATTTTTTTGAATTACAATTCGAAAAATAGAAGAAAAAAATGAACGACTCAAGTATAATAATGATAAATACGGTGCCCGCAGAGAGGTCACCTGTTTTACTTTGGCGTCACGGCAGGGCACGTTCTCTTCCGCTTTCCTGCCTTGATTTTCCAGATTCTTGCAGAATGCAAAGGGATGAGGTGTGGTGTGGGCACACAGCTTGGCGGCGACAGGCGCGCTCGAGTTAACCCTCTTCTGCTGGCGCGCCCCGGCGCGACGTTTACATGCATCTCGGCTTTTACGGCTGCTAGGGGGATTCCGATAAGGAGTTAAAGAAGTGCGCGGCTGGGGAGGCGGGCGACGTGCACGGGCTCTCGGCGGCAAACTTGGCAAACTTCATATTCTCATGTATATATTATGTTGGGTTATGTGCAACTTGCGACAACAACACAACAACAGCACAAGCCTCTGCTACTCATGCCAGCAGGGTTGAAAAATGCTTTTGAAATTTCCACAACGTGGAAAAATTGCTACCAATAAACGCGATTGCTGTATAATTTAATTACGTTCATGTGATTTGATAAAAAATATTCCAATGATGTTTTTCTAAGTTCAAACATGCTGTGTATATGTGCAGAAATGAGAAAATCAAGACAGAGCGGAGCGCAAGATGCAAGCCATTTTCCAATTTCGCATGCCGCGCACGCCACACGACAAATATACTTCCGATGTATATTTGTAAAAATGAGTTTTGCGGTCCTGGGTGGAAGGAAGAAGGAAAAGATTACCCGGACTTTTCGCAACAGATAAATCCGCGGATTTACTTTGAAGAGTTGTAAACAAATGAAAAACTGGAGCGCACCACGAAGATAGCATCGCGACGGCGGCAACCGCTCCCCAGGCGTGCACATCCAGCACCCCACCGGATTTTTAACATTATGACGTCTTCATGTCGCGTGCTTTTCCGCCATTTGCCGAAAAGGAAACATTTTAGCGACACCTCCGCGCCAAAGCTCATCATTTGGGTGCTCACCGCGCGACAATGCCATACAAAATATACCAATATATCTCATACAGGGTGTTTGTTTATTTTTTTACCACAAAAACTCTTCACGTGTAAGGTAAGAGACAAGTTTTGTTATGCACCTTGTTAGTGTGGCAATTTGAAATCTGATTTTCCGCAGACGTCGCAACCAAACAATCCAATCTCACCTTATAGATACGTGTAGGCGTGATGCGCCTCGATAGGGACACTATACCAAGATTCCCGACCAAATCATCATCCATACACGCTCCCACAAAGACGCGAGATATTCTATCTTTGCTTTGGTATCGAATTTACGAGAGTCAAACACTGCACTCGCCGTCTAGGTTTGGTTGCAGGCTTGTGTTTGCTCCGGTGTCAGAAAGGGCAAAATGGGCAAAAAGCATCGACACCGAGGGGTTAACATCACCATCGTATTACATACATCTTGGAGGCTTGCAGAGCGCTTCAATCATAGCTCCTGACTGGTTACTGTATTCTCCGTTTGCACATGACGTCACCTCGTCTCCTCGGACGCTCTCTCGACGCCGATGATCATCGATCATTGTTACCCCAGCCCTGAAAACGTCCAGTTAAGCGAAAGGTAAGTGAGATTTGTGCAAGTGTGTGAATGCACCACTATTTAAGTACTCGTATGTGTAGGAAGCAGCGGTTGAAGGCAATAGAGCGCATCTAGCAAGCCAGCACCCCAGATGGGCTTTAATCAAACATCTGAATGAGTCCGGCCGACATAGAATGAATAATTGATTGACTCCGAGCAAGACAAAATGACATCCGATCAATTTCAAACATTATTAGGGACATCATGACGAATTAAGAGAGCTGAAGATTTGATCACTCTATTTTGTTCTTTATTATGAAACATAAATGCTGCGCGTTTGATGATTTTGTAAGCCCCCTCGAGTTGTCTACTTCCTCGTCGATAATAAACAACGTTTTAATTGTAAACAGACCTCGAGGCATCGCGCATTGTTTTCGTTGCGTGTGTGCTGGAGCGAACTTTTTTCGGCGTGGAAATTATTAAATCAACATTAACAACATCGTGCACTTGCCCACCCTGCCTGTTCGGTAGTTAGCCGAAGTAGCAATGTTCGAGGTTGAGCAGTTTGGCTGTTTTGTCGTTTGGGAGCTTTTTGCTTCCTGTTTCGGTGGCGGCAACTCGTCGGCGGAAGGTGGGTGGCGCTCGCCCTTGTTCACGCTCGAGCGTCTTACAGACCGTGCGTCGCCGCGAACGGGGCTGTCGGGACGTCTACGGTTTTAATTTATACACGGTAATGGTGCATGAAAGGATGTTTCATTTTTCCAGCATCATAAAACATCATATAAACATTTATTTTAGAATTTTATTTACAGAATTAAATCAATCTAAAAATAAATTTATTTATTTGGAAAATTATTTTGAAAAACGTTTTTTCATATTTTTTTCTTCTAAATTGTAAAGTTGGCAGATTTTTTTCGGGATCCAAGTGACGTGAAGTAATTGGCTTTCTACATTCTCATCTAATCCGGCCTTGGGGGCGGCAATTTTTGAACACCTACACACATATGCGAAAAAGTAAGTCGGCGGGTTTATTCGTGCGCACTTGCATCGGCGTCTTCTTTTCTGCCGCAGCATCCTCGCTGGTCTTTTGCGCGCGCGGAACGAATTTAATTTGCGTGCGATTTATTCAAGTATTCGCACTCACACGCGTGTGCTCATACACAACGTTAAGTTCCTGGGAAACATGGGTTATGCTTTGAATGCGCCAACTTTGGTCCTCATGCTTGTGCAAACATTTCCGCCGTATTCATATGCAAGCAAACTGCTTGGGCACTCAGCACGCAAGAAAAAAAAGAGCATTCGACAAACCCACTTTTTCTTTGCGTCTCCGGGATATGAAAAGCGAAGGTTTTCGTTGATGTTTGGTTCATTACACAATCACAATTGGAATTCTGAATCGGGACATCGATCAAACCGAAGACATCTGACTAAACGTGTGTGTTTGTGATGTTGATATCAAGCGAGTGAGGAGGTAGCTGGAATGTTCCCGACGACAAAATTACGGATCTATCAAACGTCACGTTCGTTTTACACAATGAATGCCAACCGTACTTTCGTTCGCATCGCGGCCACTTTCAATTTCATGTTCACTGATTTCAATAAATTTCATTTCGGTTATATAACGTTTTATTTTTATGATTTGAACATAATTGAAGCAGCCATCCGACAATGGAAAATGTTATATTAATGACTGAAATTACAAGCGGCAAACTAAATCACGAACGGTAGTTGTAGTTATGTCGCGGATCGCGCGTTATTGACAAATTAATGTCGAAACACGCACGCCGTTCCGCACGGCTTTATTAAGCGCTCATTAAAGCAGACAAATCAATTAACAGCACCTCTAACAAACATCGAACATCCAAGAACGTTCAACTCGAAACAATTGAACTTGAAACTCATTTCGGTAATGCAGTTATGAAACACAGGAAGAAGAAAACCAGTAATCTTTCGATAAAAGTGTCGTAATAATAAAATTAGCACCGACAGATGGTAAAAACATCAAAAGATATGTAAATGTCTTTTATATCAAATTATAACACTTGCAATAAATGGATTATGTCTTATTATTCTTTCTAAAACATTATTTTATTTTCTAGTTTGTTAAACACACATGTAGATGGCACTAGTTGCTATTGTGCTGTTGTTGAAGATGAAGTTAAAGTTAGAGCAATCCCTGAAACTTTCCGCACATGAGATTACTCGTACTCGGCGTCTTGCAACGAGCATGCATAAAAGGCGGATGTGGACGTGGATGTTGGACTCCGCGGATGGGATTCACCACGCCTCGCTAACGACTGCAATTACACTACCACCGCGCCAGCGATAACCCGTTATTTCGCTCCGACTCGTTTGGCGAAACCGCAAATATAATTTTATTACCTTTTGATCTACATCTTGATCGGTGCGTGGCGAGCAACAGCAGCCGCAGCAAAAGAAGCGAGTTATTATGTTTCAACATCTCCGGTGATGTGTGCATAGTCTTAATGGATAACTTTACTTTTTATGAGAGTAAATAAAATTGGCAGGTGATTAATTTATGTATGGGCATAATGTTTAGGGTATATTTGGCTTAGAATTAGTATTATGTTTAGGGAATTTCATTTTTTAGAGTGGAAAACAATGCATTTCATTGACATGCTAAATAAAATGCTGTTTATTGTTCATCAAAAGTAATAATCGTCATGAAAACAATATTTTTCGCATCCCCGTTTGCAAAATATTATATTTTGATCAAAAATAAAATATTCGTGTTTTGGAAATAAAAATGTAATTCAGTGTTTTCTACTCTAGGGCTGTATAGATTAATAATACAATTAAATATTTGCACAATCACCATTTCTAATTTAATAAATTCGTTTTCCAAATTGGATGAGAATTCTAAAAACGTAGTTTTTCTTGGAATGTTTGAATACAGTTTGATTTCCAGCACTGACCGTCGGAATGAATGGAATGCACGCGATGCGATAGTTTTCCTAGTGTGTGCATTGTGAGTTTTTGCGCCAGCTGAACAAATCTATGCGCATGCAAAACGAGGAAGCGCTTGTCGACGCCATTGCGCGCTCGTTGGTTCGCCGCTATTTAGCCGTCGTTTTACACGTTTTCTGTGTTTTCCGCGTGCGCTTTTTTCTATATATATATACATATATATATTCAACGCGCACGTTCGAATGATGTTTCGCGGCCGCGCTCGAGATGCGCTTGCGATTTTATTTATTCGCGCGTATCTGCTAAATATTTTATTGCATTGTTTCGCGCAAAGTCGGCGCTCGCGCGTCGTGTCTATGCATACGCAGATACGGTTTTCATTTCCAATTTGAGCTGCGCGCATTAGCATCGAAAACAATGCACGCTTTTCACTACACACCGCAAGCGCATTCCCTTTTCGACATCTAAACCTTTTCCGAAAACCGTACAGTGATGGGTTTAATTTTCCAAAAATTAAGAATATTATTTAATTTAACCGCATAAATTAATTAAATTTTAGAAATAGAACAGGATTAAATTTCAGTTCAAAACTCTCCAAAGTCTGAATCTCAATAAACTACTAAACTGGTGATGATTGAATCCGAAGATTGCGAACGCAATTAGTTTCATAATGATGATGAAATTGATTCGTTCCTGTAGTCCATTTACTTATAGCCTTCGTATTTTGGGAAATGGCGAGGCAGAAAGCGACAATACGCGAGCGGGCCGTTAACACGAAATCGTTATACAAATTTGCGCCCGCCGCGCGCACATTTCGGGAATATTGCATTCGTTAACTATATCTAAACTGTATAAACAGAATTTATCGGAGCTATTAAAATCATAAATTTCGTGCACATGTGAAGTTGTCAAACGGTGCATGCGAAAGGGGTGCACTGCTCGGGCCGGCGGCTGGACAACCGACACGTTTCTCTAATTAGGACAATTAGTGGACCGGCCAGTCCCTCACAATTACCAAAACACATTTGCAGAGAGTGGTCAACGAGCGAAATTATCGTATTGTATTGAGAGAGAGAGTACAAAGGTACATAAATAATGAATTTCTTTATGATATATATAAAAAAGATTTGCATGGGAATTTTCGGCAATAATCGTAATTTTCTATGCGTCAACAATGCCTCAGTGTCGGATGCATTGGGTGCACTGGCGCAGGATGTGATTTTATTGTTTTGTGCATTTTTTCCCGGAGGGAAACACAATAGAAGTTAGTTGTGTAGGAGGAGAGAAAAAAATAACACTCGTCTATCAGTTTCCACTCAATATTGCGGACAGATTTCCGACGGGTTTTCTTCTAGAGTCGTGAGGGTGACTCGAACGGATTTCCTGCGGTAATAGGACGTCGCGCGGATATCAACATAACCGTTTGTCCCTTCGAGTTAGCTCCGACACAACAAACAACAATAAAGTGCACATCTTAGAGATATGTTTTAAGTTTCCCTATCGCAAACAAACACCGAAGAAAATCAAGCGTAACGAAAATAGAAAAAAAAGAAAAAAAAGTTGTTTGCGACCTCCCAGAGTCAAAATTAAAAACTATATTACACATTGTCTTGCCTATGATAAGTTTTGGACCCTTATCGAATTAAAGCGTATTAGCTATATTACAACATTCTTTCCCATGTTTGAAAAAAAAGGTATCACGTTGAACAATGGGCCAAGATCGCGGTCAAAGGGTCTGCGCTGTAAACTGTAGAGAAGAATACATGTGAGCTGCGCCGTGTCACACGAACGCCGCGATAACTTTCAGGAAACATGCGAAGCGTGATAAGATTTCAAGAGACGCGCATGTGTGCGCGCCACGGCGGTAGATAATCCATTAAAAAAGGAGTACGGCCTGGCGGTCCTCCGGCTCGACGTCTTAATCTGCCCGCGCGTTATCTCCGCATCTACTCCGGCCGGGCCGAGCGGTGTCCTGTAATCTCCTCGCACACATCGTCGATTCGCATTAAGCCGGCCACTCGTCGACCGATACCGACTCTCGCCGCATAAGTAATTTAAAGAAAAACAAATTTTTGAAGTTTTGGACAATTTTCAACTTGATTAGATTAGAATATTGTAATCACTTGTTATTTGTCGTTATTAATTTGGAAATGCTGGACTGACGAATGGTTGAACTACTTTGCCCGATGCCGACATTCAACTTTTCCAACCGTTAACCAGTTACAAGACTTTTGTAGCTGCAGCGTTGAAGATTGTTTGCTCGGTCAGCGCATTATCGCCGTCTCGGTTGTTGGGCTGGTGGGTAATAATATACGATAAAAAGCGCGATTAGTTATGGTCTATTAACAATTTCCATGTCCGCGCCGTTCGAAAATCAATTAGACAACTTGCTCGATGTGCTCTCAATACTTCATTCTCACTTTAGACCAACTATCTTCTTAAAAATACTGACTATACACAAAATATATTTAAAAAATTCAAAAAATCAATAAAAAATAAAAAGTAAATTTTCCATTATTTGCTTGAGTAGCTTATATTTTATTAGAATTTAAGAATATAGATGGCGCTAGTGGTTAAAATATATAGGATTATTTTAAAAATGAATTTCTTGTAACCTACAGTAGGAATTGTCTGTTTCAACTTTGATTATCTTAAAGTTTGTTGAATCCTTTCGACTCGCGTTGGCTTTGGCTGCATTCCAATTGACATTAATTATTCATAATTGTTAACAACCGGGAGTTACAAGAGCGACCCGAAAGCGATCAATCTTTTCGAGTGTAAACGTCATACGATTTCTGGTCGGGACAAATGGGAGCCAATTAAAATTAATCAACTTTGAAGCGTTCCTCTCACAAACCAACGAAAAAAAGCAACTTTGTAACATTGTCCTGTGTGTGTGAATATTAGAGTAAATGTTATCATTTTTGCTCAGTAAAATTTGTATTTATTGCAGTGTAGGCGTTTTATAACGACATAAAAAATGTTTAATAAGGACATACACGCTCGAAGAATGTAGGCACGGTTCACGCCGATCAAAAGCGTTGCATGTTGTTGAGAACGCGTACGAAAAAATAACGCAACATATCTAAAGCGAAGCGTACATTTATTGATTCGATGTTTGATACCTTCTTCGCGGCGACAACAACGACAGGCTCTGTACTCGTACTCCTCTCGTGGCCAGTGTGTGCTTGAATGCACTCTTTGGGCTGGAAGTGTCGGAGTGTAATGTTTGCGGTCGCATCTTATATGGGTACATAAGTTGTGTCCTCGCGCGTCGCACGTCCGCGTTTCTTATTGTAGAACGCGAACACGATTCTAGTAAAGAATCGAAAAAACACGCCGAGTGTGTCGGTGTCGCTCTCGATCGGCGCGTGTTTTCGAAATGTCGACGGAGATGTTTCAGTTGTTTCAATGTTTTAACAACGCCTCGACCGGCCGAAAATTTGTAAGCGATAAATCAGAGTTGGTGCTCTCTTAGCGCACACCCAAACGGCGCTTTTATTGCAGGATAATTGTCGGGGAATATTGTCTCATCAGCGTACGACACGTACATTGCAGGAAATTTCAAGTAAAGGCCACAGGAGACATTTAACAAAATTTATAAATTTTAAAAATAAATTTTAACATTTTAGAGGTTAAATTATATTTTTTCATCTTCAATATTGAATCAGAAATTTTTAAAAACAAAAATAATTTTAAAAATTCTTAAATTCTAAAAAAATCAGCAAATTTAGTTGAACGTATCATCTGTTCATTTCCCTTAAACGTATGTTAAATATACAAATTATTGTCCAGAATGTCAAAATGTAACTTTATTTACGATATGCTTGCCCTCCTCTGTTTTCCATCTCGTATTTTAGTTTATCTTGAATAATAACATCGACTTGATGTTCATGATATCTCAAACATCTCAATTTTAATCACGCTCCTATCATAGATCACGGTGCGTTTGAATTGAGTTAAACTATTCGTGTGCCGTCCTCGGGTAATTGCGGCTAATTGAGATGGACGCTGGTCTTTAATTCGGTGTAATTAACTTAGAACCACGGACGGAGGAAGAGCCCGCTGACAAAGGGACGTAATGTTGCGGAAGCAGCGGCTAAACATCGGCGGGGGTCGAGATCCAAGTCGGTTAATCAAATTCATCGCTAACCGACTTAGGTAAAACATCTTTACCTTGCAACCGGATAATTTATAAAGTTTATTAAAGTTTTAAATTCACAATTTGTAAACTACTAGTGTACAAGTGATGAAATTACAATTAGCAGCAAATGCATCGAGATTATTCGTAATTAGTTCTAAAACTGCTGAATATTACATTATAGACAATTTATATAGCAAATATTACTAGGAAAACACTAATGAATGTTGTGGTAGTTTCTAATTAAGATCGGTAATGTAGTTTACTAGAAACTAGTCGCGATTCACTTGATACCAAACCACTATCACTATCATTTCCTCCATGGGGATGTTTGTGGCTTTCGTGTATGAGCACATTATCACTGATGGCACACAATGAATGTTATTATTAACAAATGACGACTTTTATCACTTTTATAACCGCATCAGCAATGACTGCATCGCGCGCAACTCGAGCGTTTGCAACTTTACCAACTGCGATCTCAGCGGGTGGACGTAAAGATGCAGTTTTTCTGCGTGCAGATTTCTTCGCCGAGATGGAGAAAACGGCGCATTAACTGGCGCTAAATAAAAACTTTTATGCATTAATAAACAAAGCGGAATGCGCTCGTCGGGTGCCGGCGCAGCCATGAGGAAAAAGTTAATAATATTTCCCTTGATACATGAAATAATATAAAAGATAACGAAGAAGTAGCAGTTACGCAAACGGGAGTTGGCTTGTTATACAGTCAAAAACAAAATTTTTACATTTAAATTTTTTTAAATTTTACCAAAATCACATAAAAATATTTATTTAATAATTTATGTATTGAAACATTTATTAATTTAATTTTTATTTATGATGTTGTTTGTGTTTTTATTACATTTTGTGGGTGGTAGTCAATTAATATTTTAAATAGACAGTGGAAGAGAATATGTATGAAAACTAATATTACGTACGGCAATAAGTTTAACTTTATCTGCACTTATCATAAAATTTTATGCTTAGTTATTACGAGCGCTTATTAAAGTCCATTTATTCCTATTCCCAATGAGTCGCCGGCTCGCTTCGGCGGCACGCAGTCCAACGCTCAAACTTCAACTTCATTCCGGCACCTAATCGAGTTCGTTTCCGAAGTCATGCGTGTTTTTACCACGCCGCTCCTGTTTAGTTATAGCTCGCATGGTGATAACAAACTGGTAAACTTTACACTGTTGTTCACTTTTAATTCGCCTGCATTCGCCTGGCATTAATAATGAAGTAATAAACCAGCCGGCAAATTGAGACAAATAATGCACTAAAGCCTAATTAATTAATTAAGCAATTTACAGCGAGAGATTGATAACGAATTACGCGTGGCTTTGAGTTTTCGGCGAGGGAAGTCAAAAAGTCAACAAACTGGGTTTACTGTCTCTGAGTGAGCTTCACAAACCGGGCTGCATAGCAATGTAATACGATGCCGTGCAGCTTAGAGCGCGTTGCTGTGGAGCTTACATTCCACTACAGTTAATTAATCAAATCTAATAATACAAAACACATAATTCCGGCTGGGTTGCAGCGGCGGAACTCGCCAACACACACATGTGTGACGAATTTCTGCGCGAGTATAAAGTGAATAAAGTATGCAGAGTGGCATAAATCTCACGGAGGGTGTCAACCCTTTGAATAATGCAGCTTAATAAAGGTATTTGTCAAAATAGACAACAAAGGGATGAAAATTACACCGCGCGTCGATGTATTTTATTCAATGTAGTAATTAGTTTCTTTTAAATTGTATATTTAAAGAAATAAATTGCATTATTGTTTTAAGACTTTATTTTAATTAAGACTGAAGTAAATTTTACGAGTTTATTGACGCGTTCCTGACAAACGCCGTATTTTGTTTTATGATTGAAGAATTCTAGAAGCCATCCGGGTTGAGTGTCTACTACGAAATGCGAAATAAAATATTATTACACACCTTTAAATCTCAAATGTCAATATTGGAAAAGACGCCAAGTTAACTCAGTGACGTAGTGACTCTTTAATTCTTTATATCTAAACACATTTCGTTGGTGATAGTAAAGTATGCACATTAGGAAGTGCGCAATAAACCTGCGAGTTGAAATCGTAACGGCATGAACGCACTTCGTTGAATCATAAAGTTTGACATGCCAAAGTCTTGTATTACGGATATATTGGTGACGTTATAATAAAATTTAAAGAGTTTATGGTTTACCGTTTGACATCGCGAGGAGGAGTTAAATTGCATGTGATGGGAATCTATTAGGTGGCGTTATAAACCACAGAAATAAGCAATAATTAAGAAAAAAAAAACGATTTTTGCGCGATTTTTGAATTTTTTTGTTAAAAAGTGTAAAAAAACTACATTGGAAAAGTCTATAAGGCCCGATTCAAAACGTTGATGTTTACCCCAACGCAAGAAGTGCACGCAAGGGAATTTAGCACCGTCTACGCCGCCCCCACTGTTGTAAAACTAGCAGTCGACGTTGTCTCATTCGTATAGCGTTAGAACGCATTTTGAAAACTTTTGCGTTGGAACTTTATTACGCTTCCTAACATTTCCGCGATGTAATAATCCGAAACAATACTAATATACAGAGAAGATTCTTCTTCAAAAATTAATTTATATTCTAAGTGATCTCAAAATGATTTAAAAATGAATTTTTGAAAATTTTGTGTGTTAAATACGAAAACATTATTTAACTTAAAAGTTGTCCATGATATATTTATTAAAATAATGTATAATACCTGTATAATAGACTGGTTAATGTGGTATATGATATGAGATTGCTTGAAGTATGTGCTCGACGCAAACAATGCCAACGAGTGTAACTTTCCCGAGAGTTACGAACGTGTTCTTTACAACGCTTCAATAAAGAATGAAGAAGGAAGGCGCCGCGCGGCGTGCCGGTGCTGAAGCGCTCGCGGAACACCGCAAAACTTGCGACCGCGGCGTTTTGCCACCGTTTTTGTCGGTCCGGGCCCACAGCCGGAGCTTTCCGCAACTGTGTCTCTTCTTCTTCTTACCAAAACTTGCGTCCGCATAACGTGAGTGCTGAGCGGCGCCAGAAGAAGAGTTACTCTCGCTCGGCAGTGTGTAGTCGTTTAATTAAAATTGCTGAATGATGATAATTTATTAGCTTAGTTAGTGCTTAATTAAGGAGAACATTTGGGTCGGCTCGGAATGTGCGTAAAAAGTTTTTCGTCAATAAAAGAACTCGCACGCAAAAACGCTTCAAGGTTGCCGGAGACAATTGAAACTGGGTGAAGTTTCTATTCTTCAGAAACAGAAAGTATATGAAATACTAAGTTTGTATTATAAAAAAAAAAGGATAAGAGGAAACACAAAAATGATTCGTTACAGAATGTGCGGTTGGAAACGACGCCACTGAGCAAACAACTCAACTATGCATCTTGGGCTGGTTTTCGTCGTTGATGTTACCAGCAACATAATAACAACTAACGTGGTTTGTCCGAGGGCGATTTGTTTGGGTTTTATTATACTGAGTGTTTAAAAATATTCATATTTACATAAAATAAAAATATATTTGCAAAAAAGAAAGATTTTTGCCATATTTCAATGTATTTCTTCAAAAAAATACAAAAAATAATTGTAACACTTTGTATATATCAAAGATTGGATAGTGATGTGGTAAGATTGGTGTAGACTGGTAGAGTATCACCTCGGGCAGAATTATGTAGATGAAGAATGCCCACAAAGCTCACACAAGCTCCAAAAACTAAAGAATACGAAGGTATCACAATCACAATTGGTGCAAAAAATACTATCGGTTATTTTTGCACAATCTAAATTTAGAAGAGTTCAGTGAAGTAGTTTAAAGCAAACAACAAATGTTTGAAACTGTGCCCCTTCGCCCAAGGGCTACAGGTGCTTTTTTCATCAGGAAATCAGCTCGAAACCAAAGTGATGAAAAATGCACAATGAATCGATCGAGTTCGTGTTTGTCTTGGCGGTTTGGCGGTTCAAATTGATACAATCTATAACATTGAATTATTTGGCCAGCCTTCCACATTCAACTTGATTCTTTCCACTCCACTTTATCTGCTTTGAATGATGTTGTACTTTCTTGGACAACTAGACATCTAAGACTGTTCAGTGCTTAACAACCGTGACCTTATAATTAGCCTGTCGCAATTTGCATCCGAGCACCGATGCGTTGTTTCTGTTTCGCGTTACCGACTTGCGTTTTATATTACAACCATGATACCGGCCCGAGAGTGGAAGCGGCGGATAATCGAGACAATAAAGTACGCCGAACGCGGAGCGAAATTGCGGAGCGCAAACAATGCGTTCTTCGCGGGGATGCGCATAAACGAATAAAGTAATAACGCGCGTATTAAATATGAGCGCCGCATTCCGGTAATCCTTTCGACGTTCATAACCAACCGAGACTGTCTTGCACATTGCATTCAGGCTGCTGGTATCTGTGAAGTCCGTTAGCTTTCGCTGAAAATTTTATCCAGACACGGATTAATTCATGAGCAATTTTGTCAAATTGTGTGTGCGACTGCTTTTCCTACTACAATGTAGAAAACATTTTTTAAAATGTTATCTCAGAGTAAAAATTATTAAATATAAATACAGCTCTGTTTTTACTTAGCAAAAAATTGCCTGCACACTATTAGAAACTAATAAAATTGAAAGAATTTCAAGCATCCGAAGAATTTCTCAAGCGATACGACCTTCTTGAAATTACCACACTAGGCGCTTTCATCCAATCAATTCCGAGAAAATCTATTTAAAAATCACACAACTCCTTGTATTCCAAAAATTTATCGTGATTTAAAACATTCTTTATGAACGCAGCTTCTGCTTTCATTACTCCGCCGTCAATAATTCGGAAATATTTGGAAACAACAAGATTTATTGGCTTTTCGAACGTCACTAACATTCCTCCTGAGTGTTATACGTTTCAGGAGGCAAACCCTTGGAGTATTCGATAAGAGTCTTTATTGAAAGGCACAATACATCAATTAATACATTGTTATTATTGCGTCCGTAAACTATGATTACGAATAGTCGTAAAAAATGAGATTTTAGGGGATGCGCAATGTGGCGAGCATAAAAAATACGCGGTGCACATGTGTATGAGAGGGTGGCGTGCCCTTATGACGCGCGCCCTCTCTAATGACTAAAAAAGTGCAGCAGGCGAGCGGGCCCGATGCGGATGACATTAGGACCGGTGCATTGAATGCATCATGCGTGCCGTCGTCGTCATAAAGAGAGCATGGCGACATCGAAATATACTTTTGTAAATGATATCCAGAGTGTGTGTGCGAGTTCAAAAAGGGGAAAATTATTAGATTATTATTAAAAACACATTGGAGCGGAAAGATGTGCATTGATATCGGCATGGACTATCAGACAGTTGGTTGTGATATCTTGGAAAATGATTTAGTTATACAGGATCATGAAGAATATTACATTATAATCGAAAGAAAAATACAAAAAATACGAAATTTTAGTTAAAAATATTATACTGTTAGTGAATCTATTTGCAATTATTTGTGTGATGAAAAATAAACTCTTTCTCTATTACCTTGACTGATTTAATTTAATTCCGAATTATTTTCTCATGGAAATAATTGGCAATAATATAATGCTGGCATGGAAAATCGCACAATCAATAATATATTACCTTCCTAAAGGGGCAAACAATGAGTTACTTTTACGCGTGTGTAATTCATTCAAGATTTAATTAAATATTTCAAGTTGTGTCGTGAATTGCAATTGTTTTTTACACGCCAATCTAGAAAACATTGTTTTCTACACACTGGTGTGGAAAACATTGTTTTCAACGCCATTACTCTGCACAGAAAACATTGTTTTCAAGAGTAGTAGTAAAAAACTAAATTTTTGTCCTCTGAATCTAAAAAACTCACGTATTTTTTTAATGCTTATAATAATCTGATTTATAATGGTTTAATGTAGCACTCAATGATGATTATAAAGCCGCGGTTCCGTTTCTCATTACGCCACGTTCCGGATTAATGATCATTTAATGAGCTGTTAGCCAACATAATGTGCGCAAGACAATATATCGAGTATCGCGAGCGCCGAAACTCGAGCAAACAGCCGGTAGTAATTTGTGTGTTTGTGGAATGATTGTATTATGGATGCGCGCCGAGCGCAATTGCGTTCGCGATCTGATGCCCTCCATGCGGCAATTTCCACCCAAAGTTGACAAGGCCCACGCTCAAGGATGATATCACCAGTGGCAGCCCCGACAACACTGCTTGGTTTTGCATAAATCGAACGCGATAATGCGCTCGACGCTGAATACACGACTATCAACAACGATCAACATTCGTTTCATGTTGCTCTCGGGTTCCATGGATCTGCGAAGCGTGGAATTGGGCGAGAGCGGCGACATGTTTGTAATGAATCAACAAACAAATAGCAGCAATTTCGGTTTAATGCACCGCCGCCGTCGATCCGCCGACATCATCGTTTATATTTCGTCCTGGCCCAGTGGAACGTCGTCTGGCAACAGAGCGGGATTGGATGAGGTGGATATGGGAGCACGACTCGGGTTGGAGAGTGAGTTATGCAACAGATGGGTGTCTCGACGGTCTACTAAGCCGGCGTGTTTGCAAAGCCTAATTTCCATGTCGTCACTACGACGACAGAGAAGCAAACAAGTTTGCCTAATTGTACCATAATTAACCCTTCAGTTAGTACAAAATTAAACAAAGCAAAATCAACCAGGTGCAGTGGAAATTATACAATCTACAGAGCAAAAAAAAAAAAAAAAGTCAGCCATCTTGAAATATAAACTCTGCACTGTTGGTGGTCTACCAAACAACTACTTTTAAAGATATTTTCATCTTTAATTTTAATAAATAAAAAATTCTGCTTGTGTTAAATGAGATTTAAATATGGTCGCGGGGTTTGAAAATAAATGCACCCACAACAAGCTGCAAACTGCTATTAACGTCACCCTTTCCGATGTTTATACCAACATTGTACATTGTGATCGTGTCGCACATGCTCCACAAACGCCACAGCGCAATAAAACAACCAAATCCCCCCACACACGTGGGATCAACACCTACGCGATGCGCAAACCGGCCCGAAAACGAGTCAAAACACACAAACCTCCGAAATAACACCAAAAAAGGAAAATTAGAATTTGAATGTCACATTAAAACGATTAAAACGTGTAAACACTGGCTGACATCAACTTCCGCTCTTTTCCCAGCGCATAAAACACACCAAAAACTAAATTACGAAAAGTGTAAATAACACTGTCACGCAACAACACAATGACGTTATGACCTATCGTTGTCCCCATTAATTACACTAACAAGTAAAATTCGAATTTGGGCCGTTGAAGTGATACTATAATATTGTTGGTAAAATATTACTTTTGCGTTTAGAAACAAATTGAGCGTTTTTACGACGCGCCGATAAACATCAAGCACTTAAGTTTGAACTACGCCAGGTCGTTAAAACTTCCCCGCATGATTTTAGTGCTCTTGTGCTGCCTCAGTGACTTGCTAGGTAAAAAATGCGCTCACCTGGAATCCTGGACACTATCATAACAATACCCATACCCCTACACTCAGATTTCTTTCAGTTCACTATTGTCATGTTGGTTTTTTTATGCGGTGAGTGTCATCCCCTAATTTACAATTGAATAATGCATAATAGCTATAATAACTAATGTGATTAGAAGTGATAAATGTCCCTCGAGTTTTGTGCACTCTAATTAACGTAATTGTTCATTAATGCCGTTGCATGCTATCGTCGATAATAACGTTCCATTCGATTATTGTCGATATTCTTTTGCATTCACATGCAACCCAGCTGTAGGTATTTTTGTTTACGCTATCTGCCTTATGTACCGTGACTGCAAACCGCCCCTAAAAGTCAGACTCGAACTCAGTCATATCCTTTGATTTGATTGTACACAACCCGCATGAATATTTAGAAATTAAACTGCATACGCATGAAATGTTATGGAATGATTTTTAAAATAGTTGGAGGGTTGCGTATGAATTTTTACAACATGTGTAAATCCCCAAGTTTGCCATTGACTCCGCAGCCGTGACATTTTCGGGTGTTAACACGCCGAAAAAGCGGGCCCCGAACAAAAACCAAGCGCACACATCATGGACGTGATGCGCCGCGCCTGACTTGGGCGACAAAGGGAAGATGCGCCCTTTTTGCCACGCCGACATGACACCCCGAAATGCAGCGCGGCGTTTTCACATGCACGTCAAAAGCAGATTTCCGTGCCGGCGACTCGACTACAGAGAGAAAAAAAGGTTACGGATTTTCGACGGCGAACAAAAACACTAGAAAAAACGTGTTTTACAAGTCAAAACGAAACGATTCACAAAAATTTCAAAGTTGCTTTCATCTATTCTTCGATTTTCCATTCACGAAATTGATGCATTGCTAGAATCTCCAAATTTTGCATTCAACATATGTAAACGCTATAAATTAGAACAGGTTTTTCTTTTAACTCAAAATACTCACAGTTGTTGCAATATCAAGTTGATAATTTATAGAACCGGAATTGAGTTGTAAAGTGCAACTTTAGCTCCTTGTGTTGTGTTGTTCGGTTGCGTTACGCTCTATTAATAGTCGCTGTTGGGAGTTTCGGAGTTTTTCGCACGTCTTGTCGCAGCTAGAGCAAACACAACAAAACACTTGACACGATTTCGTTCCGGGCGTTTATATTTATCATGTGTGCGCCACGCGGGTCACACGCGCGTCGCGAAGAAGGCGACATAAATTTCCATTTGATACGGCCGCGGCTTTTCTCACTGTGGTGGCGAAAGCAAAAAGGAAATACCATGCATGCGTATATTAACCTATGAAGGACAAAGGACTAAGAAATGATTAAGAACCGAGCGCGGTTTCTACGAAATCCAACAGATGCCGGGTTGGTGCTTGATTTATGCGAGGAAGCTAACTATTTGTTTCATTAGCTGACAGTAACGGAACAAAACTTTGACACAAATTAAATTCAAAATTTATATTGATAAATATAATGCTCTGCATGAATTTCTTATGTTCAAATTTTCATCCAGGGTAGTTTTCGAAGGTAAACTTAATAAATTAGTTGGTAGCGTTCATGAATCGGAAAATAATAATTTTGATACGAACAAAGAGTATGCCCGGCTGGACATTGCGTGTCGCCGCATACAACTAGGTTAAATTATTGCACTCACACGTGCGACTGCTAAGTGCATACGTGTGATGGTTAGCTGTGTGTAGGCGCGTGTAGGCATATGAATAACGTAAACCAACAACCCCCGGCGCAGAATGACCGCGTGCATGTGCGTTCGAGTGCGGCAAGCAGAAAACAGAAAACACAAAACGAAAAGCGAACTACTTAACAGCCGCCTGCAGCGCTGACGGGAAACAATCAAACGCTCCGGAGCGCACTCAGCGTGCGACGTGCAGTTTGTTGCAAAATGCATTATTTACTTTTCAACTTTTCAACATTCAGCCCAACGATACAACCGTTTATTATGGGTTATGCAATAAACACGCATGTGCCACACAAAGCGTTCTTTTAAACTTCTTATTTCTTAACGTACGTATCTTAATCGATAACTGTATTCCTATTATGAAAGTAGATAAAAATATATAAAACCTGGTAATATTGCACATTAGCGCCATCTCGGATTCAATTATTTAACTACAACTATGATTGAATATCTATATAAATTTCAATTTCTCATTTAACACATTTTATGTAATAATTCATGATATTTTAATCATTATTCTGCTATTTGGGGTAGAGACAAAGCTAATAAATCAAAGATCATCAAAATCTGCCCAGCCGTTCTTGAGTTATAAATGGTGTAACTAACAATATTTTATTTTCTACTAGAATTGGTCAAAATAAAATGTGCATTAGTTTCCGCATACAATTGTAACACAATTCACGTGCCTCTTTTTCACAACTTTTCAATGCCGGCCACACATTTCGCCCCCGATAAAATTTCCACTGCTCCACATTTCACCGCACACAATGCACATGCACATGCAGTCCACAAATAATAATACAAATTGTGGTCATTTTTACACTATGAATGTTTACAGTCAATACACGTGGGTGGTTTGACCATTACCTCGATACCTACCCTAAAATTTAGCAAGAGTCAAGTTTCGGGCGCGTTTATTGTTCACACTATTAAAGGTCTCATAGATGTGCAATGAATAACAATATGACAATGAGAAAGTCAGCGAGGGTAGTCTGTGTAGTCACAATAAAATACAATTTAGCCAAATGAACCAACTGGACATTTCACGATGCACACGTTCATTGTTAATACTATATTTATTCTGAGTATAATGTGAATTCTGCTCGAAACCGGAATTAAATTCAATTATATTTACGGAAATTGTATGAAACCGCCGGGGTTGGTGGTGATTAATGATGAACGGGTGCAGACGCTACGTGAATTAGTGACACGCTTCACGTTTATTTGTATTTACCTTCTAATTGGGAGGTGAATTCATTTACTTTCCGTTTAAATAGTTTGAATTAAATTTTGGATATTTTAACATTTTACTAAAACCAACAGAAATACTAGATTTGAAGATATTTTATCAAATTGCCAGAGAGCTAAGACGCTAAACGCGGAAAATGCAATCGAGCAAAAGGAATCAGTTGTGGTTTTCTTGCAGTGCACACCTTTGTTGGCGCAGAGAACTGACCCAGTTTAGAATCTCCTGTTGCTTATCTGCTATTTTCCTTTATGCGCCGAGCATGTGTACGGAACTAGGTGCAAACAAACAAACAAGTAACAATCAACATAAAAATAAAATAAAAATACAAGAAGTGAACAAAAATGAAAAAAGTTAAAATTTAAAATTAACTCAACAACTTTTTGTATTATCTCATACACCGGAAACGTATTATTATCAAAAACTTATTAACACAAGTATATCTTTTATTCCCGAAGGATTTCTATCGCTAAAAACTAAAAACTATTTGGTTAGCAACGCAGTTTACTTTGCGAATAAAGTGAAGCCGAGAAAAGCATGAGTCTGACTGATAAAATACATACACTCTCAGAAGACGGGAGAATATGAAATTTTCATTTTAAAATTTCCTTTCGCCGTTAGATCCTGTTAAGACGCCGAAACCGTAATGGATGCTGCGGTTACCCGGTAAAGTGTGTTCGGCATCGGCGGCGGAAAAAGTGGACGCCGCGAAACGAGTTTAATTTTTATACACACGCCGAACGCAGATATATTTTAATTTATTCATAAGCTACTTTGCTCTTGCATCGTCGAGGCGCCCGCGACTTCCTCACCATTCCGCCAAGATGGCCGCGAATGTGTAGCATGAATAACAAGCACAACATGGACCGAGTACAGAATACACTCAGTTCAAGAGGGGTGGTAGTGGTATAGAAAGCACGGCAGGAAAGTATGCTTGAGGAAACTTTGGTATTAACGAAAAGTTTATAATGTATTTCATGTACGTAAGTACTATCAGTGTATGCATGGGTATGTTATGAGTTTATTATCGTTGTAAAATCAATCTTTTAAGGACCGCATATTAGCTATCGCCAAAGTTTTAATCGAAAACCAATATAATCATAAAGATATTCACTTTAAGACGATATTAAATTATTCTCAAGACACTTTGTATGTGGAAAACTGCTTAAATGGCCAGGAAGTAAATAAGATTATGCTTTAGCTCTATGAAGATAGAGTTGGTGGTTTGATATCAGCTACTCTTGCGGAGGTGGTGGTATTTGCTTCTTAACAGAGACCACCAAAGATAGAGGTTATGTTAAAGGTAAAATTTACAATTTTATTCAATAAAAGTCACGATTTTATTTTAAAGAAATGAATGGCGCCATCTCTATTTAAATTATTTAACTATAAATGTGAATAAATTGTCATACCAAATTTTATCTTTAATTTAACACTCTTTTGATCACAATTTTTAATATTTTAATAATTATTCTCCTATTCTAGGTAAACCTAAATTCAAAAAATCGTAGACTATCAAAATCTGTCCAGTCGCTCTTGAGTTATAAATGGTGCAACTAACAAAATTTTGTTTTATATAGCTACTTGTATAGATTTATTATTATGATATTAAAAAAGGAAAATAATAGCAAATTTCGAAATGAAATGTGAATTCTTTAAATTCATGAAACAAGGTGGGCCATACCCATGAGAATGCAATGAATGATCCCAAAAGTATAAAAAGCACCGACAAGATTTCGAAATATTTCGGCAGCCGCGTGCACACCTATCACCACCGCCGCGGCACATTGCAATGTGACATTAAAATAAACATCGGATCCTTCAGATTTGGACCCGTTTCGGCGCGGAATTAGCTTCATAAAAACCTTTGCGACAACGCACTCGACCCGCACACGCATATTTCCTTCCGAAAGGTTTCGAAAACAATGAGACATTAAAACGCTTAACTAGGTCATATATTTTCGGGGCCACCCGAAGTAATTGGAAAAACTTCCAATCGGAACGTTACAGAAAGCCGACGACATTAAATGACTAATAAAACGGGGCACGCACGATACCACAAGAGAAGCGGAACAGATTTTTGTCCTGTGCGGCATCTGTGCAGTCGAACTTCATGGTTTGTTTCATGGATATCTGTGAAATTCACAGATTTAGGCATGAATTCGGCTAGTTATGGATTGATTGGAATTATAGATGAGTTCACAAGGGTGGCATGGATGTCCAATGCATATGGGCGACTATTATATTAATCTATTAATCCTTTCAATATAGCAATGAGTCAATATCTCCCTGGTATAGAGTATTTATAGCATTTGGGGCTTTGACTCGGGGATGTTTAGAAACTTTCCGGTACATATCTATATAATGGCAGCTAATTCGGCACGCTATCAATGATGAATGAGTGATATTCCTGCAGTTAATGTGAAATAAATCCATCAAATTTATGTGCATAAAATACGGAAATTCTTCTATTTGTACAATTTGTAAAGTCATTCATCTTAATGAAATTTTAACTGAAACAAATTTTGACTATTCTTGGAACAAGATAATTTGCTGAATTTTGTCAGGATATAATTATCTCCGCAACACATCTTAGAATTAATCTTATCTGTGACAGTGTGACAATCGTTGTTCGCTTCGAAAGTGTGTCGAAACAAACGTGCATTGCAAAAACACAGCAGCGCCAGACACATTTAGATAAATCTATTTGTCTTATGGCATTTGCTAAGCCCTCCTTACTCTCTGTTGTGATGTTTATGTGACGTTTCACAGTGTTTTCTGGCACCTGCCTATTTGTCCCTTATTTGTTCATTACGTCTAGGCCGCTCGCAAATCGTCCGAAAACGGCGCATAGGTAGAAGCAGTGGCGCGTTGTTGCAAGAGATGCTTATCGAGGCATTTGCCATCGCATCTGCCTACAGTTTCAACGAGATGACAGTCTATTTTACTTGCAGTGATGTCGATGTTCTAAGTTCATTTTAACAAGCTGGCCTATTTTGTTCTCTAATGGGACAGTCGACTCGAGTTGTCTTGGGAAAATGACAGAGGAAATGCAATGCAAAACTACTGATTCTTGAATTTTATATTAAACAGATTTAGAATGTGCTAGTTTCACATTTGGTAAAAGTAAAGATTTTATGCTTTTGTGCAGAAAGAAGCTTACACTTTATTATTACTGATGCAAACGTTGTTCTCGTATTTCCTGTCCGCGAAACTTCCGAAATTTAAAAGTCAAATCAGAAACGTGTGCATTGTGGACAACTCAACAAAACGCTTTCGCTCCAATTACATCTTTTACCCAAATTAAAACATTTAGAAACATTTAAATTCTAGAAAGCACTTTAAAGTCAATAATGTGCTATTGTGGTTTTATAGTTTAAGGAAATACCCACTTAACAGCTGGTCCAGTGGTTGCATAAATTGTCTTCTTGGATAAAATTTATGCGGCATGCCGAGTCGTGCATTTTCTAGGAATGCACGCACTTCTTCGGCTGTCGTCTTGGATCGGAAGATGCACAATGCACACACTTACACTCACACCCTAAATGTGCCGCTAAAGCTATTATAAGAGCGTTCTTCGGCGCGGGCGCGAAGTCTCTTAAGTGAAATTAATTGTTTGAATTTTAATTCCGGACGTTGACAAACCGTCCGTTCTCGGCGCATTGCTAGAAATTAATGTCCCCTTAGCACCTCGCGACGTTTAAATATTTCGACCCCTAAATCTTCTTTCCATCTTTCCGTTTTCATTTCGAGGCGAGTACGTAACTGACAATTGTCGATAGGTAATTACAAATTTATTTTAAAAATTGAATAAAATAAAAACTAACACTTTTTTTATTACTAGTACTACTTGACCTATTTTACGATATATTCCTGTATAGAATTGTTTGAAATTAGAGATAAAACAGAATGAGAATGCGAAGATGCAAAGAACGGAAGTTGAGATGCGATGGTTCCGAGAAGTCTCCTTCGGTTGCTCTCTAAGTGGTCCTTCACACTTATTTAAACATTAAAACGACATATCCGCAGGCGCGCGCGTTCATTCATCTTGCAAATTGTTACAAATAAACCTTTGCGCCTGCGACGATGCCAGTGCTTTTTGCTTTATCTTTTCTTATTCATACTTATTTGCCAGCTGGAATCAAGTGGCACATTTACCTTTTGATGAATCTTTTAAACCATTTAAATTCCCTTCTAACTTTCAGAAAAACCTTAAAATTTAATTTAATCAGAAAAGTATCTTTTATTAAAAATATCCAGACCCTTTGTTATCATGTTTTTGTGCGTTAAATTATTTCTGATGTTTTCATACATGGCATCTTTTTGTAAGGTAAACAAATAACGCATATATTACAATAAAATTATTAAAATTCAAAAAAAATCGGCCGGCAAGGTACAAAAATGATAAAACGAGCATTGAATTTTATTAAATTCGATGTGTATAGCCCGAACTGAATTTCATTGCCAACGTTTTCATTTAAGCTTGTAGCAACTGTATTGCTTAGCATACAATTACGCCCCCGTTTTGCGGCAACATGTCCTAATTAGTGTTTCTGTAAATATAGAGTTGTTATTGTGGAATTAATGAACTGCTTTTTGATTATACCAACAATTGAAAATCTCCAACAAAAGATCAACACAACAGAAAGTTCCTTAAAAGAAATTTTGAAAACATGCGGAGTCTGAAGTCTCACAGGAAAGTATTTAATATATCCGGCGCGGGAACAAATTTGTGGGGATGTTTGGAAACAAATAAATCCTCAAGATATTTGTAGGTAGTTAGCGTTTGCTAATAGCCACATATTTTCTTAATTTAACTATGCCCAAATTGAAACAAGCTGCAGTTACAGTTTTAATATACAAAATGTTGCAAAAAAATTGAGAAAAGTCATAAAAAATATTTTATGATTAAAATCTACACATATTGCACCCACAGTATAAATTTAAAAAATGCAGTCGTCATAAAAATATTAATACGCAGTAATAAATTCAGTTAATTAAAAATCTCAACAGATTTTTGATAATTTGATAAGAACACCTTGTATATAAATTCAGTTGTGTAACACATATGGTTCCATTTTGTGCACGCACGTGATGTGTCAGTCCCAGGAGGGTTATGCGACCGGATGATACACCCGAAAACTAAAGAGGCAGACATTGCAGACTAAATATTATGTCGTATCGAATAAGGTAGCCATTTTTAATTTCTCACTGACATTCATAATGTCATTTCGGGTTTTGGGTTGCGAGTGTGATATAATTTAGTTTGGCAACAACTTAGCAAGTAATGTTGCTGGTTTTGCTTAAATTCAAGAGCAGTTGATTATGGTTATGACGTACCTCTACGAATCCGAATGTGTGCTTCTGAATCTGAGCCGTGTTCATGTTCGTACTCGTGGAGGTCGGCGCATAAATATTGCGGAAGATGGTGCATTCAAAAATTCGTTTAAAATGCGCGCCGAGCGGGTATTAATGCAAATTAATTTTGCACGACTCGGACGGTCGTTTAGGTTTTTCATTCGTGGGGTACATAACCGCAGAAATAACATCTACAAAATATAAAACCTGATTTTTAGATTTTTTTTTGTAAAAATATTATATTTTTGTTTAATATTTTAAAAACAAAAGCTCAAAGTGCAATTAGTGCCATCACTCTACGGTTTGTTAACTTTATGCTTCTAGTGCTGACACAACAACAAAAAACAATTTACATTTTGACTAAATTTTGAAAGTGCTTTCCATATAGTACCTATACACAATTAAAACGTTTGAGCGCCGGACGTTGGCAAACATAGCTGAACTCCTCCAGCAGCCCATCGGAAGCTGGAAACATGGCGCCCGAACGTGAGTTATGTGTCAAGAAGTGAAAAATTTGTTTTCGAAAAACTCGTCGCGTAGTCTACTCATCGTACGCGAGCAAACTGTTGCAAGTGGCGTGTGTGTACAACATGCATGTCCCTCCATGCCTACCGTAACTTGTTCGCGTTCATTAAAACCGACTAACTAGTCACACTAGAAAATTAATGAACAAACGGTTTCGGCGCTGCCTGGCGCTTCGAAATTACATTGCGGCCTGCCAATTCGCGCGCTCGCGCGCATGGAAATGAAAATTGTAGAAGAGAGCGACGGGTGCGAAAATTCGTTTGTCAAAAATTCTTGCTTGACGTGCGTGTCTTCGGCTGCCGAAGAACAATTGTTCTGCCGAATATGGCGTGATGCATACAGAGTGCGTCGCGCGCGTCGCTCGAGATTGTTTTACAAATTTAATTGTGTTTATTGTGCGCGACATAATTAAATATCTCAGCCGCCAACTGTCGCTGGTGTCGTAACGCCAACAGGCTCGCCGGTTGCGTCTTGAAATATTCATTCGTATGAATTTTAGATTCTCACGATGCGAGCATACGCGCGGGCGTTAAGTTTACCGCCGCCGCCGACGTTGAAAGTGTGTTTTCCGCACGAGGCGCGGGGGCGGGCGCGCCGCAAGAATTTACAATGCAACACGTACGGGCAGGTTCTCCGGTATGTGGTGGCGGCATCATCATTATGATTGTTAGGATAGGAGTAACGCGAGCTGGTTTGAGATTGCCACGCATTCATACTAAATTCTCATTTCCTTTATAATGTGCGCTCGCGATTCGCCAAGTTTTCATTAACGTGTGGAGGAAATCAAATAGGAGCAGCCAGTTAAATATAAATCAAGACTAAAAAACTATTATTTTTTTTATAATAGAATAATTACAAATCAAAAAACTAACTTAAAACATTTTAAAATATTTTTTTCTTAAATACATCTGAACAAATACTCCGCAGGTGTCAAAAAAGGTCCGCCAAAAACACATAAATAACCGCCTTCATTGGCGTGGTGCGTCCACTTAAATTTAACTTAAACGAACATTTTGTTCATTTTTTACGTCCTTCTCCGTCATGTATACCGGACAACAAATATAATAACCGTATACAAAGTACAAAGCAAGCATAAAAGCTCTTGGTAGCGCATACGGAGCTTTTTGTTGGCTGTATAAACGCGCTTCTTATGGCCTGGAAGCGTGAATGAACGCTTTCGAACAGTAAAATTAATAAATTTATGTCCAGACTACCCAAAAAACGAAAATAACTAAGAGGATGCAATTCGATTGAACACGTAATTGTATTGAAGTGGATTTTTTCTTCTGAAAAGGTGCGAAAGCGACCAGTGAAGATCATACAAACAAATTAAATACGATTTTTAAAAGCCACACTCGGAAAAGAAGCACAAAACAGTGTGCAAACGGATTTAATAAAATGTTGAATGTAAACCTTTTGAAGCATCATTTTATCAATGTGTTTAGTACATTTAATTCACATTTTCAAGTGTTTTTATTAAAACCCAGAGTTTTTATAATATGTTCCGTACGAGTGCAGGTTCATTTCATGCTTATAAACAATTGGCGTTCCGGTAGTAAATTAGAATTAGCCGCCGCCGCCGCGCAAGGTGGCTTATTAAGGTGTCCTTAGCCCATTAACGAAGGGCCGCGCACTCGAGCCTACTCCCGCTTACTTCGTCCTCGATTTCACTTACGAGCGCCCCGAGTGGCCAGCGCTGCTGCCTTTTGCCCGCGTCTCGCCATAAAGTACGTAATGTTTGTTAATGTTCCGCTCGTTATTTGGCTGTTAACACGTAATTTTCAGTTTCCTAATTTTCTTACGTTCAAAGGAATTACGTCGAATAATTAAAATTTTATGGGCAATTTAAAAATGAAAGAAAGGATACGCACGCGAACGGGATGCGCAGCTCGCGAGTGCACTTACGATTCAACTCAAAGATACGTGCAATTACACCAGAGGAATTAAAGTTACCGAGTTAAGATCAGCACCGGCATCGGATAATGACTTTATATTTTTAATTTCTTCAAAATAAACATATCACAAAGGCGGCAATTATTATTTTTAGTTCGAGAATATTTTCAGTTATAAAGTTATAAAACGACCTTCACTTAGTTTATATTGTTCGTAATGTCCTTGATTGTTACCGAAAACAAATTATTACAATATCTGTATGAGTGTAACTGTTTTGGTCGACTAATAAAGTTATTTCCTAGTTAAATTAACACGTAATTTCGGGACTATAACAAATTTAGTTGTAGATATAAATTTCGATGTGATATTGTTGTTTCGCCGTGCGTAATTTGATAGATCCGAGCGCTTCGATAAGCAACTTTCCCCGGGCCGCAGTCGGAAAACAACGAAAACAACTTCCAACTCGACGACGAACGAAAACGTGAGGCCATTTATGAAGCCACAGAATACAGAATACAAAACACTATCGTGTTGTTCCATGCGGGTTCATATTTGATTGTCCACTGTGTTAGATTTAGTCGTACAAACAAGACATACTTTCAGTGAACATGAAAAAATCATTTAGCGGGCATCAAAATTTCAGTCACATCGGCGAGTTTATTTTTATGCGCATTTCATGCAGACGGTGTGTGCGTTTGATGCGAAACCGCAAAATATCGAGTGTCGATGAACGGCGCGCACTCAATTTAATCAAGCATTTAATTACGTATTCAGAACGCGCATCCATTTCACACAGTCGTCCAGACGGGGGCGACGATATTAAAAGGGCATGCATATTTAATGGCCTGTTAGTATAACTTAGTATCTGCTGACAGGTAAATGTCGTCGAGCGCGGCGCGGAAACGCCGAGTGGTCACGCGATTTTCCGCAACGCCGCCAACATAACCGCATGCAGCGTTCGAAAAGCCATGCAATACCACGCAAAGCAATGCAATACTCTCGCACTCTCGGCCTGAAAGCCTGAAAATCAGTAGCTTTGCATTGCAGCGCTCGAATTTATACTGCACATATGCAAACATCAATAGATTCGAAACGTTTCAAAGCGTTACTTCTTTTTTCTACTCACATATATTGCATTAATTGCATTTATTCTCGGTTTGGGTAGAATTACAACGTTAAAAAGAAGCTCAGTTGATAGTTATAAACCAATCAAAGTAAATCTAATTTTTTATTGCAAACAGATGTATGTGATGTGTGAGGAGCAACAAGCACCTTCGGTTGTGAGGTGAATAACGTACTGCGATTCCTGTAGGGTGCGCGGTTTTGCGCTATTTGCGTTTTTCGCCAGCAGGGATTTTTATTTCGCGCCGGCTTTATTTTTACGGTCGTGCCGTTTCGCGTTATGTTGCGCGCATTTTTGCGCTCGCCGCGCACGTAATTTCGACGCCCCGCCGCGACGCGTACGAACCGCGAAGATGTTTAACGCAATCGCTTTTTATTCGAGCTCATTTCGCGCGTCGTAAAAATACCGAACACGTTTCGCTCGGAAAGTTAAATCTCTGGACGCTCATTGCAGGACTACCCGCAACAGCTGAGAAGTATCTTCATTCCTAGAAACTAGGAAATGAGTCAAAATATGACACTGCCAAACAAAAATCACTAAACAAATGTTTTGTGAATGTTTTCTGTGAGTAAATATTTTTTGTAATTTGAATGGTTGTGTTTTTGACAAAAAGTTCCTAATGTTTGGTTTGCAAATGAATTGCACGTAACAAATTACCATTAATTGCGCGCGGTGTGCCAGCGTGTTGAAAAATAAGCGACGCTAATAGATTGCCATTGCCATAAAGACGCGCAAAAGTCGCGAAGAAGCGACCGAACCGCCGACAATAAAACGTTCAACGCTCGACACGTAAACGCACTAAATTTTTAAGTATGCGCTGCTATGAGAATCTATCTGCTCGACGAAGTGTGCAATGCCAATTTAGGATTGGCGAACATGCAATGCGCCAATGAATAAACAGTCACAGAAAACAAGTACCCAAGTACTTTAGGGCGGTGGGAGTCGCAATTTTGCAATTCTAACTAAATTTACAAATTTTTCTCCCTAAACACTCGGTATAGAAAATAAATTTGCCAACAAAAATTGCAAAAGTTAAACACATCACTTGTAAAACACACGTTCGACTAATATCGCGCTGTAAAAACACGTGAGTAAAAATATCAGACACCATAACTGCTCGAACCGAGCACGACTCATTTGTCTCTGTGTGTTTGAATGAACGTTTACTTTAATGCACTCGCATTTGTCTATATTTGCAGGCAATTTTTTCTTTGTAGCTTTTTCCAGCGCATCGACGCGGCGACGCAGACTTTTTTCCCCATTCGCCGCTTTTTGTCGCCGACTTCACCGTCGTCGCTGGTATTTTCTTGTTTATTTTCGCTTGTTTAATTAGCCTCAGCATTTGCGCAAAAACAGCGTTTGCGTATGTGTTCATTGCGACAGTCCGTGCAGGTTCAAACACGTTGCCACAGCTCAGACAACTGATTGCCATGTTTATGAAACATAAATTATTTTAACTGTTCCCGGTGACCATATCAACTCTAGGGAATCTGGGTAGTTCGGCACGCTCGGATGCTTGACATTGCAACATGCAGTTAATATTTTTTCCTATTTGGTGTTGCTTCTCAAAGTCGACGACAAGGAATGTCAAAAGTGCAAATTAAATAAATCTCAAATTTTTTACTACTTTCCAAAGTTAAAAATAGAAAAATTTATAATGGGCAAGATTATTGATTTTACAAAACCTAATATATTAAGTTTAATTAAGGAAAACCGTGGTTTTGCTTGTGACGTCACTTTTGAGTAAGAAAAATGGAATATTTGAAGCTTTTTGAACTGAATTTGTAAACAAAATTACAAAAATTACCAAAATGTAAACAAAATACAAAGAATTTTTTATATAGGTAAATAGGTACGTTTGGTGGTTTGTTTGTACAAAATACGTCATTGTTGAGTAATTTATTCAAATTGGTGCATAATAAAACAAAAATAAAAATAATTTGTTATGTTCCATGACTCCAAATTCCTTAAATGAATGAATATAATTAATTTACACTTATGGTGAAGCAGTTAATCCTACAGTTAATCAAGAAACTCATAAAACATAATTCATAATTGAAAAGCCGTGAGGAAGCCGCACAAAATAACACAATGCAAAAACAATGATATAATGAAACAGTATACACCTAGAGTCATCAAATATTTAATTGAAACTATGTTTTATAGCATTTTGCCATAAACGTAATGCGAACGTGCATTATCGCAAACATTCGCATAAATATTCGTGGGCGGATCACGTGGAAGCGCAACCGCGCACACAAAAACGCCGAACGCGATAGTAATGCCCGGAATGATGGCGAACTCGTGCTCTCGTATATCATCGAGTGCCGCGACAATAAAATGTACACACATTTCAGAGGCGCATATCTGCGTCGTGTAATGAAATAAATGCATATTTATAATCAGCGTGCGCCAACCGCTACGCGAACCCAACACCACCTTTCATATACTATTTATTATTTATGTTTTTGTGCACTCAGCGTTTGAATAATGCATCTAAGCATCAAGAAACAAAGCGCGAATCTTACTTTGAGTTTAAAACATTGTTTTTATTGCCTTTAGAATATTTGCTTGTAAAATATCATCCTGTATTTGTAATTACAATAATATTTGAACAATGCGCGCTTCTGGCCTTTAATTTCACAGTTGCGGCCCGGCAAATTCCTATTATGAACGTAGCGGTGCTCGATTTATAAACCGTGCATAATTTAATGTGACACATTGTAAATTATCGAGTCGCGGCTATCCGCGGCTTAAGTTCGTTTCATCAAAATTCCCAAATGATTGTTATCGCCGCAGCGGGCCGGACAATCTCAAACATATCTCCAAAATACCTCATCTCCACTCCGCACATTAAATTAGCTACCGATTAATATTGGCATGTTTCACTAAATATTATTTTTCACGTTGATGCTTTCATCATAAATTATTTTTATTTTGACGTATCATCAGATGTAGGTACTCGTATAAACCGGGCAGCAGCTTTTAAAATGACTATCAAAACACATTAATTATTTACTGGCGTGTGTAGTTGGATGTGTTCTTCACAATTTTGTCCGGTTTGCGGTAGTCGCACTCTGGAGACCCGACGAACTCGACACCCAACTCGGCGGACGTTTAATCTATCCATAACTCGGCGTAATATGGCAACACAAAATGCGCACATGTCCCGTCCGGGACAAATCACGACATGTGTTTGGTTAATAAATCATTAGTAGTTATGCATGCACCGCGAGCTTTCATTCCTAAACGAGCAAAGAGAAATGGCTGTGCGTGAGTTGCGCTTGAGTTTCTTGTGCATCGGATGACACTCGCGCTAATAATGCTCATCTATGATGCAAACCCTCTCGAATTGCGTCGGTTCAAGCTTCGACACGCCATCATCTGTCTAGGTTTTAGCTTTTAATATTTAAGCGATCGTCTTCTTACCCTTGATAGACTCAAATTTGAGGGGGCGATGTTTCTATCTAAATAAACTTCTATTCTAATCTGAATCTACAACGCATTCGTTTAATTTTAATCGTAATTGTTTCTATGTTCTCTAAGTCTTTGAAAATTCAACTCTGAGTCATTGGTATTCTTGGAGCTTTACCAAGGCGTGAAATTTCAAACACGAAAGACTAATGAGACCAATAAAACCGATGACGGTTTAATGTCGTGACGAAGTCACTAGGAAGCCACTATCATCAGTTGTACTTTATACCACATCGTCTATTCTAAACTAAAACTTAGATTAATCGTAGGTAACAAAGCGTAGAATAAAATTTAATACGGGATGCAGTCATGACCTCGTAGCTTTAGAAAAATTACCATTTCGGTTGGCTGACAAATCGTATCCGTTCGGAGGAATTTGGTAGTAACATAATACAGTTAGTATTCAATTGCTGGACAAAAATCATTCAAGCGTGGTCATTAATTTTAGAAATTCTATAAATTTTCATCAACAGGAGTTTGTGGGATCCGTGAGTGAGTGCAAATGTTATAATTGATGAGTGAGTAAAGGACACGATGTTTATTATCACGAACAATGCTTATTAAGAAGTCTTGAAGAAGTATAGTTAAGAAGTATTGTAGAGAAGAATAGTTAAGAACTGTAGTGTTTGAAGTAATGTCAAGAACTCTCCTTCCTAAACCCTTGTCACCCACCAGCAACCCTTCAGGTTGATGGGTGGTGACAAGAAATTTGGAAGTAGGAAGAAAGTAATAGATTGGATTGGTAGAAGAAAGTGTATGACATTGAAGAGAGGGAAAGCTGACCATTGGATTCTGGGAATCCGAGTCGTGCCAATCCGTCCGACTCGGGGATTAGGTTTTTCAAGGTAATAAAAGATATTAGGAAATTTGGGAATTTTGGATGAAGAATTACGGTATACAATAAAGATGAAGAAAGTTATAAAGTTTTGAAATACAGAAATAAGCTTTGGGTAAAGATCCCCACAGTACCCCCCTACCAGTGATAAAGTTACCGGAAAGGCCGGAAGAAGCCCTTCGGAGTTGGTATTGCACGCAGCAGAGGTGATGCGCGTCGCATTGAGATGAAATCTTGAGAACCACGCCTGGAAACAGTCGGTGAGTCGTGCCTGCTTCCCAGCTCTCGTCGTTCGAGAGTTGTTGGCGAGAGGTTGCAGCAGTGGTGTGCGCGTCGCACTGAGATGAGAACCCAGCCTGGAAACAGTCGGTAAGTCGTACCTGTCTCCCAGATCTCGTCGTTCGAGACTTGTTGGCGAGGGGTTGCAACAGTGATGTGCGCGTCGCACTGAGATGAAATCTTGGGAACCCAGTCCGGAAACAGTCGGTGAGTCGTACCTGTCTCCCAGCTCTCGTCGTTCGAGAGTTGTTGGTAGGGGTTGCAACAGTGATGTGCGCGTCGCACTGAGATGAAATCTTGGGAACCCAGTCCGGAAACAGTCGGTGAGTCGTACCTGTCTCCTAGCTCTCGTCGTTCGAGAGTTGTTGGTAGAGCATGCAGCAGAGCTGATGTGCGCGTTGCACTGAGATGAAATCCTGCGAACCCAGCGTGGAAACAGTCGGTGAGTCGTACCTGCCTCCTAAGTCTTGTCGTTTGAGAGAGAGTTGCTTAAAGAGACTTGCGGATTCTCCGGGATTGGTTGTAGTTGCTGCTGCTGGATCTCTGGTTGAACTGGGATCTCTGTCGGGTTGGTCGAAGTTGTGAGCACCATGCTTTTTAGAGTACAGTTCTGGAAAACGTCTCTAGGGTAGGTACATTCGTGGCAAACGTGCCACGGCTATGGTGTTTGTTTTCTTCTTAACCCTGGCGGTTTTTCTTCTGTTGTGCCTGTGTAGACATACCACTTGTGGCATGTTGTTACACTTTAACGGCAGGAAGGATGTTGTACGGTCGAAGGACCTGGTGATGTAATGCGATGCAATACCTGGCTGTGATGATGGTACTCCAGAGTGTGGTTGAGAAGGCGGTGGGTTATTAGAGTTAGACCTACCCTTGTGGGTGAGAATGAAGTGGTATAGAATGCGGAGGAAAAGTATGTGACGGGAGTTTAAGATGCGGCGGCATGTGCGGTGGTGGACCACCATGTGGACACATGCCTGGCAGTGGAAAACAACTGCATACTAGGCATACCAGGATGAGGCGGCACCTGGTGCGGCGATGTTGGACGTCCTGGGTGATAACTCGGAACGTGCGGTTGATGCATCGTAGGTGCAGAAGTATGGAATGATGCCTTCTGCGGTGGAAGTTGTAGCTGAAGAGGCATCGAAGATTGAGTCCTTGGTAGCGGTTGATGTTGCGTTCGTCGTAGACATTGTTGTGTTGCACTCAGATATTGACTCACCAGATACCCACAAAATAAAAACTAACGTGTGTTTAATGTTCGCAAATATCACGTCGGGGTCACCAATTTGTGGGATCCGTGAGTGAGTGCAAATGTTATAATTGATGAGTGAGTAAAGGACACGATGTTTATTATCACGAACAATGCTTATTAAGAAGTCTTGAAGAAGTATAGTTAAGAAGTATTGTAGAGAAGAATAGTTAAGAACTGTAGTGTTTGAAGTAATGTCAAGAACTCTCCTTCCTAAACCCTTGTCACCCACCAGCAACCATTCAGGTTGATGGGTGGTGACAAGAAATTTGGAAGTAGGAAGAAAGTAATAGATTGGATTGGTAGAAGAAAGTGTATGACATTGAAGAGAGGGAAAGCTGTCCATTGGATTCTGGGAATCCGAGTCGTGCCAATCCGTCCGACTCGGGGATTAGGTTTTTCAAGGTAATAAAAGATATTAGGAAATTTGGGAATTTTGGATGAAGAATTACGGTATACAATAAAGATGAAGAAAGTTATAAAGTTTTGAAATACAGAAATAAGCTTTGGGTAAAGATCCCCACAAGTTCAAAGACAACTGCATCACAATTTTTGCAATGTGCATCCTCTACGTGTCTTTTGGCGTGTTTTGTGCAGTCTGCACCACAAGCACGACTAATTTTTTATGCGTTTAACATCTGTCGCCCTTGTTGGCCCTTTCCTAAACGCTTCAATGTTGTGATCTTCAATATCCGCTAGGATAGATCCATGGGGTTGTGGTGCAGGCTGTCCATTACTTTCATATTCGATATTTTATGCGCTTAGCGCATCCCTTGCATCAGATGTATCAGATGTGTTTAACATATTTTAGGCAATGGATATGGGACGTGCTTTTGGCTAATCCCATACAAAGGATGTCATAACTTATAGAATATGATCTAACATCCCCTATTTTTTTATATACATAAATAGTGTCATAATATTTATACTGTTTCATATTTATTGTTATTAATAGTTAATCCACAATTTGGAAAAATAAATGTCATTCTGTGCCAATTGTTATTAAGGTTCTGAATCATCTGTTTGTGGAAGCCCTTAAAAGAGGGTCTCAAAGAAAGGGTTGACTTATTTTCTTAGCAAATGACTCTGAAGGCTTTTAACGTTGATGTTTTAATAAGTAATAATAATTAAACGGTTATCAAACCCACCGAAAACAAAATGTAACAAAAATAACTTTAAATTGCTTGAACCTGCACATACTTATAATGTTTGTACGACAGTTGACAGTGTATTAAAACGCTTTGAAGTTCGCGTTACACAAAGAGCGCCTCCACGTCGACGTAGCTGCCAACCAGTTAGGCAAAACGCTGTACAGAGGTGTCTCCGATTTCTAAAACTAGAACGGACACGACGTCTGGCACGTTAACGATGTTTGATCGCGAATCAAACGAGCAAATATAGCATCAAACCACTTAATACAAGCTGAAAATTGAGTTAAAAGTGTGGAAAAATTGAAACATATTTCGATGACATTCTTCTGTGTCTATTTCTGAACTAATTTACTCATCTTCCCAAGGATTTATTTGTTTGTTTGCACTCAAAACTAACGTGACGAACTGCTACGCGGTGAAACTCAAAACCGAACATTTGTTATTACTTAATGTTATTAGTTGTGTGAAGTGTGTGTGCATTGGTCGCACTACCGTGCGTTCTGAATTTGGAATTTTAGGGAGATGCACATGTTTTCTCAGCTTTCGACTCCCACCTCATCTTGGCTGTGTGTATAGTGCATCGCGCATCGTGCATCGGGGATTGTTTGCTGGCAAGGCCGAAAAGGCCTCGCAATCTAAAATGTGTTTGTAAAAACAACAGGCACTACAAATTTGACTACAAATAGAGGCGGGCAAAGCAAACACGTCGAGCAAATGCACATCGCATCGCAAAGGGAAAAGAAACCCGAACGCAAACGATTTGTTCTTTGCGAACAAAAACTATTTGAAGAAGATATGAAGTAGGCTGGGTGGATCCAGAGGAAGGGACGCGCACGGTGGCGCCTTAAGTCAAACAACACTCAGGGGAAGTTGAAGTGTTTCAAAATTAAAACAAACGTTCAAGGTGAATTAGGAAAAGATAAAAGTCTCCAGATACTGCTTTGTAGTGGGAAATTTGTTTGCAAAACACTCTGTAGTATGTTTTAGTTGGTAAGCGACATTGGTTCAACCTAAGTACAAAGGCATTGTTTGCCATGTTTGACTTTATTCCTTCATTTCGCATCCCAGCCGATGGAATATGCTAGCAAATATTGACAAGACCAAGTTAAACACTATGGGGTCTCGCGGAACACCTGACGGCGACCATAAACCTTTCATCAAATGGAATTATAAATAACATTATCACGGCATTTCTCAGATTCCGAAAATTTCGTCTTCAACAATCAACTATTTACTCAAAAACAAACCCAAACTAAACTATTAATAAATTCAGTTAGTTTTGTCTCTGGTGTTGATTTTAATTATCAGGTTTCACGTAACCTCAACATTCCTTATTCATCACACGCTTATTAATTAACTATTTTTCATTTTTTCGTGTCGGGTGTAACGAGGTGAAACCAGGTGATTATCCAACAACGTATACCCTCATGTAATGTTGCGCTCGAAGAATAATGCACGTAATCATATTAAGGACATAA
The DNA here is from genome assembly GCF_025399875.1 of Dalotia coriaria. Lineage (NCBI taxonomy): Eukaryota > Metazoa > Arthropoda > Insecta > Coleoptera > Staphylinidae > Dalotia > Dalotia coriaria. Next base: position 4,555,356 of record NW_027045446.1, read on the forward strand.
TTCACACGGAACGCCCACGCAGTTTATCGATATTAATTAATCTCGCAAGCAATCTGCATAATTAAAGACACACCACGCCGTATTCGCACATTCACGTATCACGTACGCCATTTACATTAACTCGTTACAAACCGCTTTATGTAAACACTTTCCCAACTTCAGAATCAACTATCAAACAAGAGAGTCAAGTCTATCATCATATTTCATAGTATAGTTTAATTTTAATTAGCGGTTGCCAACCGATCAGACAACATACTTGTAGTTTCAAACAAACAGGTATTTGTTAATAATTTATTTGTAAAAAATTAGTCGAGAATTGAATTGATCTTGACGTAGGGTTTAGCCCAATGGTACTTGTCATAGTTTAATGCCTAATCATCTGGCTACGTTTTGCCCATATTTTTAATCCCTCAAGTTTACAAGTACCTTCATAAATCTAAATTTTGTTGTGGGTGAGAAATGGTACAACCGACCTCAGACCTCAGGACGGTTGTACCAGAGGGTGGGGTCGATTGTACCATACAGAAATAAAACTTATTTATTACAATAAACGTATTTATTAAATAAAGAAAACACTTATAATTATACTTAAATGTCTTAAATTAGTTGGAATCACAATTATTGCATACATAGTTGGGTTCTCCGCCAGTGCATTGCTCATGAGCCCAGTTCTTACAGTCAATACACTGAACCCATTGTTCTCCCGGCTTGCTCTTGGTGTATGTATCTAGGCATATAATACAGAAACAATCCTCGTCTTCAGATGAATCGTCGTTTTGAGGCAGTGGTTTATGTCTTTTTACTACTTTGCCACTTTTATTCTTAATATATTTATAATTATCAGCCTTACAGCCTAAGTCCGACACGGGGATTAGGTTTTTTAAGGGTAGTTTATGACAGCAAGAAAGTTGGAAAATAAAAAACTGCAAACTAATAGAAAAGTAATAAAAATAAGATCTTAGGAATTCTTGGGAAAATGGCATGCAATGCAGAAGAAGAATTCAATAGCACAGATGGTGCGCAGGTCTTTGCCAAATGCAAATGATGGGGTCGTTTGTACCGGTACAACTGTCCCCGTATTATTTGGTACAACCGTCCCCATGTGGACATTTTCCAAATTATATTTGATTATAAAAAAAATAAGAGGGATACAAGAATTTGATTAACATACCTTTATTCTTCAAAAACCATTTATTTTCAATAAGCACACACCTATAATATAACACGCAAGACAAGCTTTAAAAACTAAAAACAATTCATCATCAAATATTTACTTTTGATCTCAAAAAATCAAAAACACGTCCTACACGCGTGTAACTGGCTTTGTGTGACTCAACTTACAACTTATCTAAATGGGAAAATGTTTTTGAATTATTAACAGTTGTGTAGCATAATTTAAGCGTATTTTAATTGCTCATTACGGTTTCGAATGTGATCATAAGTCGTTCCATTTAATAACGAACCATTAATTTATTGGCAATTATACTTAGCAGTTTGCATTCGCTTTTATTCGTTATAGGTACATACATACAATAGTAAAGGTTTTTTTGCACACAGAGAGAGATTTCATCGATTTGCAGTGAAGTGCATTGCGCACTTTGTGAAAATTACGGTTAATAAAAGCGTTTCTTGGCAAGTTACCGCGCAGAAAGAAGTAACTGACCCATGGTCATACGAATATCCTTGACTGCGTGGGCGCAACCACTGTGACCACTGACACGAACGAGGCTTACGTGCTCTGGATAATACCGCACTTGACGTAAATCAGCCCTTATTATATGCTGGGCAAGCAGGCAGAAAAATAAATTGCCAAATTATCAACATTTAATAGATAAGATTATTTTTTAACAACCAGCTTATAAATACCTACTGAATAATTCTAGTTTTATTTCTACTAAAATATTTTTTGTTTGTTTGTGTCGATGTCATGTGTGCTGAACGTTTCACACTCGTTTAATTTAATTCAAACGACTTTTCGTGTGTTGTGTTGTAAGGTATGTGTTTTTCATAGTTTGCGTTGTCGTATTGCGTTTATGCCAGTTTTAAGGGTCGGCGTAAATTGTTTGTTTATAAAAATGGTGACTAACGACGACGTGGCGTGGTCAGAGCGCATTTAAAAATCGCAAAAATCGCGCCATATCATTATGACGCCGCCGGTCGCGCCATGCAATGAAAATTACAATAGGAAAAACAAACATGAAAAAAACCTGGAAAAATGAGTTTTAGTCGTAAATGGACTTAGTAGTTATGGATATGAGGTGATAAATAGTTTCATATTTAAATTTATACCTTAAAAGTTTCTTTGAAGTTTTGAACAAAAAAAAATATAAATTAATTTAAAATCAATCCATTTTTGACAAATTATTAAGTAGTATTAAATAGATCTGTTTAAATTGTCTTTATATTTATGTAAATCACTATTAAATGAAAACCGCACGTGTTTCTTCTCAGCTATTCTGAGAAATGCAAACGAACGTTTCAACAACGTCAAAGATAATTGTCCATATCTGTTACGATTGCATTTTCAAGTATGATGTATAATCCAACATGATGACCACTAGAGCACCTTTATGACTGCCCCAATATAATGATTCACACGCCTTTCATCCTATTCATCTGCGGCTTAGCATCAGACTTCACCCACATTTTTACAAGCGCTTTCAGCGATGCGTTCGCGTATAATTCTCAATGAGAAACAGGTGCAAAGCCCTCGCGGCGTAAATGAACTAAATGTGTCTGTCAATGCACTGCACTTGCGACGGTGTCGGCTTCCCTAAATAATTTTCGCGTTTACTGGCGTTTACATGTGTTCACGGTTTGCTGCCTCGCATGACGGCGCGCACTCCTCATTACTCGCTCTTGGTTTACTGGCGTTGAAAGCAACGAACTAATAATAATCGAGACCCTGAGGCAGGATAAAATACTATTTTGCTTTTCGATCGGTTTAACTGAAGGGGATTTTAAGGAATAAAATAGTAAAATTAACCATATTTCCGGTTGGACATGAAATGGTTTATTTTTAGGACTTGTTGCTTGTTGAAACGATTTGAAATTCGCAGCTCGTTGTTCATTTGTATGTCGGGCGTGATGTGCGACTCGACGCGCGTCTGTTTGTTGTTAAGACGCGCCGAAAACTAATGACACAATTTGTCGACTAGTCGACGCGCGGCGCGCAAGCAACGCGGGAAGCAATAAAACTTAAAAAGGACCGAAAAAACACATGTTATAAATAAACCGACTGTGGTCACCGCGCAATGCAAGCGCGCAACTACATTTATACTCCGCGAGAGTGCAAAACAAAACCGTATCAGTCCTCTTTGACGCACGATGACAAGTAATTATCGAAAAAAAAAGTAACGCCGCGGCCAAAGATCAATCAATCAAGTTTAAGTCGCTTCGGAAAAAGTAAAAGCTCGTTACCACATGCGCTGCATTTTAAATTAAAACCTCCACAAATAAATAAACAAAGCACTTAATGACTTTTTTGCGAGGAATATTGAAACGTGATGCATTCCTTCACGAGTGAGGAAATAAACGGATGGGTGTAAATGTGGCGTCGAATTAAAAGCATAATTCAAATGCGCCATGAAAAACTACACGCAGTGAAGCTGAGTGCTGACGGTGTGCCAAACAGGCCGGTCACACGTGAAATGCACTCCAAGCTGTTGTTATAATTGAATTTAAATCGTGCGTGTCTTTTGTAAGTACGAATATAAACCTGCGCGAAGTGAAAATGCGAATCTTTCATGGATACTCTCCTCACATTCGTATATTTATTTAGCGATTTGGTGAAACGAAGGAATCAGTTGTGCTGTGTTATGGTATTGAAAATTTACTACGAATGAGATGTAAGAATAATACCACTTTAAATGTTTTTCAATGAATCGTGGTTTATTGTTTAAAAATTCCAAGAAAACCTATGGGAATTGACATTTTGGGAAATAGATATTTGGGATTTTAAAAGTGAAAATTTTGAAGAAATACTGGTGAGATATGTTTTTAATTATTTTTATGTGAAAGTTTGTTTAAAAAGAAAACATTTAATAAAGAAAATGTCGAAATTGGTGTGTTTATCGCAAAGTTATGGACAAATAAATATTGAAAACTTTGGAAAATAATATTACAGTAACAGTCACTTTAAAAAAATTATTACTTTTGCATTTTAAACATGTTTTTGTTGTTTTTTCTTCTTTGACTTCTGTGAAACATTTTTCCCCGTGTCATACGATATTGTTTCATTATTTCCTTTTTCTCCTTCTTATTTTATCTCTAATATTCCTGCATTATCCTTTTTCTACAATACCTACATTGTGCGTTATATAAACTACCACTTGAACCGTGCACACGACTTTAAGATTTCCGACGTTTTTCACATTGCATTTTTATGCGCGCGATGTTTATCGCACGTCGCTCACTTTCCGCTTTCGTCGGGCGCGTTTATTGCGGCGCATAAATTGCGCCACAGGTAAATTAAAGCCCGGCGGAAAAAAGGGCGAAGGCGTCCGTTTGCTGACCGTCGCGCGTCCACTCGGACTTTGTTAACTTTGTTATGGCGAGCGTTTTTAAGTGCCGTGGAGTAAGTGAAACGTTTACGTCCACTGTTGACTCGAAGACGAGACCGGGGCCATCATCGGAGTGCCAGCGCCCGCGAAGCACAATGCGGCGATGAATATTTAAACGAAGCGCATTGTGTCGACCTTAATTTCCCGTTTCGTTTCGTTGTGTGTCAGTCACTGTTGCTGTGTGCAAACATTTTAATACGCACTGACAACAACAGCAATGTTGTCTATTATACAAATCTTAAAATACAGATCTGTATTTATTAAAATAATCAAAAACAGACAATTTATTCATTTGCAATATTTAACTACAAATTTTATTAAAGAAAATTAATAAAAATGTTTCTTATTTTATCTTGCAGTCAATAAATCCATCCCTGATAATGAAATAAATATAAACGCCTGACAAACAGGTGATTCAAACACGCATAACAATCGAGATCAAGATGAGGTGTCGGTTTGTTGGTTTTTATCGTTTTGCTTTTTTTCGGCGGTTCTTTACGAGGACGTTTTTACGTTCGTTATGCATTATACGCACGCCCTGATGGGCTCATTCACGATGCGTCTGATTGATTTACGACAACGTGTAACAACATAAAGTAATAACAATGGTATATTTATTTTTTTCTCGCGTCTCTCGTCGCTTCTTCACATCGTCAAAAGCAATATATCTGTATAATAACAAGCGTCTTCATTACAATATCAGTATTTTATTTTATTTTCAAATTTAATTTGAAAATTTGATGAAGTCTGATCCTATTTCGCTGGATGCACAGAGGGGACTTTATAATTTCGCTGCGTAACGCGTGTGTTGTGCGTAATTCAATCGAAATTAAACATGAAGCGCACGCCGTAATTAAAACACTCCCTTTAACTAACTTTACACCCTCCGCACTTGAAGACACATGCACCCTTTAACCCTTTGTATTGAACAAGAGACAATTTTATCACCACACCGGAAAAATTTACATAAAACAGCTGCGTATTTTACACAACATTGTGTACAAAAATGCTGTTGATATGCATGAATCACCACTTGGTTATGTTCCCCCGCAATGTCTTAAACAATGCGCGAAAAACAAGGGAACACGATAATTAACTTCCCATTAAAATTCAATTAAAAATCTCTTGCTTTTTGCGTTTAATTGCAGGCGAAAAACAAGATGAACACAAAGATTCATACATAATTTTATGTGTATTTTAAATATGTCTTGTTAATCACTTATAACAAGAACAAACAAATGTAGAATCAAATTTTTACCAAAAATAATTCTCCGACAAATTTGTAACTAATAAATATGTAAATTTAGCATTGTTTGAATCTAAATACCGATTTACGAGAATTTATGCGTGAGTAGCAGCATCTCTCAGAAGTTTCTTATGCGTACAGATGCATCTTAAAATTAAAGATACCCAAATATAAATAGAATTTCTATCAGACGAATTTTAAGCTCGTAGTTTTGGTTGCGTCGAGAGTTATAGCAATAACACGCAGTCAACACACAAAGATCATTGGACGTCGTCGTGCGGCGCGGTGGCAATAATTTTTAAATATTTTTAGAAATTTATACGCGCTTGAATTATGAGTGAGATTAATAATGTCTAATCTACCGTCAGAACGCATAGATCAACGAGACAGTTTTTTAAACATACCGTGAGCATACTTAGTGCATACCTACATAAAGTAAACTTTTTTTTTTTTTGATTAAATTATAAGATTTAACTAAATACTTATGAACAAATTTAATTCCACATGGATTTGTAGGTGAGTACTAAGTTAACAATGAAGTGATAGTGTGTGATAATCCAATTTCGTCAAGTGTGAACTGAACTGAACTCGAGTAGTCGAGGACTTTAATAGGAGTACACTTCATCCGCACTTCATCCACGATTCAACCACGTGAATTTCAGTCGAGTATGAGACGCCGTGGAAGCAGAGACGAGGAACTTTATTAATGACCGCAATCAGTTTCAATCAACTCCAACAGCTGCTCGTCACAAAGAGCAATCATAATTTTTATGGTTTTGTATCAACATTTAGTATCTTTTAATCATTTGCAATAACAAAATGATTAAAAATTAGTTTTGGAAAACTTATTTATAATAATTCCAAAATTTGTGATTTAATTTAGCTAAAAATCACTTTTTGGGGTCTCTGACGTCACTTTTGAATAAACTAATCTAAAAATTTGTTTATTTACTTAAAAACGTCTTTATTAGCTTTCAAAAATACAAAACCAAAAAATTCATCTTCAATTCCACATTTTCTGTTTTATGTCTCAAAATAATTTTTCTGATTTTTAATTACTTATCAACCTAAATATTCAATTTCATTAAAACATATTGCTGAAACTATCACATCGATACCTCCCTAGTATATTGCAATTAGTAAATTATTGCAGCACGTAACATATATTTCACATTTCGTTTGTGATTGCACTAATTGATTGTTGTTAGTTGATGGTGAATAATATTCGCCGCTGCGCGCGAGAGGTTATCTCGCCAGGCGATGTGTGAACAGACGAGCTGGCAAAGCATGCTTTATGCTGCCGATTGCAATACGAAGGCATTAGAAGGAGTTAGCACGATGGGCCCTTAATTAAATACATTAACACAATGACCATTCATGCCCGACATTAGCGCCGGCCGGTGCCAGGCATTCAACAACCAGATAGTAATTCGCTGCCCAAGTTGCAGGGGTACTGCTATTGGATTTGTTGATGTAGTTGAACCAAACGGAATAATTGTGCAAGTAACATGGAACTAATCTAGCGCAGCGGGAATGTAGCTGAGCATAAATCTATAGGTGTAATTTTCACCTGATGGAGGTACTCGTATGTAGGATATGGATTTCTGGAACAAGCATGGCGAAAATGTTTGTAAAAAATTGTTTCTAGCGAAAATCGTTGATTTACTTGGTAAAAACTTGCTTTTTGACCATGATACTTCCCATTGTTTATGACGTAATTTTTGAGTTAAACAAACTTAAAATTATTGATAAATCAAATATGTGATAAAAAAATATTAATTCAAACAAAAAAACGGTGGCAACAGATCGATTTCGGAAATGACGTGAGTGTTGAGTTGATTTTAATAATAAATTAACAAGTTTCTTATTAATTCCCTATACCTACAAAATTTCTAATAATAGATGCACATCATTTGTAAAGGATATATATATATATATATATATATATTGATATTCTATCGGAATTTCAATATTAAATATTAAATTTGCCTATATTCGACAGGAAGTCGAATAGTGTAAGGCTTTCAATAATGGTTCGAATGCTATTGAGTTGTGAATTTCTATCCACCCACGTGAAAAAACCTTCCTTATAGCCTATATATTGCATATCAACATGCCAATAGCAAACGTTTGATTACATATTAAATTTAATTTGAAAAAAAAGTTTTTTTTTTCTCTTTTTGGTTTTGAAATGTGTAAATTTGTAAACATATGTTCAACTCTCCTCTGAAGTGTGGTTTGATGCTCATGCTACATGAGTGGAAAATCTGGGTATGGGTTAGTCTGCGGTGCGCCGAATTTATTCCCATTGTATTAATTACATTAAATGGGTATGTTTTAGCGTCGCATCGGCGCGCGCGAATAGCAGTTTTACACGTTCGCCTAACCGCGAAATATCGCGCTCGTTAGCTCTTTCATAACCGTATATTCATTACACGCACAAATGTGCCGCGATAATGTTAACGCCATAGCTGGACCATTTCGGCCCACCTCAACTGAACGCATCACAACCAATATTAACGTGTTCTAACGCTTTCAATTTGTAGTTTTTGCAGTGTTCGACAATTAGTTGAATCAATTTTGGAATATGCAACGTGTTGCAATGAATATGTATGCGTGTGGTGGTTATTATGACAGGTATTATTAGGCGTTATATTGAAATTAGCAAGCGTGACATTAATTAGTTTTATTGTGGAGAGAATATTGAATATAACAATTTGTTGTTTAAGCAAATGACCACGTGTGATAATGATCATTATTGCAAATGAAAGAATATTGATATTAAAATATAATTTTAAACAAAAAGTTAAGTAAAAACATTGTGATTTGTGGTAATTGTTAAATATACTTTCAAGTTTAATTAAATTGTTTCACCTACCTTTTCGTTGACAGGAAAAAACGATGAGTGTCTCTTTTTGAAGACGGCGGTCATTGATTTCATCAGAAAAATTACACAATACACATTTGTTCATCCCTAAACACAAGCAATAGTTATTTGGGTACGATGCAATTAGCCGAAGAAAATTGTCAAAAACGTGGTCCGCTGACACGACACTGCAACACCGAACGACCCGAATCTACTGCAGTTCGACTCGCGTAGACCCCGTTTGTTTACGCGATAGAAAAAGTGGTTTTTAAAAAAACACTGATATGATAAAAACCAGAAAACAACTATTCTCGTGTGCTAATAGCTGCTACAAGTGAATTTACCAATGTTACCCATGTTCATAAAGAAGAAATAAATATATGAATCAAAAATAAATCAAAAATTGTGTTCTACGTAAAACAAAACCCGAAAAATTGATTGAATAACAAAATAATTTTTAAAATTTTTCATTTCAATAATTATATCAATGTTGAAACTTTAAAAATAAAGAAAATGCAGAATATATTTGCGATTACATGACCTGTAGCAAAGGTTCAAACCAAATCATTGAAAGGTTCCGTAAATAAGCTCGTTTTATAGATGGTGAATGGTGATGCTTTGCGGATTGGCATCTTGAAGAAAATTGCGCACGTTTTGACTAACGATGCGCGTCCCCACGGCTGCAATTTGAATAAGTTGATACATACTTTTGTGCACGCGCAATGTGTATACATCTGCATAAATCCCCGACGGGCAGATCGACTTTGACTCGGATGCTTCGACGTTGTCTTCAACCACTTCGACCGACGCATATCTTCGTGAAAAGAGGGCGAAGCGAAATGATTTTAATTAAATTACATCGTTCTCTCCAAGAGCCTGCTATAGTAATTTGAGTACAAATACTGCGTGCTCGTTAAAGACTTAAATGACGTACCCCACAATAAGTATCTTCGATTATATACAATATACGAGAACATATAGAGGTAGAGAGCGATTCTGTAGTTTAAATATCTTGCTGGTTTAAGTTACTTATTGGGTGGTAATCTGGTGATGTTGGACAATTTAATAATGCATTGTAATGTAATGTAAACCAACTTAAAGCAATGAAACATGCATGCGTACACAGTTTTAAATTTAACTTTTGATTTATTTCTTTCATGCACATGCGTGAGCACATACGATTTAAAACTGCTTTCGCTCTCGCGTTGTAACGGCGCTGTCAGACGTTCACATCGATTCCATGCGCCGCCTCTGCGACGACATCGACATGCCGTTTCAATTACATTTATTACAATGACATCGATATAAGTTAGTGTGCCATGTCACAGCCCCGAGGTTCAAAAGCCAGCGTCGCATGTACGCGATGATGCAGCATCAAATTTATTTATTGCTATATGTTGCTATCGATATCAATATCTATGAGATCTTCGAATGTAAAGCGGGTGATGGATGCACTTTGGTTTATCGCTTGCGCCGTATTGGTTATTCATTTTTGCCCTTTGACAATTGAACGAAATGGGTATATTTACGAGTGTATCAATTGTTTGCTCTTTGTGTCGTTAAGCATCCTGCTATTGAATAGTTCAAAAGTTGTGAACTCGTGTGGAAGAGTTTAAATTGAGTTTAAAATCTATAACACACACGACCCACATTCTTATTTGTTCTATTAATTTTTGATTGAAACATATTACTACAAATTGCTTTTCAATAATTTTATGAATACTCCAATTTTTTAATATTTAATTTAATACATGCTTAGAGTGGAAATCAATGCATTACATAACAAGCGAGAAAAAAAGTCAAGATTTTGGATAAAGTTTTTGCTACCCAGCGTTAAACAATGGTAAATAAAACAATTTAAATCAATTTTAAAGCACATTAAATGCTTGAGACAAGAGAATTGATTTAAGGTTATGTTGTCGGCTTGTTAAGGTTAAAATTCAGTGTCTTCCTCACGTTTCAAAATTTCAACGTCTCAATACAGTTCTGAAAACTTTGTTTTCAAACATAGTAATAATTAAAACAATTTATATTATCTAGTCCTTGATAAATTTTCACAAACAATACATGAATACCTAATTTTGAAACAATATTTTGCTACCAATTCCATTTTGATATAGCTCATGAAATAACACGCGTAGTTAATTAGTAATTTGTTTATGTTGATGTGTAATCAAAATTCTTATCACAACATTGCATAATGAATACGCTCTTCTTGAAGAAGCAGAAGTACCTCATGTAGAATGTACGCGCCTAATTATGGATTATTTGTGTTGGTAATTAATTTCATTGTGCGGCGCATCCATAGCAATAGTACCTACCTGCGGGAAGCTAATCTTCTGCTTCTCCTGGTCGGTAAGCAAGACCTCCGCTTGTTTCACATATCCCTGTGTATCCACGTGCAGAGACCATGAGAGCATCTCGTCGCTATGATGGATTAACAAGTATTAATATGCATTTGGGGGCTAAATCGGTAACCTGTAACAGTTACTCCATGCGGTTGACGTTGATGCTTTGCTGTAGAAGTTGGTGGTGCGGTGGAAGGTAAAGGGATGCAAGGCGCGGTGGATTCTGGCGGCTGGCTTAGATTAGGCGCGCCTTCGGGCTGCGAATGCGGCGAAATTAATCAGAATTACAGATTAGCAACATCATCGTCGACATTATCCGCTATTCTGTCGCTCGGGAGGTAAACTATGGCAACCGCGACTAATACAAGTAATGACAGAATATAGATGTTACAAGACCGGAAGTAACGATTTGCAGTTGGAGTATCACCACTCCAAGTTTTGTTGCTTTTGTTTACCAAAAGTTGTTGTAGGAGTTGAGCAGGATCTGAGAAGTTATGTCAGTTCAAACTTTACTTTGACTAAATTATTGCTTAAATTGTACCTTCTACTACAACCCTCAGTCATATTACAAAAAAATCAATACTCTTTAATGAGGCACGTCAACACCTACAGAAGCCACTTCCTTAAACCCTCAAAAACTCACCGAAACAATCAAAAGAAGACTCATCAAGTCACCACCACAATACGTTGCACTTAAATACAGTATAATCCAAGTCTAATTCGTAGTATACGTAGTAAATCCTCACCTCACACACTGGTAGTATACTGTACGAAATGGAAGTCTTAACGGACGTCTTAGTTCGTAATTAAGCGACGTGTAAAGTTAGTTTCAAAAGGGTTGGCAACGAGGTGCTAAAGGGGTGACATTATGCCCAACGTCTTCCTTTCACCCTTCCGAGCCGACGCCGGACGCATAATGACCGCATTGAAAATGTAAGTGATACAAGCGATACGTTGGGGAGGTTGGTGGTCACGTCGCGGGTTATACATCCCTATGATCATACGGAGTCACTACCACACTCATTGCTGTAAGGATTTCAGCCACAATTCGCTTTCTTAACACCTAATACATAAGTAAATAGTGTGACTTAGCGTACAGTATGTCTTTAGACTTTGATACACTAGGATGTAATAAAATTTTCAAACCTGAAAGGATTTATATTATAACATTAATTGTGCTTTAAACTCTAAAGGGAATAATTATATTAATTTAATGTTTCATGCTAAAATCCAGATTTGGGTTTAAAAATATACCTACCTCTATCAATGCGCGTGGTATGGTTTGGTCTAGTTATAAGGTAGTAAGTCGTGTGGTTTAGTGGCGGCGGTGACATCACGATGGTGCGTTGGCGGCTGAACGTACAACTTCCTTAATTAGTTGTTTATGCCTTCAGGGCACGTCCATTCAACGACGATGCCGACACGTAGGACGTGCGACGCGCTTTCTTACGCGTGTAACTACCCACTAGATGTAGTTCTGTTTTCTCCCTTGAAATTTTCACATGAGTCACTCAAAGAAAGAAATAACGAAAATAATCGTCCCAGGTCAACATGGTCTGAAAAATAATATCAAAAAGAGGGCAAAAAAAGGAAAAAGCTTAAGTAATTAAAAATTAATTTTTGAATGAGTTAATTTGATTGATTTTCTATTTGAAGTTATATCTTGTTAGCCTTGTTGCTAGCTGTAAATTTGTATGATTTGAAGTTGAGTGAATGTTGTTGTGAGTGGTGTAGTCGCTGTTGATGTTGACGGAGTTAATCTATAATTTAATACAAATATTCAAAGTACAACAATTTGACAACTAAATTACACTTTGGGCAGCGATCGTCTCAATACGCAACGAACAACTCAATAAAGCCTGAAAGGAAGGCTTGGAAGGCTTGAAAGTAAGTCCACGTTTCTGCTCATTGTACCATTCAACCTACTCCTTGGTGTTATTTGTTTGGATGTGCTCGGCGCGCGTATATAATTAATTCTGATTAATCATTCAAACCAGCTGACAGCTGAGGGACGCAAAGAAAACACTGAGCAACTATGTTCAAGAAATCCAAACCACTACAATCTGCAATAACAATACAATACATGGACATTGATCATGAGCACTTAGTGGAAACTCCACCTTAAAGGTAATGTGGAAATGGATAGAACTCCAGTGTACTACATCTGAAAAGTGGGTAGGAGAAGGAATTATAATAGATGGCAATTCAACTAAGGTCTACACTCAGCCTACAGTCCACACTTATTAAAGACACATTGATTAATTGAAGAAAATTATGCGATGAGACGGGAGATGGTTAACAATCGATTTGTCAGTTTCAACTATTCACTCGGCTCGATGGATGCGGACGGCGTGTCGCGTTGCGTCGACGGGTTGTTGGGATCCCACAATAGATGAATTACAATGTCAGAGCGAATTACGGTCGTTAATTGGATCACACAACTTTCAATCATGCCAGCACCGAAGGGAACCCGCTGCAATAATCAGTACTAATCATTTCTGCAGAACTCGAGTACAGAAAATTGTTGGGTATTTACTTGAATAACTAGAAATTAAAAACAAAAACACCCACAGAAAAAGTTTTATTTTTCCACCCTAAGTTTTCCTCTGAAGGTTGAAAGCTTCATAATTTATGTAAAATTGTGCGTTGCTAAAAGGTAGTTATCTCAGAAATTTAAATTGCTCTAATAGGCAAATAAGCACATAATTTAATATAAAGTGTTCTTGAAATTCTACAAAATAAAATAAAAATAGTAAAATAAATTTTATTTTATTTTCTCTAACACTTTGTGTGTTTTAATTTTGACGTTTTTTCCTTTATTCGTATTTCTTTTATTCATTATTATACGATTACATTATGATTATTATTACTATTAGTATTAAAATGCCAACGACGTAATCTAGAAAATGTAATTAGCAGATAAGCCAAAAGCACGCAAAATGAAAACCACACTCGGTATCGATTAAAGAGGGTTAGCGGTGTTACAACAGCCTAGAAATATGTAAATATACCAAAACAAAGCCAAACGTAAAATATTATTTCAAATAAAATAATAATTCTCCTACCGAAAATATTTGTAATATTTTTAAATGCTATCACTTAGTATGAATAGTGCGTGCGTTGACAGGTACAAATTAGTCGATTCCTCATTTATAATACGAGCCTGAAACCGGCTGTTGTAATACATTCACAAAATTGTTTCGTCTCATTGCGGAGGTTTTGTTTCACCACTCCTCGTGTGCGCGCACTCCCCGCATTTGTTTCTTTTTTTATTTCCTCTCTCCTCATTCATTTTGATCCATGATTGATTAATTGATGTTTATACGGTTGAAGAACCCGAGGACGCAGAGTGGTATTTAACGGCGCAGCGGGAATTCAAGTCCGGAGAACATCAGAAGTTCTTCGGCGGACGTGAAACAGCGCTCCGAACATGAGAAAAAATTAAAAACGAACCATAACACATAACAAGCCGGTGTAAAAACGCGAGTTAAATATTCAAATTGTGATCGCACGCAGCGCGCCCTCAAAATGGGAATGAAGAGTGCTAATGAAATTTAGTTATTACATCATTAAATTTATGAAAATAACATGAATACCAACAGGTATTTAAGTATGAAAAATGAACTAGTATCTTAAATGCAATCGTCAATATAATATTTTAAAGTTAATTTGATTACCATGCAAGACATTGGCGAGTATTTAATATCAACAAATTGAAAACAATTCCGACCAAGTTTGCTTAATGGACTTTTCTTAATTAAGTCTGATATGTCTTCATTAAACTTGCGAAGTCATCACGCTCACGCTCGCTGGATGCAATGTTCAGTTGTGAGAAACTTGTTGTACACGTCCGAAGACAATGTTCGGTGCAATATCTTTAGAAACAGAGGCAGAGTGGCAAATAAATGCATGCCAGATGGACTTTATTAACATACTCAACGAATTAAAACTGCAACAGACCAAATATGCAACATATTTACTTGAGTAGATAGTAGTTTATTTTTTAATCAAATAAAATATATAATTAATTTAGAAAAAAGATTTCCTTTAGATTTATTTGGTATATTTTTGTTGGGTTTATTAACTTCTTTGCAGTTAAAGTGAAAATCGTCCTCTTGGGAGATTCCACCGTAAAAAAACAGGAAGCTATGAAACTGGAAAGTATCTTCCTGGCGCCTTTTTGCTACACGGAATAGGGAATTGACCGAAGTGGGCAATTAGCTTGGGATGTCGGCATTTCATCGAAATAAAAACCATTTCACTGCTCAACAAACTTAACTACCTTGTCGCTTCAAATAAATTTTAAACATTTTCTATGATTAAATTGAATTTTCTTCATAAAAAATCACAAATACTCTTTGGATTTGTTAGTTTATTGCTATTTTTTAAATTTTTTGTTTTAGCTTGTTGCTTTCGAAACAAACCAAAATCGTAGGTCGTTTAAAATCGCACACACTGGTTAATTACCAGAGGGTTTGCCGGGTCAATTAAAATTACAATCCGGCCCACTCATACCGCCGCCCGAGGATTCCGCACGAATGTCATCGTCCTGATGAGTCTGACTGTATATGTTCCCTATTAGCCGCACACTTCCGGTTTGCAAAACGCAATCAACATTTTGCAACATTGCGCAAAATAAAACGTTTCTGGTTTTATTATTTCCCTAAATCTCATTTACATGATTTTCCTGATTGTGCTCCGGGGGCCACAATAAATAATAATTGATTTTGTTTACTTGTAAATTTTCTATTATCAATTTATTTGTTTATTTGCTAACACCTTCAAGCAATAATTAATTACTACTACAATTGAGCAAAATAAACGATTTATATGCGTTCTTTTGGAGAACAAGTTAATTAATTACTAGATGGGACGACGCTTGAATTTCCGTATTACGTATAGGAATTAAAATGAACTCGCGCGCGGTTTGTTCGGAAGTTAAATTTCGACACAAATTAAAAGGACGACGCTTGGTTGTAATGATGGCTCCGTCGACGCCGTCGACTGTCAAATGAGCTTCGTGAAGACTAAATGCCTCGGAAAGCTTCTACAGTGTGTTTAAAATTTTATTCTAAAAAATTCCAAATAAAAAAATTAAAATTTTTAAAAAGTTTTGAAAATAATTTTTAAATTTACGGCGAAGTATTTTGTTGTAATGTGCAAAACTCGTTGTTTGCTTGTAATACAAATTGTTTGAAGTTCCTGGTTGCATTCTGGAGTTAACCCATCGCATGCCCTCCTTCGACCTCGGCGCACTTTGGCTTCTCGCGTTATCATTATCATCGCGCGGCATCGCCGAGTTGCGTTGCACTTCTTCGGCGCGCTGTGAGTGCACTTTTGGCTCGGGTTTCCAAGAGACTTGTGAGTCTTGCCATTGCAGGACCAGCAGGACGGTTTCAAATTGGTTACAAGATTACGCGCACTCTTCTCTAACTTCTCGTATTTCGAATGTATGAAAAACAAAAAACTTCAAAAACAAACAAATTATTCTAATATTTATATGAGTTATTTATATTTTAGTATTATTAGTTCGTTGTTTAAATCCTTCAAAATAAAAAATAAATACATTTCCTATATTTTTACGGCTGCCTCTTGGCGGTCGACTTTAATTCTTCTATGCTGATGACTTATTCGCATTGCTACATAAGTTTATTGTTGTGAGCAAAAAAGAAGCAATCACACGTGCGAGTTTTTTATGCAAACACAGGTGAAACACGAATTAAACTATTCAAAGTGAAGTCTAGTCTCGACATCTCATGAACCACGTGAGCTGCTGCGTGTGCTGTCAATAATATAATAATTCATTATAAATAGAAATGTTGGTGCTTGTTTATATTGCGTGCTGTCATGATATTTTTTGCGTTGTTTCTGTCAGGTGAGATGTTGAACGTAGACAATTTACGACTACAATTATTTATGCGATTGCTATTATTTTATTAGAATATTTTACCAAGCAAAGCATAACTAATATTATTCATCATTAAAAAAATTAAAATGCTAATCATAATAAATAATTTAATTTAATTTCATTGTCACATATTCGCAGTTAAAACACGTAGAAAACGAAATCGTACGTGTTTCTGCTAGAAGTCTAGTGTAATGGAATACTTTTAAACACCGACGTCGATAAATCATCATCGTCGTGAAATCGTGAGTAATATGCGCGCCGCAGCGCGATGTCGGGCTGTGACTTAAATATAAATATGACATTTTACGTTTTCACATGCTTATTACGCCCGCACGAAGCTAATCGCATGAAATAGTTTAACGTCGCGCAGATAAGTGGCATTCAGGTATTCAGGTGGTGTATGCTGTCAGCTAATAAGTTGCATCAGAAAACTATGATGTGAGGCTAAACTTTTCCCACATACAAATGCTCTTCTATTTTTTTATATAAATTGTAGCGGAAATTAAAACAATTTAATCCGAAGTAATATCCGGTAATGCGTCGGTTAACAAGCCATTGCACACGTTTAATTTCGAACACGCACACGCCCTGTCTGTTGGTATTGAGTATTTGTTATTAATCGATTAAATTATATAAGTCGTTGAATTTTGGTTGTTTAAATATCTTATCATATAAAGAATTTCCCGTACATTCAGAATCTTCAATCAATTCGTTTCTATCTCTTTTAGTTTGCGAGATATTCCCAAACCAAAAACTTGAAAAAAATTAAAATTGAAAAGCGCACTTTTAACCGTTATTTCTGTATATTTACCATATGAAATTTATATACTTTATCGTATACTATTATTAAGAATTTCCCGTAGATTCCGAATTTTTAATCCATTCCTTTCTATCTCTTTTAGTTTTCGAGATAAACGCAAAAAAAAAATTAATAACCTGAAAAACTTTTAGCACTTTTAGTCCCAATTTCTGAACTTTTACCTCATGAAATTTATATATTTTATTGTATAATATTATAAAGAATTTACCAAAGTTTCATAATCTTCAATTTGTTCCTCTCTATCGCTTTTAGTTTTCCAAATAATCAAAATCAAATATAAAAAATTAAGTTGATGACTAGTTTTAAATTTTTATTTGCACAAGTTTTAAATGTTTATCAGTTTTATTCATTCTCTTTGTGAAAGAATGAGAATTCATAAAATATTCTGGATACAAGTTGTGTATGAACATAAAAAATGCTTAAATTACATCCCATTATAAGCGATATCTACGTTTATAATCTTAATTGGTAATAATACCCTTTTGCAAGCCACATTAATGCAGCCACGAACAAGGCGGTTAAAAAAAATAATGAAAAATGAGAAATTATGAAAGTAGGTAAGACACACGAAAAATAAATAAAATTATTATATTAATAACAGCAAATCAAACATGTCAATATTACTTACCTACACGTGATTTATACCTGTATGTTTTTATGTTTTTATGTTTATGATCTAAAACACCAGACTAGACTATGAAACTAGACGATGTGAATAAATTTACGAATGTGCTTCATCTGCAGCAGCGCAAATAAAACAAAAATATACACACATGTATAATATGTATTATATTACCGAGCGTTTGAATGTTTAATGGCCCGGAGCATCGCGACGGACAAGCGGACACTTGGCGTCGCAACGGGCGCAATTAAAAAATGAACATTTATACACCTATCATTTATGTACCACCGTTGGCGTTGCGCGCATGGCGCGTACATTCCACATTCACAACCGAAAGGATATTCGCGTTCGTGCGCGCGCGAACATAAAAGAAATATGAAGAGAGAATGCCAGTGCATGCAGTCATGAGGAGAAAAATAATTTAAATTATTTACAGCTCGCCTTTATTGTTATTGTTATTGCACGGACGTGTTTGTTTATACCTTCATTATGTTTTTATACACCGTGGAACGACAGTGTCGGGGCGTCGGTGCGTATTACTATTTAAATGACTCTGGCGCAATGGACTTGCACTTGCACAGTTGAAACACCATCATCGTGCAAAATGTGCAATCGTCAATTGCAAGGTGAGAAAATACTTCCTTTAATTGCTTCATTTGGCATTCACACTTTGTCATCCAAACGAATATTTTCACACTGAATGCAATCGCAGTAAAAACTAGTTGTCTATATTATATTCCAGAATGATCTGAGAATATATATGTAAATGAAAATGTTGTATTATATTGTGAAAATCTCTGGCGGTGTCTGTTTGGATTAAGGTCTCAACGAACAATTATTCTGGACACGTTCGGCGACACAATCTTATTGTATGTAGTCTCGCCCGCAATATTTAAACATGAATCAAGGATCATCCTAAGTCTGATAAGCTTTTATTACATTCTTGTTTTTCGTTTTACAACAAATCCTTTTATGTGTTTTTGTTTTATGATTTATAATTTCATTCGATACAACATCAAAAAATAAAATAATCCTGTAAACCAATTTTTTTGTTTTGTATTTTCTCGATTTTATTAGTATTTGTTTAACATCTATGGGAGTAGTTTAAGTCATAAATTACTTTTTATTTTGTATACGTTATTCAGCGAATTTCACTCACTTTTTGCGCACGTTTGGCTCTGGTCCCAGCGACGTTTTTCCAAATCTTTTTATACGACATTCGAGTCGTTCAAAGGGTGCAGGAATATAAAGAAAAAATGGAGCGCAGAAAAAGAGGAAAAAGTGACAGTGGAAAAACTATGACTGTACAACTACACTCAAGGACTTAAACGGATAATCATGTTTTGGGGAAGATTAACAGGCTTCTCTTCTACTTTTTCTTTTTTCGATAAACGTATACCAACATCATTCTGCTTGTTAGTCACTATTTGAGTTATTCTGCCATAAAGCCTTTAGAATCTTTAGAAATAGGTACAGAAAAAAATTCAATATTCAATAAATATATTAAAATATATTTCTTGTTCTTAAAAATAACATGTTTAGATTTTAAAGAATTCAGATTTTTCTTTAATATTGAAAATTAAACAATGCAGTCTTGAACAACATTTTATACGTTTATTTACGCACGATTATAAATAAAACAGTCTTGTTTTCCTGAAAATATTACTGTGAAAACATTTTCTAGAGGCTACGTCTGCCCAAGCTTTTATTTTTTATTTTTCTCGTTAATATGTACAACAAATAAGTAAAATTTTAACAAATACAAGCGATGTAAGTAAAACAAAACACAAAAAATAGTCTGTTAATATAAAAATTGCTATAGAATATCATAAATATTAAACAATTGGGTTTAAAATATGTTGATATAATAGCATTGCACAAAAGGTATAATCGGATAATGCCGGTAATGTTGCGATCATCATTCCCTGCACGATTAATGAGACTCATCAATGCAAATACAAGAAAATTGCAGCGCTTTGTGTCGAGTAGATTCACATCAATAAAATGCCGGTTTGGACGCGCTTTCTCGACATGAATTTATAATGTGCTGAGCATGACACATGCCGGTAAAGTACACCCACAATGTGTCCCAGTTAGTGACTAAGAAAACCGTGGAAGACAACAAAAATCATCATCAACGTCAATCAAATTGGTCGTGTTGACATTGCTTGAATATTTAACCGGAAATACTTCGCTATACCTTAATATATTTTATTCTGAATAATTGACCTCAATCGATTTAAATTATTAACACTGAAATCTGACATTTTATTGACATATTCCTATGAAGTAAAATTTTGTAAATAATTGAAGTTGTTATCTATTGATGGGTTTTATCCAGTGAATAGTGAATAGTTTAGTAATCTGCGCACGTTTGGCGACATGCGGTTCAATTGCGGTTTTAGTGAGACTTGAGACTGCCATCAATGTCAATGCTTTGGTGTCTTCAGTTTTTGTGTTACCCATGCTGAGGTTCAAAGTTTTATTATCACTTTCATCCTTGGAAGCTTTCCATGATCTCATATAGATTCGAGCATGTGGAAATGAAATTAATATGCAGCCTGCACTTCTGTAACAAAGGGAATTTACGTTAACGCAGAGGGAAAAAATTAATAGATTGTCTAGACACGAAATTAATGCTACGTCAACAGAATTTTTTTTAAATATGCATTAAACATTTACAGCTGATCTATAGCAAATTTGCAAGACAATTTATTTATTTCTTTTTAATTTGTCTGTAGTTTTGTTGTAAACATTTTTCAAAAACTTTTCTCCTTTAACTTTCTCACGTTTTATCGCATGTTTTATTTTTCAACTTTAGCAAAACTCTAATAACACTTATTACGATAGCTGTTGGTAAAAATAACACGTATCGCATTATTAATTTCCAGACACATTGGCAGCTCATTGCACATTTAGGTACTCCTGCAGTGTATTTTTTTCTTCTTTCGCAATGAAAAACACCGAACCATGTGTCTCCGACTGGAAATTAATACGCACGTAGTTAGTGTAATGTAACGACTATTGTTGCATTTGTACACGTTCAGGTACTTCAAATTAGTCGTACGTGAGCATTGTGGTTTTTATCTCAACGCCAGGCCCTCTGCCCTTGGCCCATGCTGAATAATTGCAAACGACAATAGGAAAAGGACAATTTGTGAGCGCGCCGCTCGCAATTCGTGTTTTTTTTTTCAATTGCCATTTTTTACGGGTGTAATTATAGCCCTATTACACCTACAAGCACTCGTATACGTTCATTTGGGCCTCGTTTTCACTTTGAACTAAATGTCTGGTCATACCAACCCATTGGAAAATAACATTTTTGTTGCGGAATGGGTATTTAAGTGGGTTATGTCACATGCTGTATACTTGAAAAGTTTTTTGTTCTTTTCATTATCGTAAACATAGGTCGTTAGAAGCACCCACCCTCGTTTAGACATTAATAGTACATCCGTCTGTACTTACAATTAATGTAAAATACAAGTAATTTAAATTTCGTAGTGAATTAAAGTCTATTTTATATCAAAACATAAAATTTCTTTCTTTCGTTGTTTTGACCGCTTCAAAACTTAACATTTTCAATGTTTTGCTTTTAAAGTGTTTGTTGGTGTCCGTGCAGTCATTTCGAAATTGCATTTGCACCCGCTCCAGTTTCCGTTTCACCAAATAAGCGTTTCGAATGCGACGTCGCGGTTGTCGTCGGCTGTCCGCCTTTTTCAAACGCGTCGCCGTCTCGCGGTGCACGCTTTAACGAATTCTCATTCTCATCGCGACTACGAATGGAACGCGCACACGATCACACGTTTTTTCGCCGGTTTTCACTCGTCGCCGAGACGATCGAATAATCGGGGGCACCGACGAAAAAACACACTTCTTTCAATTAGACTCAAAACACAAGCGAGGCAGCAGACCAGTTGAAATTGATACTAAAAAAGATAAATGAATGAAAGGATGAATGAAGGGATTTTTGCTGACCATCATGTCACGCTCTAATCTCACAAATTAAGTGAAATTAAAACTTGTTTTTCTACAAATTTAAACGCCGTGGGTGTGAAACTTATGAGTCAGCTGCACATAACCTATATTATAATGTCTACAATGTATGCAACCAAATTTACAAACATATTTTCACTCCTTTTATTAATGCTTTGTGGCTAATAAAACACCGTCATAAATTATCCAGCGCACTAAATTCTATATTAAGTCCCGAAAAGTCTCGCTTTAAGTACTCGCTGAAATCACGAATGGTAATCACACGCCGCAACTCAATTTCACTTCACCCACACTAATGGATTTGTTTCCTCGGCGCGAGGGTGCTTCGCGCGTGGAAGTCGCACGTGCGATGAAGCAATCAATCACGAAATATTTATAGAGCGATGGAAATTATATAAAAACACGCAATTATTATGATTTGTGACGTGTCGACGGCCTGGTTAGCGCGGAAAGCGTTTTTCCACGCGCGCACCAAACCAAAAAGTGTCGTGCTTAAATATTATAATTTTCACATTAGTATTTAATTACCCGTTTATTTAAATATTAATCTGCAAATTGAAACTTTATGAATATTTATATCGCGCTTTTTAAAACGCAAAAAAATTAAATTTTTTATTTTATAAAAAATATTGCTGGTTATTTATTGAAGAAATATTGATTAATCAATTAAATGCATGTTACATTTATTATGAGTGACTGATATATTAACATCTTAACTCGTTGCATGATGACTTAATACCAGTTTATGGTCGATCAGCGTGCGCTATGCAAATGTTTACAATTGGAAGCGATCCGCGCTCGGGACTCATGGCGAGATCAATAAAACATTCCGCTAGGCATGTAGCATTCGAGCAATATGTGAATAACATTAGGAGTACGAGTAATCGGCGCGTAATTGCAATCAATTCTCATTACACGCGTCGATATCCTTGTTTATCAATTAGACTTGTTTATGAGACGGCCGCATACGTATACGCCACTAATCGTAAACTCGACGGCAAACTATTAACCACAATCAACGTCTAATAATTTCGATACGCTGTTGTAAATTAATTCTCAAACGAAGACAATTAATGTCTGTTTTTCGTGCAACAAATATCAAATATGATTCCGTTGATTTTTGCCGATAAAAATTTAATTGCAAGCAATAAAAATTGCAATAAGACCCATTTAAAAAACGCAAAATCGAATGCAATCAGAAAAATTAATTAACGGCCGGCTATATAATCTGGCTTTACGCATGTTTGCATGTGTCTCGTGTCGCGGAAATCGCACGGAATTAAAACCGAACGAAAAAATGCGTTTGAAAAAAAAAGAGTGTAAATATTGATTTTTTTTCATTGGTTTGCTTTGGCTGATTTGGAGTAAAAAAACGTTGTCCGCACGCAATGACAACCCACAAAAAACGAGTAAAGTTAAAAATACAAAAAGAAGTTAAATTGCTAAAACACCACGCATGTGTGATATGAGTTGACCGGTGATCAAACATTCCAGCCTTAAACAAATTTGCATAAAATCATTGGCGGTACATATTAATTTGTCACCAGTATTTAATATCCTGGCAAACATCCTTAGGCATATTTTTACCTTTTTAACAAAAAAAAGATTTTCGCAAAAATAAAAAATAAATCACTGAGAATTTCAAAAAATTAATTGTCTAGTCAAATACTTTTGATGTTTTAAAAATTTTAAGTGCAAATATTTTATGGTTTGCAATGAATGTTTGTGCAATATTATAAATTCCAATTGACATCCAGATAGTTTACACTCTGCTGCGGTAAATTACCAATATGTCAGAGTGTTGGGTTATTGGGCAGCGCGTGATATTTATTTATTTGTTTGTTCATTGAAAATGTGCATCCGACTTTTGTTTGTTTAATTACGGCCATTATAAAATGCGCAACACGCAGCGCACGTCCGGATTTAAAACAATTCGCATTATTAACATGAACATCACGAATAATTTTCAGCACTGGATAAAATATTCACAAAATTCAGCAATAAATTCATTAGACTGAATTAAACAAAATATTACGCATAAATTGTTTTGTATATTTACATTGTTTAAACTCAAATAAATCAAAATAATGTCAATTATTTGTGTTTGGAGGACACTTAAGCACAAGTGTAATTAAGTTCTCACCTGTGTGGATTTCATCATCACCATTGTCATCGTTTACGCCTTAATCTACGCTCTAAACACTTGTATTTGAGTACGCTCAGATATAATTTATTGACTGATTGTTGCTGGACACTAGGCGCAATTGTCGTGAATGGAAATAACTTGAAAAAGAACGTATTGCATCACGTGCTGGTTGTTCAATCTCGCAATGATGTTCGATGCTCAATGCACTTATCGACCGTAATTAAAACCTGTTATTACGTCGATTTAGTAAACTTTTATGAAACCTACAAGCGTACTTCAATCTAACTGCTTTTGCACTTATAAAATGGAAACGTGATGCATTGTTTTGAGCTTTGAATAACTCTTTAGTTATCTGATCGCCTTGAAAGTGCATTCAAACAGATTCGCAATTTAAATTAACTAATAATTCAATGTAAATAAAGAAATAAAAAATTAAGTAACATAACATTATCAGACATTCTTTTGGGTTTTTAGGTTATTTTTAGCATATTTCATGCTTAAACAGCGTAAAACGTGGCTTCTGCTTGTTTTACAATTTTCTGTTTTATTCTTGTACCTTTCTTATTGAAATTGCTGCATGTCTGATAGACTCATCTTTATGTATTGGCAAAGTGATGAATTTTATAGTTGACTTGCCATTGGAATTCCCATTGCAACCAAGCCCATAAACGACAAATATTACAATATAATATTTACAAATTACATGCTTAAATAAAAAATTAAACTAAATTACTAAGCAATAAAAATTTCATGTGTGTAAATAGAATACTTGTAAACTTTAATGCATAGTAAAATGTTTGAGATATTTATATCTCGTCCAATTTGTACAGAGAACGTGTGAGGTTGCCAGTTGAGTGAGGATGTGATCATGCGAGCATGCGAGGAAGTGGTTACAAATATATCGTTCTTAGCCGACGACTCGCGGCAGTAACAATCAAACGAAACTGGCGATCTAGAAATAACCCCGCTGTAAAAATATTCGAGTTCGGGGCTTCCGAGCGCGTAAAAAAGGCGCTGCCGCCGCCACCACGACATGTTCCTTCAGAGAGTGAGGAATGGCATGTCGTTACACAGTAAAATAACATCGTTATTGAGCTACTTCTATGGTTACGCTTTATTTCTCTTGGAAGCAAAAAGTATTTACTACAGAAGCGTTGTCACTATATCTACGAGTAGGTGGTGAGGAAGATAAAAGTAAAGATTTTTTATTGTTTTTACAGTTGTAAATTTTATTGTTTGAAGAAAAAAACAGAAAACGAATTTTTCGTTCTATAGTTAAATTATCGCCTGTGATTTGCGTTTATTTTTCATTGTAACTTTTCTATTACCTACCCGGGCGTATATTCCGCGTCCCCAAAACTACTTTCCCTTTATCAAGGAAAAGCTCGCTCGCTACCCTTGGTTTGGCATCGCATATATAAATTTTTATCTTTATGCACTTGCCTGTTGTTAGTTATAGACATGAGACGCCATCGAAGAGTGTAGGAAGCACTTCGTTTCTACTTTCGATGCCTGCGCTTCTAACATAGATTGTCCATCCACAGCAACCCTCCGCAGCCGCGCGGCCACTTTTCAATAGCAATATTGGCGATATCGAGGACGTGAATGCCGGCGATGGAGGATGCGCGCCGTATTCTTATATTTTATATCAGAATATGTATGCGCCACGTTTACGGCGCTAGGACCGGCGCACTCGCCAAAGTAAACAAAGAAGCGAACGCACAAAGTGAAGTTATTTTAAGCTTCTTCGTTTTGTTGCACTTTGCGCTGCACTATCAATACGTATAAATTAATTGAACTGATGCACAAATGAAAAATCAAACAAAAACTGTTTCTACTTGTAAAGAAAACTGAAAACGAACAGGATATGCATATTTTATGTAAACACTCGACCCTCAAACTCATTTGGAAGCATTTAATTTTCGTTTCCCTTTGCGCTGTAACGCCGAGTAAGTACAGAGAGAGGAAAAATACGGTATGTGAATGCTGGAAAAATGTTGACAGACTGATCACTTTTGACGTCGCCGGCGACGCGTTGGAAGTTGGAAAAGCGTAAAAACATTGGCGTTAATTTAAACGCGCGCCACGTGCGTGGCGTCGATGAGTGTGCTCGTTAATCGTCGCATTAGCCAGCGTGTTTTGCGGTCCTTAATGATACGCATACGCGAAAGGAATGCGTTTTTCTCGGCTTCATCACGACAATTTGTTTTCTCCGGCTGGGAAAACGCTGCGCCCTTTACAAATTCCTCGTCAGGTTAGGGTAAAATTATTTTACATTTTCCACAGAGGTTTAAATTTAGTTCTTTCTCTAGAATAGATCAACGCCTGGGTTTTTACAGAGTCGTCTTTAGATTTTAACAGAATCTACAGGATAAAGCTAAAAGATTTAATTACAATCCTGTTTACTTTCCTTTTCAAGTACAACTTGAAGTGCTAAGTTAATAAGCTCCCGCACTAACACAAAATGCGAACCATGAAGGACCCTTTGACGTGCATATCACGAGACGTCTTCAGAAAAAAACGTATTAACTAAATGAACACTTGCACCACCAATGCGCTCTCCCTTGAACTCTTCCAGGCCCTCAGACTTTGCCTGCCAACCCGCCATGTTCAACTGCTATTCATCAAACATAGACAGACGCAGACAAACAGCGTGCACTAAATGAATGACCATATCATCGTCCCGTGTACTAGTCGATGCCTTCGTACGAAGGTATTTGGGGTGCTCGATTGGACGCGCACGCATTTGCTGAGGGTTTTGATCTTTTCCATTACATTTACCGCTAAAACATGATTTATTCACGTGGATTCGTGCGCTGAATGAGCACGCACACCGAACAAAACGGCCGTCGAGAAGGCAGCGAACATACTTTACGAGCGCAACATTCGGAAAATCAAATGCATTACCATTAATTAGTTCGGGATTTATTATAATAACTCAATTACTACTCGGAATTATGCCTCATTAAATATACTAGTAGGTACTTGTATTTTTCTCTGGAATAAATAAATTGCTTGCAATCTAAAATTGAAACAGGTAAACTACGTGCCATGTTGAGGCATTCAATTCATGCATACACAAACCAATTTATTAAGAAACTTGATGCTCATTTGATGGAGATAAATCTTTCGACTCGCGATCGGAAACCTTTTTCCCTGCTGGATGTTTTGCTGTACATGCGGTTATTCTGATACGATACGTGCGATCTATATTCACCGCTTGTCGTCTTAAAGCGGCAGAATGGTGGAGCGCCGTCCGAAAAAGAGGGAAAGGAATCACTTTCAGACACCGCTGCTGCCGAAACTTTGCGCTATTTTCGATCTTCACGATCATGCATGGCACGCTCCGTCCCATTCCAGTTGGATTCTCATTCCATATTCGCCTGCGCTGCCCTCTCGCTGCTGATTTCTTTCATCCCGGCTTCTGTTTCTACTCTTTTGCACTATCAGCTATCTCGGACATGCCATGAGTTGATGTGCATGTGCGCTGGTGCAGAAAAATATCATAAGGGAATGCTACCCAGACGTCCAGACGCAGACGTCGGCAAGGGGCCGGTCCCCACCGAAATATTCCAATGTCACATGCCAATTCCATGAGATTTTAATCAATTAATCAGAAAACTTAATATCATAATCCTGAATCGGACGTGCCGTTATTGTCACTGTTCTCAATCGAGATGTCGAACGCCAAGTGCATGTGCCACGACTAGATTGAATCAATGTTGAGATTTATTTAATTATAAAGATTTTAAACGATAGCGTAATTCAGTAATTCTATAATACATTATAATCTGGCGACACAAAGACGCTACAAAGTTGTTTATATTGCAAGAAGAAAGCACACGTAAAGTGTTTAAAAAGACATAAATTCTGATTTTACTAATCTCCGCGCGCAAGGCGGGCTTCCATCTAGCGTCGTGGTTCTTTCATTTTGACTTCGGCGAGCGTGGTTTACTTGTGGCACATTAGACGCTCGGTCACAACTCCCGCGCACAATGGACGAGCGGAATCATGACAAATAACGCAATGCCGGTGGTCGTCCGGTGAGCACGACAACAATTCCTAACGAACAAATCATATAAGCTGTGATATATACTGAATGTCACATGTTTACATCATTAAATAAACTTTTTAACAACACACAAATCATAAAATTTTTAAAATTTTAAAATTAAATCATTAGATGCTACTAAAAGTTTTATATTTAATTTTTCATGTGAGATAATTTTTTACATTATTTTTAATTACACCCTGTATCTAACAACGGACGTAATCCAATGACACCGACACAACACTACCTGTTACTCTCCTGTTGGTGCTTCTATCAAAACACTGTTCGGAGCAGTACAAAGCATCATAGATTTACGTCGCTTTGCTTCCACGAATGAACAATTTTTGTATGAAAAATCGTCCAGCAAGTAAAAAAACGCAGTCGGCCGCATCCCGCGTCAACTGTGTCCACGCAGTTAATGATAAATCATTTTTGACTGCATAGTTTACTCTACTCGCATATACAGCAAGCTCAATTTGTGTATAGCAAGGTGTAAGTGGTGTAACATCACTAACAAGAAGCACACAAATAGCCCCTATGCAAATAAGCAACGATATAGTCTGTCCAAGTGGCAATCGCGAAGCCAAATCCCAAGGCGCGTGCTCATAATTTACCAAGCGAGCGTTTTAATGAATTACAGAATTATACGCTGCTCGCACGACACAAGGAAGCCGTAAAATCGAGGACGCATTGGGGCTCTTCTTTCAATTTACACTTTAGATTTTTCCGCGCATTTGCCTATGCAAATAAATAAGAATTTACGGTTTATGTGGTTAAGAGTCAAATGGCAAACTAAATTCAGCGATATTCTGGGCTAGACACTTCTCTTCTTCGGTTTGTAATAGTTTTCGTTGTGTATTTGTGTGTGTGTATGCGATTGTACGATTACGCATTGCCACCGAGTTGTTACTGTTGCTGCTGATCGCAGGGTTCCTTCCTTGGAAGTTGGATCCGAAGGCGCAACTTTACGTAGGCAGCTCGTTTGTCATAAATTACGAACGTAGGCGCTGCGCAGTGGATCTATTTGTCTTGCATTTTGATTGCCTTAACAGCGCACACGATCTACCTATGGCATGGTAGTAGCTGCCGCTTACTTAGTTACTCATAACATGCGCACTCGAGCGCCAGACAAATGTGTTTGGAAATATTTTAAGTCGGGAAATTACCATTGAAGTTCTACGTATTTATATACTGAGAGTTCAAAAGGAGTACCCGTATAACAGCTGTAAAACCTTAAAAATTAAAGAATCCAAAAATGCAAATAAAATCAAAGCACGCGATGACAGGTAGACCTGTGTTGGGCACACTTGACATTTTTGCTTGCTGGGATCACATTCCTCATTGCCCTGCACGCTGATATCGGATAGGATCGCGTCGCATCGCAACCCTCTGGCTGCCTGCCGGGCTAACGATCTGAAAAAAGGGTACAACGCACGCCAAGCATCCGATTCTCCAATCTCCCACCTGTTACACGTTGGTCCTGCTCATCCGAGTCTAATACCAACTTTCATTCTACATAAAATATCAACTCGTGCCTGAATAACAGAAATGGATTTATAGTACAAAATTTTATTCAACAATAAACGCATTTTTTATTAATTTAAGAATATTCTCTAAAATATTAAATATTTTTGAAAATAAAAAATAAAAACTGAAATATAAATGCGGTTCTGTGTGTTTAGTATAGTTTGTAAGCCGACTCGCTAGTTGTTTTCTAGATTAAATCAGTGTCTGGTTTTGTTTTGTCTACCACACTAAAGATATGGATACCATATGGCACCGGCAGTGTCTAGCCGACGAGGTTTCAGGTGCCACAGGTATAGTGTAACAGATGACAAACTCGACAGAGTGACAAAAGTTTTAAAACAAACGATTATCATCCAATCCCTGGTTGATTGTAAATTTAAACCGTTTAAAATTAGAATCTATACTCAACCTTTCAATGGTTAACACCTGTCATGTTTTATTGATTTTTTTAAGATTCTGTATTTAGTAAAATTTAAGATTGAATTACCAATATGAAAGTTAATATGCGGAATGATGTGTTAAACTGTTTATTAAACACCAAGAAATGCTTAAGAAAGTTTATTATCCGCAGTAAAATATGAAATTATCTAGAAAACAAATATTAACGGCGTAAAATTTAATTTTTTTATGCTTGCACGCGTAATGAACCAAACAATTAGCAATACCGTTTAATGAACCTAACATTTCCGTATTTTCATTTCCATCCTTTGAAATCCATCACTTTGAATTGCAATCAGTCATTAATCAGTTGTATGCCTTCAGGGCGCCTTCAGCGTGTACACAAAATTAACGTTATCTATCGATTAATCAAAAGTTCAGCATCAGTCAACAACAGTTAATTAAAATTCATACTTTTTATCCCGCTATTCCTTCAATCAATTTCGAATATCATTGAGCATTATTACGAGTTTATTGATGTAATTAGTATTAATAGTGCCTGGTGTGGGCAAAGGTGTGAAATCATTTTAAAAATTCAACATTAATCTCATCCGTGGCGCGGCGGCGAGATAATTAATTAATTAATCTTTGCGGAGGTGTGTTTTATTGCATGTTAACGCCGGTTGCCGGCGCGGAAAATAATCTAAAGCACGACTGTAAAGCTTATCTGAAGCATTTATAATGGCCACAAATCCTCGGCGCTCGGAAATTGCTCGGCGTGTCTCTTCGGGACGCCTATCTGTGAATGTGCGCTGTTACATCTGTTTGTAATTCCGATTGCTTCGACCTCGGTTGAGTCAAGCCGCGAACGCTTCGAGACTCGAGGAAAGCTGGGCGCGAACGAGAGGTGCAACGAGAGCCGCTTGCGGATAAGACACTTTGATGTGTCAATGGGTAGTGTCTTTCGGGCACCTATCTGCTCACGTGTGCGCGCTAATAGTAAGGTAGTCGGCGAGAAAACTCGCAGATACAGAACCTGCCATAACTTTTAGAAAAATCAAAAAAATTACAATAAAACAGAAAATATTAAAATATTTGGTAATAGATTACCTATAAAATTAAAAATTAAAATTTATTTACTTAAAATTAAATAAAAGCAAGTAAATTTTATTCTATTTCAATTTTTTGTTTGAAAAAATAATTTCCAAGTTGTACCATTGAAGAAGTCTCTTGAAGAACGCTAAGTGCAAATACCTGTTAATTACAATACGTTTAGATATGGTCGAAGACGGGCGATACGTCGCATTGGCAAAGCGTTAACCCTAACTTGAAACTTGGAACCAAGCAGCGTCTTGTAAACACGTCGATATCTTATCCGGAATGCTGGAAACGAACGCGACACGCAACGTCAGAGACCAAGGAAGCTACTAAAACTTTTCAACGTAAAAGATTGCCTTTAAACGCAAGAAATGAATTTTGTTATAAAATCAACACATTCACTGAAAACACTCGCATCTCAAGTTATGTGGAATACGTAGAATTGCTTCAGCAACATAAAGTGTGAGTTAAGAAATGATTATGGGTGCATTACTGCAACTAGTAGCTACCAGCTGGTAGCATCACTACCATAAATCCCAGTCTTCTCAAATGAGAGTGTTGGAGGCAAGCAGACAAGTACGATAAGTACGGATCGATGTTGCGCTCGGCAATTATTTTTATATCTCATTTCACACCGTGTGTTACAAAAGCAAAGCGAAACAAAACGTCCAGGACGTCCAGGTCCATGAGGATTCCACGTGCGCACATTATTTCTGACATGTGAAATAAAGTCGTTTAATAATTGCTCTCTGCGGTTAGTTATTAAATTATAAACATATCAAATATCCACCTACATTTTACGATTATTATTATTTAGACTGGGCTAATAATTAATCGCAATTTTTTAATTAAACTCGCCGGCCAGAGTTTTATTTGACTTGTGTTGGTGCTGCGGGTAGAGAGAGCGTAATTTAATAACCGTCGGTCGTCCCCAAAGACGTCTTCATTCAAACAATGAATTCGCACGATTCTGGCACAAATATCGCCAAGATTCGCCTGCCTTTTACTGCACTTTTCTTTCTCTCTGCAATCGTGTCCCATTTTCACTGGAGCGTTTCTTTTATTTCACAAGGTTTCCTCTTTTATTGTGCTTATTTTATGTTGCCATCAAAAAATTGTATTCTTTGAATGTCATATTTATATAATGAATATTTGCTCACTAGAAAAATTAAAAATTTAGTTTCTATGGATTCCCACTGATCCTAAACAAATATTTCTTATAATTTGAAATAGTGCATTCGTGGAATTTGTCCCGAAAGCGTTTTTAATGTTTCAAGTGTATATTTAGCGATGGTTGGCAATGAATAAGCGTGTTTTTTCAATCGTTGCTGGTGGTTGCAGGCAACTGCAAAAACATCGGTCAGAATGCGGCCAAAAACCGACCGCAACTTTCGAAAATAAACGAAAATATAAAAATGGCAACGGGACAAAGTGCTGATGGTCGGGGTGCAATTTGTTCGATGGTGTTATTCCATTCGGACACGCTTAAATCAACTTGAAAGCAACCCTTGTGTGGATGTGGCCAATTTTTACAAATTTCAAGTGCCTTCCAGAATAATTATTTTTACAGGGCCAATAAAAAATTTAAAATTTCTATAAAATAGTAACAATAAAGTTAGTCGAAAACACTCTGTGTAACTGGTAGTTGAGACAGATGCTAGGCGAAACAAATTTTTGAAATATGACTAGATTCTGCACAAACTAGTTGTGACGAGGTGACGATGCGAAAATTTTATTGCATTTATGTTAGGAGCAGGTATTTTTTAAAATAACTTCCTTGCCTATGACTTTGTAGTTAATGCGGTTTGAGTAACTTAGTGCCCTTCTGCTTCCGTACATTGAGAAGCAAGTTATTGACAGTTTTTCAACGCACAAAACCTTTTTGACGAAATGCAATTTATTGGTTTATTGCACGCGCCCCCAACCTTGAAACCAGAAATAATTGATTGTCCAAAGTTAAGCAGTTGGAAGCAAATATTATTGTTGGCTATATTGTCACAGAAAACCACAACAACATGTGTATGTGCCAAACATAAAAATAATTAATAGTAAAACTTTCGTAGAATTTTAAAATTTTCGCTAACTCATTCAGTATCACTTAAAAATTATTATTTTGGGTATTGCTGCAGGTGAGGTACAAGAAGCAAAGAGAAAACTTGGAAAGTAATGTTTTGCATTGAACAAAATGCGAGGCGTTGTGCGAATTAGCATAAGAATAATTCGAGTCGGTCGTAAATTACCGACGCGCGACGTGTCTCGGAGCAGATCCGCGCAATCAAGATGCTTGTCGCTGGCAATAAAATTAATAATGTATTTATTTAAATATGCAAATATTCAATAAATTAAGTTATTCCACAATTGCGCTCTCGAACAAGCGCCGCACTGTTGCTCTGCACGCGTTGCATTTAAATTCAATCAGCTACCATATGAGAATGCATAAAGCAGGCATAAAGTATAAAGCATGGAGTGCGCATAAAGTATAAAGTATGTAGCATGTGGTAAAAAGACTAAAAAGAAGCAACATGAACAGCAAAATGTTAAAAAGGAAAACACGAATGAGAAACCACATCATTTGTGTGCACATTGCAGATGATGCAGACATATTGAAACGTCGGCTATACCTACCTTTAAGTATGTTTGCAAATTGCAGAAATTGAATATTTAGTAAAAAATATATTAAAACATTTTTCGTTTTGTGCTATTATTGGCTTCGTTAGTGTGCATCACCAATGGCGAAACCGTCGCATTCAATCACAATATGTCAGAGAATAAATAAGTTTGTCGTTCTTTCTTCTCGCAGCGTTCTATTCCGACAGCTCTGGCGATCAACGCGATCGAATCAAATCGAATTGAATTAGCGACGAGACATTCGTCTTTCGTATCTCTGGATTCGTCAACATTCATGTTCATTCGCATTCTCTATCGTCGAAGCAAATCTGTACGAATCGCGGAGGGCATCTGAACTTGGGATCTTTCAGCATTTGTGCCTTCCGAAAGCAATTGCCCTTTGATAACCAAGTCAACTCGGGAATCTGTGCACTGAAACTTGGCAACACGAGGAAAACTTTTGTTTTCTATCATGCGGGACGCACACACTGGGTGGGTCAACAATGTACTGCTTGGAGAGGAAGACAGGAAGGCATTGAATCGTTTTCGGGGGAGTGAGTGATTGACACGTTGACAGGGGGTCAAAATTCAAGAGTCACGGTAATCCACAAAGAACAATGTGCATAACAATCGTTTCGAGCGACTGGACCAAATCGGGGAGGCAACTTTAGGCAACAATAGAACTTGATGAAAGTTTTAATTAGAAAACTAGATAGTTACTGTTCCAGCTGGAAGGAATTTCGGTTGCGTGCGAGGTGTACATGATGACATAATATATTCTTGAAGGCGGACAATGGAAACCGCAACATCCACATCCAGATCAAAATTATTGCTACAACAACAAAAAAAATATTTGAATAGAAAGTAGTCAATGGTTTGTAAGCACAACGTATCTGCCATTATCGAGGTTATTGGAAGCGACACGAGAGGATTCCGATACGTAGCTCGTGTTCGCTACGTTTAACCTCAAATCGACAAAACGTTAACATTTCAATCTACACTGCCAACATGAAGATCAGCACGTTGCCGGCTTAGCTTTGAATTTAACTTTGGCTTCCTCCTGCTCGACTGACTAGCCGAGCGAGAGTCAGTAAGTCGGGTATTATGAGCGCGCTTTGTGCTCATGCCTTAACTTAATAAGTCGATTATGAGCCCTTGTCAGCAGCTGGGTACTTCAACTGATTGACACGTCGCTTCCAAAAGCCGCAAGCGCATGCAAGCGCAAAGCACAACGCCAAAGGTGAAAAAAAGGTGGCGTTCGGATATTGGGCTGTTAAAACGAAATTATAATCTCACGACTGTGGGTTCTGCGGCCGCGTTGGAAAAAAGAAGCTGTCGATTTCAAGAGTGGCATTGAAAAAAAAGTTAAGAATGAAGACAAAAACGGGTGGAATACAAAGTGGAATGGAAAATATTCAATTTCCATCTGCACGCACCTCTGAAACGTACACAACTTGAGCTGGATTTAGGGATTGACCAATATATGAACAGGTGGTGTACATTTTTACATAAACTAGTTCATTAAAGTTGGTCTAAACTGAAATAGTTAATTTTATTAGAATATTTTTTTGTTGAAATTTGTTAGTGATTTTATATCGTTGAGGAATCGTAGAAATTGTTGGCACGTTTTGTATGAAAAAGTGAAAACCTGTTGGTTCGCGCGCACGTTCGATCGGTATTTGGTGGTCGGCGGTTTTTCGTATCGTTACCTTTCCGCTCATGTCCCACATCGTTTTTTCGCATTTGCTAGACGACGAGCAGCGTTTTTCAGTCGACGCGAGCGTTGCGTTTTGCGGTTTCCTCTTCCCTTCATTCGACGCCAAAGACCACAAGCCTTTGCTGGCAGACTTAAGAAGATAATCTCGTTGCTCATCTCGAACACCGACGCGCACTCCTTTGTCGAAGCGCGTGTTATTTTAACAACTCGATGGTCTCGCTGGTTTTGCGTTTTAAGGCGCGAATAATAGATTCTTTTGTTCGCGGCATTCTCACCTTCATTGCCGAGACGCTTCTAGGAGTGACGGGCGACGAATTGGATTGAATCAAAAGGCTGAGCAAAGCGGCAAAAATTCTGAAATAACAACTCATTCTGCACACTTTAATCTGCAAACGCCTTTTTTCTCGGATGGATGCTCGGCGAAATGAATGAAAGTTCACTGTACGATTCGGAAAAAAAGGAAATTAAAATTGCACCTGTTCTTGTAATTTCACGTTTTAATTAATTAACTTTTGGTATCGTTTCAAAGTCGATTTGTCGATTTCCCAATGGATATAAAATTAATCCAAGTTAAAAACGGAAAATTTTCATAAATTCATGACTTCTGCATAAGAAAAAAAAATGTAACTGATTGTCTGTCTTGATTAAATTTAATACACGAAACGAAAAAAGCATAATTAGTACGTCGTATCAAGTTGGCCGCAACCGAATAAGCCGGTTATTATATTCTCATTAAAATTATGGTAAGCGCTTTAAAGTACTCATCGTTGGTACATGTCATTCTGTGACTGAAACAGTCTCGTATTGGTTTGCACATAATTATAAATTGTGCCGTCTGTGTCTTTTCCAGTTGGTCATCACCTACACGATCAGTAACAACTTGAGCTTAGTACGTACACGTGTAATGAGCAAACGCAGCTTGTAGAACGTTCAGGCAGTTAGTTATCTTAAATTCTCGTCTGCTCGTTTGCAGCAATTTGCAAAGCGCAATCGAATCGCCTGCATCCCACAAAAAGCGTCTAATAACACAGCGAGCAAATGCGCAAACTCAATACGAGAAATAGCGTTTCACATTCAATTTGCAATCATATTCCTAAAGTGTTGAATTTTGCAATAAGTGCAACGGTTTCTGCAATTTTAATTAAATATCAATTTGTCGAATAATGGATTCGCCTCTTTTTCATGTTCTTGAACAGAATTCTGCTTGCCTTTCTTGATATTCTATGATGTTTTAATGAGATTTCGCAATGGTAATTATTATTTACAGCGGTCGTTCAATTTCGCGACGCACAATGACGCAAAACATAATGAATTTGTGATGATTTTTTCTCCACTGCGGTTTTATTATGTCAGACGCGTCGTCGAATGCAAATCCAAGTCCAAAATAATGAAAACCAACGAGAAATAAAATTATACTTCGAGATAAATATTGCTCAGAGATGTGTACAGAATGAAAATGCGCATGAAACGTATTAGAGTGGATTGACTTTTACATTATTTTTATAGCATTACATAACAAATAAGTAACAACAGAAATTACATAAATATAATGAAAGTTATGCTCAATTATTTAAAATTACCTAAAAAGTTTTAATTACTTTTGACATATAATAAATGACAATTTTCTACACCTTAATTTGTAAGTAGGTATATAATTATAAATGATAATTAATCTCTACTTAAAAAGCTTAACAAACAGTTTTAGTCATAATTCGTTTTGTCCCGGATGAAACGCAAATTTTTATTTCTTCAATTCCACAATAAAATAATCATGAAATTTGATACTGCGTTTTACAGTTAAATGCAACACCTTTAATTGTACGAATTCAAAGACAAGAACTGCAAAGAATTCAAAGATATGATGCAACAGAGTAAACTGAAACTGATGCACAGTGAAGAAATGAATAGAAGTTCACGTATAGCGTGGTGATAAATTTATCTAGTTCTCAGAATACGAATAATCAGCGCCGATCTAAGTTAACAAACAACAACTTGATTTAGCGTTGGTAAATAATTTTATTAAACAAATCTAAAATTCAATATATCATGAGGAATGTCTACAGGTAGGTTTATCCCGACCTGGTTGTGAGAATGGAGAGATGTCTTTGCAGACAAGATAATTATTAACTACCTGCAGTACTAACTGGGTAACTGGTAATTTATATCGTATTAGTGAACTTCCACTCGACTTGCGATTGCCACACACACACACACACACACACTCATACGCACACGAAGAACGGTTACAGATTTTTTTCATTGGCTTCTTTATTCCACTGTCGAGATGCTAGATTTTCCTTTTTTAACAAGACTAAACCTAAGGCCTTCCATATATTTTGATACCACTACTAGGATGTCTTCACATACATCAGTCGCTGGCGTGTATAAGAGAACGTCGAAACGGTTTATATCGTTGACCACGGAGGCAATTATTTACAAAAACAACTGATAATTTAATAAGAATTCGTTACTTGCGCCGCGCGCTGCACGAGCTGCAAACGCGCACGCCACGGATTGAATCGGACGCCTTGTTAGCAAACTAAAGAAGAACTGACTGCACTACTACATACAAAACGTGTATGTACGACTACGAGTATAGCAAACCAGAGATGGAGAAGAACTTTCTTTGGGTCTTCTTGTGCTCCATTGTTGGCATGCAATTCGACGATTTCGATTTTATTTTTCATGAAGCGCACGACGAGCAAGTTGCACTCGAGCGCGATGGGTGGCTTCTTCTCAATTTCATCATTTTCATGTCATTTTGATTCTTTATGTCACATGAAATATACTTGAAACTAAAAATATACAATACACACATATATTTGTCTTTTTTTTTAAATAAAATAAATAAAATAAAATATGATGTATAAACTGATACATTATTCTATTCTCTTTTGTGTTGCATGAGTTTGTCGTGAATTTAATTAAACTCAACATTTCCGAAGCGTGATCATCCTTTAATGACTTAAGCGCAGTATTAACTCGTCTGCCGTCTCGCTGAATTCCTGCGCATTTTGCTTTTCTTCGGAAAGCAGCCATCGTGAAACGGCAATGTTAATTGCGTTGAATGTTGTTCTCAACTCTCAACACTCTCAATGTATCCACTCTGCAATAGCTGTGATGTAACGATAATTGGAATAATTAAACTTTTACAAATTTAACAAACAATCAGATAAAGCGAACGGCACGTACAATATACTACCAATTAAATTAATGTCTCAATCAAACCTTGTTAA
The DNA here is from genome assembly GCF_025399875.1 of Dalotia coriaria. Taxonomy (NCBI): domain Eukaryota; kingdom Metazoa; phylum Arthropoda; class Insecta; order Coleoptera; family Staphylinidae; genus Dalotia; species Dalotia coriaria. The sequence goes on from NW_027045446.1 coordinate 4,594,481, forward strand.
GCTAAAACTTTCCACTCGATTGGAATTATATTGACTAAGTTAATTTCAGCACATTTTGATAATAAATAATAAATAATAAATACTTTTACTTTTTCAAAATAAATTTTAACTCAACTTAAATAAAACTATGATAATGTTTAACATTTCGCAAATATTAAGAGTATTAACATTCAATATTCGATATCTTTATAGTCCTGCGGTGGGTCACGTTGACCTTTTCCATCAGAACAACACACAAGTCTTTCTTATATCACATAATAACGACCTCTTTACTTGGCTAATAATAAAATACGTTCGATTGAAAAATAATCTAAATATGATCCACAGTACGAGTATAATACGTGAACACAATATCTTAAATTCTTACTCATAAGTTTCCTCATAGTTCATACTATTAGTGAGTACCTACTTGCAAAGGTGATGTAATGCAATCACGTTTGCCGCGCAATGTGTGGTATGCTTAATGGTGATAAACGATATTAAATTAAAAGTCGAAGGTACGTGCGTCTCGAATATCGCGGCGTCCAAGAAGTGACTAAGTATCATAAACTTACTTAACGTGCTTAGATTGCATATTAACAATTTGCGATAATGCTGTGTAAATTGTGCACGGAATTCAGATATTCCAGGAGTTCATATTTATCACATTAACATATTTGTTCTACTTCCATCTTTAAAGCTAGGTTTTCAAGGTTTTGAGACACAAAAGTGGTACTTTAAACACGTGACTAAAGTACTTTAGTCACGGACTATAGTCACGGGGTGGATGTTGCGCCTGCGCATTTGCCTACGGTGCCGCACAAGACCATATGAAATATCATGCGCCGCCAGTGAATAAATAGCGTCAGCATCACGTGGCTAAACGTTGTTAAACACTTGATTCATTAAACGCTCGTTCTTAATCAATCTTGTGGCTAAAACTTCCATTTAACAACCTGATATTTTATATCCTATAAAAATTTTACTCGTATAATAGTTGTTTGACCTGTTTGTTTAACTCTAAATTTTATAAAACAAAACCTGAACTGTGTCCTCATTGTAGCGCATGATAATGTGTGATATTTAAACTTGGGTAACATTAATATTGCTCGCCAGCATAATTTATGATCGTATTGGAAGAGAAAGTAAATTGTAATGGCGGCATAAACTTTTACAGCCGCTTTAATGGCGGTTAACGTTCATCGTTATGCACATGCCGAATTTGTTCATTCCGCAACTTTTTCAGACATGAATGTAAAGCTCAAGGAGATCCACGTTAAGTATTTTAACATTATCTTGCTGGTAACGTTGTCAAAACAAGCATGATCATGATATTTAGCGAAAATTGAAAGTCTATAAATTATAAAATAGATAGCAATTGTTGATAAAAGTTTATATGTCAAAAATATTAAAATTTGCGCAAATAAAAGAAAAATTGAATTTAAATCGAGAAAATAATTTAATTTAAGTTCATTTGCTTATGTGCCTGAGTAAACAGCAATTAATTAGTCATCAAGTCAATATTTGTATCATCATCAGCCAACCACCAAGAATAACTCTTTCATTAAACGTTCGAATCTTTAACTATAGCTGCATGCTAAAGATTTCATCCCAACTTGTTTTTATTTTGTTTTATTTTTACAATTTCTCATCTCTACTTGACTGAACTCAATGTGATCTTCAAGATTTTTCAATCTCCAGAGTAGCCTAGATCTCAAACTCTTGCACAGTGTAGTTGCTTTTCGATATTTTTTTCCAACTTTTTACCTCCATCCGGTCGCGTCAACCTGCAAAACACAAGGAGTGGAATCATCGTAATGCGCTTAAATCAAGCACCAAGAACCAAACCGCCAACCATTGGCATCGTCCGCTGTTGGTTTTATTCTATTTTGTTGCTCTGCGACTTCAACACTGAGTATTCTTGGCATGAGTGTGACTAGCCTGTCATCGCACCAATACGTCAGCTATAGTTTGCCGCCGCGGCGTCTTGTAGATTTAACTGTGGGTGTCGTTTTGTATTTAGTTCGTTGATTAATTAGGTGACGTTAATCTGTCTCAAGCGGCTGGAATTCGATAAATTAGTAACACATCAAAAGCGACCAGTGCGGACACACCAGTATCTACATCAGCTTTAAGCAAATGAAAATATTATACATATTCCTGTATAATTTTATTCATAGGATGAAATGAATACAAGTCAGGAGATTATAAAGCTTTGAAGATTACGGCCAAAGTTAGATCTTGTTAGCGTTTGGCTACATTCCAATAAAATCCGACAATTTTTCACCGCACTAGTTAAAATTAGATTACTTCACAAAAATTTGTCACAATTTATTTGAAATAAAGTATAATCTATATTAAATTTTATTTTAAGTGTTTTAAAAATATTTTTCTCACGAAACTTGATTAATTTCAATTTTCACTTCTGTTATCCATCTCGATCCGAGTCGATCGTAACGTGAGGTCCTGGCATTTTCAACTCGCTCAAAGAAAGTCAAGCGTTCAAATGTTAAACCGCGCCGCACGAGGTGAGGTGTTAATATTTGATAGTCGAAGATTGTACGTCCAGATTCCGACCGGATGAAAAATGCATCGCGCATATGTAATGAACAGATTCGTGCCGTGTGGCAAGCTCCGGTCTAAACAAACGATTGCAGATAAAGGTAGAAATGTAAAATGGTAGAATGCGTTTTGTCAAGGGGAACAACACCAGCGAGTGTTTTGTTACCTGACGATTGGTGTAAGAATGTTGCGTATTATAGTGTGTAGCAGTCATTTATCATATTGTTCGGTAAATATCACTTTTAATACAAATACAGGACACTCCTCATAAAATATAATTATTTTTATTAGATAACCTGCTACTGAATACAGTAGGTATACCGAATACAATTCTTTCTGATTTACAATACTTTGTATTCGTAGAAAAATTAAGCACATGTGAAAGGGTAAAAATTACGTGCATGTTTAAATATGTCTCTCGTTAGGCGTGTATTCATCGAGCATCGAGTGTGAAATAGATACCATCAAATGGCCATATAATTCGTAAAAAAGCGTCGCCTCTGTGCCTTTGGCGAAGTTGAAACGCTAAAAAACGCATTGAGCTACCGTTTTGCACGCTTATGTGCTCCTGCCGCCAGCGTATAATTTATTGCCCGCCCGTCGAAATAACAAAAAGCACTGAACTAATGAAATTAATTTTAATATTCCGCGATAAACGCGGAACGGTCTTCAAACACGCGAGGCAGAGTGGATTCTAGTCGCGTACAAACTTCGATTTACTGCGCGGGACGTCGGTAAGTCGCTTTGCAATCAGCAAATAGCAATAACCACAAAACATTCAACGAGACCAACAAGTTACAAAATATTAGTTAACAGTTTGCGAGCGGAGGAAAGTCGAATCAGTGTCACGACTGGTTTTGATCGGTAGACCAAAATTATTGATGGGTTATATTTGACTCGACCACAACTCGCATGCAAATTGCTCGATTAACTAGTGCTACTAGGTTTGCAATTAGAATTAGCGAAAGATGTGAATCAGTGCTTTTTAATTGGAAATTATTGCATTTCACCATCGTTTTTTATAAGTAAATTACTTCAGACGGTAAAAATTTTCCAAAAAATTCAGAAAAAAAATTAATAAAATTTATTTACATTTTCTCTGTATATTTCCATGCCCACTTTTATGTTTGATATTCTTACCAGTTGAAATTCATACGTTTCTTATCAATTCGTGCAGGATATCGAAACCGGTGGGCAGTTAACTGCGCTGCCGCATTAGTTTCAACATTTAACCGGCTGGTTTGTAGTGAAAATAAATAAAATAAAAACGCCCGCTGATAAATCGGTTTTGGCACGCTCGCTGGCGCTTCGTATTTGCTTAATATTTACGAAAGCTGTGCCGCAAGTGCTCGCCGACAACGAACGCTATTAGCACCCACTATTTAGCACGACATGCTCGGGCTTCCAGGTTGCCCTCAGATGTACTCGCGATATGCTCGTAAAAACGCTCGTTTTTAATACCTTCGATAGTGGCAACGCGAGCATAACTGCACACGCTCAAAAGCCTATAATGTATCCATGAATTTAGCATGGGAAAATATTTAAGTCGCAAAAGTATAACATTTCATTTGAAATCTTATCCAGAACCTTAGTCAATATGAGAACATTATTTTAACAAATTAAATAAATATAATAAAACTATTATTTTCAACACCGGACGCAATAAATGATAACAATCAGTAAAAACTCGTTAAATATGCTTTTATTTTATTTCAAAGATTTTTTTTGAATTTTATGTATTCACTCTGTATAATTATTCCGATGGAGTAATTGTACTGATACGTGAACGCGCAAACCGGATATGTAAATAAAGCAATTAAATGCGGATCAATTAAAGTCGCATGAATTATGTAGCAAAATCGAGAATTTAGTGCGTAATTTAAATTAATTTTCTTAATAAGTTTTTCAATTATCGCCGCAGCGGCGCTCGCATAATTTGCACAATTTGAACATTTACCTACCACATATCTATTGTTAATTTACTCTTGCACGCCATTATTCGTGCGCAATCAACGCGCAAAAGCGGATTATCGCTGAATAATGGAAGATTTTCGCGTGGATACATTCTAGTTTGATTGTAAATTAATCATGCAGTAATTCTTTTAATATCTTAAAATAATATGTACTATGTAATACGAGTAATATTCAAAAGAAAACATTTTTTTCGACATTTTATTTGCAAAATCGCTAAAATAATATGCGTCTAGTTTTAGCACAGTATCATTACATTTTCATTTTCCATTGTTTTCCACAAAAAAGGTGAACACGATATCACGTTGTTTAAATTCCGTGCTGTGCTAAATACCCATTCAACAAATTGAAACGTGATGTGTCTATCCTCTCAGCCGCCCCGCCGTCGTGCACCGATAGAGCATTTATCGTGCAATGTGCAGTAGACAAAACAATAAGCCGGATATTGGTTCGGTTAGTTGGAAGTATCGGTAACGGCGTTGTTAGGCGCACATACGGATCAAATATAATATTGGTGTTGGCCAGCATGAAGTTCGCCGTAGAACAACCCAAACTACCTCACGACGTGCTGCGGTAACACCGAAAAAATTCAACTCCGACGCCATGAAGTTAAGTAATTATCTACTATAAACTAACATGCATTATGTGCCGTTGGGTTTCGGGTTCCTGTTAAGCAATTTCGTGACTAATATCATGAACACGAAGAGGTCTAGTGTAAAACAAAAGCATGGTTGGGTGGTGCCCAACAAGAAGCTTGTGGCATGATTTGAAGAAGAAGAAAAAAAATTAGACGAAAGTGAGCAATTATAGTAATCTTCATGTTGGACGATTGGAAAATTGCAGGCGGGAAGTAGGTTTACTTTTGTTTGTTTGTGTATTTGTTTAGAGACAACTCAACTTCGGATGTTGCTGATTGTCTGGTCAAATTGGCAAAACGTGACGGAAATTGGACTTAAAGTCAATATTACCGAAACAAATGTCTTGGTAATGAGCCTGCAGGTTGTCATTTTAAAATGACAATAATAATTTGCTAATTAGGCAGTGCGCATTGATTACTTTGATATTTCTAATAAAAAACGCAAAATAATCAAGTTTATATTTTATGTTTGTCTAATTATCATTTGTAAATGAGGCAGTGAACAAAATTCAAATTAAATGGGCAAATAATCAAGATGCTTCACTCGAACAATGTGCCATTTACGCCGATGCGAGCGCAATCAGCGATAAGCGCAACACATTTGTTACACAAGGACCCGCCGCAGACAGCTTTCAGAGTGATAGAGGATACCAACATTACTTAAGCGAGCTCACCTCTCGCCGAGGACGATTACCGGCCGGTACACTCGTCAAGCCGGGACAAAATCAATTAATTTTTACGATTTTATCAAGAAGCTCGTCGCTCGGCAATTTTAAATAAATTAACATCAGCCTACCAAGCAAGTTGAAGTTGAACTTGTACATTTTTTAACTCTGTTTTTGACTTAAAACACATCACGGTGAGCTCTCCGGTGTGGTGCATGTTCAAGATTAAAGATTTAAGTCAGGTGTGGTGTTGAATGAGTGATATACGCTCGAAAACGTTAAACGAGCGCGAGGTATGTGTGAATGTGAATTAAACTCAACTGTTGACCAAATGACAAATGATTGCCGTGTGAGTGATTAATGAATTCAACATCCTGTATAACAAAACGCCCTCTAAATAGTTTCGAGTACATTTTAAATTTGGTTTTATTTCGAATTTGTTATTTATTCATTTGCTAATTAACATTTCCTGATCAACGATTCACAATTTTAAAACCAGTGAATTTAAGTTTATTCGCAGCGCACGTTGAATGGCAGGCGCAAAAAAGTTATTTGACGCAAATAAAAGCTATTGATATCGAATGCACGCGCGTTGGTTTATTACAAGCCTTTTTTTGTTTGCCGTGTGTGTGAGTGACAAATACATGCGGCAATCGAACAGGCGTTTAAACATGTTTGCAGCCGTTAACGTACGCGCGCGGGGAGACAACCCGAACGCATGATGAGTTTCCATTTGAATTCGAATTCGCTATTCGGCAGTGCGCATTTATTCGTTATTTGCACCGCTGCAATTGTGCACCGTATGTATTCCAGTATTCCACTCTGCTGATTACATCAATCTCCGAACGACTAACCGAACACAATGAGTAATGTGTTATCCAATCCAATAGAAACCAATTTATTCATATTTTGATAAAAAATTGATCCCGAAAACATTCGAAAAGTATTTTAATTATTTTTTAATTCCTGCGGAATTTCACTCAAACATCATTTACAAAGTTTTATCACATTTAGGTTGATCCCCTTTCAAATTCTTTAAAGTTTAGTAATTTAATTGCAAAAAATGTTGTAAAAATCGGAAAAATCATTAATTAACCAAATTCCATTGGAATTCTAACGCTTAAGTAGGATATTATTTAATTAACTTATTAACAACTCGCCTAAAGTTTAAAAATTTTGTAAAAAGCAAAAAATCGAAGTTTTCTCACAAAAATTAAGAAATTAATTCTTTAACTTTTATATTGCTAATAAAGATTATAAGTAAAATATGAATGAATAATCCGATTATACTACAACCCATCCACCGAATAACGAAACTCATTCTTTGATAGTTATATTGAATTTACAATGAGAAGCTTGAAACCGCTTGAAACGCTTAAACTTTAATCCTGTAGAAATACATTGAATATGCAGATCAACTGCTCAGAGGCCTATGCATCGATACACCATCAGAAACCGCGTGTATTTTTATGACGACTGTATTGTCACCCTATATAAACACATCTACTCCTAGGGTGTAAAAATACAAGCATATGATTAACCATTTAAAAAATTTAAGCAGCGAGAGGCATAGCTGCTAATGTTGATGTAAAAACAGCTGTGAAAACTGAAAATTGCTGCTTTTAGTGCACACAGCTAATACTCGCTAACACCCTGACGTTGTTGGTGGCTTGATGGTGCGTGCTACTCATCAGAGCGCCCGAAAAAAGAGTGAAGTTTGGTCGAAGTTGAAGGGATTAACTTTACACGTATCCAGCGTGAGCTTTTTTCGGCTTTAGCCAGGCATTATCAACCTATGAATAAATAATGCACTTTTTTCGTGTTTAAATAAATAATTAAAACGAAAAAAGTTTTCGGTGCGTTGGAAATATTTAAATTAAATTATATATATTTAGCTGTGAGACGATAAAGTAAGTTGCATGCCAAAAAAACAAAAATTAAACAAAAATGTTTTGCATCAAAATTGATAAACGGAAATGACAATTTGGATTGCATATGATATAGCATAACCAAAACCATGCAGGAAATTACTCTGCAAAACAAATATGTCGCAAAACTGCCGCACTACGCCATGTCATTACGTATTACCTACATATGACATTACAATTTCATCACTCTATCAGAATTAGCGCTGCCAACATGCAAGTTAGTGCTTTGCATTACCTTCATCTGGAAAGTGCGCTGCGACTCGTGTTCGCTGTCAGCGCGTTTTGTTCCTCACTTCAGGAATAATTTATGAGGAATAATAGAGTCAGTCATTTCGACGTTTCGAGTCGGTGCTTTCCTCGACTCGCCAAACACTCGCGTCTCGTCGCGGTTTGCTCCGTCCTTTTCGACGCCGCGCTCGTCCTTAATGGAGTCATTAAAATCTGCAGATTTACAAACATACTTTGATGCTTTCGACGCGCAAAAACAACACTCGCCCGGGATAAAACCAACACGTAAAAAATATGAGCGCACAAACAAAACAATTTCACAGGAATTCGTTAATCCGCGGATTTCTGCCGCGACTTCAAACGGAAGAATTTAAATATTTACAAGTTGATATTGCGCGCGTTTCTTTTGTAGGAAAAAATTGATCGTTGAGTCTTTGACAAGCTTGTCATGCGGTCTCCAAATAACGTGTTATTAATAAACAGAGCAAAAAGCGAGTCGCAGAACTGGAGTTCGTGAAAACCGAGAACAAATTAAGCCTGTATACAAGTGGATACCGTGCTGCACGCGAAGCTTATTTGCGCAAACTATTCAATAAGCTTGAGCACATTTATCGTTTTCCACTTTTTAGTTGTGTTTGCACAGTTAACTCGCAAACCAAACACATTTTAAAACTTTACGGAAACCACGACACTTTTATTATTTTAATTTGCGTTTGATAAACATGTTAAATTCTATACGTTCCTGCATCTTTATCGTAATTATTTCGTTGTTGTCTTACTTTTGAGCCTCTTTAGCATCGCTTGTCTTCGTCTCGTCGAGTCGCCGCGCGTCTTGACCGCTCTCTTCGCGGTGGTCTCGGTAATTATAGGTTTCGAAAATAATAACACCGGTTCGGTATTCGAAAAGTGCCTTCTTCATGAGAACCGATAGTTAGTAAACGATAGGCTACGAAACGTGAATCTTGTTAACGCACACCAACTCATACGTGTTGCGCTGCGCTTACTCCGGGGCGATGTTTACATTTTACCTTGCATATTCTCAACACACGCTCACAGGTGGGTTGGCATGTGTCCGAGCAAAACAAATAACTTTATACTGTGTGTTCAAAATTAAAAAAATTAAACTTTTAACATAATTTTCAATAAATTTCAATTTTATGACTTTAAACACATTGTATGTAATACATTGATGCAAACTTCACCGAAAATCCATGTTAAAAATTGACGGTGACACAATAATTGCGTTGATTAGACGTCTTTAAGGCATACCTTCGATGATTACATAATTCCAGAGCAAAGAAAGATGCTCAGTGCGGTTGCCGATACATTTTTGAAGACCTACACGACTGGTCATCACGATAATGCACCGCTTGGGCAAACAAAGAAATTTCTGTTTGCTTGCAACATATGATGAAATAAAGTACTCCTAGTGAAAAGGCATATATTGTTCCACTGCTCATGCTAAAAAAATGACATAATCGCTTGAGATTCTTGATGGTTTCACTCAAGATTCAAGACGTCATATTCAAGTTGACCTTTCAATTTTTTTATGAAATGATCACGACAACCACAAACTTTATTATTTGCTTAAAAATTCATTACGCTGTTACAGACGTTAGCACGAATCGAGAACTCTTCACTGATGAATTCACGAAGTTAAAGTTTTGAACTTTCGAATTTTCGTTGACTTGACTTGTGATTTGAATTGACTTGGTCGAGTTTACACAACATTCGTGCGCTGTAATTGAATAATTGAAGTCGAGTTCTATATTGAGGATGATTAAATACTGAAGCAACAAAAAAAATATTTAAAAAATATATATTTTTGTTCAGGTAATAAATTTGTTGTCTTAGAAAATGAAAGAAAATTAATTAATTGCCTCTCCAATTACTGCGCCTATAAATAATAATCTATAAGTTTGTAGACATGCTTAATCACTGACTTGATTCCGCTTGAATCAAATCCGAATCCAGTTGATTTATGCACCTGAGACGTGTCCCAGCCTTGCGTAATTTTAAATGGTTGCATTCATTAACGAAACTTAATAAACTTAATTAAGCTCTGTTATTTGGTCCAACGTAACCACCGCGCATATTTTCTATCCGAGTCTCGCGTCCATTGATATATTCACATTTGATGCCTTCATCTATCATCTATCATCTTGTGGATGTGAAAAATATTCCATACAATTTGATTCGTTCAACTTCTTGACTCGCATCTCACACTTTTAATATTTTCGATTCTATTACTTAATAAATGTATATATGGATGTTATTGAAATTTATTGATGTGTCGATGGATTCCTAAAATGACTGATTGTGTGATGTTTAAATTTTCAGCTATGACTAGACAAAAATTTTTGAAAAGTTTTCATTAATTTGTTTGTATTTTACTCGGGGAGTTGCCATCGGCAATCACCGGTGAGTATTTGGACAATGAACGTACTTCTGTGTGCTTTGCGAATCAGGTTTCAGTATTTAATGATTATTATTTAGGATTTATCTGAGCGATGATGATGATTAAAATGTTTGGATCTGTTTGAGTTTCATTATAAACTAAATACAAACCAAAAAGTAAATTCACTAATATAAATCCATATAGATATCCTATAATAATTAGTTATTTATTCTGGATTATATACAGGGTGTTTATAATTTGAAACAAAAATTGCACTTGTTCTGCTCTGGCTTTATTAACCCAACAATGGGGGGTCCCAATTAATCCAGAAATAAATAGTAAAGCTGCAAGGCGATGAAAAGGATTTTACGCAAGAAAAGCACCCGATTGTTGCCGCTCCATTTCATTATTGTCGCCATTATATTGGCAGAATACCTATTTTAAATGCCGACGTGAACAATGCCTATTTCAGCTCAACCTCACACCGCGCTAATTTAAACTAGAGCACAATATTATCAGAACAGCGATAAATCAAAGGCAAGAAAACCGATGGGAAATCTAAAATGAGTTTAATGATATAAAAGTGGGCGGAAATTATTATACACATTATTTACGGAATTTTCGAGAAATCTAGAAATGAGTGGCAACTCAATCAAATTAAGACGTCTGATTTATTCCTACTTCTTCTATGATGAATCATACCACCACCCTTGCAAACACATGAATAATTTTCTTCTAATTTAGTTGAAAGCCATTTTATGCACACTGTAAATATTCACAGCATTATTATTCAAATGTACGAAATAAGTTAATAAAAATATGTAATAAATTTCACTCTATTGTAACTTTTTAATCAATTGCTACTTAAATTATTCACCAATAAAACCAATAATAGCAATCAAATAAATGCCCGCAACGATTTACATAATTCATTCATCATATTATATAAACGCTGGCAAACTGCAATTAAAATTTGTAAATTAAAGAATTAATTAGTCATTAATTATAAACCGAAATCGTTCCATTTTTATTATACGATATGCGATATCAACACATATTTTTATTGGCTTTTAATATTTATGTTTCTAAAGTTTATTACGCAGAGACAAATAAATTATTGTAATTTTATACGTATTTGTTTAATGTTAGGTAATATATAATTAGCCATGGAGCGGCTTTGGTTTTAGTAAAGAACTAATAAGCTACTGGTTCTTTTTTGCCTGTTTGGTCAAGGCTAAATGTTTATCCAAACAAATTACACAAATACGCCATATGAACAAAAAAGAAAATAAGGAAATTAGATTTTGTACTTTCAGGAACATAGAATAATGTAGATTATACATTTATGCAATCAGACATAATAATCTAAAACGGATTAATATTTAGATAATGCTAACGTAGGTACTCGTAGATTCTGAGATGTAAAATGAAGATGGTAGAAATGCAAATGCAGCACAAAGAAAACGTTTGTAACACTGTCTAGAAAACAGGATTTCAGACCGCAGGCACTCGACGTCGATGATTGCCCTATATCCACAATTATGATTTAATGATCAAATAATACATTTGCATACGATGATGATGATGGCCAGCAAAATAAGAAAACCATCAACATGATTCTCGTAGATTCAAAGTAGGTATATACACATTTAGACTATATATTTAGACTACACGTTTTCTTTGAGTAAATATAAAGTAAATTTAAATTATTAATTTGTTGTTATTAGTTAATAATACAATACCTGCATGAACCAATTTCTTTAATTAATTAATGATATCCTGCTCGAACGGTAAACTTTTTGGCCAGCAGTTCAACAACACCTCAACGCCAACAATGCATAAGGAAATAAGCGATAAATAAAAAATTCAATTACGGGCCAATACACAAACTCGCATATATTTGCATACGTATCGGCGGTAATGAGCAGCGCTCATTTTCATAACGACTCGTAACAATACCGACGTAAAGGTGCGATGCCACCAATAAAGGTGTGTGTATTGTGTAGCATCACCCGAACTTCTAGATAAATATTCGATTTTTGTGTTTTGTGTGTAAAAAATTTGAACTATCGCACATAAAATCGCATTAAATCACAATGTTTATATTAAATTCCACCGGCACTGATCGAAGCCTACGAGTACTTGCGGGTGCGAAAAATTCATAAATAAATATGCAATAAATAAGAGAGCAAAATGCCCTCAACGCCTTCGCCATATTTACATATACTCCGAAAGTATAGACACGGAGAACAATGAATTCTTATAACGTAATTAACGATTTTGCCGCGGCGTCGCCGCCGGCCATGACTTTGCTTGGGCGAGCAAACAAACACGAAAGCAAGTCCGACGTGTCCGAGTTATTTAAACTCGTCGAAATATATGGCGGTCGCGGTCAAATTCAACGCGCCCGCTCGTAAAATATCACCGGTCGTACCTGTTGCGGGATGCCCACTATCTCCCAAGCGGAGAACATACAAGGTGTTGAGAGATAACGAGACGATAGAGGCGAATATCATAAATAAGCTTCAACACGTGACACAATCGATAAAATAAAAAAAACTCTCAATAATGCCTGAATTATAACAATATAAATTTTTCATAAATAAATCAACCAAATTCATTCTATTCTTGTATTAATTTAAATTAAAACTCATAAAATTAAATTGATATTGCATTGCATATTGTGTAATTGTTTATTTTTTAATACAAATAAAAAGCTGTTACTGCGAATCATGATTCGGTATTTAAAAAGTAATGTAATTAAAAGTGGATTCAGTCGCTAACAATGACCAAACAATATTACACAATTGAATTGTTTTGCATTGTGACGCAAGAAATATTAATTTAATTAAATTCATAAGCAATACACAAATATTTAATATTTAAATTTAATTTTTTGTTGGTTTTTCAATTTTTCATGGCTGGGAAATAAAAAAATGTTATTAATACACTTGATTTGCATAAAAATTAGTAGCAATATATCAAAATTATATTAATTGTTCGTTTAATTGGTCTGCGCGGTAACAAATCCCTTTTTTACTCCCAAAGTCTAAACGGAAGAAGCGCTCTGGTATGTCCGAACCAATCAAACGAATTGTATTCAAATGAGCCACCGATGCGAACACCTTGCGCGTGTGGACGAATCAGCAGCGGCGTTTATTAATTAAAAATTCCTCGAGCACACACACGTTTAATAAGTAGCCACCATGGCTTCAAGTTAATCTAAGATATGTGTGTGGTTACTTACGAGTTTAATAATCGTGTGTTTTTTTGGTTGGTTGCTTCTTGACGTGCATGGGACTCAGGGAAGCATTTGGACACGAGGAACGGTTTTTGGTTGGTGCGGTCGGTCTGACGGAACGCACTAAAAGCTTCCCAAATTAAACCTAAACGGGATGGCATAAAGCATGCGGTGCAAAGCATGCAGGAACGCGAAAGAATGGAGTGGAATAAAGTAATTACCACGAAGATTAAGCGATAAAAACTATAAAACCAAGCATACGTAGCGTTAAACGAACAAATAAATAAATGTAATTATAAAATTTTGGGCCGGCCGACGCGGAATTTGCATTTTAAATGTTTTCACTCTTGAATATTTATATTTATCAACAACAATAGACAAGGAATTTTTAAGTCAACTATTTTAATAGCAACCATTTTGATTTTTGTGTTCTTTTATATAAAATAGCAGATGATGCCAAAATACAAAAAAGTTGATAATTTCGTGTGGTTTTATTTGTACATCTTGAGATAATAACAGCTTGTTATAGTGTCGTTAAAGTAGCATTTGATATCCTTCCTGTGATTATCGTTTCTTTATCTCGGACTCGATTTGGTAAAACAAACAAGCGAGATGAAGGGGCCAACAAACATCCATCGGGCCGAAAAACGCGAGCGCCCGCTGAAAACAGTAATTTCGAGAACAATCAGCAGCTGATCCGTCGCTGATGGTGGCTGGCAAACTCACTCACACACATGCCGAACGACTCTCTTAATCTTGCTGTGGTGGGTTCGCGCGTGCGGACAGGTGCATCGGTGCCCCCGGGGGCGGAACCTGTCGATCGGCGCCCCGACGGCTTGTTGGTTTTTGGAAACGATGCAAACGAGGCCGATGTTTGCTTTGCGCGACGCCACGACGCACCAGAAAATTGATCGTGATTAAATGGAACGTGTCTGATTTTTTTCTCTCCTCTCTTATTTTCGATGATGCAGCTTGTGCTTTGATGAGGGGAGTAAAGCGCACACCGGCCACTCCCAGAAAAACATTAATTTTTACCCGGCCAGTGCGGACATCAGTCAGAAACAAACAAAAACGACCCTCCAATTAACATAGTTTACAATTTCCATTAGAAGTAGAATTAATTTACTCGTGGGGCAACCCTTATGATATTAAGTGCTTTTCAAGAACCTGCTTTTCTATCCAAAAACCAACATTTACTTATTCCGTCCAAAGGTTTGGATGTTACCTGTGATAAAAGTGCCATTTGAACGAATTGTTCTCGGGGCAGTTTTCGGCACTCGGCGCGAGAACCGCACAGCGTGATTTGGGCGCTGGAATCGCTTCATTTCGATGCGTTTTATGTTTGTTCCAAGCCGCTTAATTGAAATTCATTTTGTGTTTTAATAAAAACTGACCGGTGACCGGAGCCGGGCGTTTGCATCGGCGCGCAAAGAAGACTTAAGTCTCCGCGGGAGTGGCGTGAGTTAAGCCCGAATGCCGAAAGCTCAAAGTCGTAAAAGTCATTCGTAATTATAATTCATAAAGAAGAGGCGCCGGTCGCTCCAAATTTAATATCACATTTAAATTTTCAAAAATTACTAGCAATTCATTCAAAAACAAGTTTTTATACAAAATTTTCAGTTTACATTTGTTAAACACACATTTTATAATTTTATAACTACATAATTCCTGTGAATAACATAAACTTTCATAGTTTTATTGTCACCTCTTTCCGGTTGGGTATTGTCACTTTCCCAGTGTCATTTCCTGAAATTCTCTTCATATCATAGTTTAATTTTACTTTTGTTCCACAATAAACACACAAAGCACCATAAAATTCGATGCGGACGCATTCTTGTCTGTCATACTCATAATCCTCCTTCAGTGCAAGTGCCAACAATTTATAATCCCCGAAATAAAACCAAAGCAAATCACATATAAAATAAAACGTGCCGTTCCGACACTTCAACGTAAATTTGTCTTTAATTTCAGTTTACTTTGTGAGTATAAAAACAGTTCAAAAATAGAAAACTTTATATAAGCGTGTTGCATGGAATGCACGCAAGTTGAAATTATAACCCTTTACGAGGGTGTGAGGCAAAGAAAGTGGAATTATAATTTTATTGTTTTATTACTCTTTGCCGACGTCGCAGTTGACAGGGCGACAAACTGAACCCAACCCAAGAAAAAACTTTACAGCTACCCGAAAGAAAACCAAAGTTTCTAAATTATTGCAAGAAAAAATACCTCAACAAAAACCAAAACTATGTAACTGAAATGTTTTTGATGCAAATATTCGGCCATGAATAAACCCAATGATATTATATAGCTTTAACAGTCTGACTTTTATATCCAAAACAATTAAATTCGCAAAATCGGCCATAAAATTTGCCGAAACGGAGCTTTTAATTATCCAACCTGAAAGTAATTATTTCATAGGGGCTACCTGCTTGCAATGCACAATATCAGAAACAAAACTTGGTATCTGAACGATCTGGGCCCGCTTCGTGATTAAAAATTTCAAACTAAACGCGACCATAAAGGATGCGTAATAATATGGTAAATGAGCAAACGATGAATTAATGCAAACGAGCGCGGGAATGGCCGTCAGTTTAATTAAAACGCACGAATGCATAGCGGCCAATGGCGAGGTGAAGGCGCTTTGGGAAAATTAGATTTGAGCCAAAACGACAAATAAAAACGAATCGTTATAATTATGGCTTTTTAATAAACAAGACGGGGACATTCCAAAATTAAATGCAAATGACCACCAAACAAAACAAAAATATTTTAGTATTTTTTAATTTATAGCAAATATTTCATATACACGTAAAAATGTTATTGCAATTGACACAAATCTGCCCTGTGAAGCCTGGAAGCAAAATCGTTTTGAAATTATAATCTTTGCCGTTGTTTATCTGTTTGTGTCAATTTCACAATCATAATAAGCAGATGAAAAAGAGCAAAGTTATAATTAAACGTTTCACTATTTGCTTTTTAGCATCGCCGCATGAATAAACGCTAGAATTGTCTGCACCGCGAGATAAATGTCGTTTTTCATCTGCGCGCGGCTTTCATAACTTAATTATCAAGTTATCAACATATCCGACCGAAACGAGCCGCCTCGCAGCGCAGGCGTGGGCGTCGTAAGTGGTGTCCTATCAACTAGTCTCAAGCCTCAACTAAGGCAGGAATAAATGAATGTGTGTATAACTATGATTATAGTTCTGATTACAATGGCATTGACCATCAGGAACCGCTCCAGTTGAACCCTAAAAGGACATTTCCTGGCGGCTCGGCGTAGTTTTTCAAAGTGTAAAAAAACCGGTCAATTGACGGCATGACTTCAAACAAACTTATTTAAAGTAAACAAACTTAGAATACGTGAATAATCCAGAACAAATAACAATAAGTGTAATAAACGAAGAAATGCTCTGCTTTGCATTAGAAATCCAAACTCATTGCTGGTAATACAGAACTCTGTAAATGTATCGGCAAATAGTTGGGTATATTAATGCGGCCGGTATACTTTCCGCCCCAGGCACCAATAAACCAATAAATAACTAACCATTCCAATTTCATCAAGGCTTCCTTCGGTTATTACTCGCAATTATAACAGGCCAAACAGTCCAGTGCCGACAACGCTATGGTTATAAACATAAGTAACAAACACGCCACAAGAGACACACAAATCGGGGCATATAATTAGTTGCAATATTTTATGATTTATTTGCTTAGTGTTTTGCTCTAGTAAATTTTTTAATACAAACCCATAATAAAAATAATATGTTCTGGAATTTTGCAAATCAGCAAATTAACAAGTTGTGACTTTCCCAGAATGCTTCGGCTTCACTTTGATCTTTGAATAGTTCTCATGAACACTTTACGACTGCAGACAAATAAACCTATCATGACAATGAAACACATTTGCAAAATTTTGAGGTCGCTCAAGAACGCCCGACTCATAAACTTTATTACACCATTACCGCCATAATTTTACCATAATCTCAACTATTTCATTCCGGATCTTCATATTTTTACAACCCTAAAATATTCTGCCATAAATAAGTGAAATTTTGACCTTTTAAACACTTTGATTTAATCAACACATTGTTCCAGTCATACTCAGTGTTAATCCCATAAAATATAATTAATTAGATGTTAATATTTCGCAAGTCATCTATTTTTTGTTCGCTGCTTGCGCACGGGCTGAAAATTTGTCGGATCATTGTTATTACTCGAGAATCTTACATCGTCATAGCTCGGATTCATGAGCATATCAAAATCTTAAACGGATGATTAATTAAGCGCAGCGCATCACAGCGGATCAATTGAGACGCGAAGCAGGAGTCCGTCGATTAATTTAATTAACTCCGCGTGCAACGCGTTGCTGTTCTCATCTAAGACACTAGATCGGGTGCAATCGCCTCTTGATTGACTTTAATTATCTTATTATCTGTATAAATAGCACGTTTTATCAGACAAATATTTAGCAGGAAATAATTACTTAAGGAATGTTGATTATTTTAATTAAACATCATAAATATCACATTTTGACATGTTACAAGTCTAAAATTTCAAAATTTTCACGCATCTGAGTACATAACTATTTTTATCTTTTAGTTAACGTTTGAAAATCAAAAGAAAAAATTTCCTCCAAAGCTCTAAATCATCACAGACTTGCTGAAGCATAATATTTCTTCATTGCAACGCATTAGGTTACTGAATATCAGTTTAAAACTCGACAGAAATTAGAAATAGAATAAAAACGACGGTAAGAAACGAAGAAAAACAAAAATAACTGAAAACTTTAACGCAGTTCATAGATTCGTAGACGCAGACGGAGGTGCTGATGGGTTAAGATTCGACCAAAGCGAGTGGAGTGGCGTGGAAAATTGAACCCCTTGCGGTTAGAGGGTGGCGAAAATAGCCCGAAGACGCTGCGATGTGTCTCGTTACAAGACCGTTAATGCACTTTAACTATGGATAAAAGTACTTAGAAGAAGTTGGTATAAATATCCATTAGCAACTCTTCATCGATAAAATTGAAATATGAATTGCAATGAATTCTCAAACTAAAATATTAATATAAACATGTTCATAAGCAATTTACAAGATTATTGTTCTATTAATTTGGTT
Organism: Dalotia coriaria; assembly: GCF_025399875.1. NCBI lineage: Eukaryota > Metazoa > Arthropoda > Insecta > Coleoptera > Staphylinidae > Dalotia > Dalotia coriaria. Next base: position 4,613,208 of record NW_027045446.1, read on the forward strand.
ATTAAATTGTATTTACTGGTAGTAAATGTAATGTGTAATGAAAATAACTTACGCGAGCTGATTCAGCACCTATTTAGTGATGTTGCAATCCGAATAACTTTTGTGTTGCTTGGTAATGGTGTGTACAAATTAATATTCCGATGCTCAAATGCATGGCTGAGCAGCAACCTGTTAACAATCCGTTAGTTACCATTCCGAACAGCGTTTCGTTAAAATCGCTCAACATCCTTGTTGCGAGCCCACGTGGCGAGCAATCTTCGCCTGCATATTCTCATACTCATTCCGATTCTGGCATTCTGGACCGCAGAGTGTGTTTGCATACGCTTATTGTGTTGGACGTTGTTCCAAGCGTGTAACGGCGTGTGTTCGAAGCATGACGCGAACCAAAGCAATGATGATGACTCTGGGCTATTTGTTCCATTATCATCGAAAGCTCGCGTGCCCGCTGATAAAACGCATTATGACGTTGTTTAGTACAAACAAGGGTTGCGAGAGCAACCAGCATCCTGGGGATATACCTACATCTCCAAGCGTCGAGTATGAAACATGGCGCCATCAGCGATATCGCATTTCGGGCATCGAGTGTGAATCAAAGCCAAGGATTGAAACAAAACGAAATTAAGAATCAACAGTTAATAGCTCACAGGTAAAACAATTCTTTTTCTGGTTTGTTTGTTTATTTTTTTGATTACAATCCAACACAATCTGCAAGAATAAATAATTGAAATAAAAATTCTGTAAATCTGACGATTAAATACATTTTCAACAAATAAAATAACCGAAAATAGTAAGAATTTGAAATTTATTATTATTTAACTTTAAACACGCGGCTTTAGACACACGAAATTGTGAAGGAATTTTAAAGAGGTATATAAATAACGTTTTTAGTAGATTTTTCTCCGACGACGGTCCGACCTTCCAACCTTCCTCTTCGAAGTTGTCTAAGCCCAAGAGAAAGATCACCTCCAGCATCAGATGCAACATCAGGTTCTCAGACGGAAATCTCACATCAAATCTCTATTGCATTTTAAACTCACTTTTAGGAGCCGACAGAGATGAAAACTCGGCTGTAACCGGTTATAAACTTATATAATATTTTTCCTGTTGCGTCTCTTCTAATTTTTTGCGATATTTTAAAACCTGCACAAATTGTTGTTGCTCTTCAAATTGTCGTTGTCTTTTATGACCATCATATTTAAATATAATAAAAATGCCTTAATAAAGAATATTACATTGTAAAATTACGTTTATCGTGAATAATCATCGACGAAATTCTTGGTTGCATAAAAAATTAAATGAAAATTTATAACAAAATAATATGAAATACTTTAAATTCAAAATGGTTGACGGTAAAGTAGGCGAAAGTCGTGACTTCCTAAATGCCCAAAACAGCATCATCTCAAATTCAAAACATACGCTATTATTATAGTTGTAAGATATTCAAATATTCATAAAATTCAAATATCTGCTCAAAAACCGTACAGTGTATAACGTGGGCAAATGCAGACACCCAACGGAACAAATTTCATACCATGTAGAGAACGCAGGTTGCATCTCTGAGACCGCCACAGGTAGTAAGCTCTTTCTCCGAATAGATTCGACTCGACGGTGTTGAATCAGAAAATACCTAGCAACGGAATAGAACATATGCCAACCGAATTTATTGATATTGACCTTTTGGTAACTTGATAGTTTTTGATATCATTTCTACTAAATGTTATTGCACCGCTAAATATACGAGTAACCACAAGATAGACATGTAGTTGTCATGAGATACAAGAATTCACCATATCCACTATGGTCTGACCTGGTCACTTAAATGGAAGACGGAGTCTTGCCGATTGCGATTTGCTACCAACAAACGAGCGGCGATAAACAACAGTGTACATGAACATAAACACATGAAGATATTGCAAGTTGCCATCTGGTCATGAATGAAAGTAGTTTACCGGTTCAGGTACCACGCCATGTTTAGTGAGTAGAGTCGCCATCTACAGCCAAGAATGGTAAAACATTGAAAAATAGAAGTAGGTTATGAGAGAATTTCCATTACGTCTAAACCTGAGGAAGGAAAATGAAGATTGTCCACCCACACAAAATACAATGCACATGTTGTGCAATATCTAATTACACTGTGCATAGATACAAATATTAATTATAATATTCAAAATATTGAAACACGTAGTGAATGGAACTTTTGCTTCTATTGGTCCTTTGGCAATATTCCTTATTCTGCAGCGCGCATCATTAAAACTTATAATTCTTGCGTGGTTTTATTAACTTATGTGCATCATGTTTCCACTGCAACACTTGTAATTACCATCTCCGGTGCATACTGTAATTATCAGGGTCGTTCGCGGCGACGTGCGTGATAAATAAATAATGCTTAAAGAGTATAATATAAATCAACCAGAGAGTTGAAAATAAAAGTGAATGTAAATAGGTATAACCATTTTAAATTGGCACTTGTATGAAATGTCTTAATTTATTAAACACTTGATTAAATATTTTCAAAAGGTAATAATAGTAGGTAGGTAGTATTTTTTTCTCTGCCTTTTTTTTAATTTTTATTTGGAAAGAATTTATTTGGCCTATGTTTGTCTCTAGGCCATGGTCCGCTGGGACCACACAACGAATTGTTTTCTAATGCACTTAATGGCTTTCGATTAACGCCCACATGATAACATAGAAGACAAACACAAGAAGTTTACATGTATAGATCATCGGTGTTTACTAATTTTTAAATATTTTTAAAACATTAAAGTTCTTGCATTTTTTCATTAAAAATTTTACAATATTTATGATTTTGATTAACAAATTAACATGTAATTACATTTATACTAATAAAATTTAGTTTCTTCAGTGATGATTTAACGTTTTCTCTTTCTATGCTGGTTCTATGCCTTTGGCGTCCAAAAGATATTCATTGCGATTGTTATCTCCGCGTATATCACTCGAAAGCAATAAATTCTAACGCAACGCAACGCGTTTATTAACACAGCAAATATTTATTTAAATAATGATTTCTACGATTAAGATTCGTCCATGCAGATGGAACAAAACTTAATCAAAATCTATTTGCTTAGATTTAACTTATCCACGTAATATTTTATCTTCTATGTTTCGCTGTGTGTTGTGAATGATATGATCTCCAAATTGGACTATTCACTCACATGGTCCTCGTTACTGCCGGGGATGGATATTTTTATGCAAATGAAAGTTATGAATTTATCCATCATTGATTTATGTATTCATGCGGTTATAAATGAGGCGCACTGTAAATGCATAATGTAATCTGGAGCAACACGTCTGGACGTCGATGAGATGAGAGCTCAAGAAGTAGCAGGAACAGGAGGAGCCAATGTGGTGGAAAGTGCACCTGGTCTTGACTTATTATTTTTAATTAAAAAATTGTTTGCTTAATGAAACTCTCTAAATGCGAGACGTCGTATATCATCGGTTATTTTTATATTTATGCCTTTAAATCTTACCACCAGGATTATGTCAAGAAGACTATGAATAGCTGAAAATTAATTCAATAAAATTTGCTACATTTACCTAAGAAATAGTTTTGTTTTCCAATGGTTAATTAATAATCCGGCTGTGCATTCTTCCAGTGTTTTTTTTTAAATTTCTATGCACTGAAGTGAAAACACACGGCGACAATAAAAATGAGCCATTAACCGTAATTAATAACGTTCGGGTTGTTGCGCGGTGGAAGAATCAACACCGATAGCTAATGAGACGAAAACCGAAGCGGCGTCCCTTCGTTAACGTTTATGCCGCATATATTTAAATTAGGGATACGTATTAATGTCAACTCGAATCACGAGGGATGCCGCGAGGTCGACCCGAACGTCGGAGACGCTTTGTAATTAAGATTTCCCCTGAGAAATCAAGCGGAAAATAAAAATGCGTTTTGCTTATAATCCACGTATCCAAGTATCAACATTGAACTTGGCTGATGTCGAGATTACATTTAAAAACTGACTCCGACATAACCTAAAATATTACAAGTGCGGTTGTGTTAACAAGGTATTATTTTTGCTCGTTGTTGTTGATGTTGCTATTGCAGACGAGCGAAAACAAAGCCCACGTTGTGCGATATTTGAGGAGTTGTTTATAAAAACAACACGTCTGAATGAAACGTCCTGAAATGTAATGGAACGTATGATTCCGCCAGGGCTTTCATCCGCGTCGCTTGTTGTTCTCTCAGTTGTTTCGCTGGCATCAAAGAAATTAACATATTAATTCGTGAACGCTTTGGGGTCGACGCAGCTCTCGGCGTGCGCGCACTTTAAGAAAGAGTCTTCTTCTTCTGCGCCTCTCGAGAAATCATTGCGCGGCGAGAATTCCGCCGGCAGAGCGTCGCGGCTCGTCTCTTTTAATATAACGAGCGCGGATGCTAATTTATCGTTTAAGAAAGTGTGAAACATTTCGTACGCCGCTGCGCATCGCCGCATGACGTCCCTGTTACAATCACCTTTTATCCACGTCAACCACCGAGCGGAGTCCAGTTCACTTCCAGACTTAACTTTTACCGATGGGCAAGCAATGTTTTAAGCGCTTCGGGTTTTCATTCCTACAAGGTGCAAGCGTAAGATTACTTAAAATTGATCTTTTGCATGATTTCGTTGAAAATACAATGGTGAAAGCTTTGGGTGATGGAAATAGTGATTATGAACCCTTCCGGATTAGATTCTTAGCTTAACCTAAGCATAGTAGCTTAAAATATAATTTTTTACTTTTCTCTATTTGAATAGTTTTATACTGATTCACTCTGTATGGTAAAGTCGGTATAAAAGCACTCCTCGGCTTGAAAAACTCTTTCGTCTCATGAGCAATACTCAACACCGCTTTTGGTATTTATTTAAAAATGCATTTTGTAAACGAACCGCAACAGGTCCTCTGCCAGTCCGAATATTAATTATTCGATTCTTTGAAACGCAGCGCAGCGGCCATTCGAAGGCACGATTCTGCGCTTGTAAATATTTAAATGAGTTCGCGCCTGTGCATCTCGGATTGCCGGAATTTATATCGCATTATAAAACGTAACGCACTCGAATTGCGCCGGATTGCCGATCTTTGCGGTCGCGAAAGGAAAGGCACGTTTGTATGAATAAAACGAGACAATCGAATGTGCGAAAACGGACGCCTCGCAGTGCCGATTTGCGTGTGGCGAAGAAAAGGGAAGAGCCAACACAACAAACTAGCGCTAGGCGAACAAAAGCCTGATAAATCTCGCCTACGCGGGACCTATTCGCTATATTCTGCGCGTTTTCACAGATCGAGTGTTATAGAAAACACTACAACCAGTGGCGCAGCATAATTTTATCATATAACAATGAAAACAATTCTTTTCATTGAATTAAAGCACAATAATTTGAACTTTCAAAAAAATGTTTAAAATTTATTTTTATTTTATTTATGATTTAATTATTTTTTGGTTCCACCACTGATGAAGGAAGTTTTGTATTCACACATTAATACAAATCCCACATAAGGATAACGTACATGTTTATTGTTTATGCCTATTGTTTCAAATTTTTGCGAAATATTCAAAATCCAAAAATATTGTTAACAATTTGTGTACAAAAGTTTAACAGTCGGCAAAATTTGCCGCGCACACATCACAATTAAATTCCAAACACAAGAAATTTCCCTCTCGTGCGCCTCCTAGTAAACCGAAAAGTTTTACGACTTTTCTCAGCTCGTTTTAATTAAACAGCCGAAAATTAATATACGCGCGAGTTCACAAATTTCGAGATTTGCACGTTCTTGCGCCCGACCGACGTGTTCGAAACTTTCCAGACTTAACATTGTATGCGCCAAGTTTCGCGCCTCGGAATTATGGCGTTATTTATCGTCGCACACGATTTATGTATCCAATGTGCCAATCCTACAATTACCATTGAATATCATGCAGACACTAATAGAAACGGCATAAATACGAACAGCGTGTAGTGATGCAGGACGCGAAAAACTCGAGAGCGCACAATGCGATTCGCAATCGTAATCGGAATTAATTCTTCTCATTGTCAAATAGACACCGCGCAGAGATAAAAATGTGCGGCATGCAACGGTAACGAGAGCGATTCATTGTGATAGGAAACAAACGCATAATAGAGGTGGAGAATGAAACATGAAACAAATCGATTATTGTTGTATAAATATTCTCGATTCACCAGCGGAATGAGAACGTGAAGGAACAAGACATTTTTAAATTAAATTGTGTGGGCAATAACCGTTGCTTCGCTTTGGTATTCATGACTTTTGATGAATTCATAATGCGAGTACATTTGTCATTTACAAAATAAAATTTTGAAATTATCATATAATTAAATCTGTGTCACATCTACACACATCTGAAGCGTTTTAAATTGACGCCTGTCGTTTGTTTTTATTGAGGCAATATTTTTGTATAAACAGTTAGTTAGTTGAATAAAATGAACATTTCCTGATCAAATCAATTCGTCCTAATCGTATTTAACTTGGTGTTGAAATACTGACACCTATATTTGACTATTCCTTAAACCAAAGACGAAACGCATTTAATGGATCTAATTAAATCTAATTTCATATCGAATTTGTTTGCATATGCATGATATCGAAGCTTCCTTGGTTTACCACCTGCACATTCTGGTCATGTGAACATTTGTTAAGCAAGCCCACACGGTATTTCAGTATGGTTTTTCGTAGAATGCGCATTCGAATCGGTTGAAATTACTTTAAAATAACTCGAACTGATAAATCAAGAGTCAAGCGCGAAGCTGCTTGTGGTGTTGATATTGGTGTTGGGTTTAGCCTTTTATATCAAAAGCAAATGCTTAATGGTCAGCTACCGAAGATTAGAAGCGCGCTGAACAAGCGGGTATCTGATGCGCACGGTAGCGATGTAAGTCTTTAATAAGGACGAGTGTAAAACCAATTAAGAATCTTCGGTCCAGATAGTGTTCAACCTGTCGCCACGAACGCCACAGAGCATTCACGCTCCATTAAAAACCGAAATAAACTAATGTTATCTAACTACCACTGTCACAATCACATGTTGTATGTATGTTCCTCTCTACAAAGAAAAAGAATTTTTTTCTTCGGTTAAATTTTTACAAAACAGGTGAAGTATTTATTAGGAAAAATTTATATCTTGCAAAAGTTGTAATAATTATGCGGGTTATAGTCTAAATGAAGTATTTCTTGATGCGCAGTCAAACGATTAAATTATCCACGCACCGCATGAATATTTAAACATGCTTGCTTTTGACTAAGGACCACTTAACGCGCATAATCTTCTCGTTTATTTTTTACTGAGTAAATTATACACTCGCGTATTATGTTATTTACTTTTCGAAATTACCGAAAAGTGATGCGTGAGTATTATAAATTAATTTTATACGCGCGAGTCAGTCTTGACTCAACGAATAAAAATAAATAATTCTGTTTGTTGTTGAATGCGTATTTTGACTCCTCGCCTGTCTAATGATTTAATAATTACTTTGTCAGTTTACGGAAATTATATTCACACGTTATTTTTATTGGAAATTTGTCCGGTTGAATTCTTACGCGTCTTTTGTGCTTGGTAAGATGTTTTTGTGTTCGGATTTACGTCTGGTTCGCTTTTGGTGCTTTTCCCTTGCCTCGATCGCTTCTTGCGTCGTTTACTTTATTTCCACCGGTGCTGGCACATTTGCCTAAACACGAATTCGAATACAAATCGGTTGATTATTGCGTTTTAAGCAATCCGAAGGACCCAACTGAAGAATTAACAAGCGAGTTTAACGAAAACGGGAAAGCAATCGAATTCCTTCATGTCGTCGTGCACCAACTAACTGCATACATACTTGTTTCTTGTATTTGGTTTGGTCTCAAAAACAAGGCGCCTTGAATCTGTTTTTTTCCCGCCTCATGTCCCGAAACGGTGTAATTACAGGTTGCGATATGCTATTTTTCAATACCACCAAAGCCGTTACATCCCACAGGCGGCCCTTTAAAAGCGTCTTTAACTTTTATTTTATTTTGCTTCATTGCTTTTGTGCGTTTTAAGCTCAACTAAACAGTTAGTTTTGACCTGTGTCCTAGTCGGCCTCTTTCGTGTGGATTTGCCTCACTAGGGATGCACTACCTGCAAATATCTAGCATGCAAACGGCGGAACAGACTAGAGTCTGAGCAAAAACTACAAAACACTGCCGACCCTAGGATTTAACAACAACCGACTTTGAACTAAAACGCAAAACCCGACGTTTAGTAGGCAAGTTTGCTTTTAATAATTGCTTGTTTCAACTCAAAGTCAGTGTCTATTTTTGTTAATTTATTTGAAGGAAATTTCAGCACTTGCTAAAATTAGAGTTGCTTTAATATTTCGCTGTGTTTGTGCGCTTGCATTACGCTCGGATTCGAAATTATCTGCCGACATTATAAGAAGTCCATTAGCAATATTGGTTTATCTGAATTCCTCCGTCTTCCCTTTTGCGAGCGCGCGTACGAAAAGAACTCGCCCACGCTCGCGTCTTTATGTTTTTGCCCGCTTTTCAAATCAACTCACCCACTCACCCCCTTCCGTGGACTTTCATCTGACGCCGGGTAAAATGTCTTAATAGACTTGCTTCGAGTTACAATATTTTTGGGCGATTTATACAAAAAGTAAAAATAACTTCATTTGTATTATTCATAATCTAAAATAAATATGATTTCCGGAAATGAACAAAAAATATGAATTATTTAACCGAAAAAAGAAGTGAAAAGTCTTCGAGTATTGCTCGATAAACTGACAAAACGTATCGTATCATTCCCATTACGATTCCCCTTTTGTTTTCGCTTTACTTCTGCGTCGACATTTTCCCAGCTACTGTGTTAAACGTTTGTCGCTCGTTTGTCGGTCTACCCCTCGGTCGAAAGTATACATTTCACGGCGTGTCTCCGCCGCGAGACGTGTAAGTACCTCGTGAACGCGACGAAAGAAAGGAAAGAAAAACCCGCGTTTTAAAACCTTTTAATAGATATCATTTTCCACCGTTTTATCTTGCGTGGCCTTGCGAGACAAGAGGGAGGATTGGGTTAACACGAAACGAGCGCGAGCGTAAACGTGTCGAGAGTTGTAAAAACATTTTCTTTCGTTTTCGTTCTTCGTGACGAACGAAAAAAAACGCGCATATACAAAGACCACTTTCCTCGAACCATAGAAAGCGCAAAAATTGCGATGAACACTCAGAAAAAGCTTTAAATATTAATATCGCAAATCAGGCAGAAAGTATCACATTTTGAAATGTTTAAAAATACATCGTCATGAAAACCACAATTATTAATATTCAGCTTGGCAGAATTAATTTAAATTCAATAAATATATAAAGATAACTTTAGCTTGTTGGCATGGAGCAGTCAAAACGTCATAGTCGGGTCTTTCAAGTCACCTCTTAAGTCATTCTGATTTACTATACACACAAAACCGATTCCAAAGGTAACGTTGAAGCGTTTTCTTTTATTTTCAAGAATCAAACCTTTATGCTGCAGTGGCATCAGACGGACACTCAGGTATAAAATATTTCTGCATTTCGAGCGCATGAGAACGATGGATTCCAATATAGTATTCCTATATTTATATATTTTTATAAGGTGTGGGAGGATTTTTATTTTCTAGCAAATCATCCGAGTCTATTATTAACAATACTTAACGTCCACATAGTTGACCTGCGTCGAGTAAAAAGATCGCTTTGTGCTAAAATGATGCAAAACACGTCAAAAATGTCTCGTAAAAATTAAATGTTTATTTAACGCGGGTTTCTGAAGAATAAAAAATGTATGAGTAAGTTTACCTTATGATAACCGGTTTGCCCACCCCTTGACTTTTTGAATTTTTTGAATTTACGCGCAAATACCTAATTCCCGAAGGAAATAAAAAGTTTCCCCTGCACAAACATTTTGCCCCCATATGAAATCATTAACATTTGAGACTGACATTTGTATAGTTACCTACTACCTATGCATGCTCAGTAAGATAATAAAATTTTTATTAATTTAATTAAAATTTTAAAAAATATTCCGAATATTTTTAAACCACTCTTGAAACTTTGTGGAAGGCGATGAGCACAAAGTGATTAATAACGTCCGAAGCTTTTTTCCAGTGCGTAGGTATGCGCACAAGTTCTTCTCCTTGGTCTTGGCGTTTAGTTGATTGCTAAAAGTGATTGCTACGGGTCGTACGCGCGCGCCATCGCCATCGGTCCCATTTAAATGCGAACGAGCGATGATGGATCGGGAATAGAATTAGTATCGGTGGCATCCTGCGGCGGCGACGTCCTCGAGCACCAGAAGAAGAAAAAAACAATAAAAACTAAACAATAATGCAATAACTAGCAACGCACCTAGTCGAGAAGACTGCGTACAATCTAGATGGAAAATAATGGACTTATCGACAGAAATTAACTAATATTATTATACATCATCATAAATATCATAAATTATATACTGATTTCATCAATTATCTCTAATCAATTAATTATTAAATATTAAATTATTTATTGAAGCATATATATTCGATAGATTAATTTAATTTATTATTTTTAATGTTTTTATTTTTTTCTTTGATTTGTTGTGAATTTTCGGAGTTAAAAAAATTTATTTTACTTTTGGTGAACATGAAGTATATTTTTCAAAGCTGACTGAAATCTTGGTTCATAATCTCGACAATGTTTCGTCTCCTCCGCTCGTCTCATATTCATATTCCAAAAAAAAGCGGCACCTAACGAAACATTATCCTTATCCGCGCAGCGGTCTCGGCCGTAATAAGCTGTGAATAAGCGCTGCTCGTTCGCTCCTAAATGAATTTTTATGCGCGCGGTAAACGCTTGCTTTGCCAACAGGTATCTGCGTCCGCGCGCGAGACGAACTAATATAATACAACAATAAACTAATAAGACTTTATCTAAATCTGCTCTTTCTTCGTATCTATTACCTGCGAGGAATGCCTCACTCGATTCTCCCATTCATTCAATCTCCGCCACGGACAATGCGGACCGCTCAATGTACGCTTAATAATATTATTTAATTATCTAGCGCCGCGGAGCCATTGTGTTCCATTAAGCGTTTCGATTAAGGTCGGAGTCATCCAATCGCACACGCGCATCATAACATTAAGCAATATTAAAATATCTAAAATATCTAACTTCACAAATGATTTTTGTTATTTTGACGTTTACAATGTGCAATTGCGGGAATTTAAGTCTTGAAAAGGCTAGAAAGCTAAAAGGATCAATTCATACGTAATGGTCACTTTACAGCGTTGCACACGAGAAAAACGATGGACGATATCGATGGCCGGAAACTTAAAGTCCTTCGAAACAACCGGGACGATCGTGACGAGACTTTAAACTCGCTGCGTTCAGTGTGAACGTCTCCAAAATGTTATCATAAAGCGTATAGCGCTCGATAAACCATGCCAACTTTATAAAACTTTTAAAAACCTAAAAATATCTCAACTATGAAAACGTAGATTTCGATTTTATTAGTCATTAATGCTTGATGAGACATTTATTTGTTTACTATCTCAAATTAGCATATCATACTGAGGCAGACATCATATGTTTGAAGCGGAGTAATCTCTTACTTTAATGGTATCCAAACTCATGAAAAACAGCTCTAATTTAGTCAATTCTACATAGTCTAGTCTCGTTGAGCACAATGCGATATCTGAATGCATCGGTCTCGGAATTAAATGAAGGGATTACGCCGAATGTGGATCAAACCCCCCTTAAAACTATCACGCGCATATCAGTCCTCCGGCACGTCGGAGATCACAATAAAGAATAAACTTTGCTACGTGCATCGTGCACTGTCTGTCTACGCTTGTGCATCCCTAGACTCCCTAGTCTCGCTAGACAGCTATCTATCTATATAGCTGGATAAATGGCTGTTGTTGCGGTATATAAAATGCTAATTTCTCATGCTATCAGGGGGCGACATGTTGTTATTCCAGGGCGATAGCAAGACCTAAAGCTCTGGCATGGTGTACATTTTGGTGACACGGGGACCCAGAGTGTTGGAGGGTGAATAGTGAAGTCTTTGGGACCTAAACCTTAAAATTTCTAAATAAAAAAACTAGTCTTTTAAAGTGTGGTAGTAGAATATGGACAGTTGAAACGAAGACAGTAAGGGATGGGGTTACGTCAACACGTCAGAAAGGCACCCCTTTTAAAAAGATCAAATTTATGACCGAGTAAAACCTTTGAACAAACAAGATCAAACAAGCGGACAGAAAGGAGTGTGGTTTCTAAAAATAGTAATAAAACTCCATCGGTCTGTTTGTAAAAACAGACAAAAGTACAAATGAGCGTTCAAAATTAACCTTTTAACATTCTTCGAAAAACCAGCTGCAAATTTTATTATTTAAAAAATATTCTCTTATATTCTTCATCTTCAGAATTAAAGCATCTATGACGAAATAATTACGGTTGAAACTTGTAATGTTGTAGTTGTTTGAATGTTCCGGTAGCAATTGCAATTTTACGATTCAGATTAACATTGCTGCTCGAAACTTGGCCCCGTGCACATGCATGGCTGCAAACATGGGACACCGAAGTAGAACTAAACAACTTGGCACCCAGTTGCCACGTGTTGAGCATTAAACTAGTTACTGCCGGCAATGGCGTGGCTTCTGCCCGCGTCATTTGCACCTGATTCAGTTTATCAACAATTTCGCATTCGCATGATTTGTTTGCAAACCGCAGCAGCGCGTTGTTTCAATAAATCACACCAAATCAATAAACACGCCAACATCACGCTCGCAACCGCATCGGAGGCGCTAAAATGATGCATGTGTATATCCGCAGACACTGCGTGAAATTACGGCCGAAAAGATTCCAATCTTGGCAGTTTGTTTGATTGACCCCGTCCGGTTCTGACCTCTTGATTTCCAAATTAAATGTCACTCAAGTGACTCTCAAAATTTACCCTTCTATAAATCGTGAGTCGTCGAGATCCGCGCACAGCAGGCCGCGGCACCTAATCACGCGCGCATCGCTTCTTCGGTGATGGATGAAACACCATGGCGGTTATTGTTTAATGTCGCATGTGGGGGTCCACCACCGAAAATTCCATCACCATCTTCGCGCAGGTAAAAAAAACTCACTCATGTCAAACGGACTGTATCTTGACAGGGATGATTCCAAAATCCATGGTCCATGAATGTGAAGAAAGAAAATATTTGGGTTACCGTTTTATTCATTCCACAAAAGCTAAAAAAAAAATTAATAATATAATAATGTTTTATGGTCATGCGCGACATTTAAACTCAAAAAGACCACCCGCGATATTTAAATCGGGAGTCAAAAGGGCGTGAGGGAACCGCGTATTAAGTAAGCACGGAAATTTATTAGTGTGCATGAAGCGTGGGTTCGCACGCGGCCCTCTGCGACCCGCTTCTTTGATAATTAGTCACAGCGCTAAACAAATTTCGCGACAATAGCGTACGTGCTTTTTACCTTCGAACAGGAGAATCCAACGTAATACTATTCAGGTTGGTATCTACTCATGTCCACACATGTAAACACTACCTCTTTACATGGTTTTCAATTCGATGTGGTCCGACCCTGATTTTTGAGTCGTTGCAGTTTGTTTTTCATTCGGCATTGTAAGTACACACACACGCAGCGTAAACACAACTTTTCTGGACGCTGAATAGTCGCACAGTTCGTACTCATCCTTCAATGGGATTTTGTCTCTCCCCTTTCCTTGGTGGACGTTTTTCCGGGCCTCTTTTCTGTTTCACTGGCTATGGCTCACATCTGTGGTAGGCAGAGGCCGCTTGCACGCCGTTTAAAGCCACTCTTAATATGAATTTATTGCATGTTGTGACAGTAATGCCCCGTTTTGTTCGGCGTTTAACTCGCCGACGAAACTCCCCCGATACAAGCCACTTTTTACGTGTGTACACACGCTGCTTACATTTGATATTAGCTGCATTTAATGTTTAATTTGCGCTCCAAGCGCGCGCCCTTTCGATAAGGCTTTTTACGCGGCGCGCTCGAATGCAGAAATTAATTGATTTTCATTAAGATTAAGCAAGCGGTGATTGTGTTTGCATAAACACAAACAAGTTGCGTCACCCAATCACCGAGATTATTACGCTCTTGCACGAAGTGCGTCGAAGCAATTTTTCGCATTAATTAGAAAGCGTGCGCTTGCATTTTGAGCAAGTGCAAAAATCTGTTAAAACCGTAAAAATCAGACGAAAGTTAACGAGCAGAAGATTTTTGCTTATTCGCCTCTCGAGATTATGTTTGTTGTTTGTCAACGCGTTATCCCAGGTATTTTCCGGGTCCATGTTTGCCAGCAGCAGCCAATTAAAGCGAATTTTATAAATTTCCAACGTTCACATATAAATTACCGCATGGCCGAAAAAAACATTCCGTCAGATTTTCACATTTTTCGAGGCCGCCTTGTTCCGCTGCGGTGAACAAAAAATGTATGGAAAGAATATTGGGAATGCTATTAAAATGCCTTTCAGATACCTTGAGAAAAAGCGCAACAGTAGCGCTGAAACAATAAAAGAAAAAGTAAAAGAAAAAAAACATCCGCTTGCGACACTAAATATCGGCATAACAACAAAACACAATTCACTAGCATCAATGCACGGATGAGAATAAATCCGAAAGATTACCAAGCACGTTACAATTTCTTTTATTGTTACTGGCCGAGTTTGCAGAGCGAAGATAAAGGAGATAAACATCGGACGACATTTGCGAGCATCTTCAAGTGCTCATCTTTATTCTCGTAAACACGGGAAAAGGCAGGTCGCATCGCTCATTGAAAATTGCCATCGGAGAGTATGGACCATTGATCATGTGATGTAATCTTGCTGGTAATACAAGACTTTTTCTTTGCGTTTGGTCGTGCGGCGCAATGGAGATGCGGATGTCTTCAAGTGTTATTGATATTCTGTTTGTGTAACAATGTGTTTCTTCTTTTGTAACAATTGTTAAACGCCCATTTGAAGAATAGCCAAGTACCTTTTTATTGATTTTAATATAGAAATATATAAATTAATTGTGCTTCACCTAGTATACTAAGTGGTACACAGGAAAAGATTAGATTGTCGCAGCCATTTTATTTCATGTTGCAGTTGCAGTTGTACAAAACATTTCATCCATTCAACATCGTAAACATCTATTAGATTCAAACGAAATAAATAAATTCCAATACGGTTTGATGGCTATCAGTAACAAAGTAGCAATTTTGTAAAACGTCCGGGAGTGCCTTTATTCGGCATCTCCGCGTTGGCAAACCGAAACGACGTCTTCACATTACATCAACCGCAGTAAGCACACTGCACACAAACGGTGTGCATTACACTTTTCAAACGCCGCTTCACATGCAGCCAAATCTGCATCTGCGAGAGAATATGAAACACATAATGCAAGTGACATTCATTTGTTTGAACAAAACGCAATTTCAATTCTGACAGGGTTGTCCCGAGTGTCACCAGCCAAGGTTCGTCGAGATGACATGGCCGACAGGCATGGATTTTAATTTCGTTTGATGTTTTTAAATGCCCTGATTCCAGCCCCGCTGGTGGCGGTAGTTCAATCTGCATGTGCACTCGTAAAGAGAAAGAAAAAAACTAGCTACAAATATGTACAATATCCAGTTATAATGACAACCCCCTGCCATTGCAGCCCTCCACGTGTGTTACCCCGTTGTGTTGTGTTCATTCCTGCCTGTAATCCAATTTTAATAAAATCCGATTGTAATCACCCCCGTCTGCATCCCGGCTGGAACGCAGTGTGCAACTCGGTTTTATATTTATTTATATAGCGCTTGCCATTGGTACTTACATCCCCTGTAGAGATTCAGATTCCGAATAGAACTACCTCCACGAGAATTGCAAAAATTCATACAGAATGCAGTTTTATCACGAACGAAATTCCGATGTTTTTAATACAATTTGTATATTTACAGAACTGTAAAATATTTCATTACAGAGAATGACTCAATTCTAAAGGGTAGCGTTCAGATTTAGTTTCTGAAATGCTCTTCTATCTTGCTGGTTGTTTTGCGGTGCATATATCAAAGTTAGTCATACGTATCGGATTCCTACGCGTTTTGCATTCCCACATTTGCATCTTTATTGCATTGATGATAAGATAATGCTAATTACCAAATTGCATTCGGATTAATCTAATAATAAATAGGGATCTTTTATTGTATATTGTGCAGCAGTTACTTTTGAGGGCTTAGCGCAAAATTGGGTATTAGATAAGAATATTAACAAGAAGATATTTAATGTAATTATTCAAAAAATTTAGAATTTTTGATGTGGAAGTAGCTGCTGTGAAGTTGCTCGCGCTTTGCATGAACAACATGGCCGCGTGCAACAAGCCCAATGATATATTACATAATCAGCAAGATTAAAGCTAATTCTCTCGCCAGTTTTACATATCAGACAAGCAGTCGCACGGTCTGCTCGCGTGGTGTGTATCCACGCTACGCGTCGCCTCCTTCCCGAGTCGAGTCGGTAGTCGGGCTTCTGAAATAATTAATTAAACATCAGCGCCGCACGCCAGCCAACAACCAACCGGCCAAGGCGTACAGTGTGCTTTTCGCAGATTTCGCAGATGGGTATACACACGCCCGCTGTATTCATATGCATGCTGCGGATCGCTTTACATCAAGGCATTTTTGTTTTTATTTTTATTTGCTGCCGCTCGCATCATCAGTGTGCTGCACGACATTGCCGCATTTTGCCAGGCTGCAATTTAATGCCACGAGAGCAGAGGAGAAGCTTGCTTATAGACGATAATTTATATTTTTATTGGCGATAATTAACTTTTGGAATTACCACCTAGAAGTTGCCGTAGCCATTAAAACGTGAGATTTTAAATTAAATTTTGACCGCGAACAAGTTTTACGTAATTTTTTTAAAACTAGTTCAATTCGTGAGTTGAAAAATTACATTTAATTTGCTGAATGTTCTCGGATGCTTTGCGAAAATTGTGAAGAAATGCTTTCGTGCCGAGCGGCACTCGCAGGCCGAAAGTAGAAAAACTCATCGCTTATATACCGTTTCGGAATTTAATTGGTCACGAAACAATGTCGGGCCATCGATGTTATAGAAACTATAATAGTTTGCGTTCACCCGCGCGCGCGATTCCTCGTTGTCGTGTCCGTGTCCCTGTCTCTTCGGCTGCACTTAACAAACTCGCCGTAGACCTCGATCTGTATGGCTCTCAGACATTAAACAAAAAAGATATGAGACTCGAGATTCAGGAAGTGATTTTTAGCAGAAAAATTAATTTGCAGGTCGAAAGTTCAAAAAATCATAGAAATATTTGTAACACGGAAGTAGGATAACGTGAAGCAAAACTCTGTAATTTTAAGCAATAGAGCATAATTCTAAATTAATTAAGAATAATTGATCTCATTGTAGCATAAGATCCCATCAGAAAATTAAATTAAACAAAGCCAGAAAAATACCACTGCTTGCTAGGTACACACATTCACTCATTTAAAAGCAGTTGCATCGTCGACAATTAAGTCTATCAAATGTTGCGCGCTAATTGCGTTTTTCGTTCGTGCGCTGAGACTTCCCATTTAACTAACTATTTAGCCGTGTGGCTGGCGTGCCGTTTGCGCCAGTCAGCAATTTGGATCTCGGTGAATTAGGTATTATTCTTATTATCCGATGTGTGCGCCGCTGCTGCCAACCGAGCTCGATTATTACTGGCGGCGGACATTAACGTGAAGATTCACACTGCAATGTGTGCGCGAGAATGCGATCGCACGCCTCCGCGCGAGATCCATTCACGAGCGGCGCGAAATCTACATAAAAACGAAACGGCAGCGTGGAGCATGCATTTAATTCGGCCATTTTAGAGCGCGCCGACCGGAAACGAAGAGTTAAACGAGCAAGTTGTGCGCCATCCCTCCGCGCCGGTCTCCCGGAACGTCGAATGCGTGTGCTCCGTGTGCTCTGGTGCTTCAAGATTAAAAAGATTAGAAGTACAATTCTATACTCTGATATTACCCAACATTATTATACAGGGTGTTTAATCAGATTCATCTAATCTGTAAAAATGTAAAATATTTTGTTTTAATTTAAATATTTTACGGTAGATGGCGATAGATTAGAATTAAAATGGTTGGTTTTAACCAAATTTTATAAGTTTTTTGATTATATCTCACGGACCACCTTTCGTTTGGTCACAGCCCTTTTCATTTATCCATCACGTGTGAAAAAGCAGCAACGTGGAAATGAACCAATCGTTTCGCGTTCTGCCCTCGATGCATGCAAGGAGTGCGACGCCCGCGACGGATGGCGCGGCGCGAAGAAAAGAGTTGGAAAGGAAGTTGACGATTATGTGCGCCTTCCACAAGCTACTACTTCCTTCTGTCCATTCAGGCCACGCCACCAAGAAGGTGTTCACCTGGGCGCAACATTAAAAATGCGCCATAGGAGTCCACAACTGCAATTTTCATGACAGATGTCAAAGTAAATCGTCTTGTAAAGCAAGATGTAATTGCAAGCAATAAAAAACGCATTTGAAAGGCGCTGTTGTAGAAAATCGCAATTTTTCTTTGCGTAATTTCAGCTCTACTTTGACGAAAGCGCATGCGGCAACTGGTAGATTTGTTAAACTATGATTTTCAGGCCCGTTTTGCATGCTTTGCTTGCTTTGCCGCTCTAAATATTTCATCGTGTTGCCGTTAAACTTCTGCATTCTAATGAGGCATTGATCGTTTGCACTTTGAGAACATTTTCAGCAGGGCAAAAGTGTCCTTCGGCTAAAACTCCAGTTTTGCCACTTTTGGTCATTCGCCTATTGCCCTCGTCCATAATTAATCCACCCGGAGCATAACCTGTAGGTATATTACCTATGTGCGCACTTCCCAATGTTGACGAAAGTTGCTACGACAAATAATTAACTAACCAAACTATAATTTTCAATTAATGCACATTGAATCATTCATACGCGCAAATCATAAACCAAGCAACATATTAAATTTGTTCATTATGCATTTAATTCATAATTAAACATTAAATACATTTTAATTTCTTAATTCAAATTACGACTGAGGATTATTGTTTAATTTCTGTCTTTGCTTCGTTAATTTCAACTGCTTAATTTTTAATTACGATTAATTCTACGCTCCAATGTAAGCAACGTGAAATTAAGTCATTTCGAGAAATTTGTGGGAACTAGCAACAAATTTGTGGCGAACCAACCGGAACATCATTCTCCATTATTCCTGCTTTTGTTATAAATTGTGCCTCGACGCGTTTGGAGCAATTGTGGTGTTTGTTTTACTGCGATGCATGCTTGCATTGTGTTTGGTGTCGCTTTGCTATGTTTTTTTGTTGATATTGTTATAAAATGGCGTTCGTGGGACCAATGGCGGCTGGTTTCCTTCGGGTCATTCGTTGGCGCTGTGCGACTGTATCGACATGTAATGGTAACCATTATAAATAAAATGCTGCGAAAATACTATGCGCAAGGCGAGCGTAATCGAACATGTTTATGTCGTGCAACTTTCATTCCTCTTCGTGCACGCCAGGCGCAAAGTCATCACGCATAGCCGGTGGCCAGCCAATGAAAACTCGGCAATAAGGGTAATATTCTGTTGGTTTTGCGGCGTGTAGAGCAATGTTAAAAAGTTTCTACGGGGTTTCCAGCGTTATTGCTAGCTGAACTTCTCTTTATACCTAATGTTTCTATTTTAACAATTTATTTTCAGTCTGAAACTTATTTTAGGACTATATTTTGATAAGATAATAAGCATAGAAACAGTTTTAATAGTTTTAACAATTTTTTAGTAATTTTTTAATGAGTTTATTTAAAAAAATGCAAAATACTGTTTTTTTGAAGACTTATTACTCAACAGTGACGTCATAAACAGCTCCAAATATTTTTAAAATTCAATTTTTTGTTTAATGCAGTTAAACTCCTGGAATTAACGATTACTTGAGTACAGTTACTTAGGTTATTTAAATATTGAATTGTTACGTCAAGAATACCGCTCAAAATAAACAAATTTATAGGCGATTATGCAAATCGCATTGAATTGAAGACTTTGAAAAGAATAGAAAGGCATCTTCAGTTACTCCTACCAATTCCAGTCACACACCGTGTGCTTCTTCATCCAAATGAATTATTACTTATTAAAGCTTACACTATTTAATAAACTTCTCGGTTATCCGCATTTCTAAACTAATATAAACGTAAATAAACGCTAAATTATGTTGCAGTCAACTGTGGCTTCTTTCCGTCCGAATAATATTTTCGGACAAGTAGGCATCTGCGTGTTTACTTATTCCATGCGTTCATTGTTGATGGTCGCCTCGTGATTTTGTATTTTTAACGAATAAATCATCAACGTTTTTGGCCTAAGTATCCATCGTAAGTCCATCGTAAGTACCTACGTGATGGTAACTTGATGGTACCATTGAGTACGCGGAGGATACCTATGATTAAAAGCGAATTACCTTTTGTAAATTGAAATTTTTAGAAAGTTAACGTTCATGTTTTAAACCGTTTCTTCCTCAAACTCAAAACAAAACTCAGCCACTGCTTTCATCAACTTGTTATTTGCTTT
The DNA here is from genome assembly GCF_025399875.1 of Dalotia coriaria. NCBI lineage: Eukaryota > Metazoa > Arthropoda > Insecta > Coleoptera > Staphylinidae > Dalotia > Dalotia coriaria. Next base: position 4,633,786 of record NW_027045446.1, read on the forward strand.
TCTTTGTTTAATGCAATTTTTAGTTTTTTCCGCAGTGGAAATTGTTTTAAACGTTTTCCTCATGCGTCCACACGCATAAATTACCTCGTTCTCTGATAATAATTTCACATTCGTGCATTTATGTTGATATCATCTTAAGTGGGCAACCCTTTTATGCTAAATGCTGATTATCATAATAACATATTTAGCAGCTCAGCTCGCTGCGCGCCTCAGCATCCAACTCACTTATTCGAAAATTAAGTGCTGTTTGGAGGCAAATATCTCGTAGCAAGTGCATGTATGAAGAGATAGTTTAAATCATAGCGCAAAGCGAAGGCGACGCACGTAAATTGTTCGATTTTCACGAGCGTCGATACGAGGATATTAACGTGAACAATATAATCGCAACTAATGGGAGTCATTAATTTATCTTAAACAAACTGTTATTACCTACGCCTACTCTAAGCAATCTCGGCGTAAATTCAGTGTGAATTTATTGCTTTAAAATTGCATTTCTAAGCGTTTAAATTAAATTACTTTTAAATGAGTTTATGTATGATGCTAAGTTAGGTTAGGTATAGTTTAGTATTTTTAGTTAAATTTAAATTTATTGTGACTTTGATATCATCCACAAATATCTTCACAAAACTCCATGAATAATCGTAAATTTAAAAAACCAATCGCCCGGTGTTCCCGGTTTGATTCCCATTGACGAACATTATTTTCTCCAACACGAGAACGTGCTCAGTCCTAACGAGCTATAAGGGTTGACATTTATTATCCGTCCACACTCGAAATCGAAACCAGCCCCTTTTATATTCGTATATTTTCCACGCGTGCAATCGCCGCATTGGATCGACGTAATTAAATAATGATTTCGTCGTTGGAAATTTATTTTAGGAGGCTTCCTGCTCCTTAAAAAACGTCAACGAGTCGAAAAAAGTCGACGTTTTAAAACGCTCTAAAGAGTTGACAAAATTACCTGAACGACCTGTCGATGGCGAACGCATAGACTCGTATTAACCGAGATGGACGTGCAGGTTTCATCGCTGCGTCCCATCGTGGGTACCATCATGCGTTTCGAAATTCAAAATTCGAAAACTCGACCGACAGCTGTCCCAGCGCACAGCGTACGTGCATCGAAGCATTCGGCGTGCTATCAGATGAACGCACTTTGCGTACGAGTATTACACTACAACAAGGAGTACGTGTGCGTTTTATTTTATAAACCACCATGATATCCTACCGACGACCATTGGGAAAATATTACGAAAACGAGTTCACTTCTGTTATAGCTTTGCGCTTACGTATGCATATGATAAATAACGTATTCAGTCGATCACCCGTTTAAATTATTCATCCAGTCGCCGTACGTGATATCTTTATTTGATGCATTCACGAAACGCGTCAATCAAAATATCACGTTTCGTTTTTACATCAATACACAAACGCCATACGATGTGTTCTATCGGATTGCGATTGTCTGTGGATTTACCGTTTTGGCGATTTACGTGAAATCAAATTCGTGTCACGAGAATTAAACATTTATTATATTTGGCGCAATATTTGCTATCTTAAAGCGAGAAAAAATATAATTTAATTTAGTGCATGCTCTTTGACATGCCCACCATTCGAAATGAAGTAATTACTGGCATATTTATTTCTGGTGGAATAACTAAACACGTTTTTATCATTAACATTATGTTTGGTGCGACGGCCAAAAAATAATTGATGCAAATAGAACGTCAACTCGTCAAGCACACACGCGTGTTTTTAAACACACCGAATTACAAATATCATAAAAACAAATTTCCATATCAGCGAGAATTCCTAGCGGAAGCGTCAAAGTCATCCAGGCGGAAATTCAAAAAAAGACATCAGAGTTTGATAACAAATAAAACACATAACTTTAACTTGCTATACCTATATTTCGGAATAATATAATATAATAAAATATTTATTCCAATGTTTGAATAAAACAGTTTGGTCTAGTTTCGCGCACAAATTCGTGTATGAATAAATATAAATATGTAACAATCGCGGGCGCAATGCGAGAACAACTTGTGATGTTGCATATTGTTCGGATGTTTCGGACATTCATGCCCACATGACGCACCCGTTCGAAACAACATGTCGACGTGGTTGCGAAAACTGCACGCCACGTGAAATAAACGCAAATAAAATATGTACCGCATACACACATTAAATGTGTGTGCATGTAGGTATTTTTGTATGTGTGTGCGATAGAATTGTAATGCACTCGTTGAACCTTCCGAGCGTGGCGATCAAAAGCCGTCGCGCTCTGGGCTTGATGGCTTCACCACGACCGGTAGGCCATGGCGGGCGACTGCATGCTAATATTACGTTCCTTCCACTTAACAAAACTAACGATCTTATAAACATGTTATTACATGCGGCGCACGTAGAGATTCACCTGCATTGTGTGCATCGGTGTGCCGCACGTTCATCAGCGGCGATGAACGGACAGAATTCCAGCTTCGCCATTCTCGGCGGTCGCCATTGAATTCTAGTAGCGGTGTGACATACCACGAAATACTCTAGTCGTAAAATTCACATGGTCACATGATCATGTGATTCTAATAACAATATAATGGTCAAATGAGTCAATATACACGAATCATAGCGAAGTACTCAACAGTGACGTCACTTTTCTTCACTTCAGTTTTTTTTTGAGGAAAAATGTAATTTTTTACTTGTAATTTATTATTTTCTTGTAAAATTACAGTATATATTTCTATTTATAACCCAGAATTGATGATTGAATTAAAAATTAAATATAATTATATTGATTCTGTTTATAAATTGCTCCCGTGCATTTTTTCTCATCCAACTCCAAACTGATTGACGTAACGGTTCGACATTAAAGCGTCTTTGCCCTCGAATGCGTTCCTCGAACTTGAACCTCTTCGCATCGGCGTCCAGAACACTCATTAGCAATTATATTCGATGAAACTTAATTTTTTTTCATTAACATATTCCATAATATTTCATAATTATATCGTACGTAAACATAATTCAACGGCGCCGGCCAGCGCACCACTCGCACACGTCTAGAAATATATTTAATTTTAGATTTAAACGAGACCAAATTGATTTCGTAATATTGTTGTTATCCGTCATCAGCTCATTACGTTTCTTTCGGTTTCATTCTTCTCGCTGTGCGCGCCGCTCGTTTTTTCTTCCATCTTCGCCTTTTTGTTCGCTGTGCATCAATGCTTGAGGACTTGTAGAGACTGTTGCTTCATTCACTACACGGCGAGAGAGTAGTTCGTAATGCGTACGTGCCGACTTCTGTTGCTTCGATTTACACAAAACGTACTCGCCACAGCGTCGAAGATAGTAACAATCGATAAAGTCGTTCGAAATTATACACTTTTTCTCCATATATGCGTGCATCTGGTAAATTCCAAACAAATTACACTCGCAATTATGAACCATCCAAACAAGAATGCTGGTTGTGGTCAGTTTAGAAATAGAAAAAAAAATCGAGGTTAAACTTGTAACGAAACAATGCAACTAAGTTATTTAACAGTTAGTTTGTTAGTGTGAAGGTGATGAGCTTACAAAACTTGTAATACCTGGTTGTCAATATTTAATAATCTGTATTGATTGATAACTAATTCAAACATAAATAATGCAATAACCTAATAAGATATGCGTTATTATCAGTTGGACAAAACCTAATTCCCATCATTCCGCAGTTAGTTAACTCTATTTACCTTTGCCAACATGCGTTTCCGTTAAACCATCGATTGTTCAAAGTTAGCATATTTTGAAATTCAAATACGCCGATGTTTTCATACAATTTTCCAACCAAATTGCCGCGCGACTCACACGTTCCCGGTTAATACCGTCTGGGTTTACGTGTAGCTTCTTCAGGTGAACGAGCGCATAATACGTGTGTACATAATAAACTCATACGTGCGCGCTCGTAAGAAAGATAATAAACGCGTAAATGTTTGATGCGCGCGAGCGCTGAACGCGCGCGAAGGGTAATTGAACCGATATCGCTGAATATTTCATTTATAGGTATCTCTGTCGCGACTGACATCATCCGCATCCACAGTGTAGATTTACCCAGTGAGTTTAAGAGGTTAACCAGCAAAATCTTCACGTGGAATGCGCTGCTACAGAGTACGCACGTATGAATATGAATATTGAAAGTGGGTGAAATTGCTTTAGAGGGGGCCTGTGCAGTTGGAAGTCTCGGCTGGTGATTACCCATGATTACGTGATGATGCCAATTTTTTACAGACATGATCTTACCTTCTATTACCATCTATTTTTCAATGTAAGAGGATGTAAAATTAAAAGTAAATTGATGGTTGGATGTTGACTCAACTGCAAAGTGTGTGTAAATTCCTTCAAGAGCAAGTACCCGAGCACGAGCGGCTATGGCAAGGCTATAAAACACGTAGAAAGTGAATTTGAAGCGTCATTAATAACGAGATTGCGGTAACTAAAGCTTGGGTGCCGTTGTTACGGCGCAGCGCTTGAAAAGGAAGAGCGATTTCAATATCGAGTGCAGAACAATTGCAACGGCTGGCAATCTTATAGTTCTTAGATACGAGTATACCGTTATATAAATAAAGAGACATTTTGTTCAAATGACTTGCAAAAATTGAAGGCGGACATGATCAATAAGTCACGCGAATTGCTCTCAAATTAAATTTGTGGGTATACTCGTAAACCTACACATCCCTTACGAATTGTGGAACAGCATGGGGTATTTATTATCCAACGAGTGTTTCTGCTAACAATTATTATAGGTACCTATGATGATATATAGGTATATAAAAATTGTATATTTTGTCACCCTGTATAAGATTCATTCATTTCTTCGGTTTAAATAATGCTGAAGTGAGTATTGATGGAACGATTTGGCGGAACTGCGAAAAAAGGAATCGAAGTGCATAAATGAAATGAAAAGGCCGAAGGAGCGCGCGAATGAAAATAGAGAGCCTTGAGGTCTGAGGCGTTTTGAACGAATTGAAAAATTTAATTAAAAAAGGCCTGCACACGGAATGTTACCAATGTAAATGAACAAAAAAGTGTTATTTAAATATTATTCGATTGATAATATAATATGCAGCTGCGTATTTGCATATTTATTTAATATTTACGTCTATATTTGAGTATAATGTGTGTTTGAGATAAGTTGCGAATGTGACAGCGTAAATACCCTCGCCAATATAATACAAAAATACGTCACGCAGCAATTTAACATATCCTTGCGACAATTTTATTCGCTTAGATTAGTTTCCAGATGAAAAATCAAAGAATGACATATTTCAGCTTTGCAGTCGTCGCCAAACACCATTCCACTTATCCTGTTGCATTTCGCATGGAAATCCTTCACATTTAACATTTTACTACCCGGTTGAAATTTCTCGACACTTTTCTGCAGCGCAATCCGCGCGCTGCCTCCACTCAGTAGCAGTATAATACCAATTTCGTTCTGGCCTTTACGAACCAAAGCTTCTTCCGTTTCTATGCTATATATTGCTGGATGTATCCGCCGGCTGGCGTAAAGCAACAACGTGCTTCGTCTTTCTTCAATTTGATTTTTTTTTTTTCGTGTTTGATATGAGTATATGCCGAATCTAAAACTATATCAAGACGAAACCTTGGAAATGACGACGTTTCGTGGTAAATTCAAATTCAAATAGAAAATTGAAGCACGAAATATTACAACTTTAGGCGCGGCTATGGCAAGGTTAATTGTATTTTGTTGTTTTACCGGTTGATATCGACTCGAATATGTGTTCTGAGTGCGGGTGTGTAATTTTTGTTGTTTTATATCGGTGAAATTTTTCGAGCACGACGCGATTCGTGATCGAGTCGAAATCGGCGCAAGCTTGGATTGTGCCCATCTCTTTTACACTTTGATCGAAATTAAATAAATATTTGTCCTGCGTCTGCTTCAATTACAAGTACCTATAACTTACAATCACCCGTAAAGTATTGCAATGTCGACGTCTCGTAATTTTCTTGTTTTGTGCAAATAAGCAACATTTTTAAAGTGTAGTTTTGAACATAATAGGATATAAAACTTGCGTAACCTTGGACTGCTATTTCGCGCATGTTTCTAAAAGCCGTGAATGCATGACGAAACTTTTATAATGTGTAGTAGCCAGCTACTTTATCTATTCACCAGATTTTGAACTTGAATTCATATTACCATGAAGCATATCAAGTCGGTTTAGAAAGCAAGTTCGATGCCAGTTGTGGGAGTCGAATGAAACTAGTAAAAGTAACATTTTACGAATTGTTAGTTGACCCGGTTGTAAATTATTGTCGAAAGTGGTCGAAGGACTATACTTCGTTCGGTGTAATGTAATAAAGTAATAACGCAATAAAATCTTTAGTATATTATAAGGGTAGGTTTCGGTCCATTGGTCAAAACGACCAAAATGCGGGAGTGTAGAGTCGTAAAGCAATTATTACTACTAGGTTTTAGTTTCTAAGAACTTTACGCACATTATCAACATCCGTAAATTAAAAAATAATTTTTATATTATAAAAATTTGTATTTATTTATTTATAAAAGAAGGATCAGTTTCTTCAAAGTGGCCTTTAATTAGGCAATAATTTAAAGGCTTGTGTCCGAAAGGGACGATTGAAAAATTAGGCATCATTAGCCGAGCGCCGAAAAACATGCGAATTTTCAACTCGTATCGTAATTAATCACGAGGGATTAACGCTCGAGGAGACTTCAATGGCGCACACGATAATCGAGCGAATAAGGCATGCGCGGCCACCCAAACGGTGAGGCGGCGAGCCGGACAAGGCGGACGCGAATTTAAATAAATAACTCGCGGCTTAATCGCAGGTGACAAGAGTCATTTAACAACAAGAAGCGCGGCCCAGCCGGAGCAGAATAATGTAGCGCGGCGATGCGTGCGCTTGCATCATGCACGCTCATTTCGGGGCCTATTATTTCGTCGGCACCGCCTAAATGTTTAAATTTCGTTTATTGCCATTATGAAGGTGCATGCCAGCAACCGGCGGGTTTTTTGCCATGCTGGCCACAGTAAACTCTTCACCGTCGTGGAGTTTTTATTAAAGCAGACACAATTTGGATTGCAAATTAATTTCATTCAACTTAACCAAAATTTAAAAAAAGTTTCAAGTCCTAACTATTTATTATCTTATTCAGAGCTTAACATCATGTTGGAGATTTCTACCTGTGAGGGCTAGACTACTCCATACCTTACTAAATAAATGCGTTTATAAGCTTTAAAGTTTAACACCTACACAAAGCAGTCTGTGGAAAAGAAAAAAAACGAAATCCGGGTGCGATGCGCAACAGGGTGGTTTGAAAAAATCAAAAGTCATTCAGTTACTGTGTAGAACTTACCAAAACCATAATCAACCGAGAGGCACAAAACACAAAACCTTGTGAGAGTACGTGGCACCTCCGCCGAGCACGCCTTGACATTCAGCAAAAAACGCGAGCAGCGCCGTTGAAGAAGCCTGAAAATTCCATTGAGCGCGCACGGTTTAAGACTAGAGGATGCTTCGCATTCTATTAAGCGCTAATACACAAAAGGACCGCCACACAAGAAGTTACCCGACCAAAGCAGCAGCTACCTGATATTATTACGAAATGCGATTAAAACTGAAGCTGCGAGAAGACAAGTGCACAGATAAAAAGAGTGTAAAACTCTGCGGGAATGGGGTAAAAACTTATTTAAAAATGCTTCGCTCCTGTTTTAGATAGGTCTGCAGATAACTATAATTGGATTGACTCAAAATCTCTTTAAATCATGCTTTCAACACTTAATTTCGACGTGAATAAAAGTCAAATATTGAAATTAAAAAGAATCGTGTTTTATTAGGTTCACAATGGTTCATTTTCGATCGACAAGAGCATTTTCTTTTCTTTCGTAAATTATCTTCAACTATAATTGTTAATAATAATATTTACATATAAACAGTCTTGAATAATATTCATCATTTCGTTCGCCGCGCCTCTCGTTAATATTTATAATCGTCGTTTAAGATACAAATCTATATTTACAAAATATTTCTTAAAACATAGTGACTAATAAGCGCATTTCAATATCATCTTCGTCATAATACAATTTAACAATGTGTGTAATGTTTAATACAGCGGTTCAATCGATTGAAAAAACGTACATCAGTTTAAATAAATAAATATCCCTATAAATTATTTACAAATTATTATTTACACGATTATGAAAATGTTGTTTTGATTTGATATTCTGAAATGCGTGAGGATTAAGTCCATTAATGCCAAGAGAACCTAAAAGTTTATACAAATCTTGATTCGACTCAATTACTTAATCTTAGTGACATTTAAATAGATTTTTACGTAGTTTTCGTAATCGAATATTTGCTTACGTTCCTAATTAAGTGAATAACAGCCTTTATAGTTTTTAACGTGGTTTTAAAGTCGTGTAACTGGTGCGCGAACCCTTGTAACTGGATTACAATGTCTGTTAACGTTTGGGTCATCCGGCAATTAAACAAAGTACGTCCGCGTCTGAGGTTGGGTGTCTGGAATGGTCGAGTAGACGTGATGTGGTTCACGACACGGTGGGTATTGCGAGTACTGCGGGGGGCGGTTGTCGATCGAGACATAGCTGTGGTTCAGCTGATCCGACCCGTAGTGCTGGCTGCTGGTGCTGGATGCACCCTCGTCCTCGGTGCTCCTGGCGGACTCGCCGGACACGTACGTGCTCTGCGTGGGCGTCGGCGTAAGTGCGGCGTGCACCCCCGGCATGGTGTTGTATTTGAACCACGCTTCCGGCGCGGTCGGTGCCGGCGTGTAGCGCGCATTCGTTTTGCATCTGATTTCCGCCGGCTTCTTATTGCGTCGCACCGAGCGCATGTTGACGTCCGGCATTGCAAAGCGCAGCTTCTCCCAAAACCGTCGCTCGCCCCATCGTGTCACAGTGCACGCGCGCAGCAGATCGCGTAATTCAGGGTCCATGGGCTCCAAAGGATCGCCACTTAGTATGCACACGAGTTTGTGGCGGTGGCCGGTACGCAAAGCGGCTTGCAACGCGGCACGGAAGTCAGGACGAGCCCATTCGTTGCACAAAAGCGCCGGCGAGACCACAAAGACCACGCGACGCGATGCATCCGCAGCGCCTATCATAGCATCAGCGAGGTAGGACGCACCACCCATCAGATGCAGATCTCGATAATGGAGACACATAGCAAACCCGGCCTGTTCTAATTCGGATGCGATGTATCTCGCTGCAAAGTCTTCGTCTTTGTGACTGTACACCACGTAGCAATCGTAGAGACGATCTTTGTCTTCGTTGTCGTGCGCGGTGGTGCTATCATGGAAAAGTCGAATTCCGTAGCGCGAATGCGCCCACAGTCGCACATCTTGTCTGTAGACGAATGCAATCGCGGCGAGCAAGCACACAACAATCACAGCGATAAGTGTAGCGGCCAGGAGCGGCACGTACGTACCACCCAGCAGAGGGTTGTTCTTGAAGATCTGCTCACGTTGAATGACGGAGGTGGCGACGGCGTTCGCTGTGTTGTCGCAGCGGCGTATCACTTCGGCGAGCGTTTCGCCGCTAGCGGCGTTTTCCGTGCAGTACATTCGCGACGCATCGCCGCCCGTGGCGCGCAGCCACGCTTCCAGCCGCCCCACAGAGTTACAATCGCACGACCACTTGTTGCCGTCGAGCGTGACGCGCGGCGGTGCGCCCGTCTCGGTGTCGGCCGCCAATTGCTGCCATGGTGTAAAGTTGACGATCTTGTTCTCATCCAGCTTCAGCACCTCCAATTTGCGCAGCTTGCCGAACGTGTTGTTGCCGACGAACGCGATCTTGTTGTGGTCGAGATAAAGCTCGTTGAGACGCTCCAACTGATCGAACTCGTAGCCGCGTAACTCTTCGAGATGATTGTTCTCCATGTGCAGCACTTTCAGCGACTTGACGCCGTTGAACGTGCGATTGTGTACATGCACGATGTTGCTGTTGTTCAAGAAGAGAACTTCGAGTTTTTTCTTACCGATGAATACGTGACTGCCCAACTCGCCCAAGTTATTGCCATCCAGGTAGATTTCGGTCGCGTCCATTGGAATCTTCTCCGGGACAGCGGTGTAACCGGCGTTGCTGCAGTCCACGACGTTGGAAGACCACGTGTGGTCGTGGAAGCAACTGCAGTTCGTCGGGCACGTCATTTCACAGTCGCATGCGTCATATTCACAGCAATGGCACAGAGCAAAACAATGCGTAGTGTACGGACATAGGAATTGCGAGGGCTTCAGTTCCAGCAGAGGTTGTGGTGGTGAACCTCTGGAATGTGCCAACTCGCAGGTCACGCTGTCCAAATCAAGCACTTGCGGATACTGTCTTAAATTACTAAGATGGTTTATCCTCAACAGCCATTCCATGGTACAATCACAGTAGAATGGATTGCCGCCGATGAAAAACTGTGGTAGATCTTTGTTGTCAGGCACCGGTGCAAGATTCAACGCGGCAAGATCCAAATACTTGATATCGTTACCGTAAAGAACCACTTTTTCCAAATGGGCTTTGGTGCTGAACGCGCCCGGCTTCACGCTCGATATGCGATTGTTGTTCAGGAAGAGAGTCTCTACACTATCGGGAATCGAATTCGCCGACACCTCGGTGATGTGGTTGAAGCTTACGTCCAACATTTTGATCTTCAACTTGTAGTAAACATCGTAGTAATTACCCAGCTCGGGAATTTCGTTATCGTGCATATCTAGCCACTCGAGACTTGGTGGCAAGTGGCTGAAGTCAAACCAGGCGAGGTTATTCGAAGAAACGTTCAACCAACCTAGGCTTTTTAGATTCGTGAACACACCACTGATATCCGTGAGCTCGTTAGAGTCCAATCGGATCGCACGCAGCAACGGGTTGCTGGCAAACGCGCTCTGTTCGACATACTTGATACGGTTCGATGCCAAATTAAGCACTTGCAGTTCTGGTAGCGTGGAAAATGCATCCCTGGAAATGTTCACGATGTGATTGTCCACCAGACGCAGGCCATAAACGGAAATTAGTCCTTCGAAAGATGAATTTTTCACGGTTTCTATACGGTTTTTGCCCAAATCGAGCGTTCGCAGATTCGTCAACTTGCCCAATCCTTCAGGTACGCCACCCAGCATGTTACCGTTCAACACTAGTTCTTGCAGATTTGTCACGTTCTCGAAGGCGTCTGCGTGAATGTGTTCGATGTGGTTCGCATCCAGGAACAATTGATTCAACGCGTACATTCCAGCAAAGAATTGCGAGTCGACTTTAGATATACGATTGTGCGACAGAGTCAGAGTATGCAAGTTTTTTAATTCGGCGAAAGCTCCTTCCGCGATGAAATTGATAGTGTTGTGCTCAAGGTTCAGGTATTGAAGGGTGTAAAGGTCGTGGAAGAGACTCGCGTCGATCCGAGTCAATTGATTGTGGGCTAAATGCAAGGAAACCAAGCGTATTAAACCCGAGAACGTATCTCTGTTGACCCATTGGCTGGACAGCTCATTACGTGATAAGTCAAGAACTTGCAACTTGTCAAGACCCTCCAATAAACCAGGCGCGAGCACTGTCAGCGTATTGTTGTGCAAGTAGAGATAACGCAGTTCCCGAGAAGACTGGAAAAGTTCTGGCGGTAGAGCAACCAAGCAGTTGCTCGACATATTCAAATACTGCATCGCGTTCAACCCGACGAAGGCCCGATCACCAAGTGTGGAAATCGCGTTCTCTTGCAAATGCAATTGTTTGAGAGCTCGCAGCCCGCTGAACCCATTATCGGGTAACGTAATGATGTCGTTATCGCTCAAATCTAATATCTCCAACCCACCGACGCAGGCGTGTCCCGGCGCCAGAGGCCCATTGCCCCAGTCGGAGAATCCCAGCGACACGACCTCCTGAAGTTTGTTGCGCGTCAAATTTAGATGGGCCAAGCTGAAGAGCGGACAGAACAAGTCCTGAGGCGCGCTCCAAATGTTGTTGTCGGCTAGATCCAGGCTACGAAGTTCGGACATGCCGCGGAAACTTTCCGAGTGCAGCTCCAGCGTCATCGCCGACCAGTCGGAGTTGTGTGACCGCAGCGAAAGCCGTTTAAGATGTCTTACACTAGCGAGGCCCGCGGCTGGAATATTGCGGATCTTGCAGTACTCGACACCGAGGTCTTTCAGGCGGCGGAATTTCGAGAGGAAACCGGCCCCGTTCCTCGCCGAGGAGTCAATGGTGCTCTCGAAGAAGAGCACGTCGCTGCATTCCAGTTTCATCGCTGTAACGCGATCAGCTTGTGTTTGAGTTAGATTTGCAAGAAGTGCATCCGCACTATCAATGGTCCTGATTTGACAGGAGAGCACACGCTCCTCCTGTAACTCCACATCGTACACCGACTGCCATTCGCAACCACGGGGCACATCCTCAAAAGACGTCAGTGTTCTGCTTTCAACATACACGCTGACGCACAAACTAAGAAGCACTAATAACCAAATCATGATGGCCACAGTCTTTTGAAATCACCAAATTGTCACTCCACCATCGAACACCAAACTTCGTTACAACTTTCAAATGTTACTTTAAGTTTGATCCTTCACTTCTACACATCGTTATCCGTACACTGCAGTCTTTTCGAAACTTATAAACTTGAGCTCTCGTGTTTGAAAAGAAAATTATACGTCAAGAGTGCACTCCGCACGAACACCTACGAACTTTAACTTTCGGTTTACGTCGTAAGAAAACGCGCAGCTTTTGTCCACGAGCACGTCTACTCCGTACGACTGCCAGAGCGTAACTGCCGCAACTGCCGGTCGCTCGCACGTTGCTTTCCGAAACTCAAGGGACCCCCAGTTGCTTCGCTCAGTCGTTCTCGCTTCCACCCGCGCTGTTCAAGCTCAGGATAGTACGAAAGCTCGCCGTGTGGCGTACGGCGTCGAGTTGCGATGGTCATGGCTCCTCCTTTTCCAACTCCCACCCTCATACACACTCGTGGACATCAGGAGCTTTCGTGCATATCCCGATACAGGAACAACGCTGCACCTCCAGCGTCAAACAAGCAGAGCGTGTTTACAATGTTGTGCGCCCAATGTTTAACTTTTCCAGCATCACGCTAGCGCTAAACTAACAGATTAATTAATGCAATAGCTGCACAAATCCCGACGAGTCAAAAGTCAAAAAACATAACCGCATCCTAATTAAGTTCATTAAGCCAGTGAACACTACCCAATTATTACTTTCGACAGGATCAACACAGTCAATGTCTTCTGGTTGTTTTGTATTCAAACCTGTTTTACGTTACTTTTACATACTTTCGAATGTAGCCCTCAGGAAATTCCCAACTATGCACCACATAATTTCGATATAAAAGCGATACGCATCAAAGTTTGAGACATGTTGAAATGTAGAATGCACATCAAACTCAGCCCCTGGTTATGCGGTAATCCTATTAGGTTCTAATGAGCTCCCGATCAAGTTCACAAAGCTACTCTTTTTGATCATAGCATTTTCAACGTAATATCACTTCCCAGAATTCCTGGACTAACCGTAACTTTCGTCGCACAAGAATTTCAGCAATAAAATCATTTACAGCCGCAGATGGTTGAGTTTAACAAGAACCTAGGCGAGACAAGCTCAACATGAAATTTCTTCCGAGTCAACCATTACAATAGCAGTGTAACCCCAATTTTATTGCCCTCATTTGCGAAATATCCGATGTCTAGAAGTTAATGAAAAGAAGCCAAGTTGAAGAAAGCGATTGTGGTGGCTTCTTGGGCACCGTTCTAAGCACATTTAGAAATTTTGAACAAATTGTGATTTACAACCCTATTCCAATAGGCGAAGACAACTCACAGACATGAATTGTAAATCAAAAGTTTCAACATGTTTCATGAAACGTTCAAACTCTCGAAACGTTTTATTTTTCCCGTTGCGATATTTGGCTAGCGATTTGATACGCCGTAAAAAAAGTATTTGCGGTCAGTAAAATTTATTTGTCTTGTTTGTTAGTCCTATAGCAAAAGTTTTATAGTTCTAAGACGTATTTTGCAGGGGAGTTTTTGTCTTGTCTACGTCGTAGCGAGACTTCCACGAAGTAAAAATGTAAATACTGGTTAAACCAGAACAGCAATAAACAATTGTTGCGGTATTATGCGACATGCTGTTGGTGACTGTAATTATTTATTGGTTTATGAATGTGCGTCTAAGTGTTTATACAGTTTGTGGCTGGAATAATTTTATCATGTGGTCAAACAGCAGCTAGAAGACCAATAAAATTACTGCTTGTAAACAAATGTTTTAATTTAAAAAAAAAATTGCTATTAGCTCCAGAGGTGTGAGAACTTTATAGCGAATAGTGTTATCAAATTGTAAGCAACTAAAGGTCAGTAAAGTGAGAGTTATAGTAATAACAATTGTTATAGTTTAAAATACCGAGAATTTCTTATCGGTGAAACAGTGTTTCAAGTTGTAAAAGTCAGTATTATCGGTCGAATTTATAAACAATGATTTATATTCAGATAAAGCCTTGTAGACCAAGAGCCAGTGACGGCCAGACTTTCGTCATTTTAGGAAAGATGAAATTTTGTCTATGTGCGTCTTCAATACAGGTAAGAACGATTCCCAATTATGAAACCTGGATCGTGGTTCCTTTGGCAGTTAACAGCCAACAAAGATGTACACATGATGACCTATGTTTCGTTATTTTATCAAACTCCATTTTTGCATATTTTGTTCGTCACATTATTATAACATGCGCTGCTCATTGCCAGTCACCTGGTATGGTTCCAACTCTAGCCAGACACCCCTAAAGTATATATTTTTTAACTTTTTTACTTTCGTTATATTAGGAAAGCTGAATTTGATACACATTATACAGAGAGCTATAAAACTGTGTTTTCCAGCACGCCAGACAGTTTGGTCGGTTCTGTCATCCTGCCAGACGCATTGAAAGTGTATAAGAGTTGAAAAAGTTAAATTGTTTAAACATGAAATTTTCACATAATAGTAATTTTATTTTAACAAATCTTTATTAATTTTCATCATTGTTCTCGATACCGCGACTGAAAGTGCTCAAAAGTGCAATTTTTCAATTTTTGCATTTTATTTCAATTGCTAATATCTTGTAAACTAAAGGAGATAGAAAGGAACGAATAGCCAAGATATCGACGACAGTGATGATTATTATTAAATATTTGTTAAATTAAAATTACTATTCTCTGAAAATTTTATGTTTAAACAATTTAACTTTTGCAACTTTTATACAATTTCAATGCGTCTGGCAGGATGATAGAACCGACCAAACTGTCTGGCGTCAAAGAAAACACAGTTTCATAGCTCTCTGCCTAATGTGTATCAAATTCAGCTTTCTTAATATAACGAAAGTAAAAAAGTTCAAAAATATTATACTCGTAGTTTAGGGGTGTCTGGCTAGGGTTGGAACCATACCAGGTGACTGGCAATGAGCAGCGCATGTTATAATAATGTTACGAACAAAATATGCAAAAATGGAGTTTGCTAAAATAACGAAACATAGGTCATCATGTGTACATCTTTGTTGGCTGTTAACTGCCAAAGGAACCACGATCCAAGTTTCATAATTGGGGATCGTTCTTACCTGTGCTGGAGAAACACATGGACAAAATTTCATCTTTCCTAAAATGACGAAAGTCTGGCCGTCACTGGCTCTCGCTCTATTGTGAACGTGTCCAATTTAACTTTAGTTTATCGAATGAATCACTATCAAAAGAAATAAAACTTTAATTTTCGGTATTGTAGCACCGTCTGTTGCTCAGAACTGGAATGAAGCGGAATGGAGCACAAGTTAGTTTTGACTTTCTCACCAAAGAGGGGACTCTAGACTCTTGCAGTTATACCTACCTGGTAGAGAGGTCGGTAGCAGTTCTATGGTTTTGTTCTCGACTATACAAGTAAACAAACAATTTATCATCACATTGCAGATATCGGTTTAATTTTCGCGGTAAATATTTGGTGATATTTACTTAATTGCGCGTTGTTCTTTCACGGAAGTGCTCCAGAATGAGTCGTCGTAAAAAAGCGAAGGTAAACACACATAATTTTTTCTTTTGCCATGATTATTTCATGTAGATAATCCCGCTAGCTGTTTACTTCATGTTTTGAGGTTATTTATATAAACAATCTTTTATTTGTATGCTAAACAAACTCGATTTTGCAGCTTGAAAGTAAAGAAATGGATGAAAAAGTGATTGAAATTGAAGAGGATCCTGTCCCTGAAGCCACTGATAAGACTAAGGTGCTTGCTGCAGATAAGAAACTAGCAACCAGCTCAAAATTAGCTAAAAAGGAGCCTAAAAAAGAGGAAAAGGAGATTAAAAAAGATGAGAAGGATAAGGAAAAGGAAGAGAAAAAGAAGGATGAGCTTGAATCGGAGCCAGATGATCCTATAATCAAAGATTTATTCTCTGGCATTGAAGGTGCAGCTTTTCAAAGCCGAATGCCATTTGATAAAATGACTTCTACTGAAGCAGCATGCTTTCCTGACATTGCTCAGGCTGTAATGCAAACTGTAAAGGTGTACTTACACATTCGTAACAGAATCTTACAAATGTGGCTTGATAATCCTAAGCAGCAGCTAATCATTGATCAAGTTCTTGATCACATTGAGCCACCTTTTAATAGTGACTTAGCTTTAGTAAAAAGAGTGCACACATTCCTAGAGAGGAATGGTTTTATCAATTTCGGAATTTTTAAAAGGTTGAAACCATTGCCAGTTAAAAAATATGGCAAAGTAATTGTCATTGGGGCAGGAATAGCTGGTTTAGCAGCTGCTCAGCAACTGCAACAATTTGGGCTTGAAGTAATTGTTCTGGAGGCTCGAGATCGAGTAGGAGGTCGCATTGCTACCTTTAGAAAAGGTAGTTACATTGCAGATTTAGGTGCTATGGTTGTTACTGGTTTGGGTGGAAATCCAGTCACTGTTTTGAGCAAACAGATTGATATGGAACTGCATCGCATTCGTCAGAAATGTCCTCTGTATCAATCGACTGGTGTTACTGTCGACAAAGACAAGGATGAGATGGTTGAACGAGAGTTCAATCGATTGTTGGAAGCTACTTCCTATTTGTCTCATCAGTTAGACTTTAATTATGCTGGTAATAAGCCTGTAAGCTTGGGACAAGCTTTAGAATGGGTGATCAAACTCCAGGAGAAACACAATATGGAGAAACAAATCCAACACCTACAGTCCGTCATTGGTCTGCAGGAGAAACTACAAGTTAACCAGAGAGAATTGGTTAACATTAAAGATAATATGACTGAATTACATGCTAAGTATAAAGAGTTAAGTGAAATTGAGAAGAGAGATATTGAGTTGGAGTTTGCCTATCGGAGCACTTCGAGGGATTTAAGGGCACTTGCTAAAGAATGGGATTTGTTGCAAGAACAGGCGACTGAGATTGAAGAAAAGTTGAAGATTTTAGAAGCAAATCCGCCTAGGTAAGAATAATATCGCATTAATTAAAAGCCTTTTGTCATTGACATAAATAATTCGCCGTTTAGTTAGTCGATTTGTAGATAGTCGAGAAAACAAATTACATTCATATTTTATTGTTATGAAATGTTGTGAAAATATGCGATAATAATAAATTCGAACGCGCCGATATAAATTTTCTATCGGTGGCGGGAAAAACGTGTTGACTGAGTCTAATTACGCAAATTACGCAAAAGCGATAAATTAATAGTAAAACACGAGCGGCATTAATTTAATTTAAATAGCATGATATAAATCACATGCATCGAGGTGCACAAGAGAATGGCGTTACTTTAACAAGACTGAAATGTATCTACGAGAGCGGTGGACGTTTCGTTTTGCAATTTCACACCGCGGACATTTTGCAGCCAAATCAGACGTAAATAATTATAATTACAAGTGTCTGTTGCCGCGTATCCGACGTTTTCCGCTATTCGCATATATCTAATCGTTAATAGGCAATTCATTGACCGCAAGTGTATAATATTTTGAGATAATTAATGCAATTATCGCGTTAGCGAATTCAGCGCAATTAATTTTGCAACTTTTATTTTTCACTAACAGGTATTATTTATTCGAAAGGTCTATGGGTGTCGATATCAGAAGAATGTTAAATGTTTTAAATAAATTTTTGTCATTATTTCAGCTGAAAAATACTGTGAATATGCAGGAATCAAGCGAAACGTAATTCCAGTCTATAATTTCTAACGGTTTCTGTAATGTGCCAATGGGGCTCGCAATTCTCAGCAAATTGTTTCTTGTTGGCATCTTGCCGCTCTTGCCGAGTAAATACTTGGCTTGCATATTCATGGCGATCTTGGCTTCTAAGCAACTTAATTACTAGTTGAGCAAGTGCGGAATTTTAATTGGTACAATAATCTTACGGATTGTTACGACTATTATTATACATCCATGAAAAATTTTATTATTTGCGTTGTTTAATATCTTCTTTATGTTTAATTTTGTTACAGTGACGTGTATTTATCCTCCAAGGACCGGCAGATCTTGGACTGGCACTTTGCGAATCTGGAATTTGCCAACGCGACCCCACTGTCGAACCTCTCGCTGAAGCACTGGGACCAGGACGACGACTTTGAGTTCACCGGGAATCACTTAACAGGTAAGTCACTACTTTCACTTATTCCAACCATCCGGCTTGATGTACCCATTGTTTGTTTTTTTCTTATTCTCGCGAGAGAAATCAAATTAAACTGTGTCCACTACGGGAATGTCGATGCATTAAATTTAAATCACTCATTGTGACGAAAAAAGACCGAAAAGTGATACTTTTAAGGTTCATTGTCCTTGTAGAGGAGTTATTCGTAAAACAACTAGTTTTCACGCTTGATCCAAGAAAGGAAATTTCGTGAAGGTTTCGCGCGAATATAAATATACGAACGTACGCGAAGCGTGCACCTGGGAGATGAAAAATCTTGACATACACTTCGTGGCATTCGATTTACATATTTGCATAAATGAGACGTTCGGTTCGCATTGCGCAAATTTCGATTTATTACGAACGGTTTCCGATCGCCCGCCGTTCGGTGCATTACAACACTTTCAGCGTTTACAATGTTCAACTCTCCGAGAATGCTTTTTCAAACTTTACATTCTCGGCGCACAAGATTTGCCCAGAGCAGGTTGCAAACTATGAGATTAACAAGTTTGTTTAACTTCTGACAAACAACAATTCCGTTAGGTTTCTTATGAAACCCATAACAGCTCTCTCAAAAACATTAACACTCGTGCGCGCTACAATATGTAAGTAATGGTTATTTTTAATCAATCGTGCACAATACGTGTTGTTTTGTGCATTTACGATGCAGTTCATAGCAACAGCACTTAACTGATAATAACCTTTATTAGTTGGCTACTGTTTAACCATTGCACACGTTTATTTAATCGCAAATCATTGACTTTTTTTCTCTGATTTACTGAATGTAATTAAGCATTTGTGCGGCGAAGACGCGAAACATGAAAAACGATAAATGCAGCTACGTATTTATGACGCAAATATTTCGACATCCTTGTTATACTGATTTATACATGCGAACCGACGCAATAATTATCTTTATGATTCTTGTAAAACAATGGAGCTCTGCGTAAATTTGTAATCGGCACATTTTTACATATTCCACAAACACGGGTCATGATGTTTTACACTATTATTAGCCCTGCTGTAAAGTTTATAATCAAGCAACGGTGAATGGCAGTCGCGTTAATTTATTTAATTAATTTATTGGCACCTCAATCTCCTGGTGCAAATTGAACTTTTACAAGTTGTAATAGTTGTACGTGGTGCACGTACAACAATGGAATTCTTAAGCAGGCGGTGATATATAAAAAAATGCGAAAGATGAATGATTATTTATGGGCCGAACGACGCGACTTGTCCGACTCGTTGATGTTTATTTAAAGGTTGATCTTATAAGTTGCACGCCTGACACCATTATAATGCACGTTACTTGCGATTTTCTTCGAGGTGAGTTTATAAATTTGCCTGATATACGATGTTGGTATGTACTTTGAAGGTTTACGATCTTTGAATTTAGTTCATTTCGTAGAGTTTTACAGTTTGTGCATCTAAATTAATTTAGTAATTGATATTGTAGACATGAATTGTATTTACATTGTACAAGTTTCTTTCGTCTGCTGTCGCGTTTGAATCGCGCTGCCTTAGTGGGTTATGAATTATTGCTACATTTCGCAAGAATGCGACTATTATCGCGCTCATTTATCATCGCGACTGCATTATGCCGCGACGTCGGACAAAAGCTTGGACACGTCGCGGCAAAAGACGCTTCTTATGTTGCTGTGTGCTCAGTAGTCCACAATGATATGTTCATTTCGACGCAGCTCGGACGCGACAGTAGCGAAACAGGTATTTTTCAATAATAACTTTTTCACTCGTGAATTAGCGCGGCCTTTAAGGCTTGCCCTGCGCAACGTAATTGCGACATAATCAGCAAGAAACACGAACAAATTATTATCGCTCTCTGTGTTTGTACGCATTGGCAGCGAGAAAACGAAAGCCGGGTGCGCTTGTTATATGCGTTGCACTGTGACAATATCTGTAATGTGCCAACTACACGAAACTCAATAACTTAGCGCGATATGAATAATTGCTACAATCTACAAGAATGCTTCCAATTACTTCATTCATTAATCATTCGCGTCGCCGTGTGCGCTGCGTACGTGCAATCGTATGAATGTCAACCGAGTTGATATTATCATTTATTTTGCTTCCAAGTAACCTAATTACGAGGAAATGATAATTGAGTTTGCGAAAAGTGCACGCACTTTTCCATTCATTACACATAGAGAATAGGTAGGTCGTTATGTTGATAAACTGGTAAACGAAGTGAGTGCTTTTGCTTGGTTGGTAGGCCTGTTATGTATTTAATTGACATGAAAATTCTACCATTATTGGCGCAATTATTGCCGCCAGAGTTTGTTGTAAATTTAAACGGCCAATTAGCATTCGCTTATCGCTATCAAACGCCAAATGCAATCGCCAGTCGACGCAATGTGCATTTGCATTTTTCTGCCCGTTTTATATATACCATTACGCCTTATGCATATCCATAAACGATAAATAAGTCTATTAAAATTAAATATATGCTTGTGCAATGAAAAACTTTGAAGTCTACGGAGTTGTTGACTAGGATTTTGCGTGAACAAATATTGCAATGTTTTTTTCTTCGAGTTTTCTCTGAATTGTTCAGAATTTACCTCATGTCTATCATTATCTACTCAACATCTCTTTAGGATGTCAAACATGTGTTGTTAAAATGTTGCTGGTACCAAACTGGACACAAAAAAAGTGCGCACGTACGAAAACGCACACTCCTTCATTATGCTATTTAAATCGTTCGTGCATTGCGTGCGTTTCCGCCGCCATTGTAGCCCATTGTACCCAATAAAAGGGCAAATTTTTGACGGCGCGCTTCCTTCCAGCCGCAGCCAATACGCGTATTTTACTAAAACGCATGGTCTCATTAGCACAATTGATTCTCTGGCCTGAACAAATGCCGCCAATGTCCGCGCACGAATTTCGAGCAGTTCTTGAAGGATGCCACGGGTGCCATTCGTTTAATTGTGCGCCAAGCTGGATACACAGTTGGCGAACGTGTGGTTGCAACGTCAACATGTAATTACCACTTTTGTATTGTTGGTTTTCCGTAATTTTTGCGCTGTTTTGTACACGCATGCTGCCATTATGGTAGCCAGGGGGCCATTTTGTTGGTGATTCGCAAAAATTTCGAGGTTTAATTTACATTTTTAGCTTTTTACATTCTGTCAAGATACTTATGCTCATTATTAGAATGGCTTTCTTGCCGAGGGGGCGAAAAAATCGTTAAACTAATGTTTTGGACGAACCTGGAATGGATGTGACCGGTACTCAGCCTCCGGTGAATCACATTCGCCTTCTAACTTCGTTTGCTGCCTACATGTTAATTACACCGAGTAAATCACTTGCTAACTAGCTGTGTGCATTGGCGAATATGCGGCGCTTAGCGCGAACGCCTCAAACCGGTGATTGCCGTCACGTTAATTTCGCTTTGCTTTACACTGCTATGATCATAGCAATGACAGAGATTCTTTTTATATCGCTGGGTTTATGAGCAGGCAATTTTGCATGGTGTATAGCTGCGCACTTTATTAACATATCAATTAATTTACGACGCCGTTAAAATTTGCCATCTTCGTGGATTATATTTTAATTAATGGCCTTTTTAAAGATACAGCGAGATATACAATCTGTTCCGCGAGTTGACGGTGCCAACGTCGTCGGTTTTCATCGCGACGATGTGAGGAGGATTTTTAAATGTTTCTTGAAAGTACTTTTAACGACTGCCACCGCGTTGAGGCATGGCGAATCTTGCGTGTTTGTTGTCGTGATGTGGGAAATGTGTTAGTCGTAAAATCTGCCGTAAAAATACCGTTAAGAGAAATTGAAAATTTAAATTGAAATTGTCATGCGGACGGAATTTATTGCCCAGCTCAAAAAAATAATTTCGCTACAGGTGCTTTAAATATTGGACGCGGTGTGTGCTGAGTAGGAGGTACAGAGTCGATGATGGTGGGATTTCGACTTAAGATTGGTATCGACCTAGATATACCATGGAACTAATATATTCGAATATTGTAGTGAAAGGTGGACTTTCATCGCGGCTCAATGGTCTAGGGGTATGATTCTCGCTTTGGGTGCGAGAGGTCCCGGGTTCAAATCCCGGTTGAGCCCAGTTTTTGTTTATATTTGCAGAATTGTCAAAATTATTGATGGCACATGCAGGCAGTACATGATTTGAATCAAATATGCGTACCATCATACCCAAACCTGAAGTATACTTTCTGTTTAAATGACCAATTGATATGGTTTCTGTATTTCTTTTTATAATTCAATTCTGTATTCAGCGAGGTGGTCAATGTCGTTCGAATTTATATGTATAATTAATTTGTTAATAAGCTATCGATTATATTATTACCTGGTGGAATGTATTTCTGATTCCCAGGTGTTCATCGAGGCTCAATGGTCTAGGGGTATGATTCTCGCTTTGGGTGCGAGAGGTCCCGGGTTCAAATCCCGGTTGAGCCCAATTTTTGTTTATATTTGAAGATTTGTCAAAACTTTTGAGAGCACATATGCTTCTTTTCCTGGGGTATAAATTGAATCAGGAATGGGTACTATATGATTCAAAAGTTTTGCAAACTTAATATTTAAATGACGAATTGAAAAGTGTTTTTATTTTATATTTATAATTTAAATTCTGGGTGCCAGGAGGGAGTCTTCTTCGTTAGGATTTGTGTGCAAAACTAGTTTACTAACTACTAATCGAGACTTACCTGGTGGTGTGTTTTTGCGATTCACGGTTGTTCATCGCGGCTCAATGGTATAGGGATATGATTCTCGCTTTGGGTGAGAAGTCCCCGGTTCAAATCCCGATTGAGCCCGGTTTTTGTTTATACATATTTGAAGAATAATCAAAACTTTTGACAGGTCATATGCTTTTTTCTCCAATACACAATTTTAATCAATCATAAGACCAAAATGTGAGGCAAACTTTACTTTTAAATGTCATATAGATGAGATTTTTGATTTGCTATGATTTAGAATTTATTTCTGGGTGCAGGGAAGGGGCCACGTCATTAGAATTTATTGATAAAACTGGTTTAACTACTTATTGCTAATCACCTGGTGGAATGAATATCGGATTTGCAGGTGAATATCGCGGCTCAATGGTCTAGGGGTATGATTCTCGCTTTGGGTGCGAGAGGTCCCGGGTTCAAATCCCGGTTGAGCCCTGCTTTTGTTTATATTTGAGGAATTATCGAAAATTTTGTGAGCACATATGCTTCTTTTCCTTAGGGCATTAATTGAATCAGGAATGGGTACCATATATTTCAAATGTTATGCATACTTAATTTTTAAATGACAAATTGAAATGTGTTTTGATTTTATATTTATAGTTAAATTTTGGGTGCAGGGAGTGGGTGCAGAAGTAGTTTGCTAACTACTAATCGACCCTACCTGGTGGACTGTATTTTCGGTTTGCAGGTGTTCATCGAGGCTCAATGGTCTAGGGGGGAATGATTCTCGCTTTGGGTGCGAGAGGTCCCGGGTTCAAATCCCGGTTGAGCCCGGTTTTTGGTTAATTTTTTAGTGGACTAATTGCGTATTGCTTTTATATCAATGGTAGTATTTATACCACGGGTTGAGAATTTTAAATGCTTAGTCATTCTATTTTGAGTAGTTCTATAATGTTATAAATTATATATATACTAGCTGACCCGGCAAACTTTGTTCCGCCTTGCTATATATTATATATCTTATATAAAGAATATAATTAAATAGAATATAGAGATACTAACTAACCCGGCAGAAGTTGTTTTGACATATAAATTATTTCTAGTTTCTAGATAAATTCTAGTGTAGACAAAAAGTAACTTACTAATTATAAATGTGTAAGTATGTAGCATATGCGTGAAATAGACATAGAGCGCTATGTACAATAAAGGAATATATAAATAATAAACAACATTAATCTTTTAATACTATGGCGTGAACAATATTTTTGTTAGCCCATCTTTAGCGAGCACAAACAAACTGGATGGTTTACCCACTCGAGAGCATGCTACATACAATTGCCCGTGCAAAAAACATGGTGTGCTTAAATTTAAGCCACAAATAGACAACGTCTGGCCTTGGGATTTATTAATTGTCATTGCAAATGCTAATCTAATGGAAAACTGAATTCGCTTGAATTGAATTGGCACATCTGTTGGTGGTAGCTCGTAACACGTCTTGACTTGAGTCCTTTTAAGGTTATGTAAATCACTTCTTTACCTAAAACTTGATTAAATGAACTATAATTATATCAATTAATTTTATAAAAAAAGTTTACTTACAACACAAAAGCCGTTGTTGATGAGAACTCGTGACCCGTGTTGAGTACTTTTAAGGTTATGTAATGTATGTAAACGTTACTAAAACACTCGATACACAACCATAACCTTCGAAAACTGTGTAGGGAGAAAGAGAAGTCTTATTGTGTGAGTGAAACAGGAGACCGGCTTCAGTCTCATTCCTTCGAGGGGGATGAGACTTTCAAGGTTATGTAATGTATGTAAACGTTACTACAACACTCGATACACAACCATAACCTTCGAAAACTGTGTAGGGAGAAAGAGAAGTCTTATTGTGTGAGTGAAACAGGAGACCGACTTCAGTCTCATTCTCTCGAGCAGGATGAAAAATTATTAAATTACTAAAATGGCTATAAAAAAACAGGGATTGGTGATAAAAAAAGGTAAAAATTTAGTGTTGCATGTATTTTATTAATGCCACATTATAAAAAAATAACAAAAAATTTTGTCAAAAAAAAATTAAGGGTGAAGAACCCTTATCACTTAGAGGTATGAAAAATAGATAGTAGTCGAATCTCAGACCTACTGCATACGCATTTAAAATTTTCCTTCGAGCGGGATGAAAAATGATTAAACTACTAAAATGGCTATAAAGAAATAGGGGTTGGTGATAAAAAAGTAAAAATTTAGAGATGTATGTATTTTTTAATGCCACATAAAAAAATATAAAAACAAAAAGTTTCGAACAAAATTTAGAAAAATATTTAAGGGTGAACAACCCTTATTACATAAAGATATGAAGAATAGATAATATCCGATTCTGAGATCTATTGAATACGCATATAAAATTTTTCTTCAAGCGGCATGAAAAATGATTAAATTACTAAAATGGCTATAAAGAAATAGGGGTTGGTGATAAAAAAAAAGTAAAAATTTAGGGATGAATCTATTTTTTAATGCCACATCATAAAAAAATACAAACAAAAGAATTTGTCCAAAAATTTTAAAAAAAGTTAAGGGTGAACAACCCTTATCACTTAGAGGTATGAAAAATAGATGTTAGCCGATTCTCAGACCTACTGAATACGCATTTAAAATTTGGTAAAAATCGGTAAAGCCGTTTCGGAGGAGTATGGAAACAAACACTGTGACACGCAAATTTTATATATATAGAAGATATGGGGTATTCCATGCCACTTTTGAACCCGACCCTTTTTGATTTAGCTGAAACTTTTCCATTCTTTTCTACCCTTTGAGAAACGTTTATTGGACTTTATTCAAAATTTTTTAAAATTTTTTTTTAATAATTTTGCTTTTGAATGAAGTTTTTGAAGAAGTAGGCAAATTTTTTCTTTTTAATAATTGGAACTATGAAATAATCGCGTTTTTTGCGTAAAATTATAATTTTTTCGAAGTTCGACACTATAAAAAAAACTTTTTCTTTTATCAAAAAAAACTTCAAATTTTTTAACAAGTTTTCCCGCTAATCCCAGATTGGGCCGATTTTATTTTATATTTCATATAATTAATTGAAAGTAGAAAATTGACATTTGCGGGACGTAATTTTTATTTAATTAAATTTTAAAAAAATATAAAATAATATCGACCCACTCCGGAATTAGTGGGAGTAGTTGTCAAATTAATTGAAGTTTTTTTTTTTTGACACAAGAAAATTTTTTTATTTAAAATGGCGAACTTCGAAAAAATCACAACGCGACTTAATCTTTGAATAACTTTTACAGGGTTGATTTTATCGAAAAAAGTAATCAGACCTTTTTTGCAGAGCGTAAAATTTCCAACAAAATATGTTCCAGCGATATTTCTGGCTATATTTGTTCCGATAAAAAAAAATAACTGTAAAAAGTGCAAAAATCCCATGTTATTTAAATGGGAAAAGGATTATGATTTAGGCACGGTTTAATATCAATTTTAAGGGCTGAAATGGGTCTCATATTTTTTTTAGGTCAAAATCTAAAAGTGGGGGGCGTCTGAAAAATAAAATCCATTTTGGGAAATAACGGACACCCTAATGTATATATACTAGCTGACCCGGCAAACTTTGTTCCGCCTCGCTTTGCTCTTGTGATTGAGAAGCACGAAGTCGAGTCATACTAACACGGCGCTTTTCACGTGCAATTTTTTGTTCTTCTTCAGTGCATTACGGTTTTGTCGGATAAGATTTGATCGTTTTGGTCGCTGCATGTTGACTGGGGAAGCTACGAAGCATCGCACAAAGAAGAGACGGAGAAAACTCGTTTAGTATCTTCCAAGGAAGTTTTCACTTCAAAAAGTATTAAAAAAAGTATCCTACACTTACTAAGTCTTATTCAAACAAACACATCAACCGGGCACCTTCAACCAACAGGTACAAACACACGCACGTCTATGCTTAGGGGGACGCTACGAATCGCACGTCTATGCTTAGGGGGAAGCTACGAGTTGCACAAAGGGGAGACGGAGATAAAAAAACATTATATTTGTGTGCTCTTTTTTTCCCGTAGGCTAAACCATATAAGCGAATATGTTTGTTTCCATTTACACTGATTTGGGTTGCGATTTCCTTTAAAAATGTAATGTTTCACGCACGTCTATGCTTAGGGGGAAGCTATGAATTGCACAAAGAGCAGACGGAGATAATAGAAAACATTATATTTGTGTGCTCTTTTCCTCCCGTAGGCTAAACCATATAAGCGAATATGTTTGTTTCCTTTTAGTGTCGTTTAGTGTTCTCTAAAGGAGTTTTCACTTCAAAAAGTATCCTAGTAACCTTCTCCAAACAAAAACATCAACCGGTCAACTTCAACCCACACGTACACACATACACATCTCTGTGCTACGAAGCATCGCACAAAGAGGAGACGGGGATAATAGAAAACTTTGTATTTGCGTTCTCTTATTCTCCCGCAAGATAATCCATATACGCAAATATGTTTGTCTCTTTTTAGTGTCGTTTAGTGCCCTTTTAGAAAAGTTTTCATTTCACAAAGTATCCCATTACCTTCTCCTGGCCCTAAGCTACCTCTCCACCAATTTTTAGCTAAATTGGATTAGCCGTTCTTTAGTTATAATGGAGTTAACCAACACGACTTTCTTTTGCATATATAGATGTATATTTGTTTCCATTTTCTTCTGTTCCTTGCTTTATTTTTCCACTCTGTTATTCCTAAGTTCCTAAGATCGTCTTCGACTTGCTGGTACCAGTTTTCTCGAGGTCTTCTTCTCTTTCTGTTGGATGTTGGTTGCCAATCAGTTATTTGCCTTTGTAATGTGTCTGGATCCATCCGCATGATATGGCCGGCCCATCTTAGTCTCTGCTTCTTGATTATTCTTGTGATGGTTTCCCCTTCCATTACATCTTCCAATTTCTGGTTGGTTTTTGTTTCGATCTTGTTTTGTTAACGTGAGGGTTTCTGCTGCATACATCGGTATTGGTCTTATAATGGTCTTGTATATTTTCAGCTTTGTTTTCCTTCTCAGCGTCTTGTTTGTTAGTGATGTTCTATTGACATAGTAGGAGGCTCTATGTGCAGCTTGAATTTTCTCCGCTATTTCGTCGGTGTTGGTACCTTTCTTGTTGATGGTGACTCCTAGGTATTTAAATGTTTTTACGCACTCGTACATATGGGTTTCTATCGTAATTGAACTTGGTTCCTCGTCTCCTGTGATCATTACATTTGTCTTCTCTGTATTTATGTATAGTCCAATTTTTCTTCCTTCTTCCATAATTTCCCTCATTGTTCCTTCAAGCAGGTATTTTTGTTTGGCTATCACTGTAATGTCATCAGCATATGCAATTATTTGTAGTGGTTTGTTTCTTATTGTTCCCTTTCTTTGTACATTTCTGAGTATGTGATCTATTACTAGTGCGAACAATGTGGCTGATAGTATGTCTCCTTGCCTTATCCCTTTGTTTGTTTCGAATTCCCTTGTCTGTCCGCTTCTCGCAATTACTGATGTTGTTGTTTTCTCAGTGACAACGTTGATCATTGCCTTTACCTTTGTTCGTATCTCGAGTGAGTGTATAATTCCCATTAGTTGTTGTGGTTTATGGAGTCAAAGGCTTTTTTAAAGTCTATGAAGATCTATGAAAATCTATGAGAATGTTATAAATTAGCCAATAATAATAATTTTTTAAGTATACTGAAGCAACATAGGCAAACAATCTGTCAACTGTTGCCTCTCGCCTCTTGACCACAGAATTAAAAAACGAAAGCATTTTGGTAATAAATCTCCACCGAATGTCATCGTATGCACAAAAACATCTAATTAATTATCTCCCCGATTGTTGGAAGTCCCAGGCTCATAATTATACCGTCTCAGTGTCAAAATCGTCAAGTGCTTTAAAAATAAAAGAATACTTCCTTGTTTTGTCGGCGCGCGGCTTTGCAGTCTTCTGTGGCCGGTGATTGTCCGTTCGCTGGAAGGCAATTAAATGTGTAGTTTGGTCTCGATAACGATCAACATCCACATTATAATAACCTATCTGCGTTTCTGTATTTCTTGATGAATTTCATAGCAGGTCTGCGCGCAAAAATGCTGGTCGTAACCCGCTTCGCTTTTGTGTGTTAACCGCGTCGTGTTTTACATTTTGTTGCTATTTGTATGCACATCGCATACGCAGACAAATTTTGCGCACCGTAATGAAGTCATTACTCACGAAGGCGCAATTAATTGTCGTCGCCCGTATTCATTTTTCTCGTAAATTGAGCATGAGCGGTAATTAAATACCTTATCACCGCGACGGGTTGCTTTGTGCTTGCTTTGCATTTGCTTGAAAGCAGGCGCTACCCGCTGCTTATGCGTATGGAGGTACGAGTTCTGCGTATCTTTTGTGTATCTTGCGGATTATTGTTTTTGTGCACTCATCATCATTCTTCTAATGACAATGCTTGCGACGTTTTGTGCAAATTATGTCTGGAGAATGTGCGAATACAAAGTTTCAAGGCTGTCGGTTATTAGAGTTTATTTTTTCTTTGTCAATATCGCGGCTTGGTATAATTTTGACTTGTACACAGAACCGGCTGGTTTATAATTCTAATACAGCTAGAATTTGTTAATCAAACTAGTATGCTAATAACCTATCAAGAATTAAGTATCTGGTGGAGTTTATTTTCGATTTGCAGGTGCTCACCGAGGCTCAATGGTCTAGGGGTATGATTCTCGCTTTGGGTGCGAGAGGTCCCGGGTTCGAATCCCGGTTGAGCCCAACTTTTGTTTTTATTTGAAAAATTGTCGAAAGTATTGATGGCACATACGGGCATGATTTCAATCAAAAATGGGTACTATCACACCCAAAAGTAAACCAAATTTGTTGATTAAATGATCAATTTTTGTGGTTTTTGAATTTCTATTTATAATTTAATTCAGGATACAGCGAGGTGGTCTATGTCGTTCGAATTTATTTGTATAATTAACCAGCTTTTGCGCCCGACCACGTCCTGGTAGTGTTTAATAAAAATGTAATTCGTGTTTACTCTCTTATTCTAGACATTGCATGTGTCAATTCTATCAATATGATTCGCAATTTTATTTTAGAGAAATTAATTAGAAAAAACGTTTATCCTATTGAAAACAGAAGGGTTTTCCCGGCAATCTTTCGAATTTTTCTCGCGGTAAAAACCATCCATGGATTTTAACGAACATTTAAAAAAAATAATTGACCAAATTGGTCTAGGCGTTGTTAAGTTATGTGCTTACCAACAGATTTTGCGATTCATTTTTATATTATAGATTTGCAAATATGCTATCAATTATTACCTGGTGGAATGTATTTCTGAATCGCACGTGTTTATCGCGGCTCAATGGTCTAGGGGTATGATTCTCGCTTTGGGTGCGAGAGGTCCCGGGTTCAAATCCCGGTTGAGCCCAGTTTTTGTTTGTTTTTGCTGGATTTGATGATATTGTTGTCAAATTTTCAAGATTTTTTGCTTGAATTTGATAGATATTTATAACTCGTAACAGTGGGCTTGTGGTTGTTATTTCTTTCTTAAATTTGCTACTCAAGGCTATTACGAGTGAATAAACTGTTAATCGAAACTTTCTCTTATTTCACCTGTATACTGTGCATAAATTACCTTTCGAATTCTGATTCAAACCGCGAGTAAATATCGCGGCTCAATGGTCTAGGGGTATGATTCTCGCTTTGGGTGCGAGAGGTCCCGGGTTCAAATCCCGGTTGAGCCCAACTTTTTTCTTTTTGAGTTGCGCAGACCTCCTGGTGACGATTGCAATGTGTATTTGTTTTATGACTGTTTAGGTGTGAAGAATAACTGCATGTACAAATGATTTCCATTTCCTAGAATCTAAGATTGATTGCACCATTGTTGTGCCAGACTGGTGCAACCACTGACGAGGTTGTAGGTGTAATAGCCTTAACAATGAAACTAGCGATAAATGCGTACCACTCAATCGAGGCGCACATTACGCCGACGGTGCCCAGTGCCCACGAGTGCGCGCTGAAAATGAAAAATTATTATCGCTCTCCTAGTTCGCAAATAAACTGTCAGCCTTAATTGCGATTGAAGTGGCATTCCTGCACTCCGCTAATGTATGCAAACAACACGGCCGCATCGTGACCATTGTGCCGGTTAATAAAGTATCAAACAAATCATCAATTTCGTACGGGATTTACGTTCTGCATTGTTTCGCGACCGACCACACCACAGCACTTCGGAATCTCTGACTTTGATTTTCGCGCTGTATTTGCAGCACAAAGCGCCGCCGCTTCGTGACAGGCTGAGGGCCGGCACGCCGTTTGTGCCATCCAACACCGGATCCGTGCAATTTGAACAAGCCGAGCGCGATCCCGACATCGCGATTGAATAGGGCGGCGGCGTCGCGCAAAGATCGCGCTCCCTTTGCGAATCCGACACTCGGGCTCTTCTTCCGGTTGGCGCGCCCGATTATCTCGACCGAGCTCATGTGTTAATCAGCTGCGCAACAATGCATGCACACGCGGCGCACACCTCCGCAACTCCGAGGAGCCGCCAAGTCGCGAGATGTGCGCCGATAAAAAAATTATACACATAATAACCGCGGAGAACAATAAATCCGGCGTTTATTCAAAAATCTCAAGTGCGGAATTTCATAAATCAATTTCATATGTAATGCATCCTAGGCGTCTCTTGCGCATGGGAACGCATTATTCAGGGATTTATTAAAACGTTATTATGGGCCTGGTCACAATGCGCGCGCGCGCTCGCTTGCCGCGTATAAATAAATTCTTTTCCCGTTCGGTCTTAAGTTGCGCGCCCGATGCATTTATCACCTCGACTGACAAATAAGCGACAAAATACAAACGTAATTAAAGTAAGATTTATGTAGTGGTGGGTTGCGCCGTACGATTGCACAACGCAATATCGCCACGCAGGAGGCGACCGAAAACCGTTTTATTTAAATTATTTCTGCCGCTTCTCCAAAAAGTTTTCTGCCGTTGGTTGTTGCTGCTCGAGGCTTCTTTTTGCTTCCATTCGCCGGCGCCGCACGATTGTTGATTTTAATGCGTCCGCAAGTCGGACACTTTTTGCATGAATTTGTTTTCACACCAATTCATCGAGCGGATTCCGCATGAAACGTGAAAATGTTTGATGTTCACAGATTGTTACTGCGATCTGGGTTAGGAACGCACACTGTTGCTTGTAGAATTTGCTTGGAAAAAACTCTTTTCACACCAAAAAACGCATCGAAAACAACAAACTGTCGCGCTTCAGTGACTTGTTCCCCGAATCGGTCCGCATCAAATTGATAAAACACAATGCGCTAGGTGGAATCGATTCGTCGCGGATCTTCGCACCGTGGGGCCTTGCAGAAGGTAGCATAGAATGAGAACGCGCCGAAACCTAGACGTGAACAAAAGGCGATGAAGTTATCTCATATCGTTGATCTTGCCTCCAACGCTTTTATAATTTGTAAGTTAATTGTATGACGATTGCGAGATTGATTGAATTATGTGGTTTTCTGTATGTAATGCGCGGTTGTGAATTGGTTTTTGATTGTCTAGGAGAAATTGTAGTAGCACACAGCGACCTATCACGCTCGAAAGCAATTTTCGAATTTCACCAATATCTGCACGTGAATTCTTCGCCTGCGCCAGTCCAATGTTGTAATTGTGGCATTTCATTCATTTCACGTTCGCGAGTCAGCAATAAATTTCATCCGCAGACTTTCATTTGGGGCATTAGCTTTTTTTAAGAGACCCGATGATTGCTACTATTTGGCAATAATTGCAAGGTTTGCGCTGTATATATTAACGCAACACCCAATTTCGAGCGTAGCTTGTTTGCAATCGCATTGTACGCGCTCGCAGCGGGGACGCACAATTGCATCGGTAAAAATATGTTCTTAAGTTGTCATCGCGTGTTCGTCGATAAATCATCCGGCGAGCAATTCAACAATGCGCCTTTTTACATTTTCACCTCAGTCGAACACTCGATTGCGACGGCTTGGTCTATAATTTTTGATTTCGTATCTCGTTCGATCTGTGTATAAACAGCATCGTTGTGCGCCAGCATTACAATTATTAGTCTAGCTGCTTTTAATGAACAACAATGTGCGGCGTGTTCGTAAATGTGGCAAAAGTTCATGACGAACGTGTTGCACATTTCTTTCTACAGCTGCGTATTGCACAATCAATTTCTTTGACTTGCTTGGTCCAGTTAGTAACAAAGCATCATTTGCTCGCGAAAGTTATTATTATGTTTATTCATCATATTTACATCTTGTACATTTCATGTTAACTATCTTAATCTATTAAGAGAATTGTAGCGTATTTAAGTTGGTAGCAATCCAATCGGTGTACTTGGTTACATCGACGTACACACCATAAACTCCTTCCTGTCCGCATCCTTTACCCCAAATTACCAAACCGGCGATGACGAATCTTCCAGCTGCGTTGCGACACATCAAAGGAGCACCACCATCTTGCTGCAATTTATTTTTAATATTTTGATTTGGAAATTGTATAATGGTAATACTTACCGTGCATGCGTCCCTTTGTGATCCTCCACCCGCACACAATTCTTTCTGTTCGTCCAAATATTTGGCAGTTCCTGCAACGCCCAACACGGTTGGTCTTAGCATAGACGTCTTGCAAGTTGCCATCGTAACGACTTCCAGTGTCACTTGTTTGTGTGTTCTTCCTCCGTCTCCGGCTTGGAACTGCGTCTCGCCCCAACCTCCCACTATACAAAGCGGGTTACCCACAAAGGTATCCGTTGGACTGGGCAGACATCCCAGACCCAAATCAGTGCGGTATCCTACCAATTGTGGTGTGTCCAGCCGAATCAATGCAATGTCATCTTTGTAATCGACAGGTTTATTGGTCGCGCTGTCTATTTTAAAATTCTCGTGGATTTTGATTTGGCTGGCTTGACTCAATGCTGCTGGTGGGCTAGTAAGTCCATTTTGGTTATTGACGCCCGTGTAGATTGTTATGTTTGATGGTGTGTTTCTATAAGAATTTCGTTTGGATTTGAAATTTTTAATGCATTATTGTTACTTACACATGAGTGTACACCTTATGAGCAGCTGTTAAGACAATATTCCTATTGAGCAAGACTCCGCTGCCAATGTAAGAAGTATAGTTCATGTATACTTGCCATGGATGTGATCCTCTGCTTGTCGGACCGTTAGCATTGCTGATATTGTTTGTATATCTTGTACCACATGAAAAATTTCCTTGAAGAGGATAACACAGCTCGTATCCTGCGGTACAAGCCTCCGTATTATTTGCAGGAGGTGATCCTTCGCCCTAGGGAGAGTAAATATTTAATTATACAATTCCTACTTTTGTTTTAACCAACCGGGGTCACTATTCGTGGGTTGACATCAATAGACTGCGGGAAACACAACCCAACTGGTACACATCTGGGTGTGCCACTTTGTGCGGATGCTTGATGTAGTACCACCACCACGTGGTAAAGCACTGCCAAAATAAACGGAAGCATTTTGCCTATCTGATCTGATGGTCGCGATCGAACTAACTAATCACCTGATCGTACTCTCGATTTTTATTACATTTATATACGCCCGAACTGAATGCCCATTAGATTTTGAATGAATGATGTGTGGATTTTCCTAGCTTATTGATTATGCTAGCTGCACAAACATGCTGCATGTGTTGTAAAACATCCTGACAAATTATTTTATTTGTTATGTTAGTGCATTGTCAAAGTGCATGTGGCTTGTTATTGGATTTCTATGGAACGTATTCCTGTTTATTTATATAATATATATAAAAAACGTATTCTAGAATAAATATTTACTGACATTGATTGTACTTGCGCAATCAATTCACGCATTTATACGCTTCTTCTTTTATCAGGGCCTTTTCAATACTAATATGTTTGCTATGAAAATATAATATGCAAAACTTTATTGAATAATGTTTACGTGATTAGTAAAAATCCGGTGCCAGTGTAAAAATATAAAACATAATGATTTGTTGAATTCTGGTGGAAGGTGGTGGTTAGGCTTGAAGGTTCCGAATCGCTCGGGTTATCCAATCGACATATTTTGATACATCTACGTAAACTCCGTAGACATTAGGTCGTCCACATTTCTTGCCCCAAATTACGAGGCCCGCCACCACCTTTTTCCCATTGTCGTCTCGGCATATTAAGGGTGCTCCTCCATCGTCCGTACAGGCATCTCTACCCTCCTCGCCACCAGCGCACAGTTCGCCATCTTTGTCCAGATACAAGTTGGTGCGATCTCCTATCAGGTTCTTCATTGATTGATAGCAGGTGTTGAATGGGACTATTGGTACGGTGACTTGTTTGAGATAACTGGCTGAAGCATCGCCTGTTTCGAAATCTGTCACACCCCAACCAGCTACCATACATCTAAATGATATAGAATATTTGTTTAGATTTTCCTAGATTAAACTTGGATTGCGATTACCTTTTATTTACGAATCTAGCGTTGAATCTTGGAAGGCATGCCGCTCCTACATTTTTCATATATCCTAGGGGTATGTGCGCTTTAAGTCGTAATACTGCCAGATCATTCTTCAAAGTTATGGGATCAAATGCTGGGTGTATGATCATATCTTCAATGTTGCGTTTGTAGGCAGTTTGCAGGAATTCCCTATTATAGACGCCGATGTAAACCTGTAGTTTTTGCAATGAATACTTGTGCCTGTAGACTTTGTGAGCGGCGGTCAACACGTGGTAGCGATCTAGTAGAACTCCACTTCCGGTATATCCTGTTTGATTTGTTAGGTAGGCAAGCCATGGATGTGCCCCGTATGGTGCTGGACCATCTAGAGTGGTTCCGTTGGCTCCATACGCGAATCCACAATTTATTGCATTTGTTTGTTGATTACACAATTCTTTTCCCATGGGACACTTGCCACTTGGATCTGGGAGTACGGCTCTGACATCCACAGTTCCATCCCCAGCTCTGCTTTGAAGGCATGTCCCAAGGGGGACACAGAGGGGTCTTTCTACTGCACGTACGGTGGAAACCGAGAATATTACGAAAATGATTGTTATTGAATACATTTTCTATGGGTGTTGCTCGTTCAGCTAATGTGTCACACGAGTGTCCACAAATAGCTTATATATCTGTGCTTATGCTTCGATGAGTAATTATTACATGAAAGGTATTGTGAATTTTCCGTCAACACAATAACAACATTTAATCATTATAAATAATAGGGGACATTATATTGGTAAAACAAGCCACATGTGATATAACAATTTATTAAATAACCATCAAGATTTACAATAGAATAAAATAAATACAGAAATCAATTTCACAAGTTAACCAAATGTTAGCTCATTGACGGCTGAGTCAACCCATGATCGGTACTTTGCGACATCTACGTAAACACCGTAAATGTTGGGTTGACCACAATTCTTGCCCCAAATGACCAAACCAGCAATATTGAATCGGCCATTGTCTTCACATACTAAAGGTGCTCCACCATCTTGAGTGCAGGCATCTCGGTTGGCCTCGCCACCCGCACACAATTCATTAGTGTCCAAATAGATATCTACGTTGCTTCCTAAGACGTTGGATTGCGCCATTGATGCCCTGCACGTGGCGTAGCTGACAATTGGAACGGTGACTTGTCTTTGTGGGCTGGTCGGTGCGTCAGCGACATTGAAGGCGGTTTGGCCCCATCCGGATACCGTACAACGACGGCCCACATACGACGCAGAAGCCGATGGCAAACAAGCCGTACCTACATTGATTTGGTAACCCAGAGAAATTGGTGTGTTGAGTCGAAGCACAGCGATGTCATTTCGGAGGGTTGTGGCAGAGAAACTCGGATGGATACGCATTGCGGTAACTGTGCGTCTTTGAGCTGATGTTAAATCTGTTGGGTTATATACACCAACGTAGACTTCTAAGTTACCAGGTGTTCCCCTAGAATCATTACCAGTTAAAAATCAACGTTCTTTGGGTTTTATAATACTCACTGGTTCAAGTTGACTTTGTGGGCAGCTGTAAGAACATGATTGGCATCTAAAAGGACCCCACTGCCTGTGTAACCAGTCTGGTTACGGATGAAAACTTGCCAAGGGTACGCACCATTAACACTTTGCCCATCTGCGATAGGCACATTTGTTACATATCTCCTTCCGCAAGCGTTGCCATCAACAATTCCATAGCAGGCGACAGTTCCAGGTGGACATGAAGTAACAGGAGGGAAAGTGGTCACTGAACCACCCTGAAATTAACAACCCTATATTTATATCCTGTCGGGCAGAAAATGACGAATTTTACTTACCGGAGTTACGATTCGCGGATCTATGACACCACTTCCACCACCTGTATTGTTGGTAATGCAAGTCCCTGGTGGTACACAAATGAAGTTCACCCCTGGTGTTTGGGCATGCACAGTTGATATAATTGCACCGAGTACAGTGAGTAGAAACATTTTGATTTTGATACACTGAGGTTTAAATATTCAAAAATGTAAAGTTGCGTTTGGCTAGTTTGATAGTTTGTCAATACACTGATGTTTCTGCACTCCGGCGCGTCTTATTTATTTAAAAAATTATCAACATCCCACCAAAAAAATAAAATTGAATCACTTTGGCTTGGTTCGTAAGGTGTTATTAAATCGAATTAAAACACAATTTGTCGAGGATTCAGCAATGACCCTTGCAAAAGCACCGATGACACCTCTTTCAACAAATTCATCGGAGCGAGTTTATTTATACATTTTATTTCTAAAACGCACGAATACTAGAATACTGAATACAATGTCGACTGTTCGGTGTTTGCTCTTGGAGTTGTCTGGCTGCGGGGATAATGACTCACTGGGATAGTACCTAGATGGTAAACATTTGATTTTTGTACGTTAGCAGCATTATATCGGTTTATCAATTATCTGGTTTGCATGTTAGCACGATACCTAAATGGACACGAACGAACTATACGAATTTGTAGCCAATTTAATCTTTAATGGTGCACTATGCTGTTTTTTTCTAATTTCAATATTGATTAACATTCGTCATAAACGAGAGTTATTAATATAAATATGGGAAATTCCGAACAAATCAAATTGTAAACGTAATGTATTCTAGATCATCATCACAATATTTGTCCTTTGAATTCGCAGAATTCAAGGGCGAAGTTATTACGTACTTCAATATTTGATCATGGGACTACACTATTTTACATTGGCATAATTATATCTATTATGATTATTTATATATGAGTGTGAAGGTGTAAATAAATCCCCGAGTACTTTGAATTTATTTGCTCTTTCAAATCGCTAATTATTGAGTTGCTCATCCGTTTTTGTACCTTTCAGTGTAATCGGATATAAATATAATTGAATATTTCCGTTTTTCCTTGTAATTGAGCAGGGAAACATCGATGAAAAGCCATGAGTAATTCAGTCAAGGTATCTTTACGCAATTATATGCAATGCAAAATGTGTCATGCTTCCGTGATTTATTTCTTATGTTCAACACAATGTAAAAAGTTAATAAATAACATCCGGTGTACAATTTCTAAGAATTTTCGAAGATTTTCGATTTGATATTAGCCAAAAGAAGCAATTGTCGAATCAATCCATGGCCTATATTTAGCAACGTCGACATATACACCATAAACACCTGGTTGACCACAGTTTTTACCCCATATAACTAACCCTGCCACCATGTAGGTACCATTAACGTCACAGACGAGTGGTGCTCCACCATCCTGCGTACATGCATCACGGTTGGCTTGGCCACCTGCACATAACTCATTCTGATCTAAGAAAACATCTACGTTTGTCCCCAAGACGGTTGGTTGAGCCATGGATGTGCGGCAGGTTGTATAATCGACGATGGAAACGGTGACTTGTTTTTGGGGGCTGGTGGGGGAATCGTTTACGTTGAATCCAGTCTGACCCCATCCAGAGACTGTGCAGTTACGGCCAACATAACTGGTTCCTGCTGTAGGTACACAAGCGGTGCCTACATTGACTTGGTATCCCAGGAAATTGGTTGATTCAGACGGAGGACTGCGATGTCGTTGCGTAGGGTTGTAGAGGAGAAATTGGGGTGAATGCGCATTGATACAACTGTACGTTGCTGGGCTGTTGATAATGAAGTGGGATTGAAGACACCCATGTAAACTTGAAGATTACCTGGTGTTGCCCTGAAAGGTTTTGAATATGTTATTAACTATAT
Organism: Dalotia coriaria; assembly: GCF_025399875.1. Classification (NCBI taxonomy): domain Eukaryota; kingdom Metazoa; phylum Arthropoda; class Insecta; order Coleoptera; family Staphylinidae; genus Dalotia; species Dalotia coriaria. Next base: position 4,673,259 of record NW_027045446.1, read on the forward strand.
GAAATTACATCAAAACATTGGATTTCTTTACTGATTGGTGTTGACCTTATGAGCGGCTGTCAAAACATGGTACGCATCTAGAAGTACTCCACTTCCGGTATATGCTGTTTGATTTCTGATGAATGCTTGCCAAGGATAGGCTCCATTGGTGCTAGGGCCATCAGCTGTTGTTACATTAGTCACATATCTCCTGCCGCAATTTCCACTCCCGATTAAACCAAAACAAGCAACAGTGCCATTAGGGCAGCCTGCGGGTGGAGGTGTCACTGGTGGTGTGTCCGCCTGCAATAAAACAGTATTAAAACTTTTGAATTTCTTTTCATCGAATCTCTAAAAACTAACCGGAGTTACAATTCTTGGATCGATGACGTTTCCACCTGTAGTGTTAGTTACGCAGGTCCCTGGGGCTACGCAAATGAAGTCTGTACCCGGAGTTTGCGCATTTACATTTACCACCAACAACACCCCAAGAAAAAATATTTGAACATATATTTCAATCATGTTAAATTATAACTTATTTCACTCGGTTTTAATTGGATAATACTAAAAATGCCTTTGATACTTTTCAAAAAAACTGTGGGCTTATTTATTTGGTATTTTTCCCACCTGAAAATCTGGGCAATAAACCGCATCAATTGCAGATATTAATCTTTATATGCAGAATGACCTACTCAGTGCCAGTTTTATATGCAATAAATGTTTAATGGTGCTCACATCAATTGCACTGAATTAGCAGTTGATAATATCGATATTAACAATAAATTTACAATTACGTCAGATTATAATTGTTTGCTTTCCGGCAGTTTCGCGCCGCGAATGATTCATTTACACTGGACTCGCCAAGCGGCACTCAAGCAATGTCCTTTGGCTATTATCTTCAGGAGCTAATAAATCACTCATGTATTTTTCTACGTGTATCTATCTATATGTTTTTATGTCATCTGTGGCATTGTAAATGAATTGGAACGACAATGTATTGAGCATGTTTATAAATATTAACGCAGCATGTCATACAAATGATTGATTGCCGGTGGTAACTTTTTATAAATAATTTAAATTATTCAAATGGGTGGAATAGTGTGCTTCTTTATGAAATGAAATATAATTCAATGTATTGACAAAGCGGGGGTAATTTTTCTACTACTGTAAGGTGTAAACAATTTCTTTTCACTTGTTTTCGTGTCGTATTGTTTATTTATTCATGAATACACACGTGTTTTATGGTAATAGTAATAGTTTGTAAATGATTTTAAATATGTACATTTGTATTTTAATTTTAGATATATTTTTATTAGAATAATTGATAAAGTATAGTTGTTATACAAAACGGGTGCACTGGTCAAACTTCACTCTCATTTCTGAATATTACCATTTTATTTCTTGCTTGGACGATTGAGAGGTACACGTATTAATTAATTAATAGTTTCCGCTTACGGCTGTTTCAATAACACGCAGATAAACGCTGGATTTGCATAATTATATGCAATAAAAATTGATTCTTAGATTTGTTTAATATGTAGATATATGTTCTTTTTTTCAAAGTGAAATCAATGGACCCTGTTTCCGCTATAATTTCTTTCTGTATAATCCATATTTTTGCCATGCTTGAGTTTCTGCAAACATAAGTATCTTGACGTTTTGCTCAGGTGAATTTCGGCGCGTTGTCATTAATTCTAATGATTTGTCGTTTTAGCAAATAAAAATATTGTTTCGTAGTAGTATGTTTTTTTCATTTTCAATGAAAGATAATTAAATTACGATGCAGAAATATTCACCTGTTTGCCATTTGTGTTCATTGTTTGTAATGAAATAGATTTATTTTAAAAATTATACGAAGACAACATGCGAAAAGCTTATTAATCAATACTACATCAATGGGTACTTGATTTTACAAATTAACGCGTCCCGTTAGACGATTAGTGAGCATACTCCGAAAATGAAATGCGCGAACGATTAGTTTTGTATCAATCACGCGAATACGATTTGGTATTCAATTAGTTGAAGGTTGCCACATGTGGGATGAACATAAATCAAAAGCGTTTCTCAAGTCGTTCTGCCAATAGCGAAATTAATTTATGCTTTCGGACGAAAACCATCCGAGTGGTGCTTTTTTTACGGCTGTTTTGTGAGTTTACGTGGAAGATTCTCAGTATTACACGCATGCGTATGTGCGTTGGATACTTACTTCTCGACAAGTCAATGGAGCGGAGCGTGTTATGCACTGCGTTAGCGCGATTTTTTAACGTGGGCTGACGTATAAATCACGCATTAAAATTGCTCGCATCGATTTCGCACGAAATCGCAATCCAATAACGAGTTATCGACCGTAATTGCGTTTCGTATTTGTTTAATTAACAACCAATTCATGCGACCGACGAATCGACCCGATACGTTCGATTGTGAGCAATACGCTCGCACGTACTTTCACTCGAGTGCATTAGCACATACACTCAAGAGCAATGCGTGTGCCTGATTCGAGCATGTAAATACATCATTATACAATCGACGTGCAATTAATTTTATTTGCCAGTCGATCGATGCTCGTTGGTCGCCGGTCGTTGCTTGCTCAACGAGCCGGATTGATAAAATAATTATGGAAGTTGTTTGGTAGTAAAAATATTTTCGGTAATTGCATGCAGCGCAGAATTGGGTACGTCGACCGCTAGACAAAAACAATGTTTAATCGAATTGGACTGCTCGCAGGCATGATTTGTGCTTGTTTGTCATTGACGAAACATTTTATTAACCCAGCACCCAGCCGACGGTCGGTTGCGAGAGGAAAAATGCTTAAAAGGTGCGGTATGAATGTAAGAGTCAATCGTTTCAATTGATTTTTGCTCTGTAATCGATTTGGCTCTCGTTCTGGAGCTGCTAGTTGGTAGCAGAACAAGAAAACTATAATTTTGCTTTGATTATACGTCTCCGGCGCGCAGTTTATCAATCAATCCGCGGCCGGAACGTGTTTGTCTAATTAGGTAAAACGCAAGAACGCAATTCAATCCGGCGATTAATCAATTATGTTTGTTTAAACATTCCAATCTAGGCTTTTAACAGTAACACACGATCGTGTCTATTTTTACATTTGTTTCTTAAGTTTTTATCATTCGATTTTTGCATCAATTTAATCTATTCTCTGTTATCACTCGGTAAAATTTTTTGGCATTGATAAGCTTATTATATAGAGAATTTGCCATAGATTAAGAATCTTCTATCCGTTCCTCTCCATAGCTTATAGTTTACAAGATATTTGCAATCGAAATATCGCAAAAAATGAGAAAGTATTCTCGACCCTTTTTTTACCAAATAGTTTTTCTTTGTTCTTAAAAAAAAACTCTAAAGATTCTGGAATAAATGTTTTTGCAGGATTCTCCTGGTGTTAGTTCCAAGCGCATATGTGTTGTGTCTCTTTTGCGTTATACACTTGAGTTTTTAATGCGGTTTTCTTGGATTGCTCAGGATGAGATCGCGTCGTCGCGATTAAATTTCATAAGCGCACGATGTCGCTGGGCGCCCATGAACACCGAACATGGCGGCTACCAATATGCAAATATAATTAGTAATGTACGATGGTTATCTTTCGCGGTACTTTATTGGTATTGCGTTCGATTGTGCAATAAAGCATGTGAAACGGCGTTGCACATTCGTTTGGCGCGGTGTTTCAACGTTGCTTAACATTAACATTCATAATGGCGACTTTTACAAGTTTAACATGCATCATGAATGTCTCGATCAGATGCCTTGTTACCGCCGTTCGCGCGCTGGCGATTGTTCATGCGCTCGCGAGCGCATTGCGCTTAATATCTTAATTAGTCGTTGATCTTTCAATGCAATCGCATGCCGTCATATTGTATGTCGATCGTGATGAATATGAAAAAGGTCGAACCCCTTTTTTGCATGCTACGCCGGCATGCGGACGGGCGACGTGAATTATGTTTTCATTGAAATTCACCTCGGATTTTGCCTTTCCACAGATGCAAATCGCGAAATATCTCTTTGTTCACCAAAAAGAGACGCTGGAGAGCGTATCGACTACTGCCAGCAACATTATTGGCATTAATTACGACATAAAATTGTGTGCTATTGTTGCCAATTCGTCGATTAGCTGAAGACGCGAGTTTGATGATTGATCGCTCAAATTGTTCGAAATGTGTACGATACTAGTCTCGAGAGGTGTAACCGGCGCGAATGCGTTGAGAGTGAAAAAGTGGACGTCGTATCGTAAGAGCGATCCATTCATCAACTCATAGAGCTGTCAGCGACTCTCCATCATCACCTGATCGCCGTGTTAATATTTAACAACATAAATCTAACTAATATAACCAATTAAGATTTTATATTGTAATCAATTAAGGTTTTTTCTCTGCGTCGTCGTTGTGCCGTTCAGCATCGGCGTGTTAATGTGCCGCGTACGGATGGGGCATTAATGGCGAGTTATAAATTTATTTCAAACGGCGTTTAGAATCAACTCCGCATGAAAAAGCGATGCATTTATTATAAACGATTTTTTTTTGTTGAGCTTGCAATTGAGAAGTATTAATTGCAGCAGATGTGTTATTTGTATAACCAAAGTTAATCACAAGAACAACAGACTTTTTAGTTGCGTATTAAAAAGTTTTAGTATCTCGTTAGCAGCTGACATAATAAATCACAAAACTTTATTCTTGTAACTTATTAAGTAAGTGGATTTGCACAGAAATGTGCGCCGATATCTGTACAGATCGGAATTTTAATAAACATGTGCATTTATTGCTCGTTCATGCATGGAAGGTGTTTAAACTCGCGTATTTTATTAATTCGAAATTCAACACATGAATAAACAACGCAGCACGTTTCGCGCTAGGGAATTACGTGAAGTTGACGTAGTCAATTCGTAATTAATTCTGGTTAAGTTGTTTTTTCAGTGTTTTCTTGGGTTTTCGCGCTGTGCATTGACTGATTGGATGCATGCATCAGTTCAATCGACTCACTTTCTAAACAGTACACAATGTGTTGAGCAATGTAATCGAATTTTAAATAGAAATCGTTAATCTGTCACGGCTTTTATTTCGAAATACATCGAAATATTTTCATTTGCAATCAGTGAAGTAAAGATAATCACAAATTGTTGATTAAGATGTTTATTACACGTAATTTTGATTGAAAATGTTCATTTTCTTGCATTTTAGATGAAAAAGTTGATCTATTGGGAAATGTTTAGCCATGTAACCCATGGTCTGGGTGGTTTACGATCACTCTAAATCTCTATCGTCGTTCCCATTCTTTTGCAGCGCGAAATGCTAATGCAGGTCGTGCGCCTCTGCGGCGTTTGTGGTTGTCTGAAACGAAATTGAATTTTAATCGAAATGTTGCTATTTTCGTTTTCATCGTTTCACTTGATTATCATTTTTATTACTGAGGCGTGTGTTGTGTTGGAATGCGTATTGCTTAGGACCCATTTGACATGTTATTCTTGCAAATTGGTAATTACGCGTCGCAGTTGTCTACTTATGCATCAAAATTAATTATTTTTGATTAGTATTAATGGCTGATATTTTTTAATGCTTGATTGAACACGCAATCTAACTTTTTGCAAAGTAAAAGAGCATAATTATCTTTTACAAGTTTATCTACGCAATGTTTTCATCAATTAATACCAGATTTTTATTATGTTGAGATTAAATTTGATTTGACATAACTGCGCCTAAAAAATGTAATAATTTTTGTGTCAATTAGATACAATCCATTTAAAGTTTAATTTCTAACATTTTTCATGCATCCACTTAAAGGCTTAGCGTTTTATGTGTATATTATGACCAACACGGGCTTTCTTCTAAATTCTAAATATAATAATTTTAATCCGTCGCCTTATTTCATTCACCTTCGCGCGGCAAATAAAGGCACACATCGCGTACGTCTTAACTAGCCTCTTCGACTAGCCACAATAAGTTACTTTCTATTTTCGACGTGTATAGCAATAGGATTTGGTTTCATATCGAATTGAAATTCGAATGTTGGGCGCTCATAAAAAGGACACATTTTTATTGCACTATAAAACACCGACTTTATCAGGCATAAATAACAAATTAATTAAGTATATTATTAGATTTTAATTTTAATTTTACAATATAACAAGGCTCATTGAATTGTCGGCGGGGAAATTCAATCGTTTATGCTAATCACTTCGATCAGTTAGTTGGTTGCATGCTTAAGTTTAGTCATTAGGTTGTGCAATGAATTATTTCGAATTAAGCGGTTGAATTCTATTTTGTTTTGCTTTTGTTTGCGCTTTAATTTGGTTGCATATGAAAGTAAAAACGACAAATAAGGCATGAATTCTTTCATGCCAGTGACATGTCACATTTTATCTTGTATTTTAACGGTTGCGTTTTTTTTATGGCCAAATATGAGACCTGAAGGTTTTTCCGCGCAATTTTTACAATTGCAACTTGCGCTTGCATAATATGCGCACCGCGCATAATCTCGTTAAATAATAAATAATTGGCGTTGCCTAAGACTTGCATCTCTTGCTTTGCTGGCCATTGTTCATCGGGTACGTTTACCGACGCGATTGATGTCGAACATAGTTTATCGTCGCGCTGTAATATGCCCTCGTACAAGATGTGCGCGTGCACATGTAAATGCGCAATTTAAATTTTGATGCGCATTCGCTTCGGCTATTCGCAACAATCGGTGCATGCGCGTCGAGGCATTTGAAAGTAGTGCAAACGCGCGATTTCGAAAGGCGCTCGATGCCTTTATGCATAGTAATATCCGATACCCGCGTTCGCTTTTCGTCGCCGTTGTTGTTGTTGTTTCCTATTGCGGCGCATAGGAAAAGATCCCTTTCGGGTTCGTTATATCGTGCTTGCGTCGCCCCGCGTTTAACTTATGTCTTGATCTAGATGTGGCGAGTGATTACGCAATCGCCATGTGCTCAAGTCAAGTCTTTGCAAAAGTAGTAAATGTTGAGTGAGTCGGGGTACTCGAAATGAAAACGAAAAGTGTTCGATGAGGACACGATTTGAATGGCATCGTGTTTGCCGAGTGGCACTTGTCGCATAATGAAAAGTTGAGATAAGTACTCAACTTTGTAGTTATAAAAATGATCATTTGCTTTTCATTATATTACTAGCTTTTGCGACGTTGTCCCGGTAGTGTTTAATAAAAATGTAATTCGTTTTTACTTTCTTGTTCTAGACATAGTATGTGTCAATTATGTCAATAAGATTTGCAATTTTATTGTAAAGAAATTAATTATATAAAGAATTGCTAATAATGCATTTTAGCGCGCCATCTCGGATTCAACTATTTAACTATAACTATGATTGAATCTCAATGCCAATTTTTATTATATAGAAAAGGGATTTTTCCGGCAATTATTCGAATTTTTCTCGCCGTAAAAACCATCCTTGGACTTTAGCGAACATTAAAAAAAATAATTGGCCAAATTTGTCTAGGCGTTGTTGAGTTATGCTCTTTCCAACAGATTTTGCGATTTATTTTTATATTATAGATTCATTTCCGTATTTAACGTGTCGGGTGGTTGATAATTCCCCAAAGGTGAAACATTCAAACACAAGCTGTAACACAATACGTTCGAAATGAAAAATAAATAACAAAAAAATACTAAAAATATGCTTGTACAAAATATTTATGAAAGTTTAATTTGAATGTCCATCATATTTAACGATAGTTTTTGAGTGCAAGAAGAAATAAATCTTAAATTTAATTTGTTTTAAATGGAAACGATAGTTTATGTTCACTCGATGGAAGATGCAAGTACCTACAACATAATAAGCCACCGATTGCAATTAGAATAAACGCGATGATGCGAAATCGCTAGATGAAGTGGCGTTTAACTCGAATCGCGCGACGCGCAACGATTCTGCATCACCTTTCGAAAGCTTTTACCTTTCAAGCCGCTTGCGGAGCTTGAAGAGCGATTATGATAATGACGATAATGCTCACGCCAATCTCGCCCGTATTTATTTACTTTGGTGTTGCTTTAGCTGCGGCATTAGCAAACACGATACATTTACACGTACTTTCTGGTATCGGTAGGTTGTGCGCATCGTTCAAGATCGCGTAATTTAAAAGCTAAATTGAGCAGTATGTAATTTTACACTGTAAATCTTCCGGAATAAAATGCGCTTAAATGCTTAAAATTGCATACATAGAGAAACTAATTATCATTAATGTGAAATAATTTCATTTCTGTCGTATGTGTTTTAATGAAACACATTTGCTCTTATGGTAATTACTTTAAGAATAAGTATGAATTTGAAACGACTTTTTTAACTGCACCAATTGCGGCAATAATCTCATTTGACGGTTAATTAACCAGTGGCATAATTAATAAACTCCGACATCCTACGCGCTCATTAACGCCTGATAAATGCATTCCGATTGCTGCAATTGCAATCATTTGCAGTTGCCGGCCCTACAACACACTTTCTTGAACTTTGCGAAAGAGTGCCTAACAGTAAACACAGCCGATGCAGTCCTTCGTCATGGCATCGCGTATAAATAACGCGTGCCTAAAAACGCCGCACGTATCTCGGGCACTGCTCGAGATAAACACTACCAGCATAATTTATAAATACCCGGTAATTAAATTGCTCCCCTGCGATTGCCACACGCTATCTGCGCGAGCGCGAAGCATAAGATTCATTGGAATTGTTGAACACTACTTAATGCACATGGAAATATCGATGCGTCGTAAATTAACACAGGTAACGAGCCGCACGACGACGACGTGCACGGGTGGTTGTTTTTAATATGCACACGCTAGATACGTCTAATCAAACATTCTCGCTGCCGTATTTGTCGCGTCTTGTAATTAACTTGCATATTGACCTAGGAATTTGTTTGTAATCATTAAATCATGCGAATAACCTTCAATGTCAGAGTGGTTGAGATCAATTTTTTGTGTAATTAATTAAAGCAATGGTTATGAAAGTTGTTAATTGTCAATTGTGATCAAGGATATTTGCTTTAGTACCTTTATTTAAATTTCAATTTAGATATTTTCTAAATTAGTCTCTCTTATCTTAGAAGCCTTAAAGCCCAGATAGCTGAAATATGAAGTAATGAATTGATTTTTTGGATTTTAAATTAAATTAGATTTATTAGAGTGCATTTTTTTCTAATTTAATTAATGCCACAGTTAATGGTGAATATGTCAACTGTGATCAAGGATTTTCATCCGCGCAATGCTTTTTGTTATTGTTTGTCTACTTATGTGTCATTATGTATCGCATTTTATCATAACGATCAAAATGATCAAATGCCAAAGCAATTTGTTTGATATTTACTTCAATGTTTATGTTTGCCGCAAGCATTGTTGCTCTTTTATATCGGATGGTTCTATGCCGCTAGCATTCAGTTGTAATTTATTGTAAATTTGCGTACTTTTATAACCTTGACTTTGCTTTCATATATGTGTCAATACCAGCCGTGACGATTGTTTGCTCATGAAGTTCTCATTTTTTCATGGTTTGCGATTGTTTGCACGCTGACCTTTTGATGCAATTTACTATTACTATAACAAATATTTAACGCTTTTGCTTTCATAATCCATAATCATAATTTTAATATATGTGTTTGTTTATTTCGTTGCATAAAAGGAGCATGACGTACATTGGAAGTTATATAAACTAATCGTTATCACGATGTGGTTGTTGTTGGCTGCCTATAGTTGCATACAAAAAATTAATTTAATTTCATTTCGTAATTGAATTTTTTTTAAGTGAAACTTTTTGTGTTTTAGTTAAACACAAAATTCGTTGTGCTGAATTCAGATTATTATGCACATACACATTGATGGTTGAATCTTGTGAGCTTTAGCAAATGGGCACGGCACGTTTTCTGCAAATATCACATGCATCGAACACGTTTCAATTAGCTTTAATTATTTTCGTTAATTAGCCAGCGCGTGCTCGTGAACAGCGCGCCGATGCCGAGTGTGCGATTGCACAAAGCTCGCTCAAAGTGTGAAATGACACGAAAAATTTATAATTGCGCTCATAATTAATGTCGCGCATTGCACAGCATGTCTACATGATCACAAACTTACACGCCGTATTATTTCGATTCGAATCTATGCGTCTATGCGCAGGCACGACTTTACGTCGCCAGTAATCTGAAAATCTACGTGTTTGCGGTTTAATTGCGCAACGCTTCTGCGATATTCGTTTTAATTAAGAGATTTTCGGCACCTGCAGATTGCATTATTCGATTTCGCAGATGATGGTGCCGGTGCTGTATGACAAGTATCACCTACAATAAACTTGGTTGATACGAATCGAAAAGACGATTATGAAGGTAGAGATTATTAAGTTGGACACATTATATTAACCCAATAAATATGCACTCCTTGCGGTTGGTATACGGCGCGCGCGATTTTACGACGAAATCTTTAATAACTTGCAGGTTGTGGTGCAGCGTGCACGATTAATTTATTGCGCATGCCCGCGCTGCTTAATTGCCATTCTTGGCGCGGCTAACAATGTTTACGAACGGCGTGTGTTTATCATATTCTGCCGTTTCGTTCCCGGCTAGAATGCGACATAAATTATGAAACACATATTTTATGCTGATGCATGCGTTGATGCTGAAGCGAAAATTTTGCACAATTATGTGAACAAAATTCTGTTGCAATTTCTTGACCATATCAGGACAACTTTTGTTTCAGTATTTTTATTATTATTATTTTTGTGCATGGTAATATTTTAAAATTTATTCGTATGACACTTTATTGCGTCTGGCGGATCGCTGCGGACGTGAAACGTGCGTTGATTAAGCACGCAATCAATATGCGCATTAATTTATTGCTTTGCTAATTACTCGTCTGCTTGTTTCAGGTGAGTCTTCTTCATCGTTTGCATTATTTATCGACACGTCAGACGGTTGCGCGCCACGTTTGCTGGTGCTGGCCATATTTGTACTTGACGGGTGAGTTTTATCACTTGTTTTTTTTTTCTGCTGCGCTCCATGCTACGGGCAGCAGCTCGCGCTGCTCTCGCGATGTGCGTGTCGTAAGTGAAAAATGAAGGGAAATCGATTTATTAATCCGCGATTGCCGCGGACAATTACTAATTGCTTTATTAACGAATTACGTTGCAATATTTTAATGTCTCCATTTACGCGCGCGCTTTAAATGATATGCGCTGAGGTGATTTTACGATTTTATTTACGCTGTGCACAAATGCTTCTGTGGTGCGCAGACAATTGCTGAAGCGGATTTTTTTACTGTTCGATATGAACAGTGAGTGCATTTGAACGGCTCGTTACAGAAACATCACTCTTCTCGCAAGCGATAAATATCCCTCCCTCGTTTTGACGTTTTAATAGTTCCATTTATATACTAATATGCTACGTCTAATTGGTGCGCAAGCTTCTCGGACCGCGCCTGGTAATAAAGTCTGCAGAAGTCTGCAGGTCGGAATATATAAGTTAATAATAAGAATAACAATGGTGGAGAAAAAAAAAACATGCAGAACGGGCTCGTGCAGCTTCTTGCTCTTGTGTAAATAATAACGAAATCATATTTGCTGTGCACTGTGCGGCCGGAATGCTACACGTCAAGCGAAACAACGATGAATAAATGCTGCGATTACTGCCGCACAGTGTTTCGCATTTGTTTGCCGATAAGTGGGTTGGCAATGGCAGTGCATGTTGTACAAATGGGTTTCATCTTCATGCAATGATGATTTTCGAGATTTACATTAATTATTTTTTTGTGCATTAATTCATTCAAGAAACCAGATTATGTAACTTCTTAAAGCGAAACAAATCAAGAGCAAGAATATTCGATTATTATTTAGTTATATAACTGCCAGCCGAAACAATAAAGCATTGTGACTCAATTATTTGATAGCATCTTTCAATTAATTTTGTAACAACCAGCACACTTGCTTTCTCGCGTGGTTTTGACTGATGTCTGATTCAGTCTTAATCGGTGACTCAATCAGTGAGAATCCTGTAACAGCGACGCTTTGTGCCCAGTTTGCGATTGCATCTAGGGAAAGTGGTCACGTTCATTCCTAGCGCGGATTGCTAATGACGACACCGTTTTGCAAAACGTCGAGAAGCGCAGCTGGATATCACGTGAAGAGATGAAAAGTTGCTGAAAAGTGAAATTACAAATGTTGGCAATATGCAGCCGAGTGTAGATTGAGTCGATATCCAAAATGCATTCATTATTTATGTATGCAAGGCGCTGTGGGGAATGATATGCCTGTTAAAGTAAATTTTGGAACATGCGATACTACCATCAATACTAATTAAGAAATTAACACTTTCGAACGATTTATCAATATCTGTTTCGACGGCCCTTGGTTCAAATTTACTACCACCGATGTAACCAGGGACCAGGTCGCATAAAAAGACGACAAAACCGTTGGTTTTACATGCACACTTTCTGCTCAAGTGCTGGGACCTTTTGGCAAGCATTTAAACGCAGAACCTCTCGTATTTTTGCTCACTTTATGAATATGATTGCTGTTTGCGCATTCATGTGTGGCTCCGAGTGTGTAGCGCTGGAAAAAAGATGCCTCGTTTATAACCGCGCTGGGAGCGGGCCATAAGCGCCGCATAAAGGTGTAATCGAGTTGTTTTCTCTCGTGCATCGCTAATTTACGGCTAGATGGAGCGTTTATAAACGAGAATACCTTCCGTACTGACGGGAAAACATCGTGTCGCCATAAAATCTATAAAGAAAGAGGCGCTGTGCCAAACCTGCTTTCCTCTAAAATAATGACTAACAGGATATTTTTTGTCACAATGGAAACATGCAAATATTTATATGCAAACTAATTTCGTTTAAGATGTTTTAACTGTAAAATACTGCGTTACTTGCTACTAGAAACTCTCGCTGATGTTTTCCGCATCGGTATTTTATTTCACACCACAGTGCATTTTCCTATTTCATTTTATTATCGAAAGAACGTAGGTGCAATGGCAATAAGGATGCGTTTAAGTTGAGAGTGTGAAGAAAATAGTTTACGACCATTGATTCCTAAAATGACTAAAACTACTTAAATCTTCTTGACTCCTTTGTATCTCAGGAATTGAATGCGATAAATTCAATTATTTTTCCGCAGTTAAATTGTCAAGAGTTAATTCGCTTCAAATAACGGCAGAAATTAAACTGTGCTGAAGAAATTTTGTTGTAAATTGCTGAACAATCGTCAGTAAAATATAACGAGTTAATTTTCTTGCGATTTTTCAACGCGTTGCTAAAATTACTTTATTTGCAGGAACTTGATGGATTTTATGAACCATCTTGGATAATTTTGTCGTAATGTCAGTTTGACTCAACATTATTGTTCGAAGACAAAAAATTTAATGCATTGTATGCTTCCTGAACACACACACAGCGCCGTAAGTTTAATGATCAACAATTTGATGCTTGTAAGCACAAAGTAGCGTGTTGGAGACATGCATAAGATGCGTTTAAGCATTTTTGGTTTTCTTTGAAGTGGGTATTTCTGCAACAGTTAGAATAATGACATGAGCGACTGACGAGATTAATAATAATGTAACAAGCTGCAATTATTAGATTGTTGGCATTACGTACGCATGTTACATGTTACTGTATTTATGATATTATCTACATGGGAAGCCCTAAGAGGAACAAATTAGTGAAAATTTATATAAATTTATAAAAATGACATTCTGCGTCATTTAAGCTTAACTTCAAATTTATTCTGCGTAATACAATCCTGTGCATGCGGGAAAGAAATTATCTTGCGCATACTCTATAAGGCTAATAATACAATCTTGAATTATATTATAATAATAAGCGGCGCGGCTGTAAGCTTGTTAGTTTAGAAGTTGGCATTCGACTTCTGGAATGAGTGCGTTCTTCTCTTCGGCAATGGTCAAAATAAACATTGTTAGGGTGCGCATGCTTCACGAAACAGGAAACTGCGCGCTGAGGCCGAGTGAATTAATTAATTTCAATTAGCCTTGCATAATGGCCGATCGTAATGCCGATGATAACATGCCTTGCATTAACTTGGCAATGCGAAATTAATTTAAATTCGCCGTGTGTGCGCTTTGCATTCGGCCGGCATTCTTCGGCGGCGAATCTACAATTGCGATTGCATATAAGCCGCACATTGATTTGCAAGCATTATCATGCAGGCCTTCTGTTATTTATTAATTGAATCAATTCCTGCCGTTTATGTTTAATATATGTGAGTGCATATTGTTTTGCGCTGCTTGTTTTGTCGTAACTGTAATGCAACCGCGCATGCAGCAGTGTGTTTGATGGCTGATTGATTACGTTTGTTGAGAGTTAATGTGCGCGCAATTAAATCGCTCGAATCGCCGGCGGCGTTCGCTCGCTTTGTTTTGTGCGGTTGCAGAATTAAATCGAATGCCATGGAGGCGGCGACGCGCGCGCGTAATTAGTATCGACCTAACGCACTTAATGTCAAATTTGTTTTCTTCGCGTGCAGTTTTTTTTGTCTGCTGCTGATATCCCTCGGCGTTTGCAATGCTATGCGCGTGAGTTGGCATTGCGTCGACGCCGCCACTCGGTTGTTATTTATGGTTCAGCAAATAGGATATGGAACGAGATGGATTTGTGCGCATTGAGCAAAAAGTTCATCTTTTGCATGCCAGCGCAGATTTTACTTGCACAATGAAACGTCGAACGTCGAGGTCGACAATAATAAATCATTTAAAAAGTTATGTATTTGCGCGCACCCGCCTTTAACCGCGCAATAACAGTGCATGGCGGTGTGCCGAATGATTAGAGAAATGACTTATTCAACTTGACTGCAGTCACTTCAGGGAACTCAAGGTGAACAATGCCTGGGACGGCTCTATTTTCACTGTTCCCCTATATGCAAACGCATCAGGCGGCAGTAGATCAATCGATTCGAATGCTTTTGTGCGCATTGTTCTATTGGTTGCAACAGGCTTAAGTCACTTTGGTCCAATTCTGCATGTATGTAGATAGGGGTGTGGTATAATGTTGTTTTACAATTATAATGTGATAAAAAGTAAAGACGATGACAATCGGATGCAATCATCACGCTCGGTGCTTTTCATTGTTATGCGGCGAATTATTTTGTTGCGTTCAATGACGTTTTGTCTTTTGAGTGGTAGATATACAGTTGCAAAATTAAGCTGTTTTGTTACGTTCACATTCATCATTTCATGCTGATATTACAAGTTTTATTTGTTTTTAGTTGCCTTAAAATTACCCAAAGAAGCCTTTTGATATTATGTTAACCAGCACTTATAACAACTAGTTAAAATATCAAAAAGCGCTTGTAAATAATAAAAAGTCGCTTGGCGGGTTGTTTTATTGCGAGATTAAAATTTTAACACAGCTCGGAGATATGTAATTTACGAAATTAAAATTAATATTTATTATTCATAAGGTTTTTATGCAAAGGCTCGATTCGCTCGGCGGATGGCCGTTTGGCAGCCTGTCGACTGATGCGCACGGGTGCATCTTCATTTTGGTCCTTTTTCGGGCTCATTAATTTTTTTTAAATTTTAAGTGAGCATGGTTTCTTTTCGCGCGAGCGCGCGCTTCCAGGACGACCACGACGACACAGTCGATTCAAGTTACAATGTTAATTTATAGACGGGTTAAGTAGCGTGAGCTAAACGCGTAGAAGCTCGATTGGCATGCCTTGAGCGCAATATGCAAATTACACGCTGCACACATCAGTCAACGTACTTAGCGCAATGCGTGTGCACATGCGCAAGTGCCTTTGCATCGCTGGCTGATGAACGGTTGGAATCGGCCGGTCGGCGGTTACGTGCTTATCTTTAAGAGGTAGAGGTGCGCGATGCTATGAGACGTGAAATGATATTTTCAATTAATAACGCGCTGAAAATTAGTATCGAGCGAAAAAGGCGATAAAAAGTTTGATGCGCTAATGCGTTTTAAATTAATATCAATTTTCTGTGATCATATTGCTTGCGCTTTCCGCACGATATTGCGAATTTATGGCGTGAAACACGCTCGATAACGTGCGACTTTCAAACGCTCATAAATGCATTAGCTGAAACCTGAGTTTTCCCGTAAAGTGATTTTCGACACCATGCGCATTCCTAACTATTAGTTTGGCATAGGTATATAAATAATTTTACTGAAACTTTCAACATACCTACTCAGTAATATTTTCTTGAACTTCCTGGATGTGCCTAATCTCCAATGGCACATAAAAAGTAGTATTTTCTATTTAAATTGCTGCCGATGAGTTGTTTTTAACATTGGTTACGCATGGTTACTATGAGCAGTTTGAAATTGCGCTGCAATTGCGATACTTACGCACTTACACAATCTACGACAACTTTTCGCAAGCGCGCAGCACGGCGAAAAAATCCCAAAGCGTTGTGAATTTTTTCACTCGCTAGTCCATTCGTCGCGCACATCCCGAACATCCAATAACCGTAAACAACGTTGTATTCACTTACGCGGTAGCTATAAAGATGCGTTTTTTCCACACGCAATGAGAGGTAACGCGGCAGCAAGCGTTCCGTTGTATTCGCGGGCGTGCGTCGTTTTCCGATACTTTTCAGCCGTAAAATCGACGCAAAAGAAACGGACGCGGCCCCAACGACCGAATAAATAAACGCGGCGGGCACGCATTTAAGATTTCTGCGTGCGGGGAAAAAATGCTGAGATTCCGGCGAGTTTTACAAGAATTTGCAAGGAAAAATGCCTTTAACCAATGGTTCATATTTTAATTTTTTACCATTGCATTTCTTTTATTCATTATCTGCCGGCGTACCCAGTATTTTATAACTTCTTTTCTGTATTTTGTTAGTTTTCCATTTGGTCGTTATTTATTTATGTATTTAAATGCCAGACACGTCGCAGGTTTCATACATATCTTAATTAGACTTACGTTTAATTATAGATCAACACACATGCACGCACGATAAACATAAGTGGAAATAATTATGATTTTGTCCTGCGCTGCTCCTTTGTTTTTAACTGTTGTGTCTACTTAACAAGACTAGTAAGCTATGTATCAAATTCGGATATCGTTATTATGTCGAGCCTAATTTTAATGAAATTCATAGGTTTCGCCCATTGTTTACGCACCGCATCGCAGCTCGAACGTGTCACATCTTATTATAAAATAATTACACTAATCACACGCTTGCTGGCCGCTTGCCGCCTGCACAACAAGCAACAAGTAACAAGCTTCAAACGAAGCGTGCAACATACTGTAAAGAATAGAGACTTTTGCGTCAAATCTTAGTTAGTGCCCGGACGTGTGCATGTACGAATCCGTGTGCATGCGTTCGTTCCTGCGACTAAATGGAGACGACGAGAACGCACCGGATACTTTTAGTTTGCTCAAGTTAATTACTCGTGTTTGCTCATTCATGGTGGGACGTGCCTCGGCCAAGGAGGTAGAAGAATTTCACCAGCGGACAAATACAAATTGTCAAAGTGCGTGAACGTTCCGGACGGCTTTTCCCAGTATTATGTTTGGTTAATTTGAATTTTATGCGATCATACACGAAATTTAAAAACGGTGTAACAAGGTGTGGAATGCGCCGCTAGACAGAATATGTAATTACCGCGAGAGGTGCGCTTCGAAAGGTCTAAATCAAACAAACGAATTTTGAAGAAAAACCGTTCGTTTAAAGTTAATGGGAAAACACCGAAAGGGCATTAACAATTGCATTACTTACCATCTATGATGGGAAAATGTTTTGAAATATTGTCGGATTGGTGCATAAAATGTTGAAAATTAAATCAGGATTTTATTTAATTTATTCGTAGGCGTTTATAACCGATTTAATTTACATTGGAAAAAAATGCAAACGTGTTTGTTTGATTAAAACTGATTGTTGATTGTCGAATACACGAAGGGTCAAGATATGACAGACACGGCAGACGGGTCGAGCGGCCTCTTCGAATGCCTTTGGTGCGTGGTTAGCTCAAGTCGTGAAAGAAATGTGTGTGGAAGAAGCTTCGTGGTTCTTCACGGCCCGAATGAGGGGCAGCGTCCCGCGGCGCGCGGACAGTTCCATAACTAGTCGGAATATTAAAATCACGCTCGCGCTCCGATATCTTAATCTTGGCCTGCCAATGGAGCCACTTTCGATCACACTTTTATTTAATAAATTATCACAACACCTTCTCGGGCGCGCTTTTTCGCTGACGATCGGTGAATGAATAAATAACGCGCGAGAATGCTCCGCACGTAGATGGCGCCCGGACGGCATTCCGTATCGTTTATTGCGCGCCCATTTTTATCTAAATATGCTGAAGCGCGCGCGCGCATCGTTTAGCATTTTAAATTTGCTGCCGCCACTGATTAAAACCGTGTTCGATCGAGTAAGCAAATGCTGCGCCAGACGTGTATGGATGGGCGCATGCACATGGGCATTTCGTTAATTTGGGAAGCGGCGCGCAAAAAAGGCCACAGCAACACGACGTACAAGCTTAATGACTCGTTGTTGTTGTTAAATGGTCCTTGGATAAACGACCGGCTGGAGCAATTAGTTATTTGGTAATGTTGATATCCATCTACGTTGCATACAATTTGACCCTTGCAATTTTTTCACCTTTGCTGATGCGTTTTTTTTTTTTACTTTTGTTGCCCGACGTGCTAGCTAAATTGAAGCAATGAATGAGTACTCGTATGAGTACAAGAGTTGCTTTTATAACAAGACACAAACACCGATGATGCCGACAACTGAAGAAGAACCACGAGTAGGTTTGAAGAGGAAGATGGACGCTTGTGGACGCACGGACATGCCGGCGAATGCTCTTCGCCGAGAACACACTCCACACACGTTTAGGGTCAATCAAGTTCAGATTATGTTTTAGAATCTGTTATGTTACGAGTGCGATGCGAGGTGATGCGATGGTGCGTTGTTTCTGCTTGCCGTGCACACACAGACACACACACACGGGTTCAAGATTCATACCACGAATCAATGTTTGAATTCCTCATTCTTTATTCTTTATTCTCAACTGCTTGTGTTCCTGACTCATGCTTGTATTCCTAATATTATGACATTTGAGGGTTCCTCATGCGATATAAAGCAGCTTTGATTGTTGATTCATGAGTCGCGTCCGAAGTATCGTGGGTAATGTTAAGGAATGACATGAGATTTTTTTTTGCTCATGCGTACGGCTTATTTTTGTTTCTTTTTTGAGCCGGTATCAGCTCGACTGTGTTTTTGCGGATTTTGTTTTATGTGCGAAAGTGTAGGATGGAATTTCTTCAATTCAATTAAGATTCCGCGCTCGTTTCGCGCACCGCTCGTTGCTGGCCGAACGTTGTTTTTTTTGTCAGTCTCAGAACAGTGCACAAGTGCGTTGTATGTTCGGCCCAGTCGAGCTCTGTCTCGGTAATAATGATGTACAACACACGGGAGGGCATTATCAAAAAATAATAGCCTGCGCCAGCACGGGCGGGCCGCACCGTTTACGAGAAACCGTTGCGTTCGCCTTTTTTACCACTTTGCTGGTTTCATTTTACGAATTTGGTCAAAACCTAATCAGAATATAAATCAAACATTTACAGAGTGCACCATCCGCGGAGGAAATGCCCAACGAACGTATTAAAAAAAAGGGAACATGAAGTTTGTAATCATGAGATGTCATTATTTCTACATTAGCAAAAGGGTGATTTGGAATTCAATTTTGGGTTTGATCAAATGTCAATTTCTGTACTTCCGGGGAGTGAAAAATACAATTTGAAGAAATTGTTGAAATTGTTTGCTTTGTGACTACTTGTGCCTGCAACTGTTTAATCAAAGTTGGCTTGGCCAATTTTCATGCCCCACGCTTGATTCGGAATGCAGTTTGTGTTTGCATCGCTTGCCACCAGCTTGCTGGGTTGATGGAACCGTTGAGCTTCACCAGGAATATAAATGAACATTGTACGCTGCGGCCCACGAAACGTACATAATATTATATTACATATTCAACTACTAGTTACGATTATGTATAACACAAACATTCGTGCGACTTGGCAGGCCTGCTATGATTCGCTGATTTGCTTAGTTTGCCAGCAGTGAAATGGCAATTGCATGCTGGGCACTATATGTCTGCGGATCTTTGGGAATACTTGTGGAATTGGATTGATTTTGATTTACCAAGTTGGAAGTTGCATACTGCAACAACAAACTGTAAACGTTTCTCCAAGTCTGTTGGGTACCGTTGTGAAGTACATGATACACATAGGATTGTGGGGTTCGATATGGCTCCATTCTTGGCTCTCCATCCACGGTCAGTTTGCATTCCGAGCAAGCGGAACAATGTGCGAACACTACGTGCGAATGGCGCGCAATTAAATGCATTTGCCGGAATCGTAACAGTACATTTGGCTCCGAATCGAAAATCGATTCACACCATTCCGCCGCCCTCGCAGCTCGTGCGCGCGGGCCACAGCAAACAATCATAATTTACAAAAAGCGAATTTACAGCTACTTCGGTTAATCACGCCGCCTGACGCCCGCTGACGAGATGCGCTAACAACGTAACGACTACTCGGCGTACACTCTACATTAAAATATTGCTATTACACCCAGACCCGGGCACTGGAGCAGTATTTATAATGCAACAATGATGACTGTAATTTGCGCACAAATTGATAAGTAATATTCCGGCGAGAGCGGAAAGAGTGTGCGCAGCGCAGTGTGCCGTGAGCACGTCGTCGTGGCCTGGGAGGTCTTGCGAAAAAAGCGACGGTGCAATCATTGGAAAATGTTAACAGTTTGTCGGTGCCAGGCGAGACCAGCGAATTGAATACTACTAGCCTGATTACGCCCGCAGAAGAAGTGTGAAGTCAGAATGCAATTTTCGTTTTTCATTATTGCGGCACGGTTATTACCCCAGATATTACTTGCAAATTTAGAAGTTGTTCAACTTGCGCGAACCGTTATAAACTATTTCAGACGTTTCTTATTCAAACAAATGTCAGTATGATCTAAGAGGTGTCTTGTGACGCATCCTTGTTTGCACTCTTTTGGCGATGCATGACGCTTGCTATTGTTTCGTTCGACTTAATCGTAATTAAACCGCGACGGCTCGTAATTATTCCGGCGTGTTAAATATGCACAATACGAATATTACACTCAAGCGATGGCGGCGTTTGCATGATCGCCGCACTACATTGTCTTGGAAGCGTGCATGCATCTGATTGTGAATAATATCACTTACCCGACGACGCTCCGCATTGTGTGCGCACTTAATACCTGACGAAAATAATAAAACAGAAGCGAGACGAATGGGCGATGGGCGAATGGGAGTCTCGAAGTCACCGATGGGAAACGGCGGCGGCGGCGCGAGCAAATGCGACGCGTCGTATGAAAGAGCACGTAGCACCTTCGCACGAGCAATAATAATCTGATAAAAACAACAATCATTCCATCATTTGTCACAGTAAATTTTAAATTTTCTGCTCAAATTCCGTTCGGCTATAATGCGCTGCGCGCTGCGAGTCGTTGGCGGTTTTACATTGTGTACTCGCAGTTTACCTACTTTACAATACGCGCGCCTACTTACAAAACAAAACACCGGACGGTTGTTCGCTTTTTCCGTGTGCCGTTATGTCCGCAGACGACGTGAAAATCTACACGCTGAAATTCCACAGGTCAATATCAATCAAAATCTTCATGTTTCTTTTAATTTATGACGTTTCTGTGAGGTAATCCAATATTCCCACTGATTAGATACTTGTTCTTTTAATAATACAAAATTAGTTTTTAGATGAGTTTAATAGGTTTATGTTTTTATGGTTGTGAACAGTTAATACCCTTTGATTCTTGGACTGATTGCAAAGGGATGGACCTGAGAGGTATATTTTTGTTTTATGGTCAACTGAAGAACTTGAAAATTTTCAAAAATCTTGTATGTAGTCTTGTGGCGCCGGGTAAGATGTTATCGCTTTCTGTGAGTTTGCTGGCGTGTTTGGTTATGGCATCTCTTACAATCTGTGGTACCATCTTGAGGAACCCTTAATGGGATTTCAATCGTTTGTATTTACTGCGTTTTGCAAATATACATATATTATCGTAATTTGTCAAATGGAAGTAGTCATAGAATGAAACAATAAGACACCTACGTAGGAATACGGCGTCTGGCTTTTATGCGCGCCGGCCAGAGAGGAGCGAGGCAACAAATTACGGTCAATTTATTACACTCGATGCCACCATAACCGCGCGGCTCTTCGAAGTTCTTCGGGCACACGACGTGCGCTGCGACGACAAAAAGAGGTAAAAATTACAAGCAGCCACCAACACCAACGTGTGCTCTACGTGAGGTGTGTTCCCACACACGCGGACACATTGTATGTGTAATCGTCACATTGACTCTTCGAATAGGCCATTTGAACCGAACTCGAACGGGCTCCGAGCACAGGGACATTCCCGTATGTCGCTTCGCAGACATAAAGTGTTTCGCCATCGTCGTCGGCGTAGTACAACTGTTGTCATGGCCCCGGCTCGCTGGCTTGCATGCATGTAATAAAAGTATTTACTTATTTGAGAAGTGTCTCATTGCGCATTCAAATTGCACCAATTCGGAGCTAAATTATTGGCCGCTCGAAACCGTTTACGAATGCCATTCCGAATGCAACATGTTCTGGCCCTGCAGGGCAGTATTACCGGTCGCTTTAAGAAACAAATGCCTCTCATTCCGTTCACATCTCGGCCGGATGAAGGCGAATACGATACTGCAACCGTCGGTTGCAGTCGAATTCGTATCTCGCCGCGCGCGGCCGTTTACGGAGGCGTATATGAACTTTTCATTTTCCATAATAGATTATTCAGAGATTACTAGCATTCTTTACAGGTTTCTTTAATCGTCATGCTCGTTCGTTGCCACAATCGTCCCATAACTTCCTATCAGCGCTTTGCGAAGCTTGACAATGACAACAATTGCTACAAAAAGCCGCTTGCGAACACAACAATTAGGCGCATTTCTTTGCGTTGTCGGCGGCGTAACTAGAGCAAAGTATTCGTTTGTTCCGACGCTCCTGTTGCTGTGCTTTTGTCGATCGGCGGCAATCATTCGCATAACTGCGAGTGCAAACAGCAACAAGTTGCAATCTCGGCGGTTGTGCGCGCGCGTTCTTCAGTAGCAGCGAAGCAAAACGGTGCCATCGATATAAAACAGCTGAAACAACCGTTCCTTCATAGTTTAACGAATTTTTTGCTAATCTCTGCGAGCGTTAGACATCCGAGCGGAACACTGCTGGCAAAAAATGCAACTGCTGAACGACTGCTGAAAAAGTGCTCGAGCTTGGACGCTGGCAGCAGCGCTGGGAGGCATTTGCACTATTTCAATTTAATCACGTTAATTGCAAAAAACGATGATCGGACGGAGCTTGAAAGAATGCGCACACGACGATGAGCTGGCCGGCTCCGCTCCGGTCATGCTTGTCGTCCGGGTGGATCGAAAGTAATTAATAATCGCTTTGCATGTTTACGTTTATCTATCCTATCTAAATTCTTCGCAGCGTTCTTGAAGAACTTGAACATGAACAGCATGTACGCAGAGCGCATCATCACGCTTCTATAGTTAACTTTTTTCTACCTCAAAAAATTTGCATTTACCATGCGCCAAAATTGCACTAGACGATCT
Source organism: Dalotia coriaria (assembly GCF_025399875.1). Classification (NCBI taxonomy): domain Eukaryota; kingdom Metazoa; phylum Arthropoda; class Insecta; order Coleoptera; family Staphylinidae; genus Dalotia; species Dalotia coriaria. The sequence continues at coordinate 4,696,828 of NW_027045446.1, forward strand.
TAATTATGTAATATGTACAGTAAATAACTTGCGAACAGGTTTACAAATTCAATATAATGGGAGTAATGCTCATAATCTTGGAGCGATGAATAAATCGTTGAGCATAAATCGCGCGCCCGTCTGTTAACACTCCTGCTGCCCGCCTGAAGTTCTCAACTATCACAGTCGAGTGCATTTGAATTTGAATGCACGCGAATTTAGCTGATGGTGGCTGGTCGCGCACGTTACCTATTTACACAAACAGTAGGCATAATGTTGCAGCCACATGCGTTTTGATTCATGCCTCATGCGGAAAGTACGAGGCACGAAGCATGAAGCCGGGACAAAGCCGACAAATCAACTAAGAACCACTCACAACATAATTACTGGGAGCATTGCGAAAAGCAAACATTCGAGTGCATAGGCTTGGTGTATGATATAAGATAGCAGACCAAGTCATAGATAGGAAGCGTAGTGTAATAGATTGCTTTGGAAAGCCATAAGGCTTGCAGTTTTTTTCTTGCTGTTTGTGTTCTGGTGGTTTGGTTCAATGGTAAAAATTCACTTTCTCTGGTTGGTTAGCTGGGAGTCAGGTCGCTGCCACCTACAAGCTGGGTGCACAGCGGGTAAGCACGTGCGACCGTTTTGCTCGCAAATTGCTTAACACAACGTGCCATAACTTTATCGCATTTTGCTTGTTTTGGTAAACATTCACTTCTAACTGTACCTGCATATTAAAGGTACTATGAAGCGCAAACGCATAGGTTTTTAAATTTTAAATTCCAATTAAACTTGGAATTATCAGGAGTTTTCTTATTTCTTGTTTCTTGGTATTGTTTGGTATTGACTTAGTCAACACAATACCTAATCTCAGTTTTCTCCTTTTGCATTTGGCAAATCTCAAAAATTGCGTAATCTTATCAGACGATAAATTCAAGCCCGCGAATGTTGTTTCACGGCTGAATCGAGCGTTTAGGGCGAATGCCGGAAACGGCAACGAATCGAATGAATCATACACCAAGTTCGTAGTGCGCCTTGCATATCCTTTTACTGCATGCACTCGCAAGTGTCGGTACTTTCGAGTTTTCCTACATTCGTTATGTTGGTTGTTGGATGCGTGGTATCGCTTTATAGATAGCGAGATAGATGTGCACTACGGGCGCACACCATTGGAGACCGATACCGACACACGCGTATACGAATGCATGATTGATGATGACGGATTGATTTATGCGTAATGCTGGAATTCGACTGTTAGGGGTCAATACCACACAGGCAGGCGCTGCGAGTATAAACATTTACTCGCGCCAGCACCAACCATCTCGCTTGCGTTACTTTGTTGCGAATGTGTTATAACAAATTTACAACTTTATTATATGCGCTGACATTGGCTTCGATTCTGGACGCGAGCAGATTTTACAAAGTTGCCAGCCGTATTGAATCAGCAATGACGACTTGCGAAGAATTCCAGCGAATTGCATCCTGCGGTCGATGTGCGCTTTATTCACGGTATTCCTCTTGTTGGAGACAAACTGGCATTGGCGGTCGCATTCGTACGCGTACATTGGGCCTGCGTCGCGCCTCATTGTTATCTCCTTATTTAACCGAGATATAACTGAACGTTTTTTACGCACGATCTTCGAGAGATTGTTTAATGGCTACCGGTTTTGAGCAGTCGACGCCACGCCAACCTCGGAGCGAGTTATAGTCGAGCGCGGTCACAGAACGTCACAAATTACAAACACGCAGACCGCGTCCTCCGTCCGCCGACGAGCAAAGCGCGTTTTTTCTCCCTTCGACGTGCCCGATTGCAACAACCAACTATACCAGCACCAACTGCCAACAAGAACAATTTTTCATTTACCTCATCATATCTTTTCCAAGTCCAAGTCGGCGGCTTGGATTGCGTGGTAATCTCTCTTTCGTGGTTTGCCTAGGCGAACAAAAAATGTTTGATGAAATTACCATGAGACACGTCAATAGCTCGTGATGAGTTGTGGCGCATCTAGTGCTAGTTCTAATTTCCAGCGTTTGTCGAATACGTTTTTGTTGCACGCCATTGATGGCCAGCGCACTTGGGTCATTTTATATTAAATCCTGAGATTTTATAAGTACATGGTGTTGATGGGAGTGCTGAGGTTGTTAGTGGGACGCATGCACTGGCTCGCATGTTTGTTTTTCGTTTATTCTTTCGATAATTATATGTGAGCGATCACGACGATCCGACCAACCGGCCCGAAAGTTGTGCTACGCGGCCTAGCATCGTACACCATACCATACACTTAACGCGCAGGTACGGACACGATTTGAAGAAGATGCAGAGTATGGACGTGCGCGTGAGGTACTTATACACACCGTCACCGGTACTCTTCGTAATAACACCAACCGGCGAAGATGTGCGGTGCGCTTCTTCAAGTCCGACTGTTTTAGGAGTTGAATGCTGCTTGTGGGATATATCTACGTGTTTGTGTTTGCGGTGGTCAGCTCGCAGCTCGTCGAGGCGACGGGTCTCGTTGGGAATCTTAACAAGGGATTGACAGTATGATATCACGTTGGTATACCACGAGAGTGTGCGGTGTGCGAGGAACCAGGAGAAGATGCTTTGACGTCCGCGATTGTAACACACGCGCGGTGTGCGCTATGCTATGCCCGGAGCCGGCGACATTACCGTATAATCATTCTTTGATTTATAGCCGCATTGTTTGAACACATTCAGACACACACACATACACATACACACAGCGCACCGTTGGTTATTTATTCTGTTACTTATCGATTGAGAGCGTTAAAATAATTAACGGTCTTTGATAAATCAGAGAAGCAAAAAAGGCCGTGTTGAGAGAGGTGCACAAAAAGCGAAGTCGAGTCTTCGAAAAGGTGAGCCGAAGAAAGGAACTCGAGCGTTCGATTGTGGTGAGGTGTAGGCACAAGACGAAAGACGAAATTCGACGAACGTTTGATCTGCGTATCTGATCCGAAACTGCGCGCTCGCCGCCAAATGCCAATACACAATAAAGCACATAAATTTATGGCGTAGTTCTTTCGGTATTTACCATATGTTTTTAGGAGATTTTGGGCAAACAACGCTTTGAATAGCCTGTTAATTAAACCGTACGTGGTAATTCTACACACAGAATTCATTCAATTAACAAATAAATACATTATAAACTTATTTTATTTAGACTAGATCGGAATCGATCTTGAATCGCGATAGCCTCGCTTGCTTTAACGCTCAACTCAACGCTCTGGTTACCTAAATTCAGAAATGCGCCGGAAAAAGGCGCTAACGTAAAAACGAGCGCATTCATCAGTCGGCGTGCGCTCTTGATCCGAGCGCGTCTTTTGTAATTACCATCGATTGTGGAACTTTCTAAAATCAATTCGATAGCTTTCATTTCTTTACGTCCCGCTGTATCTTTTGAACATTCCATATTGATTTGTAATTCATGGCGATCGAAACTGCGAAAAATTGTGAACAATCAAGGGAATAGCGATAATATTTCTATTCATTAGCATTATCGCCTATTTGTTATTCTTCTATTGTTTCGCAAATTGCAAAAGTTATTTATAGACAAATGCTTGTTTATTGTAATTATAAACAACGCTTGGCATAAAATCTAATTAGGGTGACTGCACCAGTAATACACCATTTAAGCGTCATTTTGAAAGTAATTTTGATATTGTGACTCAATTATTACAACAATCAGTGCAAAAAAAGAGCTACATACTCTTTGTTTACCATAGAATCATGTAGCTTATTCCAATTTTCTTAATAACTGTTAGGTTTCTTGTTATTTAACGATAAATGTGGAAAATCGCAATGTGCCTAAGGTTGACCAGACTGTACCAGCAGTAGACCAGACGTTGAGCCAATAGTGAACCACTTTTTTTTATGTAATAATCATCACAACTTTTCATCAGTCTACAAGTTTCAAGTAATACTTAAATGCTACAGGGCTTATAATGTTATTAACTAATTTAAGAACTAGATAATTATCAAAATTTCGCATCACTTACACAAGCGTCATAACTATAACACAATATTTATGAATTAACTTGAATCAAACAATATAAAATAAATCAAAATAAAAAGAAAACAATAAAAGCACTTCTGGAAAAATGATTACTTATTATTATATTTACTTTATTTTATTTGTGATCGTACTGTGGGGTATGTTGTATTTTCGACATATTTCCCTAATATTTGCACCTTTACTTATTTCGTCAATTGCTTTTAACTCATCTTCCTCCTTTTAGTTAAAAAAAAACATTCTTTTTGGCAGCATTGTGTATACAAAAATGTGGGTGGTCAATTACAGGAATAAACTCTTGGTACAGATATTACCAGTAGTAAACCACTGGTCTACAACTGGAACATTGTGAATAATGGTATTCTTTTTGTTATAATATTTTATTGCAGCATTATGTAAACCTACATGTAAGAGAAAAAATAAAAAAATATATCAAAAAGCTAAATCACCAATTGTAGACCAAATGGTATATTACTGGAAAATCATTGAATTCGAGTTCCAGTAGTTTACCAATGGCAATTATTGATTTAAATTAGCATATTCAGATTAAATAAAACGTAATATTAATGCTTCACAGTGCATAGTACGCAATTGATTAGAAAAGCGGTTACAGAAATTGATATAAACAAAGATTTACACTGATTTAAGAAAACTTTCCGTCGACGTGTCGCTTATTAGAATGGCCACTCGAAACGAAGTGCACGATTGTCGTTACGAATTTTGCTTTAAAAACTAATGTGGATGGCGTATTTGTCGGTTTTTTTTACGACTATATGATTCATAGAAGTACGACAGTTCTATCAAATATTAAAAAAGAGGCGGAAAGTTCGACAGAACGTTAATATTTTAATGTAAAAGTGGAAATGGTGCACTACTGGTGCCTGGTGCGGCACTGGTGCACCCACCCTACCGCCTTTCAGACCGCGGCTCAGGAACGCATTCAGCAGCGAACAACCATGGTTGCCAAGGGCCCAACCTTTGCACATTGCATCCATGGTTGGCTTTATGCGTGTGTGCTTCTTTGCGTGGTTTTTATATTGTTGATTTTTATTTATATAGACATAGAATAATACGAAATACGCTGGATGTATTTATTAGTCATTCGACTCGGATCGGTATGAAGCTTTGGCAAAAAGTGTGAACGTTTTACAATTCATATTGTATTGCCATTCCATTTGAATGCATAATATGCTTTTAAATACCACCTAGAATTAAGAGTGGAATTGCCAAGTCTTCATTACTTTTTTCTTTGCTTGTTTGATTTAAAGAATGGTGATATTGTGGGTTCTATCATTCGGCTTGCAATTCTCATAAATAAAATTGTTTTTTTTATGGTAAGATGTAAGATGCCAAGGCAATTTCAACTTTTATGAAAAGAGTTTACCATGTACCGCTGAGATTTTTTGCTATTCACTGGTTTTCAGTAGCAATGCAGCTGGATTAATGCAGTTTAAATCCATCGGGCTTTGAACGAAAGACAATTTTACCTTCGCGTGCGGGTCCACGTCGCCAAAGATATGTTTGTATTCTAATCTAAAAAGGTTTCAGAGAACAATAGAATGGGTGCATGGAACAAACAGCACTCACTATATTTTGTATATATGTGTGTGTGTGTGTGTCTGCTGTGTGTTTGTGCAGTGGCGTGTTGTGCGCGCGATTATATTAAAAACTGATGCTGAATGCATTTAGTTGTGCTCGGTACTCGCACTCCACCAGCGAACATATACGCCAAGTCCAACCAACGTTCGCAATCGTTTTTCTACATTTATACATTTCTTATTATGCGCCTTCGTGTGCAGCGGTTACCGGCCGAGCAGCATTCGCGGCAGTGGTCAACGTTCGGTTATTATAATTGCAAAAAACATGTCCGAGCGCGATGCAACGCGTTGTGCCGCGTGTTCCACAGTGTTTCAACGTTTCAGCGATAGTTGAAAATATGCATGTCGCAATGAAATATTGCCTCCTGATTGCATTGTGTGCGCTGTCGGGAACTGCGGCGCGCTTTCGTTTGTAATGGACGAATAATGTCCTGCGACAACCGGGGCAACAAGGCATAAATTAAATTATCTACGAAATATACCACTATTCGCTAGTATTTTCTAATAGAGCAGCCAATGAGGTACTTATAACCTCGAGTTCTGTTTTTCTAAATATTTCTCGTTTGTTGCTTGCCGATAAACATATTATTAAGTTTATTACTCGGCTATAACTTACTGATTAGGCGAAGTATCACAGATTAATGTTTGATTTGCCACTAATAACTACATTGGCAACAGCTTTATTTTATTACTTCTAGATGCTCGTATTGTGCATGGCAGTAACTGTACATATTATTATAATTACGTAATTTTTACAACAATTTTATTGTTGTTGCACGCATACGAAGTGAATCGTGCTGGAAATGTTTGAACTTTACGCATAATGCTTCAGAAATAAAATAAAATATAACTCATGACGTTGTGGTCTCAGGAATGTATGTAATCAACAATAACAATTGTGCTTTTAGAATATTATATAGGACAAAACATCGGGAATGTTTTCAGGTACTGCATATATTTTATTTAACCATGGCGAATTCTGTATTTTGATTTTTACCACGTACAATAGTTTCTCAAACAATTGCTCTTTAAGGTGATTTAGTTGTTTTCGGATCCATCACGATTTTGATATAAATCATGATAATTCCATGTCCTTGCTTCCGAAAATATGAATCACAAAAGTTGAAAATTTCCCAAGTTCAGAACCACTGTGTGGTCTTTTCCATGATTTTGCTTAACGGCCATGGCAGTATATACTTAGTCTTTAATCTCTCGCGTGTTATTCAAAGCAGAGGATACTAATTGTATCTTCACTTAATTTTTGCCCAGCTCTGATTTTATTACATCCGCTGTTTAATTTTTGCGCAAGCTGTGTGTTTGCTTTGATGTTTAATGAAAATTATAATTATTCGCGCTTTACCTGCCTTCGAACACGACTGCATCGCAGCACCGCTCACAGCAAGGCACTTCATCAATTTTGCATGCTCTCGCCGTTTCGCGTAAGCTTATTAATTTTAAATTACAAACGTGCTTCGTTTGTTTTACTACGCGCTACGTTTTCATCGCGTCGGGCGTTGTATTTTTTAACTTCTCGACACTCGAATGGCCTTTCAATCATTCCATCGTAAACATTTACGAATGTTTGCTAACATGCGTTTAAGGCACGTTCTCGATGATTTGCTGGATGCGAACGCTTCGTGCGAGTGCACATGCACGAATGACGACGTTCCAATCAAAGCTCTAAACACGTTTGCGCTACGCGCGCGCATAGATAACGAACGAGAGAGTAAATTCTTCTCTTGTGGCGGCGAAACGGAGAAAGTGAAGCGATCGGAATTGGGATTGGGAAAGTGCCCGCCAGATCGGTAGATAATCTTAATTAAATGACTCCTCGAAACGATTGATCTTGACTCCATGAGACCCGCAGACTTAATCACTACTTGCGCTAAAATAAAGAGAAAATTTTAAACGCTCTCGAAATTAAACGCTCGCCAAAACGAAGCGAAATGAAAAACCAAATAGTCTGGTTCATGACTTTTGGACGAACTTTCACTGTGTTTTTTTCTGTGTTATTCGGAATGCCAAGAGTTAAACAGTCCAAGTGAAGGCGCATCTCTTTAGTGGATCAGCTCACTCGAAGGTTTTCATTTTGTGCTTTGACCTAGCGTTTGCGTTTTCTAATCGGTTCCACTTGGAATTGTTGCACGATTCAATACTCGCGAATGCTTTGAATTGGCATAAATGTGTTTAAACGCGTTGTCAATCGGATTTTCGCCGGCGTGATTTATTGCCTCGCCAAAAGGATAAAACGCTCTAGCGCACGATTATGCAAGCGCAACACAACAATTCTCGAGCAAAATGGTAAAGCTGCTCTCATAAACTTTATTATTAATATGTGTTATTAATGTGTTTCTGTTTGTAAGGTGGAACCGTGCAACAGAGTTGTGTGTACACGCTTAATGCTCGTGGTTATCTGTTAATTCGTTTGTTCAGTCGCTGGGTTGGTATTCGCTTCGTCTTAGCTGGTTGCGCACAAGGCACACGCAGAAGCGCGCATTTCGCGTTGTGCATTTTGCTCGCCCGCCATTTGTACAATATTTTCTTATCGGCGTTTATCGGATGTTTGGCTTGTTCGTGCATTATTTCTCCGACTTTGAACTAGCGCAATGGTGAACTTTGTTAATACAGTTGAGGTAGGTAGCCTCCTCGGCTATTCACGGATCACTTGGAAGCTATTTTATTGCGCGTATTGTTCTAGTTACATTAAAATGTATCATTTTACAATCGAAATGTTTGTAAGTCTCGATCCACTTGGAGCTGCTCTCCAGCCCCATGTCTGTCTGCATACGGAATCAAGGCATTGATTATACGCACGACTGGGCGCGGATTGCATCCAAGTTGAGTTCCTCTCCGTTGTTTTCTAGAACCTTGTGTAACTGAATGTAATTGAGGTTTGGGGTTGTACATATATGCAAATTATATTTGTTAGTCGCGTATAATTCTTGCAATCACAATGCAATTTAATTTTTTGTATGTGGACATAATAGAAGTATTTAGTCTTTTTTCTAGCGGTTCAAATAACATTTTCCCACAATACGATAAACATACGAATCATCCGCGTGTTTCCACAAATGTATATTATTATCGTCCCCCGATAATTCAATTACGACCAGCTGCAATTATCATGAATAATGACGTGTTCGCGGAAAACGAGGAGACCGCAATGAAAGCTGCTTGTTAGCGGATTATTTGTGCGTTTGACCATTTATTTCAGCGAGTTTCTTCCCTGTTGCTGCGCCCTCGCCTTGTAGTACTCGGTACATACATACATTTCCATGTGTTTTTATCTATAACGGCAAAATATTTACGTTTTCCGCATGGGACGCATCGGCTGCGCCGCACAGCAAACGAAGCACATAACTAAACATTGATATCTGATGATTATGTGAAATGTGCGCCGCGGCTCGTTGTAAATTCAGCCGGCGATATTTGCTATTTGCAGAAATAACGAGGATATAACGAGACACGAATGAATTGTGAATTGTTTTGCGCCAAGCGAGCGATGGTTTCGCCGAAGCCGGTGCGTTATTAGCGATGGCGCTTTTTATTTCTGCATCATTTTTTCGTCTCTTCGGGCTACAAATTCGGTTTTAATAATGGAATATTACACAACCGTAATGCAGGAACAATGCGGCAATAAATATACGTTTTGATATCTGATTTGATTGCATGCACATTCACATTCTGCGCGGGACCCGTTGGTGAGTGGAAGACATTCACGATTGTTTCACAAATTTACTTTGTACGCGGCTTTCATCCAGTCATAAGTCACATGATATCTGAGACTAGGTCAATATTAAGTGAGTATCAACTGAAATAGGTAATCATAATATTTACATTGCAACTTGATAACGTCACATGATATTCTCATGACCCAAACGTGCATTTTTTATTCATGATTTTATTGATATTAGATTAAATTTTGCTGCAACAACAATGGAGTTATTGCATGATGGGCGACTTGTTTTCATGCTGGCATGTTTCGTGTGTGTTTTGCAACGGACGCAATTTCATATGCGACAAATAGACAGCGCGAATGAATGTCATAAAACATAATTGAATTTCGCATCGCATAGCGGTGCTCCGGCAGCGCATATGTACGAGTATTAACAATTTCTTTGTCTCAGTGCAGCTCGGCGCTCAGTACGCTTGCGATTCCTATTACGCCGTTAGGAAAGCACAATTTCGTAGTTCTTTGAGTGCAGTCGGCTTATTGCGGTACGTACGTCGCATGCGAGCTACATTTTTACGACGTTGGTTCAGATAAATTGTTTTAATTAAACAAATGTCACGAATATTTTATGCTGCAAGCGGTACGATTTGTCATCGTACCGAGAATGTCATTTGTTTCGCGCTCCTGTTGATAGTTACAGAGGTTGTAAGTAGTACACAATGATAATTATATATGCGAGTACAAGGATATGAGCTTAAAAGCTGTTATACGTTATTGGACAATCCATTTTCCATTCGTAACTCAGTTATTATCAATGCGATTCATACAGAAACTTCGATTATAATATTTATTTTACATGAATGGATAATATTTTTCCCCAATTCTCTCCTGAATGTTTTGTTATAAGAAAGAAGTATCAAATCGTTAAAAAAACAGATTACATCATTATTTCGTGTTCGAATCATGTCGTAGCCGATGTGAATTGCCCAAGGAAGACTTCAATTACGTGAAAATAGTGAAAACGCAATTAATTTATTAATTGTTAGATAATAATTGTCATTAATGCAGCAGAATGGTTCATAATGCGTTCTGCGACGTTCGCAATGCTGCGCCGTCATGAAATTGCAAATTGTGTGTGTAGAGACGCACCGCGCGCGTAATTGCCCCGAAATGGAATTAATTTCCACTGCGTGTGCGTTTATAAAAACACACATTAATGCCATCCCGATGCTCGCGCGCGAAACTTGCGCCTTTTGTCTCTGCAGTGCGCGCCCGGCGAATTCGTTCTGCATTTTTATAAGCGGCAGACGCGCTGCTCGTTGCTCGGTTTGTAATTTAATTACGAGAAACACACAAAAACACATATTGCAGTCAGACCGACGCGAAACCTGCAGTGGATGGGCTGACTCGCATCAACAATAAAATAAAGTGGAGCATGCTGGCCGCGGACTCCCAGGATGGTTTTCATAAAAATTGCATTGACCGATTAAACTTTTTACCGTGGTGTTCGCACGCATGCTAGCGAAGGAACGTCTTTTTTATGGTGGTACAAGAAAGCTCTTCACTAGGATTGCGCGGAATAGAAGAATCATGGCTTTTCTTTCTTGTGCAGTGTGCAAAAAATTGACTAGGAGTAAAAATCTTTTATTTTCCTTAGTTTTATTAGAAACGTTCATTGTCAGCGGACGTTCCAAGTTAGAAAATTAGTTATTTACGGTCATGACTCCAGAAGTATTGAGATGTTAGTTATACTTTAGACTACTTTATGTTGATTGAGATTTTTAAAAAATATTTGGAATACTTCCCGGCGTTTTGAAACCCGCCAAAGCGAAATCACTACGTGTGCTGCTCTCCCAAGTTTGCAGCAAAGAAGAATTTTAATTGCGTGCAATTATGCGCACAACTTTCGTGTATACTTATTTAGGTGTACGCGCTTGCCTTTGGAGTACAAGTCGAAATGTTAATTGCTTTTCGTAATCTTACGTTTTTGTGTGTTTCGCAATTTCGAAAAATAACTAAAGTTTCTCATCTGAACATTGATGATTTGTAATTTCTCATTTCGGAAACGATTTGAAAATGAACTAGTTCAGATCTACACCGATGTTCCTACATATACATGTTATATCTAGGATTATATGAAATATAATTTCACCGCGTGTCGTGACCAGGTACCTGGATGGCGATGGCTGCCGCACGCTCTCCGTACAAATACAGAAATTCATATCCGACGATATTCTGCACGCGAGAAGGGCGATAAGCGCGCATATTCCTCGGCGGACGATCGTCGCACGTTATTACTCGACGAAGGAAGGCATTCTTCTGCGTGTTGTTCGTGCGCACAATATTGGGAGATACATCCGCGGCCGCGCGCTGGATTGAAATGATTACGTAGAGTTGATTATGAGTTTTTCGCATCAGATAGCGCACGCCGCCCAGCCGGCTCGGTAAAAGTTATAATATAAATATTGACAATTGGATGCGAATGTTTTTATTGAATCGGCGGTCACGACTCCCTGCGAGATTTCAGCGCTCGCCGATCGGCGCGTTTGATTGCGAATTGCGAAACGAAATGAAGAGACAGACGCGCGGTGGAAATTTCGAGGCAAAATTTCCGTTAAGCAATTGATTGTGGATTTTTTAGGCACGTGTTGCTGCCGTTGCTCATCTGATGTGCCAGCGATAGGTTGCATAATGTTTTATTGTGAAAACAATCAAAAAGTGTCATCTGCGATGGCGTGATGCAACTAGCTTTTCTTGTTTTCTAAGACGATTAACTGATTACTATAATAAACACGATGGTAATAAGAAAAGCAATTATTATGGTGGGTTTTCGTTATTTTTTACCCTCTTGAGTTGTTGCTGCGTTTGGTTCATTGGTTTAGGCATCGAGTTTCTCTCATACCTGCCAATCTGGACTGGTTCAGATGGTTTTTATGATGGTTCAGCCAGTCAACAAAAAAGAAATGCTTTGCGTCACTTAGCAAGCATATATCTTCACTTTCCAGCTCAATTTCTTGTTTTTTTGTTTTCTTGCTTTTGAACAGAATGCGGTATTTTATGTCGACTGTTGAATTTCTGCAATTCTGACAGCAATTTATTTAGCATGCGTTTTTGTTTGTTTTTCATATACATCGCGCCTTAATTGGGAAAAATGTGCTAGACGGCCGTAATTAGACGCTACTGCGAGGAGTCTAGTTGCCAGCAATGCAACTACTAGCAACATTCCGTGAGATTTATTTATGTCGCCATTAGCATCTTTCGCTTCTTCACATCCACGCGCAGTGCACACAAATACAGAGAGCATACAGTTGCTTGGTGTGAATGCGCAAATAAATGTAGTGTATTCGCGGTTTGTGTTCAAAAATTTTGCACTTTATTTCTGATGAGCAGCGACCGGCTGCTGTGCGCAGCGATACTATAAATTACGCCATAAAGGAAAGAAAGATATTGTGATAATTCTTTATTCAGTGGTAACTTCTTTATGAGACGCGCGATTTAGTGCGATGTCCATAGTTCATTAATATTCACGCATTGCACTGCAGCACGCAATTGCATTCGCCTGCGAGCGCATTGCCATCGCATTCGTATTACTATTTACCACAGGTATTACGTTCCTCATCGTTTGGTTTTCAACCAGTTTTCATTATGTCTTCGCGATCAACGCGTACAGAGATGGATTTCACCGAAATTAAATTATCGCAATTTTATTCATCACTATCAGTACAATATTTGTTTTTTGTTTAATTTCTGTTAGTATTATTAAGTTGGGTTAAAATTGTGTTGGTTTTGTGTATTATTTGCGCCGATACTGTGCAAATCTCGTTTTGTTTATTTACCTTGTCTGCGGTCGTTGCAGCGCACCCACGTTTGCTTTATTTATAGAATTAACAAGTAGTTATAGGTGCAAATTTATTGCTTAATTAATATATTTGCATTTTAATTTTATATTTGAGGCTCGCACGCTCGCTTAACGAAGGAATGCGTAATCCACGAAATAATCTATTACGCACTGCGCAATGTTTTAAGACTGCCATAATTGAATACTCTCGTCAGATTGCAGCTACTGCTGCTTATTACAAAATAATTGGCTGGTTGCATGATTAAACAAAAATAGAGTTACAAAATTCACATTCTAATTACATATTGGTTGACAAGCTACAAGAACTTTTTTTTTGCTTATTTTATTAACTCTGTATTATTTTAAGTGCAGCTTTGTGGGATGTGATTCTACGCCGTTTAATAACACTATGTCGGTGTCGTCGTTTGTAATTGTAATTAGACACATTTAGACAACAATAACACAATATGGAAACCGATTAAGTTATAACACGTTGTCTGCATGCGGCACGCCATGCCAAATACACACATTCGAGAGTGCTACAACCGACTGTCGCGGCCGATGTCATTGTTATTCCGCTTGCATTTGTCGTTATTATCCTCGTTATTGTCACGACGCGTTGTTCGATCGTTGACGTTTTCATGGCGCGACGGAGCGCACCAACACGACACCTATTTGTCATCGATCGCTTCCATGCGTGGCATGTTTCATTCATTATCCGACATTTGTGCTTCTACAAATCAAGCCGGCCACATCCATATTCCATATTTCGTGGTATTCCACAGTGAAAGTCTTCTGGGATGCGTTTGATACGGGTGGTGAGATAATTGGGAACTGTGTCCAACGTGTAAAAATGATGAGGTGCGTTGATTTATCGGTTTCATTAAGTCAAAAGGATGGAGTCGAAGGACTTAAAATGTTTTGTTGTTGATGACATGGACGTATCTCATGTGATGGTATGTGCACCTTGCTTGGAGGACCTGGAAGGTGATGGTGTTACAGTTGAATAATATTTGACACTGATACAGTCTTTGTTTTACGTCGGATTAATTAATTACTTGGTGCTGATCAAGATACTGTTTGAAATAGCGATTGATAAATGAATACAAAAACCCCTAACATGCAACGACTCAGGAAAAATCAAGATTCAGAGTAGGTATAAGAATAAATTGTTGAGCATTGTTGAAGTGGATAATTTTTTAGTTGATTTTCTTCGTGCTTTGATCTTCATGGAGTACCTTCCTTCAAATTTTGTTGGTGTGTCTAACTTAGGCGCTGGCTTGCAACATCACACATCGCGATGTGATTGTGTGACTGTTAATAGTTTAATTAAAATTAATGATGAACGCTTGGCAATCGCGCCATAATACGCCACGGGTTTGGCATAGCATTGCGTTGCTTGCTAGCCGCCTTGGCGCGAAGCAGCCGTTATCGTTTTCATACGGTTCTCTCGCCTTTATGCCCGACGTTGAAAGGTACGAGTGGCTGAAAGGATCGCTTTGTAGCGGATTAGGTGCGATTCATCGTTTCAATAATTCGAATGCCACTGGCCCGACGCCGCCGAATTTCAATAGCGCCTTAATGAATGATACTTTTAATAATTTGTGTGGTCATTTCGAGCTGCGCGCTACAAGCTGATGGTAGGGTGGGATTGAATTTTAAATTAATTATTAATTTGCTGGCTAATATTTGCCATATGCCAAGACAAGATGTTTTGCATAATGCCAATTGATATTAATTTTTTAGTTATTCAAGTTCATTAAAACATTGAACTAATACCTACGTTGTAGCTGCGGATAATTTTTTTTCTTTGGTGATGCTTCTTGCTCTTGACTTCCATTGTACACAAGTAATTAATACAAATCTACAATTTGTAGCTCACGGGTCAGTGCAGCACATAGCGACTCGACGACAAACAATTACGCTTACAAATAAGTCGGACGTAAAATGTTTCGAAATGAAAAAGAGACGCGAGGCAAACCGTAGAAAGAAATATGAAAAAAGCAGACGTGTAACGCCATACGCTCGTATGGCGAGAGTAATAATTGTCTTTTGTGTGCGAAACAGGACGTCGTTAAAGGACACTTAATAAATTTAATTCCACCCAAGAAGTACGCGCGTCCGCGTATCGCGTTGAGCACACATTATAAAAAAGGGAATTACAAACAAGCTGCATTGGCTAAACACACATACACATCGCTCGAGTGAGTGAATTGCTAACGAATTTACATTTAGTTACAATTTTTCTTTTTCAAAGTAGTTTCACATCGCGCGCTCAACAATTAAACTCATAAGATTCTTGCTTCGGTGAATAAAAAGAAAATCGTTGAAGAAGTGTGCGTGGAAATTGTAGTAGCGGGTATTTGAGATAAAAGATAAACGCTACAAGGACCTCATTATCAAGTAATTGGTACCCAATTGCTGCACACACATGCTTTACATACGCACTGAGGACGTGGCGCTCTGGCACTCGAGCATTAGCCAAGTATGCAATTGAATTTGTAATAGCAAATCATCAGAACGCATAATGGAACGGTAAATGGTATGATTAATTCAATTCGCCATGGCCTGCTGCTGCGGCGGTCACCAAGAACAATGATGCAATTAAATATTAATAGTACATTCAAAGAGTTAGCAAAGCGGAATCGAAAGGACTATGGTATTTTGTTAGCCACATTGTCTAAGTAATGGCAGGAAACAATGGACTTCTTTTCGCAAAAATAAGTGTTACAAGTTGCGTCGAATGTGAAGGAAATCGACGAGCAAACATTCAACGTCGGGAAGGTTGTTTATGCAGCCGGGCCGCGAAAAACGCGCGTGTGTGTGTTAATTAAACGCAATGCGCGCGCTCAAATTGAAAGACGACTGCTGGTAATGACCAACAAACGGGACGAACCGTTGCCGCCGGTTGCGTACGGTTTGATAACTCCATAAATAGATATTTTAGTTGGTCGCGGCGCAGATAAACGCCGCCACCGATTGATGGACGTGCGGCAGCCGCGACTGGCGATGGTGGCTCAGAGAAGATGTAGTGACGGTAGCGGCCGGCTGGCAGCCGCGGTATATACGAGGACACGCATGCAGAAAGACAACTGTCCGTTGTCAGCGCGTTGTCTTTCTAGCGACATCGGTGCTCGCGCTTGGGCTTAATAAATCCGACGGCCGTGCGCGCGCGGCTTGCGTCTGGCTTTGCATACCGACTTTGCGATGCTGCTTTATTGAGGCGACGCTGACAAAGTAAAGCGCTGCGACAAGTAACATGGAACACCCATCTCGAGTGCAATCCCATTACCGCGCGAGGCGTGCGCGTTTTTTCGCCCGACAAACAACCGTTACGTGTTCCGAATGTCCTCGGCGTGTTCGCCCTAATCGAAGCGCTGAGAGGCGAGCCGATGCGTTCTTATCTATCTGGTTGCGAATGCAGGAGGAAGCGATTTGGATCGGTATCGCGGCGTGCCAATGCGTTTCCTTAAATGTCGAATTAGAATGCTGCCGTGCACGTTTATGGGCAGATCCGGCCCTAAAACATCTCCATGATTAGCAAACTCATTTACCGACTGATCAGCAAATCTATCGCCTTTCTTTAACCGTTGAAACTTATTTTTCTTATTCCACATCACACATGCGGTAAGAGCAGCTTCTTCTTGGTGTGCCACGCTTGTAGGATTGTTATTTACACAGCGAGATGATATCAAAATCTAGAGCGTGAATAGCGACGCTTCTCCAACTTTAGAGTTGGTCGTGATTGTCGCACCCTGTTCTCCACAGCGTGCGAACAGAACGCGCGACTCGCATTTGTGTCAACTAAATACTACACACCGACATACCAAATATATTCTCTATTTCGCAAATTTGTTCACTTTGCTTGCTTTCTATCGAAAAAATACAAAGTGCTCTGGGAAAATGTTTGAACACGTGAACACTGGTCTTTCACATGCTTATATATTGCTCGATAATTGTTGGAAACATTCGTTATCTACTTAAATGTTATTTATTAACGTTTCGAAAATGCGAGATTGAAAAGGAAACGGACACTTAAATCTTATTATGCGGTTACAACGAACGAAATTTGATACGTTCGCGGAACTTTCGTTTTTCGCTACGAAATGCCACAATATGCTACGGTTCTACTGCTTGTTTGGTTCTCACAGTCGTTGCTTCAAATTTTCTACGAACGAACAGACTGACGACAAATATCCGCAAAACGGCGTCATTTCCTTTTGCAATTAGCACGTATTTACAGAATGTGTTGAGTGTTGCATCCACACCTTTAACCTCGACTCGCAAAAATATACTGACTAACAAAAGAAATTTTTCTCCGCGCCCAATATTCATATTGCCAATCGATGATGATCTAATATCTTGTAAGTTGTAACAATTGCAATTACCGTTGCGTGCGTTGCAGTGACCTTAGCAGGCGATAAGAATGATTTATGCGTATTTACTCAGATTTTATATTAGCTTGTGATAGGTTTACCTAGGAAAAATTCGCTAGCTGAAAGCTCAGCAGCGCACAGCTTGCTCATGGTAAGTACTTACATTGGTACTGACAATCACTCATAGGTTTATGGGCTATCATTCACTTGACTGGCGGCGACTGAGCACATGAAGTATGACTATGGAATTATTCAAATTAATTACGGGCTCTCGCATTTGCGCATTTGGATTGTCGGATTGTTGCTATACATTCGCGGCACTGTTTCGCAACGCAAGAATATAATCTATGGCATAATGCAAATGCGCGTGTGGTGTAGATACGGTACGTGTGTCTATAAATATGACATGTAAAAGTAAATGGACGAGCGAACTTCGTGCGCACTTCCAGCATGGAGACATTAATTCTCATTCATGTAGGCATATAAATTATTTATAGCTTTTCTTATAATTTGTTTTTGTGGTACATGTGTTTGCAAATTTGATCTTGGTCTGCATCATAATGCAATTGCAATTACTCAAGGAGTAAAAATAGTGAACGCAATGAGTTAGATTTACAGCAGGCGGAAGTTTTGGTACGTTTTATGGACGTATTATAAGTTTATTATATTTGTTTGTGGTATTCTCAGCCAAATGTGAACTCGATTGTGTTGATTCGTTACTAATATTCTGATTTACGCCTTGCCCACGTAATCGCATAAAATACAAGTACGGCGTGAAATGCAGGAAAATTAAACGACGCTTAAACTGGAGTAGACATTACGTTTAAACTATTTTAAAGTTTTGTTGAACAAATATGGCGACCAGAAATTTTGTGGTGGAATTTTCAGAGGTCGTGCTGTTTTTTTTTTCGCATTTTTTCTTGTTTCCTGGAGCTGTATCATAAATTGCCGATTGACATTTTATGCATAAGCAACGGAACCACAATGTACTTATAGCGTTTATGGGACGTGATGCCATGGTCCCTTTGTGAAAGTTTACAATTTTACAAAGAGGAACCACGAAGAATTGCGTTGTTTGCTTGTAGCTCAAGTACGTAAACCACAAGCACACACACCGAATCGACTGGAGAAAAAAATGATTGTTTGGAAGGCGCACGAGTTATCGCATAAATACATAACTGCCACAACAAGGTGCACGCAGGCAAGAAGGTGGATCGTTCAGCCAAAAAAAATACAACGCTTCGCAAAAATGTAATAAGGTGAAATTGTGCAGGGACCTGATGCAATACGATGACCGACTTGGTAGCCTTCGTTTCGTGGGTGCATGCTTTGGGCGGTTGTGAGTTAAACTTGACCGCATATTGGGTTGGTGCATCCGCGGAGACTTTTTGAGAGAAACGATTCGATTTTATTCGATGTGACGTAAAGTGCGTAATAAATTAGATAAAATTTTCGAATGAAATTTAAATAATTTCGTTCACAAGCCCGATGCGATGGTATCGGCGAGCAACTTTATGCTCTCTGCCTTTCATGTCGCCTTTCGGACTCTTCGGGAACTGGGTACTTGAGTTTGATGTCGCGACCAACTAGTTTTTGAGATGTTATACCAACGCACACGTATAATATCGCATAGAGGTTTTATGAATTGAGACCAGCGCTGCATCGGAATACAGGATATTCAGAAAGTATTCAAATAATGAATTTAATTGGATGGAAAGCAAGACACGGACAATTTTTTAAAATATTTTAATATTTGAACAGGTCCAAGTTAGGTAAACACCTAGTACTTGTTCTCCCTTTCCATTTGTAGTTCCAGAGAAAACGATCTGTGAGTTTCGTGCGGCGTGTAGTCGCGACGCGCGGTTTGCAGGTGACCCGTGTGGTGGGAGCAATGCACCTTATGTAAGTACCTTACATAACGCCATGATACCTACGCGCTCTCAAGGTCCGCTTCCTGTCACCAGATTGCCGGCTCGATATGCTCAGCTTCTAACAAAACGTGAGGATTCTAAGAAAATGTTCACCTGGCTGCAAAGCGGGCAAAAATTATAATGCTACATATTGATACATTGTATTTTCTTCTCTATTTGAATAACCGTTTGAAGGATTTGCAATTTATCACCGATAAATCTAATTGCATATCTCATTCCAACATCCTGAGCAATTACTTCTGATAATAAATATTATCGCAAGAATGTAATTCTCCTCCCGTCTCTTCCCAGTACAATTAGTGATCTCATATCTCGCGCCATGTACTGCATTGATACAATTTTGAAAACATCAATTACTCGCCGGTTCCTGATTAGTATTAAGCACACTATTACATTGCAAGCAACACGTTCATAAACTATCTCCGCGCAAGTTTGCATTGAATGCCGAGCATTGCGTTCACTTGCAGTACAAATCCTGGTCTTCCATAATTCTAGAATGCTTGAGCCGCGCGCAGACGGCGTGCGTGATCATTTACCATTTGATAGTTCTCGTTTACTCTACGAGCTCGAAACTAATTTTAATGAGAATTTGATGTTCACGCGTAATGACAGAGCTCGCCGAGCTTGCGCGCATCTTTGCCGAGTCGAGTGGAGAATAATCTTCGAACGGCAGGTCTCTGTTTTTCTGATTACACTTCTCGTAGATTTGCGCCTTTCGTTTGTCCACTGATGTCTGACTGGCAGATTTAGCATGCACACTCATTTGCTTGTAATGATACCATCATATTTAATATTCGCTAAAAGCCACAATTTTCCTTGTTATTTTATTTACACCGAGCTAACACGTACAGGCACAATGCAACGGGTAAAAGTTAGGGTTTCTAAGACGACCATGTCTGACGGAGTTTCGTCGACCATCCGTGTCTAACCCGACTCGTCACCGGTAGGGGGAAGTCCCCTAGTGGCGGACACCTAAGGTTATTTATAAATAAATCAAAAAATATTTGAAGAAATGTTAATTAAATTATGACATATAGTAGATAACAAAGTTAGAAATCAAATTAAAATAACAAAAATGCAACCTCTGTTAAAAAATAATTAATACTATCAATCAAACTTTGGTAATAAAAAGTATAGTTTTAAAAAGTGGCACCTAGTACCGGACACATATTTGTGCCATACCCCTCTCACCGGACATTTCAAATATGTCATATGGTTAGGTAGGCTACCTTGTTTGGTATTATTTATGGGGCGGTGGGGGGTGGGGTGATAGAATTTAACGATTTAATCAACGGATTTAACACACTGACTAGAAGCAGCCCGTGAGTGCATACATCCACTAGCTAATGTGTTCATTTCAGTTACAATGAATACTTTAACTACGAATTTTAGCGAATGTATGCCTTGTCTAGTAAATGTATACATTTACTAAATGTATGCATTGACTGCAACATAGCCATCTCCTCACTCTCTCTCTCTCACAAGAAATATCAATATGTTTACTGTCCGGCGCTAAGGGACAACTTAGTGTCCGGTGCTAAGGGACAGACATTTTCGTTCATTTGGTGGTACCTACTAAAATTGTTTAAAAAATCTAATAATATTCTACCATTTTACGGATAACAATCAAGTACTACTTGTATCTTTGAATACCACTCAAATGTAAATGCATAAATATACTAGAATTACTTACATTGATATTTAGGTGACGTCGTGATTTTGCGCCTGAAACAGCAAACGGCTGCTCCCGCCGTGGCCGTGTGCGTTTCTGGCGAGCCACGACGAGTGATCCTGTACCTGCGTGCCCCCCGCACCCCTTTCACTTGTTTTTTGAAATGAAAAGATTTAAACTAGCTTAAATAGTACGAGTGTCCGGTGCTAGGTGCCGTCCGGCGTTACGGGACTTCCCCCTACCAATTGTGTAGAGTGACGTTGATGATTGTGCGCGAAGGTAAAGTGAAGCCAAAGCAAATACGATAAAGTGGAAAAGCAATGGGCACGTATCAGTCTCGGGCTGAACGAGTAACCACCTGTTGTTTGGATTCTGACGCGATGGCAATGCGTCAATGTTCCCTTCGCACAAGTGCGCGAAAAACGTGCCGTCCGAGTATTAGTCGTTATATCCATCGTGTGACGGGACAGGTGGGTTTCCTCTTCGGTTCACTAATTATATAATGCATTATTAAATTGCAAAAGTTTGAAGTGCAGGGTGAGATAGCGTTGAAAGTGCTGACATTAGTCAAAAGATATTTTTAAGTTTTGACGTTTCGGAGGATTGATTTAGTTTGGTGCTAGCGTTAAAACAAATTATGGATTTTAATTGCAAACCGGTGCAGAAGGTAGTGTTCAAAGGGGGATTTAGAATTAATTAATATTAAGAACTTCAGCCGAATATTTGATTTTTAATCCGGAA
The DNA here is from genome assembly GCF_025399875.1 of Dalotia coriaria. Lineage (NCBI taxonomy): Eukaryota > Metazoa > Arthropoda > Insecta > Coleoptera > Staphylinidae > Dalotia > Dalotia coriaria. The sequence goes on from NW_027045446.1 coordinate 4,718,667, forward strand.
ATGTCAGACTAGTTGACTTAAAACCAACACCTGCATAGAAAGTTTACGAAATTCATAAACTCTATATAATATTATCTTTTAATGTTGCAAGTCCGCGAAGGGAAGCAATAAATAATCCGTTTACTGGAAACCATTCCATTCCAAAACTTCAAAACATTTATTTATTACTCAAGTGCTTGTAAAGAAATATTGTTTATTCACTAATAGAACAATTGGTCTGCTGGTAAGCTGGCCAGGCCTCAACTAGCTGACTATTAAATGCTGGGAGACAGAACTATTAGTGATTTTCAAAAGTTTCTTGATAAATTAAATGCCACAGCGATAACAGTAAACGTGCCGGTTGCACAATCTCCCAAGTAGTGAGAAGTAACAATCGAGTTGCTAGATGCGAAAGCAAATTGTAAGCTTCATTCCTGTATGCACTGAAAATTCGCGTACGTACAAATCGAGTTATGTAGAAAGAATTATCAGACAAGGCATAAACTCAGCGTAGAATCACAAGTTGGTTTTCTTTTTGTCTGCTGTTTCAATAAAAATCCATCCAATAAATCAAGTTTATAATTCCTCGTCTGAATGCATGATTGCACTTTCGCGCACACGTCGCAATTAATCAGATCGATAATAATGCATAATGCATGCTTGCGCGAACGAATTTCATTTTTTGTGTGTGTGTGCACTCCTTGATCCGATTGGAGCCGCGTATCGGAATCCGCGTGGTGCGTGGTACACAGATTGCGGTTTAGGTTTTCATCGATCATTATTGAAACGCATGCAGGCTCTTTGGCTCCTCGAACGGTAAACATACGGTTGCCGTGTCATTTCAGCCTGCGAATGTTGCAATGTCCCACCGAAGCGAAAACCTAACGCTGGAGATTTACATTAATTAATCATGCATAATCACAACTATCGCACCGACGCCTGACACGGCCGTAATCAAAACGTATGGTGAACGCAAGATTACAGTTTTATATATAAATACGTTAGAGCGTTAAGTTTTTCTTTCGTTGAGTATTATCTGTATTTGAATAGGCTTTGCAGAAGTAAATGCAATGGGGGCCGTTACACGTTCAAAGATTACCGTTGTGATTTACATTGTTTCCTGTTTTTGTTTATTTGCACTTGAGATTTTTCCTCATGCGCAACAAATGCAATTGCATTTCCAGGCTATCTGAACAGTTACTCCACTAATTTAAATATTTCGTTTAAAACGCTAGTATAAAATTTGAATATTTCAAAGGTTCGAGAGGTTTATCTCTTTTGAAAGGCAATACGCATTCTGCCGGAGATAATACGGAAGCAATTACATCAGCGCACGAGTTTCTTTCTGTAAGCCATTGCTCTGTAGGTATTATTAGTATGCAATTATCTGTATTTAGTTGGCACCAAAGCTAAGTGCATTTTTAATAGTGCGCAGTCTTAAAACTCCGATATAAGTTTAATTTCGTTGTATTTATTCACATCTGGTTTATGATAACTTCTGAAGTTGCGTTCTGTAATAACTTGTGTTTGCTGGTACTGAAGTACATATTCATAAAGGTACTCGCCGCGAATCTTTGCTTGCACGATCCAAAGTCGCGTTTTACAATTCCACATTACATTACGATGCACATTCGCACATGTGTGCGCCGCGCACAGCGTATTCGCAAAGCTATTATACATTCAGCATTACACATCGCGTATTAGACATGACGATGTATAATGAAGCAGACATTCAAGCCGGTGTGTCGGTGCAATAATTACTGGCTCGCCGCGCGCGGTCCTCTCCAATCGGGATTATTTGCTGCCTCTCTTTCTTTGATGTTTAGATTTTCATTAAACGAATGAACAGCTACAGGATAATCCATAGCTGGAGTGACTTTAGGAGTGATTGCGGCTGAGCGTCTACACCAAACACGTTGTGTGTGTGATGCTCTGTATAGTCAACATAGTTGGTAATATTGCACATTGCGAATAACCTGATGCGCTTGTAGAACACGATTGCAACAAGCCCTGCGTGTGTGCGAGTCCCTCTTTAGAACGAGACCTTGTCTCGGCTTGTCTTGCATCACGCGCGCGCTTGTCTAACAATGACTTAATGATAATATGAGCATTATTGCATTATGAGTTAAGAGTCTTCTGATCTTGGCGGCATACCTTTTTCGCTCGCTTCCACCTGATCCAATCCACAGTCCGGTTTTCATTTCATGCTTGCGCATATTTGTTTGTAGGTACCATTTCGCGTTGCGTGCTTTACCACCTCGTGTTACTAGCGCGTGCCTTTAATCCAACTGAAAATATCTAATTAAATCCGGCATTAATTGCGATTAGCGTATCTTATTGCGCACATATGTTGAATACCTACATTGTGCCTAACATGTAAGATGAAACCGCGCGTTTTGTGTAACGATGTGTTTCTGGTTTATGACTGTTGCGTGAAGTGATGAGCGTCCGGAATGTGTCTTGAGCGAAAATGCAAAAGTCGGTGTTTGTGTGTCTAAAGGACGCGTTTTACGTGTTTTCTTCATTGTGGAACAATGCAAGAGCACGAGACAATGGATGTCGCCTCGTTTCTAGATGGCTGCACGATTTTGCGTACACATGCGAGTGAGCAACGTCAGAGATCTCTACAGAGATATCAATAAAAACGTTTACTGTTTATTGTTATTGCCTATTATGATTTTTATTTAATTAACTTTTATGTGTGTCTCTATGGTTTCTGTGTTCGCGTTTTATTGCCGTTTCTCACTCTAACAAGCGGTTCTGTTCAAGGGTCATATTTGAAAATGACGACTCGAAACAGAGGATACATTCTTGCGCAATGAAAATAACTCAGCGCGAAATAACGTGTACTCGAACGCACTTCCACTATCATAATTCAACGGATGGCATCGCACGGCACCACACTCGGGTGTCCTTAATTAAATTTCATTCATTACGCTTTCGCTTCGTCGTTTTCTTTTCCACTTGGTTTCATCCGCTAGAATCTAAGGTTTGCCCGCTTCTTTCTTCATCGTTTTTAAGGTCTTGGACACGCTGGTCTCTCCTCCGCACACCGTTCGAGTTGTAATTAGAAAAAAAGTTCTTTATAACGTACGAACAATGATTGTGTGCTCATCCAAGTTCAATTGTTCGCCCGTGATGCTTGAAGAGCAATGTAAATAGAAACTTCAAGAGTTGAAAGATGCAAGAGATGGAACGAGATACATGCAAGACATCGTGATGACGATGATGCGAAGATGGTAAGAGACCACGATGTCGCCGTGTGGAAAAAAGGCATCTTACACAACACGACGTCGTTGTTGCGCACGGTTTTGTTATGTTCGCTTGCGTTTGTTGTGTGTTGTATGCGCCGTTTGTTGCGCGTTTCTACACTGTTGATCGTGTGTGGTTCTCACACGTCCTTGTGCGCGAAGAAGTGGATGAGGCGCACAAAAAAGTGTTTGTTAAAAAGCTCCGATTTGTTGATTTAACTTTGTCCGAGCGTCGATTGAAACTCGATTGGAATTCGATTGGCGTTCGGACACTCGAGGCGAACGCGCCGCGCCACATAATGCATAAATAATTTATTGTTTGCCGACCGACGTTGACAGCTGTTTGGCCTGTAATTAAATAAGGAATTAATTATTTTTTGCGCCGGCGTTTGGCTCGCGAACGATCACGATTTTTGCCTTGTGGTTTCATTCAATTCTTTATCATGCTGCACGCTTGTTTAATGCTAATGATGGCACACAACAGATGTTTTCACTTGTTGGTTTATGTCGGAAATATTTCGCTTATAAATATATGTACCTACTATGAAATATTATCATCGTGGTAGGTAGTTCCGACACGTGCTTGTCTTTTGCGCTTGGCTGTAATGAACATTGCTAATTTTACGGGTTATAAACTTTTTGGAATGCTTTTCTTGACGCTTCTACAGTTACTCATAAATTTTTTGCTTGCAAAACATTTAAATTTTAAACATATTTTCATATCTGGAAATTCATGAGGTCAAAGTATTGTTACGCGGAAGAAAATTCAATTTGTGTGTATTTTCTATTTTCAGTATTTAACAGATTTTTGTTAAAAGAATCAAGTATTTAATTTCTCGTTTTTGATAAAATTTTATAGAGTTCTTCGCAACAGGACACGATTTTAGTTAGCAAACGCGTGTAATCCTCGTAAACACGTTTCAAAAATGTTGTTTATTGAAAAGATGATCATTTAAAAACACAACCAAATTGATAATTTGATGGGTTTGAGACCGGGCAACAATTTATGATATTTTCGCTTTTATCGATAATTATAATGTGCTAATCGAGTGACAGCCTTAACCAGCTCGCCCAGAATGTTGTCATCGCTTGCCGTAATCGAATTCTTGTTAGAATGAGTCAATCCCCACACCTCACGAGTATATTTAAAACGCGTTTGGTGTGTATTTACTGAATTTGGAGAGGACGTCATTTTTATTGCGTTATTGGCGATGAGGCACGGCCAGGCATGACAACGATCGGTCGTAAACTATGATTTTATTCGTTTTAATTTGGTATCTTGCGTAATTCACTAAGAATCGAATCCGATATGACAAAATACAAGCTGGAAGTTTTGTCATAAATTTGTGTTTGATCCAATTTGTCAATCGGAAATTACATTAATTAACGCATATTTAGTTAATATTAATTTCAAAATTAATTATTTTTGAGGTAAATAAGTGTCGATTGGTTTTGGGTAAACTTTGAACTGTCGACATATTTAATTTGAAATTATATAAATTCTAATTAAAAGTCTTGGTAGTTATCTTTACATGGCATGAAATTGCTTGGGAAGACATGGCTATAAAATACAATTTTATTACTTTTAATCATATTTCTAACATGTGTAACATTGTAACATACCTCTTTCATAATAAGTCATAAAACAGTGGCCTTCGATTATATTATTTTGTTCTCTTCAGTTCACAGGATTTAATTAGTTCTGTGTTCTCGACTATTTCAGCATCACGTAAAATTTTCAAACATAAAATAAAATTATTTTTGAGTTTGCTACAGATAATTGCTTTCAATTCATATTATTACATACGAGTAATAAAATTGTTATTGGTAATTATATTGCAAAATGCACAAAATTCAGTAGTGCTTAGTTAATAGATCTACAATTCAGTAGCATATTTTATGAGATATAATGCGATTTTATGTAATAGCCACTTAATTCTAAAATGGAACAATTTTCACACATGTCTACAACACTTTTGATATTTGTTTCAGGTAAGAAAGAAAATCAAGCAATTGCCACTCGACTCTAGGACGCCCAACCGTGTCGCGTCTTGTCGATGTTATGATGCAAGAACAAGTCAAGCAGCCGACACACTCGATATTTCTCCGGAGTACCGATTCTGAGTTTAAGGTACGAACTGCGTTGCTCTCTCCTCGCTGCCTCGATGGCGCGAAGAATGATGATTTATACGCTCAGCCGGTATAAATATCAGTTTACAATGCGATTATTCAGCGCTAACGTAATTTGATACACAAAGGCAATAATCTAACGTTCGCATATATCAAATATTGCACGCTGTGGACTGATAGCGAACAATGCAGCTCAGCGGCGAGTCAATGTGCATACGTAGTCACACCTCGCTTGCAAAGGTATCAGCCGTCATGGATGTCATACATCGACATGCCATTGTGTGTACGTGTGTGCATGTGGTTTGAATTAAGAAATACGTATGGATATTCACACTATCGCTTGCAATATTGCGATTGATGTATATTATTCTTTTGATTTGTGTTTGTTGCGATAGTGCGACTTGGGAAACAACGACTTGGTTAATTTCGACTTATCGTTCTTTGCCATTGAAGTCTATGGTGTCACCTCACTCCTTCAGCAATTTTCAAAAAGTGCAAACAATCATAATCTCCTAGCTATTTTACAACTGCAACTACCAAGTCATTTCTCTATCCACTTATCTGTGCGCGTGAGCATTCATCATATGACATAGTGCTTTATTGCATTACTTGATAAACTTGTTCATCATTCGTACAATGGTTGTAACTGTTGCAAAATTATTCTTTTTTGCACGTTTTATTGTACCTAGACAAATGGTTGACGGTATTTTGCACAGACTGACTTTTCGCAGCACTCCTTCACTGGCCTAACACCTCTTTTAGCGCGCATGAAGGTGTTTATTTGTGAGATCATTCGCGCTCGCCGCACAATTATCCGTGAACTGTTTCATTGTTTTAATAGGCTGCTGGCCTCCACACATGTTAGGCGGTGTGTACTCGTACGCGCACATGCTCGCGCTGATAAAAATTAAATTGTTGCAAGAGAAGAGTTAAGTATCGTGTACGCCGTCGTAGTTAAATAAGGCGCAGCTTGTTAGTGTGTAAATTAACTTGCAAAGAAGGCGTTCGGCGTTCATCATCGCTATATTATACCGATTATGCTCGGCTTCATTTTTTTCTTCTTCGTGCCCCGTCTCTTCCTTTAGCTCTGAATTAACAATGTGTGTAAGTTATCTGGTGATCTTATACGCCGATGAGGGCTGGCCTTGTTATTATTTTTTGTTGCGCGCCTTGTGCGTGTGTGTGTGCAATGGCTATGCATTCGTGTGCTTCGGTCGCGTATGACTCGTGAACGCACTCGCTAATATCGCGCAACGAGCCCGCCGCATTAACGGTCTACGATATTATAAACTAATATTGTGTTTAAATAATAACGAGCCGGCCGCGTTTATCTAAATACAATCTAATTAGAAAAATGTACGGAGCGCCAAAGTGGGAGTAGTTTTCTTTAACGAAAAAAACCGAAAATATGCGCGTCAAAATTTCGGAATGGCTTACGTGTTAGAATGTTATGATATGTGAGCTTTAATTATAGGCTCTCTTGTTACGTCTTGCTATGATTTTTATGTTTGAGGCCAAATTTTGAATTATGTAAATTTCGCCAGTGATTTCTTCCACCTTTAGAGTGCCTCAGGTTTAGTGGCAAGTCGCAGTTGTGTGTAAGTACCTACCTGCAAAGGAAAACAATTTGTTTAATTTTATTCGTACACAGTTGGCGTGTCTTTTGATGAGCACATTAAAATTTCATTTATTCGCGTTATTACGGGCTCGAACAGCAGAATAAACACTGGGTAACTGACTGAAGCAGTCGCAATTGCAACAATGGCATAACAACAATGAGAATATCAAATCGAGGAATATGGGCGCGCACGAAGTGCCTTGTTAATTAACTTAATTACAAATGAGTTGTGCAATTTCAATTTGCATTATGCCTTTCGTCGTAATCGTCGTACATTTCTCTCGAGTTTATTTCTTTATTCGCATTGCATTGTCGTCAGTCGGTGCTCACCACGCGGCGTGCAGAAGTAAAGAGTGCCGCTTCTAAGATACCATCCACTTGTGGTTGTAATAGTGTTTGATGAGAAATACACCGGGTATAATTGGCTGCGTTCTGGTTTTATAATCAACACGCGCGCGCATTGTGCACTCAACATATCGCGGTTTGCCTGGAGGGTCGTTAACGTTTTGCTTATTGCATTAATTTATTTACCATACACGGAATTATATATCGTGCGCGCGCGCACACAGATGATCGACTTTTAGCCATTTCTCACGAGTTGCTGCTCTCATCGCGTATGCAAACTCAGCACGTCTCGGGCGACTTAAAAAGTGGCGCGCGTCCATTTTACACAACTTGTGGAATAAAACGAGATGCACGTCCAAATGTTCCCATCCACTGGTGCACGTGTGCTTGCTACGAGCAGCTAGGAAGACTGCGGCCGACCCAATAAAGATTCAGAACCTGAAACCAGAATCTTGTGGACGCGGACGGAATGAAAGCCGGGAGTTTCTAGTAATAAAACTCGGCAATGCAAATGCGAGGTCTGGCTTGGAGCTGGAATTTGCATAGCTGCGCGGAAATTGCGTGATTCACACTGATTTTTTTCCCGCGGCTCTGGCAGACAAAAGCGCCTGACTAATGGCACACATCAGAATCAGCTAGAAAAATGCTCGTGTTGTGCATTTCGAAGAGACCCACGTTGAGCTGCTGGTGTAAAAGCGGGTTCGTGTAATGATATACAAAGAAATTGTGTGTTTAATTTTTTTACTAAGAACTTGGCCGGATTCCTGGCCCATCACAACTCGATAACTATGTGCTGCGACTGCATTGTACGAGGAAATCGCCGTCATGATTACTCCAGGTCACGAATTACCGACATCGGAATTCACTTTAACACATCCGTTATTAGAATCTCTCTTCTCTGCTGGCTTTAATCTCGCATCTTGCGTTTGCGTTTTCGTCGACGATGAAAACCTGCTGCGAAGCAGAATACGATGAGAATCGGTGTTGTTGTAGGAGACGATAAATCGTGCTGGATTCGGCGTTAAAAGCTGTGAGCGCTTCACGCCCAGCCTGAAAATTAATTATCTTCGCCAAAAAATTACGGCGACGGCCGATGTAATTATTTAAATGTTTAATATAAATAGTTTTTTGAACGACGCGTTTACTCTTTGTATCGTGTGGAGTGTGCTGTGTTAATGCCTTGAGGCAACAGCGTCTAATTGCGACTTTTTAGCGGCTAATTGTTGCCCTGGTATAAAAGCGACGTTTTGCGCCTGGTTCTCTCGGACTGCGTGCCGAGCGGATGGCAAACGGCGAAAAAAACGAATCAAATCGCGTGTTCGACAGCGCGCCACAAGTGCCTCGATAAATCAGGAAGTGTTTATACACCTCTTTACGTATCGATATACAACTGTAAATTGAAAATGACTCTGCGAGAAGTAGTCAGTCGGCGGGCTAGATGCCTCCGCCAGTGGTGAAGAAGAAATTGAATATTGCTGCCAGGTCGTTTTGCTCTCGTTGCCGCTTTGCACGAAAATGTATGTATGCGTGCAACAATAAAAATAGCGTACACGTAGAAATTCTAAAGGTAAAGAGTGTGCAAGAGGTACAAACTGCCGCGCCGAGCCGACAAAACGAAGGAAGCGAAACGCAAAGAAGTCTGCGGACCACGATCTAATCTGCAGAGAGACGGCCGAAGTCCGAGGTGCTTCAGCTAGCAACCAAGAGCAAGACACAAGGCACACACCGTCGGAGGTAAGTACGAGTAGTGAACCGTTCCGCGCGGAACCGCAACGTACTCGTAGGTAACATTCTATACACGCCGGTTACCTAAGAGTAGGTCACGTGCATGGTAATTTTTGCCCCGAATAATGAATGCATTCAGCTGTACAAAAAGCAACAACTCCTACTCGTCCACAACGTTCCTCGACTACGAAGTGCCTACTTCTTCTACAATGCGAGAGAGACTCAGAATGAGTTGCGAAACGTACGGTCTTGAGACAAAACAACGAGAATTCTATATGCATGCGGATAAACAATAATAATTTGCAAAAGAGGTTGATGTTGTTCGTGCATGTGTGAGCGGCGAGTACGTGTTGCGCGAGACAAACGACCATCGACCGGCGAGCGCGCGATGTGAATATGCATGCGGATTCGTCGTAGAGGTATCGAGAAAACCGGGATTAACGGTACACTCGTCGATTCTTTGCGCGCGATTTCAACTCTTTATAAAACGGGGCAATACTTTTAGCGATCGACCATAACTGCGATTTGAGATGATAGCGCTATCTGTACATCCTACAATTACGTTTATGACTGGGTTTTATTGACGATTGTTTGCTAACTGGCCTCGAGTTTTATCTGCTTTTTTCTCTTCGTTGTGTAAATGCAATGTTAAAGGTACGGAAATGGAGTTTTCATGGACGAAAACAACTGTTAAGCTGTTACGCATGTGGGTTGAGCTCTCGTCATAGACGCATCAGTCTGACAGGCTGCAGGCAGTGATGAGGAAGAACCGTTTTCGTTTTTTTTTTCTACACGATGTGTTTCAAATTTGTTTACTAAACGTGCGCATGCAAACCACCAGGTTCACTGATTGACCCTCCAAAGGCCGACAATTAATAATCGCGCGCTCTCCACGTATCTAAACGAGCAACTTCGTGGTTCATCCATCCCGGTGCTTTGCATTCGGGTTCGTGTACGTGACACGTTTGATCTATGGAGTTCCGTTTTGGGAAAAAATCGAAAATCAATTAGTATTAAGCGTTTTGCGTTTACACCGCTATCTATGACCATGTTTGAATCAGCTACAAAGATTATTTTTGTGGACGGCCAAATTGAATTGAATATTGATGGTGAGTCTAGGCACACACAAAATGGCAATAGTCAAGCGAATAAATCTATTTTGTCACTTTAGGCGAAATGCCAGCGACGATATATGAATATTAAATGATCAAAGTAATTTATGTCGATGTTATCTTAAATATTATAAATTAATTTGTTGGTCGCTGCGCTATAGAACAGCGCAATCTGATGGGACCGCTTTTAATGGAGATACTGCAATGGATGTGGGTATGCTGCGACGTCTCTCCGAAGAACAAGTAAAAAGCGGTTAAAAATATGTATCTGAGCGATATGTCGAAGTTATCTAATCGCAGCGGCCATGTAATGAAATTCAATAAGTCCGATTGACTCACATCCACTGTCCTCATCCACCAGAACGCATCTGAGCAGTCTATTATGAGATACAGGACGTGCTCGAAAGATGATTGCATATTGAACTGGTTATTTGACGACAGTTATTTGCTCACTTGGTATGTCAACGTGGTGTGAGCATCAGCGGAGTAGAGTTCCAGGATTCATCGGTTATAAAGCTTAGATTCAATTTGTCAATGTCCGATCCGATTTGATCACGTCGGTTCGCTGTGCTCCTTCATCTGCTGCCGAGGACCAGTTTGTTGGTTTTACCCACTCTTGTTTTTCCTGCCACGCTTCGAGATGCTTTTTACTGCGTGTACAGCGCTTATAATTAGTTAAACAATTTCGAATCGTCTCGTTTCACCTCATCTGAGCAGTTGGGTTGAAGTTACAAGTACTTAACGCTTACCACAGCACCGTGCATACTCGATCTTCTACGCTGATGTGGAACGTGTGGAACTCCTCAAGGCGCGCATTTAAATATTACGTTACAATTATAATTTATGAAAATAAAGCTGCCGAGTTAGTGTGGAAAAACAAGGCGAAAAAATCGACCACAAGTCCAGCGGAATGGACGCCGAGAGAAAAAAATTCTCAAAGAGAAGAAGACAAAAAAACACACGAAAGGAACGAAAACGACTAGGTACGATAATCATGACCGTGGATCGGGTTCCTCGTTACGAAAGCGTTAACAATCTCGACCTGCAGCTGAATGCACATGCACGCCGACGACTCGCCGTAGCTTCCAACTATGCGCCCAACGCGCCTCCGACTCTTCTTCTTCGCTCTTTTTCTTGTTCTTCGTGTCTTCAGCGCTGGTCTTGCTCGTGCATCCGCCAGCGCCATGCTGCTTCGATGCGTTGGTTTTCTCAGGTCGTTCGGTTACGTATCACATCTCGTTTTATTTTGGCGATGCGATCCGAGGCGATTTGGACGCGCGAGGTGAAATAAAAAGCGAAAATGAATACAGCGCATCGCCGAAGAATGAAATTTAAAGAAACAGAAAAACTGATTAAGATATTCGCATATTCTTTTATTATTATTTACTCACAATCGGCATCGCAATAAATTCACACAGTGATAAATAAGTTTACTAAATAGGCACTTGTTTTGTGTTGCACATTGCGCGCTTATTTCTGGGAGATAATAAGAATGCGTCCTTCTTGTTTTATACAAAAATCTTCGCGTCTTCGTCGATTTACAAACGAAAAACTAATAACAAAATAAATATCAGACATGTATCTATTACACACAAGTTACAGTTGTTTTAAAAATTGTATTTACACATTCGTCGTCGACTTGCGCCACTCGTAAAATACTATAATACAAAAAGCGTTGACAATTTTTTCTTTGCCTATTCACTAATTTATACACTTTGTTTCTGCAATTTATGTACACCTTGGGCAATTTTTATCGCATTCAATCTTGAACAAATTTAGACTCTGTGTTGAGTTGAATCGCACTATTATCCATTCATTCGTATCACAAATTCACTCCACAAATCACTGCAATTGCACGCGCAAACAGTCTCATGATAGAAAAGTAGGTCGTCGAAGTATGTAAATAAAAGATTAAAATTTCTACAATAATTAATTAAATTACGTATCACAATTAGCTGACAATATTTTTGTATATAGGATATTTCTGTTCTTGTCCCTTTTTTTGACACGACGCACGCACTATATGTGAATGGCGACGGTGCGCTGCCCGTTGCCGCCATTCTGGCCACGCGCCCCGTGGCGATGCACGTGGTGGTGGACGTGCGGCCCCCGCTGCGAGCCGCGGCGCCTCTGGTTCATCGGCACGTCCGGCAGGGCGAACTTGAGCTTCTCCCAGAAGAGCTTGTCGCCCCACTGAAGGTAGACGTTCGTCTTCAGATAGAGGCGAATATCCGGATCGAGGTCCTTTTGTGGCACTTCACCCAAAAGTATGACGATGAGGCGTCTGCGCCGGTCGCGCAGAATCTGATGATGTGCCGACTTGAACTCGAAGCGGCACCACTCCGATTTGATGAAATTCTCCGACAGGATCATTATCGTGCGTTTGGAGGATTCTACCGCTTGGACAATAGTGTCCGGCAGGAAAGCACCCACGGGGAAGTCACGGTAATTGAGGCACAGTTTGTAGTTGGGCTCTAAAGCCGGCGCGAGCACTTCTGCCACCCACGCCTCGTCCTTTGAGCTGTAGCTGACGAACGCGTCAAACAGTTTATCGCGATCATCCCGATCGAAGTCGGCTGATTTATGAAACAGTCGCACACCAAATTTTGAATGACACCACACGCGCACTTCTTGTCTGAAGATGAACAGCAGTAAGGTGACCGCGACGATCACAGCGAACACGGCCAGTGTGACCACGAGCAGCGGCAGGTAGTCCTGTATGGCCTGCCGCTTGATGATCGTTTTGGTGGCTGTGAGGTTGCCGTTGATACTGTTGTCGATGTTGGCGGCACCGGCGCACACTGTGCCGTTCTCCTGGCGCACAAAGAACCCGAGCTCAGGGTTATCCTCGTACATGTTCTCGTTGTAAAAGTCCAGGTCAGTCGTGTTGTACACGCAACGCACATAATTCAAGTCTTTAACTACGTCGCCGGCGCGGATCATCCACTCGCGCAACTTTTCGCTGAACTCGCAATCGCAAGACCACGGGTTCGACGCGAGACTCACTTCGATTAAGGTCGTTGGCAAATACCAAACACTGTAATCACTGATGCGGTTATGGTCCAACTTTAACACGCGCAATTGCCGCAGATCGGCGAACGTCATGTTGTTGATGTGGGAGATTCGGTTATGCTGCAGCATGATCTCTCGTAGTCCAACCAGCCCTTCGAATTCGTAACCGTAAATTTCGCCGATGCGATTCTGGTCCAGATGGAGAACCTCCAGATCCTTGAGGCCATTGAATGTTCGATTGTGAATTAATTCGATGTTGGAGTTGTTGAGGAAGAGCACTTTGAGCTTTTTACGCCCGATGAATGCGTGGCTCTTCAAAAATCGCAAATCGTTACCATCTAGATACAATTGAGTGGCATCCATAGGGATCTGTTCCGGAAGTTTCTCCTCATATCCTGCATTTGAGCAGTCCACCACATTTGCAGACCACGATTGATCATGATAGCACGTGCAGTTGTTGGGGCAGGTCATTTCGCAGTCGCACGCATCAAAATCGCAACAGTGGCAGAGTGCGAAGCAATGCGTTTGATACGTGCAGAGGAACTGATAAGGTGCTGCCTCGACGAGCGGCACGTATGTCCGGCCCCGATTGTACATTAATTGACAGTAAATACTCTCCAGGTCGACGAGCTTGGGTTGCGTGCGTGCCCGATTCCCGCCGTTCACTTTCTGCAGCCATTCCATTGTACAGTCACACTGAAACGGATTGCCGCCGATGAAGAACTCGGGCAGTTCTTTCTCGGGCGGCACCGCCGATATCCGCAACGAGTTGGAATCCAAGCTTGTGATCTTGTTGCCGAAGAGATCTACTCGCGTCAGGTTGGGCTTCTTGAAGAACGTGTACGACTGCACCTTTGATATTTGATTGTCGTTTAAAAAGAGCACCTCGACACTGTTTGGTATCGCGGTGCCTGTGATTTCTGTCAGCTTGTTGGAGCTAGCGTCAAACGTGCTCAGGGAGAGAGTGGACTCGATTTCAAAGTAGTTGCCTAGTTCTGCGATCTGATTTGAATGGATATCGAGCCATTGCAGGCCTGCCGGTATAACGGCGTAGTCGAACCACTTTAGGTGGTTGTCCGAGATGTTTAACCAGACCAAACTGGGCAGCTTTGCGAAGAGATCTTTAATGTCGGTCAAATAGTTGCCGTCCAGGCGTATGGCTTGCAGATTTAGATTGTTGTCGAAGGTACCCGGTGCGACGTGCTGCACCTTATTTCCCGACAGGTTCAAGATCTTCAACGAGACCATCTTGTCGAAAACGCCTTTTGTGATGTTCCCGATGCTGTTCTCGGTTAGGCGTAGACCAAAGAGATGCTTCATGTCGGAGAAGGTCTCGTTTCGGATGGAATCGATAAGATTCTCGCCGAGGTCCAATGACTTAAGCATGGGTACATTGGAGATAACTTCCGGCACTTGCATGAGTTTGTTGCCGTTCAAATGCAGGTCCTGCAAACTGGAGCAGTTCTTCAGTGCCTCCGGGTGAATGGACGAGATTCTATTATTGTCTAGCGATAGCAGCGTCAGCACGTTCACGCCGCGGAACGTATCGCCGTCGATCCTCGTTAATTTATTGTTTGAGATTATAAGCGTGTGAAGATTGTACAACTCGGCGAAAGTGTTCTCCGGCACTATTTCGATAAAGTTATCGTTCAGTCTTAAGATTTGCAGGCTGTACAGATCACGAAACACGTTTGGTTCCAGCTTTGCGATGCGATTGTATGATACGTCCAGGACGACTAGTCTAACAAGGCCCGCGAAAGTAGCTGAATTAATCCAATCAGCGGTGAGCTCATTATGACTGAGGTCCAGCACTAACAATTGTGTTAGCTCACTGAAGAGTCCTGGTGCGAGGACATTGATGGAATTGTTCTGCAGGTACATCTCTTTGATTTCGCGCGTCTCGGCGAAAAGCTCAGGAGGTAGGCTGACCAGTCTGTTATCCGCCAGCTTGATGATGTTCAACGAGACGAGGCCCTCCAGAGCACGGTCTGCCAGATGCGTCAAGCCGTTGCCTTGCAGGTACAGCTTCTGCAGCCGGCTCAGGCCCGACAACTGACCTGCTGGCAGACGGTCGATATTATTGCGCGACAGGTCCAGCAATCGCAGACTAGCACCGCACCGCTCGGTCGAGCTTTGAGCAAATTTGAAACTCGATACTTCACGCAGCCGGTTGCGAGTTAGATTGAGTACTTCGAGCGAGAAGAGCGGACACACCGCACCCTCTGGTAAACTCCACATGTTGTTTTCGGCGAGATCCAGTCGCTCGAGTAGTCGCAGCTCTTCGGAAAACGCATTTGGCGCAACTTCCAAAGTCATCGCCGACCAGTCCGTATTGTGGGTCCGTACCGTAAGATTTCGGAGTTCTTTTAATCCTTTGAACGCGCCATCGGACAAGTTGCCGATTTTGCAGTACTCGATGGACAACTCGCGTAACTCCACCAGAGGCTTAAAACTACCCGCACTTAAGCTGCTCTGAAAGAACAGATCGTCACTGCACTCTAGTCTCAGCCGCACCGTGTGCTGCGGCTGTATCACACTGAAATTCGTATTCTCCAGTTCGCTGTTGATGGTGCGCAGGCGGCACACGAGCGCGACATCGTCGTCGTCCGCGCCGCCGTCGACGACGACCCACTTGCACTCGTCCGGCGCTTGATAGCGCAGCGCCTTGCTGAGCGACGCAGAGAGCACTCCGAATATCGTCGCGAACAGCAAGACACACACCGTTGTGGTGCCCATGTCGTCACACGCGTTTTGCGCGATAAACTACACCATTGTAATAAGAAAGCAGGCTCAGCAGCAGCCGTCGTCTCCGTTCACACATACCGCGCACAACCGCTACGCTCGCCGTTCGCTGCCTGACTGAAGGTGCTCCTGCCGGCCGCTCGAAGACAAGGCCACGGACTCTTGCGGCGAGCGCACGGCGTCTCACCTCGTCCCGCACCGCAGGTACCGCCATACCTTTGCCACACTCTGCCTCACCTTCCACCGCGGCCGCTTCTTCTTCTTCGCGCAGCTCCTTCGGCGCGTACCTCTTAACACGGCTGCGTCTCGTCCAGCGGCTCGCACCAACCGGCCGACTCGCCGGCGCTCATAAAAAACTGTTAACTGAGACCGCTTTTTTTACGTGAACGCCGGGTTTTCTATCTGATCGACTGTTAAAATCGCCGGCCGGTCGACCGCGCGCTCGGCGCGTTGTTAGTATTCACATAGTTTCAGCGTACGAATAAAACATCCCTTGCCTTGACACTGCCGCGCAACCGCGCGGTGCGTTGTCGGGCTGCGCGTTCTTGCACTTTCGCACGATAAATTCGATGCTCGTTTTTGTTGCGCCCTTGTTTTCGTTTGGCGACCATGTTTGTGGACCGCCTCACGTAATGACTTAATTTATATGATGATTGTGCATCATTAATTATTTTTGCCGGCACGCATGCGCAGGCGTCTTTGGTAACTATGATTAATAAAATGTACAAGTGCGTTTGAGCGCTGCATCGCGCGCGCCCGCGATCATCGGGTATTCACTCGAACGATTAACAAGTTCTCGCTCGGCTGCCATTACAGAGCTCACCTTTTCGTACCGTATAATATCGGGCGCCCGGCGCGTACGCCCAGACCGCTCACGCGCTCGCGTCTGGTGAATTTAACTGTACATTAGGCAACGAACCCAACGCATTGAAATGTGCATCCCCGTTGGAAAACGTAGGAAAATAAATCGATTTCATTTAACGCCTTGGTCGTGCTTTTTTATGCTGGCCGAACGGAATTTAAATAAAAACGAACTCATTTCAAAGTTTACGTTTCGATGGTTATTAACGAGTTTTCCCAAGCATTAAATCATCGCCCTACTACAATAGGCACCACAAACCGAAGAGAGTTGGTACCTGTGCGTTGCTGCTCGGTGTCATCGTCGATGCGCATCGGACCGCTCTTTCATACCCCTTTATCTCCGCTCTGGACGCAATGACTTTCTCATCAGGGTTAACGAAATTCTGTGGGTCGTGAATCGTCATCGTGCGCGTTATCCACGTCGCCGACACATTAACTTGTTTCAATTGTAATGGGACGGCGATGAGTGACGATGAAAAGTATCTTGTAATCCGGAACAAATTAGCATGAAGATTTATTTCCTGAACGCTGGCACTGGCACTATCATCCATGCTTCGAGTGTGTTTTCAGCTCTTTAACCTCTTCTTTTATTGTCGACGCAGACGACGATGACAACACACAACATCGTGTATTGTCGCCGTTGGATGGTGTTCTAAATTTTTTTCCTGAGGGCGCAAAAGGAACAACAAATCACAAGATAGAGAAAATACTGAGTTGAATGACATCCTTCCTGTTCTTACTGGAATTCAATTATTTATTTATATATAGGTGCATGCCTAGGACAATTGAACGCTTGTAGAAATAATTAGTTTCTTTATACTCAAAAAACTACTACATAATGCCCAGTGGGCAGAAAAAATATTTAATTATATTAAAACAAAAAGCCATGCACGAAGCTGTTTATGGTGAACGTTTTATCCAGTTATTTAAATTACAATGATACGCTGATTCCGTACGGTAGAAGCTCGTTTAACGAATGGTGCGGTGCACAAATGAGTTCCTGCGAAATTCGCAATTAATTTCAATTAAAGTGTTTTTCCGTGTCGACTTTAATAGGTGTAAAGCTTGGAAGGATAGACATGCTTGCGTTTTGCAGCAGGCGCTATCTGCCAGCCCATTGTTTATTTAATCAGTTATTGTTGTGTTGCGCCATGTTTGTGCTTGCGCTTGTCATCTATTGTTAAGTAGATGCGCTTCAAGCTCCGATATAATTTGCGCGAGGACGTGCGGAACTTGGAAATTGATTTGCGCCACGAAAACCAGCAACCTGCAATCTTTTTCGGTTATCACTTGCTATTAGCAAGCCTGCCAGCCGATTCGACGCGGAATATCTGCACACGTGCGGCCGAATTTTACAATTCTGGTAACCGCCGTTTAGTTTCTACCGGGAATAGCCACAATTTCCTTATTGCCCGCTCAGTTTTCGCACCACAACGTTCGGTTATGTGTGGTTATTGAAACGTGCCTCAGGTTGGCGAGTTTTCACCGGCACGCCGTGATGACGATGATATACGAGCGACCATTAACATCGGGCAGTATCTTAACAGGTCGTCGTGTTCGTTTAGTTTTATTTACAAGCCAGCCGGGGATGTTTTAATATTCCCCCGAAGATGGGTTTTTCATGTAGTCGGATTCCTTGCGCTCGTTATTAATTGGGCAATAACGCGCCGCGCGTCCGTGCGGCGTGCGTGTGTCGCGCTTTAAACGCACTCGCGACCACAAGAAGTAAAGAGCAAACAGGCGAGCAAGATGCGCACATTGGGATCGGGGCCTTAAGCTCGATTGGCGCTGAGGTGACTCGCGTCGTGTTTTATTGCTGCACGAAGAAGTACCGCGCAACACAAGAAATTTTCAACCAGAATCACTGACTGCCTCAGCAGTCTTTTAACGCTTCGAGTAGAGGTGTACGGACTCTGCGCCGACATCTCAGACAGGAACGCACGCGCAGTTGGCGCTGAGAAAATAAACAAATGAGAATCCCCGCGTTCGCCAGGTTGCAGGCGCGATGGCGAGAAGAAAAAAGAGGTAAAATTCGCATCTCGCACGTCGTTCGTTCTTTTGTCTAACGAGGGTGTCGGCGCGATGTATCAACGGACGGAGCGCGCCGAGGCAATAAGCCGAGAAACGCGCCGACGGCGCGACCGGGCGAAATTTATTTGCATTTATTAGTTTACGACGCAAAGGTGCATAATAAAAAAGTTGATTCTCATCAGCGGAGATTAGGATCGACTATTTGGTTAGTGGGTTTCCACACCGTGCGCCGCAGCAAATGCGAGAAAATTGAAAGAAATAAAACGTAATATACTCACACGCTCGCAACGAACGCTGAACGCTGAAAAACAAACACGCACACGAACGCAAAAATACCCACACACCGAATGTCATTACGTTTAGGTTTGGTCGTTCGACACGCTTAATTTTCATTCCTTTAGTCTGGCTGTAGAAAGCAAGACGCCTTTCGTCTTTTCCTCGACTGCGCCGAGTCGAGTCGTCGGTAACAGTTGTGTGTCATCATTATCTTTAATAAATTGTCGAAAACTGCCGGTTATGAACGGCGTGTTTATCTCATTTTAGGTACGTTTGGACTAGCGCGCGTTTAGATAAAAATTTGGTCGACATTTAATTTCGGTGCGACTTCCAGTCAACCGCCACAGCCACATGCAGGCGCAGACCATTACAGCTCCTCTTTAACATTCCACTCGAATTGTGATGGTCCACCTGGAATTCCACCGACCTCGTAACACTCACGCACGAGATAAAAATGACTGTTTTTCCAATCAAATTGCTCGTTTTTAACCCAAGTTACCTAATTTGGGCGCAAGTGTTTTGATTAAATCTCATTTTCAGTAAGTAGCTGAATATTGGGGTAATTCTAAAACTTCCTCTGGACCTTATTTATTAGCATTGGTGGTTACACCTAGATCTTGTCAAGATAAACCTTTGAAAGGCGATTATGCGCACAAAGCGAATTTCTTGTAAAATATGTAGCTCCTTTTCTCATTCTGGATGTAGTGTCTTGTCTAGTCTCTGGCGAACAACTCCAACACGCCAGCGTTTGCATTTTGTAGCCGTCGGCGAGCAGCACACCGGACAATACCCTTTTAACATGTTTTAAAATCATTAATAGGTTTGCCTATTTTGCATAAAACGTTTCAACGGGTGTAATTGATTTCCTAT
Source organism: Dalotia coriaria (assembly GCF_025399875.1). NCBI lineage: Eukaryota > Metazoa > Arthropoda > Insecta > Coleoptera > Staphylinidae > Dalotia > Dalotia coriaria. The sequence continues at coordinate 4,738,619 of NW_027045446.1, forward strand.
AATATATTCGCTCGTGTGGCAGCGATGCCACCAAGCAAGTTCTTCGCGTGCGCTTTTTGCAATGCCTGCAAAATGTCCCTAGCGAGCGAGCACTCCTTGCAGGCCTTGCAGGCTCCGAACTCGGCCGTAATATGTATGCGTCTATCACCCGGCGCACAGTAAAGTGTCAAGGCGCAAAAAGGAATTCAGTACTTAACAGTCATAGAACGTGTGTTAAATGTATGCATACGACGATGCAGTCGACGCATTCGCAACGCACACACATGTTTGCATGCTGTCCGGCAGCCGAACTTGAACACGACAGGCCAAGCTGCACAAGCTTTCGATTATTACACAGCACATTCTGCAACTCGGTCGCTGCGCGGATTATTTATGCTCGTGTTATTGTCATACATCAAATGCAGCATATTTTATTTTAAGCGCACGCAGCGTTCAGCTTATGCTTACAACGTGTAGGCATGATAAAATGTCAATTATTGTGTTACACGGCGTATTACCGTAAATGTGTCATTATTCCGATGAGCTTCTTATGTTTCCGATTATTCCGTAATGCTGTATGCGACGTATTAATTCCAAATTGTCACAGGTTTCTATTATTCTTCGATAAATTATCGAGCTTTTATACGTAAAGCTTTGAAAATTGAAGAACTTTAATTCATTTTAGTTGCTTGTTGTAAAATGCGTCTGAATGGTCCTAATAAACATAATACACTATTGTTAATCCCTGGCTAAGAATTTATTGGTTTCTTCTTCAGTGTGTGTCGTGTGTCTCACTCAATGTGTCCACATACTTCTTCTAACTGTTAAGCTTAAACTACTCAAAACCGAATGAATGTTTAGAAAGAGCATTTTAAGCACTTCTTCCACTCGGTTTTATGTTTGTTGTGCGCAGTGCGTTCTTTCAAAGAGGAGACTCACACAATTAAGGCGTTTTGGGGGCCCTCTTGGATTCACTTCTAAATCCAATAAAATGTGTCCCCTTCTAAACGAATTTAAACGGATTCCACGTATTTGATTCGATGCCATTGTTGTCTTTCTTTGTGTTCTTCATTACTTGCTGCGTTGCACTTCAAGTGTCTTTGTTTGTGTTTACTCTTACTTTGTCTCTTTCGACATCAACATCATAGAACTTTGTACTTGAAAATCATTCTGATAATAAACGTCACCGATACGAGTCGTAAAAAATATGCTCGTACTTTGTGTAAATTTAAAATTTATACAAAGGAAATAATTTACATCTTTCTCCTCCATGGCGTTAGGATGAAAATGCGTTGCGTTGTGTTGGTTTCTGGCGCGCAAATCCACGCGTACCTAATTTAATGTGTAAATATTTTATAGCGAAGATGCGTTTGAAGTCGTAAAACTGGCCTGATTTATGCACGCGCCCTAGCGTTTTGTGCGTAACAATGCGTCGATAAATTACGAAATAATTTGTTGTGTCTGATGTTTACTTTGTGTTTAAGCTGACGTGACGTGCGGATGACACCAGATTTACAGTTGCAGACAATTTCGTCATTTTCGAGAAAACAAATTATTCAGACACGAAGCCAGGCGGCGCGCGAGTGACAATGTTATCCGGTCATTTTGGGGCATCGTGTACGACGCTCCATATTATTACACTTGCAAGGTTGGCTTGGCAGCTGCACGTTCGACGTGATGTAATATTTATATTGCGATATTGCTGGATCTTTCACGCCAATAAAAGTGTTAACAAGCTCGTGCCGGCCAAAGGAATTCTGTCAGCGAGAGATGATCACGTACACGGCAACCAGAGGGGATCTGTTACAACGTGCTTTCATAAAATATTTATAAGGATATGCCACAGGCGTATGGTTCATGCTACAGGGCGTGCTTGTTCGCCTGTTATGAAAATCCAAAAGGCAAAGGAATGCGTTACGAATGACGCATTCGGCATTTATTTGTTGTTTGGTCACATTTGTACAAATTGGTTGCTGTGACTAGGTAACTAGAACACAATGAGGGGTGGATTTAACGTAACTGGCTTATTCTGCAATAGGGATGTTTTTTTTTCATAGAAAAACGGCCAGAAGTTTTATTTATTGCTAATTTGACACAGGCATTTTCCTATAGTTCCTCCTTGGGGGTCGTGATGTTACTACACAGCTTTACATCTATGCTCAGACATGCCGACATGCCCACAAAGGTCTACCGGACTCATTATACTCACATTAAAATGATGTAGGTAGTGCTCGTCGGAGCTTGCAAGTAAATACTACCCGTAGTTCTACCACTACCTGATGGTTTGTTTGCTCATGCCAAACACGCTCACCAAGTTTCACCTTTTACAAGCCCGCACCCCTTTTACTACCATGTTTCTTAGGTAGTCGCGGTCGGAAGTCCACCATGTTGTAAGTAAGTACTTACAAATTTTGCGGTCTGCAGGAAATACCGCTACTCACCTTGTTTGGTGTGTGTCACAATGAATGTAATAAATTTGAAATTTACGACTGACAGTGGTAAACTCATAATTCACCCGCAAATTTAAGCACAGTGGTCGGTTCTGGTCGCACGCTGCGGTTTGGACTCAATGATTGGCTACCATAAAATGCAACTTCAAACGCTCACAATTTCCTGGCCTTATGATAAATACCCAATGAATATGATTAGGAAATTAACTTGTGGTCTTGCAAAGACGGCATTTTCATTTGAATGCGTAAACTGCTGAACTCTGACGGGCATAAATTTTAAATTTGCTTTGAGATTTATTACTTCTATGAGACTCTTGGGATGCTGCAATTATACCGGCTTAATAATCTTTTTTCGGTTTAACGATGGTTTTAGTAGTATAATTCCTATCAGATATTATTGGTGGTGTTATAAATCTATGCATTGGTGTCATGTTATGTACGGTTTGGTCAATATTGGTGTGGTGTGTGGTAATTTCGAAATTTGCTGCACTTTATCCATGACATAAAGCGCACGTGTTTTATATGAGGAAGTACCGCCGGATTGCAGACTCCAGACGATAGGAGATTGGTTAATTTACGACGTCGTCCGATGGTCGGTACTTGGACGCTACAAGTACATTTTATAAATTCGAAGCGATTGTGTTTGGGGGAGTGTGTCTGTTCGTAAATTTGTGAGGACCATAACTTTGCTCTTTTTGTATGTGCAGGGCCAGAGTATGCATAATGTGCAACAACTTGCATTGACCATGGTACAAACCCGTTCCTTTTTTATGAGGTTTTTCCTCTATTTCTGCCAAGATGGTAATATTTTACTACGATGTAGTTAATGAGCAATAAATACCGGAAGAAAAATTACCGTAAATTCAGAGTGTATAATCCCAAACTAGTAATTTCTGGTGCATTGTATTATTTATGCCTTATTTATTTACATTGTCACCATTCACCGAAGTATCTCGTAGAGGACGGTAAAAATTTATAGGCGCCCCGTGCCGTTACAGATCCCTGTATTGCATGCGCGGTGGCTTCCTCTGCGCGTTCTCTTGGACGATTTACAGCCTTCGTGGCCTGGCATTCATAAATTACTTAAATAAAGATTTTGATTGTTACACGTTTATGTATAAATTAACGTCACCATTGTTCGCATTATAAGGCGTAACAGTGAATCGTGACTTACATGCTTGCTCGGTGCTGGAAATCGAGGAATTCTTAATTTTCCGCATAGCTCTGACCTCAGCGTATGCATTCGATTTCATTCATTGAAAACGCTGCAGTAATTCAATGAGGATTTGCGAAAGTTGTGAGTGGTTGTTGGTGTTTAGAGCATGATTGGCGGAGACGCGTATTCACACGCAGTTTGTGGTCAATATTTGTTTGCCGGCTCTCTGAAGAAGCGTCCGTCGTTTCACTCCCCTGGCCGGTCTGTGTCGAGTTTCTTTCAACATCGCACGTTTGTTTGCATTGCATTGAGCGCGCCGTTATTGTGCTCGTATAGGTGGAATTGCGCGCGCGACACGTCGCCAAAAAATTCGATTCGTTTTCCTTCACGGTGGTCCCCATCGGCCAGTTGGCGGCGCGCCGCAATGGAATGAACAAAACATTTAAATAACGACGATTCACGTATCATTCGCCTTGGTGTGTTGCTCTCCACACCCGCCAGTGCGTATTTTGATAAATATCTTGCGGTGCGAAGAGAGAAAATCGGTGCGTCTACATCACTTTTTAAATAATCAATTAAAAAGTCTAAAAAGTATCATTTGTCAGCTTGTGCGTTTTGGAGGCGCGTCGCTCGCCGCGCATACATCATCAAAGTGCATGTAGGCTAAGTGGACGCTACTTTGGTGCATAATAAAAATGAGACACACATTGTTAGAGAAGAAGAATGTCTCCTCTAGCAATGAGTTGGCTCCTTGATAGGACCAGGAGGCAAACATCATCAGAATCGGGCGTCGCGCGCGTGTGCACGCTCCTTAAAATATGGAATTTTGAATGGCTTATTGTTGTACGCATAAAGAGGATTAAATTTCTCCGCGCAACTACTTGTCTCTCCGACGTCCATAATCATATAACACTCACAATTTATTCGTAGACGCGCTTGCTCCTTTTGAGCAGCATGATCTTTTCGATGGGCTTGTTGTTTTCCAGCCGACGCGTTTCAAGCGCGCAGACTCCCAGGTAATTTCGTAACAATTAAAAAATGATTCCCGTAATAGAATGGCAATAGAATTGCGGTGACTTGCTATTTGAAACCACCCAGGCGCACGACCACGGCCGAGATCCGCTCAAGTGCATGCCAATGTTCTCTCTTCGTCGTCATCGCGTCGCCGCCGTCTTCATTGGCGCTACGGTTTTTCATTTTCATTATCAACTTGCAACGACGAGCTTTGGCTCAATCATCGGACCTTGGTTTTGCATCGTTTTGCTTTCAGCAACACATCGGCCGCATCGTGCCACCTTAGAGAAAAGCGCGCATCTGAGATGCCTGCGATGATGATGTCGGTAGTCTCATTGTCCCTTTTAAATACTAATAAATTTTCTCTTTTGTTGCAGGTAAGCTCCGCAATTGATGTATAATTTCGCTTGCACGGATCGCGGCCTCTACATCTTCGATCGGGTTTTGTGGCCTTGTCGGCTTCTAGGCTAGCGTACGGAAAGCCGGACAAAAGTGTGCTCCTGAATCGCACACCTTATGCGGTATAGAAAATGATCTGGAAAGTGCTATTCAGAATCGATTAACTTTTTGTTGGCTCTGAAATGAAATTATGCGACGTAATAATTTCTATTGTTGCGTATGGCTTTTTCATCGGTTCGCTTTTCATTATTTATATCGTTCTCGTCATATAATCGTACGAATAAGCCAAGGCGAGGCCGAAACGACATTTTGAATGGAATGTCCATTGGTGCGTGGAATATATTTCTTTCATAAACGCTGCCCAGACTGGCCATCGCGTATTGCAAATCTACCAAAGTAGTTTGTGTACTCTGAAAAGAAAATCAGTAGGTATGCTTGCATGCTTTGGAATACATTGCAACAAACCGGTAGTAACCTATTAGCTGGCGCGAGTCATCAAATTACGAAAATGCGTCGGCGTTTTATATGTGCGGTGAGACAGAAGCGGCACTACACAACGTGCTTCTGTTGTTTTTGTGTTCATTGTCAATCGTAAATCTGGAAGGTGCTAAACAATAGCGGCCATATTAAGGCACGGCCCGCGTTAAACTTAATTCACAGTTTGAGAGATACATACAAAGCCTTTAGAGCACACTATAATTGGGATATTTATTTGGACGTTTATTTTTACTAAAAGTTACACAGCTTTTGAATTTATCTTAAATTCGTCGTCATCCAGGCACGCCGCGCTGGCAAGATGAAAAATTATTCATTTAAAAATTATCTTGTTCCTGATGATAATGTGCGTCGACCCCATCGTCCATCATAAATAAGGCAAACGATGCAATAATGTGAAGCGGTATGCGATGGTGAGAGCCGACAAACGTCAGAGCCCTCGTCCACGGCGTTACAACTAATTAAACAGCACCTCCTGCGAGGACCATTTAATAAAATGCAAATGTCCTCTGCGGCTCGTCCACTCTGCTTCGCCGTCGAACCCGCACAGAGTGGAATGATAATTGTTACTGCGCGCGTAGCACATGTGTGCTGGCAAAGGGTACCCTTGATGCTCGGCAATACCTTGATACGCACACATTCACGAGGTGGTGAGTTATCGAACGCTACGCGGGATGCCGCGTAAAAATACCATTCAACCCCCCACGGTTACCACTTAACCAACTTTCAGCTAAACCAATAACAATAGATCGATGGTCGTATCATTACCTGTTGAACATGACTTGGAACAAGATATTAATTTCTTCCGAGCTATGTATCATAAGAACACAAGGCGCAATATCAATGAAGGCAATTATGCCTATTGAAATCCTTGCGTTAGCCGCATCATTAACGAGATTGTTGTTTTAATTTTTATGTGTCCTTCTGCGGGGACGGAGAAGATGTTAAAAACGTGGATTTTATTGGGCTGGCGGGGCAACAATACGTCGTGTCCAGTTGCGCGTATCGAAACCACGCAGGTGAGGTGCTTTGTCGTCGGTAATGTAGCACTTTGTCATGAAACTAATGTCACGCTACAATGGAGCGGACGGTCGCCTGTGATCATCTATCAGTGTCGGCGTTGGAATTGTGAAATGAATATGGCAATCAGTCAAGCGCATACGTCGCTTAATATTGGCTTGCCGTTGCGTGAGCTTAATATAGAAACAATTGCTTGTTACTTTTCGATGGGGTGTTAAATGTGATGTCCGGGAAGAAATTGGGATATTCCTCTTGTAAGATATATTCATTGGCTTACATCCACTCTCTGGGATGGTTGGGATGTCCTTGCTGGTGAGAGTCATAAAGTATCAGCAATATAGGTACATACGACTGGAGGTACAGAAGGCATTGAATAAATGAACAAACGAGTGCTACGAGTTTCGTTATCTTCTCAGAAGCCTGGGACATATACAAGCCACCGCTTTGGCTACTGGATGGAACGCCTTTAATTTGAAATATTGATGGTGCGCCATATATTACACCACGCTGGGTTTTCTGCATACATACCAGTATCTTGCGTTTCCAGTTTGGTTCTAGCTCATTACCTAAAGTTCCCATTCTGAAGTAACTTTGCCACTTGCCTCATTTTGCACTAGGTATGATTGCGTTGTTGGAGGTAGGTACGAACAAACTAAACTTGTTTATTGACAAGATTTGCGGAATCCAATGTTATTATTCAATTGCATTCTATATCTTGAATTTATTTCGAAAACGTGTTTGCCATCATCTTCACGGATTAATTTTGCACCTGTTGATGTACCATCACACCTTGAAATTGAGAAGGTGTAAAATTTTAATGTCAGTTATATTTATAACACATTTATTGAATCTGGAATCTGGTAAAACGAAGATATTAAGATCCGATCCTGATGCTCATCTTCTTCATAGCCGGCTGCTTATCGACGTGAGCAATCTGAAATTATATTTATTTGTTGCCTGCCACACGGCTAATAAACTAAAATTTCAATTGCCGTGTGCGGTGGTGTGTCTAGTGCGGGAAATTGAAAACGCAAACGAACACAGGAAGCGTAACCATTTTTCGCTTCTGCTGTGTATTGCTTCGGTCGTTCGTGGAAACGCTGTGCATGCAATGTCTAACGAGATTACGGCACGGTGTGCACTGAGAGCATAGTGACACAAATTACACACTTATCTTTGCTGATCCATGCGGCGATGATTGTTATTGCCATCTGCGCGAACGATTTGGAGGCGCGCCTCGTGCGTGGAAGCAAAACTTATCGACGACGAATGCGATTGCTTCTTGGACTTCTTGGTCGGCTTGCTGCAGCGGAGATTCTACGAAAATAATTTAAGACCACGAGAGGACAACTATACATTTCGCATTCGATGCGTGCACTCGAATGACTTTTGTTGGTTTGTCGGTAGCGTTCACGCATGATTTTAATGCAATTAGCGCCGTTCAAATTTCAGCTTTAATTGGGAAATATAATGCATCGACGCGCGACACTACATGCAGTGAATTACTTCCAAATGAAACATGCCTTGGCGAGTTAGTTAAGAGAGACAAATTTCGGAATTTATGCATTTCACACGACGTTCCAACAGACAAACGTGCCTGAGTTAAGACCTAATTAATTAAATATTAAAATTATGCATTAGGCTTCAAGCACGCGGTGAAACCCATAAAAACGGCATGTGTTTACGGAGCGAACGCGTTTTGGACCAAATCGAAGTAATTTATTATTAATTAGTGTGTCGTTCTGACTCGAGATATGAATAGAAGTATGACTTACGATTATTCAATTTACTGCACTTGGCGCTGTTGGAATGCCTACAGCATTAAAAAAGAGGCTCAAACTTAGTCATAATTTATGTGTGTGTGCGTTTGAAGTGAACCTCATCGGTTGGGCACTTGGGTTAGGCTTGAACCATTGCTGCAGGAGAAAGCTTTGACAAGCATGATTCGTTGTTGGGAAATCAATTTATATCAATTGCAAATTTGTTGCATTTTTTCTCGTCAAGAAATCGAGTTCAATTTTTTTCTTTAGGTGCAATAAATAATGCTTTGCAATAATGGCATGCATACAGCGCTTGACTCACCCAGGATTGAGTGGCAGTCGGCTTGCGACTCGTCGACTTACAACTCTAATGTTTTTGTTGGTGCGCCTAACATGTGTTACGAAACGCGAACGATACTTAAATGATATATTAGCTATAACGACCGACGGCATAATAAACATATTACACGATTATTCTTTGCCGCCCGGGTGTAAATAGGTCGATGAAAAGTGTATCGGTGACTCGTCGTGTTCACAATGCGCTCGCGAACGTATGAACATGGTATTAGCAATAAATAATTCTTTGGTCGCTTCGTACACTCGCTAAAATTCCAACTGGTTTAGGTATATACTTTTATATTAAGTCACATATTCTTGTGAAGTTTTATAATTCTTGCAATTTTCTTGTGCTAAACTGCGTGGACATTAGATGTAATAAATTCGAAGAAGGACCGTTCCTGATTCGAATAAAGTCCGATTTTAAGTATCCCGGTTACATTCAATTACCATAAAGATGTCCCTCGCACCGGCCGAGAGCGCGCGCGTGTCATAAAATTTAATTTGTTTAAGTGAATCTCATTTTTTTTACGCGCGCACGACGCCTGGCCATCGACAAAGGAGTGTGTTTTTCTGGGTGTCATGGAAATGTTATTGCCAAGGTGCTGCTGGCCCGGCCGCAAAATGTTTATTGTTGGTCGGGGACGCATTTTAATTCGATGGCCGGTGGGCTATTTGCACGCCTACGCTATGCCCAATTTTTAAATTCAATTACAGCGGAATGCGTTTTTTATACAAATTACCACACTTCTTTGCAAGCTGGATATTAGCATAACTTTCGCACAGTTTGCAATTGAATCTGCCAGTTATACCAGAAAAATTTGGTATTTATTTTTAAATTCTTGCATGACTGCTTGGTGTGATGATCAAACTTGACGCCTCTGAGGTTCTAAGTAAGCGTTTCCACGTGATCAGTTTTTAGATGGGTGGCGATTGTGAGCATGTTTCATGCCTACCTCGTTATGTTTTGAGGATCTCGTTATTAGATGACAATGGCAGGCGCGGCTGATTGTCTCCACCGGTGACCCAGCCGACCTCTCACTCTTCATTTTCCACGTCCACGCAAAGACAATGCAACTCGTCGCTTGTACCTATTTATATTTTCACCGATTATAGAGTCATAACAATCTCGTCCCACCAAATGGGCGATTTATTTTACAAGATATATGCCGATGCTTGATGAAGCTTGCTTCCTCCCAACGCAGTTCCTTGTACGGCTGATAACTTCCAGCTAAGCCAGCTTAATTTAAAAATTACAAAACAACAAGCCGGATACATTTTCGTGGATCAGCTTTTGAAGTGGGCGAGGTGGGTGAGTGTGCTTTCAGGTGCTCGTCGTCGCGCGCCGTCCGTAATTAAGCATTATATGATTAATGTCAGTCAGTCAGGATATGTCAGCGTGTTCCGTTGCGTTGCGCCGGCTCGCGAGAAACAGGAAGTTTCAGATTATTTCGATGGTCGTCAGCGCGGCGCGCTTTGATACCGGCCGATACGAAAAAGAGGGTTTCCGTAACGTATTTTTCTCGGGACATGCTCAACATGACTTTTAATTACACCTATTAGAATGCGCCCAATACGCAGGTAAATTATATATGAATATTTTCACACCATCAAGCAACAAACGAAAGGGTGGGACGATATTATACGCGGGTGGATTTTTTTATATAGCATAAAATTAAATAGAGGGTTAAATGCTTCTAAGTTTTCGCCGTTTTCGGGTATAAATCTTTAAGAACTGTCGAGATTATTATAGATTTTTCTTTGCAACGAAAAGTAATGGTTCAACACTTTTATTTCCTACCTGAAAGTTGTCTGAACTATTGTGGTTATATTTGAAAATCTAAGGGTAGATTTATAACATAGGTATGTGGCATAGGATGAATTACCCGTTTGGATAGTCAACACTTACTATCCCAACGAGAGCAGTTCAAAATCGAGTTTATTCCACTTATACCTGCGCGGTGGTGTAGACACTGTTTGTAATTATAGTCCTTGACTCTCATGGGTGTTTTAAACCCTATGCTTAATTATTGCTTTCCATTTTCTTGGCATCCAGAAAATGATTCATAATCCACTATCAAGCTGGAATTTGACGGGTTGTATTCTTTTTTTTCTCATAAAAAACAAAAAATCAAAATCTTTAAAGAGAAATAAGGAATTGAAAGAATAAAACTAATTGAGGATATAATTAAAGTTCGTTTTGATGAAATCGAAACAGATGCTCGTTTGCGTTTGGGTGTCTTGTGGTTGTCATAATATTAATAAACTTTACGCGAGTTTAATTTGAATTGCGACAGATTAATAAACAAGAACGCTAGGAATCTTCATTCCTAGCCAAATGCAATATCAATAAATATAATTTACGACTGCGCAGTTTAATTAAATAATTTGAGCAAGAAGTCGTGGAACATTGTCAAAATGTTTATTACCATATTCGATTATTTACGATCTGTTTTGTGGCGTTTGATGCGCACCAGTCGCACGTCTGCGCTGTACGTGTGAATTAATTAGTTTTTTATGATGGCTGTTTTTGGGAGCGCGCGCGCCGTCTGTGCCGTAAGCGGTGATTTTAATTGCGGCACGCCCGCGAGCATTGGCAAATATTAATTAATAATGACGGAAGCGGACGATGCGGCCGAAGATTTTCGAATTTATCGCTTTTCTTTCTACACGTCCACGCTGCGAGAGGCAACAGTCGGCAGGCGAAATGGCAATGGAAATTGACTTGCATAGCAATTTAGAATCTAGATTCTAGTGCCTAGTTGATGGCCGGCGCAACTATCAAGTCCAGTCGCACCGATCATTGGGAATAACAAACAGTTATTACTGATCGCATAGTTTGTCGTGTTTTGTAGCGTTTTTGTTGTTGGTTGTGGTTATAAGTATACATCGTTTTCTGCTGTATTTCATCGATGACGAGGGTAATACTCACCGAAAAGCATGCGCCGCAAGAAGACGCTGTAGAGAGGAAGAAAAGAACGTGGTCGGGTCATAAATCTGCTCTATAAATTCCACCGATAACTCTCTCAACACATGCATTTATAAGTTACAATTACACGCGCGGCTCCGCCAACAACAAGCCAACCGGGCTTGGAATATAAAACCCAAATTATACCTTGTCAATTATATCCGGCCGTATACTAGCATCTCAGCTTTGAACATGTGTAGAGTTTAGAAAAAGAAGAATACAGCGCAAAAAAAACTATCAAGTAGATAGCGAGGGTGGCTAACTCAACACGTTTGAGATTTATTTTGCACGAAATTTCGATTATTGTAATCTATTTTTTCAAATTCGTGTTCAGGCTTGCGATTACGATTATGAGTAAATGATCAACTTTACTATATTATTATAAAATATTAGTTTGATACTAGATTGAGGTTAGATTCCTGTAGGCAAGAATATAATATAATTTCCATTTGTTCACAAAACATAAAATCATTTCATTTATTAATCGTTATTTACCATCATTAATTAACTCGCGCGGCACGTCGCATTCGTATTTATTCCTGCATGTAGAAAATTAATAAATGTTTCCTGGTTCATGCCTCCAAACGTGCCTTGCAGTTGGAACAAACCAAATCGATCAATAGCTTTAATCAACTATTGAGGTGACTTCACTGTCGATTTCCTCCTCAACTTTCTCAGAATCCCACAATATGTTTACTCTAGTTGTCGGGTCCAATGAAAGAAAGTGTTTTCTCATCCGCTCCCTACTTGGAAATGTTCTAAAATCTTCAAGTGTGCTCTGATTGACGCTGCAACATTGTGCACCACGTGCGATTCTCAGAAATTCCACTCGATTGCCCGCTCGCATCTTGTGTGCAATGATCTATGGCGTATAGTAATTAATTTCAATTTTGATTCCGTTCGACTAGACGACCTCTGCTTGCCTCGCAGGGCCTTCACGATCGGCGGCGTGTGTGTGCCGATGGATTTAATCGTCGTTTATATCGGCTCATCTGTTGGTCACCGCCAAAGCGCCGATGCTAAATTAATAGCGCAACAAGTTGCGCTATTTACACTTTCGTTAACGATCAATCACGATGCTAACACAATCGATAATCATTTATTATAATCGCGCACGACGCTCGCTCGATTGCCTTCTACTTTCGTTTATCGATCGTGTTGTAAAATTAAAGCGTTTGCTGCTTAGTTTCGCGTTTTATGCGGCGATAATTTTGTTTGATATGGACGATTTTTCGCTCCACATACCTACGCATGAGTTATTATTTATTTGATCGTTTAGCGTTTTGCAACCGCTGCTGGTGAATGATTGAGTGTTTAAAAATTGCCGGCAATGGTGAATATTAAATAATTTAGGTGAGGCGATTCCTGCAAGTATTTTATAGATTCCATCCTGGCATTAACATATTATAATTACAGCTGTCGCTGGCAATCGATTAATCAAATTGCACGACACGCGAAATGCGAAAAGTGGATGTTCACATGAACTTTTTTTTGGTAATTGCATAAATACATTTTGAAACATACGTGTTACAAGTATGTTATCAATAAATATTCTTTGTTAATTTTACTTTTTATAATTCAGGATTTTTTCAAGATATTTTTAATGTGTCACCGTTTGATGTGCGTCACGTCTATGAACTTCACGACGAGTTTTAATGGTTCGCTTTTTACACTCTAATTGTTACATGCACGTCGTTAGGGTACTTTCTTTGATTTCTTTTGGATCGCAGCTTATCCCTGAGAAACATGTTTGCACGAGCAGAATTGCACGTTTGTTGTTTAAGCGCTTGTCGCGGAAATAAAGCCGTTCCAGTTTGTTTACTAATTCGTCTTTCATGAAGGCATCATGCAGGCGACATCTCGCTCGCGCGCTGCTATTAAAAGCTCTCCTTAAAGCGACACAATAATAAGGTCACGCCGGCGCGCAATTGTCATGGCCGGGCGACGAGAATCACATCATGCCTCGCTTAGCCCAGATTGTTTTACAATTTTTATCGCCACTAAATGCCTTAACTCGTCACAGGCACGTCGTGTTTTAACGCTTTAGCGCTGCGCTTGATGCATGAGTGCGACACTCTTTTATTGCATAGGCAATGTATATAGGTATGTATAGGCAAACACTTCATACAATTGAAAACAATTAGCGTTTGAGCGGGTTTGCTGCTTCTTCTTGTTTAACCAAGGATGCTGTAGAGATTAATGTGCGAAGGGTATAATTATACGATAACCTTGCACTTTGTATTGCTTGAATTTTCTTATTGCTCGATTTACATTTTATTAACGTTTTCTCAACTGGCCGAGATCTTAAGTGCACTCGTCAAAGTCTACAAAAAGCATCTTCGTCGGATCTACAGGTGGTTCTGTTACGCTCATTTTTCACGATTTTAATTTCGTCTTTTTTTAAGGATTTGCCGCTCGAGTATTTCTTCACTCTGACATTTGTTATTTTCTCTTATTGGCTATCGTGCGGTAGCCATGCTGGATGGCGGAGCGACCGAATCGGTTATTAAAATCATCGGCCGGACAGTAAAGAGATCCGACAAGGACATGACAGTCAGAAGCTCGACTTGGAAGACATTCAATTACAAAAGTGACTGCCATAAGATACACTTGGCGACAGATCTCTCTCTGCCCTTTGCATTTTGTGATGCGTACTGCATCGAGATCTCTTTTGCTATTCCTTTAAAACATTTTATACACGTTCCTACAGTTTATACAGGTTGATTCCACGAAAAATCTTAAAAAAACTTCTTAACCATTGATTATTTTGAAAGTTTTTCAAGTATAATTGAATTTTACTCTAGTATTTTTACTAGGATTCACTTCTAACAAGTAATTTACATTGGTTATTTATTGCATTTTGTGTTGACAGGACGAAACTTGTGTAGTACCCTCACTAAGTCGAGTTGAGAGTCGGGGAGATTGAATCGAAACCAAAATGATATGCTTCAAAGGAACTTGCACTCGCTGACTGCAAACGGGTGTATCGACGATCAGCGCCGCGTGTAGAATTATAAGGATTTGTAAGCCGATATTGCCGCTAATCTCGTCCTGACGCAATGACGAGCGCTGAGCATTCGCCTACTGATCGGACGTGCGTACGCGTTGCACGCTCGACTGCTTGTTTATTTCGACTGCGTCTTGTTTTGGATCTGCGCGGCAGGTTTGCAGGACATTATCTACTAAGTTGTGAACTGCTCAACTTTTCCAGTTGTCGCAAAAGGTAATTTTTTTCCTGCCTTGTCCATGAGATGCTGTAGACTGAGGTAAAGTTGAGTAAAAGATTCAAAGTGCGAAATGTTCCGGCTGGCGTTGACTGTACTCGTATTGTACGGTTGTTGCTGGTTTCCTTTCTGCGGTTTCGAATCGCCTTGAGGTGAGGTTATCACTGCGTTCAATAAAGAAAACACGAGTTTTATCTGAAGCGTTAACGGCGCGGCAGTCGGAGACGGTTAGCGAATGCATAAATCGTGGCCGGTGCGCTCGCTCGCGCTTTCTTTTCGCGATCGCGTCTTCGCGGGTGATGGAATTTCGGAGTGGTTCCAAGACATACCGCAAGTATAATAACCCCCGCGTTCGCGTGGTCGGTAGCAGCGCGCCAGCGATAAGTGGCATCCCGTGTTTGCGCCCGAACACGTACCTTCATTATTATAAACTATATGATCGTACGGCTGAAAAAAGCGGCCGTGAAGTTTTCGCCGCCACCGCGAACCTCATTCCGCATTTCGTACTTTCGAGATTTTTTTTTCTTGTGGCGCACGCTTCTGGCGTTATTTACGCTACAACTACTTGCGACGCTTTGTTGTTGCTATTTTATTTAATACACGGCTGACCAGTGCGTTTTTTTCTCGGTGGCGACGCTCGGCCGATACACATCGGAGCCACTTTTTCCCTTGCGCGTCGCGTCGTGCCTGTATAACTTTTAACGTCACCTCATTACTTGTACTCGCGTTTTTTCGCTGCCCTCGCTGCCGGTCGAGGATACAGCTATTCCTGTCAGCGATGCGAAATTTATTGAACCTCAGCTGGTCTGGCCCTTTTGCGCGCCATAACGTAGTTTACAATTTTGGCTTCAGGAGGTGCTCTAGAGGAGGAGGTTGGTTTAGGTCGACGGAACGAAAACTAACCGGTCGCTTATAATTTAATTGGCCGTTTCAGTTTCGGCACGCGCAATTAACCGACCGTACTTTATTAATTATGATTATTTACGAACACTTCGCTCTGGGAAACAGGCTGGAACTCGGCCCGCAAACGTATGTGGTGTGCTGGACGCGCCAAGCTGGTAACAACCACTTCTCTGGGTCGGTGCGCCGCAAAGACCCGACCGACGTGCACATTTCAGCAGCCGTGGTGGTGTATTTCTTGAAATAAACCGGCGCGCGGCACGCATTCCGCGACGGCCGGTCCGAGCGCGGTAATTTATATAAATAGTTCCACAAATCTTAGGCGAGGATTGTGTGCAAATGAGATACTAGAAGTACCAACTCTGTCAGAAAATCCGTCAGAAACCATTAAAATGCAAACGCGGCGCGCGGTCAGCGTTGCCGCTGCATCCCTAATTAATTAAAATGTCGCATCCGCGCGGATACCACCTTCTTTCGTCGGCATTTCGCGAATTTCGTGGGATTTTTCTAAATTGCATTCGCCATCGTTTTTTAACCCTGCCTCGTTGACCATTCAGGGAGATAACGATTTATAACCTCATTTAAACACTTCGAAGCTCAATAAATATATATTCGTCGACGTTTGCATAATTGTACAAGAAAACCCCTCACTCGATTGGAATTTTGATCGATTTCTTTAGTTTCAAGAATTGCTCTTTGTACGAGTGGTTAAACCGGGATGAAAGAATTCCGATTCCTAGGCAATCACAATAATGGTGCTATTTATATGCATGTGGCAATATCCTTCTGCCGCATTTCGTTCCTCTCGCGAAATTGCAGATTACTACTCCGCATCGACTCTTTATGCCCTTATCTCCAGGTCTTAACGATAGTTTAGGCTCATTTTGCTCACAACCTCTTCGCAATTCTTCTCAGCTCGTCGCCGCGTCGTAAAACCTATGGAACACACGCGTAATTGTGTTCGATTGGCATTATTACGCATACTTTGAAGCCAATTTTAAAATATTCGTGATTCACATAGGCCAACATCGCAAATGTAGTTATTTAATTGTCACAAAAAGGGCGAAAATAATAAACAATGAAAAACAAACATAATAACGTTGTCTGTTCGCCGGTTTGCAACGACCGTTAACAAGGAGACAAAAGAGTCGACATGGGAAGTTTATTGCTTTAATAACAAAATATAACTCAATTTGTTCCGTATTCAAAGAGCATTACAAATTGTCGCGCCGGAAAGGAAGAACGCGCATCTAATAGAAATAATTTTGCTCGTTACTGAAATTTACCACGATCCGGGTTTATTTACCGGGAACGGGTTTTTAGTCAGACCGCACTTGACTGTTCGTTTTTATTTTTCAAGCTGTGTAATTTAAATAATATTTTTCATCCCTGCATAGTTTTTATATGCCTTGTTAAATTTTTTTTGATTTGTGAGATAGTTATGATAACTCCCAGAAATGGACATCAATTATCTCGTTGTGTATCTTGGACAAATAAGCGTACAAAAGTTGCTACATAGTTATTTGTGAGGTTTTTTTCAAAACCAACACAAACATGTTCTTTGTCAACGAGCCTCCTCCTTAAATATTTAACAACTTAGTTGTCGACACTCTTCGTGCGTGTGTGTACTAGTGCGCCAAGTTCTATGCGTTGCGAGTGTGACACGTTATTAACTTATTATAAATAATAATTGCTTGTTTACCCAAACAAGGCGATGCGCCGACGCGGAGGCGCTTGCCCGTCCGCTGGCTAACCACAGGTTATTCGTGTTTTTCGTTTGTCTGCGTCCATGTCTTCGATGCACATTGTTTATGCGCTGTCCGACGCGTTTTTGGAGGATCGGCGGATCGGTTGCGCGCTGACCGATCCGAATCGTGCTGGAATCTTCTTCTTTCGGAGGTCATGGGTTACCACACTTACCGCGGACGGACAGCGCGCGCGCCCGCGCCATACTTGCCGCCGATAGTTGTACGTGATTTATGCCGTCGCGCTGCGCCACAAGTGAACGCACAATACAAGCTATTATATGGAGTTAAGTCGGGCCGAAGACTCCTCCGGACTGGACCCTACGCCTGCGTCGGTCTGTTGATTGTTGCCGTGGCGTTATTTGTGGTCGGACGCGCGCAGGATGGTGTTTGTGTGAACTAGACGCTAACAATGCGTGCACGCTTCCAAACTCGTTATCAGCGGCGGACGGGAGGAAAATTCCAATATTCCTTATTTGCCCACCTCGGGGCTGATCAGAACTCGCGTTCGGAAGTCTCGAGGGAAGCGACACTGCAACAATCCGCCAGTATCTGCTTGAATTCTGTTCGTTTTGATGCAGCGCAAGGATTTTATTTCAAGATTTCAGGTATTCAAGTTTGGGCCTTGAGTCGCGACCAACGTACTTGTAATTTCGAGCGTCGTTGTCTCCCACACACAAAGCAAACATCTTGGAAGTAGAATAGCTTTTCACAGGGTGCTCACGAGCATGATGTCTACGATCCGGGCGAATTTTTGATAGATACCAAGTATAGACATCTTGCCGCATGTAACTGCATTGTATAACGTAACACTCGTCTTTTTGTCTCATGACTCACACATCACGTCTCAACATTCGTATGGACCAACACAGACGAGTAGACGTGCACTACGTCAACAGTAATTACAAGTGTATCGGAGATACGGAGCGTGGGCTACACATGTCCCAGGTTTGCCCCTTCACCCTGCCGCCTAGGTCTTGCGTTCGATCGTTGTTTTTGGGACGCGTACGCAATGAGCCCAACGTCGTAACGACGCCACGTTCCAACCAGGTCCCGCATATAGAGAGGTGCGCGCGAATGAAAAAATATACGACAGACTAAACTAGTCATTTGTATGCGGAGTGACGATGACCGAGACCCCATCGGATAACACGTATTATACGTATTCCTCATTTTTACCATTTACGGAGCAAACGTTTTACACTCGTCGAGACATGATGCCCACGACGTGTGTCTTCCATTCGCGTACGGCGAACAAGCCGATGAACAAAACGGTGGCACTCGCCGAAGACAGCGAAACCTCTTTGGGATAATTATTTCTTTTATGTCGATTGCAAAACCCCCAGCTATAAATTACTTCTAAATTCAATTAATCTATGTTCAGGTTGAACTGACTGAGTAAACTTTGGAATGCACAAGTGCAAAGAAATTTTAAGCATCATTGTCTAAGGCGACTTGTGTTGTTGCTTTGTGTTTGTGTATTGATACTTGCTTGTTCATTATCTGCACGACGGTTGTGTTGGTCGGCGTGAGGGCGTGCGGCGACTTCAACACCGTCCGCGTCTCCCCACCTGGAGCTCTTCACCTTCTGTGCTTGTTCCTTCGCGTGGCCGTCGCTTCTGCCAGCAACGCGCCATGGTGTTGTTTGTGCACGAACTCGATTCGGCGCTCTCGGCGCATGGACCGTGACTCTTCTCTGCCCGGTTCGGATGGACACGCTAGTTGTGCATCCGACTCTAGTGCATACTTCTTCGGCTGCGGTCATGGCGCATAACAAGGCGCGGATGTATGGGCGGTGGGACCATTCATTCTAAACAAGCGTTATTAAAACAACCGAACCGTTGGCACCACTGCGCAAGCAGACACTGCTCGTGCGTCTTCGGTTAGCAATTGAAGCCTCAAAGTGGAATTAAATAAATAACACCCTGCGCATTCGATGTACCGCACGGATGCTGCTGTACGTTCGCGCAGTGTCTAAGTTGCACGTGCAAGTTACACTAGACTTATGGGTTTTCAGTGGTTTGGAACTGACACGAGATCACGCGAACCGCCCGTCTTGTACCTCCTCGAACAATTAATTAAAATCAAACTGAATGTTCTTGCGCCGGTGCTAATGATTAATTAACTTTATGGCGCATAAAATTCAACCATTTTATTATTTATAGAGAGGGCTATTAGCGAGCTCGTTGTTGGCTTGTTGGATGGCACGATATTAGGAAGTTTGTGTGTGCGCACCGTGGACAACAGACTTCCGAATTAATTAGCGTCGCAGACATCATGTGTCGCTCCTTTCTTCCTTGTTACGTTGGGTTGTGTTACAATATTAACCGGCGAATGTGTCTGGATCTTGATAAGGTATTGACCGCGTCGCGCTTCTTGTCCGCTGCCCATCGATAAAAGGTGTGCGTAGCAATTGGCCAGAAGCCTTAATTCACTTACTTTATTCTTCGGCGATGCGAATATGCATACGGAACCCCGAAATACCGCCCGCCATCGCGCTTATCTGGTAGGCATCGTTTTGCTGTCGAAATTCCTCATAATTAACCATAAATTTAAAATTCCACGAACCGCCGCAAATTATAACAACCGATGGGCTAAACAACCAGCAACAACAGCTGGTCGGCAAGGACGACACTCACGTTTTGAATGCTCACGAGGCGGGTTGCAGTTTGTGCAAGGAGTTCGAAGATGCTCACGATGGTGGAACCGTTGCTTTTATGTAAACCCATCGTGGGATATAAATATTGTTTGTTATTTTAGTAAGCGGGACCATCGACTCATTAAATTCTGACGAAAACACGAGTGCTGATGGTGTTGGATGATTCCGGCGAGCTTTTCTCGCCAGTGCTAATCAAAAGCGCACGAAATGTAAGAGCAACTTTTTGGGTATTGGAATGCCGAAGCCGAAGAATCTCCTTGCTGGAAGCGCAGCGGATCCAGAGACTCTCGCGTGGTCACATATTTATTGTCGCGACGTCAATTCGGAATTCTAGAGCGCTAACTCACGACGCTGGGCGCGATTTCGAACATGCGATCGTTTTTGGCCGAAATCCTCCTTGCGCCGCCGCCGCTCGCTTTTTACGTCATCCGCATTTTTTCGTCTCCAATTATTTTCCGACACAAACGCTGCCCGATCGTGTACAATTAAAAATATTTCATCGCGCAATCGCGATGTCGACAATCTTTCTACTTAGAAGCCGGCCGCGACCAATGTCCCACCGGCTCGTATTTCTCACAAGGATTTACGACCGCGGTTCTCATTCCCATTACGATGCCTTCGCCGGGGAAGAAAAAAACATTTCCACGGATGTTCAACCAGCCTGTGTCTATGCCTGCATGTCAGCCAGAAGCTGATGTGCCTGGTGGTTTCTGCTAGGAACAACTCCCTGAAAAACTCCTTGCTGTTTATTACATGTTTAACTAGCTGTGAATGAACTTTTTGCGTTTCTTAATAACCAGCTTGTGGGTCTTGTGTGGGATGTGCGTAGATTATGCGATAGTGTATTACACCCACAATTCCGACCGTGACAGTGGAGCCCATTTTGAGGAAAACGGAAACGGCGATAATTTAATCAGCATATTATTACTGCACGCACATTACATTTTCGATCCCGTGAGATAGTGTGTGTTGTAGCGCAAATATTAACACAGGAGTTAACGGAGGCTTCACTTCATGATGGCCATCGTTAACAGTGAGGTTTTTGTTTCGCGCTTTGATTTAATGCTTAATCACGCATCGGCGGCTTCGAGTTTGACATCGCCCATCAGATGTCACGACTCTTGGCTTCACGCGCGCACGCATTTAACGCTTTTAACGGAAGCCCCATCGCTTTTGGGGCTTTAGTTATCGCTTTTGTGAGTGTGTTTGACAGTTTAATCACGCCTCGAAATCCGACAGACAAGATGGTCTTATACTAGATCCCGCTTCAATCTCGCATGTGGCTGATTAACACAAATGTAATTTCACCTAATTATTAATAACACGCTGAAACCTTGTCAATCCGTTTCTAAAGCCTTGCAACGCACAGTGTGCAGCGTGTGCAGATGGAACACTTAGCGCTAATAGAAATTCGTCGAATTAATTTATTCAAATCGAAATTCGGCCGTTTGCCCGCTCGCCCAGTTGCTCATTTCGATGATTGACAACGGAACGAATTTGTTACGCAGTATATTTATTCTTCGGCGCGTGTGCAACCATAGATACACTTTAATTTTATACATTCTAACAAATATGCACTTTATAATACTTTCTGTAATTGATACCATCAAGATTTTAACAATTTACAGTTGGTTATTGAATATTTCGGAAATGTGTGCATTGACGCAGTTGACGCCTAAATTCTTACAACCTTTCTAGAGTTTTAATTACCCGTAAAATACAGAAATAAAGATTGGGTGTTCAATTAGTCATTATTTTATTGCTTTAGGTTGATGATCGGTCAACGTATTTGTATTAAAACTCAAAATAACTGTATATTGAAAAAAATTGTAACCTGCACGTCCGCTCTGACATAATCTCTCAAAAGGAAGGAAGGTCTGACACTAAAGCGACCCTCTTAATTAAAATGTCCAATCCTCAAATACCTTATCTGACAGGTACTGGTAGTTTTTTTTGTGGCTCATTAATATTTTTTTCTTTTACATAATAAATATGAATAGTAATATTTTCTTATTTTTGTTTGTTTTTTGTTTGTTAGTTTTATAGTAAAAAATAAAAAGTTACGAGTCTCATGCATCATTTTTGAAGGCGTTCGGGACATAAAAAAAAGAGCGACTTAAAAACGGTAATTCCCGTTCGATTGTATAAATATATTTGTGTTTAGCGAACGTTCGCCATCGACTAGTGTCCGTTTAATTGATTGCGCTGGCATTACAATGCACATAAACTGGTTATCCACCTCGATGACCACCCGTTTATTGAATCATATAAGTTTTATACTTTTATATACGGCGCTTTTTACGATTACGATATTGAGAGTGCTGCGTGTGCGCTGAGCGCTGAATAAAGTGCCGGACAATTTCGGTTTCGTCAAGTTCGAATTTTGTGTTCTTGCTCGCGACTCCGACTGGTTTGCATCGCTGAGATCGCAGCCTGGCAAACTTTACCGACACGTTTAAAAGTTCATTAAACGCGATAAATGCGAAATTTATTATGCGCCACGACGTTTGTGGCGAATTTTATTTATTTCGCCAATAAAAATGCGATATCTGCTTTTAATTATTATAATTTTTATACGGTCGCAGACGCGCTCGTTTGCCGCGCCCGTAATTTACTTCATTAAGTTATTGAATTTCTTATCTAGTCGCTCGCTAAATTTTTAATGCGTGCAGCAGACGATGTTGAATGTATGCTGGATGCTGGCCGCACTGGATGGTTTACAACCTTTGATAAGGTCGTGATAACGAGCCAAGCTTTGGGAACGCACAACAAATTAGTTTATGGCCGATTTTTATTGGCCGAGATTAGTCGACATGCAATTACAACGGTTTACGGTCGATTTATTTCGCTCGCCGACTGCATGCAGAGCAGCGAATGTAAGCGCATTTTTATCCGCGTGGATGAAAATTTGCACGATGTCTTATCAGCAATGTGAAAACTCCTGTTGTCGGATTTATCACATCTGCAATCGGGCAGGTTTATTTTGGGGGGCGGATGCAACAAAACCGCGATTTATCCGTTTAACATTTTTTTGATAAGCAAGGTAATCAAATAATTTACGGTTTGTCGTTAATTAATAATAACTTTTATTGTTTTTGATAATTCGCGTGTTTGCGTTCGTTTTGTTGTTGATATCGGTATTCAGCCTTCGGTATATTCGATGTTCGAAATGGTTAGATATAAAATTGTTTATGGGTCCAACGACGCTACCTCCTCGTTACACGTTTCAGGCCCAGGTCGGTGGTGCCCCAAGCACGAGCTATAAATATAGTCGCCCTAATCAAGTACAACGTTCCATGCGGCGATAATAAAGTTAGCAAAGCGTGCGCGGTTCTTTCATAATCCGGTCCTCATGACCATGAACCATAGGCCAATTTGCACTCCCGTTGATAGTGTGACCCTTCACCATTACTCCGCCGGCAATTAATAACTTTAAATAAATATTTCGCTGTTTTGCGAGGGCACGCGAACGAAACTCGCGCCTCCAAGTGCCTGAGGTGGTGCTCCAGCGGGACCATCTTCCCATCTGCTCGCCTCGTAAAGAATGTATGGAAATATAGGCAGGCGTAGAGCAAGCAGGTCGAGTCGAGGTGAAAATAACGACTGTCAATGGGAACGCTTTGCCGATGCCCTCGCCCTAACACATTCGGACGTTTGCTCTCCGCGCGCTCTTCGCTCGCCAACGCGTTTTATTGCGCGTGCTATTTTATGCCCTTGCTTCGCGAACACACGACACGTACGCGTACAAGATGCACATACTGTACTTATTTGTTATTGTAATGACGAGCGATGGTATCGCTGCGGCGCGGGACGCTCTTCGCACCGTCGAGCGTTTGTCGTTCTCCAAACACATCCGCGCACATTTTATTCCATAACTCGTACGTTTTTCCTCTGTGTGCACAGCGCCGTGGAGCATATGCCGACGCGCAATTTATTTCCATATTTAGTTCAAACAAGGCGATGTTAGAGAAAAGGCCGATGTACGCCGGTATGTTGTGTAGTCATACACATGTGTGTATTTACCTACACACTCTTCGCGAGCGCGCGCACCAAAGAGGTTGAGTGCTTTGGTTGCGGTGAAATCTCGAAAATCTCTTGTACGATTGACTGACATCTTGATGAACTGCATAATCCGAGCGATCGGTCGATTTAAGCCCTGACGTACATGACAATCTCGAAAACGTTACATTACGAAATTGTATTGAGCGTCGCTCAGCCTTGGAATACGACCGACTTATGCACTCTGTTCGATTGATTGTGTCTTGTTGGCTTTGCGTGGATTTACATTCTTGGTGAAACGTTAGACGTAACACATGTCCGAGTTCTTAAAGGTAATCATCTCGGATTTAGACAACTCAAGTATCAATACATTTCATACCAGATATTACCATTAACTGGAGTTGCCTTAAACTTTAAAAACTGAGTGCTTTTAACAATTGTTTGATTTTGAAATAATTTTAGTATTTTACTACCAACAGTCTAATTTAATTTAATGGTTGTCTCTTTATTACCATTCACGTCCGCTTGTCTCGGCAGGTTTCGCATTTCATCTGAGATTTGTGCAGACGAAGAAGACTAGCGGAACTCTGCGCCTCGGCGCGCGCACAAGATGAATTGCTGACTCACCTGCGCAACAAATCATAATGTGTCAGCTTTGAATGATCTCTAATAAAATATACGAAGTCACCCACACTCACCTTGGCGGCAGCGGCGACCCTGCCGCGCTGCAAATTTGCATCCAATACCAAATTGCAAATTGCTTTTGCCCGCGTGTTTTAATGGTGTAGGCATATTATAAATTATTTACTATGGCGCGCGGGAGTGCCTGCCTGTGCCGTCCATCCGTATGCGTATACCTGCGAGTAACTTATTAATTTCAAAATTGCTTTTCCGAGCCCGGATGGTCATAGACGTTGACTTTGACTCTCGCACTTGGAACCAGACACATACCTTTTTACCTGTTTGAGCGCCGTTTACCATACCAGCAGTGCATGTAAATCTTGACTGGTGTCGAGGCGTCTGTTTTGACAAATTTTGAATTCCAAATTAATTCTGTGACGTTTCCGACATCGGGTACACAATGCGATGTGTTTCTCTGCTCTGCTTAGCGATTCTGAATAATACAAGAGGCGAATTTACATGCGGTCAGAAGAGTGCGTCTCGCGGACGCAGGATAAATGCGCGATCGTGCCGGCTATAATGTGGCTGTAAACAACGTCCCGTCGGCCGGAATGTGACGGACTCCCGGACAATTCTGTTTTATATACAGATCCAACGTTGCGACGCTCCCGATTGCAGCACAACTCAATCTCTCGCTCAGCTCGCCGTTGTCGATTCCGCCGATCTTCGCATATCTTCTATTCTTCGGCGCGTCATTGTGCGGTTTTGTAACGTTTGTCCGATTGTCGGACGTCCATCACCTTGGTGCGCTCGGTGCTTTCAATTTCGAGATAACTTTGTTTACATTACGAACATTTTTAAGTGATGTGGTATTTTGAAGCGAATTGATTTTTAACATTAAAAATTTGTGGAGGTGTTAAATTTCATGGAAAATTAACTTTTTTCTTTACATTCCTTGCGTGTAATATTTGTACGCAAATACGAAATAATGCCACCGCATAAACACTTTTCTTGAAGCCGGTTTGCCGCCTATGCCGGCCTCGCCGGCACCCATTGTTGTGGTGCTAAAGGGTGAAGAACGCGAAACGGCACGTTTGCCGCTATCGTCTGGCCAAAACATAAGAAAATAACTAAAAAAAAATAACGACTGCCATAAAAGTTTAATATTTTCTTCTTAGCGTACAGCTACACAAACGTGCCGTCATCATCGTATCATCGGGGCGCGTAAACAAAACAGGAAGCTTTTATGTCGTATCTACAGCATTGCGGCACACGCTGCCATTGGAACCCTTTTCACAACTATGTCATAATCATTTTTATTATCATGAAATACATGCCGCACACGCGCTGACGTCTTTCTTCTAGTGAATCTAGTGTATGGCATGTAATAATGGCGATACAAAAGCATCAAATGTGCGGCATTATTTAAGATGCGCGTCAGCAATAATAATTCCGATAGCAACGCAGCGGAGATGATTCCAGGAAATTTTATCGATGTATTTATGCATAATGACAGGATTTACTAGGGAACAGTAAGCGTGCATTTTATGACTCGTTCGGTTAAGATTTCTCCATTTCGACATTCTGTCACGTTTGAATTTGAGTTACTACTTTAATATGGATTAATATTTCCTCACAAGACGAGTAAAATAATATCACAGATGTATTCGAATGGAGATTTATGTTTTCTGTTGATGTTCTGTTGGTTTAAACAGAGCAGGATTTCGGCGATTTGGAACATGTGAAAAACGAGAAGATTTTGAATGCTTGACACGGGTCTGTAAATTTTGTATTTAACTGCGAGATAAAATCTTAATCTCGCCGCATGCGCGATTTCGAAATATGCTTGTATAATGCGCTTGTATTTGTTTATGCGGTTAGTTTGCGTTTCCGTATGCGTGTAGAATGGTGTTAGGACTACTCTTGGGCAGATATGTGCACTTAATAAATTACGCTCGCGAAGCTTTATCGCTTAGATTTTCCATAATTCACTCGTGTCGGAGCCCGCAGGTATGCAGAGACGACCGCGACACCATGCGACTCATCCGCGTGCAGGAAGAAGAAAAGTTCTTCATTTTCTATTAAGTTTTATGCCTTAATAGGCACACATTCATAAATTCATTCGAAATTCATCTGCATATTTTCCGTCCACAAACACGCGTTCGCGTTGTGTGCCACATCGAGTCGAAGCAAACAAGAAAAACAGAAATAAGCGCGTCGTAAATCTTAAACATTATTGCGTCTTGGACGCATCTTCGATTGCACCCAAGCCTCGGTTTTAATTTCAGTTTTTAGCGTTGCGCAGCCAAAAATGTAATGAAATGGGTAAAAATAGTATGGTCAATAGTTTCTCATTAAATCGGCATAAAATTTTACAGGTTTGCCTAATGATCTTAATGACGATATGCAAATGACCGCGTTGGGCACTTCGGCGAAGACGACGAAAACCGGCTACCAGTGTTTCTCGGGCGTTGTGGTGGCGTGGAATTTACACGAGTCGTGAAGATTGAGATTCTCGCTCCGATGTGTATCATATCATCATATCGATGTCGATAATGAAACGTTTTGTCGATTTTGTCAGACCGGCGCGTAACGATACGGTGCTGGAGCGCACGATGGGTAGGTGAGAAGGTATCGAAATCGACGCGGTCGCGAGCTTAAAGGAAACGAATCGACTTTAATTAGGGCCTCCTGCCGGGCCATGCCCAGCGGAATGACACCGCGCTTCGCGCTGATAATGAATTTAATTAAACGAAATATTTTCATCGCGCGGCTCAGAAGGCGCGCTTGAAAGGAGGCACCTGGCTCAATCAATACTTATTATTTCATTATGAACCTTTCGTCCGTTGCTTGTGCACACTCGTCTTGCGGCGCATAATGCCGGCCGGCGTAATGCAATTCGATGATTTTTTATTTGTCGTGCGCGCCGTGCGAGAGCGGTGGAAGTGAAAAGTCTCGAAGTGGCTGCCGTGGCTATAGAATTCACGCTTGCCTCTCTTCTTCTTCTCATCACACTTCACAGTTTGCGTACAGTCCCCCGAACAGATTGCGATTCATTACGCGCCTTGATTGCAACAAAAGCGAATCAACCAGCAGTTAATACATCATCCCGAATGAATAATTGTCAAATTGTCTGTGCCAGTGTGTGCGGCTACTCTTCGCAACTTGCTTGCAACGCTTGAATATTTCCGAGGTGAGTGGAGTGTATACACGCTCTATGCACGGCCCAAGCCATACACATAAATATTCACATATGCGGATGAGGTAGCGGTATTAAATCACTCACTTCGTATATTTCGTATTGCTGTCCCGTACGCTCGCCGGAGCCCATGTTCAATGTTTCTAGCCGCGCAGTGGTCACAATTACAATGAGCGCAAGTCGCGCTCCGTTATCCTTTTGAGCGACGGTGAGATATGGCTAGATCTCGTGACATCGCTACCGCCGGCCGCCGAGATAACATCGGCGCGAAGACGCGCCGTGTGTGGCGAAATCATTCAGACACCTCTTTTTCCTCGCTTGCAACTAGCCACGAACACGGCGATCACCAGGCTCTCTAGTAAGTAGTCCCCTTCCAAACCGCCTTCAACGGCTGCCTGCACTCATCCAACCTTCTCATGAACATTGGATTGCATTGCCGCTAATCCTAACGATACGAGGTTCGGAGATTTGCACCAAGCTCTCTGGTCTCGCGTCTCCACTCCACTGCATTCACATACAAAGGTTCGAGTTACGAACTCTGCGGGTAATTAACCTACCTACACATGTAGGGGAGTATCTATACTACTCCTGCAAGCAATGCATACACTTCTACGCCTATGAGATGTGAGCTTCCGTTTAATTCACCTCCTGAAAACCGTACGAGGGTCTCATCGTAAATTAATTACCGTAATAATTTAATGTCTCGTTGATAAACGACGTCTCTCGCTAACTAACTAATGAGAAGTTTCGATCCATCCGTTTTGTAATCCCACTTTATACCCGACTCGTTTTCTGTTGTAACATGCATGTTTAAGAACCCCGGCGCTGTTGATTCGGCTTCCGATCGTTTGATTTTTTAGATATGATATGCGTGGTGGTTGGCTCTAAGTTGTTTGCATTTGCTAGCCGAACGGAACAAATCAAACAACGAAATTAAAACGAGATAATCATTAAATGAATTTTACTAGGTAATTTAGCCGTTGTTTACGATGAAGGGCCTTTTCATCGCCGAACGCCGAGATCGTGATCTCCGGATCCAGTTCCAGTTAGCGCGTTGTCGGTAGTTGGTTTGGGATTTGTTGGCACTTGGCACTCGGCGTTGTAACTCCGTAACGAGTAATGCGGAGCAGCGCGCGAACGCACGCAGGAAAGAAGGACGATCTTATCGCGATGTGTGATCGCCGAGTATCGCTTCCAGTCGTCTCCAGGAGGAGGAAGGAGGGCCAGCGCGACGGCGGTGTCTCTGCCGCAGCGCTCGAACGCGTCTTTTCGTCTGACGGCCGAATACCGAAAATATCTTAGCGATCAATGACAATCTAAAAGATTTTATCGTCACCTGGCCGGTGCGCGGACGCGGTTGCATCGCAGCGCCGCATAAAAACAAACAGAAACTCGTTTGCTCTAGCCGAACGCGTACAAAAAATGACGCGGGAGCAGTTCCCATGGATGGCTTAGATATAGATTCCTAACTTCCAGAGAGATTTTTCGGACCAGAACGAAACACATCGTTTAGTTTTAATTTTGATTAATTGAACTTCATCAGCTGCTATTTCTAAGTCGTTTAGTTCGTACCGAAACTTTAGGGGACCACACATCTAAGGTCTCATTGCACGGTTTTAAAGAGGAAACTGGCTTTTAAATCGCGATCTCTATCATGCGTTTTATTGATTTCTAATCAAAATCGTTTAAATTCTAATTAGTCCTTTAGATAATTAGTTTCGGAGTTTGTTTACTCAGCTTCTCAGGAAGGTATTTTTATTTATATAAAAATTTCATTAAACAATTTGTTTTTTTTTTGCAGGTAAGCAACATCACATACCATACACACCGTAGACGTAAGCAGCTTAAGTTGCCTACGTGCCGACTCTAGTCGACCTGGCTTGGTTGAAACGTCGAAGCGAAAGGTGTGCGCCGGATGGACAATCTGAAATCGCGATATGCAAATGATGTTCGTACGGTAAGACACGTTTTAACCGTCAACTAATTACATGATAATTGTTGCTGCTTGTCTAATTGGTGTTTGCCACTTCGCAATATATTTTATCAATGCATAACTTTAATTCAAATTTATTCCAATTGAATTTATTGCTCATTCTGACTTAATTCTGATTAAGCACCGTGCCGCCATAATCTAATCTTTTTCGGATGTGAGTACAATGAACATTCATCCGTTTGCATGCAAATAACGTTGGCAAATTTACTGTTTACGTTCATAAAAAGGCGTAATGTGACTGTATTGCTGATTACATATGGTAATATTGTCATGGGCGCATATTCATGTGCCCTGTATTTAGATAGAAGCCACGCACATCCTGCGATGTAAAAGTGACAATCAAGCGCATAAACTCGCTAATTAATTGGTATATTGTTTAAACTTTAATGGATATCTAGACCCTGTATTAGCTAACACACCTTATGGTAAATTCGCGTTGATGTTTCCCCCTTTGGAGGAAACCTGTTTGTGGTTGTGCCAACTCAGGATGTGCATTACCAAGCAGTATTGCAGTATTGTAATTACAAATGTTGGCAAAAGCGGCAATAATATCCCAAGTTTACGTGACTCCTTCGCCAGTTTAAATGTAAATTGTGTCAAGTTTTTGCACCAGCGCGCCTGTTGCACGTGGGCATTTTCAATATCCTTTGGGCTTATTTATTGTCCACTTTATGACCTACCGGACAACGGACACCCAATAGGCTTGTCTATACAACTCGCACTATCATCTGTATTATGATGGAGAGTTTCAATTTAGTTTTCTCGACTCTGCTGCGTTTGCGGCTATGTACTTACATGGTACTGAAGATAAATATAGTTTTCGAGCGTCCAGTTGATATCGGTTATCACCGCAATCGTCCACCTTGCAGGAGCTGCTGTTAAAAAAATGTTAATTGCCTGCTGCTGCCGGCGCGCTCGCGTTGATTTTCCGATATCTCGAATATCGCTGGTAGACATTGAATTACGCCGCTGCATTGCGTAAATTCTATCGGAACTTTTGTGATCTCGCGCCTCTGCCGATGGATATGCACAACACTTTGATCGCCTGATAGCGGGCAGCGCGAGCTATGGTGGATTGAAGGAATGAATCGAATCGAATTAAAATTCTTCCGCGACGATAATTGCGTCTTTTTCCTCATGCGACTGCAGTGATACCCAAGGTGACGGCTTGCTGAAGGTTCGCAACTCGCGAACCGGAGCTATTTTATAATCGTCGGAATCGCCAGGAACGTTACTAATCCTGCCTGCTATGGTGCACTGCACAACTTTTCCTTTCCAACTCGTCATCGCGTCATCCAGTAATATTATAATCGCAGCTTGCGATCAGCGCTGTCGCTTCGTGAGGTGTTGATCATAATGGCGGCTGGACTATTCAAAGAATTGTGACAAATACTTTTTCGTTTCTGCACCTGCACTCGAGCTGATATTACAGACGTGGGAATAAGAAACTTGACGATTTTAATAAGACACTCGTGTTCGTCCACCAGACGACCATGACGTCTATGCTACTATTTCATGTCTGTACCAGATCGCATTATATTCTGCAGTCCGGCTCCTGCTGGTTGCTCCTTGAAGCGTGGCGACATACGCGTGCTGGCCGGACTTTGTTAAGTCGACTGACTTATCGTACACGTACGTTATTAGTGACAATGTGATAAGCGGATGTGTAAGAACTTAATGTGCACAAAGCTAGCATACAGTAGTCTACGATTAATCACATCGCATCGATTTTACGAACGCTCATCGGTCTATTAACCGCCGATGGCTAATTACGTTTCGATGCTTTTTAGGTTGGCAGGAATGTACGCAAAAACCTACCACGCATCTACTACGATTACGATTGTGTAGATCCTTTTTCTGGCTGTCTATTCGTCTTGTGTGCGAGCGTCGTGGGCTAGCCCAGGTCCATCGCTAATGTTTTGCTTTGCTTGTTTTGTCGAGTGGAGACGAGGCGGTTATCAAACCGGCAGTGAACTGACGGTCTTGCGGTGAGTTATCTTATATGGAGCGCTCCACCAGGACTGCGAACAACTGCTTGATTTGTATCTCTTCATACATTTGCACTTTTTCTATAAATCGATCCTCGCGCAGTGAGCGTGGTTATAGTTTCGTTTACGATACTTTGCGAGCATGAGTTGGAAGATCATGAACATACAACAGGTCCAGTGTGTTTGCAATTAACATTTAATCTTGTTCATTAATAAAAAATAATCTCCCAGGTGAGGTTTAATATAATAAATGCTTATTATGTTGATTGTCTTGAAGGTTTTAATTGATAATGTAGTAGAAAAGTTTTATTTGTTCAATGGAGAAGCTGATCACGTTGTATATAGAAAAGCGTAACCATATAGCCATGACGAGCGCTAAAACCAATTCAACAAGGCTCGTGTGTGCGCATTGCTTGCAAAGCTTCGGTAACAACAACAGCGAGCGAACACTAACATTATACGAAAGCTCGGCGGACTACTGTCGGCGCGGTCCCGATTGAGCATTCTTATGCGGCGAAGAGGACGCCAAGAAATATGGTTATAGTTGTGTTATATTTGTTATACACTATTCAAACTATCAATTGGCCGGTTGTATATTGAAAATGCCTTTGCGGATGCCGAACACGCGGCCGCCGTGCACATCCGACGCAATGGCGCAAAGTATTAAAGTCCAAACTCGTCGGCGCGCGCGATGTGGGATAAGCTCGGCGCAAAAATCTGCAACAAAAAGCAAAACAAAAAAAACGCGAAACAAGAACCTACATGTATGCGTATTATTCTCGTGGAGATGTACTTTTTGTTTCAATTTCTGCGCGCTGTCTTTTCTCGCACCAACAGCTTCTTCTGCTTGTTGCATTGCGCTTACGCATTAAACTGAAACTTGAACGTTGAGCAATTTGCAGTGCAAGTGTTTCAATTTTTCTAAATTATACTGTCACACAGTCATCAAAACTAATAATTTTCGCTTTCTTTTAAAAGCTAACATTAGAAGAGTCACGATTGTATGCTCGCATTGTGAAGCGCGGATTCATCTTTATTATAACGCATTAAAATAAATTGCGCGCTATTTCGAATTGTATAAAAGTTGGTACGAACGACCGCTTTGCGTCTGCGATCGTGCAAACCAAGAGAGTCATGCATGCCGGCGTAATTACACTGAATTTATTATTGCATCTATGCTCATTAAGAAATTTTCTTTTTGAGCTCTCGCGCGCGCGCACCCATCTTCGATCGCTATCTGTTTCTCGGTTCGTCATGCTCACTTCCATACATACCGCCGCACAGTCTGTATCACTGTGTATCGTTTTCGCGTTACATTTTATTTTTACCTTATTACGTTATTTATCCACGACGAGTGCGACCCAACACCAGACTACTTTGTTGCAAGAGGAGCATACATGTCGCGCACCGGCCGGTACCGAAAATCAATTTACGATAATTGCGGCCCGTCGAAACGACGCCGATTCGGATCGGATCACATTCGAGATTCGCCAAATCGATATAAACCCGTCGCGAAGTGCAATATTTTTAGCCGAATTATCTGATACGCGTGGATAATTTACACATTTTCTTTTAATATAACTCTACTATCCATCTGCCCGATACCAACTCTCGACTGGTACAATGTCGTAGTTTATTAGATCACTTAAGATGGCGTTCATCTGCGACAAAATGGCCGCTATTACACGATGAAAGCGTCCCGGCTGGAACACAAAGCGCAATCGATTCAATTATTCGCCGCGCAATTATCCTTGACCGTGTATCATGACTTGCCCATATATTGTGCGCTCGTATCACGCGCAATCAGTGATATTTATTCGTTAATGATCCTTGAAGAAAGTGCTATTACGATTACATGTATATCGTGCGTTGAACGCGAACTGGTAGGTAGACGGGATGGCTTAAAGCGATCGCCAGATGATGATACGAGATTGAAATAATTGTAACGCCGAGGTGTTGAAATAATAAAACCGGGCGACCAGCGCTATTGCAATCGTCTTTGTTTAATGGCCTGCTAGTTATGTGCTAAAGTATTAATAAATTATTAGTGCCAGTTGTGCGGAGCACTTGCACTCTGCAGAGGTGTACATGTTGAGCTTCTGAATCGACGAAACTCGACTGCAGGCTAAAGATTTGAGAATCGGTGGCGCTGTGAAAATGCGGGTCTGGTCCTTTGCTGTTATGCATATTATAATCATCTGGTTAGTTATCCGATCATTACCACATTATGCACTTATCTACGCGAGCGCACGCAGTCATTTATGCAAATTTCAAACGCCGTCGCGGTCGCAACCGAATCATAGTCATTACAATAATTTTGCCAGTGGTTGGGCGATAAACGTTTAATCAGATCACAATTATATCGAAACTACGTCCGGCATTATCAACCAATGAATTATCATTCCGCTAGAGTCGCCGTAGTGATGAAGATATAAAAATTCTAAGGTCTGTATCACGACGGCTACATCTGCGTCTTGCGATGCTACTTATTGATGATCATCCATGTGAGCAATGATTTAAATTATTATTATCTAGGAAGTGTTGAATTATACATAAACTCATAATTTTATATCATACCTCCGGAGTTGTTACTGCTGCCGAGCTTTAGACCTCAAGCAACTAGCAGCGACAGTCTGCCTGATCATATTACTGCGTCGCTTTAAGTTATTCCATAATTTATCATTTGGTCAATGCTGATCGCTGTCTCTGTGTGCTAGGAGAATGCGAGGA
The DNA here is from genome assembly GCF_025399875.1 of Dalotia coriaria. NCBI lineage: Eukaryota > Metazoa > Arthropoda > Insecta > Coleoptera > Staphylinidae > Dalotia > Dalotia coriaria. Next base: position 4,773,254 of record NW_027045446.1, read on the forward strand.
AAATACGCAACGACAATCCGCGTGCAATTGCGACCAGATATGCGATTATGCAATCGCGTTTCAATTATTCATTTTGCGTGAGTTTCTAATTAAAGCTGCTGCATGTCGCCAGCGTCTAAACTTGCCATCAGCAGGTCTTGATTGCGATAATGTTTCATCAGTTGCATGACCCCTAGCCGCCGAGGGCTCGAATATTGCGACACCGGCTTTCCTGCTCTATTATGAAGCGTGTGCGTTCGGCTGTGTGTGCTGCGCGTCGACTCATTGTTTGATAAATGAACGTCCGCGTTGAGAACAAATGGCGTGAAATGTAAAATATTAAGAGCTGCGGGACGGGTATTTGTACACGTTGACGGTGTGGAGAGCGCGCGCCATGGCGGAACGCATGCACATGCGGAACGCCCCTTCGGATATCATATTATAGTGGTGTTGCTGCACCTCGGAACCGATGGCAAACGTCCGTCCGGGTGACATTTCGGCGGTGTCAACACGCGCGCCCGAGATGTAATGATAAATTTAGTACGGCGAGAGGTCTCGGTGCGTTCAAACTGATCGAATCCGGTACGGATACGTGTCTGGATTTGTGTGCATCGTGGGACATTAACAAATGACCGAAAAGGAGCTGCAATTTGTTTTAACCATATTGCAGCTTTCTACGAAATGCTACAGTGAAATATAATTTTATTTTGAATGGTTACCATCAAAGTATTTCACCTTTTAGCAATATTTGCTCATATTCAGATGAGGTTATTTCCTCAGGTGATGCTTATATATGCATGATGAGTCTGAAAATGGTTAATGGTGCACGAAAGAAGACGACGTGTCTGGCTCGGCGGGTGGCGGCACGAACCCAATCACAGTTGTCAGCTTCTGACGCCTAGCCCGACAGCCGGGTTTACGTCTCGCCGATAAAGGATTAAGGTCATCCCCTATAAAACGCGAGCCTGGCATGCGCTCGACACGCCACGCATGCATCCATTAAATATGTAACGTATTAAAATCTAATTACTCGACGCTTGACTCGCGCACAATACTCGCTAGTTATCGTTTTTTTTTTTTGCTTATACTCTGTAAGCCGGCACACATTTATTGCACGATTGCGGTGTGGCTCAGATGATGCTACTCTCTGAATGCACAAGATACAATTCCGGATAAAAAGTGGTCGTGCGAATGCACGCTGGAAAAGTGCGTCAATCGGGACGGAACGAAAGGTCGCTGGCGCAAAGGACAAGTAATACAGGCTCGATATGATGCCGGTCATATATCAAGTTGAAATGTTGACTTTTGCGCTGCTTTTGCACCACGTTCAAGTCGAATTACGTTGAGTGTACAAAAAATATCGGCGAGGAAATATTTGTCATTGCGTCGACGATGCTTGCCGAGTGCGTGCACATGTTTAAAACATTCGATAAATTATCAAGTCGTTCTAATTAATCGCGCCATTAAACTTGTTCAATTAATTTTCTTGTCGTTTTTGTTGCAGCTAACTAATTTCTTGCTTTATTTTACTGTTTTGTTTTTATGTGAAGCTGGAAAAATCCCGTAACTAATGTTTTCTTATTTTATCATCACCTTTATTGTTCACGGAATGTTCTAAAAATACTTTGGAAATGTAGGTTTGATAGCGTTAATCGTTGAGGCATGAAAGAATGTCAGGAAGAACAATTAATTACTTGCGATGACTCCTTCTTTAGAAATCAATTTGGATTGAAGCTTTGCCGAAAGAATTCTAATTGCATCTTCTAAGAATTTTGAGATTCGATTGAAATAACTCATCAATTTGAATCGAAACAGAAATAAATTCTCTGCGGAGATTTCCTATTTTGACAACGGTTTGAAAGAGATACATTCAAAACTAAAATGGCATAAATTCATTAGCGGTAATTAAACGCAAAGGTAATAACAGTTAAACGAATGTGAAAGTGATTGCGCGGAACGAGTTACATCTCGAAACAGAACGATTAAGATAACTGGAAATAATAGCTATATAATTTCGGCGTTAGAACTCCAAAGTATGAATTGTAGTATTTCGTGCACGTCAATTTTACGAATCAATCACATGCGAGCAGGTACCGTTGGTGTTAATTAGAAAATTTGACCCTACGTGGCGGCGTCGGCGGCAAATGAGGCATCACATTGCCATTTGTTGCGTTTTTACGCGTAGGATGCCGAACTAATTAAAGACATTACTCAACGCAATTGCGCGCTGCGTTAATGTGGAGCGAATATTGTGAAGCGGGAATCAAACGCGCCTTGGAACAAAACGATTTCGATTCGAGCCAGCGTCCGGAGCGCGAAGAATGGAGAGAGCGTAAAAAAATTCGACCAAATGAATGGTTCGGCATGTCGGCGGGTGCGAAACCATTATCGCCATAAGTAGAATAACTTTTCATTGTCCACATCGGCACTGTGAGTGTGCGGCGGCGGCGGCATGGCGGGCAGTCGTAGAAATAATTGAACAAACGTCGATTGTTTACAAATTTCTAAATAACAACGATATGCGCGGGCGGATTGCGTGGAATTTGCGAAACGTTAAACAAACCAGCTTGCCATGAAGTATTTGCATACGTATTGTTTGGATCAGAAGCTCTGAAAGTTCACATTAAATAAATGTGTGTATAAATTTATATTGCAAATTGCCATAGGTTTAGAAAATGCTTTATTTTTCGTATTACAACAAATTCTATTTCAACACTTGATTGTGAATTTCTTGATTGATTTTCTACGATTCGCTAACAAAGTATTTATTCGGTAACGATGATACAAGCGTTACTTGATACTTGCCGATGGTCAGTGGTGAAGCAGCTTGTAACCAAGCAATAAAGGCTTGTATAAATTTTGTACAAAAGCACATATCGTGTAATAGGGTGCATCCAGCATGAGATAGTTCATAGGTCAGCGTTGCACATGCACACCGTGCATAGCCGGTAGGTACGATCGCGCATTGTGTTCCTTTGCATCGAACACGAGAGCATGCTTTATGCGCTTTCCATCAAGCTCCACGAAACGCGGATGCGACAATCATGATTGCCGTTTTTTCCGATTCACCAGCTTTCCAATTTTAATCTCAACTCAGCAAACAAACCAGAAAATTAGAACTTTTGCATCACGAAATAGGTAGCAGCTTTCAACATGATGATGAATACGTTTCGTACATTCTTGGCATGCGCGAAGTCATGGAAGTGTTACAATGCGAAATTAATCAGTAGCACCCGCGTAGGGCTCGTGAGGAACAATGACGACAATAATTGCGAGCCAAAGGCGTTGGACGTTCGTATTAATCAGTGCTACTAAACACGCCGTTATTAATTTATCGTGCGCCGCGCTTGCCGATTCGTTTCGATTAATCTTCGTTAAATTCAAATTGTCAAGCATTTTTTATCCAATCGCGCGATGCCATCTTAACAACACATTGTTGAGGCTGCGTGTGTGTGACGTCCGTCCAGATACCACGCGAGATAAAAATGAATAACAATTTATTCACCTTTCCAGTGGATTATTTTCGTTTGGGCTTTTTGTTGTGCGCGCGCGCGTGGTTTTCCTACCTCGGATGAAGACTCCCGGCCGTTTTCTTTATTTACACACCAACATCACCAAAACCAACATGTAAGAGGCCCAAGCGGTCGCGCGTCTTGTGTCTATAACAACGCCGAGAGAAACGAACATCCAATACGAAATTTATTCACTTCTCGTGTAAGCGGGCGCGGGTTTTCGGCGAGATGCAGTTTGGGTTTCAGCGAGTGGCTTGGCGACTTTGCATACTTTGCGACCCGCAGTTGATATAAACTTTTATATTTCGGATGATGCCGTTTACCGTTCATCAAGGCTATGAAAGTAGTATCACTTAAAAATGGGTTTTAGATGCGAGTTTTCTGCAGTTTGTTTATTGCATTCCTGACGGCTGCAGACGCATCAGGGTTTGCTCAATGCACACACATTTATGGTTTGCAAAATAATAAAAATAAAGCTGCTAAGCGACGGCAGCTCACGGTCGCAGCCGGTAAGTACAAGGCAACGATTTGAAGAAGTGGCGAGAACGAACAGGAAAAATTCAACACGTTCATATGCATGTGTCCTTAAAAATGAGCTGTGGTTCGCATGCTTCGCATCGGTGCGTTCATCGTCCGATCATGCCGACAAAGGGATGCACATTTAAACCAACAATTTTGCGGTTAATAAATGTGATTTGATCATATTTGTATTAACAACATTTTTCGAAACTATTTTAAGGATCACATAGTTATTGGTAACGATTTTTTAAACTGAAATAACACATGTAGGAGCAACTATGCGACTCACGTGCACGATGCTCGTATGATTTACACGGGGTGCATGAAATGATATCGGTGCCGAGAATATGAAATATGGAGTGCAGTGAATCACGGCCCGAAGTGGGCCCATAAATAAGTGCGTATATTGCCTCTCCTCTCAATACCAACACCAGCCGCGCCCGGCTCGTTTGGGCTTCAATTCTCGCGGGTCGTCTCACCCGACCGGCGTTCATCATGCATGCCTGCAGCACGTGAAAATCGAATTCACTTATTTGTCTATACCTGGGGGCCCTCTCCGATAACCAATTATAAAACTACTCGTTCGCACAATGCTCAGTCACTTTTACTTACGGCTCGCGCGCGCGAGACGCAACCGCACCGTTTAGATGCGTCTTCACAAGTCATCCATCCGAATCATTAACGAACCTTCATCTATCTTGTTGTTGGGCTCGTGGATGCTTGTGTTTCGTTGCTTCGTAAACGAGCCGTCATACGAACACGTTGTATGCGAGTGCTGAATGTTTCTTCGCCACTTCAGGATCATACAGCAAATATTCTACAAAAAAAAAAGGAAAGCTAAGAAGAGGAAAATTTGTGTGTACAGGAGGCTAGTGGCAATATCATTGTATTTTCTTCTTCGAATAACTTGGACCTCTGGACGCGCTCGTGTATATTTTGTCGCGTGGTGGAGGATACTTTGCGTGACCACTAAATAAACCTGCGATGTAATATTTCACGTGCTCCACATCCCACTGCGGTGCGGTCTCAGCGCATGAAAAGAGTCTCCTGACAATTTTAATTAACTGATGACAGTTGCAATCAACCCTTTTTATACATAAAAAAGAATTTAGTTAAAATCCCGGGAACAATACTTTATTTTAAATGGTTTTCCACGTGTGAATCTCCAGAGCAATTCTACTCGAAGGCATTACCTCCAACCTTTCAGAATCCGATAAAGGAATGGAATGGCAATAAGCAGACTCTGCGCGTCTGCAATAAATTCCACTTCTAATAATAATTAGATATTGATCACGGAGCGCACTCAGGGCGGTTTATTTTATTTATTTTACAACGAACACATGAAAATTTCAGTCATGCTTTGCTGAATAATTTAAACCGAACGTTTTATTGGCTTAAAATGTACAGTTTCTGATTAGATATATTGTAGGAGAGCTATTTTGTAAGCAAAGATTTATTTGGTATTTATTCTACGTTAGATACGCGAGTGATGGCATTCTCATCGCTTTTTCGCTAATTAAACATCGCGCACGATGGGTAATCAAGTTGTAAGCGGTTGATGGAGGCAGCGCGCGATCCCATATTAAAGCCACTTTAAAGTCGTTTTGCTAAACGTAATTGTTTCCTAGTGTAATAAATAATTGAAATTGTGCGGCGAGTGAGCGTGCACAAGAGCGGTGAAACAGAAGTTGATATTGGCGGGGCACGCACACCGCCAACCATCGAGGAAGAGAACGCTATGCATATGAATATCATTGTGATTTATACTGGTTGCTGCTAATTAACATCAAACTTGAAGTGCCGACACACAAATGGAAAGATTTGAATCCTTTCGGTTGGAAATATTCTGCATTTCTTAAGATTGGTGTTAGATTTTCAAATGGTTCGGAAAATTTAATTGATTTTGAATTGGACTTCTGGTTATTGCTGGAATCCTTCCTGCTTGTCAATTACGTAACATCATGTATGATAAATCCCTACCGGCTGTCCTGCTGCGCGCTAGATCGCGGACCCACCGCTGGCCGTATGGTGGTTTTACGATGACTTTCCGAGGCTTCGGATTGTAATTAACCAACCACGCGAACCCATTTTATTTGCACTCGGCTTTCGTTGCGCTCAATCGTTTTGCACGGCGCTCACACTAACACTCGAGCATTCGAACCTGTGTCGAAATGAAATTATAACATAACGCTCGATGAACTCATTGAAGACGACTGCACGCACGCCTGCAATACGACTGCGGTGCCGAAAATTAAATTCGATTAACGCACGGTCTGTTTAATTTCCGAACGCTAATTAAACGTTGCATACCTGTGTGGTCCGCGCCCGAAAATTCGACGTTGCTTATCTCCATGCGCAAGTATTTTAACAACCCTCTTATGGTTGACGGGTGGTGATAAGATGATATCGACGGTATGATTTGGGACCGCCGCGCAAGAAGGACATAAACGATATTTTATCGCTTTGCGGGCTGGCGAGGACGAGATGGCAGGTAGAAATGAAATGTAGAATCGGCGGAATTAGACGCGTTCTCAATGTGGCAGCAGCACGTTTCGGTCGGCGAGGCGCATAGCACCGTGCGCTTAAATCGATGGGAATTAATCATGAGGCGTAATTGCACATTGCGCCGCGGTGGACGACGACGACCCGGTCTTGTTTCGCCGCGCGGATCTTGCAAAATGCGCATTACACGCTGGACGATTATGGATAATTGATTATATGCTGTGCAGCAAATGAAATATTTGATTCAATTTCACGAGCGCGCCTGATTTAACTCACGCTCGTTTCATGCTTTGTAATTTTCGAAACAAAGATGCTGAAAACGACGAAATAATTGATCGGAACTGTGGCAGTGCAGTCTGGACGTATTTGAAGCGGTGAGTGTTGGATAAGCAGATTAAGACAAGACCTGGTTACAAAAGTGAATTAAACGCACGGCTTTGGATTATGCGCTGCACGTCGTGATTTTTCGAGACAAACACGCGCTTGTTTGGCGTTAAGCGGATTTCGCATGCATAAATTGCGCCTCCGTCTTTGATGGTGGCGCGGCGTTTATTGCGCGACGCGATAATAGTTTGCCGAGTTTATAGCTGAATCGCTTTGTCGTCGCTCGTTGGAATCGCGCGCTTGCGACGACGCGAGAAAATCCATCGTGGTAAATCACGCCGTCGAGCAGGTCGCATGGGATACACAGCCTCGATGCCTCTTGGTGAATAAAGAAGAAAATAACTTCCGCGCTGGACACTCTTATAATTATAAGCACCTGAGTTGGTGCATAAATCACTCTACGAGTATACTCGGTGCGCGCTTGCAGTTGGAAGGAGAATTACATTTGTACACGTACTTTTGAGCGTTCAACCTGAAGCTTCCAGCGTAAACTTAGGGTTGATTATATCATCTCCTTGTTGCGGACCAAGGGTGTTTTTATAGCACTTATGGCAGTTGAAACTGCAAACACAACCATAATTTATACTTAATTATAATTGTGCCCTCTCCTTGCACAGATGTACGCTGCCAGATTAGCGCATTATATAAACGTTATTGTGGAATTTAACGATTGCTTTTTTCTTCTCGCGAGCGTGGCGCGCTTTGCAATATGTGAACTTAATTTGCGCCCGGCTGAATCGCGATAAGACCCACAGTCCGCTCGCGAGCATGCAAATGCACGAGCGGCGAACAAAAAGCACAATGCCGAGACTCACCTGCTTCGCGCCGCCGCCGCTCGCGATTTGCCTTTTACGATTGCCACTTTATTGTTTAATAATATTAAAGTTGTGCGAGCGCGTTCCGTGCGCGCGCGTATTGTTGGTCGTTTAATTGTTTCGCCGCGTTTCTGCGGCTCGACTCGGCGCGTTCGCATGGAAAGAAGGGCCTTGTGCTCGCCTGTGATCTTTGCCGCCGGTAAACAAATCGACCTGAATCAATCATTGCGAATTCAGCGGCAGCCAGCGCGGTGAGTTGGCGAAAAATACGAGCCCCGCAGAATGCCGGACAGCAAATCGGATGTATGCATGACGGTGTCCGAACGATGGACCAGCCATGGTGACTGCACTTCTTTATGTTCTTGCTGAGACCAATGTACAAAGTGCATTGAATTGTCGATCAAGTCGCATTGTTTATAAGAATACAATTACGTTTTCGGCAAATGAGTTTTCAGTTATTGCTGCACCTGAATTACCCAGACCACGATCCGGAACCATTTGCTGTTAGCACGTATGATTGTCTTTTGTCGCAAGTGAAATATGAGTTTAATTACTTTGCTTCATAGCCATTTTCCATGGTGTATTTTGATGTAACCTTTCGATAGGCCAAGTATTCTGAAACAATAGCAGGTCCTTGACTTGGGATTTGCAAACAATGACCGCGGCTTGTTTTAGGAATAAATCCATATGACCTGCTCGTGAAACGGGACCACGTCTCCTTTTCCGTGATAATTACCGTGCTCCTCTGCCAAAGATTCTTTGTCACCGCCCCGCAGCGCACTGCAACTTGCCCTCGATAAAACTGCGTGGCATTCTGAGAAGGTGGTCGCCCTATACCGTTATTAAAATCGGTTTTGATGGCTCTATACATCGAACCCCGTGTGCTCACCAGCCCGCCCACCTCTTGGACGCACACACGATTCTTACGCATCACGTCAGTCACGATGACGGATTGGTTAACCCTCGACGCTGATATCTCAACTCGCATCTTCGAATCGCTCACGAGACGTTCCGAAACTTGCAGCTTGCACTCTACCAGGAAGAACCGGAGTTGATTTTCGGATTTGGTCACGTTTTCATGTTACGGACAAGGAATGCCAGCTGAATTATTTCGGAAATTGAAGGGTTCACTAACTTTTGCACGAGTTTTCGACTTGAGTGTTCATCTCGTGCGCCATACTTCAGAAGTGCATGTAAAAGCATTTAGTTGTCGGTAGTCCATGTCGACAACTCGATAATTGTTTAGGTGTTTGTTTAGCAATGCGCCGTTTGTAATTACCGACGAAGGGAACCTGCGAAGGTGCTCGCGTCACGCTCGCAACCTGCCAGCCTCTAGTGGTAGTCGTTATTCAATTTAGCGAATTCTTAATTGGGTGTAAATTGCCGCTTTTTCCAGCGGCGCCCGCGGGCGATGCTCCTGAACCGCATCGAGCGTGGTAATAAGAATATACGATCGCTTATTATAAACGAAGCGTGGAAGCAAGTCAAGGCATGGCTTCGAAAAACTTCATAAGAAGAAGCGACCCTCTCGATAATTTAAAAACTTCATGCCAAGCAGTACCTACGAAAGCATTTTCCTTCTCGTAGCTCGAATATTCTCGCAGCGAAATTAAAAAGGAATTACATTAACCCATACCAGACCATGTTGTTAGAAGGAGAGGAGAGGAACCTCACGAAGGACCCAGAAGGTTTTGGACCCTCTCTTCAACCAATTTTATTTAATACATGCATAAATACTCAAACAACGTTGGAAAGTCTTGTACTTGCTTTGTAAACCGGTGCTGGGGAATTGGAGTATGTCGGCAGAAAGAAAACGACCCAAGGCACATTTTTCTGGATCATAAAGCCATGAACCGAAGCGAGTGCACTTGTGCGAAGGTATCGCGCCATCGGTGTCATAACCCTTGCAGTTTATAGGTAACACGCTGAACTCATCTGAAACTTTTTTGCAGCGCATTGTTTTTTTTTTCTCTTTCGCCTGCACCACCCAATGTATGAGGTAATTTAACGAGCGCTTGTGATTCATTTCGATATGCAAGCACGTAAAGTTCAATATTTGTTTTTAACCGACCGGTGCCGAAGTCGAAGCGAAGTATAATAAAAAACCTTCGCCGCGCATTACAATAGTGAATCTACTCGCGCCGTCTGCTAATAAACATGTCCAATAACGGCAGCGCGAGGCCCGCGCGGCGTTCGGGAATGAATTCGGCCGCCCACGGGTCGTCGTCGTAAAATAGCTCACCGAAGTCGAAACAATAAAGAGTCCAGCCGTCGCGCATCGCGTATTGCCTCACCTCGGTCAGGTCCCCGCGGCTCGTGCAGATCAGATTCATTGTATTGCATTATATGATGGCGAATTTACGAACGGTGTCGGCCCGAAGCGACGCGCCAGGGTGGTGTAATGAGAACGCGATTAAATTTCGCATACTTCATCCTAGGATGCGCGCTAGAAGAACGCCTTGGCGATTCATCGACATTGTCGATAAAAGATGCGCGCGTTGCGTGCGTATAATTTATGTCGCTCGTTCTATAAAATTGTGTTGCGTTATGTTCGATCGGCGGGGGCCACCGCTGTGCCCATCGCCATCGACACTCCGCGGCGCGTCTGAGTGGGTTCTTCATCTCCCAACAACTTCATCTTGAAGATACGCTATCATAACCAGTCAGCGTCTGGATCGAATATTGAACTGTTAGCGTATTTTATTTAATTGCTTTAATGCGGCGTTTACACGATGTTACTGCATAATCAAAATCACATTATGCAAAAACAAGCGAAATGTTAATATTAGCCCAAAGCTTTACTTTATTTTAGATATAGGTATACTTGATGATCCTGCTGGTTTATATTCTCCATGGACCAGTTTCGACGAACTGGTATTCATGCCGTCGCGTGATGCGGTCGGGATGATTAATTAAATTCTAATTATCTGAAAAAGAAGTGTTAACACCTCGCTTACCAAACGTGTTGTCATCATCGTCTTGAATGAGAGAACTTTAAACTTGATGACTGCCTCGTTGTATGCACAGAGTGGGCGAAAAAATCATTTATTTTTTTCTCCGGCGAGCAGCTCCGTGTGCACGCGGCTGTGACGAGTCGGCGTCGCATTTTTTAACTCAAACATGCTTAACTCATCTTGCGAGTTAATAAGGAATAATAAATATTCTGTGCCGATGGTGACATACGAAGTTTATGTCGGATGGTGTAAAGCATCCAGACGCGTACAGCTGCAGGCAATGACAATCTTTTATTTTGGTCGTTGAAGAGTGATTACTTCTGTTTGCAGTTGCATTCTTAACCCTGGAATACTCTTTTTGAAGCACGATATTTCTACGAAGTCGGTACACCGTAGCTTGATTTAATTTATTCGCAATGTATTCAATATTTAATTAAAATAATCAAGAATTCGTTGTCGTTGTTAGTTTGGTTTGTGGATGTGTTGTGTTAACAGTTTGTTTGTTGTCGCGCGTCCCGTAGCGTGCTATTGATGGTTACACGCGATGGGGAATGCAAACCGTGGGCGATTGCGCCGCCTCCATTGACCCGCCCGACAATCGCGAAGATTTGTCACCTAATCTATTCTATTCTTTGTTCTCAATTTCAACAAGTTGTAAACAATTTATATCCGCTCGGCCTCGCGCCAGTGTTCCCAACACCGTGCACGATCCACGTCCTCCTCTCCAGCGGTACGTGCTCTTCTTGTTGCATTCTTCGTTATGGACGCTGGGCATTTTGTTCTCGTGCATCGTGTGCGCACGGCTACCACCGCACCAACCGGGTTCAACTCTTCAGACCATCTTGGGATTTCGGCGAGCCGCGAGCATGTGAAAAATTGCGACGTCATGATGTTATAATAACCATGAGACACATCATCTTCATCTACGATCAATAAAAAATATTAAATTAATTAAAGCACTTGCGCTTGGCTCGCTGATGACTTGACGCATTTTGTTATAAATCGGTAGCACGCGACTTGATCGAAATAGGAGTCAAACTTTTTTTCTTGGAAAATTGGTTTAAAGTGAACCTTTTATTACCATGTGAAGTTTATGCTCATAAATTTTCAGTGGCACACAAATAAGCGCTAAGAACCTTGCTTATCTCGCATAATATATATTTATTTGAGTCATATAAAAACACATTTATCAGATTCTCGTTATGCGCGCTCGCGTCCAGACGACAATATCCTTTTTCTGAAATTCACGGGGTGTTGAGCATTTTTAGTCTTTGTTTTGTTGCATTATCACATTACCACAAGTTTATGCGACTTCAGAACATGCAAAAATCTGTTATTGTAAATCAGATCATTAAATCATCTTACATCGTGACTTTATCTTGCTATTAAGTTATGCGTTCCTAGTAATATCGTGCACAAACGATGTCTTCATATGGCATGTGGTATAGCTAATTATGTATACTCTTGCATACAGTTTTTTTCTTTGTACTAAAAAAGCATTACTTTATTTCCAGTCGTCGTAGTTATTTTCGAACTGGTAACATGCTGATGTTCTGATGGTTTGATGTTATTTGTACATCGCCGCGTAGGTTTCCTCAACACGTAATTAACAGACCTTAAGTCTGTTCTGTCGAATGGCCGGGTTTTCGGGTCTTTGCATCGATGTCATCGCCTGTCGACTAGCGCTACGACGCCACAAAGGCTCCCAAATCGAGTTGTTAATATTTGTGATATGAAAGGAGGCGCATCGTGGCGCGACAGAAGGCATCCGACCACAGGCATGCCTTACTCACAGAGGAGGCTTGAATATCTTTGGTAACTCCGGTAACATTAAGTCTTTAACAATCAGCAGCGGAAAATTGTTTGATCGCTATCGGAAGCGATCCCGCTCCCAGCCAAGGGTGGACACACGGTCGCATGGATACAATGTCGGCCTGCGGCTTCTTCCACAGTTACACATATCTTTATCTTTGCCGTCTTCCCTGATATTCATATTGTGATTCGGCGCGCCCGCTATCGCCGCATCGAATCGCCGGCGCGGACAAACTGTGGAATGCATTGCGTCTGGCTGGATGTTCGTAGCTTCAGTGTCGAATGATATCTCGCTCCAGTGCGTCTTCTCATCGCCAAGTCAAGTAGCCGAGTATTCGATCGGCATATCAGGGCCGAAAGTTACTGAAATATAGAGCATCATTGTCGGATGCGGCTGAAAAAACGACACGACACGATATTCGTAGCACGCCACAATTTCATCTACTTTTTCTGCAGTTACAACCAACAACTTTCTGAGGCGCTTGTTACAAGTACTTATAGTTGTGGGATAAAAACAATTACGTATTATGGTGTGCTCGTATTTAAATGCACAGGATGATTACGATAGCGCTAACAAGGCGATCGAATAGGAAGTAATGAGTAAGACAATTTGCCAGGTCATTGTTTTTATTAAATGCGGTAGATTTACGAGCTTGACTGAGCAGGAAATGGAAAAAACCGTGCTAAAAGCGCAACCACCCGTCACTCACATTTTAAACCAAGTTTTATTTACCACAGCAGACTGCTTTTAAAAATGTCTGCTTTCAATAAACATTGCTCTTTAATAAGAAAAAAATCGTGTGGTATATAATTTAAATATTTCAGTTTTCCGTAACACCTTGTTTTGAATTGCAAGCTGCGTTGCGCATCTACTTAACACCGCAGTTATTACTCCACGCAAAGAAGGCTTCCTGTTAGTTTATTCAATTATCAGCGTGTACAAGCCACACACACCCGGAGCCCCGTCCGCCGCGTACACATCATTATACAAAAACTGTTATTAATTTTTTTATAGTTCACATACCTTTCTTCTGCTGACGCGTCGTTCGGAATTGTATACACATGTTAGCGAGGTACGTGCACGACGACGTACGTGCATATTATCAAATCATCAAAGATAAATGTTGGAGCGCAGTGGTGCTGAAGGAATAACTCAAATGAGCAATTCTAAGCAAATGCAAAGCACCATAGCACGAACTAGACATCGGGAGCAGGAAGTGTTGAAATGCAGTATTCGATAGAGAGGTGTGAGCAAATGTCTGAAGACGTTGGATGTGAAGTTCATTCAAAGTATAACCCAATGAGGAATTGCCATTGACTGCAGTTGCGAATAGCGATTATTTGTTGAGACGTCGGTTATTGCCATTGCTTGGTTGCTGGATTAACAGCGAACAAGGATATCTTATTGGCAATCATTTTTCGTTCACCGTCGCTAACGGTATCTTCTTTAAGAGACTTAGACTTTGGCTCTAGCATTAAAATAAAATTATCCGATGCTGTTTGTTTATGGTTCGAATTGTTAGTGAACTGTGTTGAACCTGGACATTTTCGATGTGTGCGCCACTTATAATTTATGCACCGGTATCCAATGGCGTTTAATTTTTTGACGTTTATATCTTCAAGTTACCCGAGTACGTGGTTGTTATGATCAGAGAACATTGCTAGTACACTCTTTTGGTTTGTAGTGTAGTATGGTGTGGTAGAACTGGGCTCTGCTGGCCATTTCAAAGTAGGTTAGTAAATAATATTTTGCAACATGAAGCCCGTCTGCATAGGAAACCTTTTCTGGCACCTTCTTACAAGGCAAGGGTACGTATACGTGCAATAAGTTTTGCGTTTTATTATCAATGTCGCTCGTAACAGCGATATGACATGGGAGATACAAGATGCCGTAAATAGTAAATAACTGGCAGTAAAGTTGACGCCGCGGTAATGTTCGGGCGCGACACTGCGTGAACGAAAGATTGAAGAAGCAGTCGGTAAACTAACATACGTACAATTGCAAAACATCATGCTGTTCGGACACTCAAAAAACGTCTATTTTGCGTTACACCGACTTATTTTTGCATTCTAGTGGTAAGAAGTTGATGCTATTTTTAACACCTTGCAATATAATTCGTTTTATACCGTCTGCCGACTTCCATGAATGGAATAAAAAGGTACTCCTTGTCAGTTCATATTGCAGCGCGTACGTTATATGTCGCGTAAGCGTATTTGTTATCCTTGCTGTGCGAAGCACTGAGTACGTGATGATTCAAGACGCTGGCGACACGGAATAATTAAAACATGGTAATTTATTTTGTGCACTAATGAAGTAGTAACATAAGGCGTGCAACAGTACACCGAGCAGAGCACAACACGATGGACGTGCGGAGAGATAAAGTTGCAATAATAAACTTTGCTACGACGGGATAAAGTTAATCGAGGAGAATTAAATGCATCTCTGGATTGAGCATTAAAGAGACAGCTCCATAAATTACAGAAGTATTTGTGTATAATTTCTATTTTAGTAGCTTCATCTAGAGGGTGACCAATTTAAATTCTTCTTTTTTTATTCTACATATAGTATTTTATGGTCCATCATAAATTTAATTATTTGCAATTTTGTGTTCATGATGAACATGGTGCATACATGTTCGTATAACGGCACATCTCACACCAGTAAATAATGAACGTTCAAAAACCGCCCGCCTGCTTGCACCAATTCATGTCCATGTAAAAGTTTCAAGCCATCACTGCCGATGGACCATTTATCGACGAGGAAGTACAATGGGACTTTTTCACTCAATTAGTCACTCAATCCACACGCGGCTCCCTTACTCAGAACTTGATGGTGATCTCCGTTAGTACCCTCCTTGCTTGTTCTGCATGTGGAGCATGCGAGAAGCCGAAATTACTAATTAGCCAGATTGTATATTGAACAGTGCGCGAGGCAAAGAGCAAAATTTTAAAAGCTCAGTACTTTAAAGGAAACATGCCTGTTCTTCTTTGACTGGGTTGGTTAAACATGAATGATGACCGAGATGTGGGGATATGGGGATTTGATGATACACTCTTTGGCATGCTTGCTCCTCCGCCACGTGTTATTATCATTTTTCGTGCGCATGTGAGTACAGGCGCCTGCGGTCTCTTCGAACTCTTAATTCTCGGTTGGTTCTTGCGTGATTGAACTGAACTTTTTCAGCACATTATTTTGGTGCGTATAAAGTAAACCTGGGAACCCATACATGATTTGCTGTTGACATGCGAAGAGATTATTTTCAATTAAGTGCTATGCTGTGACTTACTTGGTATTATTACCACCAACAGCACACACATTTCGAATACGGTTTAAATCCGATTTTATCAACAAAAAAAAAACTTAATATTTAAGTAGCAATGAAATTAGCATTCTAATAACCTGTTTGACTAAATACTATAAAATATCATTTTTATAAAATTTATATTTTGAATATTGTGCCGAATGTTGTTATTTTGGAAAACCGTTGGAATTTATTTTGGTCGCTGTAAGTTCATTCGTTCTCCAAGTGTTCATCAATCATTCTTTCAAAAACTCTTCGCGGCTACTCCTCCTCCTTGCTGCTGGTGTGAGTGTCTGAACGAACGAAAATAAATAAGGACAACGACCTGCTAAGAGAAAAATTTAAATAACGCGTTAATTTTGCGCTTGTGTTTGTGTTCCGTACCCGCCTGTCGTTCTTCGCGGCTCAGCTCTTCTCTCCTCGCTGAGATATGCCGGTAAATTAAGTGTTGTTAGTTTATGCTTTGTACACTTCGCGCACGACTACGAAACATGAAATTTACACGGCGCACCAGCCAGTAGCACTGCGCCCGCGAACAGTGTATTCTAATCCGGAATCTTTCAATATTTCAATATGCCATTAGGACGTCCTCGTATTTACCGATCAGTTCATTAATACTCCACTCGAACTGGCCGCGAGTATATTATGCATTAAATACATTAATGGCCTATTCTATAATTATACATTTATAATGAATCCATTTATAATTTAACCGTAATATATTGAACGCAATTAATTTTATTGTGTGTGGTGATAAATTGTTAATACAAAAAATCACAAAAATGTTTTGAGATAGTTTTTAGGATTCCTAAAAAAAACAACTGCCACATATGTTATAAATTTGGTTGGTGCACTGATGCACTGATGCAATTGGTTGTGTTTGAATTTCTTTGTAATGTAGCAGGTAATTACCTTTATAATTCAATTATAATAATATTGTTTCACATTTTCTTCAAAAATTTTCTTCATTGTATTCTTGATGTATCCAAAAAGGCTGTTAGCTGACTTCCCAAATTTTAAACATTCCGACATGCCCCTCTTGTCGAAATTATAATAATCACCCATGGTGGTAATCGACAATAATGCTCTCCTCGTTTACGTGCCCCATGTACTCGTACTTATGTGATGGTTTCAAACGAAAAATAATAGACATTTAAATATCTGTTTACAATACGGCGTTGCGCTGTGAACACGAAGCGTGGTGTTCTGCGCAAGAAGAAAAACCGAAAACAGAAGGTTAAATTATCCAAAACGAAGCGTAACCGCATAATTTGTGTTTGTGCGCCGGTTGCTCGTCTTCTATTGTGGGTGTCGTAACGAATTATTCCACGCATTTTCCACACATACAATGTTTGTATGTATATGAATGTGTCTACGCACATGTTGGAGGACTCCTATCGACGTGATGCGGATGCACGGCCCAGCACGGATGGGATGCGTAGACAAAAGGGCATTTTGAATCGCCCATGGGAATAGCATTAAACTGTCCACTCGGCGCTCGTATTATTACGGCCGGTGCGCAAGTCGGCCCCGACGCGTATAATTATAACATTTTCTTGTCAACGAGTGCGCGGTACGATGCGGATACGGGAACACTTGCGTCGCTTTCATGCTTGCCAACTGAGCGAATAGAAATGTTGAAATGTTACCCACGAGGATGTTGCGCATATATACGCTCGATGTATAGAGGCATGCGTTGTAATTGTCGGTGTTTCTCTGTTTGCTTTTGGATTTTTCTATGCCTTCGGACGCATACGGCGACCGCGCGATGCGATAATAAATGGCGCGGGAATGAGGTACATCGGGGCGCTAGATAATCAGTGCTACCGTCTTGTTATGCGTAACGACCCAGCATGGCCGGCAGAAACGGTAATTTCTAGCGTTTGCTAATAGAGGGTTATCAATTCGAAATGAAATATGTTTCTGTTGATATGCCAGGGCGCATGTTATGTTCGTGTGCGAGGCGGAACGCGCGCCGGCAAAGTAAACACAAAAGACCGAAAAAAGTAATTAATAAACATGAAGACTTAACATGTCTTGACGATTTCATAAATATTTACTTCCAAATTGGAGTTAAGTAGTGTGCCTATCTTGATGGTGGGTGATTACTGATGTTAAGGTGGATGCTTTGAAGCAGATACAATAAGGCTTCACGATTTCATATTATCAGTTTTGAAGATGTTTTGCATAAATTGTCTTCAGTAAACTGTGAACAGGCTGTATATTCTCCGATAGTGATGGTGGGACCAACTTTAACTCAACAAAGATCCATCCCGGTCCGTTTGTTCGGGCGCATAAGAATTAGGAGGCCGCGACCATCACAGATCCTATAATCTATATGTTACACATATATTTATCATCCTCATATATTAAGTGGCTAAGTACACATGTCACGACTCCACGAGGCCCGTGGGCCAATGGCGGTGCACCAGAACACCCATGACGTGCGGTGGAGCCGCTGATCGCTCGGCGGAACAAAGCTGCGATTGGAATATGGGCGCGCGGCGTTTGCTTCGTTTCGTTCGCATTAATTACAACTTTCGAGAGGTTTTAATTACTGGCTACTACTAGGAACAAATAGGCGCTGCCCATTTCGCCGCATTTACGCCGCGCCAGCTTGCTAAACAAACAAAACAAGGGAATGTCTGCCAACAACCCGATGCCGTATGCTAAACGATTTTGATAAATGCCAGTGTTTACGTAATCTTCTACATCCTGAGTCTTTATTTCTGCATGGTGTATTTTAACGTCTGTGCGTCTGTTTGCTTGTTTCATGCTTTGCACTTTCTTATTGAAGCTTTCTGGGGATGGGTTTTTACTGAAGTCGTGAAAACAAGAGTTCAATTTCTGACCGCCGCGAGGTTGTGCAACAATATATCGGCGAGTTTTTTCGCAGTCGGCATTGTTGTACCAACAAAACACGAGAAATGCATGTTTTTCTCCTGTTGTGCGCGCAGAAGAAGCACAGCATCCGTGCGTGCGTGTTAGCCACCACGATGGCTGGCCATGCGGCAGAGCTGGTCACGAAGCGCCGACTCCTCTATAAAGTTCCCGATTATACGGCACGTCCAGGATAATCCGCGTTATGCTGGAGCCTAGCGCGGGTTCCTTGCGCCGAGCGATGAAACGTTACTCAACTGTGGCAAAAAATATCTAAAGCTCGTGCATCTATATTTCTTTGACTTGGCCAGCGAGTGCGCCGGCCGGAGGAGCAGCGCAAAACCCGAAGAATATAGAATACTTGCGCGATTTAAAATGATAATTTAATTCCATTAAAGAGTACACTTTTGTACGTCGTTCGTCGTAGATCAATCTCTAATTGGCATTCGCGATCAGCGTTCGTTGGCATTTACCATCGGAGTATTGCTAACGTTATGTGACAATATATTACTATATGGGAATAACATTTTCTTTATGCTGCGTCTTGTTGGAAAAAATGAAAATACGATGGAATGTATAACGTTATTATACGAAATTATCACATTGCAATATAGCTCCATAAAAATCCTACGGTCATGTACATAATATCTCAATGAAAATAAATTTCTAATACAAGAAAATATCATTGGACGAATATTGCTGCTGTACGTAACAGAAGTGCAGTATTGCAGTTTTCTATATTTTCCAAACCATGGATCTGCTGATGTTACTTTTCAGTTTGCCAGAACCGCATCATTAGCTCCAGAATTCAAACTGACTAAGGAGGCAGCAAGATCATGCGAACGATGAACGATGAGCTGTGTAAATGGGCGGATAAAACCGATCCGAGCCACGGCGATTGAGGCGACTATTTATAAGCGATCGGCTTTTATGAGCACTGACAGATTTGTGCCTGCGTCGGATGGACACGAGCGCCAGGATTGTTATTTTCCGTAGCATGGCGTGGCGCGTCTCGATCATTGGTTTTCGGCCACTCGATTTTCTCGTCGACCGCTTGTTTGCTTGCGTTCGTGTGTTTGTTTAAGGTGCAATTACCTTCGTCCCAGCCAGACGTTGTAATTACCAATCCCCAATTAAAATAATGGCTCCGATGCCATGAACTATTAACATTTCATCGGACAAACTTTTGGGCCCCGAATGGTCCAACCCCTCATTAACTCTCACGCGCAGCCAATCCATGCACGACGATGATGCACGCATCTTCTTCATGTACCTTGGTGTGCGCACACACCATATTCAATATGCATGCGTCGAACCCACTCAGGCCGAAGGGAACTTGCGCATTATTATAAAGACTCGTTTTACTTGCAAAACAATGATTTAACAGCATTCGCGCTCGATGTTGGCAGTTTGCAATTGGGCTCGGTAAGTATACACTCGGCGCAGCCATCAAACGATTGGCATACGCCCGTCGGAGCCGACGCGGAGACCCGCTTCGCAGACATGCGTCCAACAATATTTACTTACCGCGGAGAGTAGCCTAGATTTATCGACGTATGGTAATAAACTTTATTGACTTCCTAACATGGTTGCTTAATGTGTAATCATTGACTAGCGGACAGTGCGGCAGACCTGCATCAGCACCGGTTCCAGGACAAAGTAGAAGCCATGTTACTTTGTTCTTATATACTGCTGGACACCGGTTGGTCTTGCGTAGCAGCGGAACGAAGAAGCGGTGAATCTATTATTGGATATGTGTTCGTCCGCATCAATTTAGATTAATTGCCGATAGGTTTACTTTTCATTTTTTCGACGTCAGCCTGTCTTCGTAGACGCTGGCGCGCACCGTTTTATAAAATATTATCACTATTACGAGCATTAGTCGACCTTATCTGATTATGCGTGTGTTTGTTTAATACAAATCGGTGTCAGGTCAAAGTGTTGCATGCTTTTCTGTTGCATCATTTATGGCGACCATTCAACATTAACAAAGGATGGTCGACTAGGGATTAATGACATCATTTGGGTCAAAACAATTAATATTATGTTCGTTGTTTTTGTTTCAGTAAGAAATGGTTATTCCTGTGTACCAGTGGCCTTGGCTGAAGGGTTGGATATTAAATTGAACGCTGCTGTGAAGAAGGTGGAGTATAATCAACGCGGGGTCGAAGTTACAGTCTACAACTCCAAGAATACTCAGGTCCTCAACACGTATCACGGTAATTGCTCATATTTGAATATCTATCACACGCAAGCGCAACTAGCTTCTAGTGGTAGTCGAAATTCCTAGATATCACGCGATCTTTCTGCTTTTCTAACAAATCATGGCATCTATTATGGAACCGAGCTGGTTTCCCTTGCTTCTCCGCACGTCAGCTTTATCTTGTTTGCATCGCGCCGTGCCATGCGCTATTGTTTGTTTATTTAGTGCAAAGGCTGTTATTAAAAGCCATGTCTTCCTGTAATTAATTATTCATAAGTGGGTTTTAATTAGACTCACGACGTTAAAATTCGACAAGCATGTCTTGTTCAATGTTCAGGCTGCGGAGCGTCTTCTCTCAGGCCCTCGCACCATCGCTAACAGTTTGTTGCGGTATATTTGCGCAGGAAGTTATAAATAAACACTTAGCGCGTCTTCGACGTCGTGCAAACGACTCTCTGGTGTTGGTTGTTGTTTGCTTTTATTGTCGAGCGTCGAAACAATATGCTTGTTAGACAGACGGTCGATCCGCCCCGTTACGGTCACTTTCACGATTGGTGTTCCTTATCATAATATTGGTAAAAATATATATATATATATGCATGGCGCACCAAGCCAATTAGAATATTATTTGAGTCGGAACGAATGGGAACTGCGCGCGTTATCCGAAGGACATAGAAACAACTAGTTTCAACTTTGTTCAAACATTCGATATTTTTCACCATGGCGTTGGCAACGCATGTGAGATCCCACTACGAATTCCTTGGATGCTTGGAATAACGAAGGTGAATCGCTGCGCAGTCAATTGTAAATATTAAGGCAACAAATATCTTTATTGTTTCACATTAAAGTTATTATTTACGTTCACGGTTTGTCCTTATAATGAATTTGATAATGGCGATTTATATTCTGTGCGCTGAGTTTTGGATCGTTATTTTTTTAGCGGACGTTGTTTTGTGCACCCTTCCTCTTGGTGTGCTAAAGTTGGCTGCTGCATCTTCGAGCATCCAGGATAATACCGTCCACTTTTCACCACCTTTACCGGATTGGAAGACTTCAGCAATACAACGTTTAGGTTTTGGAAATCTCAACAAAGTAGTTTTGTGTTTTGAGCGAATTTTCTGGAATCCGCAAGCAAATTTATTCGGTCATGTTGGGAGCACCACTGCAAGTCGCGGGGAACTGTTTCTTTTCTGGAATCTTTACAAGGCACCAGTACTTTTGGCTCTTGTTGCTGGAGAAGCAGCTGCTATCATGGAAAATGTAACCGATGATGTTATCGTTGGAAGGTATATTATTATCAGTATTTTATTACCGAAATCGTGACCTTAATGCATTCATACTTTCTACAGATGTATTGCTGTATTACGTGGGATTTTTGGGCAGTCGGGTGTCCCACAACCGAAGGAAACTGTAGTCACTCGCTGGAGAGCCGATCCTTGGTCCCGTGGTTCTTACAGTTTTGTAGCAGTAGGAAGTTCTGGAAGTGACTACGATCTCTTGGCGTCTCCCGTGATTCCGCCAAATCCTGCAACTCCGACGGTAGCACCCTGTGGCCCAGCTCGTGTGTTTTTCGCTGGCGAACACACTATCCGGAATTACCCAGCCACCGTGCATGGAGCTTTCCTCAGCGGTCTCCGTGAAGCCAGCCGCATCGCAGATCAAATTATTGGAAATCCATGCCTGCCAATACCGGCCGAGTAGTGGCGACAATGGCCATGGTTTCCAATTTACACTCAGACATGTTTTATGTAAGTGCCATTTGCCATTCACACCGCTAATTGCCGTAATTTAATGCATTCCACCGTTAACTTCTTATTTTATCCTTAAATTTATTCAATAATTGTAATTGTTTAATTTTAATTTTATGTACGTGATTGGTGAAATAAATAAACGTTTGCTTCTTTTTAGACGAACAATTTATTATAGCGATGGGCGCAGTTAATCAGATGCGGCTATCGCAACGGCCAATCTTATTCTTATTGATAAATTGGATTAGATAGATATGTAGAAATATATTAAAGTTTTTATGTGCACCGCGTACGATTGTGGGGCCCGCGATGTTACAGGAAGTAATTTCGTTTATATACGATTCTCGAGCGTTCTACCAGAGCATACCCGTTTGGTACGCACCACGTTTTTGTTGGTTTGCGGTTCGGGTGACGCACAACAATGGTTTGTAATTTTTCAACTGGTCCTCGCACGCATTCGTTACTAAGCGCTCAACTCTTTGGTATCGACTCGGAGCTCGTTGCCGGTTGCTATTTTAAAACAACGGGATCCACCAGACATGAATCAAAACCTTTCAATATGCTAATGTCGGCTGGCCAACAACATCAATCATTGCGACACTGACATGACAAATCACCAGATGGACTCCCTCCAGTATACTGGCCGTAGCTTGGAGCGGCCCACTATGCGTTTTTCGGTCGGGCAGATACGTCGTGAGTTCAAATAAATCGGACCTAATTTACAAAAAATAAATGTGCTCACAAATGCTGCGAAAGGGCTCCAGTGTCCAGCGCCCAGCATCCGTTAATGATACGTACGATGCGTGAACATAGCTGGCATTGCCAGGATTTTGGAAAATGTTGATGCGCTGAGGCGCGTTAAGTAGCCGTCATCAGCATTTTTCTCTTCGCAAGTCCGAAAAACCGACAAATGTCGGCTTTGTTGGGGTCGGCAAGCCGAGCACGAAACATGCGAGAGCATAAAATGTCCAACTTTGCATTCAACATAAATATATGTATGTTTATAATTAAATGCGGGGCCGCAATTTAAATTAATTCGGTTGTGGAATTGCCAGCCGGACTGGCGGATGTTTCGGGCGGCTGTTAAATCCCTCGCGCGTCGAGTTTAACATTTTCTCTCTTGCGGCGAGAGATGGATAAATGGGATGACTTTCGGCTTTAACAAATCACGGAATTTCGATGGACGAAATTACGTTTTTAAAATTTAAATGGACTTTACAAACAAGTTCCTTTACATACTAGCCATCCTGCTCTCGCTCGTGGCAGTCGTGTCCAGCGAGCGAGAAGTGTGGTTTCGAGTGTGCCGCGCATAAACGGTACGTAAATACGCCGACTCCAAACGCGCGCGTATGCTAAACAAGTTCCACAAACCAATCCGTCAACAAGAAATAATGAAACGTCAGGCTCGAGTTTTCAACTCTCTCGATCTTCGCCTCTGCCGATGGCTTGTTCCAATGGCACTGCGCGTATGCATTTACAAACGCATACTAATGAGTCGGAGCCGGCCACTCTTCATGTACTTCATGCAGGCCCAAAAGGCACATGGCACAAGGACCCTGGGTAGTGCTTGATGCCAACAAGGTATGTACAAATGTTTACATAAGTTTTAGGATCTTTTCAGAGTCCCATTATTTTGCTGGCACCTTTCATCCAGACGGCTTAATAAAAGATTTTTCAAAAGGCAGTTGATCAATATGTAAAGTGATTTAGAAATCAATGTTCTACGGAAACTTGAATCTTCGTAAAGGTTTAGAAAACATTGGTACCCGTGACCTGATCCGTTGGGGGTTGTCCCATATAATTTGCCACTATTAAGACGTCATGAATGAGGGTAACGAGGGCTATAACTAGATGTGTTCGTGCACTGAGGAGAGGAAGATGCGCGTAAATCAGCTACCGATCTCCACTCAACAAGTCATCGAGAGGTTCGACCGACATGTCCCACGTTCAGGCATCGACGATTTTCGAGGTGAGTTAAGAGCATCGCACACAATTCATCGAGAGCATTCGACCTGTATAAAATAAAAACGTTGATTAAAATTTTAATCGGATCATTAATCTCAAGTTGGGCGGTGCACGCCCATTTTGGCGAGCACACTTGATTAACTCCGAAATATTTTTATTAATTATTATTTATTGAACAGGTACGCTTCAGCGAATGTGTTAGCCGACTATCCAAATAGTCGAAATTTCGACAACACCGGCCTCTTTGTGATCTTCATATTAATTCCCCAATAAAACGCCATTCGTCTCAGGTGATCCTTCAATCATAGTCGCTGTGAAAATATGAATCTCAGAGGTGCGTTTCCTATAAAAAAGTTAACATCATAATTTATGTTATGGCTATAGGCTAATTATATATGATGGAACAACGAGCTCGTTTGTTGAAATATGAAATAACTCGGTTTATCTGTTCACAGCGATCCGATGCTTTGTTATTAGCGGACAGTCTACGAGATCGTTCTGCGTGCAACACTGCGGGAGAAACAACACGGCCAAGAATCAACAAACGGCGACGAGGACAAGAATTTTCAAACTCGCCGGAGTCGCTGCATCTACTGCGTGTGCAATGTGCCTGCGCTAACGCCAGGCGTGTTGCTCGGATGCTGTGTCGTGAAAAGCTGAGAAGATCTCGTGAGATCTCCATATGACCTTGCGGCGTGCGGCGAGTTCAAGTTCACGGCGCGCAACATGCGTATGGCGCGCCGGGATAATGAGTTTGCTTTCGAGCATCGCGCCGCTCGATAAGCGATCGATGCGTCGCGTTATTTGGACTAAATGCGTGTAAATTAACAAATAGAATATCTCTAAACAACCGAATAATTATCGCCCGAAACGGACTTGCCTTCCATACTCGCTGGTTGTCCCGTTCGAGGCGCAATGCGTGCATCTCGAGTTGAAATTGATTGATGAGAGCGCATTTTTTATATTAAATGCGCACTCAAATTTTAGTTACGCTTGTCGATGGAAATTGATTTAAATTGCATGGTTAAAATCGTACCTAAAAACTTGAGGTAAAAGTATTGTCAACACCTTAAATAAAAATTGTAACATATTGTATTCGCAAAAGTGCACCATGTTATTTTTCTAATAAACGTAACTGAAACAAATACTTCTGCCTATCTTTTTAATTTGACGTTTTCAGGTTTTTTATTGGTATCGTTAATGCAGGTAATGTAGCTAATTTTTAAAGGGACTCTTTACAACTTGCGAATAAAGATAAATGAAAGTACTTATACGAGAATACCTAATGTAAAGCTATACTACACGTATATTAGTTATCGTCTTCGTTATATAAATATATTTATGTTGTTATACGAGTATGTCGAAAATTAATTCACTTTCTTCTCGTTTTTCATTTCCCTCTCTTAGCTCAAGAAACTATATATAAGATACATACTCATTTCACCTTCTAAATCCTTTGGAAGTACCTTAAAATGTGTTTTAGAAATTGGCATTTTTACGAAAATATGAAAACATGGAGTGGAAAATGCTTTGTATCTGTTGAATTAATTCCCTTTCTCTGAATTTCTCGGCGTCACATTATAATTTAAGAGACTTGTTTTACAATACATACGCAATTTTAAAGCACAAAAGTTTCCCTACTTTGAACCCATTTGAAAGTGCCCTAAAATGCCCGTTAAAAATTGGCATTTTTCAAAAAAATTAAAAACATAGTGTGGAAAAGATCTTGTATACCGCGAACTAATTGACTTTTTTAAAGTTTGTCACCGCTATTTTAAAGTTTGAAAGACTCTCTACACGATGCATACACTTTCGATCTTCGAGCCCTTTGGGAAGTGCCCTAAAATGCCTTTCAAAAAGGCATGTAATTAAACGAACTTTATTTTTTCGATTTTTAACTTGTCAATTCATTAAATGCACTTATAATTAATGTTTGCACTTAAAAATACAGAACTGAAGTTAAAAATAAATATTTGCACTTTGAAAAATGAATTCCACTTGAATAAAATGCTTTCCACTATGAAATTAATACTTTGCACTTATAAAACTTGCAGTATTAAGTACGTGCCGTACTCTTAGCCGGCCCCTTCTATCAATCGCTGTGACGCCACATGTTGTAAAACAGAGGTTACTGTTGCATTTCACCATATGATGTGAAGCCGAGCAGGGAATGAAACAACACGAACATTAGCAGTTAAAAGACAAAGATTGGAAGCAATAGCCGATTGTGAAAGGGAAATAGAACAAGCACACTCTGCACAAAGTATTTCCATGGCTGAGGTTCAACCAGGTCCAAGCTCAGGCATGTATCTATACAGTTATTACTAGTTGATTCTAAATACAGTATTTTATTTATTTGCTTAAAAGGGCAAAACAGATGTACTTCAACTAGCAGAGTGTAAGCCAATATCAACAGACAAATCAATACAAATGGATACTTGTTCATAAATTCATAAATTCAGAAGTAAAAGCACACAGACTCTAGAAAGCTATATGTCAGTACCAATGAAGAACAGTCAGATAGTGATGTATCATTATGTACACAATCAACTGTGTCTGTGACTCACTCAGACTCCTCTTCTGCAAGATTATCCCTTTACAAGTGAAAGCTTCTTCAGGAAGTAGTGGTCTAAATGAAGAAATGATTCAACAAGAGATGGAGCAAAATATTCATAATACAATGAGGAAAATTAAGAAAAAGCGAAGGTTCTACATTGGAGTACCAGAAAGATGCTATTGCTTAATCAATACAATAAGCAAACACACAAGCATTCCAGAAAAACATATATTTTAAAGCCTCATGCTTGTATTAATAATATTCTATTAAGGGTACTCAATGAAGTAATTATAATCACATGTGCCTTAATTAATTTACAAGACTCATTATGTCTTTAAATAAAGCTGTTTTTAAATAAAATCCTGAAAGCATTATTAGTGTATTGTGAATATATTCTATGCCCACATTAACACAAATAATATCTACTTCTTTGGTAGTTTCAAAGTTACTGTCAGCAACACACAAATAACATTTTTTCTTGCCAGACAAAAACATTTGCAGTTGCACTTGTGCATAATATTTTTTTGTTAGTTTTCCATGTCTTACATAATTCTTATATGTATCTGCTCGTGTCGGGCATTTGATTTCTATTACAAATTCGTCACATATTCCATCTGGCGAAATTGGCCACTGTAAAACAGTCAATTCTCGCCAAATTTGAACTATTTGCTTTAATAAACCTACTTTCCATTATAAAAAATGTTCTTTCAAACGTTTTCAAAGACAGCAACAAGCGAATCTCGAGCAAATTACACAGAATTAGATATGTAGAATTTAACCAAACAATGAAGAACGCTTAAAGAAAGCATGCACGAGCATGCACGAGGTCTGTGTTCAAGCAAGTACCTCAACGAGTCCAACAAGTGACGTCATGCACTCTGATTGGTGTTCGCGGTCACGTGACTTGAGAGTGATTTTGTTGTATTTTATATTTATAATATTTAATAAATTACGTAAAAATAAGGCAAAATATGGTGATTTTCAGTAATTCCATAATAGAAACTATCATTTTGTGTAAAAATTATCTTTTTATTTGAATACAGTCAACATCCCTATTATAAAGTTTCAATTTAAAAAGTTGATTCAAAGCAAATTTAAGCTTAAACCTGAATATATAAGTGCATTGTATTAAAATATAAGTTATACAATCTATAGTGCATAATATGAATTTCTTAGTGCAAAGTATGAAAACTTAAGTGCGGCTGTTCAAGTGGATTGTATTTTAACTAAAGTGCATTTAATATATCCCCTTTCAAAAATTGGCATTTTTCAAAAAAATTGAAAACATGTTGTGCAAAACACTCTGTATCTTGTGAACTAATTGACTTTTTTAGAATTTGTCACCGCCATATTAAAGTTCAAGAGTTTCTCTATACGATGCATACCCTTTCAATCTTTCAGCCCTTCCAGAAGGGTCCGAAAATTCCGTTTGAAAATTGACATTTTTCAAAAATATTTTAAAACATTGTGTGAAAAACACCCTGTATCTTGAGAACTACTTCCGTTATTTAAATTTTTTTACCGCCATCTTAAAGTTAGAGAGTCTCTCTACGCTATCCATATCTTTCCAACCCCCTAACCCTTCCAGATGTGCCCTAGAAAGCACTTAAAAAATAACCATTTTTGTCCCAAAAATTTCACTATTTGGTCAAATAACAGGGTCGAAATTTTTGTTAAATTTTTTTTGGTCGAAGAACAGCGTCGATTTTTTTTTCTTAATTTTTTTTGGTCAAAGAACAAGGTCGATTTTTTTTGGTCGAATAACTCGGTTGAACTTTTTTCTTAATTTTTTTTGCTCGAATAACAGAGTCGAACTTTTTTTTTTAATTTTCCCGTTGAAACATTAAATTAAAAAAGTTGGAATTTTGAATTCCTGAACTATTAAACAGTAATTTTTTTATTTAATAAAACTTATTAATTAAGAAAAAAATTGGCGGTGGCGCCTGACATTTAAAAGAGTTGTTTAATTAAATATTCAGAACTACCTCATTGTGTAGAGGGGCTCTTAATGATACAATTTAAACAACTTTTCACCTAATAGCAATTAGAAATTTTCCAGTTAATCTCAGCAAGTGAAATGTGCACTCCCATCGAGATTTAAGAATCAAATATCTCAGGAACTAATAGAGATAAACAAAAACCAAAAACACCCCAATAGTCAGCATCAAATCCTAGATAAGATAACATTTAAAAAATTTGTAATACAACATGTGCCTAAAAAAAATTCCGCTCCGATTTTCTCGGAAAATAATAAAGATAGAAAAGGACTTTCTTCATTTTGTTCATGCCGTGATATGGATCTATAAAAGGGCTGATTTAGTATTTCCATTTTCCAAAGTTGACCAAAGGCCTCTCAAAAAGATCAAGAGACACTTGACTCTTTTTGGTCTCAAAAAAATTTTTTTAGTTAGAAGAAAATTGAAAACGATACTCAATTGGGTTTTTCAAGGGGATGAAAGGGGATATCAAGTCTATTTTCCGATAACATTATTATTTCGGAAAATTGGTGATGAATTCAAAACTGATCAAATGAAACCACTCCGATTTTTCTTAAACTTTCCCAATTGAAGTAAGACATTTCCAGGATTCCATTAATCCAGGTTTAAATGCCATATCTTAATTAATTTTCAAGTTATTAACCATTTTTAATTAATACTAGAGTCCGACCGTAATTGGATTTTAGCCGAAACCGAAACCGAAATTTCGGCCCTGCAATCAGTTTCGGCCGAAACCGAAACTAATTTACATAAACATATTTTTCTATGTTTACCTACACATCGCCAGTTTTTCCACGTTTTATAGTCACAAAATCCATTTCGGGAGTAAAGTCTCCGTTTAATCACTTGATATTTAATATAATATTAATTTAAGTTTCTATGAGCAAACTGAGATGGCAAGTAACGACCGCCATTACCAGCGAAGTTAGCCGAGCGACGCACGACAATCCACGAAAAGTGAGTTTCGGTGCGGCCGAAAGTTTCGGCCATTTTTGACCGAAACCGAAACTGAAGCCGAAACTCGAATTTTTGGCCGAAATTGGCCGAAACCGAAACCGAAATTTTGGTCGGTCTCTAATTAATACATAAGTGTTGATAAGTGAAAATTCTAACATGTAATATAATATGAAATTTAATTCTACATTCGAATATGAAAACCATTTTTCTCAATTGATAATGGTTTTCAAGATAAGGACACAAAAACTGGTATTTAATTTAAAGGTATTTAATGATAATTATCAAAACGCTTTACTGTAGAACAAAATTTTATTAAGATAAAGTGTTATTCAACACATGCTCTTCAATATTCCGTAATAAACAGATTGGGAAATGATGCAGAAAACGAATAAACCAGTTTTTTGCCCTTATCATGAAAATCATTTTAGATAGAGGAAAACGGTTTTCATATTTGTATGTAGAATTATATTTCATATTAAATTACATGTTAAAATTTTCACTTATCAACACTTATGGAATAATTAAAAATGGTTAATAACATGAAAACTAATTAAGACAGGGCAACCAAACCTAGATTAATAGAATCCTAGTGATGTCTTACTTCAATTAGAAACATTTGGAGAAAATCGGAGGGGTGATTTTATTTGATCAGTATAGACTTTTCCACCTATTTTCCGAAATAATAATGTTATCGGAAAACTGACTAGATATCTTTCATCCCCTTGGAAAACTCAATCAATTGGCGTTTTCCATTTTTTTTAACTTAAAAAAAATTTTTGAGGCCAAAAAGAGTCAAGTGTAACCCTCTTGATCTTTTCGGGAGGTCTTTGGTCAACTTTGGAAAATGGAAAAACTAAATCTGCCATTTTATAGATCCATGAACAAAATGATGAAAATTCTTTTCTATCATTATTATTTTTCGAGAAAATCGCTGCGGAAAATTATTTAGGCACATGTTATATTTTAATTTTCTTAAATGTTATCTTATCTAGGATCTGATGCTGAACATCGAGATTTACTGGAAAATTCCTTACTGCTAGTAGGTGAAAAGTTGTTTAATTTGTATCATTAAGAGCCCCTCTTTATAATGAGGTAGTTCTCGGTATTTAATTAAACAACTCTTTTAAATGACAGGCGCCTCCGCCAATTTTTTGATAATTAATAATTTTTATTCAATTTAAAAAAATTACTGTTTTATAGTTCAGGAATGCAAAATTCCACCTTTTTAATGTAATGTTTCAACGGGAAAATTCAAAAAAAAGTCAATTCTGTTGTTCAAGCAAAAATAATTCAAGAAAAAAGTTCAACCCTGTTATTCGACCAAAAAATTCAACCTTGTTCATTGAACAAAAAAATTAAGAAAAAAAGTCGACCCTGTTCTTTGACCGAAAAAAATTTTAACAAAAAAGTTCGACTCTGTTCTTCGCCCGAAAAAATTTTTAACAAAAAAGTTTGACCCTGTTATTCGGCCGAATAATGAAATTTTTGGGACAAAAATGGCTATTTTTGAAGTGCTTTTTAGGGCACTTCTGTTACAGGGGTTGGAAAGATATGGATGGCGTAGAGTGATTCTCGAACTTTAAGATGGCGGTAAAAAACTTAAAAAAAATCAAATACTTCTCAAGATACAGGGTATTTTTCACACCATGTTTTTTATTGTTTTGAAAAATTCCAATTTTCAGAAGGCATTTTAGGGCACTTCCAGAAGGGTTCAAAGATCGACATGATATGCATCGTATAAAAAACATCAATTAGTTTGCGAGATACAAGGTGTTTTCCATACCATGTTTTCAATTTTTTCTTTGAAAAATGCAAATTTTTAAGAGGCATTTTAGGGCACTTTCAGTAGGGTTAGAAGAATGAAAAGGAATACATTATGTAGAAAGACTTTCGAACGTTAATATTGCTGTGACAAACTTTAAATAATTCAATTAGTTCGCTAGATACAGGGTGTTTTGCGCGCCAAGATTTTTTGAAAAATGTAATTTTTTAAATAGAGTTTTGGGGTATTTCTAAAAGGGCTAGAAGATTGACAAGATATGCATCGTGTAGAGGAAGTCTCAAGCTTTAATATGGGGCTAACAAACTTTAAAAATATCTATTCATTCACAAGATACAGGGTGTTTTCTACACCATATTTACACACTTGATAAAAAATGCTACTTTCTAAAAAACAAACACTTTTGAGCAGTTTCAGAAGTGCAAGGGGGTTGCAAATGATGAAAAACCGAAATTTTCCAGTATTACGATAAACCTTTGACAAAAGCAACGTGCCGAAATTAGGGGCCTTTAGATCTTCAGTTTAAGGCTCTCCCAACTAAGCTATTTCGACTTATTGACAAAGGATTGTTGCAATTATACTACACAAATCATTTTTTTCATACAAATAAGAAATTTCAAATTTTTAAATACATTTTAAATCAAAGACACTCATATCATTTTGATGTGATACAGGATAGCAGAATGGCACCGCATGCTTTTAAGTTTTTTGAGAAATGCTAACTTTAGAAAGTTGTTTTAGGGCACTTCCAAAAAGTTTTGAGGGTTTTATGAATACGCATCTTGGAGATAGTCTCTTGATGGCCAATTGGAGGCTGAAAAACTGCAAGAACGTTAATTTTTTTAATTAATAATAGTACATTTTAAGGCATTCACTAAGGGTTTAGGACGATTGAAAAATAAGGATAGTGTAGAGAATCCTTTAAGCTATAATATGGCAATTAAAATCTCAATTTAAGTAAATTAGTTCATTGATCTATTAGCAGCATAACAGAATTTTTATCGTTTCTCTCATTCAGTACATTCGCTCACACATCACAATCTTGAACGATTCAATAAACAAAGAGTCGAATTCAAATGATACTTTTAAGGTCATTCCGAGATGTCGCTAAGGTGTCCTTTTTGACTAAAATTCTTCTCGCGTTCATATCGTTGTTGTAAATTATTGTAAACATATACATTGGTTATCGCAGCAGCGCATTTTATCAATTTACATTGACTTTATCTTATTTTACGCTTGAAATTAAATCATAAAAGTAAAACATATTTAAATAATTATAATAATTGTGAATTATAATTAATTTTTTTTATAATTTATCAACAGATATTATGTAATATATAATCCTTTACTATATAGTATGTATGTTGAATTTCTAGTGGTTAATTTAATAATGCTACTGATTGAAATCCGTGCCCTTGCGAGCGATTACAGGTACACGGTTACTTCGCCATTCAATTCTATGCATGATCACTTATCAAATGCCCGATTCAATAACACTAGCAACCTATTTTACACTGAATTCTTAAAATTTTTCCACGATGTCGCTTGAATGTCCGTTCTCACTAAAAATATTTCCGCGATTATATTGTTGTTGTAATGTTTTGTAAACATGGGCCATCGCAGCGGATTTTATCAACACACGTCCACTTTGCAACTAGTACACAGTTTCAATGCGTCGGCCGGATGATAGAACCCACCAAACTGTCTGGCGACTAAGCAATCACTGTTTAATAGCTCTCTGAGAATTATTTATATACATAAAATTCAGCGGTCTTAATATGACGTAAGTATAATTAAAAAAATATTATAGTTTAGGGGTGTATGGCTGGGGTTGGAACTATGCCAAGTGTCTGGCAATGAGTAGCGCATGTTATAATAATGTTATGAATAAAATATGAAAATATTGAGTGTGCTAAAATAACGAATTTGGCATCATAACTGGTACATCTTTGTTGGCTGTTAACTGCCAAAGGAACTACGATCTAGGTTTCATAATTGAGGATCGTTCTTTGCTGTGTTGGGTTCACACATAGAAACATTTTCATCATTCTTAAAATGACGAAAGTCTGACCATCACGGGCTCTTAGGCTATAAATAAGATATCATTCAAAAAATTTCAAATATAAGATGTTTTTGAACATTTTTTAATAACTATTTTCTCGAGAAGTAATTAATTTAGAAAAGAGCTTTCTTCATTTTGTTCATGCTATAATAAGTATTTATAAAATGGCAGATTTAGTTTTTCCAATTTTCAAGATTGACAAAAACCACTCGAAAACTGTCAAGGCGTTACACTTGACTATTTTTTGGCTTAAAATATTATATTAAGTAACAAGTGGCTATGCGAGGGCATTACAGACGAGATTGATTGAGAGCGACCGTAGCGAGCGGTCAATCAATCGAGTCTTTAACAACGATTAGCCACGAGATGCTTACGCTATTTTTTCTACTTCCACTATAATACCACATTGCGGTTTATGTATTTCAACTTTTGTATTTTAAATCATCGAAATTTGCTCACACACTTATACCAACTGTAAGGTTTTAAGTGCCATGCCGCGCGCCGCCTCATTTGACGCTTCGTTCCATATCGTGCATCTCCGATACGAGCAGCAGCAGTGTAGGTAAATGCACAGGCGCTTGCTCCGTCCCGAGCCTAATGCCAGTACATAATGAATTTTATGCACGCCTTGGCCGTCAGTATATAAAGTACCACTTTTTGTGTCTAAAAACCGTGGAAAAACTGGCGCTTAGTAGGCGGAAGTATAAAAATTAAATTTTAAGTTAGAAGAAAATGGGAAACGCCAATTGATAGTGAATTGCAATGCAATGAAAGATATCCAGTGAATTTTTTGATATCATCGATATTTTAGAAATTGGATGGTGAAATCAAAATTGATCAAGTAAAACGACAACTCGGATTTTCACCAAACTTTCTAAATTGATATAAAACAATGCCCGAAATGTTTTAGATTTGAGTTTTTTTAATACAAAATATTGGAAATATTGCGATTGACATACTATATCTCAATAAATTATTTTAGATGAATCGTTGTAATAATAATTATTAGACTTCAATTAGGTTGTATCAAAGTTCAAACATTTCCCTAAAACTGTTAATAGCGTGTTTAGAATCAGTGCTAGAGCAAAATTAATCTTCAATAAGTGAACTATAATTTACATAAAAAAAATATGCTTTTGCTTTCATTTATAACAAAATCTTTTATTTCAGCAAGTGCAGGTTTTGTAATAATTGCAATTTTTAAATTCTGATTTCCTTAAAATATTTCTGTTTAAAATTAATGCTTTAAACGTTAATAATTTTCTGGTCAAATAACCAAATTTGTATCAATAATTTTTATTTAAAAAAATGCCTAATCTTTTCTCCTTTTTAAAGTTTGAGTTTAAGGCAACAAAAATATTAATAAAATCAGCTTCAAATTAATATTCCAAACGCGTCTTTAATGAACATGAGCGAGCAAATAATCTTAAGTCAACTTACACCGAAGATGTTCTTAATGCGATTTTCTAGACGGCAATCATATACCTACATAAAATGTGCGTGTGAAGTTTAAAACCAACTTTTAACCGTGTCTGCAGACATTCTTTAGAGTATTACTCTTCTCAACGAGGTGTTGCGATAAGAATCAGGAAATGATTACTTATTTATAATCTTTTCCAGCGACGCGTTGGCATATTACCATTTACATGCTTGGACGGACCAAAGCACGCGACATTAATAAATGCGCTAATTAATAGCTGTATTTAATTGCCTGTTTAGCTAAACATGTAAGGCTACCAACTTTGTCAAAGTCAGCCAGATCTCGGGATGCTTCTAGAAAAATTAAAACCTATTGGGCAATCATTAAAAACGTGTTTGGGCAAACATATGCAGAAGTTTATTGCTATGTGTAAAATCTTCGAATTTTCGTTATTCTGAACGCATTATAAAAGCTGAGCTTTCTGTGTTACATGTACGCGTGCTATTTTCATTTTTGTTTGAGGCTAAAACGTTGCTGGTTTTATCAAATAATTTTAGCAAAATGGTGAAAACTTTGTATTTCATTTCCATGCATATTCATTTTAACACATTTATTAGAATCTTATTACGTTTTTTTAATTTAAATTGTTTGAATCAAATAAATTTTCCACAGTGATGAAAGTTTTGAACATGCTGTGGCCATCTATTAAGGTCGACTCAACGCTTTGGGATGCGTGTTGCCATCTGCAATCGCATGCCACAAGTTCTTCATGCTCTGTCTTACAAACGGTACGAGTGGTTCACTACTTCACGGCGTTAAAAGCCACTGTGCACATGCTCTACTCTCATTTATTTCTCTTTTTTGCCCATACAACCAAGAAAACTTGCATTTTCTTAGATGTGCCTTGCAGGCATCGCACTAATAATTTAAGAGCTTGTTAAAAATGTTTTTTTTTGCCCGTGGCGTACCGACGTTCCTCATCGCGGAACTCCTTTTTATACAAATTAATATGCAAAAAAGGAAAATACACATTTTCCGTCCGGGAAAGCCGCAATATTAGCTCGTTTTACCTGGAAAATCCCCTTGCTTCTTATATTCATTCCGCATAATAATAAAAAAAGGAGGAGAAGGGCCGGAGCGTAAAAGCGTATCTACGCGTTGGAGCGCCCGAGCCGTGGTGTAAGCAAACCGGAGGATGAAAATGAGAAACAAATTAAGTTCATCATTTCCTTTTGCACCCACAAGGAAATTACGTAATTTACATACAACGCGCTGGCGTTACCGCCAGTTGTATATACCACTCGTAAAAAAACAACAAAATCTTAAAAAGAAAATACATTTTTTACTACGCGTCGTGTTTATTCTTCGTAATAGAAAGTAAACAGGACGGATTTTCTTAGACAATTTTTGTCACCCAACCAAAACCTAAATTTACTTCTTCTTTTCTAGTTATTTTTATAAAGCGGCGTTAATCATGTGTTCAAATTGAACTAAGAAACATCTTAAATCTGATATCTTTAGTTGGAAACATACGAAAAGTCATTATGAAACCTCTTCAATTTCCTGTGCTCACGTTCTAGTTTCATTTCGACAATTAGCAACAATTAGACCCCGCGCCAGCGTAAAACACATACGTGAACATTACACCCCTCTACTGTTCACAACTGCAGCTCTTAAATTCAAGCAGAAGCGCACGTTTCTCACATCGCAAAGCAACTTGGAAATTTGTACCTTTTAGTTCTTGTCCCTCTAAGCAGTACCAACCGTTATACACGTTCTACAGTAACTAGTGTTTCCAGTGCTCCACGAGTAGCTCCTAGCTAGTTTGGTTTACTCCAACAGGATGTACGACTTTAACGAAATAATTAAACGAGAAGCCGTACGAAAGCAACGAGTTGCATCTTCATTCTATTGTCTTCACTCTAGAGTTGTCTTCGCTCAAATATCTAGGACTGATGATGACAACTATTCTCATGATGTGGGATAGATTGGCACAGATTAATTATGAACGCGACATGCAATTATGACGTTTGCCAGGAGTACAGTTACTTATAATTCATGAAATTCATTATTGGACATAAAATGCTTCGTAAAGAAAAACCTGTAATTAATCTCTTTGTTTTACGCGATTTCAAGTGAATCTGAAACGCGTCGAGTTGTGTTATTAAATAGTAAATGCAAGCAGCTTAGTTATCCCGTCGCAGCACAAAATATAATCGTGGATTAAGTTAAGTTACTTGCAGAAAGTTTGCTTCGTGAAGCGATATCACCACTCGTCTACACGATGGTTCAAAACATTTAAAATTAAATCACTTTAAACATTTGTGCAACCGAAGGAAGCAAACTGCATGCTTCGTTCTAAAATTTAAGCCTTGAGTGGTACTTAACACCTTACAATCTGTCTTATAACGCTTGTAGTCGTAGTTTGCACACTTCATTCTTCGTTTTACATTTGTTGCAGAAGGAGGAAACTTTGGAGAAAGGGACGGTCGTCGTAACTCCTGGAGCCAACTCGGTGAACACACGCCCGAGCCGAGCCGCCTTATGACGGAAAACGCCGCGCAAGAAGATAAACGAGTAGCAGAAAGCAGTAATTTTCATTAATTCTATTACCGCGCCCGTCGTGTGTATCGCCGGCGAACAACGTCGCGGAGATGGGCGCGAATATACCACTTTACATGTACACCCCACTAGTTTACATTGCATCGGTTGCCACATTAGCGGCGACACAATGTTAAAATAAATATGTCTCACACAACCAAGATTAAAGCGGGTCCATATGTCATATACATTAATAATAATGTGTTATATTAAGAAATAATACTGAAACTATATTATTTTTAAATTAATTTTAAATTTTGTAAGAATTTAAAAAGTCTGTGTCGTGTGGTAAATGCACACTGAAAATAAAGTCCTCATAACCTTGTACTGAAGGAGCAACAGAGCATTTTATACCCTTGAATATGTATTGTGGCAATGGGGTTGGAATAATTCGTGCGGGTTCTTGTTGTTCACGTCGCGCCGAAGCTAACAGAAAGTCTAATTGTCTGACCATTTGTCCGACGACAAATTAACTCGGCTAATAAATAACCATGCGGGGACCGTTTTTATTGTCCTTTATATACGTTTTATGTGTTCGTGATACAGGACTCTCTTGTGAGGATCGCCGACGAAATAGTTTTGTTTTATTTATAGAATCCGGTGCCGTAAATCTTCTGGCATGAGTTTTCGGACGGTTTTTCGTCCGACGCGCACCATAAGTGAGATATACTTGGTAGAAAGCTAATATAGTTTCGTAAACATTGTTAACTGCACGAAACTCGATCCTTATCAGCAAACAATTACAAATCGCCGAGGCAAACAGTCTCCAGACTGTTTGTGTCGTGTCGCATGTCTTTGGGGTTCCATTTCGATAGCAAGATATCGGAAGAGTGTAGCGTGGTGTGGCGGACGCGACATGAACTGGTGAAAACGACAGTTGAGGTTTTTCAACCTTTCGTTTTCTTCGCAGTCTAGCCGACAGCAGCGTTATATTATCATTGTTTTTCGGCGTGCGGGAAAGAAGCCGTCGTGAGCACGTTTCGCACGGCTGGTGCGGTGGACAAACCGCCTGCTTGAATGGACCGAAAGGAAGGAAAACAGAATGGTCGCGAGGAGACTTCTAGTCAACGTTTGCGGCGTGTGGCTGTCACGAGACACCAACCATCCGGTTGTTGTGTCACGTACATCTCGAAACTCGGGGCGCAACGCGGGTACTCTTTGCGAAAAGTCACCGGCGGTTGCCGAAAAACGTGCAGGAGAAGAGAGAATCGCAAACGAAACCCAGATTTCAAATAATCGTAAATAATAGAAGGAAGCACCGAAAAGCGTCTGGTAAATGTGGTGCGCAAAGTGCGATTCAAAGTGTGTTGGAAAATATTCAGCGGAGGGCAGTCTGACGGTGTTGCAAAACCGCGCGGATGTTGAATCATTAATATGCTTGGAAAAGTTTTGAGAGTTACAGAGGGCATAAGGGGTATCATATTGTGAGGAAGAACACAGGCACCTTCACTCTGGGTCTAATTATTACAGCAAATTATTTATCAAGTTGTATTTTGAATTAGTACCTATGCTTAAATAATCAATTAATCTCGAGGGCCTAATTTATGACTATTTTAATCTTGTTTTTATCTGTAATTAAATAATTTGATTTCTTTAAAACATCTAGTTTTAATTC
The DNA here is from genome assembly GCF_025399875.1 of Dalotia coriaria. NCBI lineage: Eukaryota > Metazoa > Arthropoda > Insecta > Coleoptera > Staphylinidae > Dalotia > Dalotia coriaria. The sequence goes on from NW_027045446.1 coordinate 4,812,818, forward strand.
TCCACACAAATAGTTTTGTAAATGCGGCAGATTTGCTTGTAAAGGGAAGAATAAAATGTGTTTATGTAATGGCCAACAGCGGAACTCAAGAAACGGAGAGCATGGAACTCGTAGCAAAGAGGAAGCGTTATAAATCTAAGTTTGCTCCACAATCTGTTTCGTCTGCCCGACCACCGCTATTGCCACTGGTATCTAGTTTACGTCGGTTAGTTTTGGCCGGTCGATAGATTAAAGGATGCAGCACTAATCCGGGCCGACGGCGCACATACACCTACTCAAATGCGCGCATTGAAACTTCTGTTGTTTTGGTCAGTGGCTGTGCCCCTTACTGTTTACCACTCGCTAGCAACGTCGTTTTTAATAAGTGTTGAAAGCATTGTAAATATCTATTTTTTTAATTTTAAAGATATCAAAATTTTTTTGAGCGTTCCTGGTACAATTGTTCAAGATTCTAGTATTTGACACTAAAATAGAGTACATGACAAAAAAAATTATATTTTTTACAGTTGCATCATGTTTCAAATAATGGCAGATGTGCTTTTGTAGAATCACGCCGATATCCGCAATAGTGATGACCACATCCACATGACACCTCCACAACACGTACGAAATTAATGACATAGTATGAGAAAACCGAACAAGCCATAGACACGTACCTGAACGAATCGATACTGCAGTGACATAGTTAAAAAAAAAGCAACATAGTATAATTGGAACGCAGATATTAATGACGCCCAAATTCTCTTCTCTTGCCGCAGGCGTGCCTGGAGCAACGCGGCATAAAATATTTTACGTACATGTTACTCGATGAGAGATCGAACAAATGCATCGAACAGCGCAGCCTTTCATTGAGATTACATATTCATATCAGTTTCGCCCATTCGACTAATAGAACCATTCAGAGCGGGAATTCAAAGCCGCTATTCTCATCATTTTGTGCGTGAATGAGTGCTGTTCTCGTATAATAGCATGCCGGAAGTGAGACGATATGCAAAGACAAAAACCTCTAGTTCAGAGAAGGCGGCCGAACGGGTCGAGCGAATGATATGTGAGCACTGCAGTTTTGGCCATTTGACAGAACACTGAATTAACGACGCGGTCGTTAATCGCCATGAAACCGTGCGCACGATATCACGAGCAAAACGTTTACAAATTATATTCCAAAATTGCAATGCATTAAATAGCGATCGGTATAAGTTTGGACTCGTAGAAATAAAAACCATTTCATATTCTAGGTTATGTGCAGAATTTCATTACGATGAGATTTAATCCAATTTTGAAAAGCAAAGGTATGTCACTCACAAGTAGATATTTTGAAAGTTCTAGTTATAATTCCTAAAACTTTGCACTATATTTAGGGAAATGAAACTCAAAATTGCAAGTCCGTAAATTCAGTTGCGGATTTCAATGTACCCATTTATTAAAGGCAAATTACGGCCAGCGTTTCATTTTGTTTTCAAATTTTTGACGATTTCACACAGCTGACTAAATTAATCTGGGTATAGTGGCAATTGGTTTAATCACTGTACCCAAAATATTTGCAGCCAATTTTTTTTGGGTTTAAAATCAATATTTTAAAGTTATGTAATGTATTGAATAAGATACATTGGTAGGTTTCAAATTTATCAGTAATTTCCATTTCTCTTTATATGGCGTTTCTACTACATTTTGCGGGATATCCCAATTCCCATTTCACTAAACTACATCCGGGCCCCAAAGGTTCCTCGAGCTATAATGCAACCGCAGAATAAATAGTTAAGAGCATTCAGTAAACTTTGGACACAAAATTCAAATTAGATTAGATAGAAAATGAACATATGCATAGTTCCTCGACCAAGCCATTGCGGTTTATAACGCGACTAGACAACAGCGGCAATAACAAGTATTACGGCCATCGGCAAGATACATCGCGGTGGCGGCGCCGGGCACTCCGTTTTCCGCGCATTACGAATGAGAGTGTTTTATTGTCCTTCTGCGACCAGCGTTGCTGTCGATGCACACCACAAGTACGCATGTGGTTTTTGGCTGGCGGTTCGTTATTGCAATGAATTATTTTGTTTCCAAAATGGAAATAAAACGCGGCTGGGATCCAAACAATTCGCATTGGTGACGCGCAATAAAGCGATAAACTTTCCACGCAGAGCAGTACAATTGTAAATTTATTGACGACTAATATTTACTTAACAAGTGTGTGTCTTTTTTATCAGTTATTACACCATTAGTTGCAAACCTTTAGAAAACTGAATTTTAATTATGACTTTTCGCCAACCCGGCGCCTTTGCAATTTGAAATGTTTAAATGTAAAAGCTGCGCATTGGTTTTCCTTTAGCACGCGCGGAATGTGGCAAATCCAAATCACGTGCAAGACCCGGTGTGCAAGCGACGCAATTCCGAGGTCTTCACGCAGCGCTCCAGAGGACCGCCGGGTGGTTGGATTGTCGTTAACGCTCTGAGACAGAAAGCGGACATCTGTCGCAAAGAATTTCAGGATTTTCATTTACAGCGCCTTATTGCATTTAACGGGGCGTGCGCTTTGGCAATGCAAAGAGAATACTCGAACATGGAAACGGTTTCAATACTTCTAGACTGTGGAACATGCAAATAGTTCTACATCGCAAGCGTGAAATGCAAGTATGAAAATTTAATTTGCTCTGCGCATTTAGAAGCAATCAATTTCTTTAGCTTATAGAAGCTTTTTGCAGAAATTAAAATTTCACAACACGTGTGCGCTTTTTAAATTAAATTTTTTGCTTGAAATTACCGTGAAAAGAATAATAAGCGACTATTTTCGTTTTCTACTTAAGTTAGTATTTCGGATGCTGTCTTTTGAAGATGCTTCATTTGTGAAATCTAATTAAACGTAAAATACAGGAAATGAACAAAATTTTGTCACTGGCATATTGTTAGGTTATGATAAAATATATGTCAAAGCGGAAAACGTTTAATTAAAAACACTTTATACGTTATAAACAAGCCATACTCGTGTATCACGGCCATCTATAAGAACCTTAAAAGTGGGAATCTCTTGGACTTTTGGAACGCGCGCGCAAAACTCATTAAAACTTTCCATAAAGGGTTTTGTGTCCTCAAAAGCAACGACCACGCCGCCAAAGCCGCTTCTTCTTTCTACAAATTTCACAAATTACATGCTTGTACAAAATGCAAAACGCTCATGTAACGCAGGCACCGTTGAATATCTTTTGCATTTGCGTAAAATAGTGCATGAATTTTATATAAAGTTCTAGTATGCGCGAGGCAAAAACGAGGGTGAATAGTTTCTGGTTTGCCATTATTATTTATGATGTTTGCATTTAATTAATTCATTATTGTGCAATACCTCATTACTGCTTGATGTGCAATTTTTCCTTTCACAGTATCACAATTTATTACATAAATTATGAGTGCAAAAACTAAAATATGCGCCCTATAAAATGATGCTGTTTTGAAGTATCAAAAATGATGAGGTGAAATGAAAAAAAAACTGAAGGAAAAATATTTTTAATTAGCGCGTGTCGTAATTATACGCAGCGCGCGTCCCGTGTGTCTAAATAAATATGGAGTGCCGGTCGGCAGCCGGGTCAAAAGGGATGCCTTTGATGAAAAACAAGTCATTTCATGGCGCGCCGCGTTCGTCCTCGCGCCCCCGCATTGCTCTGTGTGCCGGTAATTGGAGGCAACGTTGTGTGCGCACCCTGCTAATTATCACGTTCAATCAGCGCGAACCTTTGTACACATTTGACTACGCATTACGTCAGACGTGCACGCATTTCCAATCTGCATAATTGATCGATTGTTGAAAACCCAAAATAAAATACAATTATCAACTAAGTTCACCATTATTGCTATCAAAAAATGTGTACTTTTGCAGTTAAAATGTAATGTTTGAAGAAATATTTTAACATAGTTGAGTTGTTTTTGTACGTGACAGTTTGTATGCTTTTTGTAAAACTGTTGAAATTAATTTACTTTCTTACGTAGTCGGGTGTCTCCGGCTTGTTAAATTTGATAGTTCCGGCGATATTAAAAGCGAGCTTGATAAATACAGGACATAATTTTAATTAAATTAAGAGCAGGCCCCTGGTGAAAGATGTTAAAAGTGAGTTAAGCAAATGAACGGAAGACAGTGCGAGAGCACCGGAAAGTCGCCGTCGCAGCGTCCGTTCGTTTATACTTCCAACGAAAGACGTTTACCTCGTTCTCGCGACACGAAAAAGTAAAAAGTCGTTTCGTAATTAAGAATGTCAACTGCTTGCCTGCCTTGAAAACATTACGTGCAAGTGATGCTTTATATCTCAAAGTTAGTAGATTAAAAAAAAAAACTGTGAGCATGAAAACCTAACAAGACACAACAAAAATGATAGTTATTACACCCTAAGATGTTATAAAATAAATATATTTGTTAACAAGTAATTTTAAAAAATAACATAAAAGAACTAAGCGGCAATTGTGCATGCTTTGCGAAAATAGTAGCATCTACAAACTGCACGGATGTCCGCAGTTTGCCGAACGGATCTTTATACGGCGCTAATAAAAGTTTAATTACGTACAAAGAGCTTCAACCGTCGCACCGCGTATAGTCTCATCCAATCGAGACGCAACTCAACCCACCCAGGAACTGGACATTCTCTCATTTGGAAGACAATGAAACCAACATTGTTTACTGCAGCAAATAAAAACAGGTCGTAGTCCTTGTCGAAGTGTACTGAACCAAAATGCGCATTGTGTGTTTACTGCCAAATGTAGTGAATACATTAACAATAACAAAGTGTCCTCTGGCCCTGAAACTAAGTGGTGCGTTTTGGAAGCAAATAAATCGCTCGCCTGTATGGAGAAGCACAATGTGCCGATAAATAACGGCGATTTTAATTTCGTTAGACATCGAAGCGGGGGTGTGTGCGCGCGTGAGGTCCGTGTATCAGGAGTGTTAATTTCGAACCTACCGGGAGCGACACCAGAAAGCGGACCGGCGCGCCAATTATAAACAAGCGGATACGTGTCCACGCACCCAACCTACACATGTTGGAACGCGTGTCGCGCATTTGGTAAAACATGTCCTTCCAGCTGCAGGACACGATGCTAGTGTGAGACATACAGGATAATCTAAATCAGCAAAGCCGGGTGGAACCTCTTTGAAGTATCAACGGCATTGACTACTAGCAAAGAAGGATCGTTGCGATATAATCAAAGCAACCTTTGAAGTTACTGCTATGCACCAAATTACGCGCTGACATAATGTTGTTTTATTTGGTTAAAATTTTATGCATTATTAGAATGTTTATGTTTTTGGTGTATATGACCATGCCTGTATTTCTAGCTCAACCCTCGGCTCATGTTCGCATTTGCGAGCGCTACGCATCCACATTTGATAATTTATAGTTGCGATTTAATGTCCAAAAACAAAGTTTCGAATTGCTAATGCTGTCGCTCGTCGTAATTAAGGGGACGTTTTAAAACCGCACGCATGGGCAACTCGCACGCACGCTCGCAAATCCCATACATATGTTGAATTGCCGACAGACCACGAACCCGAAATGCGCCCAGTTTCTGTGTGGGATATGAAGTTTCGCTTGTATTACGACCCTGAACTCAGCGCATGGAGTCGCTGCCACTGGGGACCGGCTGAGTTAATAATCAAACACTAATGATCTCTCATTGTATTATATGAGTATCATGCAAAAAGCACAACAATTCTTTCAGAAAAATTAATTTAACATCTGCATAATCACTTTTAAAAATAAAACTGATAGTTATAGGCAATAAAACTGATGATTTTAATATAAACACTCCCTGGATGGTAACCAAAACAATTGACAAAAGAGTATAATAGGATGCACGAATAAAATTTATATTTAAATGCAAAATCAATGCACGTCTGTCATGAATCCTTGCAGTTTTTGTTCTGCGCCAACGCCGCGTAACGAATGACAATACCTTATTTACTCTCATCCCTTTGTCATCAGTTTGTCGCTGTGGTAATTTGATTCCCCTCCATGAAAGCGAAAAGTAATGACAAAAGTTGTCTAACTCATTTTAAAGGTATCTCAAGTGCCAATTGAATGTCAACCGTCTGCATCCTCTTCGGCGATAATCATTTGTTTAATAATACTATTGTGAAGCACCTAATCGAGGGTTCAAATGACATGTGATACACGAGATTTAGCGGCAAGTGGGAAACTTGGAATTTTTATTGAAAATTCTCGCCCGCTGTTTGTCGGCTTGTTATGCAACGCGGCAACGAGCACCCATAATAATAACAATGCTCTTTGAGGGATGCACTCGGCGTTGTCATTGCGGAGAAGAGACGTGCGCCATTGATCGAGGATTGTACTGCATTGTGCCCATTATGTTGTTGACAATGCAGCGACACAATCGAATGACAATTTAAAAGCGCGGCGTGGGGCAAAGCACATATGTAGGTACTAAAGCACACTGAGAACAGAAAAAGTGCAGAAGAATTGCAATGATTTCATGAACTTCTAGCTTTTCAACAACTGAATTCAAAATAACATCAAATCAAAATTGACTATAAATTACTGCCGAAACGTGCCGAATATTAAGAGAATTTTCAAAGTACTTTTTTAGTTGAACAAAGAGAGATTTTCTTTAATGCGTGGTCTCTGATCCATCAACTAATCCGACAATTACCCAAAAAACAAATTTTTCCACTCTACACCAAAAGTATAATCCCCAGGATGAACGTGAGGCTTTTCATACCTGAACACGTTTCTACCTACGGTATTCCTTTGGGACCCAATATAAAATTTGTGTTAAATTACATTTTCGTTTAATTTTTGTACATAATTTCCCATCAATCATCACGCACATAATTAAAAAAGACAGTCTATCTGGAAATTTATCTAAAATTATATAAATTTATTAAACATCTTTGTTTTTTACGTGATAAATGTTGATTGTTGTTGAATGAAATAAACCCACAAGAAACCCTAAGCACAGATGCACTTTTTAATGAAAAAACGAAACCGCACCAGCTGTGCACCACATCACAAATGAAGGGAAACTGTTTTCATCCACCACCAACGGACATCAGACGGACCCCAACTTTGTGGGGAAGTAACTACATTAGAACAAAAAACATCTACAAGTCCGTGAGTAGGATTTGTAGGCTGAAACAGAAGGAAATTACAACTTTTTGCTACAAAAACGTTAATAATCTAAGAATTATTATATACGAAACATGTCTGCGGATTAATGACTTATTAAAGACTCCTGAAACTCATTTTTATTTCTTTGCCAGACGTCAATTCAGCTCTATGCGATTTCAAGGTTAAGTTGTGTATAAAAATTTAGATGTCACCACGCATCTGGGTCTTGTGTACTTTATTGTTGTCATTCAATTCAACTGTTATTGAAAGCCGGCCCTTGTCACGTCTGTACTTTTTCCGCCCTGTATTTTGCCGGTTCAGATTTAATATACAGAATGCTCGATAAAGAATAGTATTGTCTTTTAGTTTCTCTATAGTGCGGCGTAATACGAAGTTCATTATAGGACGCTATGCTGAAAATTACAAAGCGCCGATTTAATAGCATTTCTCTTACAAATTGCTAAATTCATCAGAAACACACCCAGCGCTCAATGTGAAAAGATAAAAGGTTCTGAAGGTTGAAGCAACGGTGGAAGTCAATAGAAATTCATTACGCTGAAGGACTGAACCAATTTATTCATTTTTTCTTGAAATGATTCTCGAGTTTTTATGAAACATTTCACATTTTTGTCACAATAGAACCATTATGTTATATCATGAAAAACATTTCTTTTAATAAAACTTTATCATAATTTTCCAGCTTATGATGTAAAGCTTTCCAAATATCACATTCGCAGCAATGATTTGTGTTTCATAAAGCTTGTTGAGTTGAATTAATTACAACATAAATAATCATCTGTGAATGCGCATCAAGTAAATAATTTCATAAACGTTAATTCTACGCGTGGCGCGTACGAGACTCTGAAAAAACATTGAACCCTCATAATGCGCGCTCGGCTTGCCGCCCCGCAAAAGTAATTACAACGAATGTTTATTAACGTAATTTATAACAATAACAACATTTAATAAAAACAAATTTTACCTGTAACTGTCGTGTGCAACATCGCTGGGACGCCCGTTTGTCGCGTTTTCCATTTCAATTTTATTACGCTCATAATGGGCATGCATATGCCAGATATGAACTTTATAACGATGGAATGGGGTAGGAACGCAACATTGTGGCAGGTTACACACCCGCGTCACCACGTAGTGGGAAATTTCAGGATGAGCAAATATGTGTGAGTGCGAGAGTGCGGCATGATGGTAGGAGAAAAACTCCATTACTACAGTATGAAAGAGGAAACTTTCAAATGCCCGCGGCGCCGTTTCATGTTACTGGTATGCTTGCTATAGAAATGATGTGTGGAGGAGCGCGTAACTGCTAGGCTGGTTCGACTGCATTTTCAGAAACGAAAACATTACTTACGGCGTTTTTGATATGTTAAAAAATTTAATTATTTAAATGTACGAATTGTGTGTGTTATGATTTACTTATAAAATGTTATAATATAAAATTTTTGACATCACTCGATATATAAAAAAAATATTCCTGGCATAAACATCCTGAATGTATAGAATGGCAGTAATTAAAAACGCAAAGAACTTTAATTTGCCGCACACACCAACCGTCTATGTTGAAACCAAATTTGCGCTCGCATATAACCACAGTTTGTGCTGAGCTCCCTTGGGAATGCAATCGCTAATCATTTCCTGTTGGGTGACAAAGGCACCGGAGCACGTTGAACGCCCAGAGGCAACCGAAGCTTTTATAATGTCCTTGCAGAACGGAATATTATTAAGAGAAGACTGGTTTGTGACTCTCGGCGACCGAGTACGTCATCAAGCATCACGTGGATGGTGTCTGGTGGCTAGATTTAGAAGTAGCAACTAGGAACCGTAACAGTAACCTCCTTTACCCTTTGCGTCAAGTGCGGCCGCCGTAGTCCTTTGTAGTCGAGGTAAGGGTTTTATGTATGTTGGTCACATCAGACCTGCAACTACGGCCACCGCCGACCCATGAACTAATGGAAATAATTCTAGATGTAGTGTGGAGGGTCGGCATATTCTGTCTTTGCAGTGGTTCAGGAGTTCCTTGTAGTAAAAAATTACGTATTAAAAATAAATAAACAGTTTTTGATAATTTCTGGTAGAATAAGAATTTTTAATTTATTTGTCTTTATCTCTTTTAGTTTATGAGATATTTGCAATCGAAATTTTGAAATAAATAATTCATTTTTTTCATTGTTCTTGTTTTGAGCTCGTCAATTTTTGAAAAATTTTGCCTATATATTTGTAACATGTTAGCAAATTTTTTTTCAACAATAATAGTTGTTTCAGGTTGGTTTCTAAATGTCGGCTTGGAAGGCTTCTAATAAGATTTACCCTATAATAAGATTAAGTGATCCTGGCTGCATTATAGCATTATAACCAATACCTAACATGCGCAAACGATGCTCAGGAGGCTTGAACACCATGCTCTTGCTTTCTCCATCAACTAGAAACTACATCGGTTGCTGCTTGTGAGCACATATCGCTTCTTCTCACATCCGCTCTGCCACATCATCGACGCCTTGCTTGCTAATGGCACCATCAGTAAATTATCGAATGTTTTAAGAGCTTGATTTAACAATTAGTCGCTTGGAAGCCTTTCAAATTTCATTAAGTTTAATGTGCAAATATTCAATTTACCCATCTTTGCCTGCACAATTTACTATTTAACTATAGTTAACAATATTCCCTCAAAATATAATAATCTGTGAGATACATTGTAAGTAACGTGTAATGTTGCATTAAATGCCAAACAATCCACAACTCATGCCAAAACTGAGTATCTTAGTATCTTGTCTTCGGTATTCACTGCTTCGCAAAGACATTACAAGCAACGCTACGTATCTCCTCAACGCGTTCGACGCAACGCTCATGATAAGTGACTCTATTTTCCGCTAAATCAACCAAAACGCGCATCATTTGCATCGGTAATGCTGCTATCAGCACAATCCCGGAACTCAGGCGGTTCTTGCTTGCGTTCAAAATACTGAAATAGCACCGAGTGCACTTTGTGCGCGCTGCCACCATGTCGATTTCTTTAGATTTCAGATTTATTAACTCAGTTTTAAGCGGTTGTCGACCGGGTAGCCGGCAATAAAATGCAAAATTTATACTGCAATATTTCTTTAAATTAATATTAGCAAGAGCGGGATTTTTGCAATAATATAATGCGGAATTTTTATGGATCCCGTCTAGCCGAGTGTCTGACCTGGTTTTGCATAAACCCACTCAAGAGGAATATCTTTTTATAGATCTACATAAACAACAAAACATCGTTAATTTTTTTTACTTAAATCTATATTAATTTTATCAACAGATTTCTCATATAACCAAATATTTTTTTTAAATGCGATTTCAATTAATACTCAAATATTTACAGACAACATTAATTTAAAACGATAGTACGTTTTGTTGTCGATTAAATGTATCAAGAACATAACTGTTACTCCAGTTTCAATAACTTCAATTACTCGGTACAGTTGCTCAATTTGAATATTTAAATAAACTGAAATACTAGCGCAAAGTTGCAAAGTGCGTAAATGCTAAAATTTTATTTTCATGCTCAAATTTGAATTCATTAACACAGATATTTTGTTCCAGGCTAAATTACAATCAAAATATAATTAAAAAATATAAAATTTACTGATTTTCTATTAGCAATATTTACAATATTCTATTATTCGGTCCTTGTTGTTCCATTTTATTGTATATTTGATTTTCCGGGCGAGTTAGTGACGAAATAGCATCTGCAAGCAAACATAAAACATAATATTATATACAACCATTCGGGCGTCGTTCCAAAATTAATGAGCCAAGCGGATTTATTATTAGCAAACACAATTTTATTCAGAACAAATAAATTTGCGATATTAAATTTATGACATAATTAAAATTAATTACATTTAATTTCTTTATATAAATATTTAAATTTTCTCTGGCTTAATACAATTTTAAACACTTGTTTTGTTTGTAAATGTATTAAATTTATTTTTGCATTGAAATGTGTAAATTGCTTCGAATATACTTATATAAAAATATAAATTACTAAACTATAAAAAGTAAATCGAGATCGTTTACCGTCTGACTTTTCGACCCTAAAACTGCGCCGTGGAAAATCCTGACGCATTGAAAACTTTTATTGCATAAAGTAGGCGCGAGTCTAGAGGATATTAGAGATGAATTGCTTTATGTCGTCAGTCTCGCCGAGGTCGTTCAAGATAGACGATTGTTTCCAAGCGGATTTTGCATGCCACCTACGCCAAAATCTGCGTGTTCTAACCCACACGCACTTGCATTGGCAAGGCAATATTGTATTTTTTTGGGAGACTGTGAAGGAGTGGGTGTTTGACGCGTCGAGTGGGTTCTTGCGTGCAAGTTGGCGCAATATGCTAACCCATTATAAAGTCAATTTTCATCGCTAGGCGCGCAAAGCGAAGCGTAAAAAGCTTGCCGAGATATGTTTGTTTTATTCGGCTGCCAAAATATTTTCGTTTATTTTTTAGACGAAGGAGAATTTGAAAAGCACATGTCGCATTCTCAGCAGCAAACTCGGTTATGGTGTGCGAGTGATTTTTGTTAGGCGTGAATGACTTTTTTGTTGTGCAAATGCATACCGTGCGAATTTTAGTTTGATGAACCATTTGTCGGCTAACAATAACATTATTTTTTGAGCATAACTCAAGAGGTGCTTTTATATTAACTTTGGTGCATTAATTATATCACAAAATATTTAATAATATTATTAATAAATTTTTAAGTTTTTTTAATATAAGTTTTCAAAACGGAAATATTAAAATTTTTGAGTTAAAACATGTTTTATCGCAATTGTAGGTTATTCTGCCGAGTTCATGAGCAGTCGTTCTCCGCTTGCAATATGCTGCGATTGTTTATCTCCGAGGTTTGGCAATATTATTCATTTTAAAGCGATTATGCTTACCCGTTACTCGCCACAGACAAGCAACCATTGTCCGGCGCCTCCACTATGCATTACTGCGGCAAAAGGCGCGTATGTTTGAATCCAAAACATGTATGCATTACCCAACTTTATATTGTCAGCGCATATTTCTACAAGATCAACCATATGATTTGTCTCATAATATTTGCCACAAATTTATTTCTATTCTAGTAAGCCACTAATTAAATTATGACAAATTTGGAACGATTTTTGATAAAACTAGTTTGTGATTTGGGCAAACATTCGAAATTCGTGAAATTTTGTTATTTTCCTTTCAGCGCGCGTATCTAATTAGCAAAGTAAATATTTAACCACGCAGACATGGCCATGAGACCACGCTGGTCTGCAAATAGTTGACAAGTTGTAGTGGTGGCACGGTGAGCTGAGGTTGCACAGGGTTAGCCTCACGCTTTGTTCTGGAATTCCAAAAACTGATTTCAAAGCGTGGGCTACACAAAGCTTTGTTGTTTAAGGTCGCAGAGGTAAACCGATCTAAAACGGTCATGGCTAACGTTTTTGAGTATTACAACATAATGTTAAATCATTTAAAAAAAAAGCTTAATACTTTGTTTGCATATTTTATTAAGCTCATATAATAATTTGTTAAAATAAAGTTTAATGTGAAACGATATAAAAATTTATGCAAAAAAATTCTATTTCTGCTAATAAACATAAACTGCGTGCACACAGTCCAGAAGAAACCGCGGGTTTAACTCCAATTAATCTAAATTGCGTATTTTGCATCCACTCAAAGTGCTAATAACACATTCCCTCTGAGAACGCTATAGAACGAAACCACCTTGCTTGCAAGATAACATTGCTCCACCCTCTACAGCTATCATACACGCGATGTTTTGATAAACGTTTATTTAATATGTACATAACAGAACACTTCATATAACAAGCCGCGAAATGCCGTTGAATCCGCGCTGCAGATAACTTCTAAAGCACGCATGCGTTTAAAATAATAATAAATTTGAGCACGAGAACAACGCGCGAAAGATCCTTCAGCATTTCCCTGCCCAGTTAAGGTAAGCTGCTTTGTACGCTATTGTGCGCTGCCCGACTGACGTATTGTATGCGTATTATACCGAATTATAATTCTATTTAAAGTTTGATGTATTTGCATATGCGCGCAAGCCACTGATGTGTATATTAGGGCATTAATTGTGAAGTATGAAATTCGTAGGAAATTGGTGGTAGCGGCCGGATACGCCAGTAGGTATAAGTATGGCGTAGAACTTGGTGTGGAATTAAGCCGAGCGTCTCCTCACTCATTCCAGCAGAGTTCATTTCGTCAATAATTAAAGTTTACTTTGATATGCTCGCACATCCCGGGAAAGCAAGCATACTTTGTGTGTTTTCCACCAAGTTGCAATGAGTTTCGCCAACATATCGCATCTATTAGCGTTGATTATAACTACAAGTTATGCAACAGCAGCCGCGCGCTGACTTTCACATTGTTTTCTTGTTTGAGTTATTAATTTTATCAAAATAACTCCGAGGCATTTAAATTATAAAATTATTTCAATGAGAAATTTTGTGTTCTAACATATTCCGGGATATTTGCGGAAAGTCACATGAAATCCTTAATCGTACTTTTATATACTTTGGGAACCATCCTGAGCTATCTGTTATCCGCAACGTAAAAGTGGCTCTCGTCCTACGCCATGAAAGCCGTAAAGTAAATTTGATAACAGTTTTATGTAACGATTCTAATATTTAGGAGCCTGCCATTGATGTTTATGACTCTTCTAAGTTACATTCTTTGGAAGCCTAGCGGCAAACAACAAAATCTCCTTTTAATTGCCTTCATTCCTCTATCAGGATCGAATATCTGGACAGGATATTCGATAAAAATGTTCAGGTAAGTATAAAATAAAATATCAGATTAACATTTCATTAATATAAGTTTGTGCAAAATACAGTTTGTTATAAGCTGAAATATAAATGCGTTTGATGTAAAGATTGAGAACAGAATGTATAAAAGTTCGGGTTTGATGTGAGATATGTGCCGTAGGTTAGGTGTTCAATATTGGTATTGTAATGTGGAAAATACAGCGACAATTTCATCCCGGTTGCCCTCTTTCGACGCGCTTGGCGCCCGCTTAGCGCATTTTCATCATTCCAGAAAGCGGCAAAGAAGGTGATATGGGGTAACCTTCGGGCGCGAAACGAGCACACGCTAGAAAATATTCGAATTTCCCACGGGGTTTGGACGACGAAAATGGATTTTTCTCGGCGGCATTTGTGATGCGGTCCTTCCTTTGTTGCACTCGCATACATCTTTGATAAGTACCTCTATGCACGTTTTAAGTGTTTTCAGTTATTCTGAAACTGAGATGAAGCCAGTCAACAAAAAATTGAACAAAATTTTTCATCCATTACAACAAAAGTAAGTATAATTAGAAATAAAACTTGAGTTTCAGTGGAGTAGTTTTAGCGTTGTTGGTTAATTACAAAAGTCTTTTTAATTTTTCAGAACTTTTCTTTATTGCCTTCAGATATAGAATGCACCATTATAGGTGGTATAACGTAAAACTTTAACTTTTAACTTTATCCCAACCTATGACGTTGTAAACCTGCTCAACCCCTCGAACAAAACGCGGGTCTGGACCTCGTAGGCGGCGTCCTTGTCCTGTCTTCCACCACGAATGTGAGTGCCATAAAGAGTCCTTAACTTTAAAAGTGCTTTTCAATAAATTATTTAAACGAGAAAATGTTGTAAATTACGCAGGAATCGTGAGAGCGGTTTGCCCATCGCGCTTTTTTTTCCATTCTCGAGCCTTTCATTCTTTGTCCTGCTATCCGGTGCGCCGCCCCCTTGAAAAAGCGGCTACATTAAAGATTAAAACTCTGCGGGATCATTAAAAAACTCATTTTCCGCCATTCTTCTGTTTGTTTTCCGGGCGATGCTCGCTCGCAGACGGCCGCCGCACACCGACATAGCGTCGAACCACCCCCACAGCACCTAAACTCGCACACCAGCATAGTGTGCGGCGGGCGGTAACAATGCAGCGTCGAATGGGAAAATATGCACGAGTTATTACAAACCGAAGCGGTTATTATTCTTTGTTGTTGTTAAACGACGCGACTAACTCACGCTGCGACTTTGGACTTAAGAGGTTTGTTTGTTTGGTGTTTGCATCAAAATGTCCGAAATCATAGCGCGCTTTGTGTTCGTTTGCGGACGGCATAATCTAATCTTCTCGAAGAAGCATTGCGCTGCGTCGGTCGACGAACGTCACAAGACGGACGCAGATTTAATTTGAATTTAAATTAAAAATGTTAAGTAAGCCATTATAATGGATTGCATGTCAAACATGAAATGATTTTTATTGCTGTAAAGTAATTGGATTCGCGCAAACTGACTTGTTCGTTTTGCGGATACAGAAACTTGGGTATATTGGAAAAGAAGATTTGTCATTTCGATCTGAACATGGTCGGGTTTGTTCATGCCTGAGGTTGTCTGGCTCATCAAAGCGTATTATTCCAATTTGGATTTAAATAATAGGCATTTGAATTATATTCAATTTAGTTAAAATAACGTTTTGTAAATGTAATTCAAAAACTATTGCAATAATAAATAAATGGACTATGTATTGAATTACAATGCTAAATTGGCATTGCTATAGCTTGGGGAGCTATAAATTACTCGTCTGACAATAATATTTATGTGCAATTTGAGAAATATGCTACGAATAATTTGCGTTGAACTCATTTTTCTCCCGCTTCTCCCGCTCCCTGCCAACATTCTTATCGCCAATTCCCCGCCCGGAACACGCAGAGAAGTTGACAGTACGACCACATTGCAATTTACTTTTTACTCGGTTTTATGTCATCGTAATCCAGCACAAGACATTTAACGAAGAAAGAAACAAAATGAGGGTGCGTCCAAAAATCCTAAAAAGTCGTCAGAGGGGAGATAAGAAACGTAAAGTTAAACAATCGCACTGTCCACCCTACAAAACTTAACGCAGATACAGGACACCCTAGGTAATCAAATGTATCAGCTTAACAGTTTGCTGAAATGTTGATGCTGGCAATTGACCATGTCTAGAAATAAAATGAAATTCTTGCGTAAAGTTGCTTGTCGGTTGAGATGAATTGACTGTAAGTAACGCGACAAATTCTTAAAGTCAGCGATCAAATAATTTTCACTTTCGAGATCTGTGGAATTATTGCTTTGAGTTGGGGTTGCTCCCTCAAACGTATATTTTCACATCGTTTCACCCTTGCATTCTTTGTTCTTTTATCTATTATTATCAAGCATTTATGCGGTGTACAATCAAAGAAAACTTATAAACATTAAACTCAGCGGATAATAATTGCCCCTTCAATGTGCAACTTTTGATTTATAAGCCTTGTAGGGTGACATCATATGCATGTCAAATTGAGAAAATTTCTGAATTGGTTTTGTGGAGTTTATAAGAACTTAAACTTTGGCCCCCTCCTATGTGAGCAAAGTGTAAGGATACAAAACATTAAGTTCAATTACGATTTTACTCACCATTAACTTTTAAGTTGAAAGGAAGAGAACACAATGAACAAAAGAATTTGTGACGCAAGAAAAATTAACTAAGGGTTATTTATACGAATTTTTGCAATTAAAAATAAAGTGTATTTCACAATTTACAATATCAATCCAAATCAACTTGAATAAATTTAACTGAATCCAATTTAAGTTTACCCTCAAATTGTTTCATGAAACTTTTTACACTTTGCAATCCCCACAGTGTCCAATTCCATGAATCCCACAGCATTTGTAGTTATGCGCTGACATACCTCCCAATTTGACTTAAAAAGCGAAGGACGACTTTATGGCAGGCAATATAAATTGCAGATAAAATAAGGGATGATTCCATTTAGTCTGTGGTCATCCCAAGGCGCACATAAATCAATGCGTGCAGAAGAGGGTAGCGTCAGTGACTGCGCCGAGGTCATCTAGTGCAGTTACACTTTGAAGACAAACTTATCAGTTTTGGCAACGCGTTGTTATTATATCAGCCCCTCGTGTGTAAAGCCATCTGGAATAGCAATTCAGGGATGTTTGTTTTATTCGATAGGTGTGTTATCTCACATGGTGAGTCATGATTGAAGTTTTAGCAGTGTTACAATCAGATATTAAAATTCTAAATTGTCTTTGTGTTACTGTACTGTATAATAAATTGATGTCTATCAGTCAGCACCGAAAACGTTAAGTCTATTTACGTCATTTGTGCGCGCCTTTGTCGTTTTGTTCTCAGCGATGCGACGGCAAATTCCTCCTCGTTATCAGTGATTCGATTTGACGAAAAATACGTTCAGAACAAAAATGACCTTTTCACTAGCCGTAGACGTCTTTGCGACTTACATCGCAGTCTCATACATGTGAAGAATCTTAGACAGTAAATACAAACTCACACATTGGCGATGAGATATTATCAGTGGCGATGCAGTCACATACAGCCGAATCAAACTGCGCATAAGATGAGAAACGTTGAAGCAAAAACAAGAGAAAAGACCAGTAAGATAAATTGCTTTGCAGTCATAAAATTTTATTAAATGCATCCAGAGGCAAATACTACTGCACTATTCTTTAATGTTACTTTCTGCTACGATTGACTACTGTCTTAAAGTACACGTTAAATAACAAAATTAAATTTAACTTTCAAAAATACTGTCATAAATTTTATAGTCTGTATTTTGTCTGCATGCTCGTAAATCTGAAATGAAGTTTCTTGTTAAATTGGCAAACAAAAAGTCATATGATTAGAACTATAAATAATAAAAAATTTAGATAGGAAACAATGTGTTTGGAATTGTTATATATGCATAGAAATTTTGATTTATTTTTTTATCTCACGCCCAGATTTTTTGCGCTTGCTTTGCATTTTCTTATAGGCTTTTTCTATCAATTGGCTTCGTTTGGAATTGCTTCGTACCGCTTTGGAACCGATCCGATTCAAATGTAATTTTGCATGAAATAACAAATTTGAAAAAAGATATGCATTACTATTTCATGCCAACAAATTTTGATTTTATTTTTCAATGAAATAAAATCTGGGTTATGAAAAGTAGGTTAAAATGGCTGGTATAAAAAAGTGGATCTTCTTATTCGACGAAATGTCACAATTTGTACAATCCATGCAAAGTCGAGGGCGTGGAAGCGTCGACAGAAAAGTTATGAACGGCCGGCGTGCTCTTAAGCGCACCCAAAACGAAATATACTTACATCCATCGCAGCAGGAAATTAATTTCGTCGACATAATTTAGTACTTTTAGTACTTTCAGTGTTTTCAGCACATTTCCCATCATCATCATCATCATCAAGTGGGCGCTCTGACCTGCTTGCTCTCCCGTTTTGCTTTGCTGCGATTCTGCGAACAATTTTCATGCACTTTATTATTAATAGGAGGTCTTTAAATAAATTGGAATCTTTGCTCGTTTGGATTAGGCAGCGCGTCCACCCTTCGGTCGCCCCAAACACTCTCGGGTCGGTCGGACGCGTATCTATATAAATTAATAAAGTTGACGTCGTCTTTACCATTGCCGGGTGATCTTCTTATCGCGTTGGGCGTAATGTGAGTCAGGTGACTTGCTTCAGACAAAGTCACCGTAAGCCAGGCCCGCACCCAGGGGTCCGTCATTAACTCGCTCGGGAATCACTGTCCTACGGGATTAAACCGTCCGCTTTAATCAGTGCTCTGGGTTGATACGCGGACGTCGTCAACGGGTCTATGCTCAACTTTCTTGTGCAGTCGCGCAAGCGCAAAATTACAAAAGTCAACTATAAAATTAAGCTGTCATTCATCAACTGGTATTATTTCCATAAAATTTGTTTGAAACAAAAACAATGTTGAACTGTTAGTATTTTCCAGACGCATAAACAACAATAAATGTTATTTATTGGGAAGTAGCAGATCTCAATGTCGAAAGTTGTTTGTTTCTCGTAAATATAACTAAGATGAATAGTTATGTTTGCTGCATACGCCGTGTGAAATCTACCACGGTGTAAACTTTTACAATTTTCTATTTCGCAACCTTTGTTTGTTGTTATGTTGTCACGTACATACATAAACAACATGGCAAACATTGCTGTGTGGTGTGTGGTGGCTGAGTTCAGCGAGCAGTGAAAATTCCGCATTAACAATAGTTTTACTGTTTTATTTTATTTGCCGATACACGAGCTCGCTTTTATTTCTACCGGTGTGTACGATGGTGTCATGTACGATGCGAAAGTTTGATACGGAAAGAAAAACAAAGAATGTAATGCACGGCAAGAAAATCCATCGCGTTTCCGGTCGACCGACTACGATTCTTTAGATACTGATTCTGCAGATGACTGCAACTCGTCCGAAAACAACATCGTACGAGTTGCCGACAGATCGAAGGATAACGTGGATGCGAGGTGGATGTCCACCGCGTCGGAATGATGGGTGGAACGAGCTGGAACACGGCGACGGGACTATTGATTGATAAACTAAGTGAAGTGACAACAAAGCGGCTATAGAATTTCTCGGACGAGCGGATTTCTTTTTAACCGAAAACGCTAAATTGCTTCCGAATCGAATATTGCCGTTGACATATGGGTTTGATCTTCGTGCGGCCGCCGAGGATCTTAATCATCGAGCGTTAGCATCAAAGAAAACTAAAGGGTGCTGCGGAGCAGACGGGAAAACGAGATAAACAACCCGTAAAAATGAAGAAACCTGGCATGAAAAACACGCAGCAAATAAAAGCAGAGCAAAGATTCGTAGGATTCCCAAAGAGCGGAAAAGGAAGTCGCCGCCGACAATGAAAAAACAGATGTAATTTAGTTGTAATGAAATAAAAACGTCGAGGTTTGCAATTACAACAAAGTTATTTTTTCATTAAGAGAAATTCTGATTTAGGTAGTGATTTTTTATTCATAGTAAATGAGAGTTCCAAATGTAAATGATTGTAAAAGTGCTAAAAGCATGCAAATTTGTGTTTTGCTTGGCCAAGGTAAAAAAAATACATCTTACATTTACATTCGACGTCAAAACTTTAATTAATCTGTTAAAAAAGCTTTTGGATAGCGCGGTTCTCAGGTGTTCTCAAGTTTTCTGCTGAGTGGCGGATTCCAGAGGTCTGAAAGGTTTCTTACTGCGCTTAGAAGTATCCGAGGACGTTTTTTTAGCCCACCACTTTAAGCGCCAGTCTCATAATGTTAAAAACTTTAAAGAGAATGATCGTGTTAAGATACTATTATACAGCTATCGTGTTTTGATCGGCATAAAAACACAATTTTAACACTTCTTTCTTGAATTACGCTTGCATAAATCAGTTATGTATGCATGTCAAAAAATAGGTCATGTTTTCCACTTTTTACACCCTTTTATAAGAGCCATAGCTCGTGGTGAGCCTGACATTGTGTAGGCATGTAGATATTTAATAATATGATATAAAATAAAATTTTGTATATTGCCGCAAAGTTATACGAGAAGGTGGGATGTCAAGGGCAATGGACCATGTAATATAAATACCGTGTATCGTTGGCATGCGGACAAGGCAGCGATGCTCACAAAAGAAAAGAAAATCACAACTCCAGCAAAAAATACGCAAAAAAAACTCGATGTTGTGCAAGTGTTTTGCACTTATACCGTTATATTGGAGTTGTTTTATATAAAGTTTTATACCATTTTATCGCTAAACAATCAGGAAAAGTTTATTATAATAAATTGTTTTAATATTAAAAGTATGAAACAGTTTTAAATAATCAATGCAAATTTAGTTCATTATTATTTTGATTCCAAGCAAAACTATTTTAGTTTTGCGGTTTACTTTACTTCAAAGCATTAATGTCTGGTCTAAAATAATAATTTGCAGCGTGATGTTATTCCACTCGGAGCTCTTCTTTCGCAAAGCGTTTGTTTTCCCATTTGCATCGCAACATCTACCCGGCTAATAGAGGCGTGTGTGTAAAACCGAAAAGCGATTTGGTGAATTGTTGAATATTCATGCACGTCCTGTCCGATTTGCATTACAAATCAGCGCTCACCAGCCCGGCCGGCAGCCAGTATCGCTCAAACATCCTGCCGCTAATTATTGGTTATCAAAATATAATTACGGACGCTGGCGTGCTGTCGCATTATGCACGGTCACTTGAGTGGGACATCGATTAACGCCCTCATACCCATTACATCTACCACACCTTTGATGCGGAATGTTGGTTTGAGCGATATCATTTACATTACATCAATAGTGAAGGCGCCGGGCTATTATAGCATAAATTTAAATAATGAAAAAATCAGATTGAAAACTTGGATTGAAAAAATAAGTTTTGCTATATATAAATGACGAGCTATACTTACTAGCAAAGCATTAAAAAATGGCACATCGTTAGTTAAGAGTCCATTAAGCGAGCGCTTTTTAGATCGCACCTAGGCAAGACCCTTCATCGCCAACCGCGACCGCCTTGGGCACAGTGTCATCATCATCGTTCGCGCCTGCTGGGACGACGGATGCATAAAGATGAACGAACGAACAGGGAAAATGGTGAACGGTTTAAAAATAATGTCGCCCTGCGAGCAGCAGCGCGAACAAAACAGAAGGAGCGCAAGTTTTTAATTTCTTTTTACGACGTTTTTTCTTCGACGTTATAATGTGCTGCGGGCGTACCCAGCGCGTATTTGATGTAAAGCAATAGCTTCGAGAAAAAAAATGAAGTGTGGCGGAAAACTTTTTGCACTTATTTGCGATGTGATATTGTGCAATGTGCCGGCCATAATTTATTATTTTAGAATGACACTTTTTGTTTTTGGTGATATTAAGTTAAGTGCGCCAAGGGAGCATAGTGAATATTATAAAATAAAATTTTGTTTTTTAGTGTTGTTTTTTTAAGAGCACAAGTTTGTCGGAGTTTGATACGGAATTTTTCTGCTAGCGTACTATCGCATAGCTGGGAGCTCCTCAAGGGAGCTACTTCTTCTTTTAACGATACTGCGTGTTGATACTATTTATGAAGCAATAAAACACAATGTTTTAAGACGCGTTTTCCAATGTGCACCAAGTTAAGGACGTATATGTTTATCGTCAAGCGGGTAGCAAATGGCAGCTCTTCCTGTACCAGGACGAAGGATGTCATTAAAATATATCGTATTTTAAGACATCACTGCTTCAGTTTCTTGTCATGGTTGTTCACAATATCATATAAAAATGTAGATAATTTTGACATTTTTAACAAAACATGTAACACAATTCTGAAATACTTTCAATTATGTAGTACTACTATAACTGAACAAACAATATATTTAAGTTGACGTTATGTAACTAGTTCCGTAATTAACTCTAAATAAATGATTATATCTTGCAAAATTATTCATTATGCGCCCATGATGTGCACTTCAGTTCTCGGCAGTTTTATAACCCGGCACTTTGTAATTTATTTAACTTTCCTATTCGCGCTGCCGTGTGAGAGCTGGAAATTAAATGCAAAGAACACATGCTCGTGTTTTAATTATATATACAGGTATAGCATGCGTGGTAAGTGCGCAAACATGGAAATGAGTAATGCGAGAAAAAATAGCATTCCTGTGAGAAGTGAAATGCATCTAACAGATGCCTCCACGGGACAAAAGCACTCGCATTGGTTCTGTCAATACGCTACTGCAGGCATTTATATTTTTTCTTCTACATCCATATGCATAAAAATTCACTCGGATGTTGAATAATGTATTTGCAGGATACTTTTTAAATTTTCTATTCTCTTTACTGTGCTTGCTTCCTTTGAAGTCTACGACGTCCCATTTCGGCTCCGAAATTTGGGTAAGCGTAAGAGTTCTTTGAATGCATAGACGTATGTTTAAAGGGGTTTATGTAGGGCACACGTATTAACAGAAAAGTATTTAAAATGTACTTTATTTTGAATATTAATTTGAATTAATGTATTCTTGTGACAACAAATGCATTATCTGATTTCTTCAAGCTTGACTAATGTAATTCTTATGCTACATTTAATATTTTCATGAACTTCCGCTGCACTATGTCATACGTATACTACTTTTCCCACAAAAGTTTTACACGCTTTCCTAATTTTAAGTTTTTTACAGTTTTTTTTACATTAATTCAACATTAAATTTGGCGCGATGCCCAATTTTTAAGAACCACTGAAAAATATTATGAAAAAACACAAATTAACGAAATACATAATATACACGATCCACAACCAAATATTATAATTGACAAACTGTTGGGCGACAAATTTTTTTAAATTAAATTTATGCCCAAAGGGTAAGGATTATAGCCTGCAACTAGGATGTGATCTTTCATTTTGCCTACGCTGGCGCTAATTGGCAGCAGTGTAACAATATCCAGTAACAGACTCGCGTTGACTGTAATTTTATGCGTAAACAAAAGGTTACACGTTTTGCAGTTTTGTCGTTTACTCGGGTTATTATGCGGTCCGCTACATGCGGTATGATTATCTTCATGTAGTCCCTTGTCGTTAAAATTTTTAATGTTTGTCCACTTTTTGTACAGTTCCCATTCCAACATAAATGAGTTTTTTTCTGTGTACAACATATTTTGACATCTGGAGCAAAGGTCATTTGAAAGCCCAAGTCATTAAATTTTGCAGTCATGGGGGGGGGGTAAAGCTTAATTTAGTAATTATTATACATTACGAGTACAACTGAAAGAATTACACGTTTTGATGTTTTCCATTATGTGGAGGCGCCGGGAATGCGAGTATTGATTTGCAACGCAATAAAAGTTTCTATTCGAGTGTTTCTGGTTTTGCATCGTTGAAAATCTGAAAGTCGCTAACATAACTTAGTTTTTATATCAATCGACAATGTACGTTTGTCGATAGATGCGCCGAAAACTTTTTCTATAAGCATATAGATTGATCAGAAATGATATTTGTGTGATCATCGTTCCGTAAGAGCAACGACGACGGGTTTGCTGATTACCTTTAGTTTGCTTTTAGTTTGTCGCGCATCCGCATGCATTGCGGCGGGCCCAAGGAAGCAAAGCAACGCGTCGCCGCCGTTGTCCCGATGGAATACTGATGGGGGCGGCCTTCCTGCATACGAACTTTTCCTATTAACCACCCCTCTTCATGTCCACGTACTCATTCTTAGAAATAGTACTATATAGAGTGTTAAAAAACAACTGCAATTCAATTATAATTTTAAATAATTATTGAGAATAAATCGAAGAATAATCAATTTATGCGCCGATATTTTTGTGGGCGTTGTTTTTGCCCCAGTTTCCAAGTGACTCGTCGCCACATTGCGTCATTTGCATACAACTGTTCCATTCCCACAACTCAATCATTTTACAGCAATGCACTTAGCCATCACATCTACGCGCCACCTCAAAAATTCGGAACGTGTCTGGAATTGTTATGATTTTGGTTCTTCTTGCTATTCTTACCAATCGTCGTCATCGTCTTGCGCTGTCTTCACTTCATTTCTTCTACCCTAGTCAAACTCAATAATCATTTCCAACTTACTCGTACTTTAATGCTAGTCGTTCCTAAATTAATAATTTTTCATTTTTACGTCGACGAGTCTTTGTCAAACAAATTACTTCGGTTTCCAGACGGCGATGCCGATTGTCGTCGAAAATTACAGTTGACGATTGCATTGTTAAGCAACCGCCCGTTGCCGGCGGCGGAGTGCAAGGCGTGTGCGTTCATTCTACGATTTTAATTCCATTTCCTCTTCGGCGATGCCCTCGAGAAATGAGTATTTTTCAGCACTTCGTGGGGGCGGAGGATGAATTTACGCGCGACTTAACGCGGCTAAACTCGGCCCACCTTCTGCTAATATTTTAATGTAAAAGTACGCTCAAGATGAAGATGAAGGACGCGCTCCGGCGATGGGAAATTAAAGCAACTTATGTAATTTAAGATTGTTTTTTTCTTCCAATCTTGGCGTTTAATTTTATTTTTGGTTTACGGACAACGTCAAGAAAGTAACTTTTTTTTAGAAAAAAGCGAGTCTTGCTGGTTTTAATTGTACGGTTGCCTTTTATTTGCGCATAAAGTCTTTGACTCTGCTTGGTAATGACTAAACTTAACCTTTTAACTTTTACAACTTTATTATTGGAACATTTGGCTGGATGAATCCGTCGAGAGTAACGCATTATAAAGTTACATTTCATTAATTATACAGCGTGGGATTGTCAAATAGCAAAAACAATCAAAGAAAAAGAAATGAATCAATGAGTGAGATGCAGAACAGAAGAGGAAATTGTTTGTGGCTTTGAGCGTGAAGTTTGTATGAAAATTTATGGCGGCCTCAGGCGCAAATCCAAGACAATCGTCGATAATTTTATGGATTGGCGGCAAACGACGACGACGCCGCTTGCCAATGCCAACCGAGCCGCGAAGGGCAGGAAGAGGATGAAGATTTCCGAAACTTGCAGGCAAGGTATATGGAATCGTGTGGATTTCATACGAAGCACCATGTAAATTAGGGGTCTATCCGCCCGAATGCGGTTCTATTGATGCCGCCATTCTACAACTTTATCACCACCGGCAGTAGTAGGTAAAGGATAAAGACACCAACGTGGGCCACATCTTGTAGTCTTTTGTTGACTGCATACAGGTTATAACAATAAATGTTCTAAAAAACCAAAAATATCATAATTTCATCAATGCACTAGCAAAATTAAAAAAAAGAAAATATTTAATTTTGTATGTGACTGTATATTGTTGAGCCCTTTTGCGTTCCCATACTCAAGCGGGCTGAAAACGCATTTGCAAGTAAAAAGGATTGCTCTAAATACAACCGACATTACGTCGACCAAATGACGCGTACGAAACGACAAAGTAAAAAGCGTGCGTCCTTTTTAGACTTGCCTTCCAATAAACCCTCACGCATGACTGTGAGCCTGAACAACTATAAAACTTTACTTCTTCTGGTTCTGCTTCATTTTTGAATGCCTGCGTTTGCGTTCGCATTTGCGTTTACATTTGCAAGTCTTTTACCATTCGTTTAACATTTGTCGCGAGATTTCGCTTTCCCTCTCTCTGGGCAATGCGTGTGGGAAAGTTTATACGTAGTGAAACAAGCAAAATTAAAGCTATTAACAGAAGTGCATTTCTCCTACGACGCCGTTTCCTTATCGCTCTTAGCTTGTCGGCGTGCTGGTCTGGCGAAACAAACAGTCATTATGCAAAATTGTACGCCATAACCCTTAAACGACGAGAGCAACGAAATGGCGTGAAGAAACCAGCAGCAGAAAAGAAGCGTTCCTCTCTACAAACATGAAATCAGCTCTTCTGTGGAGAAGTCCGCGCAAATCTGATAAAACGCAAAACTTTTAGCGAAAAACATTGTATGCAGGCATCATAACAGAGAATATTATTTTTTTGGGATGGGGTTGTTAAGTGTATCACTGGTGGTTGTGAACGTGCGCAATGTTTGGACGGATACAGAATAAACAAAAAGAAATAAGAAATAATGTTGACGTTGGTGTTTGGTGGAATGTGTGCGCTGTTCACCAGTGGCTCCACCACGATGAGAGCTTTGCAGGAAGAAGTGGCGGCAAAATGTCCTGGAGACATCGCGGAGATGATCTGATAACGAAACACTTTTGCAAATAAATCGTACCCTGGAGAAATCTTGTTATACAGGAGTTTCCAAAATTGTATAGCAAGTAAACTAAGAATAACCCAAGAATACATTATTATACATAACAAAGAAAAAAAAGTTAATAAATCACGTAATTTGTATTTAACGAGTTTTGCGAATTGTACAAATGATTATGTTTGTTTTTATTTGTTTGTAAAAAAATGTGTGTTACATTTTTTCGATGGCAATAAATAAACAATCGGCTTGTGTATCAGGTGTGCTTTATGATCGCGCCAGAAAAACGTTTAATTTTGTCGCGTGGTTCAGATGTTGTTAGCGCAACATTTGCTGATTATTTCCGACACTCGACACATAAACGCCACATATAGATAGACGCAATAACGGGCCAACAAGCAAAACAAGAAAAAATAAGTTGTGCGCACATAACGCACGAGTTGCTCGGTAATTCCACTTCTGGGCACATGCCACGCGACGACGCACACGTGCAACGAGGCACAGGACATAACGAAAAACGAGTAAATGTTATTGCGTTTTATGCGACGCTTTATTGCTACAAATGAACGAAACGAACGCCGACCGCAGAGGGGTGGGTGGATGAGGGCGTGAGTGAAATGCGGCGGGGGCGGCAGGAGCACAGCGCCTCGGTCACATTACACCGCAATGAATATTTATTACAGAGTCTTGAGAAACTTTGCTAACTTTACACGTTCGCGCTGGATGGGCGAGATGGCTGTACACACTCCAAACTTATTTTTTATTGTAAAATATTACGCGGTGCTGCAAACTTTCTATACATTATGATGCGTTTGCGAGCGTTTCTTTTTGCGGCAGAGTTCTGCTTTGCTTCGCGGTTTGCGTAACAAACGAGCACCTTTTATTATGCAACGTAATCAAAAAGATCAGGGGTGCTGCGCTGCCTTTGCCGGATGAGCGCAGCGTTTAGAAGCGTGCGAAGCAAAGGAAGTGAGTTGAGGGTTTGAGACCCTCTTGTATTACGGCGCATCCAGGCCTGTCTTTGTTTCTAAACATGAAGATTTCTATGAAAATATAATATAATACAGTTCTGCGCATTGAGATAATACGGTTGGTAACCATTTCATAGCAATAAGGATGTTATTTCCCTGGTGATGCTCTACTTCTGCGCGCGGTGCATGTAATATATCGCGTAATGATAGATGCAACACACAGTTCTGAGCCACCAACATTGCTCTTATGAAAAGGGGTGGGTGGTGCGAATTTAACGGCATGGAACACGCCGCGTTTCGGTGTGACGATGACGGCGACAGAGCGGTAAGTGGCATTCGGTTGACGAGTCATGCACGCCGCATGACGGGATCATCACGCGCTTCACGAAACACGCATTTCTTTCATGTCTATTCAGTCATTTCCAAAGGCTCACGTTTTGCTATCCTGCCAATGCTCTCGCATCCATGTCCCAATTCGACAGCATGCTAACGCTGAGAATTGTTGGAAACGTTGTTCGGAATGCCGAAGGGCCTCGTTACCGCGAGTTTTTACCTTCAGAGGATTGTGGTGTGGGGGCAGAGGCCTGCTTAATAAGATCCTTGGAATAAATCGACGGTTCAAGGACCATTCAGTTCACTTCGAGCGCAAGATTGCCTCTTTTTAACCTTCCATCCTCTACCTTTTCGCATCTGAAAGGGGGTATAATCGCCGCTCGAACGTTGGCATCTATCTTTAATGCCGTTTTTATGCTTGTTTAAGCAATTAGGGAAAACCGACATTATTCTAAACGCAAATAGTCAACAAGAGATTTATGTAATTGAACTCATAAAAGTTAAACACAATTAAAATTTTGACTTATCTACATTTATAAAAAGCTGAGATAAAGTCATAAAATGCATTTTTGTTTTAAGCTTTTTGTTTTAAGTTGATATCTTGGAACAATTTGCCGCAACGTTGACGACGTGGTACTAACTAAAGCCGTAACGACGATTATAATTTTTATTATCATTGTTTGTCGTGCAATAAAATTTTAATTTTATTGTCTGAGAGGGTTCCGGTGGCGTGAACGCAGCAATCGTCGAGACTTTTCTCCATCCCGGCTTCCTGTGGAAAATATTTGCGTCTCGTCTCACACGTTTATTCTGAAGCGTAGCGCAATCTCGCCGCCAACAGCAAACCGCGTAAAACTACAAACAAACTTTTAATATTTCCCCAACGTCTAATTTCCTAACTCCACCCCAAAGGTTCGTACGTGCGTTGCCTACCGTGCTAATCTAAATGATCTCGCACGAGACACCCTCATGTCGCTTCTTCAGAGTGTCAGGTTGAGTGACTGCAAAGCAAAACAGAGGACAAAACTTCAAATAACAAAAATTTGGATACAAATTGATATGAATAATAACTGCTTTTATTTTGAATTTAAGAATTGAAAAATATATGATTGAAAAGAAGTCACCTGACAATCCAGCTCATATTAACCCCATAAAATAAAAAACCAATCTGCCTGCGGAGAATGTGTGGAATATGCTAGGAATATGACGCCAGGTGTTTAGTTTCTCAATGAACTTGCGTGCGGGTTAAAGCTGTAGCGAAGCCGCGAATATTTACATACACCCCCATATTGAAAGCTCGCAGCGAGCTTCCACAGCTTGCAGGCGCTTCGCTCGGCGGGATTCCTGTTCTCGTCTCAGTCATATTACAATAATGCCATCTACATTCAGATGCAGATAGAGACTTTTCTATATGCGATTCATTCTGCTTTCGGTGCGCCGCGCCGCAAAAGAAGACAAATATTTGTATAATAGAGTAGTTTTCCAATGGCGCTCTCTCCACCACATCCAGCATATCGAAAGTAAGCGAGAGAGAATATTAAAGGAAAAGCAGCAATGGAATTATCATAATGAAGGATTTTGGTGTGTTTTATTTAGCCAATTTCGTTTTAGGTCGCTGGAAAATGAGCCCAACGCATTTGTGTAATTAGCTCTTGTACACTTTCACAATTTCCAGTGTTTCTCAATTTTCTTAACGTCACATTACCGCACGTTCACCACGGTGTAATGTGATTGTTATTTTTGAAGTACCTTTTACATGATCATTCCAAGAATATAGGGGAGAGGGGGGCAAATTGGGCCCCATAAGCGAAAAAAGGGGATTTGTTTACCTTTTTTCACTCGTTACCCTATTTTTTACATCCTTGTTCAGTATTCAATATTAATAAGCCGTGTCTAACAAAATAAAAAAAATTCAGAATATGGGGCAAGTGGGCCCCCGCCCATAAAAATTTTGCTATTACCTTTGTATCCATTTTTTGCTTATATATATTTTTTTTCAATTCTTACTTCGAATTTGTTGATGTGAGTTATTTTCCCCTCCTTTTTATCAAAAATTTTAGGGGGCCCACTTTGCCCCTGAATTTTTTAAGCCACCTGAATTTCAGGGGCCCACTTTGCCCCCAGGGGCCCACTTTGCCCCCCCTTCCCCTATGTCGAGAGTTTTGGACTCTGTTTTCCATCTAGACATTCACATTAAACCCAATCTTTCTAAATGCGCCCACGCACAAATTGAAAATGATATTACAAAAGTCGTAATGGTGCCATTAAGTCGTATAATATGAACCATACTTCAAGAACTGGTAGTATGGAGAAGGGTTTTACTCCTGAGGAGCCAAAATGGCGCATCTTATATGTGATGCGAGCACGCACGCGGAAATCTTTGCAGATTACGGAATATAGACTTTGTTACCGTAGTTAATGTAAGTTTATAGCGATTCTGCGAAGCTACTAGTGTCAGTTAGTGAAGATGAATTGAAGGAGACTTGACATTACCTTATACCCGGCAGGCGTGTGCAGGGTGGTAGCAAGGTGAAGAGCCGCTAAAGCACCGACACTTTGGAACTAACCTAGACATAGTTCCAAATGCTTCAAGAAAGATAGAAGCTGAAGAGAACTTTGTTAATGTTTGAATTTCAACAAAATATTAACATTGAGAATATAAAATTGAGAGTAAAAAATGCTTTTTTTGTATGAATAGAGATTTGTTTTAGATTTTTTCCATTTCACAAACGAGCAACTTTTATTAAAATATATTCTAAGCTATTTCCTCGCAGCCATCGCATCTGTGTGCTCATTTTCATTTCCTCATTTTGAGCCTCATCCGCACATAAAAGTGTAAGAAGCCTTTACTCGTAATATACTTTTGATCCTAAAGTATGCATGAAGCTCAAAGCTTTTTACGAAGAGCAGAAGAGGAAACGGACCAACAAGGCATCGAGGTTCTGTGTATACGCTCTATTCTATCACGCTTCGGAGACAAAAATCCGTTGAACTTATTGATTGGATGGGTTTCTCGAACAGGGCGAGTTTTGCAGCAATATGTGTGGGCCGGCAGTGTTGCTCTCTTTCGTCGGCGCGTTAGTGTGAAGGAAGAGCGCGTTCAAAGGGATTTGAATTGCGGAAAAGCTCGACCGGCTTCTCTTTTTCGTTGTCTCATCTCTCCGCGCGCGTTCTCCGAAAACGAACGAGCGGCGGGCTTGTTCCGTATGAAAATGCAGCGACGGCAGACACATTTCGACGACGACGGGTTCACATTCGCTGCCATCGGAGCAGGATTTACGAAAATCATAGAGCATAACTCACAACCGGATTGAGGAATATTTGCTACCTCTAGCAGAACGATTTGGAAATTTTTGAATTCACCTTTTTATAGAGATACCGGCAAATCATGTGTGTGCAAAGGTGAATCCCGGATCATATTTTGCATTAGACGATAACCGATGAGCTATAAACTTTCATCTCCTTCAAAAAATATGATTGTGTCTATTAAATCAACTCACCTTATACTCATAAATCGTCTGAATGTGCGGGCTGCTCACATTTTCATTTAGAAGACATGAAAGTGTCCAAAACGTATAAATATTTATCACGTTTTGATGTTGATGCGTGGGTTTCAGTCTAAAAATTTGTTCCAGCCTCTAATAAAAATAAAGGGGTTGAATTTTCGGGCATGACGTGTTTGTGAATAAAGAATTACGCATCTTTGCCTGTTACTGCGTTACATCCTTCGCTAAGGATTTTCTTAGAAAACATCTCAGACTTTGCCTCAAACATGCGAGTTTCATCAGACATTCAACATCCAACTGCACAGCTTGCAACATCCACATAATGTTAAAAGTTTAAAGCGTGAGGTTTGGCCCGGGCAAATTGGTATATCTGTCTGCATTAGAGACATGGTGGAGGCGCGCGTCGGCCGTGGCTGAAATATTGTGTAATTTGCTGAAATACATAGCCTGGCATAGAACGCGCCGAGACGCTCACGGAATATTTCTATTTCGTTAACTAATAATAACGTTGCAACTTTTATGCCTTTTGCGGTGCGCAGAATGTGCTCACACGCGAATGAACACAGACACACACACAGAGTCGCATGTAATCCAGATTTTAATACAAGTTGTAATTTTTGAAATTGTTGTACATCCAGCTAAAGATCCAACCCTGTTGTGAATTTCACAACACAAATTTTCATTAGATACCAGCGCATTATAAAGAAATAAGAAAACTTGCGCTTATTACTGCGGAAGTTTGTTATTATAAAATTTTATATCTGAGAGTTTTCAGTTGGGAGTTACTCGAATGTAATCCTGTCTAAAATTTCTTCTCATCACAAAAACTCCAGAAAATCCGTGATATAAACAAGCGAATTCATGCTATGCTTGGCTGAGGGAATTTTCTGCGTAGGCGGGACAAGGTAATAAGATAATCGTGTGGTGCTTTGACAATTTAGCGACATTAAACGCCACAACGAGTGTGAACGTTTCACTCAACGTCAGCGAAAACCACCGAGTAACATGAGGACTCTCCTGGTAGCTTCTATTTGGTTGTAATCTACGTCACAAATGCATTAAGACAAATTAAGTGGTGGCATTAACGCGAATACGACGTGAACTTTAATCGAATGTGTTTAACTATGTTTCAACCAGACGCAATGTTATTTAGAACTGAAGACATCTAGACATCTAGACTACTTAAAATTTAGATCAATATAAAAACTTGATTTTTTAATAAAATAAGATATTAGGTGAAAATGGACCAATAAACTTCCCATTTTGTAAACATAACAATCTCATTATCAATTGTGTTGGTTTTATTCTTACTGTCGTAATAGTCGATGTGCTGTTACGCTATTATCGAAATTAACGATTAATAAAAGCGAACATTTCATTCGTATGTAAGTTCCACCTTGCAAACTTCGAGGGTTTGCTAAATTTGCGCGTGGAAGAGTTTAAGAGATAAGCCGGAGTTGGGTCTAGTCGCAGTAAGCAGCAAAGAAAAAACGAAGCACATTAAAATTGAGCGAGACGCGGCTGAGGCGTAATAAAAGATATCTTGCGAATTGGCTCGTCAAGATCTTTAACGGTGGGTCGCGCATCGTGAAAATGCGAATATTTAACACTTTAACGGCGTCGTAAAAAATTCCGCGACGACGTAAATTAAATTGCGCAAAAAATATTATCTTGAAAAATTAAAGTACACTACAGAATTTGTAGTTTCACCAAGCAATAAATTTGTATTTATCGCCGCCTTGTACGTGGTTGTACATTGTGTGGTTGTTATGCAGAGATTTATTTGGAATCGAAAGAAAATATCGTCGAATTTGCGAAGCCACGTTTTCCACGCCTCGTTTGAATTAAAATTCAATACGAAAGGTGGAGTCGAAGATTTCTCGTTTCCGGTGGAAATCGTGAGCAACCCGACGGGTTCCTGAACGGATGCTATCGGGTTGCCCACCAACAATGGAAGCTTTTTTTAATTTAGTAATAGGTTTACGTTTTGCCTCCTTCAGTCTGGCGGGGAACGATTTTCGGCGACGAGAGCCCTAGAAGTAGGAGGCATAAACTCGAACGAATCGCGCGCTTACGCGTGCCTACAAAGCTTTATAATTATTTCAGCGCGGTCGTGCCGAGCCTCCGTGGAGCCGGAATGCGAGAACTGGAATGCCGTGGAGAGATGCTTCGGAAAAAAGCTTGTTGCGAGAAGGCGCACACGGCGCATACAAATGACGGCATTTTTTTTCTCTACTTTCAACTAGCAGAAGTGAAAGAAATTTGTGTTTCACTAGTCGTATTAGTGTTGCACGTATTTGCTCACAAACAGATTACATGTATTTACAGTGAATTGAAATTTAATTTTTAATCGGTTTCAGATCTAATATCTTGAAATATTATGCTTAATTTATATATGCTACACACTTAGACTAACATTTCAGCTAAACCGCACGTATCGAATGTAAGTAATGCAGATTATTAGTAAAGTTGTTAAGGTGAATGTGGGCGATGCATCGTCGCAAACTTAGCGCGCTCAGGGCGAGAGCTTCCTCTTCCTCGGCTTTCCGAAAGCATTTCGATCGCAAGCCGCCAAAACCTATTACTGTCCATTAATGTTGGGTAACTAACTTTGTGCGGTGGCTTGTCGCCGTCGCTGAATACGATGCGCTCGCCGAACACGTGTAAAACCGATCAAATCCCTACGTAGACTTAGAATCCGCCCGGGAGCCGTATTAAAACAGCTTTGAATACATCAATGATTCAGATATTTGCCGATTCGACGTCTGCGCTCTTCAAACATTACACTTACAAATCGCCAGCTTGTAAACACGTATAAATCAATAAAGCACATGAATAATCAAGAGGCTATATATATCCAGTATAACTGTTAAAATATCAAAATATTCGGTAACAACATTGCAAAGTTGAATGCTAAATGTTGATATTTAGTTTAGGTATTCAGTTGTTGCGTTGTGAAATCGCTGGTTTGACTTTAAAATGCAAGCGAAATGTATGTTTACGTTTACAGACACTTGATGAGCTTTTAAGAGTCGGCAGACGAACGTCGGCAACACCGACAATTGCAAAAACACCTTATTTGTATTCCGCTCGTCCGTTGTACTAGTAAAATATAACTTTAAATTGCCAATGAAAGGCTATACGCCCAACACAAGTCGAGAATCCGGAACGCACTTGGAAAATGCTTTAAACGAGAATTGTTATCTGCTGCACGTTGAACTGTTACATGTTAAATTGGTATTCTTAATGAAAATCGATCGTTTCATCGCGTGCTTGCACAAACGAGATTTCGAAAAAAGTTTCTACTGAGCATGTAAAGAGCTCATCGACGGATTGGCATAGGAGATTTCCTTAGGGTTGGTTCACTGAGACGCTGTGCGAATTAGAAAAGTCAATTAAAAGTTTAGTTAGTCGGGCGTAAAAAATCTGCGAGAAAACACCCAGGGAACAAAAACAGCAACAAATAGCAGACTGTCTGAGAGTTGACGAGAATGGTCAGTAACAAAAGTTCTAAAACTCTGTCAGAATTATACAGGATAAAATAACTGCACGAATAGTTTGTCTCAATGTGTCGCTGGACGTGTAGACATGATACAAACACATTGCGGTACTGCATCCCGGGGAATGCACTTTTTCGAAGTGGAAATGTATTCACGGCACGTTCGCCTTCATGTTCATGTTCGCTGAAAACTCCAGTCGGCGAGTCTCCGGTCTAATGTCAGCTCATTCTGTTAATTAAATTAAATTTTCTCGTTGGCCAATTAACCCTTCTAATAGTACCCATTTGGGTTACTAGCTAACACCGGCCAGTAGTTTACAGTCTGGCCAGGCAGACAAAAAACTTCTATTGTTGGTTAAATGATTAAAATAATCACTTTTCATTATGTCTGGTCAAATTTAATCAGAACACCAGCAACCACTACCTAAAAAGCGAAAAAGTGTGATACCCTTTTTTGTGGTATTCAAGGGTATAAACCTTAGTAACTTATCAACTCATACTCTTGCAAATACAATATGTGTGGTGATTGAATAGGAATAGGCTATGCGAACGGAATGCGAAATGTCCTAAATATCCTAGTGTCCTCGGTTTTCCATGGCGGAGGAAGACAAAGCCGAACTCGTCTTGGTGCGAGCGTGACTGAGTCTGCATTGTTTTGACTGGAGGCGGTGAGTGAGTGCGTGCGTTAGGCTGGGTCGTTTTAATTTCGACCGCCGCTTTGTCAACGTCTGCCGGCGTCGAATGTCGTTCGTCGTCTGCCAGCCAGCCATATCGTGCTGCTAATAAGAATACGCGTCGAGACGCTCTGCCATGCTCGCCTGATTTGTATGTATGCATACTCGCGTGGTTCGTCTTGGCTTCTCCTTCGTATTATTGTCCTTCATTCGAGCCTCCGATTGCTGAAACGCGTATATTGCGAGTGAATATCTTTTTGTCTTTCGCTGCCTGGAGCAATAACAAGAATAACTTACGAGTTGTTTGTTGCCAATTCCTTAGCGGAATTGTCCTACTTTTATCTTTCATATTATTTTGATGTTTAATTTTCAACTTTAATATTTAACAAGAAAATATGTTGAATGTATTGTTATTTTCTAGTTCAGTGAGGAAGTATGTGATGTGCAAGTACATGTTGCGTTGTTTGCTGCAACTGTCGGACGTTGTTTCCGAATCCATTATATATTAGCTTACAATGTGGTCAGAGACAACACGCCTGGACTTAATCCTAATAGCCCGATGTCATCTAA
Source organism: Dalotia coriaria (assembly GCF_025399875.1). Classification (NCBI taxonomy): domain Eukaryota; kingdom Metazoa; phylum Arthropoda; class Insecta; order Coleoptera; family Staphylinidae; genus Dalotia; species Dalotia coriaria. The sequence continues at coordinate 4,848,959 of NW_027045446.1, forward strand.
ACCAACATAACACTATTTAGTGTACTATCAACACAATTTAACACCACTTGTTAATATCAAACACACCTCAACATGATATTTTATTTTATTTTAAAAGTAGCTCTCTTGGTGTGCTTCGCATTTCATTAAAATTTATTCCGTTTTAATTAGTTTTGCGGCACACTGTATCTGGGTGATATAAAGGCTTTCCGCAACTCTAGCATTTCGCATTGTTTGCGCATTCGCATGCATATTAAACACGACCCGCTCGACGCTCGCCGCCGAGAAACTAATTGTTGTTACATTTATTAGTATTAGGTCATGCAAATGGCGGCGCCGAGTGTGTGAGCGTGCCTTCTCGCCGATACATTGCGTTTTCAAAAGAGCGAGCCAAGCGCCGATGAATGCGCGCCACGCTAGCGTGCATATTATCTTGAAATAAAGACGGCGGTGTGCGCACCCGCCCGCAGTTCCAGATATTATGCAAGAGAGCATCCACTCAAGAGTTACCACTGGCGGCGGCATGCTAATTAATTTCATTTGCCAGCTTGCGTTCGCCGCCGCGCAAAAGTTGCCGGTTTGTTCGACTGCATATTGAGATAATAACGCGCAACTGCAAATGAGTTTTGTATTATTACAAAGTTACCCGAACGCCCGAACGAATCAAACCTGACAAGCCTGTGCCTGGGTTTTAAAACGTGAAATTGATTAAAATATTGACTTCAATTGGAATGTTAGCAGCCGCCAGCGATCCTAAGTCAATATTTACCTTGAAAAGTGTGTTTTTAGACGTTGTTATTTTCCACGATTGTTTCTGCAGATACATTTTTACTTTTTGTTGTAAAACGAAATTTTCCGCGTATTTTTATTATTGAGAAAACAATCACAACGAAAATGTGTTTTTAACCGTCCTGTATATCCATTGCAACATAAATTTATTTTAGCTGATGTTTAATGAATTTCATTATTCGGCTACCGGAAATATATATTCAAATAAACCACGATCCGAAAACACCCATGGTAATATCCTTTCAGTCAGCATTGTTGATGTTGATGTGATTCGAAAAATTCAGAAATACGTGTTGTTGACTGGATCCGCTTCTCTTTTTATGTATTCTGGGCATACGCATCGCTCTGTTAACCCTTCGATTCTGTCACGAGGCTGAGGACATTAATCAATTTGTTTGGAGCCTAAAATTGATGCGACGCAAATATGTTTGCGTTGCGTTTGCTTTGTTATGCCAAAGTCCAAAAAAGTTTGGAGCCAAACAAGACGAGGACCTGTCAGTCAATTTTTTATCTGGTTTTAATTTTCTCACTTTTTGCTAAATTTTGATTAAAAGTCAAATTCTACTGATGTAAAAAATATTATAGTGGTTTATCCTCTTGGAGTAGATCTATGTCTGGATTGCTAGACATGAAGGAAACTTGTGATGAGTTTTGATCTCGGTTGCAGTTAGTAAAACGAACCGAACATCTTCTAGATAGCATTGGAATGAGAGAATGAGTGAATAGCTGAATTCGTGCGGTTTGAATTTGTCTGAGTGCGGAGTAATTCGGTTAGTTTGTAGTCGCGTCCCAAAGGCGAAATCATTCGGTTGATGCACTGACATGCACATCTCGCCTTGTCCCTGGACCAGCCCTGACTATCCACAGCAATTCTCGACTGCTACGCCATTCAACTTGCTTACTAACTAACTCGCATTCTCTTATTCTATTGCCCGTCGCATTCGGAGGACGTCTTACGGCATCTCAGTGCTTTTGGGATTTTGCCTTGTTCGCGAGCATGAAAACTGCAAGCGAGGGCATAAATGTTCGTTGAGTACTGCGGTTACTGTTGAAAGTCCGAGGTAAGGAAACTATCATGAAATTCAAAAATAACTGAAAAACTTTCAGGATGAATAAAGATTGTGGAAGTTCTAGGATGAACGAGTAAACCGTTGGTATTCTTATAAATTTTAAAAACGTTTAGATTTTATGTATTTTTATAAAAATTTCAAAAATTCTTAAGAAATTCTCTATAAATCAAGATCAAACAATGTGTAACAAAATTTTATACCATTTAATTAAGATTTACGATCGCCATTCCAACCCTTGAGGAATTCCACATTGCTGGCCCGCGGTGCCGAGTTGGAATTTGATTTGCAAGTTTTCCGCAGCATTATGAGCGCCCAGCGCGCCGAAAAAACTTTGTGCAGTAATCATTTCCCATTGATGCAGTCGCCTAAAGTGCCGTAAAATGAAGCCAAAATCATTTTCCGAACTTTTAAACTACTAAAAAGCTCCGGGCCTCGCGCTCAGCACTAAGCACTACCAGCCGCCGAAAACCGCACACATCGGCAAACTTTTGCCGCCCCGAAGTTATACTCTCATAATCTCGAATGCATATTTTATGACAATTTCGCTGCGCCGCGCGGTCCTTTGATGTCTTCTCATCTGACGTGGCCATAGTGTTACACTTTATTCGCGCAACGATGTTGCAGCGCGTAATAAATTACAAAAGCTTTCTGCAAGCTAACTATTTTAGAAGGAAACTTGGATACTAGTTAAGAGTCATGCTGCATAAACGCGAAGTAGCAATACACAGTTTGTTTAGAAATCTGAATTTTAATTACTAGTTGTTACGAAATGTAAAAATCATTCACCTGAATTAAAAAATTTACACAAAAAATTAATTGAAAGTTGCAGAATTTTCTAGTATTTGTCCTGCTCATTTCCTCCTACATTTTACGGTCAACGTGAATAAAACTATAATCTTTTAAAAGTTTATAAAGCGATTATATTGCTACAAAGCCTGGCAATCTAATTGTACCTTTCGCCAGCAAAGAGCTTATTAATATCACGAAACCGAAACTAAATTCCTATCAAGTATCATCGTATAATTTTTTCTATATTATATATTTATTAACACTAAACACTAAACTAGCAAAATTTTAGAAAATTTTTCAATGTATCTTTCAAATTTATTGAAGTATCTCCTGATTTCCATGCAAATGCAATTTTTATGCATAGTTGACTTTTTCCCCATTCGTGGAAGGTAAAACTATTCGTAATTCAAGACGCTGTGGTCTTCGATTTTCCTCCGTGTCGCTTTAAATATATAACAATGGCAATTTTCTTCGCGATAGTTTTACAACAGACGAACTTTATTTCCCGGCTTCTTTGTTCGCCTCGGCGGGGCACTCTGCCGATAACGCATGGTGTCTTTTTTAAGTTTCGACTAGTGTGACTCTACGTGAGGGAGGATGCAGCAGGAGTAGATATCGAAAGCAAAGCGAGTGTCTCGGTCGTTGGTTGGTAAATTATTTCTGCGTGTGCCATAAATGTCGAGCGTCTTTTATTCCGCCACTGATATATTCACACATTTAGAAAACCAAGTCTGTTCAGCGCCGATAATGTGTAGACTGTTTATTTTGTAATCATTACTTTTCAATAACTCACTAAATATAAATTAGAGATAGGAAACCAAGATAAAAATCTCAATAAAGTGTTTATCTTCGATCTTTACCGAAAGTAACTTTACAATGACGTTTATTAACATTTATGGGTAAACGCCTTAACGTTTCGCAGTCTCGTCTCGATCAGCGCCGATAGAAGCAACTATTAAACATTTCGACGTTGTTGTCGATATCATAAATTTCCAGCTGCGGCGTTTATTGTTTTACTAAACTATCAGGTTTAACGACTTGCTCTTACAACCCCGCGGGTAACTCAACACATGAGCATACCATGTAACAACTCTGGCGTAAAGGGCACAATGGTAACATAGAGCAACACGGCGGGAACAGCTCTAACGCTTATCGTTCTATTAAAAGCGCCTAGCGACGTTTTCGTTCAAGCCGCCAGACAAACGACACTTTGGAACTCAAGACTTGTTTAGAATGTTATGTTTTCAATATGACGCCCGTATTGACGTATTGATTTAAACTCAAGTTGCGATCTATTGAATTCAACCGCAAAATCACTTGCATTACAAGTGAGTATAAGCTCGGAGATGTCAGTTGCAAGCTGAACTGTGTTTAACCAAACTTGCTATACAACTATTTCAATTGTACCAAAGTGTTAAATAACTATGATTTTCTATCAAAGTATGTACGCTGTAATTTGTATAGTTATACAACACCCTGTTGAATATTATATTCCATTGTTTTGTATATGTCGCCGCAAATCTAATTTTGCTTCGTTAATAATAATCACAACCTCGACCCTATTCTCTGGTTGCTCGCACCCCCGATCTTCTCGAGAGCTGGAGTTCTGTCGAATTTGCGGTTACCTCGACAACGTCCTGAACTACCCAGGTAGTCCGCTGAATTGTGTATTGTGTATTGTGTAGTGGCGATTATACTTCCATTGAAAAAGGGTTCAGACTGGGTTGACCAGGGTTAAACCAACATCTATTTATTAATAAGATGTTATGCTAACCAAAATTTAAATTGTTTAATGGCCATGATGACTATTGTACACTATATAAATTTTAACTTGCTATTCAATTCAACGAAAAAACTAAACGGAAAACTTTATTAAAACTCCTCTAAAAATGATATTATATTACGATACTCATGCGATATCATTTGCGTGATTCCTTGTCTGGTGTTTTCTACTCAATGAACTTTAATTAAATGAGGATGTAAAAGTTATTACGTTTGTCTCTATTTTTAACAGTTTTACTAATCCCCAGGGCAAATCATTTATTTGATTTACCATTTTCTGCAATCGTACAATTGTTTCATGTTATAATATTAGAAATTTTCCCTTTTGGATATTTTTGCCCCATGTTCACTTCACAATTATTTTATACAGTTAAATATGGAATCAAGCTTGTAATCCGATTACACGGCAGCAACTTTTAATTACGTCTATTTCCCGACTACTTGCTTCTGCATGAAGGTTTATACTGAGCCCTGGTTTCAACATTTCCAGCATTTCCTCCATTATATAACTTCGATAATGTTCGATTTTCTATTATGACGGGTTCCTGCGCATACGCTATTTCAAATTTAGATTGGAATGATAAGACGCTTTGTCTCCCCGAAATATAGTCGAAGGGAATTTTTGTCTAGCTCCAAGTAGGCACATATTTGATCCGGTCCCTCCTGCACACAAGCATGTAACCTCGCCGCGGGGTCTCGTATTGACTCGGAACGAAAGGTACACACATTGGAACAAGGACGTGCACGTGTAAGTTGCTTCCGACCAAAATTCAATTCGCCGACGGTTTCTTGTTTCACGTTCCTAGTGCAAATAATCGACACGCCCGGCGCGCCTCGTTTACGCATTGACTTTGTTCGAATTTAAAGTGCAAAGTGGAAAGTCGCGAGACATGCGAGAGGATATTGAGGCCTCTCGTCTTCCTCGAGCCGATCAATGACGTTAGGTTTAGAAACGAACGTTTCAATTTAAATTAATTTTCGATTATACACTGCGTGGTTTTCAAGTTAAGCAATTCATTATTATTCCAATCGTACATTGTTGCGTATTCTACAAGTTGTACAATTGGATGGTTTTATTGATTAGCAATTTTTATTCAGTAATAACAGGAAATCTTTTATTGTCAGGGATTTTAATATTCCATTGCGAGTTTTCGAATGTTATCAGTCTACATAAAATTTCGCAGTAAAAATGTTTTATATTAGGTTATTTGTTGCACAATTCGCAACTTTGATTTTTATGTACATGGCTGAATGGCTGCTATAAATTTGCGTGTGCTCATCTCGCGTGGAGCAAAAAATTACGCCGAGTTATCCGGGATAATAAAGTTTATGATGTGTTTTCTGCGCATGTAATCAACCCGGATTATATACGTCGAGGCGTCGCGCTTTTTTCAAACCGCTTAACACACCCCAATATGAAACAACACGCGCGAATATTAAATGTTAAAAATGTTTCTGAAAACAAAAAGTTTAAGTTTCCACACGATTTATCGCGGATCCTTTACGCTGCGCAAAAATTTAGCAATTGTGCGCAATTAGCGTTGGTATTGTTCGTAAGGCTGGAAATTTCATTAGATTCGCTCGCGTATCTTTTGCTCAACGCTCAACGCGAATGAATCGTCGTGTGCGCGCATAATTTGTTTAAGGAAACTTTTCCGAAAGCAGAGTTTATTAATTTACCAACGCGCACGCAAAGGTGCCGAGTGAAAATTAGGGCACGGGACCGATCTTTAATTGAATTTTCTCGCTTTTCTGTTTTGTGAAGTTTAAACAAATATGCGCGACGTGTTGAATTGCGTGGAAAGTATTACAAAAATTTTAATTTTATTGCTTTCTAGGACCACAAAAGACTTCATACAAAAACTGCACGTTTACAATTTATGGTATTGCGTATATTTATGGGATCTGCAGGAATAAAAGTCCTAATCTTGGAAAATATACAAAAAGCCATAACATAAAGCGAAGAGTTTTAGTATAATGCAGAGAAAATTAGCAATTTCTTAATTAAGTTTCATTTGAATGAAGCCGGCGGCGGAGGATTGCTAAGGCACATCCATATCGGGGGTGGCGTTCCGGATATATCCCGAGCGCGTAATGCCACCGAACGAGCGGATCCGCCGCGCAGATAAAAGATAACACCCCGGCGGTGGAAACGTTTCTTTTGTTTGCCACGCTCGACGAGGGTGGTTCGCCGGCCATTCGCCACTCGCGTATGCTCAAACATGTTAAATCCCGTTATTTAAGAATTTTATGCTGATAAACGTACTTTTATATTATTAGCCGTCGTTTTGCCCAGGGAGAAGAGCGCTGCTTGGGACTTAGTCTTGCCCCTTGTTTGTTTTATAAATAAACGCGGCATTGTTGAATGTTGATGCAAGGATAACGGTACAAAGGGTTGCTGAACAGAAATTAGTGCATCAAGTTGTCCTCGCTGATAAAATGCAGTAATTTCTATGAGTGCCAGCAGTGATGAACGGAAAACATTCTCGCGCATTATTTTAACGAGCTGTAGGCAAGTATTAGGCTTGAAGTGGACAAAAAGCATGAAAATGACTAAAATGTGTAAACAGTAAAAGAACGAAGCTAGCAAAAGCGTGTTTGAATGTTAAATGTTTGAATATCGTTTTAATTAAATTTTGAATCAAACAATCATTGTGCTGGTTTCGGGCGGAACGCACAGCACACAATAATATTTTACAAGGTTGTAGAAGCCTTCGCGGTTAAAGCTTTGTATTTAAATATTATATATTCAAACACAGACTGTGTAAATAAGCACAAATTTTACTCAAGCATTAATTGCATTAAATCATCATTTAAATTTTGTATAGTTTTTTATTTATATTCCACGCTATCAGTAACTCAGACATATTTTTAAAATTAACATCTTGGTATCTTTATGATATCTACTGAACTCATTTTTTCTGTAAGTCATTTTGCTCCCCCTAAAGTTCTTTGAAGGGTGTTCTCCAAACCTGCGTCAGTAATAAAATAAATAGCGTCTGAGATAGCGTCACAACTAGAGACCTAATCAGCGAGTAATTTATTCTACCAGAAACGGATGTTTTCTTTACTACATTTCCACCAACTTTTCTCTTAAAGTAAGTCTACTAGTTAATCAACTTGTTTCATCGACGATTTCTCTTCGTCCATCTGATGAAACAATCCGGAGTGATCTATACAACAAGCCAAACAAAATGTAATTAATTTACTTCAAGCCACACAACATGCTTTTTAGCAATGCGATTAGTTACTTATCATAAATCAATATTCAGATGTTAGCACTCTACAATTCATTAACTAATTAATTTAATTATAGTTGAAATTGGTATTGGGTATTTGCTGTGTATCGAAATTTGGTGAAGCGACAGGTTCGCACAAACAAAGCATCTTTGTTCACTGTAAGCATCGCACGTGCATTTGATTAATCTACTTAATGTACGTATTAATCCGAATAATTAATGCAACATGTCAACGTTGCGCCTGCAGTCACCCGAGGTGCGTATCGAACTGCATCAATCCGGAAAGCGGTGCGCAGTGTTCGGTTATTTGTCAAACAGCAGACGGAACAGGATGAGCGGTCAGCCATACGTTGCTCCTGCAGTTTCAAATCAAATAATGGCCTGCAATGTATCTTAATGCAATAAGCAATTACGCAAAAGCAATCGCATAAGTTCTCTGTATGCCATACCAATTGTGGTATAGGTATAAGTAGTAAATTAGTCAAATTTAGAAGCAACTGAAACTGTCAACATTAATTATTCATATTTTGAGAAGCAAAAGTTTATAAAACAGACAAAATTAGTTGTGAAGGGTCTAAAGTGACAAAATGATAAATAAAGGATGTGAGGATGATGGGTTGATGTGGCCCTTGGACCCGAGAGACCCATATGTAAATGAGAAATGGACAAAGTACGACAGTGACGAGGCAAGACTACATTTTTGAAGGACGAAAGTTGTTTACAATATACATTGCAATATTTTCATTTAAACCAGTTTAAAACTTTTGAAATTAGACTTTTTTCTATCTATTTCTTTTTCTAATACAATTTGCTTCCCTCTTGCTTTCCCCTTATCTAAATAAGAATAGTAATTGGCGCACGCATTCTATGCAAACCAAAGAATGCCCCGAAGAGAAGAGATGGCGGTGATAACGTTTTGTATAATATCACAGCGCCTTAGCAACATCTCAGTTCTGCATCCCTCTTTCTTGCCTAGAATCCTAATTCTTTTTACAGTTGCGTTTCCTTGAGTTTCTGTTTTTGTACTGTTATCATCCTTCACACTGCGTCTCCACACCCTACGCCGAGCTTGGATTTGGAGTGTGCTGTTTTTGTTGCCAATGGGTCGAACAGCAGCCGATAGGAACCGCAGAAGATAAGGGATGACATGACTACATTAGCTTGGCAAATGGATTGAAACCAAAACGGACGTATTTGCATCAAATCCAGACATCACGAATAAGAAAGATCCAAAAAAGATCACCAAATATTTTAATCCTCAGTAAATTAACTAAAATGTAGAATTAATTAACTAAATTTCAAAATGTGTGCATGTTAAGTATACAAATATTAAATTAGTAACATTATACGCTTCTAACTTTACAATGTGTTTACAAAAAGTTGGGAAAACCAGGAAGCACCTTCAGTCGATATTGCTTACCCATCCGGATATTGTAATTTTGTTGTCTACAACAAGTAACCGATACTGCTAGTACGCGAAGCTTGCTTCAAACAAACACCAAAATCCTTGAGGGCGATTTGAAAAGTACACACACTACGGTTATGCATACACCTCGCTTCCCTCGACTCACAAGCTATGGATGCCAAAGACGTCCCATGTAAACATTTTCACAACGCCAGGTTCCCATGGCAACCCGCTGGATGGCATAACATAAACACACCAAGTTTTTAATTTAGGCGCTTTGCGCAGCGCGGTCTGTAATCAGGGTGATAAGAATCCACGACGCCGAAAGCAAAACGCGCGCCGCATTCCAATTTGAACAATCAAAAATCAACGAGAGCAAATAAAATGTGCAAACGTCCGCTTCGCACTCTGGGTGTTTTGTGTTTTCTTCTGTCTTAGCCCAACATTTACGGCGGTATTAAAACAGAGTAATTATTTCTTGAACGGCTTCGGTAGACACACACAGTGTCGTAAAACAATCTCGTTAAGTCTTCGGTCTTTACATAATGGGTATGTAAAACAGAACCAATTACAATCACTCGCCGGTCGGCCAGGAGGCTTGACGCGAACACATTTCTACATAAACAGTTTGATTATTAACACTTTGAATGCCGTCTCGAGAAGGTGTTGTCGGTATAAAGTGGAGGCGCGTTAGATGATGAGTAGCACCTGTTTCTTTTTGTCGGCGCTTCGCTGGGAGAGATTACGAGTGTAGTTTAGCCCGTTTACGGTTTTTGTTTTACTTTTTTCGAGTGCATTTCAAGTGTATTTAATCGCTTGGAATCTATGCCTAAGTAACGATGGCACCAGCCTCGGCACAGCTGTCTTGTTTAATTGTAATTGTTATCTTAATCTTAAGTGATGGTTTCGTGGGCGTTTAAAGGTGTTAGAGCGGAAGATCTTGCACATCCGTAAGTGTCAAAGAAACAACAAAAAAAGTTTAATGAGAATTCTAATTAAATACCAACATATTTTGAAGTCTTTAACGCAATGAAAATTATTTTTTATTTTTGGAAACAATAGAACGGTACTTCTCAAGTTTTAAGAAGATTGTTGTCAAAGCTTGACTTCTGAACTAATTCGGGAATCCGTCCTCAATGTGAAAACACGTTGATCGAGGCGAAGGGCTGGTGGGCGTCGATTGTTCGCTGTTAAGCTTCGCGCCTCGCCGCGGCCCGGATGCCACCGACACGGGAAAGCTCTCCGGAGATAAATGGCTTTGTTGCTTCATATTATCTTGGCTCAACTGCATCATCCATTCCCAGCATTCACCAATATCACATAATCATAACAAATCTTTAAATTTTTATTGAAATCATGAACCATTCATTACTTCATTGTGTATTGATTAATTATTAATTTTTAATATGCATTCTTCAAATTTAAAATTATCCTGCAAGGTTGAATTTATATAGAAATTAGTATACAAATTTATAAATTACGGCATCGTCTAACGCGAGCCTAATTAAGCTCAAAGATGATTGCCGGTGCGTTGTCGAGGAGGGTAGTAATACTAATTACCGTACTATAATACACCCGGGTGCTGTTAATGAAAATATACTTGACTCAACAAAACGGCACGCTGTTATGCTCCGGCGTGGGCGAAAAACTCAATGATGCGATCGTAAACTTCCTCAATGCTTCCAGCCTCCTCCATGCGGACGGCAACAAAATTTTAACACACACCATGTACATTAAAGCTGTCATTAACACAAAAGTGTCTCCGCTATTTTTCTCTTTTAGTGTTGTAAATATTTCATCCATGAATATAGTTTCCATAATCACGAAAGTAGGAAATTTATTCATTCATTGTTTGAGCGGAACCACAACTTCTAAGTTTTTGTGATTTCATCGCAAAAAAAAGCTGAAAATTTGTTGATTTTTTGTTTTATTAAGCACTCCGCGCCAATTCCTGCTCAATACCAATAAATACAAGAAAAACATTTTTCCAATTAATAATAACTCACGTTTTAATGATGCTCGGCGCGCGAGTTAAAAGGAAACGTTTGCTGGTACCTAACCTTAGATTGCTCCGGAAACAGCCGTCCCTGAACGCTTAATAACTCGCACCGTAAATAAGCGAATAAATAGGCGTCGACTTATAATAAACGCACAAAGGCAGGCGCAGCGAGCGAAATAAATACTTGCTGCCTTCCAAAGAGTCGTTGCTATTAATTAACGCTGAAAATTACACCAAATTTGAGAATTATTGCTTCATGCACCGCAGCCCAAGCAGTGTAAATTTACACACAGTTTAGTGCCCCAAATGAGAACATTGCGCTCAAAGTCGATCCGGCCGTGTTTGTTTGTCGGCGCGCATGAGTTTGCGTTATATTAATTTGTCCAATTTCCACTTGTCAATGTAAATTAAACAAGTGAAGCAATTACTTAGGTCAACAGTTGATATTAATTGAATAACCATCCAAACACATATTTCAAACTTAGATCTTGCATCGGATATTGATATCCAGCTTTATACATGTTTATAATTCAAGCACATTTTTAATGCAATATAATGAAATATAATAAAATTGTATGCAAATATCTTCACGTATGTTGGGTGCTTTGGAGAAGTATGACATTTGGAATGAAATGACACGACAATTTGAATATGTATATCATATATAAATTCAGCATTTTTGACAAGTGCACAATATCATCCAGCTTGATACTGCAGATCACAAAGCAGGTCATAAAATGCACTTCTATTTAGAATCGTAGAGTCGCAGTAGAGTGACATCTAGCTCCTAAGAAGCTTTTGCGTATATTAGGTATGCAAAAGTATAACGAGTTGGTTCAATTCATATTTCAAGGCAGTACGGCTTAGATATCTGCCTGATATGCTAAACGAACTGATTGCAGGTTTGCAGACATGACTTTGATATGCCATAGTCACAATTTCAACTCCACTACAATATTATTCATGAAGTTAAACTTTTTTCGTTAAATAAATTCTAACATATATTCTCGTATTATACTATGCGACATAAACAATCACCTCGTGTGCATTTAGTAGTCTTTAATGTTACAACCCGCACAGTACTAACAGTTACGCTTAACGAATGTATCAGATTTTGGCGAAGCGCTATTATAAAGTCAACCGGCTAGGACGTGGGCGGAGGTTCGAGGCATTCGGGCGGCTAAATGATCCTTCGACACGGCAGCGCCTTTAAAATAAATGCATTATAGTAACGATCGCTAAGCTACATCGTCGTATAGGTGTGTTGAGTGCAGGCGATGTCGTCGAAGAGGAGCGAATGGAGCCACAGCATGCGAGTCATAGCCGTATAGCATACTATTGTAGATGATCAAATTGTTATGGCTAATGCTGGCATTGGCACCACCATCAGCTCGCGCGCGTTAAGTAAATTGGATGTATGTTGACAAAGAAATTCTTATCATGCGCAATGGCACATTATTGTTAACCCTTTAACTTGAGCGTGGGGTTTTGCATATGCTTCCTGACATAATATTATCGCAAATATTGTACTCGATTACGACGTAATGTACAGCCATTGTAAATTCAATGAATCGGGAATCAAATAAAGCCTAACGACGCATTCTTCGGTGCGATTAAACGTAAACGTTTGATTTCCGATACAAAACTCATTGTTGTGAGCTGTTCAAACCTCAAAAACCGCAATTTTATATACATAAGAAAACCAGCTTCATCCGTTTCGCGTAGATTAAAATCTTTTTATTTTTAGAATAATGGTAATAACGTACATCGGCGTAATAGTCGCCAATGCTTACCCATGACCAGAGAGTCTGTGCGACGCAAAAGGTCCACTCCGTAATCCGAATGCGCCGCGCCGGATAACATCGCGCAGGAAATTGAATCGAGCTAATATCGCGCAAGAACTACAGCCCAGCGCACAACTCCCGGCACGAGATAATGGCCAGTAAAAAGTGGGAAATATTTGAGTCGGCGATGCACTTCTGGTTTTATACTCGTGCTAGGTCCCAGTGCGATGTGACTTTATTTAACTGCGGCACGGCGAAAAGCGTTGCGGAAAAAGTACGACTCTACTGATGCAGACACGAAAGACAATTTGCAATAGAAATAAACTGCTTTTGTACTTTTTAGCCCTGCGATTATCTCAGTAATTCCATTGAAAAATAGCAAAAATGTTAAATGCAAAAATCAAGAGCGCAAATTCCGCATTCCGTTTTTAAAATCATTCCTATTCTTTTATTTTGAACGTTTAAAGTTGAATCACAACTAACAAAGGATGTCGAGTTTGAAGTTGAAGTCAAAGGTACAATTTCAAAAGAATCATCCTTTTGTCCTTTGCCGTTTTGCCGTGCTGCAAGTCAAAGCGATACAAATGGAACACAAATGAAAATAACTTGACGTCAAGTTGTGCTTTTCTAATAAATGTCACTTTTTGTCATTGTTTAATCGCGCATTATTCAAGTCAACGAATCAATCTCTTTGCAGAAGGGTACCACGGCCTCATTCTGAATTCCTCACTGCGTGTATGCAGAGTTAAACGCTAGTATAATAGGCAGTGGTTTTTTTTAGCGGATGTTTTTTTATTGTTATGCGACGTGATGTGAAAAAGCTCAGGCACCTGACGGAGGAGTGGCGGGTTAAATACGTGACACCTGTAGACGCGTTTGAGTGGCAGGATAAAGAACGCATCTTGCGTGCGTTTGTAGATCACATGACTGCAATACTTTTGTGAAGCACAATGATTTTGAATGTATGAAATTAATTTTGTTTCCGCAGAAGAACCTAATTTTTTTTGCTGTGCACTGGACCGAAGTGACACATTAGACTGTTTTCGTAATACTTCATGGTCGTGTGGTCGTAAGTTTCTGTGTCCTTGGCTCCCCGTTTATGATTAATGGTCCTGACAAGATAATCCGCCATATCTTGTTAGTATAGCTTGTTATCCACTCACATTTACATGGATTGAGGGTCTACTATTGTTTTTTGTCCCATTTTTAGTCTTGTTGTCACATTTGCTGCTCTTTTTTGTTCGTATTGCACAACTGTTTTGGCTACCCGTAGTCTATGTTTTTGTCATTACAACCCACTTGTTAAAGTGGCGCAAACTATCTAGTTGCTTTGCCGGTTTGTCTGGTCCTTGCGGCATGGCCTCCTGTTCAAGTTTTGATGAAACTTTGGTATAAACTTTGTACAAAATAAAATTATACGAAATACCGACTGAATACACTTGCTGCTCTGTGCAAATTTAAGCCAGTCATTGTAGTCGGATTCGAAACTAGCGCCCGGGGCAAAAATTTAGGTTAACGTAACATCACGATGAGACAGACTGAAAGTTTTTGCGATAAGCGTGAGTTTCGTGCCGATGATAAGGAGAAGATTGTAAGTGTTGTATGCAACTAGGGCAACTCGAAGACGCAATGTTGGTTCAACTAATGGATAAACAATCTGATATTACGCAACGTGAATTTCCGTGTTTTGGATTTAGCTTTTTTTCAGATTGAAACACGCGAATTATTCTAATTATATCAAAAGTAATTGTTATCTATTACTGGGCAAACGTGTGTGGAGTTTGAATGACTTAACCTATCGCTATAAATCAGCAATCCGCACGTCCGGAAATTATGGATGGTGTTATGAGAGCGATAAAGAGCTGAATTAGACAGCGGCATGGTTGATTACGGATGGAAACGCGGCCAGGAAAGCACTTACGGAAGGGGTTTGCGGTTTGCGAAGTAAACATAATGTGTATACCAAAGGGCAATAAATGCGTGTGGTAGGCGTGAGACGCAGAGCGTAATCCGAGCAAATTCAGCCATTAGATGATATGAATTTCCAAATTTCCCGCAATTCCCGCAAGAATTTCACTCGTCATCGTCGGATCGTTACCGCCGCCGACATTGACATCGTGTGGATTTTAGTACTTTGCGGGGAAAAATTAATTTTCGTCCGGCAAATGCGCGCGGTTGTGACTGCGGCACGCAGCGCTGAAACGAGGCACGAAGGACTGTCGTGCAGGAGATAATAATGAGCTGATTCTTTCCGGGGAAGACTTGACGTCGTTAGCGGCGATCGACCTGCCAACGTGACCAGGCGCACATATAAAGGTTGATCTTATCGCTATGCGGTGCGGAAGGGTGTCTAAAAACGCGCGGCAGGGGAAGAATTAAGCGGTTCTAGACTGTCAGGAGTTTGAGGGTGAAGCAGGATAAGCGGGGTAAATTTTCCAGATTGAAGACGAAAGAAGCTAGACTTCCCGATCCAAATAGCCGCTGCTAATTTGGATCCACCATGGTCCATTAATCTTAAATTGATCTTATCTACACTATCATTTTATATTAAATTATTTTTAAAAGTCAGAATGAAAAATACAAGTATAATGATAATTTTTATATATGTTTCTTGCTGTCGTAGATCTATAAAATTTAAATTCTAATCCGAGTCAGTTTCAACCAGGAACAAAGTAGGAGGAAAGTTTTCCGGTTAAAGGATCGAAGGATTTGCCCATCTTGGGCTATAATAATGTAAAGCAAGGTCGATAATGCCATGTTTTCAATTGGTCTCAGCGCCGCAGGTTGGCGCTTCCAAGTTTTTGTGCGAATTTTATGGATTTATGATAATAACTCGACCAAGAAAGCAATTCGCGAGCGAGAGCGGATGTAAAACCGCTTCGGCGGTGCTACGTGCCCGCGTGCAAAGCACTGACTTTCTTATACAAGGTACTCGGAAACACTCTCGGCGTTACGAAGTGAATTTGCGTCTAATTGAATTTGCGGTCTTCATTCGGCATTCTTTCCTTTGTGCAAATAAAATCAATTTCCTGTTGGAACGCGAGCTGCCATCTTCTCGGATTGCTTTATTTGTCAAATCTTCTGTCCCATTGGGCTCGGTAGGCTCAGGCTCGTATTTCTAATTCAAACGTTGACGTTTACATGCACAATTACCACGAGAGACGCGCGGCTTAGAATGAGTTGTTACGTTTGTGTCAGGATATTGCACGCGGCACCTCTCGAGTGATACAAGCGTCGTGTAACGCATGTTTGGTTCTGTTAATAGTGTTTGTGTTACCGCCACTTCCACAGCCACCACAAAATAACCACATACGAGATTGATACAGCAATCTAGCAATAATAAACTTCCACATGTTTTGAAATTTTCAAATAATTGATTTGAGAAAATGTGTTTTCTACAAAGAGATCATTTTACTTTACGGAAATAGCCCAATTTCCGGTAGTGCTCAAGTTGTCTTGTCGCTTCTGGAATTCACGAAATAGTTGAAGATAAACTTATTTTCCAACTAACGCTAGTTTGCAGCATTTTTGTCGTAAATCTGGCCTGGAATAAGGTAAATACGATACGAGTAGGTACACAGCAAATTTGCTCTCGTGAATTTGTTTGTTCTTTGGAAGTTTGGTAAAGGAGCACATCGAAAGGTGATGCTTACGGCCATCCATTAGAGCACTACCAAAGGACAAACGTACGTTGAAGATACTCGGAACTTGCTTGTTTGCAAAAGTAGGATGCGCGTTTCGTTCTGGTTACACGAAGTCTTGTACATGCTCTAACTACTCAGATGACTCCTTAAGCCTGAAGCGCTCTAAGTTTTAAAGTGGAAAAGTTATATTAATTATATGAATCATCACATGCAATTTTACTAAATATTTTGTTTAGGAAATATTGTCAGTAGGTACTGAGTAAAGCTAATAATCCGTCCGAGTCAAAGTAGAGTTTGTGTGCTAATGTAATTACTTTGCTTGCCTGCACCCTGGTGAAGTGAATAAATAACCAAAACACAATGCAATATCATGCCACATTAAGATAAGGCGAATGACACACTTAGTTCCTCGTAAAATTCCTAATGAAATATCAGCACGCAACAGCGGCAAACCACCAAGAACTGCAGGGTAGTTCAACACTATAGTAATGGATGTGTGAGTAGTGGGGAACCATAACAATAACCCATGTGGTTGCATACCAGACGTGGCTAGCATATCGTGCAAAGGCGTACGAAATAAACGTTTATGCTCCGAGGTCGTTTGGCTTGAGTTATGTGCGCAGGCCATCAACAAATTAAATCCTCGTCGAAGGGCGATTTTCTTATACGCCCAATGACCGGATATATAGCCCATAGGTGGTTTGAGTAATCAACCACTAATTTATCGACATCCGTCTGCAAGGTAATCGAGATTATTTTATCATTGCGTAACCGAATTAACTGGAAGATTGTCGGATGCTTCAATCAGGATGCGAACCACAGTGGCACCTCAGCGGCAAACAGTTATTTAACTAAGCGGGCGCGAAGTTGGACAAGAATTAATCACAAGTGGATACACACACGTTTCGGAAGTTTGTCTCAATGTACCAATCGAAAAGCAAGGCGGTAAAGGCCTGTGAGAAGCAAGATCTGAACTGAAAACTACCAACTCAAAGGCGAGTTGTACAAAGACAAGACAGGTAAAAGTTGAAACTCTGAATTGTGCACACGGCTGAAAGAGTTCCTCCGCGCATGGCAGCAAGTTTGAAATCAGTGAAAAGTTCTCGATGCCGAAGGCTCATTATTCAAGTAACAATTTAAAGCAGTTAGGAACAGCGCCCTCGCGATAAATAAACCGACCAGCTCGCGAATGTTGGAGAGACGTCCAGTTGGAAAAGGCTGTGGAAATGATGGAAACGCAGCGATGAGAAAAAGGAAAAAGACGAGAAAGCGCCAGAGCAACGGCAACAAATTCACAGCGCGTATTGTGTTTATCTCGCTTTTATCTCTGGGCTTGATCTTCGTATACAATTAATCATTTTGTTTAACATTAATTGCTTGGGACCTTTATTGTCTTGGCATGCCCTACTTCCGGATTGAAACTTTATTAGGCGCATTTTTGTGTTTTGGTAAATACACAACAATACACAAGTTTTTGAGAAACACCCAGCTATTAATTAAGCATAGTATTTGGTAGTGGAAGAGTATTTAAAATTTTAGTGTGGAAGCCATGTCATCAGTCTACGACTATCGTGCAAGCAAAAGACCGGAAATTAGATCCTATCTTCGCCACATTGCACGAACGACGTTTCTCATTGGCCGGAACAACAGCTCTGAACGTAATTGGTAGTCATGTTTTGTTTTTAAGTTGTTGCGTGTGCTGGAATGAGGTTCGAGCCACGAAGAATGTTCGGTTGGTTGAGCTATTGGGAGACCTGTGGGTGGAATGTGGAAGAGAGGAAATGTCATACACGGAGGAAGAAGGCGAAGCCTGACGACGAACGCCCGACGTATGAATATTAATGGCACCCGTGAGAACGCCGGGGAGGCATTATAGGATTATTTAGTGATCAACGCCCCGTTACGCTGTTGGGAATAATTTTGCTACAATTTGAATTTAAAATTTTGCATTTAGACAACACACCACCCACTAAAACCCAAATAAAAACACCGCAGTAATATTTATTTTTAAGTTATATTAGATTTAGATTATTGATCCATTGAATGTTTATGTGATTTCAATAGTGCAAGTTGGTGCACAAGCTGCTGTGGTGGTTGGTTTGCGAGTGATGGCGAGCAGCGGCGGTGGCGGCGACGGCGGCGCAGACGGCAATTAATTTCCCCATCTCGGCGCGCCGCGTTCTCTTGTCGAATAGATTGCTCTTTAATAGAGATTACTCATAATACCAAAAAGCCGCGATGACTGCGAACAGACGCGCACAATGCTCCGCCAGCCAGCCACTTCAATTTCACAATATTGAAAATTTAATTATGTCGAACCGCAAAACGTCACTTACATCCGGTGGTATCTACTTATTAAAACCCAACATTTCAACCCTACAACATTCTAAAATTGTGGATAAATATCAATCATAATAAAAAAAATTAAACATTATTATTATTATTATTATTAATATTATTATTATTAAATTTCTAGTTACGTGTTTGGTTTATGGGTGCAACTATATCTTTTGATCTACTAACACATATTCAATTATACCCTATTTGTTATTGTAGACGGCGAACATTAATGACATGGTTTCAATTCAAATGTAAATTGGAATCGGAGTTGGCTAGTTATCAATTAATTATAACTTTGTGGCATTACAACTAACCAGACTCTATTTATCGTCATGCAAGAATATTCCACTACCCTTTTTGCTCAAGGTTTTAGTGAAATTCCAAATCGGCTTACGCAAAAAAAGTCATAATTCATTTTGATCAAAGAATGTGATGACATTTTTAACTCTGCGATCAGCGTCGGTGATGTCTGCGTTACCGCCGTGAGGCGCATGACAATCGATCACTTTTGTTTTCGTCTTGGCAGTCTTCCACCGAAAATGTCAGGCGCGCGCGCTGGATCTAATGCAAGTTTATTTCGATTGCGCTATTCATCCTTCTATCGCCAGACGACTCGGGTCATGGCATGACGACGGGATTTCGCCGCCACGGCGAAAGTCATTTATATCAATGTGAGGCGATAATGGCCGTGAATTTAATCCCATTGTGCCAATGAGATAATCTAATAGAAAAATAAAAAGCCATTTATGAACGACCCACGATAAACGTGTGCGAAACGCAATTCTATGACTAGGGGAGGGTGATATACAAAACATGTATAAAAAACTGATACCAGGACCGTATTAAAATTTTTTCTCTTTCAGATAAAAATAAAGAAATGCGAAATTTTTGATAAAATAAACAAATTAAATGTTTTAATTATTTTTTTGTATTTTGAAGCCGGTTCTGATAAATCCAGAAATTTTTATTTTACTTTAAATATGTATACCGTATACCACCCTCTGGTAGCCCTTGCAGCTTAGCTTGATTAACCCTAAACCAGCACGTGTCATCCCCATACCCCATGCATCTTTCGGGATTTTTTATCATCGACTCGGCGCGTTCATTCGCACATAAATTAATACGGGGTGCACCGCATTAGCGATATTAAATATGCACGCGTGTAGTTTGCGCGTGCGTGCGGGGCGATAAATTATACTTTGTCGGCTTACCGTGGCCGCGGTTATTGTTAATACTCGGCGAGCAAATACTTTGCGGTTTACACAAGATATTAATGTGGGCCTGGTGGGTGTACTGCATGCATACTGGTGCCCATGTGCGAAGAATATTTGGAATATCTGTGCGTGCTGGTGTGCAGTGCAGCGTGGAATCTAGGGGGTTGAAGTTTAAACTAATTTAAACGGAGTCAAACCGGCACACCAGAAACAGACACACACCACAGGACAGGACATAAAGTAACACCCCGGACGTGTTTGGCTTAAATAGGGTGGGACTATGAATTTTAATTTAATTTTTGGTTTCTTTTAATATTTTGAGGGTTCTAAAGTAAAATTTATTGCTATTTGATTGAGCAATATTTAAATGTGTTGGTATACGGATGAGTAAATTATTGTTTTTTTTGTTTATATTACATTATTAAATGTTTATATTAATGCTAATTTATGCAAATTACAATTTATTGCTATTGATAAACATCATTGATTTGCAGTACTTATACTATTTGCAATAATATAATTTTAAATATACCGTATGTAAGTTATGATAAAATCATTATTAATCATTGTTACCAAATTCTGACCGTGTTCAGATAAAACATACCTACTATATTTTTATATAAATAAAGTAAACAAATTTAAAATGAATTGTTTATTTCCTGGTTTTCTGCTGATGCACAACAATATTTTGCCACATACTGTTGCCAATATAAAGCTGTTTAAATATTCATTCATTTTAAAATTTTAATTCGAAAAAATAAATCAATTCGAATTGAATTTCCGAATAAATTATAGTTCTCCATATCGCACATGTATACAATCGCATGATAACATATGAGAATAATTGATTTATAATTTATTTGATTTTGTGCCAGTCAATGTGTCCTGATTTGTTCTGCTTTAGATTTTATGCAATTTCGGAATAAATAAATTATTGAAGTCGACTAAAAATTTGTCGGTGCCATTAAATATGTAAAGCATTTTGAAAAGAATTTTACATGACATGCCAATATTTTTCCCGACCTGATTTTTTAATTATATTTACAAAATACATGATTTATTGGTAGACATTGGTTTTTATTTATTTATGATTACAAATAGTAGTTATTTTTAAATCTGCAACAGGATAAAGTTATTAATTTTAAATAAATGTAGGTGAATAGGTCAGTAATCTATTAAGTAAACTATTTAGAGGACTGTTGAAACATTCAAAAATTTCATTTCATTGGCTTTATTTTACATTTTTAGAAAAAAAAATTACGGGAAATATTAATAAGAGCAAAAAAAGATGTTACATACATTAGGGAAAATGTTTATGAAATCTTATAACAAATATGTAAGAAAAAGTTCTTCAATGTTAAATTAAGTTAGTTGTTGGATACTTGTTTGGATCCTCAATTTTTTCTTCGCGTGTCTCAACTTTTAATAAATTATGTTTCATTCTTTCGTTTTTTGCAGCTCCCCAACAATATTCTTATATTTTTTGTTTGTGCTATTTTTTATCGTTTAATAACAAAGTCTCATCGTCGCTTGATTAACTTTCGAACTTGAAACTAATTTAATTAGTTTTTACGATCAATCACGCTTTCAAACTTCGTTCTCAATGCGCTTGCCAAGGGACGCAAATGCGTATTTTTTGTGAGAGTCCTTCGTTGAGCTTTACTACGTTTTAAAAAACGTATTCTTGTCCTTGCTTGATATTACTCATGCCATTGTCACATTTTTTGAATTTTAGTTCATAAAAAGCGAACAAAAATTTAATGTTAATTAATATGGTAAATTATATTACGTAATAATAAGTTTAAAACTTCATAAAGTTAAATAATAGCAAAAAACTTCATAGTGGAGTATTATTTTGTAAGTAACGTCCAGGAAATCTGCAAATTAGTCAGATGGCATTAGTTTAATTAGAGCTTCCAGGACTTAATTAATGAGAGGACGATTATTTCCGAGCGCAGCTCGTGCACCTTTATTAATCAGAAGTAGTAATTGAAATATCAAACTTTATATTACTCGAGAAAGAGCGCCGGCAGAAATGAAGAAGGCGCACGCCTAAGAATGCGATTGTGACTGTGATGCCCAGGGAGCTTTCTTAGAGCGTTGGGACCAGCGCCTAATGAAACTTTCTGCTTTTATATTCAAGCTCTTATTTAGGCGCAAATTAATAGCATCTTTAATAATTCGCACATTATCAAAGGCAACTTTTGTTTCTACAGCGTGCCACGAAGCGATTTTTTGTGTTTGCATGAAAAAAGATTAAAAATGTTTTATTTTATTTTTCAACAGTAAAATAATCAAATCAAATTTAATGAAACGTTTTGTCAATGTCATTCTCCAACGCACTTTCTTTGAGGTGATGAATGAAGATACATTTGCCAATGTTTCCTTTATTTCATTTCTTTGCAAATCGCGTTTCTTGTTTTGATGTAATTGAAAAATAAGGAAAAAACGTTATCCTGTATTTCATCTACATTTGTCTTGAATTCATCGCGAAGCAATAATAAAAAGGACAGGCTGTGGTGTGAGGCCGGCACAAGAAAGCAGAGAACGTAATATAATTACATCAGAAACGGAAAATTGCCTTTTTATCATCAAAGCCGAATTCCCAGTGCGCGTCCTTGCCGAAAAGGATGCTAAGCGACGCAACACGCAAGAACCGCTGGTTTGGATGAGGGTTGAGAGGGTAGCGTATGAAACAACCCGGCAATGTGTTTCGTTCTGTGCAAGCAACAACTTGCTATGTGGGTGTGGAGGGTTGGAAACACTGCGCCGGTTTGAGGGTTCGGATAATTACTTAACGTGAGGGGCGCGAGGCACATGTACCGCATGCAAAGAACGCGAAGAAGCGCGTTTTTCGGTCGAGAAACGACCCTTGTACTGACACACCGGCGTCGTGCCAAAACTCCGAAAATTCTTGCTTTGCAAAAGGGGCGATTGCTGCAGGAATGGGTGCAGCGTGTGCATTCGAAACGTAATAGTATTTCTTTCCTGTCTTTGGTGTTCGTTTGCTACGTGCATTTCATCCACTTAATGCTTCTTTCATCATTAAATAAAACTAAAAATCTTAAAATCTACCAAGCATGATTAATTTTCTTATTTGAGCTTGAGGGGTGAGTCATACAAAGAAGGGAGCAAGTGATGCAGAAATCTACTCGAAATTTAATTCTTATTTAATTGCATCTAATTGTAAATACAAAATGTAAAAAATGCAATCAAAAACATGAAATTTACGAAATATTTTTCAAAATTTATTTTTTGATGTTTAAAGATGTTTTAATTTTGTTTAACGCCTACAACAACATAAATAAATACATTTGAACCAAAATTATGCGATGAAATATAGTTTCATTGTTCAATTATCTCTTTGCATTTTCAAGTGTTGCTTCAAACGATTTATCACAACAATATAATAAGCAATTACTAAATTTTCCTCGGCACTCCCAACATCAAAACACGCAAGATTTATTCCACTTACCTACTGTTTATATATTTTGTTACAACCGGTGGAAATTAGAGTATTGTTATCAAGTTTATAATCAAAATATGAGTGTGCGTAAGCGTGACGCACTTCCGCATACAGTCAACGACTGGAAGCCATTCTTGAGCCAAAATAATTAATAATTACACAACGAGTGTTTAATTAGTCGCTTGGGCCATTAATAATGTAGTTATTTATTTGTTGACTTAATTAATAATAATAATAATTGCTGCGCAACGCGGCACAAAATTAAATTAGAATAACAAATATGCCTTCACGGTTTCCTTACTAAAAATAACTCATTTTTTATATTTAAGTAGGCATTATTTGGGCGTGAAAAGAATGCACACATAAAATAAGATGTTTTTTATGCGAAGAAGGCGAGTTTGTGGGCGTGGTAATATTATAACAACGCGGTATGTGGGAATTACATAATAAGGTTTTCAAATCGTGATTTGGTTGGTATGTGTTTGTATTGATCGCAACGAGAACTAATTTTGGCCAGATTCACGTCTACATAACTCCACCAACTTGTAATGCATCAGAATGTA
The DNA here is from genome assembly GCF_025399875.1 of Dalotia coriaria. NCBI lineage: Eukaryota > Metazoa > Arthropoda > Insecta > Coleoptera > Staphylinidae > Dalotia > Dalotia coriaria. The sequence continues at coordinate 4,873,022 of NW_027045446.1, forward strand.
ATTTCTTATATAATGGTCGCCTATGTTTTCAACAATGATGAAAACGGCGCCCTGGTGGAGTAGACGTCTCCAGTTTCGAGTCGGGAGTCTGGAGTTTGGAATGCAGGCCGGGGAAATCAAATAGTCTTGGCTTACGGAGCGATGCCGTCTCGGGTGTGCACAATGCACAGCCAGGCACCTTCGCCATCTTGCGCCACCCGCACGAGGGTTGTACGTGCTGCGAATGGATTATTCCGTGTGCGAATAAAGTATTTAATGCGCACACATTCGCGTCTTGCTATACAATTTTCCCTTTGGTGGGAATTAATTTTTCATTCAAGTGATGGAAAATCCAAATGCGTCTCTTGATTCATATTTTAAGAACATGCCATTCACATGACGAATAATAATCAATTGAAAACGTACAGAATTTATAGTTTATTTAAACAAAACGTTATGTAATTGTCTACATTTACATTTATTTCAATAAATTCGCTTGTTCGGATCAGATTATTTCGTTTGAGATTAAAATTGTTTAAATTAGCAACAAATGTGTTGTGCTTCTGCTCATTCACCCGCATTTTGCCACTTCTGTCACGCGTAAAGGACCCGCATGCATGGTTTTCGTCATGCCGTTGTAGTAACGGTTGCGATTTCCAGTCATATCGGTATTACCGGCATGTTTGATTGTGGCAGGCGTAGCAGTAGCCGCAATTGCGAGTACGCTTCATATCAACGACCAGTGACACCAGCATTGACAATGGCGACGGCTGACTGGGCTTGGAAATTAATTTCGGAAAGTAAACAGGAAATAGCAAATGCAGCAAACGCAATTCAAATGATGCAGATGAATGATTAATAGGATTACATGCAATTGCCCGATGGGGGTGTAAAATGAATTTTTGTTTTCAATTTATTTTCCAAAAATATTTACCTTAACACTTGTACAATTAACAAGTTATATTTATTAGTAAGTTATATGTTTTTCTGCTAAAATTATTTATAATAAAATTAAATATTTTGTAAATTTATGATAATTATTTGCAACATTTGGTTTATACGTGTTGGTAACAAATTGTAGAATACACCAAACATCCCACATTAAATAGAATCAATCAACTAGTACTAGCGGTTTGTGGTTATCAATTAAACACAAGGTGCTTCAGTTCTGCGCAATCGACGCATTCATTTTTAATCGCCTCTGCATTTCCATTGCGTTCGAAAAACTCAAACGCTAGCGGAGCGCGTTTGGGAAATGAGTAAACTTCATTTTTGTCGTGCTGCCAGCCGCGCCCGATTGCATCGGTTTGAAAAACAACTAACAAACGTCAACAACAACAAAAAATGTTAATTAAAACTAGAATTTTAAACAACATTGCGCGCGGGCAATTCGCGTACATTTTCTGCAAAATTCGTCCAGAAGGCACGATATATTTTTGTTGTTATTTGAATGTGTTTGCAAGTTTTTTTTAGGCACTTCACAAACCGGACGCAATTTTTCAGCATTTGGGATCACGGTAACTAAATTAGGTTTTTTTGTAAAATAATTTTATAACATCTGCCCGGTGGCTAATTTAAAATATTTTTTATCATAACATTTTGTTTGTTTGCTTCTCATTTATTACCAAAGCTAGACGCAAATATTTAAACCCAAAAAACTTTGATAAAAAATTATCTGGACGCTGATTATCCTTTAATCACTGTTCTGATGCGCCCACAGGCTTTGATTAAAAATTTTCCTAATTTAGTTTCGCAATCAATTTTTACTTTCCTAAGAATATAATACGAATTTGGTTGGTGTGGCAGAAAGAAACTTGCGGGAGCAGTGGAGAATTCGAAAGTAATTAAAAGTGATTTAAAATATTTGTGCTTGGATATCTATACAAAGTGTTACATGAAATTTTTCTGGCTAGTAATTAACGCTGTCATAAAAATAGTTATTTGATGTGTCCAGTCGCAAGTAATTCAAACATTCGGTCTAATAACAAGCGTGGAAAATTTGAAAAGCTCGTGCTGTGGACGAAAGAAGCGAAGTTTTAAATCAGATTTAATGTGGAGTTATTTTCGTATTCTCACCACTCGCTTTTTAATTATTAAGTTTTTCGTTAAACTTTCCTGCTCATTCTTCAGCGCATTCCTTTTGCTTCTGTTAGCACTTGCCGCACTTGGGCAACTCTTCCAAGAGAGGATGAAAAGAAATAGATGGAAGGGTAGGAATGAGACGAGCATGAAGGACGACATGGTCGAGTGTGCACGAACGTTCCGGCCGTGGGTGATACAAATTGTACTCGTTTTTATCAAAGTTTTCATTTTGGAAAACTCTTCAATTATTAACTTTTGCCAGGCGTGGACGGTACTCGACAATTCAAGTCATTACAACACGCTGCAAAACACGTCGTTTTGATAGAAATGTACAAAATAAAACAAACAAGTTAAATCTGACTAAAACAAGAAAATTAAATAATTTTGATAGTTTTATTATTCTCTTTTTATTATTTTATTATTTATGTTAGATAGGTTTGATGGAAAACACTGAAAAACACCGATTGGAGTAATTTGGAATGTGTAGTGAGGAATGTCATAGACCGAAGACTTATGTCTGATGCCGCCGCCGCCGTGATTAATAATCGCCGACGCTGATGAAACGCGCGTTAAACAAGGCCACGCAATCGCAAATCCTGGGCCCCTGCGCCGTGCTAAACCACCACTTGCTGGCCCACTCGAAACTCCTTGGGTCGACTGAGGAGTTGAAAGAGAGGCAAACAAGACGGGCGCCAGCGTGCAAAAAAATGTAAAATCGTTGAGCTTTATTTATATTCGGCAATAAATAATCTCGATTGGGCGTGCGTTGGAATAAATTCGTTTTTCTCGTAATATAAAATCTCAAGGTTGTTTCTTTACTTGTGCGAAGGATCCAGTGTCGTAATCGTCTAAGCTTGCATCAATTAAATTATTTCTGCAAGATTTAAAAGAATCAAGTAAAATGGAACAAAATCTAGTTCAAGTTAAGTTATAAATATTATGCTATATTTCATTTTGTTTTTTATAATTCTTAAATTGAGATAAAAGTTTTTCTAAACTTATTTTAAACATGAAGTATATTCTGCTTGCTCATGTTGACTCGAAAAATCTTTTCCAATCTAATAAATAGGTATCGGGTGATTTTTTTCCCAGCGTGCTTCCGGTGCTTTTCCTTTTTTCGAATATTTGACTGCCCTGTTTGTCGCAGCCCAGCTCATATTATCCAACATTTATAACGAAACCCTGGCGTGGAGTGCCATGCAGAACGGGCCGAAAGTCTCGCCAACTTTACACACAGCACCAGCGCACTACGAAAAAAGGTGCACACCCGCACGAAACGAAATGTAGCAGAAAGATGATAAAATCCTATTTATGGTTATAAATAATACCGTAAATCACTTGCCTCCTCTCGTAGGCGAAATGAGGGATTGATCGTAAACAAAGTCTTTACGGTCTCGCACAACATTTCCATTTCGAATTCTACGCTTTGCTATGTTGGTTGAAACAACATCGCGAGCGTTTAAGTATGCGGATGCGCGACTACACCACGTCGTTTGGTTTGGCATCTTCTCATTGTGTCGAACCGCACTCGACGTGTTTCAACAGTTTCAGCACTTATGCAATCATCGGCTGTGGAGTCATAGAGCGAAAAGCCAAATATCAACTTATCGAACGGTGTAGGTACTCCTTCCAGGCATGCACTGACTTTACATCGCGGATTACGATTACCACATTATACGAGTACTTACCGAACTTTATCGGCATCTACTACATGTTACACGATGTAAAATTATTAAATATTAATTGATTGTCTTTAAAAATGTATTGAATTTTGTTCTGTGTGTTCTATTTACTTGTTTTAAGGTGTTATTATTGATTGGTTGATGGTTTAAATAAATTTGTTCTCGCGTAGATAACTTGGAAAATATGTGGTATACCCACGGTCAACATTTATGACCGAGTTCGGGCGCGATCTGCGGTCAGGAAGATCAGCGCGCGGAGGTAATTCTGTGTTAGCCGGCGTGTCCGCGTGTAAAACCGTATTATTATTGCTCGGGCTAAACCTGGGGAAGGTGTGTGTATCGATTGCATTTTATGCGGTCTCGGTTTTGGTCGAGCGCTCATCGCGCGCGAGAAGCCAATAACTGCAGACGCTCACGCTCGCCTGCAAAATGCTTTATTTATGCATTCGCAAACTATTATTGCTAGCTGCACGACGACAACAACACGACCCGAGCGTGAGCAAACACCTAGCTTTTCCACCACGATCAAAACAACGAACCGCCTCGGAAACTCGAACTAACTGCGCTTTAATAACTGATCGGCTTAATAAATTTATGAACTGCTTAGTGGCTGGCAGTGTATTAAAGTTGAGTTTTCAATGAGCACAACGCTAAACGCCGCTAACATTAAAAAAATATAGCAAGGCGGTTAAATTGTTTCTTTTTGGTGCTAACTGCTAACTAGAAGTGAATGGAGTGTGAGAATTGGACAAATGACTTTACCCATTGCGCAATAAATACCTTCCCATTGCTGCCAGTCGATTCATGACTTGATTCTTAGATTCAAGATGTAAGCATTGCGTTTTGTGCTACAGTTGTTGTGCTCATTTGCTCATCCTGATATTCCTACCTTGCATGCATACTTTTAACCGTGTACTTGCACAGCGACCGTGTTATTATTTAATAAGGCAATAAATAATATCGCAGTGGCATAAAACATGGATCACCCGTAGTAATCTTAACGAGCATCCATAGATTTTCTATCATCAGATAAGCGCGCGCCAGATATGCTAAGTGAGCAGCCGCCTTGCGTGAGCTGCACTCCTGCGAAGAGTGCTGTACGAACATCGGATAGACATGTTCGAGGATGCCGACCGGCCAAAACGGCATAATTCAAAACGCTAACAACTAACACCTATCATTAATATTGGTGCACCAAAATGCTGTTCACTTCCAACATCGTGCAGAGTCACGGCCCGGTTTGGCTTTAATTATACGCACGAAACGATTATAAATTAACACGGACACGAATTAAATATTTAAATATTTACAGTATACATTGGGCATTGCATATTAATGCGATGATCAAGAATTCCTTTTTCAGGCGGACTTTGCTCGAGCTACTGATATTCATAACAACAGAAATGAGCTTTGATGTTTTGCTTTAAAAACAGTGGACGGATAATGTTTCAGTTAATCTAAAAATAGATGTTTGGTACAAGGAGATCATGCAGAACAACAAATCCTATCTAAATCGGAATAACACCGGATTGCCATTCGAGGGCTGAAAATTTAATAGCAGATAAATAATGCAATAGAGCAACCGGTGTTGTTATTATTATACACCGCCTTTGTGTGCGCTCCGCGAGTGTAATTTCGCTCCTGTTCTGTGTTTTGTCGCCTCCTCCGACAGGCTAGAGATTGTTGTGAATTTGGGCCGTTCGTTTGTGGCATAAATTCTATTGTTGATCGTGTCTCTGGCGTTCGGGGTCGGCGAGGCAATTCGCGACCAGAGCACGCAGCCATCGCCATGCAATATTTATCATAAACGCGGGTCCGTCCGCTTTTATCACGTACGCGCCCGGTTCTCGGGGCAGAATCAACAAGAACCCTTCGATAAATACGTGCCCGCGTGGGTCGACACAAAGCAAAGCCCCACGAGTTGCGAGTTTCGGGTAATCCTGATTTTTTCCCTCCGCGCTGCCGTTTTCCGGCTTTTATTCGTCGTTTCGCCACCGCTATCGGAATGATTTTGCTTCCAACCGCGAGGCTGGCAAACGTGCCGGCACTGATAATACATAAATGTATGTTGTATGCTTGTTTGCCTTCAATGTGCGATAGGCCCAAGGAGAAGGAAAAGGTCAGCCTGTATAATATAGAAGACAAATATGTAATTGCGCTTGGTTTCATAAAAATGGAAGGCTGGCAAAGCTTCTAGGAAGCATATTGTGGTCGCAGTTGAAAACCTATATCGATTCGGCGTCACAAAAACACTATATACAATTCCTATGACGCTTTTATGGTTTTATATACGAATGTGAGGTGGTTGTGTGAGTGCGTGAATGTGTGCCGTTCCAATTATACGTCTAAACGCCCATCGGGCGCACTGCTCGATGCTTTATGGTATCGCTGTTGGAAAAAATAATAACTTCCACTGCGCTCCAGGGAGCCATGTGGCAAATTACGTTTTAAATGAGATCAAATTAGGAGCCATCAGAAATCTATCAACAAATTGTTGCACACCTCCTTCCACACTCGCCTTTCTCAACGTGTTTGTACTGGTAAACTTTATAAAAATTGTGTGTATGTTTTTCTGCTCGTCAATTTTGTGAGTGTCGAGCTAAATTGGTGGCAGAAAATAAGCCATCAACTGTTTTTGACGGCGCGCAGCGACATGTGACAAATTCTATTTTAAACATTGTCTAACGTTATTGGTGTGCGTTCTAATTACGAGCAATTTTGTGTGGGAATGCAATGAGACAGGTAAATGAAAAAACAAGTTAAGCACACGTTGCCATTTCCGGTTATTGTTTCAAACGAATATGCTTACATCTGTTGACAATGATATGTAAAAAACATCTTAAACGTTATTTGGATGAATTTAAATTATACCATAAGTTTATATCTTTGATAATTGCTCAAGTTTTGAATTGTTCTTATTTCTAAGCTTAGATTTCTTAGAATTCAACTCGTATATTACATCAGAAATGTTGAATATGATTGCCATGCATTTGTCTCGCATTTTACGCCTGGAGCATTCCGAAGTGGAGGAAATTAATTTCCTTTTTCGTTGGCACATCATGCGCAACACACGTTGTGCACTAAGGGCACGTGCTTTTGAGAAATCAGAATATGCTCTAGACTGGTGAACTTGCAAAGAATTAATAATTGTCGAGTTTTTTTTTATTCGTCTGCCGAGGCGGGTGCTCACTCAGCAAATGCTAATATGCCAAAGGAATTCCTCCCTCAAAAATATTACAAACGCTGTTCTTGATAATATGCAAGCATTTCATACTCATATGCACACAATCCTGATCCTCAAACCACCCTTCTTTGGAAATGTTGCTTTCAATATTTTGAATCACACAATTGGTCTAATTTGCTACATGTATGAATTAAATTATTTCAAATCCCAAAAAAAAAAAAGAATTGAATATATTTTTTTATTGTTTTGCACACTGGAACACAAAAATATGCAAACTAATTTGTTAATTGGGGAATGCAATTAATTCCGGTATGTCTTTGTGTTTTCTCATTAATGAGCCTCATAATTACGCTCGATTCTCTTTAATTATGCACGCGCATCAAATAAGCAAAGAGCAAACCTTTAGTTTCCCAGGAAACCTACAAATCAACGCAAAATTTTTACAACAAATATTTCCTTCACCAAATTGAAACACATACTTTTGTGATTTTTATTCACAGTACAGCACGTAGTTTTAAATTGAATATATTTTTAAATTCGTTTTCCATTTCCACCAACTTAGCCATAAGCAAAAAGTCACAAATGTCAGTGCCACCTTGCGTATGCGGTATTTCCAAAAGTCTTGTGCACCTGTCATGCGCCTGAGACGTGCACCTCCTGCATCTCCTTGGGAGTGTGCAGCGACCCGAAGTCGAACACAATTTCGGTCCGCTTTGTGTGCGCCTCTAGTAAAGAACGTCTCCGCCACTAGCACGCTCGCGGCTCAGAGATGCGAATGGCTTATTTCTGAGCGAGTGCATCCGAGTGCATGCAAAGTATGAGCTGTAGCACGAAGAGATGGATTTTCGCGATGCATTGTTGGGTATCGGAGTGAAACCCAGTGCGGCAGGCGTGATGATGACTTGACGCGACGTAATTGCAATGCGAATTACGCATTCATTATGTCTCATCAACATTATATGACATAATTAATTAAATTTTTGATGTCATATCAAAATTGTACATTAGTTATCATATGATGAATATAACCAAGCTAAAAATTACAACCTATGTTTAAGTTTAAGATAATATTACTCTTGAAGTGGAAGATTCTCGGACTATTGAACGTTTGATTTCCCCCACTCCATTTTGCGGGTCGCCAGCAGGTCGCAGGTTTGCACGTCGATGATGTTCTCCTCCTTTCTCCGTACCCAAAATCGTACCCAAAATATCTAAATTTATTGGAAAAACTTCCGCCTTGTGATAGAAAACTATATTTCCTCACCCTCCTACATTCACCGCATAAATATTTTGCATGCTTGAGCAATGTACGCCTCATGTTATTTTGCCCCTACGACAGAATGGCAGGATGACTCTACCACCACCCCAACGCAATGGCATCACACCCCACCCCAAACTGCTTCGGTGTTGTGGGACATCAGGTCGTAGCAAAATAACACGCTTAAAAAATATTCCAGTATTCCAGCATTGTCAAATTCATCACTCGCATAACTAAACAACTACCGCCGGGAGTACATCGCGAATGTGGCGCATGAATTTATAAATCTGGCAACGTTACGAGTACTTTGTTCGCGCGCTTGCAAAGACAACATTGCACATCGGACTTTTTTTTATTATGATGCATACCTGTCATCACAGTAATAAATAATGAAAAATTATGACGAATTTTACACCCCAGAGCAAAAGTTACAAAACATCCTGACGTGTAATTTGCAACCAGCGTCATTTTTTCACATCAAAATTAAATTATCTTATGGATATTTATACCTAACAATCTGAATTATTATAGGCGTGTTGGTTTCCGTATAAATCTTGAAAATATGATAAATTTGGCGTGCTCTCTCTAGAATAATTAAAATTTTATTTATATTAATTGCGTAGTCGCGATGCTGTGTCGAGGGTGCGCAAGGCCGTGAGCACCGTTTGTCTTTTCCATAACTCATTTTCTTGAAAATCGCATAATTAAAATTAATGCTTCAAATTAATATTTTGCAAAAGATAAGGCAACGTGGAGTTTCTTTCAGGTCACGCACAGCAAGGAGTGCCAGGGATACTTTTATCTATGTTCTTCAATGAGCTTTGGAGAAAGCCCTTCCTCTGCTAAAGGTACAAATGGTTACAAGCCAAGTCAAAGAGGTGATAAGGCGTGATAACAAAAGTTAGAAACACCAATTGCAAAAGTAAATGAAAAGATACTTTTGATGTTAAAGAAACTAATGGTGAAACAAATTATAGTATTTTTTTCATCCTAAGTTTTTTAAATATACAATTATTTAAACAATATACCACAATCGTGTTGGCTTCTAATTTCTGATGTAATAATAGAACATCCTGTGGATATATACACGGCTTGAACACGCAAAACTTCATTGTGCTATGCTTACTTGATTAAACTTGCATAGTGTTTGCGTGCACTGTTGGAAAATAGCGAAGCAGTTGCAATTCCCAGAGGCAAGAGGTGGAAATTTATTCGCTACCACGCTACGGAGTCACTGACGTAAAATATTTGTACCTCTTGAGTGCACTCAGGACGATGCGCATGCCAATATATTAAAAAAGTCAAGCAAAGCTTTGTACACATTTCCCCTATTTTATTTTAATCCCGTTTTAGTTAAAATTACTTTTGTAAGTTTTCAAAAATATTTTAAATCATCATAGTTTCATTGAAGTCGAATCTTTTATTGCAATAGTGTACACTATTGTGACGCATTATTCAATTATCCTAAATTGGCTGCCCGAGTAATAATGAGATGCAACGTGCCTAGTCGCGTGCCAGGGCACTGCGGGTGTAAGTTCCTGACAATAGAAGAGTTTAATTTGATTACGAATAGGCGAGTTCAATAGATGCGTTTCGTAGTCATGCCACAACGCGAACAAATTGATAAGATACCACCAACCGACTAATCACCGAATGCTAGGTCCACGTGCAAGGCAGTGTGCATAATTAGATTAGATCCTTTTCCGACCCTCTTCAAGTCGCACACGTACAGTCATCGATGATACAATGGATTTTCAATTTGCTCCTATGCAAATTTAAACCGACGACAACTGCAATTGATAAAACGTAAAAAATGAGACCACACATTATGCCATCGACATTCCCATTTCAGTTTAGCATGGCATGTCGAGTTCTATTGCAATTCGCATGCACATTTCTCCAAGGAGACTTTGAAAATGTAGGAGACGTCGATGTTATCAGCGATTCCTTTTTGTTTCTTTGAGCCTTGGGGCTCAGTCTGCAGGACACATAATGCGAATGGGAAATCGATTTGTATGCACTTTTATCGGGACCCTTAAGAGAAAAAGCAAATTTACATATGTCTCCGACCGAACGTTCGAACGTACCTAGGTGCATTGGCGAAAAGTCGGGGCGATATGCTAAGTGGGAAACAGGAAAGGGTCGCAACCCTTATTGAATTTGTAACGGGATTACTGAAGCGGCGTGCAAACGCCGAGATGTCAATCATTTCGCACGCAAGAGCCTAACTGAAGCCGTACGCATCGTAATACGAAAAAGTTGATTTTAATAACGCGCCACGCTCAACGTTTGCAATTCTATTCTTTCTGAGAGCACGTTTTAGGGGCTGATGGCATCAGTCGTATTTTAAAGTTGAGTTTAAGTGGATTTGAAACAGCTTGAAGTGAAAACTACAAATACCAAAACAATTTTATCCCATCACGACATACAGGATCATATTCTCTAGCAATCACCCTGTAAGCTAGAAAATGACTTCACGTCCGTGCGGGTAAGAGAAATCGCAGATGGCTTACGTTGATTGTGTTTCACCCAAACGCATAATGCGTGTGTTGCATGCGCGTGTGTGCAAAGGGCGTAATTAAATTACGCCTCGGAATGAAATTTGCGTTAGGACCTTTGATGTTTGTAGTACTTAGCGCACGCACGCATACATTCACAGGTTTAGGCGTACTTACCAAACTCCATCCATCCCTCACACTCTCCCACCTTCATCCTCATCGTTTCTGCTTGAATTGTGGGGTTCCTCTTTGCTCGCAGAAAATATGGCCCATCCTCTTTCTCGTCCGATTTGTACCATGTAGCCGGTTGGTAACGAGCGCGTTTCGAACGTTATCAACACAACGTTGGTTACAAACGCCCTGTAATAAATTTCCAAATTTCTACAAAAGTGATCTGTTTGTGTTTGCTAAATTAAATACCGACATGCTTTCCCACAAATTTTGAATAAGCAGGCGTATATTCTGTTTGTATTACGCAGCACCATCATCAGTAGGTACCTAATCAAAGTTTATAATTTTTGTAACAAGTTTTAGAATTTTAGTTAATTTTGAATAATTCAGGCTAAAATAAATATAGAAGTAAATTAATCTTGATTTCAGGCAATTCACTAAAACTTCTCAGTCTAAGATTCTGTGAATCTTTTTTTTTTCTATGGTTTATAAAAATATCAGGGCAGTTTTCAGGAAAAAGCCAAATCGATAAGAATTTGTTGTCGCGAATGTATGGTAATCGACGTTTGGCTCGTAGAATATTTTAGTATTCATAAGAAAACGAAAACGCGCGCAACGAGCGAGATCGGTTAAAATAATGTTATTGCCTACGCACCGAAAGTACCGACGATGCGTACGTAAATGTGCACAAAAGGCGACATTTGCGACAAGAGAGACACAACAAAGAAGAGGCGCAATAGCTATAAATAAGAAATGAGTACAGATATAAAAGAAAACAGAACACGCAAAGTTGGAAACACACAGAAATAACAAATACTGAAATAAACATAAAAAAATTGTTTATCAAATTTACAAAAATTATTTACAAAATAATGAAATAGTTAGAATACATTTATATTAATACATTAAATGTTTCCTATCAAACTAGCATTTATAATGAATCGAGAAAGTTTTTAGTATAACCCGCACTGATGAATTCAAGGGTAATTATGAATAATGTAGTCGACATATGGTTTGGGGTACACGCTCGCATAAACTAAGTGCCTCTCGTTGCAAAGGAAATGCTTGCTTTCCTCGATTCGCATAGTGCCACCACCGTCGACCGCCGCATAGCGAAGGAATTTACATGGGCGCTAAAGGTAATTCGAGCTCTCGAGCGCTGCCGACGTCGACGACGCGCTTCGACATTTGCAGACGCGGCGCGACGTCTTCATTATAGAATTCTAATGTCGACAAGTAAGCAAGTCATTAACTTGCACGATACAACCTCTTGTCGAAAGTAATGAAAGCACTCAGTAACTACCTTCGGCCTCTCGGCACTGCGCGGTGAAGAGGAAGAAGCACTCAAATTATCAACTTACTGGAGTTACTGGCTAACGCGTTTGCAACAAACTTAAATAAATTGCCAGACTGTGGCGAAAGCCAACCAAACCAAATATGGAAGCGAGCGATGACTTTACATTGCATGAATTTCCTCCAGGGCTTTTAAGAATACAACAAACCGAAATTAATGGAATCTTACTACGACATATCTACCTACCAAAACGCACTTATGTGAAATGATTGGTTTGGATTGGCATGACGTCAATTATGTTAGCAATGTTTCTAAAATTAGGGCGTCACAACACTAGCAGCTTTCGATTTCCCGAACTGTTCCCATGTTTTTGATTGTACGGCATCACTTAAGTGTAACGCTCGGAATATTACAATATTACAACAATATAGGAAGCGAGAAAGCAGAGGGGCCTGTCAATCAAGGCGTTATTCTGTGGCGCAGAACCGCTGTTCGAGCTGTCAGTCGAATTTCCGCAGAGCGGTATATTAGCATTTTTAGCAGTTTCATCAAAAGAATCAAGCGGCTGCCTAATTCGCTGTCAGCACACAGCAAGAATTGCTTGCACCGCATGGCGCGCCACGACTTTGCACGTTGAGTGTCAGGCCCCGGAAATTGGTTCATGTGTCATTGGTAGTGACGAGCTTTTATAATTTGGAGGCATTCGATTTCAGATAGATTAGTCGTCGGGGTACATTAAACATGCCGACGTGAAAAACAAGTTACTATATCTTATGTTGCAGGTAATATACAGGGTGATTCAGTAATTTATTAATAAAATATTATCATAAAATAAATTTTTGTATCAAATTATTTACTTTTAGTTAAAAACATTTAATTTTATTACTTTTAATAACGTAGTCTAGTTCTTGAATACTCAGTAGATTGCGATAATGGGTCGCCTGCGCCAATTGTCATAGGCTCTGGCGGCGTACATGAATGCCGCACACGGCATGCTACTGTAATAAGAACGCCATTGTGTTGTCAGCTCCTGAGGCCCGTTTGCTCGTGTGTGCCTTATTTCCACTTCATGTCTTTCCCTCTCTCTCGCTTTCTTAATTTTGCCATAGGTTGATTTTTTGTTTGCCGCATACATGAATCTCTAAAGGCCAAACGCCGCTCGTTGCTGAATTGGTATTCGCATTGACGCCGAGTTATTAAAGCCCGCGATGCAAGAATAATGCGAGCTGACGAACGCAGGCACGTCGGATTAATCTCGCGCCGGTCGAACAAGGTGTGTGGGAATATTATGCGCGCGATTGCCTGATTGCGAAATTGCTTTTCCGCCAGCAACCAGGCGACAAAATGTATTGAACAAGCGCACACAATCGGTGCGCTTAATAACTTTCTGCGCCTGCGAACTTGGATGGAAAAATGCAATTCTAGGGAGCGATGCTACTTCGGCAGCGAGTGCCGACTGCATGTGGGGCTCTCATCGATCATAAGAACGTAATAAACTGCAGCCACGTGTCGTGAGGTCGGCACGTCGCATTATCATAAACAACAGACATTGCTGCATGCATTCATGAATACCAGACTAGTACTGTTCGTTGAATATCAAGGTTGCCAATGCGGCGTCATAGGAATAGATCATGCCTCAAATTTAGAGTTGGTTGCAGTTGGCAACCCTGGTCAGACATTGTCGTGTTATTGCCTTGGGTCACAGACCGATATAGTGGAATAGCAATTGTAGCAACATCACAACATGGATAGAAACAACAACAACAGGATCGTTTTAGGGGAATATCTTTGCATCGGTGCAGCTGTCCTATGTTTGCACCTTTGGAACTCTTACCTATACTCATGCATAAATTATTGTCGCCAGACGCCTTTGCTAGTTGCGCAGAGTGCCAAACAGCACCAAAAAAAAAAAACTCCCCTGGAAGCTTTGATGCTTTCCGCTTCAAGCATGGCGAAAAGGAGGAACAAGGAAACGGCGAAACAAAGCGGCATTAAAAGGATATAAGAAGGGCGGTGCAAGACACAAGCCTGGATGGAATAAACAACTCTTAGTCATGTTTGCTAGTTGCCCAAAGTAGCGATGCGGTGGGAGCTCGCCTAGGTGCGAGGCGTACGCACCCACTTTCCGAGGAGCAGGCTACAGGTGAATTTAATCATGACCCTTAAATTGGATCTCGATGTCTTTTTCTCGCCCACCTACCCGACTATAAATTATGCACGGCTTGCTCCAGCAAACCAGCGACGTGCTGCCAGCAAATAGTCTTTGTTTTCTTTTCATTTAGAAAATTCAGACATTCTCGTACATCTACATCTACTGCCAACTTAACCAGAAACTGTAATAATAAAATTAAAGTAAAATATATAAAAAACACATTAAATATATTTTATTTTGTTTGCTTGACATAAAAATAGTATTTTCACAATCCAGGCATTCATTATTATTCATCCAAAGGTATGATTTTAAGAAGGAAGTGGTTTGTGGCACGGACGATTGAACACGAAAAATGTGTGTATTGTGGTGGTGCAAGCGATTTACGCAGGTCGGTATTCGACATAACGCTTCTATGGCAATTTCATTCCACCGCAATGCAATGTTGAACAGTGGGCACGGTGAGTGAATTTTAAGTAGACCCCAATGCGAAAATAACTTATGAATAGAATATTATGTATGACTGCCCTATAGATTTCAGATATATGTATTTTCGGACTACTGCTTTCCGTCAATTGTTACCGTTCAAAAAGTTTTTTCTTTGAATATTATATGAATTTCGCACAAAAGTGCACTTTGACGTAATCATTAGAATCAGTCGCGGGGAACAAGCAAATTGCATTCAACAAACCCGGAGTGAAGAGTCAATATTTACAATAACAATTGTTGCGTGAAATTTGGAATCAAAAGAGCGCAACAGCATTGGAAACCATACAATAAATATAAAAGTTATTCAGTTTTATTCATGTGTAATTAATTTCTTTTAACTAAACTTTACCTGTTATGGAAACTTTTGTTAGAAAATTGAACTTTGATTATTTCCGATGACCCTGTATGATTTTGAATAAAGCCTTGAGTAATGACCATAGATGAGGCTTCACATAATGGCTATTATATAGCACGCGTCGCAATGGCCAAACGAGGACTTTGGCTAGTAGCCGATTCAGGGAAACCGCGACACCTGACGTTGTGGTCATTAACGCAATTACTGCACTATTCAACGCAAGTGGCGAGTAACGCAACAACCGCTGAACCCCGTGCATGTTATGCATGCGTCGTCGCATATGCATAACCATAGCCTTACTATTCAACATCCAAAATTCCGTATACCGCCTAATTTTGCCACGTGTGGCTCTAAACCGCAGATTGATGGAGAACAACTGAACTTATTAATTCAAGCGTTGCACGAACTACACTTACTTATGCGCGTGGAAAAAATTATTCGTTGTAATTACACTTTTTATGTGCAAGCATTGTAATTTATTCAGGAAGTAATGAAAGGTGTTAAGTGTACAAGAGGCAGGAAACTGCCCAAAACCACCAAATTTATTACCAACAAAATATTCCCCAAACATATGCTGCGCAAATTAGTTTTGGTCATGTACGAAGACTTTTTTTATTTGGTTTTATGTTAAAATTTCAGCAAACGTGCACGCTCCAACGCCGCTCATTTACACCAAACGTATATTAAATAAACACCTGGTTTAATTTGTCATGGATACGACTGTTAAATAAGCGCGCAGGTTATGAACGTGCCGTCGCCTAACGCAGCTAACTATATTTCCAAGCGCTTTACAAAAGTCGTGCTTTCGGAGGTTGTATAAAGAATGCGCCTAAGCCGAGAGAATTATCGCTCGATTTATGAATTTTGAGTCTTAATATAGGATGCAAGCGCGCGAGCGCCCCGGCAAAGTTGTGCTAATGAGCTAATTAGGTGCTTAAAATGGATTCTACAACGCTCTGGATGAAAAATGCTGTATGAGTGTGGTGAATAATAATTTTACTTAGTTTGGTAATCTAGATGACAACAGAGTCGGAATAAGAATCTAGGCATTCATAAAAATGCTTTTAATAATTTAAATTTGTTTTAATTAAGTACTACACTGCATTTACTTGCAATTTGAATTCTTGTGTAGCGTAAGATAAGGTAATTTCTACGAATCTCAGAATTCTTGAGTTTATTCAGTTTTTCTCGTGAACTAATAGAGCAATTAAGAAAATTCATTTGAATAATCCTTGTAGAGTATAATATACGAGGTAGGTAGTATGGTAGGAACGAATTTTCAATTTGAATCTAATGATTTTTGTTCCACTTGCTGCTTGAATAAATTCCATTGTTCTGA
The DNA here is from genome assembly GCF_025399875.1 of Dalotia coriaria. Classification (NCBI taxonomy): domain Eukaryota; kingdom Metazoa; phylum Arthropoda; class Insecta; order Coleoptera; family Staphylinidae; genus Dalotia; species Dalotia coriaria. The sequence goes on from NW_027045446.1 coordinate 4,889,502, forward strand.
AAGTGAATTAAAACAGAAAAATTTATAGTGTCGTTCTAATATGCGTTGTGTTCACCCGCCGCTGCACCGCACCACACCGCAATAAAAACAATGCTTACGAAATGCGAATTCAAACAACGAGAACGCAGCCGACGCAAAATGCGAACGCCATGGCAATGAATGAGACAAGAAGAAAATTGCGCGCCGCCCGCAGAAGAATTGCCAAGCCGAACTTAATATACTCACTCCGCGAGCCGCCCGTTCAAGCCGGGCGCTCACAAAGTAATCGAGTGGAGCGCACAATAACGTATTTTGTAAAGACGTTTAATGTTGAAATTGTCCAATAATTCTCGAAAACAATGCGCCGCGCGTACGCCGCCTCGCCGAATGAATGAAAAGAGAGCTTTAAGACTTTTCGCCAGCCGCACACAATGCACCGCACAACACGAGTGGAACGCAGACCAAAACCGAGGAAGACGTTGAAACTTGTGGAAGATGTTGGAAGAAACGACGTCGACGTCTTTTGTGCGCGAGTCGAAGCAGAGTTACAACTATTATGTGGCGGCGCTGCGTGTGTGTCACAGGAACGTGCGCCATGTTGCATAAAGTCTGCAGGAGTTGAAGTCGTTGTTGCAAAAGAGATGCGGATGGCGCGCGCTGCGTGCTAATCCCTTCATTCAACCATAAATGATCCAGAGGCCCTTAATCTTGTTAAAGAGTAATACCTTTTCTCCCATCGGTTTCCTATTCCATTCTCGGGGACTGCGACGCTCTAATCTGTTTATTTCGCCATGGGAGAGCCGGAGACGCAGCGCTTTTGAACAAAACTTTAAAGCTCAAGAGTCCGTATTTCATAAAGGGCAGATTCATTCACCTACCATATGTTCTAACCCTAACAAATATCAAAATTTACATTTTCTCCTCTCTCTCAGACAAATAAAATGTAAACTTTTGATTATTATCTTACTTCTGAGCCAAAATTCTTTGGAAAAAAATAAATTCAAAGCAAATTTACGTCAGATTAAAATGTTCCTTTGGACAGTGTGTATTTTCAATTGAATGTTGAACAATATTTGAGTGTTTTATGAATTTACTTCTGCAGCTTTTACTTTCCGCGCTCAACACCATCTCATCTTATTCCACCACAACTTCCTTCAGCTCACACAACCCTAGACTTATATAACGACACGTATTAGCGCATTCGAGCAGAGAGAAGAACAGCTTCTACGACTTTACGCCACTCCAACGCGAACTGCACGCCGACATTGAGATCTCGCCGTGCAGGAAATTCTTTGCGCTAGGATAACTGCTGAATCTGCAACAACTTATTATTTTCGCACGAACTTAATCCACATCCTCATCCGCGGGCGGCACAATTGAAGCATAACGAATGAAGAGTGCTGCGCCGAGTGAAAAAGTTTTAAGCGTTTGGCGATTCCAACAATTCATTCAACCGCGTCCCAAAATTTCTAATTTTTAAGGGGATTGCCATTACAACTTCTAAGGAAATGAAATAATCGAATGAGGTCATTTTTTATACGCTGTTAATTTAACTTTAGGGGCTTGGCAATCTTGATTGCACTAAACTTAATTTGCGGTAATCCGGAATCAATTTTCCTCCGGCTCACGCGCGGACCGTTGTAAATGTAATAAAAAATAAATAAATCTAATGTGTGAGTACGTAACGTAGGTACCAAGCAGTTATTCCAGTAAGTGATATGCGCTTATTACCTGCACGCAATAATTCACCAAGAGTGAGCTTTGTGCACACCGCGCACGCACTTTGAATTTGGAATGTTTGCTGGTGGCGCAGGTGGAAAATGGTGTGCGCACGCGACCTCTATTTTGACAACAATAGGAAATTACCTAGCAGAAAGAAACTAGCAATCAAACATGGGAACCGCTCCCAAAATTCATTAAATTTAGAAAAATTATTATAGAACAAGTTTTAGTGCTTAAATAAATTCAAAGATTCATTAGTAAATATTTTGATCACATACTGTATACAAGTACAAAACAAAACAAATTACAGACGGAAACTTTAGTCGTACCGATTTTTCAAATGACACGTTTTGTGTGGCAGCTTTTATGATTTGAGCGTGTCCGACATAATAAGGAATCACAAAATTGGAACGCCATAATAAGTGTTCCTATTATAGTTCTATTATTAGATCGACATTAGTTTGTAGAAAGAGGTCACGAGACCTATCTACCGCTACCAGACTACCTATTACTACCTTAGTTGCGTTTTTATGGTTCCGTACTGCAGCAACACTCTAATTATTTCGATTCCGGCCTAACTGCGGACCTATTATTAAAGTAAAAGTTACGAGCAATTGCCGCTTCACATATTATGTAAATCCAAAGACACAAATTAAAATTTGTAATTGAACATTCCGTGCACACTACAAAGGAACGTCATGTGCAAGACACGATAATTGTCAGAATGACAATAAAATTTAAAGAATGAATGGGAATTATATAGTTTCACAATAATATAAACCTAATTAAATTTTGAAGAAAACAAAACAAATATTAAATTCAAGGTGAAACAGTGAAAACGAATTGCGTGTCACAACGCAATTATCCAGTTGATATAATTATTTGAAAGTGTAGTTGTTATTTGAGTTTATTAAAGTTTATTTCAAGCGTATGTTTATGTGTTGTGAGTTTTTTGAGGCACGGCCAGTGTTGTAATTCCGTTAAAGTCGTAAACTAGTTTAAACGATGTCACTTTATCTGGATATGAGATTTACGTTTTATTTTTATTTTGTTTTTTATGTACATCGTAATATTATGCAATTTATATAATTTTGAGAAATGAACAAAGCGGTTGCGCCTAAACAAAATAAATATACGAGTAATCTGATCTTTTAACAAGTCTGTTTGTTTTAGTACAACAATACAGATGACATAAAGATTTTTGCATATTTGAATTTGTTTCATCTTAAGAATGTCAACATTTTCTTTTCTTTGATTTTTGAATAATTCGGTGTATTAATAGATGAGTAAATTATTTTCAAACAGTACTCGCTTAGATCATAAAGCCTTTCATGAAGACTCACTCATTGATCTCGTAAATATTCAAAATTATGATGCACTTGCGCGCAAAGGACTAATTAAGATATTCATGTACTCGAAAAGCACGCCAAATAAATGCCTCAAAAAATTACGACTTGCTTGTTAAATTAAGCCAAAGTGAGTACGCCTCTGAGGTAGTTTATCGCTAGTAAATAATAATTATAAACACCGCCGACCGGCGACGGCGATGAAGTTGTTTTCGTTGCGATCACAACGCGCAAATTTCGAGCTCGCGTGCGTCCCGTTGTCTCGTAAAGCTCGGGCGGAGATTAAAGTGGCCGCCATCGTGGCAGCCGCTCCTGCACTAAATCAAAAATAACGATTCGACATAAAGTTACCATTTTATTGGAGCATTTACGTCGCAGTCAACGCTCATATTTTACCAGCGTATACATCTTGTTCCTAACTCCTTCAATTCGCTCGGCGTCAATTTTTCGCAACCCCTCACAAATTCTTTTTTCACTCTGCACACGAAAAGTGTAGTAAAAAAGCTCGTTATATTTTGTTCGTACTTATTGTTTTATTATAATAACAATATTTTTTTGTATTGTTTCAAGTCATAAAAGTTCGTGTGATGAGCTTTGATGGTTTACTATTTGTCGGCAGGGTGGTTTATGTCAGTGGTTGCTTCCTTGTTAGATGCTCGTTGGGCATATCGTGCGTTGTTTATTTTTACGCCGGTTTTTATACATCTAATAAAAAAAATGGTGAGGCGTAAAAAATGATATCAGTTTGGTGGCGCGCTTCCCCGCCCAGCCAAATCCGTACACACTGGTGGACTTAAGAAGTTAAACCTTTGAGTTATGATATCGGAGCTAGCGGGATACATGAGCATTCCGAGCACACACACATGAAGCCAGAAAGGAAAAGAGTGTTGAGCAATATTATATACAGCCCATAAATTCGTTATGATTTCTTTTATGAAAAAGTAGATAATATTTAGCAAAACAACCATAATTATAGAATAAGTGAGAATAAAATATATTAAAATAAAATAATGAAAAATTATGGTCTGACCCAGTTTTTATCAAGGACGAATTTTTGGCAATTGAAGTTCCGATCGAGAAGATGAAACGCCAAAACGAGGAAATGAAACTATCCCGATCCGGGATATGTGAAGTATATGAACGCTTCAGTTCAAAATCAACCTTACTGGAATCTCCGCGTTTCCGCACAATGCAGCTCCTCTCGAAAAGTTCCGAAGATCTTAGCAGAGAGCACGTCGAGATTCGTGCTCATCTCATATTTATTATGTAGTGGAATTTTCTAAATGAAGATGCCTTATTCAAAGCCAATATCTTTGATCCCTTTCGATCCGAAAGATAACGTTATTAGATATTCAACGGCGGCCTCTGAAAGGACCTGCACCTTGCAGAGCTCGGTAAGATGCGAGCAAGTCCCGAGTAAAGGGGATGGGATAATGTCTTTCACTTTCGTTCAGGCTTTCAACTGCTTCCTTCAGAAAGAACACTAAAGTGAACTACGCTTACACTAGATTCTTTCAGCTAGGCGATGGAGGGTAAAGAGAAGCCAATGTCGAGAAAATAGTTGGTGCAGCAGGTCATGTGTAACCTAAGTTACGTCAAAAACTTGATGGAAATGAAAAAAACTAAATCCTTTTAAAAAGGCAACCGTGATTTGAATAGAATATAAAAGATGCTTGTAGAAATAGGTAGGAGTTATGTGATCGAGCAATCTTCAAAAGACATCTTTTATTGAGATTTAATTGAGAGGATCGGAGTCGAATAGTTGGGTCCTTACCCAACACCGGCGTCTATTATTCGCTCGATGTGGATCTTTTCACATATATCATAACGTTTATATGCCTGATCTCATCCATATGAGTTTATACAAACACAATTTCGTGTTTTGTTGTATAATCTATTGATATTTTTACAGCATTTCATAGGTATGAATAGTTTAATCGGCATGCCCTAGAGGTAGCAGATGGAGCATATTTTCTGCGACCCTCCATAAGTCCTCCAAAAAGTATTTCTGACATTTTGACAGCCGGGACGTTGTAAATTTTAAAAATACACAAGCTCCCGCACCGGCACCCTTTCATTCTTGGTTTTCCTATTCGTCAATCTTAAAAAACTCTTTGAGTTTCCTAAGAAAGAGAAAAACTTTTTGAAAAAGAATTGGTTTTGAGAACTGTTCCGTCAAATAGTAGGCTCGGGGTAAAATAGCACAAGAATCGTCATCATTGGCATTGGTAACAAGTTCAACTTCGATTTAGACGTCGAAGTGGAAAGCGACCAATCTTCTATTCCATCCGATGGGCGCACAAAGTTTGATGATTTCCTCAGATAACAACTCATTCATTCGTTTGCTTTTTTAACACTACACCAGCGAGGTGCCACGTTTTTTTTTTCAGCCGAGGTTTTTTTGCTTTGCTTTGATTTTTTCCTCGTTTAACGCGTCGAATGAAACCGGCAGCAAAACTTTTTAACAGAATGATTTATCGGCTACCTGTGAGTGCGAAACAGTTCTGAATGCAATCACATTCGCAGCGCAAGCAGAAAACGTAAGACGAGAAAGAGAAAGAAACAAAACACATGTACATTTATAGGGACCACAAGGCACAGAACGGTCGTACGAACATAAATGTTAACGTAAAAAAAATGTGACGAAAGAAGGTGAAACAACAAGATTCAGACCAAAAGATGGAGAAATATAGAAAAGGTAGCACCTCGTCGCGGGACACTTTTTGTTGAGGTTACTTTTATTCGAGTTTTTGCCATAGAAATGAAATTCGCCGAATGTATAATATTCCCATGCGTTCGATTTTTTGATTATATTGTATTTCAAATATGGACAAACATAAAAAGGGGCTGTGCAAAATTTTCACACAAGTACCTACCTGCTAGATATTATATGTATTTCTTGATCGTGGCAATATAAATAACTTTATATTTATATTTCCAACCTTTTAGCGCCCATTTGATGACCATTTTAATTTTGATAAGATGCACCTGCTAAAATCTAAAAGCTTATTGTCACTAATAGATTAATGGCAAGTTTCTCAGCTCATTGTTTGTATTTTATAGTTTCACGTCTTATATTCCCTCATAAATAATATTTAATGTGAAATTTAATTGCTTTCTTTGAATATATAATCCAGAAATCAATAAAAGAATTAATTATTTTCTGCCTTCTTCCCTCTGATCATGAGTAGGTAGATTTTAAAGCGTGCTTCACCAATAGGAAAACGTTATTTGGAACACGAATTGAGGACACTGCAGGGGTGCGCGATCTATTTGGCTTCGTGCTGTTTGCGGCTCTTCGCATCAAACTAAAACCCATCAACGTCTCACCCATCTCTCCACATACCACTGACTGGGTTAGATAATACAATGCAGGCACTAGTCTACTCGTGACCTCATCCATATGCATATTTAAGGTGCCAACATCAAAACATAGTGCATAGAAGAAATATGCATCGCATGTTGTGCTGTATTTCACGGGTTTAACACAGATGCACCCTTTTGGTAAGTACTTAAACGAGTTACTAATTGAAATTAACGGTTTTACATTGATGACGTATGGTCTCATTAAAATTTCTAAAAAAAGAACTGACTTGATAGCTGATGGCTGCGGTTAATGAATGAATTGTGAATTTTTAACCGGTTATCAAAACATTACCAATCGGTCACTGAATTCGTGAGCTTTCAACTTTTCACCTCGAAAGAGAGTGACGGGAACTATTAAACTAATCACGAAGTAGGGTAACAATCTACATATCATGTTAGCATAGAAACATCTAATCAAGATAATGTACATCCACTTTTAAAATTAACTATTTTGCATCGTTTTAATTTGTTTTTGAATAAAAAAACAACTTTAAGAGGGTTTAGAAGATTCAAACGACATGCAAAGTATAAAGGGCTTCTTTAACTACCACGTCACTATAAAAAAACTGGAAATTAGTCAATTTGTTCACGAGATTTCACGTTTTCTAAAATTTATCTTATAAATTCATTTTTTAAAAGGATTTTGTTGAAAGAGAGGTTGGGAAACTTAAAAAAAATAAAATTGTTAACATATGTATTATTATGCTAGGGCCGGAATTCTAACAATTTAATAATTAGAACGTTAAAACAACAGTGAAGAAATGAAAACTGAAAGTTGATTAAAATGCGTTCGTTACACTGCATATCTAGGCTGGATCTCATCGCAAATAATCGGATACACGAAGCTTTAAAATATACAGCCATAAACCTAAAATTATTTTTTTTTACAAAAATTGCTTATGTTAATGAAAGTAATATTTTTTGTTCTTTAATTAGTTTGCCTGGCTTTTATATTTATTTTGTTTGAAGTGTGTAAATTATGATTGATTGCTCATGCCAGCGGATTTTGAATACAACCAGTTTCTTCTGGTTTGGCGACTCGAGCAGTTTTGCCAATTATATCCATACGCCGACAGTTGATTGCATTTCCATTCGTAATGAAGACAAATTAGCGTATTAAAACTTGAGGCTAGTCGCGAGATTTATTAGTATTTCATACATCGTCGCCTCGACGCGCTCGCAGAACCGCATTCTGCACTTCGGCTTCTTCATCTGCAGCCTGCAACCACGGTCGATGAAATCTTTTTCGTTTTGCAGCCTCTTTCGGTTTTTAGTTCGCGGCAAGCGCGAGCACTCAATCTCGGCGCGCTCATTGCATGCTTAATACTTATTCTGCTTCATTATACAAGTAATGTTAGTGCAAACTATTCGTTTGCAACTTGAAACTTTTCAAGCCTTCATTCAGACTGAAATTAATCTGCATTACAACAAAAACTAAAAATTGTTTAGATTTTTGCTTACAAACAGTACGTATATGTTTAAAACTACGCAGGCTATGATTTACTAAATCACAAATATGGCTGATGTCGGTAAGTAGGTAATAAGCGACCTTCTAGCTATAAAGTACACGCACTTCGATGCCGACATGTTTTATTCTTGGGCTTCTTCTGGTCGACGAACGCAAAAGTTGCAGTTGTGGTGAATGCAATCCTACGATTCAAGCGTACCGGTCTCCGACCGCGCCAAAGGATGTACGGATATCAGCAGACAATGCCGCTATAAATATTTGAAAATATTAACCGAGTTATTTATTGCGTCTGGGCACCGCTGACTTTTTGCGCCGCGCAGAGCACAGGCAGCAGTTTATCGAGAGCAAAATAAGGAACGGCGACAATCGCAGCCGACGGCGGGAGCGACGAGAAGCTCAGAAGTAAAATTGCCGAACAAAACGAAAAAATGGGAGATGGACTCATAAATGACACTCGCTGCGTAGCTCAGCCCTTTCGTTTTAATATAACAAGTGGCATAGATACAAGATGATCAGGAAAGTGAATAGAACTTAAAAAATTAATTATAAATTAACTGAATTCAACTATGATATAAAAATTCCTTTAGAAATATATTTTAAATGAATTTTTATATTTTTGCTAATCGTGTGTAGTAGGTTTACTTAATATAATTTTATCTGTATCACCCTGCATGCAATCCCCGTTTATCCTTGGTGTGTTTAATTCAGAATATAACATTTGTGATTTATATGTTTCGCGTTGCGGCATTCGCAGTATGCGTACGCGGCGTCGTTCCATATTAAATTGGAAAAAATCACCGCATTAATTAATTAGCTCTCGTTCCGACTGAAGTCGAAAGCAAAAACAAAGATGCTAAACTTGAACTTGAACTGCTTCCAAACACAAAAACAAATTGTCACAATATATCTGTAGGGTAGACTGGGTACGGTAGTACCAGGGGGGCGGTAGTACCAAAGCAAATATCTCGTGAACAGTTGAGCACAGCCCTTTGCGTTCAAGGAGTGATAGTAGCCGCATACAAGTTGAAGTATGTAAGTTGTAAGTTGAGTCACACAAAGCCAGTTACACGCGTGTAGGACGTGTTTTTGATTTTTTGAGATCAAAAGTAAATATTTGATGATGAATTGTTTTTAGTTTTTAAATCTTGTCTTGCGTGTTATATTATACGTGTGTGTTTATTGAAAATAAATGGTTTTTGAAGAATAAAGGTATGTTAATCAAATTCTTGTATCCCTATTATTTTTTTTTAAATTAAATATAATTTGGAAAATGTCCACATGGGGACGGTTTTACCAAATAATATGGGGACAGTTGTACCGGTATAAACGACCCCATGCCTTGTATTATTTTAAAGTAAAATTTCTTTTTCTTTCTAAACGTAAAGCGTTTGCTTTATATTAGATGCCACGAGTACGTATTCGCAAAATAGGAAAAGGCCAACATGATGATAGCGCTTATATCAATGCCTATGAGTGTATATTGAGTGTAAGAACTGGGCTCATGAGCAATGCACTGACGGAGAACCCACCTACGTATGCAATAATTGTGATTCCAACTAATTATATTGTTGCACACATAGCAGGACATTTAAGTATAATTTTAAAAGTGTTTTCTTTATTGTAATAAATACGTTTATTGCAATAAATAAGTTTTATTTCTGTATGGTACAATCGACCCCACCCCCTGGTACAACCGTCCTGAGGTCTGAGGTCGGTTGTACCATTTCTCACCCACAACAAAATTTAGATTTATGAAGGTACTTGTAAACTTGAGGGATTAAAAATATGGGCAAAACGTAGCCAGATGATTAGGCATTAAACTATGACAAGTACCATTGCGCTAAGTAAAATCCTATTAAGCCTACAGGCATAAATCTAAAAAATGGTACAACCGTACCCAGTCTACCCTACCTATAGCAAAAAATGTAAATATAATCAAATTAAAATTAGATTTATCAATGACTTATCAAATTCATAGGAGTTTTCGATTTGTCAGCAGGTTTTTATCAATTTCATTACACTCACAGTATGGTTTAGTGTAAGCTGCTTAAACAGTTATACGTAAATTAAAATTATTGCACGCTTGGTTAATGGAATCAGAATCTAAGTGAAACATAAAATGAACCCGGAAATAATTACTAATTTACAATATGTAGTGCCCATGCAACGAGCGTTGCACATTTTTACATTGTGCACTGAGCATGTAGTAATGATTGAAAGCTAACAACAAGTAAAATTTTAGCAATTTACGCTTTTTCTTAAAACTTTCAATTCCGTGCTTTCAGGTTCTTGAATATTACGTGACTCTTCGCTTCCCCTGTGTGAGTAGATTATGTAATATTGCAGGAACTCAATGTTTCATCTTTGTGGCTGGCCTTCCTGTCATATCGGAACATTAACCTCGGCGTAGTGTGTGCGCGCACGCTAATGGCAATTAGCGGGTGATTTTTTATTAAGTAGGTGGCGGCGTATTTATAAATTGATTTTTAATTATCAGCCGAGTCAGCTCCACCTCAAGTTGGCGCTGGTGCCTTCTTCAGTCGTGACGCATGCTTAGCGCTTTAAGAAGAAAAAAATACATTTCAGCTTGTAAATTGCCTCATGCATGAGCATTATGTAAAAGACTCGAGAGTAGAAAATTCCATCGACGATGCGCATCACGGAAAATATTATTCCCTCGCTGCGAGCAGCATGCGCCAATTAACAACACACACTTGCAGCGCAGGGAAAATAAATAGAAAAAGCGATTCTTAACGACATGTTAACGTTGCCGCAGCGAGTAAACACTTGTTGTTTGGTTCGGATCTGGTCACTGTTTCAGGTTTTAATCAGAGACTCAACCTAAAGACTCACAGCTTGAGTGGGCTTTACCTGGTATTTCACCTACTAGTTTCTGGTTTCTAACCAGTAGGTTCTTGTAAAGAACGTTGGTACTTGAATGCTCTTGAACATAATGCTTATAATTACTGCGTATTTGTGGAACCTTGTGGGACTTCCAACCTGTGTACAGAGCTGCGTACCAAAAAGGAAGTACTTTAATGTCCAGGGAGAAAACCCATATTTAGAACAGGTATCGGAGAGGAGTAAGAGTATCGGGTGAACAAGTGAAGCGCAAAAATATTTAGCATCACTTTTATGCCTTGAAACTCAACTCTCAGGCTTGAGTGCACTCTTTAAACAGTTTACAAAGTTAAACAACCTGTAGGAGACACATCTACAAGTAATGTTAATGAGTCAGTTGCCGATGAGTAAAGTGATACATAAATGTTGTGGTGAGCTAAGTGAGTTACACCGTTAATTAACAATTTTAAAACTACTTGTTTTAAGAATGTCTTAAAGTGTCTTGAATTTTAAAACATGCTAATAAAGAACTGCAATACTCTAAACTATTAATGCATTTTTTATTTTTTTATATTTGTATTTAAACCATGGAATGTATTTTTTATTCCTCAGTTCTTTGTACAACTTCAATAGAATACCGAATTGTAAACAATGCGCGGCTTCAGAATACATTTTATGACGTAGCATGCATGTGTGAATTTTATGAAAATAACCAGTATAAAAATTACGGCGTTTTAACGTTTTTAATAACCCTTATTAAAAACACTTTTTGGTCTCGCACTCCCGGCACATTATAAACTGTCATAAAAGTCGTGATCACATGCGCAGATACGCCATTACCGCATTACCTGCCAGATGTAACTTTTACATCTGTGAACATTCACGTGTCGAATCCTGCGTAACGCCTCGGCCGCCGAGTTTACAACATATTAACAAGAATAACAAGAGTAATTAATAACCGAAACGGCATTATGAGCGAGGCGTAAAACTCGTGTGAAGAACGAGCGGCGTGTCGGTTTCGTCTAATTTTCGGTGAGGAGAGCCGGGTATTTATACTTATAAGTATGAAGAAGTGCCACGAGTAGAGCTGTTAGTTGCTACCAGTTTGCTTCTGGACGCTAGATTCCTGATACGAAGCGGTAGTATAACTCGAAGATTGGGTGTTATCACCCTGAGGCTTTTCACGCTACGTCGAATGACGGTGACCTTCGCGGAAGTACGTCGTAAATTAATATAACGAAAAATAACCCATGTGTGTACACAGGTCGGTTACAACCGACAGTAGCGCGTTTTTTTTTTATATTGGGTGATTACTTTTCGAATTTCCAAGATTGGTAGTTATTTTCGTTTATGTCTCGTTATTGTATGCGAATGGAAGCGCACCGCGGAATGCGTGAAGACTTCTTCGCCGCTGGAATGCGCGGGTAAATTGCGTCCGAGTGTGTAAAATAGATGTAACTTTGTATAAGGCAGCGGCGCACCGAAGGCGCAATAAGGTACGTTGACATTAAGTGGGTTATTAAAATGAGAAATAATGCGTACGAGCGTAAATACGCCTGTCTACCATCCAAGCGAGGAAAATATGAAAATAAGTACAAATGAGTTGAGAATCGTAAAATTTTAAATCAGACCCAACGACGCCATACAAAATAATAGGTAATATTTGCAAATGCAATTTCATTTAACTTATTTGTTCAACTTTTACTGCCAGCGAAATTAATTAGTTTTTGTTTGTGTTTTTCTGACGTGGAAAAAAACATTTTGTTCAAACATGACATTAAAGTAAATTCTAGTAGTACTTGCTGGTAGAGGCTGTAGAACAAAAGACAATCAAATATATCGCGAACCGGTTAGTCTCATTAACGAATTCCGTTGACGAGCACACTGATGTCTTTCCGCTCGCGTTTGCCCCGTGCGCGCGTCTTGACAATTCCGTCCCCATCGTAGCCGGAACGAGCGACTGAAGCGTTCTTTGTGTTATTTCTGCTGCTGCCTTTTTTCTTCCGTCGCGCTCCTTTCGTGTTTCATCAGGAATTCCATGCGAACTAACTATATAAGAGATCGTGTCGCAGGGTCGTTTTCGGGGCGTTCGTTTTCGGATGTCGTTAACGCGTTGCGCACCGCGTCCCGCACGTCTTGGCGTGTCAAACAAAGCGAAACAAAACGACGACATGAAAATTCTTATGTCGCAACCAAAAATAAACGCATATAAACAAAAAATAAACTTTCGGGTTTTGGTTGTGTTGTATTCGCGAAAATGTTGTTATATTGAAATTTGATGTTGGTAATTTTGTTTTTTGTTCTACAACTGCCCTCGTCACATGTTTTGTCTTACGCCAATTGTGGATACCTGCCGGAATGTAATGTGCCGAGGCATTTGTTCGGTGCTGAACAAGAAAAACACAATAAAAAATGCAACAAATAAAAGCCTCAAAGGAGAAATCTCCGACGTGAACAGCACGTTCTTTTTACGATGATATTGGTTCCTACACGCCGCGTACACATGTCGTAATTGCTGTGAAATTATATAATTTCGCGGCGATGCCGTCAAGGGGGTCACATTCGATTTCTGCACGAACTCGTATTTTGCACAAACGCTGACGAGGCGTTGAGTGAACGGCAATAAAACTTTAAAAAAATAATAAAACCTTAATCGAATTAGGTATAAGAGAAAACAATTATTTCTTGAAATAATATTTCAAAACAATATTTTATGTGTATTTTTAGTATTAACTATTATGTGATAAGAGATTGGAATAAATCTTATTACAAATATTGTTCATCCACAACGCCTTCACGGTTTTAACTATAAGCGTGTTCTTAATAAGCTGCGAAAAGCATTGACGCCACACTACTGAAATCTACGAAAGCACGAAAACAAAACGACGTATGCGGCATGATTAATCGACGTTGAAATTTATCATATTTCCAGAGCGCACTCGAGTGAGCGTTTTGCAGCGCGAAGGAATTTATTAGAAAAATATATCGCCCGCGCCAATCGATTTGTTTACCAGCGGAAAAATTGGAATTGTTATGAAGAAGTGGTTGCGCGCTGCAAGCAGCCTGATTGCGAGCGCGGTTCTGGGAAAAGTTATTTTCATGACCGAACGTCGCGAACGTAACGCGGGCTTCCTGAGTGGGTGGTGGCGGCGACTTGGCCTAGTTGCGTCGACGACGGCGGTGGCAGGAGTCGCCGGAGACAGACGTAGAAAATGAAAAGATCAATATAATAGGGCCACCGTATATAAGAAGATGAAGAGACCGAAGGAGATAAAGCTGACATTGTAGGAAATTGATGATGTTCTGGAAGTTAAGGATTATCAAGATCAAGCGCTGAATGAAATAGACTCAGTTTTTGCTGCGGCGGCAGTCGACGTCGTCGGCGGCGAGTCGCAGGACGAATTGCGCTAGAACCGGGTCGTCACCGGACGAATTACAAAATATTATTTCCTTCATTTCCTGAAGTTATCTTGCTTCCCAAGTGAATCATATTTACATGACACTCAATAACATTATACTCGTACATCGTATAGAATATACTCGCTTTATACCAAAGGAAATATTCAATAAATTGGGAAAGTTATATTTTTATCTGTGGTTTGGAAAATTCTATACCAGACACTTTGTTAACAACTCCGCAAAGAACTACACAGGTGGAATGAGGAAAAATGCCACTCACACCCTCATCTTGAGCTTTATCCCGACTAAAGATTGTCACAATCGCCAAGGACCGGCGTGGGTTTCCCTGGTGTCGTCGCCTGTCGTTGTTTCTGGCACGTCATCCTTCCAGTTCATTTCCACACGAAAGGTTTACGACGCCTTGTAAAGTAGCTCCACGCCTGAGGACAAACCACATGCAAGAGACTTACCAACGGATGCAAAGCCTTTCTTTGCAGAATACACTCCACACGCATGGCAAGGCGAAAAGGTATATTCGGTTATTCTCGCATGGCTGGTGTAGGTGTATGGAGCAAACACTAAAAAACACGGGCATTAAGTGCGCATTTTATGTACTTGGATTTTTACTTCCGCTCAATAAAAATAAAACCGGAGGAAATGTCTCTCCAACTTAAACTAAATCTACAAGTTTGTTTCATTGTCTTTCGAGCACAAAGAATGACCTGCCAAGAAATATAAACCGTTTTATTGACTGCCATGCAGCTGAAATTCTTTGATGTGACAACACTTAAAAACCTAAAGTATTATTTTTATAAAATGCAAAACTTGTAGTTACTATACGCTGGCTAATTAGAAGCGACCAGAGTCACGGTATTCCAATGGCGCTGAAAACGGTGGGGCATAACACATCCGACATTATATCATAATTCCCTTGATAAATAATTATCGCCATCGCGGTGCGCGCAGCAGAATGGCATGGCATGGATGCGGACGAGCAAGCGCGTTCGCCAAGCGGGTAATACTAATTAGATGTGTACATTTAATCCGGCTCGTTAATTCTGATAAATATGGGAATGTAGCGTGCACCACACCGCACATGCATCTATTTGCTTTATTTTATGCTGGGTCTTGTCTTCGTCTTATTTTTGCGCACACTTTTAGCACACGAGGCTTTGTTTCACGTCATGATATTCAGAATACAGGCGACTACAACTCGATGAAAACCCTTTCACCTACAATTTACCGAACAGAACTTATTTTTAGCCAAGCAACGATCATAATTTATTTACAGAACTCATGTTTGCAAGCGTAAAATTAGTGTTACTGATTTCTGAAAGAATGTTAATTGAAATTTGTTTTATGGCACCCGGTATGGAATAGCAGACGCTCGTTAATCGTTTGTGAATACTCTGGAAGACGTGGAAGAAATCGAAAACTCGAATAAGCGATTATACGTCGCAGGAGCATGCTGATTGGTATTTTGCATCCGGTTGAGCGTGACGATACATCGCGACATTATTTTTATTTACAGAACTAAAATATTTTTTTATATTAAAAAAAATTCAAGAGGAACTGTGTACTGAACTTGACGATTTTGGAAGCTTCCCGGCATGGTATTAGAGCAGCGCCGGTTAGAATTGAGTCAAGAAAGGAAGATGCGCCAGAACAGACGTAATGTTGTTCAACCCGTAGCAATTACACATCATCAATGCGCTTTGTAGAAGCTTTGACGATCTTTCGAGCATCGGCGCTCCCGATTCGCCTCGGAGTTACTCTCGAAACGAAGTATATTGCATTGCATCCTAGCAAGTCAGTCGCGCGCGCAGTAAAACGAATCGCCTTATTGGATTTTCGTTAATCAAAATTCCTTCAGCAAAGAACCAACGAACCAAGGAGCGCGCGAGCAGGCTGGTATAAGTGTGACTTGATGACTCCAGGTAGTACCTAGTGCTCTTGTCTAGAACCTGCTGATTGTGAGTAGAGCATTAAAGTTTCTTCAGATTCAATATTTAAACTGTGCAATTGTGCGCGTAGCATTACATGATTACAACTATAAATTTATATGCATTTACAATCTAGATCATTCGATGTGCAGAGTGATTTTAATTAAGTTTGGTCGCAGGATTTTCTCGTTTTATTTTATTGCTTTTCATTATTAGTAATAAAAAGACGATGAATGTGACGATATGCTTGTTGACCGAGGCAAGGCAAACTCAATCGTAATATCTGTAACGATACTATTCGTGCGGAGGTAAAAGTGGAAGCGATTAGCATAACTAACGAACCGCTCCGGCCTTCGAATCGCCGCGCCGCGCGCATCATCGAACAGCCGCGACCATAAATATCGCGTAATAAGTCGTCTAATTAATCGTCCCCATAAGCGAGAGACAATGCGCGTTCGTCCAGTTTCTCAGAAGAGCGCTGCGAGAAAACAAAGAATGCCACGCATGTCCCCTCACGCACACACACGCACTCCG
Source organism: Dalotia coriaria (assembly GCF_025399875.1). NCBI lineage: Eukaryota > Metazoa > Arthropoda > Insecta > Coleoptera > Staphylinidae > Dalotia > Dalotia coriaria. The sequence goes on from NW_027045446.1 coordinate 4,906,100, forward strand.
AACACACATCCATGCATGCGATAATAAATGCTCAGATAAGCTCCGCGCACGAGGCTGAGAACGTCAGCAAGAAGAAATAGAGAAGCGTAAGCGTAGATTCCATGATAGCTCTAACTTTAGCTTCAGTTTCAGTCTAGTCCCATGACTGCCAAAGCTGGTCCGTGCTTGAAGTCTATGTCGAGAAGAACGAAACTTCTTTACGAGGACCAATATTTCAAACGCCCGAATTCAGCTCGGCCGCCGCAAGAAACCGCCGCGGAGTCGAGGATGGTGCGAGAAGGGGAAAGGCTTTATATAAATCTTGATTAAGTCGTTGTAATTATAATTGCGGGTGAATTATTCTCCACTTCTTATGGGTCTTCTTCGTGTATGTTTGCTTCAGCTTGGAATAGTGCAAGTTTTCGGAGATCCGAAAATGTTGAACCACCACACCACACCGCACTAAAGAAACAGACCGGGGACTGACAAAGAGGCAACTTTGCGTTAAACTATGCCGTGCGGATGAAGGAGCAATGAAGGAACAGTTCGCCCGCGAACCCTGGATGGCAGTTTATAAACTTTAGTCGCAACCACAAACACAAGCAACTAGCAAATACTCAAGTAGCAAGCGCGTTACAAGTACAAAATATAATGCACGCATCTACATAATCCTTAAACCATTCGTAAACACTAGACTTCCGAAAATGCTTTAACTTAAATTCAACAGCAATTCGACGATAATGGTTTTGTTTTTTCGGCGAAAAAAAAAACAAATCAATACGATGAATAAATACGAATTGGGTACACAGGCCAAGTTTTAAAGGTCCTGAAGGCATTTTGTTTTCATGAACGAGAAAATGATTAAAATGCGTCTGGACGTACGGTTTGTTCAACACGGGGATAACACCTTTTTTCAAAGTGACCCGTACCCAAATTCACGTGTTGGTAAATAAATAAAAAACAATTTGCTCACCTTTACTTTCGGCGCGCTTACAGCCCGAATGCAAACTAAACGAGGAGCACAAAACAGTATCGTTAAATGTTTTTACGCATGCCACCAATTTGGCATTTCTGCGAAAGTCGTGCTGAAGGGAGCACACTTTACAACGACAGTGACATCGACATGAATAAATGACAAAGAAATTTGGCTGCGAGTGTAAAAAAATCCAATTTGAACAGACCCTCAACAGTTTTTACTGCGTTCTAAAAATAAGAAAACGTGTGAAGTATTGATGCCAGTCTCAAAACTGTAACAACCTGTTAAAGTTGCTTGATGTTTGGAGTATTGTGAAACTGATACCACTTAGATTAAAGTGACGTGAAAATAAAATCCTACTTAGAAGTGTAATTTGGATACCTACACGTTTAGTTGGGCGTAATTTCTGTGTCTGTGGGGCGTTTCGAATGTGAAATTATTTACGTATTTACCGAAACTTACACAACTTAGATGCGCACCACTTTCCGCTGTCCATCAACCATCAACGCAAACAATTGTTTACTTAAATGCCTCACAGTTGTGTGGTATGATGAAAGCAAGCAGCATACGCCGGATTTACTCGTTTATTGTCAGTGTGTTACCTCTTTTGTTTTGTTACCATTCGAAATTAAACGAACACTTCAAATATCCGCTGCGAAGACAGACCAACTTGATGGGCTGACAAACGTATCAAAAAGCTGCGGTGAAGAGCGGCTTCAGCAACGATTGCGTTACGATTACGATCCTGTCTTCACACTCAACTAGCGTAGAACAAAACTAGTTTAACTAAGAGTGGCGTAGTGGAAAACTCAACGCGATCGGTTTGAGTTGGAGTTGAAGCTGTTTGAATGCTCAATGCAACAAGCACGACACGCTGTGGATCGCAATGTGGATAAATAAAACGATTATTTTAATTGATGTCTATGCATAATGGAGCATAATCGACGAGATGAATACATTTTCTTGTCTAACAAGATGTATCAAAGCATGTATCGCCAGCCATCGTTGACTATCATTCATGTTGCGTTACGTTAGACGACATGTAATCAATATTGTTAAAATGTCTGATGACTTCAATATTCTTTTCGTTTGCATTCGGCACATTCCAAATTAAATAAGACAAGTGTTTGTTCGGCATGGCCGAGGTTGTGTTCACATGTGTGCCAAGTTTTAAAGGAATGTTAAATCTACCACTTATATACGATTTTGGTTACTGCCGAAATGCACGTTTGTAACCTGTTCACGATCAAAGAAGGTGCGCGAAATTCCGACGCGCCATGAATTCAGCATTCTTTTTTCTGTGTCACGCATAAGTTCTCGAAAACGATTTTATTTTGGCGGCTTCGCCAACCAATTCTGCCCATGTCTTGTTAATTGGGCTTAATTAACACGGACAATGGATAATTTAACATTGCAATCGTGATCAAGTATTTTAACATACAAAACTTTAGATATTATTCAAGAAACATTTCATGAATGTCAAGCGGAAACAAATAAAAAGTCATATGTCTTCATATTTTATATTTGGTCTCCATTAAATTGAAATTGTATATATTTCTGGCAGGCAAAATAGGTAGCTAAAACATTTCCTTTGCCGGAAGCAAACAACTGACAGTTACACACTTGTCATAGCCAGAATCTCACTCGCGTGGAAAGAAACTTGACGTGGCATCGCGAGGTGTATCGCAAATGTTTAAATTTCACAACACGGCAGAAAGTGACAACAAGGTTTTAACATGCTTTCAAACGCGCCCGAAAGCAGCATTCTATCATGGGAGATATGTGCTTGGGATTTCTAGGAAGTGGTGCATGACAAGCGGGCAATCAGATACACGCCTGAAAATGGAATGATAAAAAATTTACATGACATGCAAAACTAGCAATAATTTGACGCAAAATGTGAAGATTGCGCATTGCGACCAAACCTCTTTTAAATTATATTTAGGACGATTGTTATTTCCAAAAATCTATATCAAATTACTTCCTAACTTATTGACTTTTATTTGTTTGAAACTATGGTGATGTAATGTTGTTTCCTCTGGAAGTATTCGGATGTGTTCGAAAGCAAAACTGTTACAAAGCAAATGTCTGTATGCGTGGCTGCTTTGCTGTTTTATTGGAGCATCAAGCTGCACGTTAGTTTTCTTTTATACGTTTATTGCACGTCGTATGTTTACGAGTTTTCTATTATTCGCTTGCTTCGCGTGTCCGCACATGCATTCGCAATTTCTCTATTATTTTCGGAAATGTGTCCATAAAAACAAGCTTAGGCATTGCGACACATTGAATTTTTGTTCGTTGTCAATTTCTTTGCTTCGGCGCTATTCGCTTTATACGTTGTTTGTTGCGCTGGGAACAAACCAAGTCGAAATTGTTTATGTCCCACCATCGGGTGGCATGCGCACAAGTAAGAAGCGCTAGTTTTCTCTCCGGGTTCTTTTTTTCGCCGTAAACGGCTTTCACAATATTTCTTGTTTATCTAAAATATTTTCATTCTGATACAAACCAACAGCAGGGATAACACATAGTAGATGAGAATGTTAAACGACCAGCAGCACAATTCGCTTTCTATGCCAAAGAATATTATTGTCGGGTTTGGAGCTTCATCATATTGGAGAAAATCTGAGAGTTTCTTTTATATTATTTCTGGGATACAAAAAAACTTTAAGGAGGAAAAATAGGAAACATTTTCTAATATTCTCAGGAACGAGCAAAGATAATTGCACATATTTTTACAAATATATAATTGAATTCTAATTTTATTCCGACCAGATTTCAATTCTTACATAACAAACAACCGCAAATATTCCTTTTTGCTTTCGTTCTTTATTCTGTTATTTAATACCTTGTAATTAAGATTGGAAGACAAATATTTGTCCCTTCCCAAATTCTTTCCTCTTTGCTTCTCCTCGAGTTGCGCAATCCAATAGGTATGTATAAACCACCTGTTTGAAATCCACCTCCAGCTTTGCAACGAGCTGGTTTGGGTGTTGGTTTTGGGCCGAGCGGGTGTCGAGTTAGTTAACGGTTACTCCAAAGACTTTTCGGCCCCTGCGCAGTTCTCATCTCGCGTGTTATACGAAAGAATCTCAAATGGTTACGCGCGGGCATTTGGAGAGGGCTGGACACAGAAAGCCTAGCGCTAGAGGAGCGAAACTTTTAATTAATTTTAAAATCCGATGATACCGGGCCTAACCATGCACTTTTGATGTGTTGAAAGCCAGTGGCCGGTTGAAGTAGACGCTGTTTGATAATTCAAAGGACACCCAGTAATCTTGATGAAATTGGAAGCGTAAATGTCCCGACAGTGTTTCTTTATCAGCGAGCGCTTTTAATGAGAACCCCATTCTGGTAATGAATTCCACTTTAATAAAGAAAGCGCTGGCCGGGCTGCCGTTCGGAGTGGTTCCATCTGAGCGGTTGGCAGCGCTCGCCAGATTGGAAAGAGGCGTTTATATAGTCGCCGCGCTTGTTAAGAGATTAACGCGAGCCTTGTATCGACGTATCGGTATATCGTCGCTCTGGCCTAATCGATTAGTCTTCTATATGTCCACGGCATCCGATTTTCGTCTTTCCCAACGCAGAGCAATAAAAAGGCCGACGGTACAATTTGTTGATGCTCATTAGATAAGAAGGACCGGGGCCTAGATAACTGAGCAGTTTCGATGAAAACTCATCCTTCACAGACGTCACCGGGCCTAGAACAATTTTAAAGCGATTTGTTGTAATTTAAACGAGCTGTCGCTGAGTTTTTTGTGGGTTTTTAAGAAATTGTCCCCAAAATACTCCAACCATTGATAAAATAAGATTTTCCTGCATCAAAATTTTTAGAATCAAATAATTTGGTTGTCAAAATGCAACTGAAACCCATATTTATGCAAATTGCACCGTGTCAATGTGTAGAAAGGAAGGTTCCAGTGGTTTGAAGATAGCAGAGTTTAGTATCGCAGAGGATTGCTCCGGAGCTGTTTAAGAATGTGTCCTCATGGCGTCTTCTGGCAGCATGGATAAATAATATATAAATCCGCACACGTCCTTCCAATATACACGTAGGCACTCGCGGAACGCGGGTTTTCTCCAAGGAGCACTTAAAAAGTGGAAAACCTACGTAACCGAGGTTTCTTTGCCGCCTTCGCGGACTCACGCAATTTCGAATCCCGTATTCCGGGCGGCACAGACCTACTAACATACAATTTATATGTTGAGGTATATATCTACCCACATGCCAAATGTCCAAGTGCCAACGTAACCCGGATATCCACATGGCTGCTAAATCCTGATACAGAAACCAAAACGATCAATAAGTTTCATCACAACTATAGCGACCATTCTTGTTACGGCAATCATAGTACTATTATACGTTGAAAATCTGATTCGGATTAAAGTGGTCTACAGCAGTGAAATACTGCTGGAGGTGGATAGTGTTGCTTGGTGGGTAGAGACTGGTAGTTGGTGGCTAAGTGTAACGAATTCTCGAAATCCTTTTGTTGGCGACCGGTTGGAAAACGAGCGCTGAACTAAGCCGCGCACGTTTCGCCCCTTTTCGATTAATTTATAACGCGCACGTATGTAACGGCATGAATAGTAAACAGCGGAATGAAAAGGGCATAACCTGTGCGCCCGAATCTAATGTCGGCATTAAATCGGGGCTCCAGCAGCCGAACTATGCATTATGAAAGATTTCCGAATATTACTTTCGCCTTAACGGGTTCCCCGTCGAGCTTTTCATGAGTGTGCGTGTAAATATTAATTCTGATTATATGCAACAGCACTTATTTGATCGAAGATTAGTATTAGCAAGTACAGTTTTCAATAATTTACTGTTTCATACCACATGTTCAAAACTCAACCAAGAATAAACTCAACTTTCAACAAATTCTAATAGTATAGTACACGTGGTATAAATTTTTGGAATATGTTGAGTGTATCAGTGTTTGGTAATTGCTTCACTTAACTCCTGACGTTTTGAAGAAGATGTGCACGATGATGCAGCACGCACGTCCCGTTCAAGCTTAGTCATCTTCGTTTCCGTACGCATTCGAAGTTCACTCATCACACGTTCACGCCGCTTATACTTTTATTCCGTGTTCCAGGTTATTACACATATATTATAAACACGCATAGATCTAACAAGAATCTCTCGCTTTTTGCATGTGCACGTAAATGATGAGCATTGTTAATCTATCACTGACGCGATGCTAGAGAATGTACGGCATCAAAAGAAGATAGGGTCTGAACAGTGAAGAATTAGCTTCCACGCCAAGTTAAACTTTTCGAGTCAGAATACAAGTACGAGTACATGAACACAACCAACAGTTGAGTTGGTCGTACTTACAAGTACTACAAGATCACGTATTTCCTTACCTTCCTTTAAGCTTGAGTCTAGGGTTTATATTTTATTTGCTACATGCTTCCTGGTTTACTTTCTTCCGCGGTTCGCTGTAGAGATAAAGCAGAATCCTGCGCAGAAAAGCGGACTTTGTTGTTTTAACTAATTCTTTTCGCCGAGATCTTTTCTTTTACGGGCGCGCAAAGTGCGTAGAGATGGTATTGTGGAATTGAGGAATTTTGCGCTTCCTTCATGGGCCTATGGAGTTCTTCGCACGACGGAGGTTATGGCCGTGCTGTTGCCAGTCTCAAGTTCAGAACTTATCTCGACGGTGCCGTCTTGGCTCGCAGAGATGAAGTTGGTGGAAAAAGATAACACCGCGCAGAGAGGTGATACGCAACGCACATGAACGAGCATAGACCCAACGGAGGCGTTCTTCAAACGTTACGACATTACGACTTTTGTTAGCTGGAGATGTTGAGCAGTAGTTGCTTTATTGCAGAATACGCACAGAAAGTGTATTCAGACAAAGATGTTCCAAGAAATATAAATTTACTTTGATAAATCTGAAAATTATAACGGTTTTGCTACATTTAAATAACTTCTTGTTCATATGATGCAATGCCATTCAAAATGATTCAGATCTTTAAAAACATTTTTGCCTAATTTATGCCAACAAACAGAATTTTATTTTGATTTTATTTTTTTATTCAAAAAATTAGAAAGTATATAAAAATGCATATAAAAATAAAAATTCTGTTTGCTGCTGAATTGAATTTATGCGTCTACCTAATCAAATTTCACACGCGTTTTCCTGAATATTTCTTATTGCGATCTTGCGCGGCATCTGCGTCAAATGCACAATAAACTTGTTAATATTTCAAACGGAGGGCTTTAAAAGAACGCCGGTTTTTACACATTTTTGATTTACACCGCGTGCCGGTGCGGAATGCGTATCTTGTGTGATAGCTTGTTTTGGATCGTGTGTATTTATGTCTGAGTCAGGACGAGTCGATGTTGCGCGCGATGTACGGAAGAGAAAACCCGGAAAACGCTCGTACGTTTTGAGCGCGATAATACTCAACCCGTGCTGGTACTCTACTGGCGCGCGAGTATAAAGATCGAATCTTTGTTCGGCTTTTATACACTTCATAAAATACAATGAGAAATGTGCTTGCAAAGTCTCTCTCTGCAGTGCTTTACTTGGCGTGGCTTGTTTGCTCTGTGCTAGAGTGCAAGTATGAAGCCATCGATAGGGTTATGTTTGTTGCAAAATAAATATTTTAATATTTCCCGAACGCCGCCCGATAGCGCATTGAAAGACGCAACAAAGTACGAAATAAAGTTTAAAATTTGATTATATCGACGAAAGCATAACGGCGCGTTTGTGAAGAACTCACTATGTTTGCGCATGGATTTGATGTTCTACGGGGTCTTAAACTCTTTTTGTATTCGGTTCTAATAAAATTCAAAATGAACGCGAAAATCCTTTTAGATGCTAAATGTATACAGAATTCGCGCGCGTCGAATTGCATCAACTGCACACATCAGCTGCATTCTCAAATCGAATCCGTATTGAACTGCAAAGACAGCAAAAGCAGGGTTTTTAGACCCTATAAAGCAGTGTCTTGCAATAGCTGCAGCTTTCAATGATCGTCGCCCTTCTTGCTTCGTTCTCCACTTTGCTAGATTCGAGCAATTGATGCAAAACCACGGACAGCGATTCATTGATAATGCATGATGGCTGGAGTAGTCTTTGTTCATGAGAATGCACGGAAAAACACTTGCAATGTTACCGCGGAATAATTTTATTTTAAATCCTTACTAACCCTATGTGTATTCTGAATTTGTAAATATTAATATCAAAAATCGGATGAAAATAAAAAAGATCCTGATTGTTTCCTAAAAACCCGATAGATTTTTCGCAGATATGAGAATTCCTGCCTCGACATATTCGGCACGTGTAACGAGTGCGCCTTTGGAAAATGACGCTTGAAAAAAGGGCACATTGGAATATCTGGGTCAAAAGTACTATAGAATCGAGGAAAATGGTAGGAATCAAAAGTAATTTTTTTCTTTTACTTTGCATTTCCTTCTCGGCGAGCCGTCGTCGTCGAGGCACGAGAAAAACGGCAATTGCTTATAATAATAACTCAGGAAACCTTTATGCAAACTTTCGTTTCGTTAAAGATATGAATATTTCGTTCGGTGCCGCACTGGAATGGCATTCCCATTCCCATTTATTCCCACTCCTCGTATTCTTCTTGCTCTCGCGGAATATATACGTATTATTTTTTGCTTGGTTTTGTCGTTTTTATGTTCTTATATTGCTGAAAATATATACAGTCGAATCCACTTATAGAAAGATTGCTCGCCGAAGCTCACATCTCCTCTGCTTCGCCAAACTGGTGCTTTTACATATTACCTGACACAGGAAAAAAAAAACTTACATGTCGGAGGAAAGCCGCGAAGAGGGAAAAACGAAATGCGAAAAATATTTCTAGCATCGACATGCGAAGGGAACACTTTCTATTGCACGCCAGTGGCATGACACAAACTGCACGTATATTGCTGGGTCGTAAGTATATCGAGAAATATAATCTTCGAGTTGTCACTTTTGGAGAAAAGCGCTGGGAAGACATGATCGGACGTGTATCGCATACATGGACTCGCTGGAAGGAAAGACTCCAATTTGCACATCAAATACAATTAAACTCAGAAGGGAGTAGGTAAACATTTCACATTTTACATCAATATAAAGAAAATTAAAATAAATTGTTTTGACATTTACTTATTGAGATATCCATCGTCCTTCAATATTGCTCTTATACTTTCCTAAGATCTGAAGCCACGGTTCAAGGTTTAACGTTAAAATGTAGATGAATATGCGGAAGCACATGTCTCACACAGGTCGTGGTGATATCCTGCTGTCGGCCGTTAAGATATCGGTAAAGTGTGTAAACCGCTATGATGCGGGGGCAGTTCACTCGACGGGGCCTCGAAGCAGGTCGTAGGTGGCCCCCTGGGCGTCGTTTTGTCATTGTCAGGCCGATATCGGCGCCCGGAAGAAGGACATAGAGGGAACTACCCCCAAACGTAGTCCCAGCGCTGGCACACCATGAGCCTCGACAACTTCAACAGCTCCCGCAGGGGAGGTGCAAAAAACTAACATCACCTATACCACTATTTTACTGTCAGTGGCTGTTGCTTGACTACAGGCTGTTTAATACCATTCCAAGATAATAATATCTTCTTCAACATGCTACTAGTGATGATAACATTATTGAGTAAATTTAAATAGATATTTCAAGTTGAGTGTTGTTTTTTTAAAGATTGGTCATAACAGTGCTTTTGGAATGCACAGAGATGGATTATTATAGGGTAAGTAAAAGCGGCATTTGCGAAGCTGAAAAGCGGCGCACTCGCAAAGTGAGTAAACGTGCATGCACATAAATCACCTCTTTATCACCGTAAATAACATTCTTTAAACTGTATGAACATGCGTTGCATAATGCCGCTTTTTCGGGGGCATAAAACTAAATAAATGTAGCGTACATTTATTCATAATACGCTGAAGCGCTAAAGAAATAACAAAATGTTGTGGTCCAGCTTATTCACATATAGTACTTCATCTTCTGAATATATTTTATGCTTCCGGAATTTTCAACCAGATCAAATCCAGAACACTATTTTCTCAATATATTCTTATTGTTTTTAGCTTCACGTGTAAGTTTATACTCGCATGGTAAAAAAAACTTACATGTGAATAAGTAAATAAATTCAGCTGTAGATGTAATAATATATGAATGTTGGAAGAATGAATGTGATGCGTTCCTACGGATCGTTCTCGCAGCTGGAGGCGTGAGTTTTTCCCGCACATGCAATACAACGATTAATCAGCAGGGACTTTATAACACTTTAAATAATTAATATGTTCTTTTATATTGCTGCCGCGCGACAGGAGCCGGCAGGTAACCATCGTGTTAGTAAAATTATTTTCGTGTTTCCAATTTGGACCCGAAACGGTATTTTAAGCTCTTTCTAGAAAACCGGAAATTTCTGGAATGTTATACAAAAATACGCAATAAATTAATGCCAGAGCAAATTATGTTATCAGATCGTGAATATATTATATTAAAGTAATCAAACTAAATATCATAATTTATTTCATTATTAAATAAAAATATATCTAGTGTGTTTTTGGTATTTATTTATTTAGTGGTGTTTTTGTGGCTTAAATTTATGTCTTCAATGTGCTTTAAGAAACAAATAAATTTCGTTCTAGCTGGATGCTCGCTGGAACTCCCATTTCGTTCCCGCTCGTCGCGCCAAATTTATTTACAGACAGCGTGGCAGCGCCGATTCTTCTTGTGCGCCCCGATGTCAGGTGAAACGACGCGAGGCCCCCGCGAAAAGTGCGAAAAGTTAGTACAAATTAGCCGCGACATGACGCTCGCTTGCAAGCATACAAGACGCGACAGTGAATTAAAACCTTGGGCCTGCTAAACGTCGCGCATTATATCCTAGATACATCTCTCTCTTCGCTTCGAAAGTTGCGCCCGAGGCCGCCCTCGGCCCAGCGGAGCCGGGTGATTTAAGACAGGTGAAGTGCAAAAACATTTATCATGGGACTTTCTTTGGGTGAGTTATGAAGAAAACTGAACGCGCGCACCGCCGCGGATAAGGCGAAGAATTTATGTATACAGTGAGTTTTCAAATTACGCCCGAAACAATAGCCTCACCAGCGAGGGTTTCCATCTTACAAGTTTGTTGGTGAGCGGAATATAGGTCGAGGAGATATTTAATTTGAAAATTTTTAGCCACAGCAAACATGCATCTTCCAGAAGACTGGCTGTGCTTTGCAAGGTGTTTTTCGTGACACTTACTAGTATCTAAAGGAGTGGAAAGTCGATGGACATATTTTATCGTCTAAAAAATGTCGTAGGCCAAGCGTATAAATACCTAAAATGCCTAATGCATTTCCTCTCCTTGGTTTTTGCTTCGCTCGTTCCCCCGTTCTCCATCCGCGTGCGGCGTCGACGGGAGATGACAAAACGCGATGTGAATTACTCATAATCATACTCGAAACGACACACCCTTAATAAAACTATTGTCGGCATGAATTATGGACGTCGGACGGCATCAGCATTAAGGCGCTGCGAGACGCGCAAACATCCGCGAGTTCTCTTCTTTCGACATCTTCATCGTGCAGAAATGCGTTTCTTGGTTGTGCAAGGAACGAGGATGCAGAATAAAAGACCTACGTGTCCGACGAAACAAACTCCAAACTCCGGGTATATAATGGAACCAAAGAATGTATATATGTATATACATCAGGAATAAATCCTTGTATAATGGATATCAGCGGGTAAGTCGCCAGGCAGAGATATCCACGAATAGAATACAAGATCACTCAATAAATTTAATTATGAAGACAAATCTTAATTATTATTTTGGAGTGTTTGAAATTTAGAAGTTTATTGTGTGCAAGTTGGAGTTTATTTATGGTCGATTACAAAACCGCAAGGCAAACACGCAATGATTGTCATTCCAGTGAATTTAATTGAATCATTATTAGGTACTTAAATGTGATTATTCCAATTAGGTGCGCGTTGTATTCGCGGCGGCGTGTGAGCCAATTGAAAGCGCACGAAGCTGCGACGACAGAATATAAACGATTCCAGCGCCACCGAAGCATTAAAGAAAAGCGCACCGGGCGCACAAAAGTCCGGGCTGTCGACTCGTCGCCGACTTGGATTTATTATAATTAAGCGCTCTTTTCGATAAGTGCCTCGACACGATCGCCCGATGCCCGCGTCGAGGTGCAAATCGCTAAAGCGAACACCGAAAAAGCGTGCGCGCACGAGTTGAACGAGCGTTCATTATTAGCGATTAATTAGGGAACGCCTTACGGCGGGATTACGACAAAATGCGCAACTACCGAATGTTGTGCGCGGCCGTAAACAAGGACTGCGGTTTAATATCTGTATTGGTACTCTATTCCACTTCGTTTCATCGTGCCCAGCATCTCTGGTATAGCTTGTGCAGTGCGAGGGAGTTGAGTTGCTGAGTGGTGATCGCTGGAGAGCATTGTGGCTGGCTGGTGCGGGCGGATTAAATGCATTCGGGAATGAATGAGCGAATGCCCGCACACATCCACTCGAGGATCCGCATTCGTACTTTATTGCGAAGAGATCGGAACAGATGAGCATCGCATGCGTGGCGCGATCGCGTGGACCTGCACATATGTGAGTGTTAATGCCTTCGTCGGCGAAATGCCACTGCTCGATGCGCATTACATGGGGCGCGATGCAATTGCCGCTGATTAATTAAATACATACCGGCGAACGGCTGGCGAATGCACACATAAATACTGTGTAGACAAAGCGCCACAAGGGTATTACTATTGATGTACAGTTTACATTAGCGCTACATTGGTTTAATTACACAAAAATATTGAATCTAATTAATTAAATTTAATTGTATTTCCTCTTAATACTTTAAATATATATTTTTTTGATTTGAAGTTGAATGTCTAGACTTTGTTAATTCACTAACAAAATTATGAAATTGATGGAATTTTTATGTAATACAATTACTTTCTCTGGACCTACTCAAAATCAAATCTCATCGACTACATTTTTTTACAATGAACCGATAAAAAACACATAAAATCAAACCCCGCTCCATACAATCAGGTTTTCGTGGCCTCATTTTTTGCGTGTTGATTTTGCGCTATTTTATGAGCTACCATAGAGCGTGTATGTATTGTGTGAGTTTCTCATATGCTATGCAGGCGATGTCGGCGGCATGCTTATAGATTGTTCCGCGCGTGTTTGCTTGGTTAGGCCTCGGTCTCGTCGGCGGTAGCGGTGGCGGCGATCAGTTTGCTTCTGTCTGGATGCGGCTTCGGGATTTTTTCGTGCATATTCTGACGCGCGAGCGCGCATAGTTATAAGGGTTGAGAGGCACGACGAACACCAGCACCTCGAGACACGCCGAAACGCGATGTGCCGTGAATGTAGAAAACCATATTTCAATAAAAACCGATGCGCGACGCGCCGATGTATATTTCGGCAGGATATACACTAGGCGGCAAAGCCCTCAAACGCTCCAAAATTTCTGTATGATTTACCTCGATATTCCTGGCACGTTTGTCAACCAACCACTTCGGGTATTCTTGTGGATAGTTCCGACAGGATGTACAAAAAATTTTGCTTTAATTGAATTTAACAAAATATTTTTAGTCTAATTAAAGTCTATAAGCTAATATAAGCCTTCATAAATATTACAAATCATATTTAATAATGTAATTTAATAAAATAATGAGTTTGCATGTTTGTCTTTCCGAAACACTCTGTATACAATAAATGCTATGTCACGACTACATTCCGATATTTGAAGGAATGCATAATCGATAAAGATACGTTCCTGTTACGTCTTTCTTGGCTCTTCCCTCCGTTTGTACCATTATCTCGAAGGTCCCCTTCATTGCCTTAGCGAAGAAACTTGCTTTTACTCAAGCCGCAACCACCAAGCACACCAACGTCTCTCACCGTGTCGCATCTCTCGCGTTCCTTTAGAACCCCTTTCTAGGTCTATTACATTACGCCCCACGCGATTTTGTACGGACAAAGTTTTGCGTCTGTGGATGAAGGTGTGGACCAGTGTGGGTGTTAACGTCAGTGTGATTCGGTTACGAATTCGTGCGAGAGGCGAAGATATACTTAGGGAAGGCGACGCCGGCGACCACTGAAGGGCGGTAAATGTAGCGTGAATTATTTGCATTATAAGGTGGCCCAAGGACAACACGAACTAGATTTTCCTTCACCCGGACATCTCGCCATGCAAATCGGGCAAACACATTCGACCGAGCAAAAATTCGATTCGCTTTTCCTTTCGGAATAGAAAGTTTACGAATTTTAACTACAAAAACATAAAACTTTTTTATATGTCTAATATACTTCACAAAAACTGAACCATATTATTATAATAATGGTAATGCTTGACTAAAGTAACATACTATATAAAATGATGTTTGTATTATTCTTTTTTTTATATTGCTTGACTTCCTACTTTTGTATTTCCCGCCGTTATTTTTTGTGGTGCTGTTTCATGTTAATGCATTTTTAAGTCCGCGACGTTTGTTACGCCCCCACAGGGAACGCAACGCGAAAAACGTCGACAAAAAATAACTTCGGGGCAAAAACCGAGCGCCCGCTGCGGTGCGTGGTGCGTGGCAGGCTCGCACGAAGCACAACAAAGCAACAAAGAGGAAACTGATCGGAATAAGAAGCGATTTTCTTATGCATCCTCCCGCTATTGATTTATGTGCGTGGCCTATATATTCCGGCCATAGTGGGCCACGCGATAAAAATACACTACACATTAAACATATCCGACTGAAGAGTGCATTCATGTATAAAACATGAAAGAAAATCCCATTCATATAATCGAAAAAAACGTTGAGCTTTAGCATAGTTCCTGCTTTATTAAATATTCCCATAGTTGATAATTTAGAATAACATAATGTTTCGCACAAAAAATTAAAACCGGACGTATTTGTTCTGCGCTGTATCCAACTGGGGTGAAAAACTCAGAGATTAATAATAAAACGGCTGCGGGCGTGTCCGGAAAAGCGGCGCAATATCCCAGCGACAGTTTGAATGCATACCCGGCCTGACACGTTAGATTAGTTGCACTTTTACGCTCGTAATTTACATTAAACATAAATCAAGCGCCGTGCGCTGGGTGACGCTCGAGGTGGTGGTGGTGGGAACGTCACTACCGCCGACATCCACCCCCGGTTAGGCGCAGTGTGTCGATGCGTTAGTGTGCCGACCGTCCATTTACCGGTAATGTAAACATATTGACGGGGCTTTGATTTATAAGAGCACCGGCTTAATGCAACCTTGCGGCGCAGAACCTGATTCCGAATCCGGGACCAACCCGGGTGCTAGTTGCGAAATTTGGAACCGGATCCAGTCAAACTACCATCGAATCAACTTAACTTCCAGTATACAGATTGCTCAAAGAATAATAAATAAATTTAAAAAAGTTTCTTTTAAATAATTGACAATGAAAGAAAATTATTATTATCTTCTAAAGAGAAGACTTTAAGAATTTTAAAATCTCTAAATTTAAGAGTGCTGACAGGGGATGGATACAAGGTGTATGTATTGACTTGAGTTCATGAGCGACCAATCTGAAAACCGCAAATTACACTCCCAGATTCGATAGTGACTGATAATGCATGGATTTTCATTCAATAGCATGATTATTGCAATGTGTTACCAAGAAATCAGTTTTTTGTAAGCCGATGTGTTGTTTGATATTGTGCAAACTGTAAAGTGGTAGGCGCTGATGGAAAGCGTTAATAATAACTCCTAATAAACGCCCGATTTGATATATTATTATGACTTCCATTAGGTTTTCGCCCGAGCGGCATAATTATTGATTACATCTAATAGTTATTTACAGCATTAGCATGTGGGAAGGAGCTAATATCCTTCGGCAAACTTAATTTACGTATGACCATGTTGCGGTTTGCGGTTTGAGACGAAGACATGAGTATATTGTACGTACAAGTACACACCTTAACATCAAATTACGTTTCAGGCATTAATATCGCCATTATGATGAAATTTTGTACATATCAAAATATTTTTTTGGTTTTGATATGAAACTGATTATATTTTTCTGCCCGGGCGTTACGAGTAGTAAAACGAGGTTGCTGGTGGATATTATAAGTTCGTTTGCATGGTTATTTCTTATAATAGTTCCGCCTCACCGTTAGCTTTTAGCTGCTCGGCAGACAGGGCTTGTATGCTTGATCGCAGGCTTGCGCCGAGGCTTGGGCTAGAGCTGTAGGGATTAAAGTTTCCTTCCGTATCATCATCGTATAACGGTGCTGCGCCGCGCCGCGCCTCGGCTCGTTATAGACGAGTAAATTAGAAAGAATCGCCCCGCGCGATATTTAAAAGTATTCTCTTGTATAACAATGATATGTAAATGCATCGCTGCGCTGCGCCGCACCGCACCATAGCGTAATTACGTATTTCCGCCTTCGTATAGAGTGGGTAGGTGGGTGAGACGGGCAGATATGCAGATGCAATTTAATAAGTTTTCAACTTTTCCGCGCGATAATACGGCTCATCGCCACCTTGCGCCACAGTGCGACTCGCTTGCATTCTGTATGAAGTGCTAATAACGGTGCGAAATAAGCGAGAAAAGTTTGCGTAGGTTGCCGAGATGTTAGTTTGCAAGACACATTCGTAATGTGATTCTTTATCTCACCTTTACGGTTTGGGATTAATGAAAACTAAAATGAATATTTATTCACTATAAAAATAAAAATCTTTTTATTTTTGCTTACAATAATATTCTGTAATAGTGTACGCGTGTCCCGCATCAGCTTGCAGTGTTTAATATAAGTCCAAAAAGAATGTCGCTGGTGTGCGGGCCATATTATGCCCAAACAAACAAACGCGGGTTGTGAGTGTCGTCTGTTCGCGTGGTAAAACACATACGCTTGTTCCTTGCCGCGAGCATTGCACAAAGCGACGGAAAAAGTTGGAAAAAGGAGGACGCAGCAGAAAGGAACACTTGTACAAACACGTGGAAAACGTTGGAAACGTTTGGCCGCGGACAGTGATCCACCCAACCACCCAACCATGCAGAGACAAGTTGGGACATTAAAAGCACCTCTCGCTCTTCTACTTCCACCCCATGCACTCCACTTCGCAGGATGCGAAAACAAAAAGAAACGCCTGAGTGCCGCCGCAAACACCAGAGGACACGCGGCACATGGAGGACATTACAAAAACAGAAAGTGCTCGAAAGCTCGTCTCCATCTCCAACAGCGCCAGCATCAGCAACGTCAACGACATCCACACCATCGCTACTGTCTCTAGCTTGAGCTGGATGGAACAGAACACACTTGGTAAAAAGTGGTGAATGAAAGTGTGGCTATTGTGCCAGAACAGCAGATATACAACAGCCGGGGGCAGTGGTAGAAACGGGAAGAACAGGGATGCAGAGATCCTGATTAGCTGGCAGTTCTGCGAGTTTTGCGAGTGCCGCGTTGCGCAATGGCATATGACAAAGGGTGTCACACATGAGTCCAGGCGTGATGATGGTGTCAGCGCCACTCGGTCTGTCACAGAACGCGGTGGAATCATGAAATTGTATGTTATTAGTTTGCTTAGCTCCCCCATCAACCTTCTTCCTGGGTTAACTCACAGTGTGGAATAAAATTGCAGAAATTAAAGTATTTCTTACACATAGCAAATTTTACTACCGCAACTCCTAGTAAATCCAGTCCGGAGTTTCTACAATTGCATCGAGTGTCATTATGTGTGAAGGGGAGAGCATGGGCTAGTGGATTCACCTCCGACACCCGAGTCAATCAGGGCGTGAAAACTGACACATTTACATACCACCCTATTGAATCACGACCCGACGCGTGTCGCACCCACGCTCGAACTGTTGGTTGCTATTGTTAGTATCAGCGGTTTGGGCCGAAGTCTCCACTCTACGTTGTACAACAACACATAACCACTACCCTCGCCTACCACTACTCATCTGTCTCCTCTACATCAGTTTGAACATTCGCACAGTATTAAATTGTATTTTCTGCATCCGCAATATTCACGCACCCATTGCAGGCAGGAAACATAAATGTGCTTGCATTGATCGTCCCAGGAACCAAAAAAAGGGGAAGCGTCAGTTCGGCCGGTGCCGCCGGCGCAAAGTGTTAATTCTCTAAAGTGCATTTCTAAAAGGGGCGCATCTCGTTAGAGCTATTAAGCGTTTAAATGCCAGCGCACACACGCCCTCATCCTCGCGGTGTGTGTGCTCTTGCGCTTTGAGTGCTTGTCAAGTGACAACAATTATCACCCGCTTTGCATTACGCAGTACCGGTCTGAATCAACAAGAAATGTTTAAAGTTTTTTTAATTGTATCATTACATGTGTAATTTAGTTTTTGCGGAACCAGAAAAAATGTATGCCTGGAAATTTGAGACTCATATTAACAATGGATACAGAATATCCTAGTTTTTGGAAATAATTGCAAAATAATGACATTGCTATCAGCTCCGATTACAATTCAACTGACTCATTGATGGTATCGATTTACATTTTTTTTCTTGAATAAGTACAGTTGTAATATGAGACTACATAGCAAATTGGATCAGCACAGGATGAATATTTTACTGTAGGTACTTTGACATTATGTTATCAATTTTTTACGAGCTGTTGTTGACGGTTAAATTCAAAAATAAAAATTAAAATACCTTTTAGTTGCTTTAAGAGCCAAACGACAAACTTATTTATGGCTCGACTCTCGTCGATCGAAGGAAACAAGGATGATTGATGACTCGCTTACTTTCGGGAGCGTTCCCAAACGCTTTTCTCACCTGCCGATCGCGACTACTTAATACGAGTAACATCTAATATGCACGTGTAAGTTGCGGCACGTTGGCCTGCGCCAGTGTGCTGTGCCCACTTAATATTTTCAAAAATATCGACTGTGGGACCCAAAGTCCGAAAACACGCTAAGCGATCAGATGCATATCTACAATCTTTCAATCTTTCGCCTCGACTCGCATCAAGGCCGCGATTTGTTATAAAAGTTGGATTGATAATCTAAACGAAGGGGAGTTTCAAAGCCCAAGTGCCAACGCACCATAACTCGTATATTCCGAACAAATAACAAGATGTAGTGAATGTAGTAAAACTAGTCAGTAAGCAAAAATGTAATAAACTTGTGGGTCGTAGCTCGTAGATTCCTAGGTAGTGCTCAAATGAAACGCTGCTGGAAGGAACCGTAATTCTAGCTATCTCTGGCCTAGAAAATAAAATGTGGGCCAGGAGCTAGCGAGAAAAAAGACTCACATTCCTGATGCCCAGTTAGCCAAAAGTGAAGTATGGCGCCGCGCCGGGTAGAAGCCGAAGCACATACGCGCGCGTCGAGAGATATTCGTACATAATTCATCTGCTACCTCCGGATTCGCTAGTTTTCCTTCCTGTTACATTTCCACTTCCACATCTACATGCGAGCCGAGGCCCTCCATCTTCCACGCGTCCCGCAGTTGCACATATTTTTTATTCGCATGCGGATCTCGGAACGAGAGTCAGCAAATTCGTAAAATTCGTATCGCATCCTTAGCCCTTCTCCACCGCGTTCCCAACCGCATTACGCTTTTTCTTTTTCTGCAGAAGAACGCAAGCACGTTTGAATCCAGGCACGTTTCGGGCATTTCTTTCCTCTGAGCCTGACGGAGAGTAAAAAGGTTTGCACTTAAATCCTACACGATGCTAATTCATCGGAAATTCAAAAATTAGGGAGTGCAAATCTTATTGAGTATGCACAGGTTGATCGATCGACGCCAATAGTTGCATTGGCGCGTTGCGATATAAATTGCTTTTCCCAGTCAATCATTTTGGATCGACTATAATGGATTATACCCATGCATGTGTTGTGCATACAGCTCAATATCGCGTTGTCAAATGAAGCCGTGGTTGAACCCTATAAATAATAACAAATATATTTTCCGGGAATATTTTTATTTTACAGACAACGCGTTTTATTTTTTTTTGTTGTTGTTTTTTTATTTGGCCCCGCGGATAAAATGATCCCGAACGTGTTTTTCATTGAGTGCTCACAGCACTGCATTTCGATTCGATTTTGGGAGACAACTAAGCGGCGTTGCGCACCCGTCGACGATGACGATCGGATTGCATGGAAAATACATAAAAAATACATTAGCCTAGATATTAGTCGATAATCTGAACCGGGGCGTCGATTGCTTCGACGCGTGCAGCGCTAAAAGAACCCAGAACGCATTTTCATCGTGCCCCCACCTCTTGCACAACAACTCGCCGGGTATAGTTTAATCAGGCTTGATGGATCGAAGGGCGAAATTCCCTCTGGAAATCAATCACTTCTTTGGACCGAAAAACTGCTGCCAATTGCCTGTGCGCGCGCCCAATTCTTCCAACCAAGAGAAGGCGTAACAAAGTGCGCGTCTTTCAAAGTCCTGCAGGAGCAACGAACTCGCTGTTGCGAACTAAATTCAAACTTTGCCCGAACGAAGAAAAGTGCGATTCTTGCAACGCGGAATCAACCAACCCCTTAGAAGTTCTGCTCGTATATATGGCACATAGTTGCTCTGTTGCTCCGACATCATCATTGCCTCATGCCTCATCGTTACGCTCTTTATACTTTTCCACTGATTTATTTACTCGTGGACAACATCAAACTTTCCGCAAATACATCGACGCTCGACGCTATGGAGAAACAAGTTCGGTTCTTTTGTATCTTTGTATCATCTGCTTTTGCCCCGCAGACTACGAGTCGCTTTTGGTGCTTTGTGCTTTGTTCCTGGCACGAGCTGAACTGTGTTTGTGTCATGTTTCGAGGGTTGTCGTATGCCAATTTCAGAACGTTGCAGCGTTCGCTGCTGTCGCTTTGGTGTCGTTCTTGACGGTGGTAGTGGTGGATGATTCACGTGCGCATATTTATTCTGTTTTCAGCAAATAGGGGACTCGTCGATATGTGTAATCAGGTGCTTTCACTCATGGTTGACAGGGCAGACAAATACGTTTCACTGTCGGCAACTATTCCTAATTCTGGACTAAATCAATCAGGATGATCACCATCATATACCTAAACTACTCAATGCCAATCAAAAACAATTTTTAGTTGAAACGGCAGCAAAATTTTTTTCCAACTTTTTGAATCTCTAAAACTCTTGAATTCCGTATTTTCTGATTTATCTAATAGTTTTCTTCAATCTGCTTGATACGCTCATATACTTTACGCCAAGGATCCTTATGTTCATGGGCTGATATAATACATGGCCGCGCGTATAATTACACGGCAAAGAGCTATCAATCAGTCATGCATAAACCGCAACAAAGTTCATCATGTGCTTCGGCTGCCACCGCCAAAGCGCGCGCTCGACGTACAAATCACACCGTGCTGTGATGCTGTATCTATGGAGCATGCGGAGGCACGTATGCGAATGCATCACATGTCTAACGGAATCCAACTTAATATACTGGATTTGAACGGAGAGTGCAGTGCGCAAAAGAGGAAATTACATTTGCTGACTTTGACTTCAGCAATAAGTACTTAGGATGGTAATTTTCATGCAGGTGTCAAAAATACTTTCCGAAGCGTTAAATTTCTTTACATCAGCCAAGAATTGATTTTGATATAAACCACATTTTTTATATTTTTTTGTTTTAATTGCAAAATAAATTTAACGAATCACTCTGCTGTAAATTTTGGAATTGCATGTTTTTTTTATTGCATTTTATTTTCACTGCGAGCTCCAGTGATTTATCAACACTTCTATTAATACTACATGTCCGAAAGCAATTGCCCATTTATAAAATATACTCCTGCAGCCTAGCAAAACATGCACTTTGTTTAAACTCTATTAAATTGTGTGTGTGAGCACGTAGTCTAAGCTTATGCACTGTATTTGTGTTGGAAACAACTGTTAGCTACAACATAAAATGAGAGAACGACGCGCCGCTTTAATTAATGATTATTTTATTATAATTGATAGGTAATTAGTGCGCATTTAAAACCAAAACTCATTTATTATCTACCAGTGCGCACAGACCGTTCATCAATACCACGACGTACAAGTTGGAATTTCGAAAATGATTTGAGCGTATTCAACGTAGAGTTGAAACTCATTTTTGAAGCGGCAAGAGACTCGAATATGATTTTAGTGTGAAAATACATTTTCATGCGTTATAATTGATGTTTTTGTTGCACGATTCAGCAATTATAATTTCGCCTGGTTAGACAAGCCAACAAAGCAAATCTTAATTTATAATTTCTTCAACGAGCTGAGATTTGTCTTCAATCTGTCTGTACAACCTTGACTTGCTTCATATTATTCAATTATAATTAATTGCTTTAAATGTTTTGATTCTTGGCATTTGCTTGGCTTGAGAAAAAAGGTGACTAGACATTATAAGATAAGCAGTGCGCTTCAAACTTAACAAATTTAAACAGACGCCCAAAAAAGGGGGATCATTAAATATTGAAACAATCTAATGTACTTCTTAAGTTTTGATTGCGTTAATTTTTAATTCTAATACCTAAATTATTACAAATAAAGTGAATTACGCTAATATTTCACATTTTAAAGTTTATAATATCTACATTAATATTATTCTAGTTGTCGAATATTACATTGAGAACATTATGAATTTTACCTATGGCATTTTATTATATCTTTATTGTTAGAAACAGCCGCAGTGAAACTGAATGTCACTCTGCGTTTTGTGACTAATTGGATGGCGAGTTTGCAGCTGAAAGTATGACTAAAGCACTGCCACTACCAACAGAAATACACGTAACCTGTTTATCTCAGTTTATAAGCGAATATAATTATCCAAATTAAAAACAAAATTAAATATTTTAATTAAAATGCATGTAAAATACTTTTGTCTTTATGGATTTGAAACTATACAATATACGACTTTAAGTTATGTTGGTGAAAATGGCAGCAAATTTTAATAACATTTCGAAAAGCATATAGAACGCGATGAGATACGTTCGTGCGCAGTTATGGAAGTTATACGCGCGGTCATATAACGCGCAATGCTGCACGCCGACATCCCGCGGGCGACCTCGACTTTATTAGAAAGTGTAAGTTTGCCGGCGAGAAGGAAAATCATGCGGCGAAGCTCTTATCACCGAACGCGACGTGTTCGCCTCCAGCGTGCGAAAACCATCGAGCCGGATTTACGAACGCAAGGCGCATGGAAAAATTACGTTCCTTGTTCCTTGCGAGCGCAGCCACCTTCCAACTCAACTATCTCAACGCTTATCGATATACGACTCAAAGGAACCACAGGGTGTTCTAAAAATCACTCAACAATATCAATTTTCTAACAAAGCAAGAGAGAAAATGGTTAGATATCACACTGTATTGCAAGTCGCTAATATAGTTGATGATGAACTTGGTCTGATCATAACTAGACGCATAACTCTGACACATCCAACATTTCGCGAACGTGTTCGAGCATCATCGAAGGCGAGCGCTATAATTTCGACACACCAACGAGCCATCCGTGAAAACAAACAACCAACAAGCGTCGCGCACGACGTCGTGGCTCGAAGAGTATCGAGTCAAGTGTAAGGTGAGAGTCTCCGGCCGCGAGATGCAGAAAATATGGGAAAGATATAAAGTGCGCAACGTGCCTATTTCGTAAGTAGATGGGACGCCGATACCTACGTGTTTTAGCAACAATTCATATCGGAGAGGTGCCATAATGAATGTAATAATAACTCGACGTCTGGAATGTTCATGCGGACGTGAACCATCGGCCACGGCTGTAGAGTATTTATCCACCTTTTTATCACCTACAACATTCTATATTATATTACAATTTAAGAAGACAACTTTAATTATATGCTTTTTAAAATTCAATTTACGATTATAAAAAATATTTATTTCTTTGTTATTAAATGGTAGGTGTGTTGATTTTTTGATAATATTTTTGTATGAGTAATTATCAAACAATAGTAGCGCGTTCAAAACGAGAAGAAAAAAGTGTTTTTGCATGAAAAGATTGCCTCCAGGCGGTTTTATTTGCGAAGCGTTCTATTACGCACCGTATTTGGTGAAACCGAATATGGAATTTTTATTCGATCAACATTTATATATGCAAATCGTCGCGTAAAATTCGTACAAACATTGCACAGATTTTCGCTGCATTGGGAAAATGTTACTCGTACTGTTGCTTGATAATTAACTTCGCGCTGCAGTTCGTGATAATCAAATATTCAATTACGGTTTTCCATCATTTCCTGATCAATCTCTTATTTTGCCATAGATTGTTGTTGGTATTTTCCTTTGAAACCCGTTACATCCCACAAAATATGTAGGTTATTCATGACTAGTTAAAAACCTAATTAATTATTGTCCAGTTTGTTATGAGAGCGATTCGTAAATTTAAGCGAAACAAGCATTCGACCCAGTCGAGCTGGAATTACTGATTGGCAACAATTAGTGCATGTTAATCAATTAATTAGCGCTGCTATCCCGGTTGACCGTGCCCATCCGATGTTGCCTCCAACGCGACGCGTACGACAGCTGCAAACACTCGGGCGTTCAGCGCGGCAATAATAATCCTTTCAAATATACACGATATCAGCACGGCACGCATGAACCGAAACTGAAATTTGATGCGCAGGCATATCAGGTATAATGATCCTGGCTGGTTCTGAATTAGCTTTTAAATCGTGACCCATCACAACAGTTAAACAACAGTTTGCTTATTGTCACAACCATGATGATTATCCAGGTTAAACACACATATTTGGAATCAATCTAGTTTTTATACAAAAAAAAACATAAAACCAGATGTTGTAGATCTAAATTTCAAGCAAAAAAGAAACCATTTTGATCCTTTTTGATGGCAAGTAAAAATCTAATCACGTCCGATATGATCCGATGACAGAAGGTTAGCGTCTACTGCACTGAAATCGCCTCACTTTGCGACTTTACTTTAACTCAGGCCTCTCTTGTTCGTATTTATAACTGGGATGGAAAGCGTGGAACCGTCGACTGGGTCGCGCGCAAAAAACGCGAGCACGTTTCCATCATCATCTCGCCAGGACCCAGCCCAGCCTTCCCATCTGCACAAGCCGACTTTGCAACGAGCCGCTTACGAAACGAGAGAAAACTTAAGTAGAGGTGAGTGCTGATCGCGCCCAAGGCTGTTATTAACTATAATATGTAGGTGTAACAAATCAGTCTGCGTATAAACCCGTGGTGCAATTCAGCGCACTTCTAAACTTACGTAAAATTTAAGTTTTCCAAAAGCACAACCATTACACAACTATTACTAGAATTGTTTAGGCATGTGGTCAGCTTACAAATTTTTACATACAAGTGGGTCGCCTCAGCATGATCTCTCACAACATGATGAACTGCAAAATTTCTTTATTTTACCCTCGCTAGGAGATCTTTTGGCCATGCTGATTTCAACTTTATAATTTCACAAAGCGACTGCGAGGTTCACAAGTACCCCGCATACTCGGACGACAATGGAGCGCGTCTTCAGTTCGAATACGACAAAAGACAAACTCTCCGATATCATAAATCTCGAGCACCGGCCAAAATCCATCTTTGCATTATATTCAATTTCCGACCTTGCGTACGCATGCCGCCTGCTTTATTGTCACTTGTATTTAGCCCGCTCGGTCGGGCGGTTGAAAGGATAAATTACGAGCCCTCAAACTGTTCCACCTAATGATTGCTGGATAGTACTGCAGTGACGACCCGAAGAGATTGACAATACGCATCGTTAACGACAGTTTATTTACCAGCTTTCAAGTGCTCGAATAGAGTACGGGTAGTCAAAGAATAGGACAGATAAATATCAAATTTGTTCAAGATACCTTTAAGCATGAGCAAAAAGCGAAGAATAATGAACGAAAATTGGATGAAAGAACGTACAACTTTCACAGTGAAGTGACGGCACTTAAATTTTTTCCGTGAAGTGTTCTTTAGAGACGCTGAGAATGTCACATGATGTCGCATGAAATACGATATTTTCGTGCCAAACGGGCAAAAAAACGCTCAAATTAAACTCCGCCAAAGCACCCCGAAAATTGGATACCGAACCGATGATATTTCGTTTAAGTTCTTTTGGCAAGCCTTTACAAAATATGGAATTCCCAACAGCAAACAAAATTGTACAGCATCCAATGACATTCCAAGGTTAAATTATTTTGATCCACTTTTTTTATCACTGCACACTATGAACGATTTATAAGTTGTTGAAACAATTGCTTTGGCGGGCTGCTGGATGCTGGAAGCTGCAGGCTAGATCCTTCGATGTTGGAGATGTGATCTGGAGATGAGAGTGCCACTCAAGGACAAGCTATAACAATACTTTATCGGCGCTTGGATCGCGGCTGGCTACCAAAAAATAATAAAACGTTAAGAAAGCGTTTTACGAGTGAGCGCCTCGCGCGCTACGGCAACCGGTAACACAATAATGACCGGTTGCTTTGTGTCGGCAAAGTTGTAAGCAATACTTTCGGGCTGATGCATTTTGGTAATTCGATAGTTTAATTCACACGTCGATATTGCGTTACGTTACACTGTTACAATATTCCCGACAGGCTTGGAAGAAGCATCTCTTCCTATCATCATGCATACATAGTAGTAGCATTCGGTTAAAAATTCTGTTTAAAAAAAAGTAACTGTTTCCTTTGAAAATCAAACATTTTGAAAGTGCACATCAGCTCGCTTCACGTACAGTTAACGACGACGATGGTGACGTACGTCGAGAGCATTTGGCACGGCGATAAAATCAGAACGGGCGTTAACGAGTGCCGATAGTTTAGGAGTTTGGCGCTGAGATGTACCCATTCTTTCCGTCCGGACGGAGTTCGAGACGGCGATTCGTTTGGCCAACATCCCATTTTCGAAAGAATGAAATAGTACTTTTCAACCAGCGCCGACGTTTCGTGTAGGTTTTCTTTTTTGCTCCCCAAATCTATGTTTTTGTTGCGCAAAACAAGAAATACAGAAATAAACGAAACTCAATTTTGAATCATATTCGTGCTAATATCAAAAATAAAGTATATACATAATCATAAAATGGCAAAAAATATTTCCTGTTAGGTACAGTTTTTTGTATAAAAAATAAGATTGACCATATTCTCTTGCACATCTGTTTCCTCCCATCAATAAATTAGTCATGGAGACTTCTTGCAACACAATTGAATCACTTCTAAGGAGCCGTGCTGGGATTGCAAAATATTTCCCTCCTGAAAGGTGCAAGATTGAGAGTCAATCAACAAAAATCATTTTTTCGATACAGGTTGCGGTTCAAGCGTCCCTACACTATCCGCACACCGCATTGAATGGCAAGCAATCTGTATGAATTATCGACATTATAATAACGCATTGGTCACGGCCATAGAAATTGATGAATAGGTTGTTCTTTTCGAAAATGCACCCAAAACCACAGCTGGCTACCTAAACCCAATGGTTTTCAAAAATCAAAGCATGGGCCAATATCCCTGACACCCGGAACGGTTCTACCTCGTTACACTTTGGAACAACAAGTATCTATAAATAAGTGGTCGTCGGCTTTGAACTTCTAAGCAAAAAAATGGGAAAAATACTTGAATAACTTAAATTATTCCATTTATTACCAACACCAATGAGCAACCACGCGACGTGCAGCAGAAGATATACAAAGCTACTTGGTGTGATACACCAGTGCGAGCAAAAAAACGAGGAGTGAAAAAGGCACGAAGTAATGTGGCGCGGCGTACGCGGGCACACGCATTCACTCAAACAACCTTCCCGCGATAATTGGACCGTTTTTAGTCCTCCGAAGAAGACCGCGCAGCGCCGCGGCTTTCTTCTTCTTCTTCTCTTTAATAAAGTTAGCGTGCACGACGCAACCATAACCAGTTTTCACGTCTCTCGTTATGCGCGGCGCGGATCGTCGGACGTCGGCGCGCCGACTAAGTACGTGCACACATCCGACACTTAGGTGAGAAACGTGTGTTGCGATCGTGTCCGTGGCCCTCCGTTTCGCTGCCACTTCTTTGGATCTTGGATCTCCTACGATTCTTCCTCCTGTCGCGACGAACCTGTTCGCTTGCGTGTTCGTAATGTCGTCGCAGCGCGTCGTTATATTGGGGCGATTATAAAGCCGACGAAATAAATTGCACGTTTTATGCGCGCGCCGTTTTAATTACGAGGCGAGCGTAATTCGTTTTCCATCGCGCGTTTGTTCGCCCCGTCCATGTTTAACAACTCCATGTACCTTCATACATTTTATGCGCATCGCAGCAGGATGGACGCAAATGGAATGGCGGACGTACCAAGCGTATACCTACTTTCAACACCAAAAAAACTGTTTTAAGGAAAACAAGGAAAAAACACTTAAAGGGTGTAAAAAACGCGCACTTAACTGGTATAAACAGGTAAGCGTGCGCCACGGGAAAATAGGGTGGTGATAGTGCAGCGCATAGGGTTGGCAAGGAGCACACATTTTCATATTTACCTCAAGCTATAAACCACCCCCGCCGCGGTTCTAGCCGCTGGAGTTGGGAAGGCTCCACATTGTCTACGGCACGCGGCGAGCTGCCAGGCAGGAACTTCGCCAGGTTGTCGGGTTGTCGGTCCTTTAACACAGTAAATAAATAAACTCCCAGCTGGAGAGAGTAAACAACGTTGTAGTGAGAGCAAACGAAACGAATGGAAAGCGAATGTGGAAAGAAGGAGCGCGGAAAGTTACTTGTCCATGCAAACGCAACATGCATGAAGCGGAATAGTCCAAAAACGATAAAAACTAAAGCCAAGGACGTTGCAGACTCATCTCATAAACTCAAGGACATTATGCAATTCAGACCGAAAATAAATTAGTCAATCAACCTACATCCAAGCACATAATTAATGCTAGTTATAATTCATGATATTGTGGGTTTTTGTTTCTTTATATCTCTTCGTTGGCTCGCTGTATTTAGTTTTTGATGGCCGGCTGAGGAAAAAAAAAGTAGAACACGCTGAAAATGCTGGGAGACACTATGATCTACGACCGTTGCGCTCCACAAAAGAACTCGTCTCGGCTGCGAGTTTGCGTTTACTGAACGAAATCATTCATCTTGGTCCCCGAGCACAGGGTTCAAGGGATCCAGCGCTCGCTTTCGGTGGTCTACTCCGCCAGCCAGGCTTTGACCGCTGTAAAATTTACTGGGGAAACATGCGAAATTTAGTCTGTGAAATGCGCTACATGAATATGTGACACGTGAAACATTACTAAATAAAGAATCTATCCCAGGACACTCTATACTTCCTTGCGGGTTAAAATTCATCTCATAGAAGCACAGATGAAGAAAAGAAGACAAATATATGTTTTTTTGTTTGTTGAAAGAGCCAATGGACAAGAGACATGCAAAAACATTCAAGTTATACAATCTTCATAAAAGTTTTAAAAAATTTTATCTGGAAGGCAAACATTTGTGTATTTTTAGATGAAAACAATTTCGTTTAAATAAAATGTAATTTGTTTATTATTCAAAAAATTACTTAATAAGTAAGCAGTCCATATATGTACACAATAAAGTGCTTTGGAATATCTTGTTCAAAATATAATTTAGTAATCGTTCATATTAGTTCATCAGCTCGTCGTAATATTCATTAATATGCCCATTTCGTCATCATGTGCATGACGCAATCCTTCCTTACAATTAATTCATTTATACACTATGTACAATAAATACGCTGGGTGTCTCGTGCTCACATTATGTAATTTCGGTTTTGTCTTGAGTGGCAATTAGAGTTAATTAATTACGGTAGCTTGCATAGAGTGTATGTTACAATAAATAGTAAGTACATAGGAATCGAACGGTGACGCAAACAGATCGTCAGTTTGTCAAGTGTGCCAATTAATTAATGTACATACATTCAAACAGCTCACTTTCTGGTTATTACTATCGATATTTATATACACTGCGTTCTGGTGTTTTTCTGAAACTGTTCATGCACGAGCGGCACCGAGTTATATCCTACTTAAAACTAGAAATATCGTTGTCGTTTATTACTGAGTTAGGAATTCCAGCTAATAACATATCAACTTCTGTGAAAGAATCTTCAAATGTTACATTTTGTTTTTTATACACGTGGGCAGTCATCATCATGAGATTTTTTAGATTATATTTACAATAAACCCGTTCAGACTTTCTTCAACTGTGGCAGACGTGGGTAATCCAAGTTTTAAGCTCGATTTGTGACCATCACGTTTCTGTATCCATATGAGTATATATATATATAACTATGGCCGAGTTGGATGTATGACTTGAACTATATTTGCTTGTGACACTGAATTATTTCTTTATAATAAGTTTAAAACTGGTTATTAGATGTGTGTTAAAATTTTAAGCACTCTTTTCATCATTCCGCACTGTATAAATTCTGTTCCCCGCGTTCAAATGTCCTTTTCAGTTAGGTTTATTCACAATATAATATCATAATTAACAATAAATATATAAATATTTAGAATATTAGTCTTTCTTGGAATTAATTATTTTTTTATCACATTTATGTATTCACCATTCGTTTTAATTTCTTCGTGTGTGGGTGTGAGTTTTTAATACGCGTTGAACGCATGGTGGCAGCGACGTTTTCTGTGCTAGATTTCCTTGTACGATGAAGTTTTTGTCGGCGCTCTCGGCGCCCTCCGGCAAAAGTCAATACTTGCGACGATGTGGACGTACGTAATCCAAGGAACATGTGCTACCGCTGTTGCCATCACTGCAAAAGAAACAAAAACAAATTACTTTGATAGTTCAGTAAATCACATACTTTCAGATATATTTGATAAATAATAAAACATTGTAAGGCATGTAAGATTTATCATTTAACTTTTACTTGCTAGGTCTTGTTTGAATAATCCACCCCGAGATATAATTAGTTTCGCATACACATCGTGCGCGCACACACATCCTAGTTGGAAGTTAGAAAGTTTAATTATATCCCGGGTTATTAAATTTCTCATAAATTCTGACCCCAACTTGCTTGCATATTAAAGCGTAAAGAGATAGAAGGGATCATTGTTACGATTCCGCATTGTGCGCAGCAGCGAGCCTAATCTAAACTCCCGGGGCACAAGCTGAGCATGAGCATCATGGTGCAATGCGATTGAAGAAGAAGCGCATCAAAGCGTATTCGCATTGGAGAACTTGGATCGAAACGTATCTACAATGGGTCTAGTCAACAATAGAACCATACTCTTTCACCATGTACACACACTTGTCCTATTTCCACCCTCAAACTTATATGCATTGTGTTTGCGTGTAATCAGTTATCGTGTAATGCTCAGATGAGACAAACGCAAAGTGACAATTAAATCTTTGATCACGTCGAAGCATTGCAAATCGTCATAAAATATTCAAGGGTATGTATCGGGTCACACACTTGGCAGAGGGATTAATGCGCCAACGGGGGCATTATGATCCGCCGTTTGGTTGGTGTTATGTGTTTTATGAAAGGGTCTGCTGACCCTCATCAACGCTACTTAGAGCGCCGTGAGCCAAGATCGGGCTGCATTTGATGGCAGGGTAATTAATGGAGGTGAGGCTAAAAACTTTTCAACTGCCATAGGTCAGAAATTACAAGTAAAACACTGGAATGCGTCAAAGCGCGATTGCCCGGGCTGCGAAGGAAGGAGATCCGACGTATTTCGCTAACGATGAGCCCGACCGGCACTGGGTCACGCCGACCGTAATGTACGAGTGGTGTTTGCGTAGGCGTATCGTAGCGAGCACGTTTCTGCAACGCGGCATCGATTTTCCTTCCTGGCGCCCGGCTTTGCGTAACGTGTTCCGGAGGCGTATATGGAAAGCTAAAGCAGCCACCTTCAAGTAGAAAATTGCGAAAAGATCAGTGGAAATGTAGAAATTTGGCGGTGACGGCGCCGAAACCTGTCATAAATTTAGCGTTAATTTCTCTAGAGATGAAGCAACTCCACAAACTCGATGCAGGACCTTGTGTAAACTTCAAAGTAGAGCCAGAGTAGAGAATTCTGCTTCCTTCTAAGTTGAAGTTCCAGGAACTTAGGACTTCATAGTTATTTTGCAAGGCACACGTCAAGAGTCTACAGGGTCCAGTCACAACAGCACTTCGCAAAGATTCCTTTCAAAATTTAACAACACTAAACCAAAAGTTACTTTAAATCAAAAACAGACGTATATGTGGTCCATATTGACGTAATTAAAAATTATAATGATTTTTAGAAATTTAGTGTTTTGTGACTTATACAGAGTATCCTGTATGAGCTTTCGGCAGAGCAAACAAAAACAAGTAACGCAATAAATGTACGTTTAATCCACACTGCCTGTACAACTGAGCTGCGTTGATAAACGATCCGGAATTTACTGCGACTACCTAACGCGACGAGCCCAGCCACGTTGACGCAAACCTACACGCAAACAGTTTTGCCCTTACCGTCCGTGGCTGCCACCAACTGAGCAAAAAAACCTTTGCATCATTGCACACGCAACGATGTGTACGTTTACGCCCGGCTTCGTCCTCCTTTGAAAAATTCGACGGAGTTGAGTTATTTTCCTAATGAAACATGCTGTATACGTGCGCGGCATTGCGAAATGAAATAGAAGCAATCTCTAACTTCTTGACAGTTCATCTCGGCGTGAAATTAAATATATGTATGACGCGTGGGCTCCGCGTTTAATCCACGGGGTGATGAATATTCCCGAGGTGGCCCCAACGCCCTAACGTGTACGATCATAGAGGGTGATTCCTACGAGATGGGCAGTCATGCAGAACGCGGTTTGGAATTTTCCAAACAATGCCTTCTGACCAGTGCGTATTTCGGGCATCCGCGCATTGTTAAAAGGGTGTTGGAGTTAAACGATTCCTACTGTTTTAGTGATAATCATTTGTGAACTGCTAACAGATGATAGTGGTAGACCTAGACCCAGTTATAACTTTACAACTCCTCGTCTGTCAACCGTATCCACATCTTCATCTACCCGGGAATATATATAAACGTATAAATTAATGAATACGTTACGTTAAGCAATAGGAATGTTTGGGATAAGAAGGTTCACCAACGCTTGCGGTAGTACCACCACTGTGCCATGTGGGAAATAATACTTTGAAGTTTTGGAATATTTAAAAGTTTCCACTTTGCTACGACACCCCAGCCGAACGTTACTTTATGCGCTACTCACGCACCCTCTTTGTCGAGCTTCAAGATGGCGTGCCTTTAAGAAGCAGCCCAGCAATTTAATATCGTTAGAGTCAGCCTAGGGTGGCTGGAATTTCTTGACATCAAATAATTAACGAGCGAAAATATCTAAATAATATTCACATCATAACATCGCCGGTCACGCTGTGAAAACGAAGAGCAATTAACAACCCTCATGTTTACTATACATATTTCTAACAGAAACACCACTTGGCGCTAGGTTCGTTAGAGAAAAAAATGGACAGGGTGTTATTTGCGTCTACTTGGAAATCGGCATTGGTTATAATTGCAGGGTGTATCGCCGAGGGTTGGAAACGTGTTAGCTAACAGGCGCGACTGTTGCTGTTGCTCGCAATACCCGCTCGAAGGGCAGGCGGATGGCAATTATTGACGGCACGGTCTGGTCCGCATGCCCCCAATTATTAAAACTCTTATCTTGGGCGGCAGATCAAATTTTGCATGTGGTTCAATATCCGCAGCCCCCAGAGCACAACCGCGTCGCCCAAAACACCATACGGAGTGTCCACAATCACCCCGTGGGTATTTATCAACCCGGGTGGAATGTGGAATTGGAATAATTTTCGGCCGGGCGGTAGGATGTCATCTAGATGACAATCAAGCAATCGGTGGAATTAACGTCTGCTGATGGTGCGGGCAATGAATCTTTGTCAGCTGAGTGACCGTAGCCACGCATCCTGGTTGTATCCGCACGCAATGCATAGGAATATCGACCCAGTTACCCCCAACCCGTGGATATGGCTTGCGGCGTGATATGGAAATGTATTGCTGCTGCGAATGGTATAAAAACCGTCATAAAAAGTAACTTATAACGAACAGTAATTGCAGACTGAGCAAATAAAATTAGATTTAAATCGAGCGCGCAAACATTGCGCATTGCTACGTGTGCATTCCGGCGGAGTATTTGCATTTCCGGGAAATTCTGTATTTATTTATTCAGCAAATATTCGACGTGAGCTTACGCTCCAGCGCATGTATCGTACGCGCACTGTACGATTTCGACTACTTGAATGGCATACATGATAAACGTGGATTTCGGACACGAGTGCTTGATTCATGCCTGGACGGGGCATCAGCCAGACGGCATTAATTTGTTAATCCTGCGATGCAAATCAAATCAGCGTTTTTTTTAAATATCCACTGCGGCAGTCGAAAAACCCTTCAGTTGATTAAACTATGTCGGGATGGATTATGACTACCCAAGGGTCTTTTTATGTAGAGAATAAAATCACTAGGCGAATATTGGAGTTTCAATTTTTTAATTAAACGAAGAAAAGCATCTTTCGCTCACACCAACATTCTTTTTAAAAAATATGACCGTTTTTCCGTAGCTTGTTTTCTTCGTTCCGCAACGCTACCTTTTGTTGTTGGGCGTAATTTAAAAATTATCGAGAAGCGAAATGTGCGATGAAAGAATCCGGCGCACAATATTCTACAAGATGCTCGCTGAGATTGTTTTGTGCGCGTTGAATATGCGCAGCGCAAAAATCAGAATTTTACAATTCTGGTCGTGGCTCGCACACAATGCCGAAGAGGGTGATCTCACGGACACGGATGTTTCCAGCCGGCACTCGACTACAGAAGCTGGCAAGTAATAGCTATAATCCAAAAGTTTCCCGAAGCCATCAAAGTTACGATGCAACGAGGACTTTTATTCACACACCACGACGAAAATCTTCCATGTACATTTTAAAATATCAGCACAATTATAATACCCAACAAAATAAATTCAATGTGTATTAAAATTTACTGTTTTGTCAAAATTATTCTGCGTCTGGATATTCTTGGAAACTTAATGATGCACTTTAATTTCGGCTGATCGCTACATAAATAATTCCATTATGAGAATCTCGCCACTAAGAGCCCCCGAAAGTTGGCGCAAAGCTGCGTCTGTGCGTTCGCCCGCAGATTAATCGTATAAGTGCTTTTGGTTGAGAA
Source organism: Dalotia coriaria (assembly GCF_025399875.1). Taxonomy (NCBI): domain Eukaryota; kingdom Metazoa; phylum Arthropoda; class Insecta; order Coleoptera; family Staphylinidae; genus Dalotia; species Dalotia coriaria. Next base: position 4,941,114 of record NW_027045446.1, read on the forward strand.
AAAGAAAGCGCCGTAGGATGCCGCCGCCGATTACGTTACATCACGTTTGCTGGGTCTCTCGTGATGATATTCTAATTTGTTTGTTGCCAGCTATTAAGGGTGCGTTGCTCAAACAGAAGTGGGAGAGCACAAGTGAGGCAACTCCAACCTAAAACCTCCTCAAACCGTTCTCAAGCCGCAGACAAGTTGCGCGCCGCTCGTCAAGCTCCATGTTTAATATTCGCCCCGGTGTACTGTTGTTTCACTTATTAATATTATCCGCAAACGTAAAGGGGGAGCGCTTTAGAGGGTGCTAGAAGCGCGGGCTTGAGTCGAGTGCATGCATAATATGCGCGTTTAAGCGGTGACGATGTAGGCAGGACCGACGACATGTTGTTGTTTTTATTTATACTGAATTTAATAGGTGCTCCACGGGGCAGCCTGCAGACGATGTATGGACTATTGTAAGCAGATCGGCGATCGTCCATTGTTCCACGTCCTTGATACTTTCACAGCTACCACAGGTTTATATATATTAGTGGATGCGAAGCGCGTTTACTAACCGTGGGAGATAAGCAGGCGATAAGCATGCCGTGCGCGATTTATAACGTATTTTAAATAATTTAAAATGTGGCAACCTGCGCAGTTAATTGCGCTACCGGCGCGACGGGGCAATCTTTCTTTTTCACGACGGGCTCACGTTGGCAGTCACGGCACCGGCGGGTAATGTATGGGCGAAGCGACGCGTCGCGAACGAGATGAAGCACAGAAAGAACATAGAAGAGGAGGGCAAGATTAAAAGATTGGGTAAAATCGCTACTTAGCAGGTACACCGTGCCAACCTTCCTATAAGACACACTTTATAAGCAAGCAATAAGATCCAATGGGTTTCAATCGGATCCCAATTGGTTTAAATTCAAAGTGTGGAGTATTTCGGTACGTGTCAACATCGTTCATCAGTCGCTTACTTTGAGTAATGCCCCAAAGAGGCAGTTTAAATTAGTATTAGTCGCGTTTAACAGGTTGCCTTAAAATAAATGGTCTCGGCGCATCTTGCGTGGCGCTTGCCATAAGCATTATATTTTTGTTGCTTGTACACGCGCTTGTACCAACTCTCCACGCACGGTGTTCTCCTTTGATGTGAGCTAACAAGAAAATTGGAACGACTTTTCGGTTGTCTACGCGCTCGCGACCAGACGACGAAATGATGGACGACGACGCGTTCGGCCGTCTAGTTTCTACTCTACTTTTGTTTTTCTTTGAGCATTTTTTTCTTCAACGTTGGCGTTCGAGCACGAAATGCCCCACGAAGATAATTAGGAAGACCATTAGAAACACCTACAAGACAGCGGAGGCGCGCTGCCGACCACCAGAACTAGAGTTGTTCAAGGCAACAATATAGAGAAAAAAAGCAAGAAATGACCAACATTAGGGGACAAACATTAATCGCCCTCACAACGGGCACGGATTATCAAGCGACGCCATTAGATTTTCACGCTTGGATCTAGCCAAGACTTCTCGCTTGTTGGTCGCGCACTGGCGCTATTGTTGTTGTTGTTTTTCTTCGCGCTTTGCTTTGCATTAACAGGTCGTTGACGAAACAAAAGCTCTTTCCAACGCGACGTGTACGCTGACATGACGTGAGAACGTGTTATAAAGAGCCTCTAAATGCGTACGATTATTAAGGTTTCTTTTTTCGAGGTGGAAATGATCGGACTAATGCAGAACATCCGCTTCTTGTTAGTGCTGTTTAACAAGTTGGCTCGTTGCTCAAGCCAAAAGGGACAACGCCGGTGAGCATACATCAGCACTGCCTCATTGTGTGTCGCTCTTGTTTCACGTTGATTTTGTTTTGTTAAGCGCCTCGCACGTCTTTTTTGTTTCACGCACGAAACTCGAATAAAACTGCTCGTTTTACTCGAGCCACCGAGGCGCACCGCCATCGTCTGAAGCCACAGACGCCGAGAAGAGCTGAAGAGGCCGTGGTGAACGATAAAACTGTCGGACGCTATTCACGTTCACGTTTATTCATTGACTTCACACGAACGCATTATAAACGGTTTGGTAATTTCGTTTACGGGGCGAGACGCTCGCTCGCATTCGTTAAAGATTGCACCTAGGACGGTGGAAACGCGCAGACCGCAGACACCTTCGACACGATGTGGTTAAACCACCCATATATCCACACCAACTCACACGGATGAAATACAGCAAAGAAAAATGTAATTACTAAACAGTATGCTTCACTTCTACTTTTGTGGTTCCCAGATAACGTCAAGATTCATTTTTTTACGCAACAAGACGGAAAATTGTGGTTAGTGTTAACTGACTAGGCGGTTGATTGTAACAATCACTCGTCGCGGTGGATATTATATGACGTAGGGAGCGAAGTTGCTTTCCGCGTTATGGTGCCAACGCAATGTTTCGATATCGGAGATGGTTATTGTGGTGATATCATAAGACGTAGGCGGTTATGGTGGAAGCAGAAAAGGGGCATTCGATTTTTCCCCGACGCGCCGTTTCGCCTCGATATCGAGAACGCATAATAATTCAAAACGATAACAAGACTTATCAAAATGGGGGAAACGTCTAGGGCAAGTTCGCGCAGCGCGCGCCCTTCGATTTTCTATCTCTTTTCCGACGCCTTGCCAGCTTGTAATCGGAATGAACACGAGGGCCGTAACTCATCATACATCGTTTGCCTCATTTCGTTATGATTCCTACGCGAAAATTATTCTGGTGCACTCCGACAGTTCCAATCCACCCTCAAAGAGCAATTTAAAACGAAATACGAAACACCCTGACGTTATTGGAGAAGATAAGATTTGAGTTTAAGAAAATGCAACACGATAGGAAAGAGGACATCAGCAATCGTCTGAATAAATAATAAATGCACCTCGGTGAGTCGCCCGCTCTTGTGCTCTCTTCAAGACTTTAAACAAACACATTTCCAGAGACTTACGTAAGTAAGTGCGGTGCCGGTCGGGTTACGAAGACGACGTCGCGACATCGCCAAAGAGTGCTCCGCAAACAAGCAGAACGTATGCAGCGAGAATGTAAATCGAGGAAGCAACGCAAGAGCAAGGCACACATACAGCCAAGGTCCTTGATTTTGCTTGCTTGGGAGCGACGAAGTATTTTCCTAAAGAAGAAAATGCTTAATCAATATGCAAATATGTATGGCGTACTCACGATACTCAGCTCCGGTGTAGGAGAGAGCACGGACATACCATTGATTCTCCTGATTCTCAACGATTCTCTCCTCGCGCATAAAAAAGCGAATAAATTGGATTCAATTAAGCAGCCCTCAATCGTTTCGTTCGCCCATTCATTTCCTCCACGCTATGGCCGTACTTGGTACGAATGCGTTCTAGTTCGCGCACGATTCGCATTTTGTTCCTTTGCGTTTTTTTTATTTATCGTATCGAGGGCGAGTGCACGAGCAAATGGTTTCTGGAAAAATGTTACCAAATTCAGCGGAAATTCACGTTTTGCGTTCTCAATTAGAAAACATCAGCGCTGCGTTAACCGACTGCGTGCACAATACAAATTTAACCCATTTTTTTCCCACTCGACTCTAATCTTTCGTGCCAGTCTTGTGGCATGCAATTTGCCGTTTGAAAGTTTAAACGAATGGCGGCGATAATTGCTTCTGGTTTATTTCACGAAGGCCCGCGCGGCGTGTCGTCATTGCATAAACCGAACGCGTATTGTATAATTACGATTAGAAAAATAAATTTATGGCTTCCGCGTTGATATCATCTCGGTGCTACTACAACTCGCCGCTGCTATTGCGCTATGGCTCGTTACAAATGACGCCGGCGTGAACGAAATATTCATGCGTTTAAACGCCGCGTCGTACTTCCAACTATAAAAATGTAAACTAAGACGACCCATAATAGTCACCGTCCGGATGAAAGAACTGTGCACGAAAAAAGAATAAATTAGTCGGGCGGCGGCAGTTTTCTTGCTTTCCCCTTTTTCGGAGTTAAATGGGAGAAAAGAAAATGGCTTTCTTTCCGATGCCTTATTTGGCATGTGATGCGCAGACAGGCGGCAGAAAGACAACGCACAATTCCCGCAAATATGATAATTTCCTGTTGTAGGCGATGGAAAGAGTGGGACACCGCGCCGCGGCGTCTGTCAAATGTCGGCATTTGCATTTGAAAAGAGGCTGTTCGCCGCGAAAACACACTCAGTGAGGAATATATTCGCGCGGGGCGCAACCGGCGAAAAAGCTTTCGCGCGCTCGATGGGGCCATAAAAAGCGTTGCTCAATGGTAAAGTGAAGAGTTCTTTGTTCATGACACGTTGGCATTGCGTTGCAATGCACTAGACCAGACTTTATGCAGGGATTGCAGGCATGATTTTTGCAATACCCAGCGATAAAATTTTTACTGATTTTTAAAATCAAAATCCTTCTATTTTTACATTTTTGCTATTTCGTTTTTACCTCTACATTCATCAACATTAACCGAAATTATATCAGGTACTGAGTCAGTAAGGCAATCAGCCTACTTTTGTGCACCAACCTGTTCCTTCCACCGCACAGGTATAATAATTCCGCATAAAGATTTTAATACATATTTATGAGCTGGTGACAGAGCCGCCGAAATTAAACCTATCTGTGCATTAAACATTTGAGCAAAGAGATGAACGAGATGGCTTCAAAATAGCTATGAAGCCAATCTGAATTGCGGGAGCAAGGTATAAACGTCGAACGGCATTCGACTCTGCCCTATATCCTCATTCTGTGCTGCTGTAAGAACGTTCTTTGCGCTCAGGTTTCACAACGTACCGAGTGTAGAAAGAGTTAACTTGGTACGGCTTCGTCTTGCTCGTCGTTGATCTTATTGTGCTCGTGCATCGGTGGCTCTGAATGGAGCGCTAACTACGGACCGTCCCCGGGCCCATTGTGCCACCTAAAAGGATAGGAGGAGAAGAACATCGCGTCCTCATTGTCTATAGCGTTGTGAAGGCCCGCAGGCAAAGCGCGTCGGCAACCTAGGTTGCTTGAGAGAGTAAGATATAGGGATGCCACGGACAAAGGACGTAGGTTTCGATTTAACTAAGCCCCTTTGGGTCGAGGTCGCGTTGCATGAGAAAATATCGGTTGACATTATGCGTTTGCAAGAACGCACCGCGCGCTCTCTTTCATGTCGTCGTGCGTAGCGACAACGCCATCAAGAAAAAAAAGCGAAAAAAGAAATACTACTGAACACACACACATATCTTCCTTTTGCGTACTCATTCCACCGCGCTGCGTAGAGCACATTGGGACGACAAATACTCACAACGTTCCAAATCGCGTATACTCGAGTGGACACGACTCGCCTGCCTGCACAAATATTTGCACAACGTGGGTTGGCAGCGATTCAGTGGCGAGACGTAGGTGAGGGTAGAGGTTCTTCTAATATGAATATATCGACTTCCGAATGCACCCGCAATGGCTGAGCTCGCCGCCAACGACGCGGTGGGAAGCGAGTTATGTGTTTGCTGTCTATGCGCGAACGTACCGTCGACGCCAGGCGTCTGCATCGTCGCCGCAAACGCTTACGTCGCAATCTTCACAGCCGACGCCAAAGCGAGCGCCTGGGCAATACAACGAGTTTCTTATTGCCGTTTTCTTCGGTCGTCTTTACTTTATTACTCGTGGGGTAGCAGCTGGTGGTGCTCTGGACCATCTGATTTACGACTGAAAACCTACCCTTCAGACATTGCACCGCGCTTGAATTGTCGCCCTGTCGCGCGCATTACGAAGAAAAAGGAATATCCGCAATGTTGATTATTATCATGGGTGCAAAGACCTCCAAACTTAACTTAAACTTAAAAATTACATCAACAGTAATCTCGCTTTGATGTAGGCATTGTTTAATAATCAATACCTGTTCACTTGGGTATGCACGCCTAGGAATGCACTGAATATGAAATCACATTAGCTTAGATTGGATTGGTTCATTGTCAATGGCATAATCGCATCTGCTCTGTCAGGGGACCAAAGGCACCGATCGTCTTAAGTGATTAAATAAACGGACCACTAAGCAAAACAACGGCAGGTAACTGAAGACCAACTGCGGCCGACTCCGGGTGACATTATAGAAGAAATGTCGCATCCTGTTTCTTACTTAACACGAGACCAGTCCGTCGGTCGCTTATTGATTTGCACTGGTACTTATAAGACTACTTCGTGCAATTTTACGGCCAGGTGACCCCCTCAACTAAGCATACAATAGACCCACCATGAATGTGACCGAACCACGTGAATGAATGATATGTGTATTCTAAACTCGAAAATGTCGCACAGACGACCAGAAAAAAGAAAACGATTAGGAGCCTTGCAGTTGGTTATTGTCCCCTCCGGCATTTTCGACATTTGTTTGCCTGTCACTCGAATTCATCTATTTAAATAGCCCGACGCATCAAACACACAATGGAAGCACTAAAGAGCGACCTTTTGTACATTTTTCCTAGGTTGTTGGCTTGAGAAGGTTTTTCGCAGAAGCAAACTTGAATACCCGAGCAAATTTGAAGTGAATGTACTAATTTTCTTACAAGAGACGCTGGAATAAGAAGAAGCTACTTGATAATTACGGGGCGGTGTGCAACTTGTGCCCCAAAGTGGAGTTTGCACATTAAGATTAAGAGAGCGCGCATGCCGCGTATAAGGTAGCACGATGCGCGAAGTTGATAGCGTCTGTTTTGTGTGTACGCGAAGTAAATGTTTGCGAGTAGATTATGCGATGCTCACCTGCGTTTGTTTAAGCGCTACGCCCATAGGGGATGCGGCAGCGTCCGCGTATCTCGTGGAAGACTAGGGGGATGCTGTAGGAACGGTGGAAGCTTTCCAGGCGGCGGCGGAGGCGGCAGAGCGGGACTCCTCGCACGATCCAGATGATGATGGTGGTGCGTTGGCGTCGTTGACGCGTAGATGTTCACACTTGAACGCTGGTGCACACACGGACGCTTGATGTCTGGCATAGCAAATTGAAGCTTCTGCCAGAATTGGCGATCACCCCATTCGATCACTGTGTTAGTCTTGAGGTACAGTCGAAGATCTGGGTCGAGATCGCGTTGGGGCAGCTCCCCTGTCACGACGAAAATCAACCGACGACGACGGTCTTTTAACACTTCATGTAATGCGGATTTAAATTCAAAACGGCACCACTCATTATGCAGAAAGTTTTTCGACAGTACAATAATAGTACGCCTGGAAGACTCAACCGCTTCAATAATCGTATCCGCCACATAAGCGGACACATTAAAGTCGCGATAGTGCAAACAAAGACGATATCCTTGCTCGCTGCCCTCGAGGCCTGGCGAAAGGACTTGACTTACGAATGCTTCGTCCTTGACACTGTAGCTAATGTATGCGTCGAATAGGCGGTCTTTATCCTGCTGTTCTTCGAAAGCTGTGGTCTTGTAGCACATTCGCAAACCGCAGCGAGAGTAAATCCAGACGCGCAACTCTCGGCGATAGTAGAACGCTCCACAGACGATGACGACACTAGCGAGAAACAGACACATGGTGCCGAGAAGCAACGGCAGATAGTCGTTCATCACTTGACTCTCGACTATAGCCCGCGTGTTGCTGGTGTATGCGGCGCAGGAGGTCGCGTTAAAATCGGCCAAATGTGGACCCAGTGCTTTGGTTACATTACTATACATGCACACCAACTTTCCAGCGTCTACCACTTTTCCGTAATTAACCTGCAACCAGGATCGGTACTTTTGCACGTAGCTGCATTCACACGACCACTGATTATCGCTCAAACCAATTTCGACCAAGTAGGGATTCAGAGAGAACTGCCACACAGCAAAATAGTTTAAGCGATTGCCATCTAATCGCAACACTTCCAATTGTTTCAGTTCAATGAATGTCCTGTTGTCAATGTAGTGAATGAGATTACCCTGCAGGTACAATTCCCGCAGGTTCTCCAACGTCGCCAATTCAAAGCCGAGCAACTCCTTGATACGATTGTTCTCGAGATGAAGGACAGTCAAGCGGCGCAAACCGCTGAAGGTGTGATTGTAAATGGCGGCAATATTGGAGTTATTAGCATACAGGACCTTTAGGTTTTTGCGTCCTATAAATGAGTGACTGGACAATTCGCCAAAGTTGTTACCATCCAAGTAGACTTCAGTTGCATCCATGGGAATGCGACTTGGCATTTCCGTATAACCGACGCCGGAGCATTCCACGACATTTGCCGACCAAGATTGATCATGATAGCAAGTGCAATTGGTCGGACATGTCATTTCGCAGTCACATGCGTCAAAATCGCAGCAATGACAGAGGGCAAAGCAGTGCGTTTTATACGTGCACAAGAATTGACTAGATTCGGCTTCTATCAAAGGTAGATAATTCGTCTCGCGATTGTATAGTAACTTACAGTAGATACTCTCGAGGTCCATTACACGTGGATGTTGCCGCAAGTGATCTAATTTGTTGATGCGCTGCAGCCATTCCATCGTGCAGTCACATTGGAACGGATTGCCGCCGATGTAGAATTCCGGAAGCGGGCGTTCGGGGTCAACTGGCGTCAGTCGCAGCGCATTAAGATCCATGCTGACGATCTGATTCGCGTAGAGATCCACTCGTGTCAGATTCATTTTCTTAAGGAACGTGTGCGGTTCGACGATGGAGATTAAATTGTCGTTAACGAACAATAACTCCAGGCTGCTCGGAACCGCGGCGGAGTTTACCTTGCCCAGTTTGTTGAAACTGGCGTCCAGCGTCTGCAGTTTCAACTCCAAGTCTAATCCGTAATGATTTCCCAGCTCGCGGACATTGTTCTTGTGCAAATCTAGCCACTGAAGATTGCGAGGAATCAACGCATAGTCAAACCACTCGATTTGATTGTCGGACACGTTTAACCAGAGTAAACTTTCGATGTCCGCAAAAGACCGCTGATATCAGTCATCTGATTATTGTCGAGACGCACCGCTTGAAGATTTGGACTGTAGCTAAAGGCGCCATGTTCAATACGCTGGATCTTATTGCGTGCCAAGTTAAGAATTTGCAGAGCTGGCAAGTCAGTGAACACTCGTTTGCTGATGTTTTGCAAACGATTGCCAATCAATCTCAGTCCGTACAAATTATTCATGCCGCGGAAACCAGGCTCTTCCAGGGACGTAATGACATTCTCCCCCAAGTCGACGGTGCGTAGCAAACGCATATCTTTCAAAGCCAACGGCACCGAAGTCAACACATTTCCGTTTAGATTCAAGTCTTCTAGACTGGAGCAGTTGCGGAACGCCTCTGGATGAATTCCCTCTAGCAGATTGTTATCAAACGCTAACAATGACAGCACGTATAATCCGTTTAGGGAGTAAGCATCCAGGTAGGTGATTTTGTTGAAAGATAGAATTAGTGTGTGCAGATTGCTCATCGGGGCAAAAGTATCGGCAGGAATGGTCTCGAGCAAATTGTGCTCCAAATTTAATATTTGTAGCGTATAGAGGTCTTTGAAAAACGCGGGTTCCAATTTAGAAATCCGATTGTAGGATAGATTTAACAGGACCAAACGAATCAGGCCTGTGAATGTATCTGCGTTGATCCATGCACTTGTAAGATGATTTTTTGATAGATCCAGTGCCAAAAGTTGCTCCAGATTGGCAAATAGCCCAGGTGCAAGGACACTAATAGAATTGTTTTGCAAATAAATTTCTTTGATAGATCCAGTTGAGTCTTTAAATAATTCTGAAGGTAATGCCACAACTTTGTTGTTGGAAAGATCAAAGATTTGAAGAGCTTTCAAACCGGCAAGAGCTTTATCAGCTACCATGGAAATTTCGTTGTTGTGGATGTATAATTCACGCAGGCGTCGAAGCACACCAAAGCCGTTGGCCGGAATGAGCACGAAGTGATTGTGAGACGTGTCGAGAACTTGAATATCCAGGCTGCACGGGTGCGCTAATGTGCGTGCAGTCTCGGGCCGCGGATGATCGTCTTCGGCGGTGCTAATTAAAGGCTGCGGCAAGCTAGGCGCCTTCTCGCGAAAGCCGAGGTCGCTAACGTCCTGCAGGCGGTTCTCGCTCACGTTGAGCATGACGAGATTGGTCAGCGGACAGAAGATATTTTCCGGAAACGACCAGATATTATTACAACTTACATCCAAACGTTCAAGTTGTCGCACCGGCACAAAACTTTCCGCCGAAAAATCTAAACTCATCGCAGGCCAATCGGTATTATGTGTCCGCACAGTAAGATTTCGTAAATCTCTTAAACCCATGAGGGTACCGGCCGGCCAGCGGCCCAATTTGCAATGCTCCAACTCTAATTCCCGCAGTTTGTTTAAATGCACAAAACTGCGATCGTCCAGACTACTCCTGGACATAATAACATCGCTGCATTCAATACGCAATGATGTAGTATGCTCTGATGGTATGACACTGAAGTTGGTTGTATCGAATTCACTGTTTATGGTTCGCAGCTTGCATGTGAGCGATACCTCGTCCTGACCACTACCAGTGACTGTTGGATCCCGTACCCACCACTGACAGTCGTCCGGAGCTTCATAACGCAACACTGGAATGCTGTCGGTGGGAAACATTGTGTCCTTGGCGAAGGCGCCTGCAACCGCGCAAATAAACAACAACAAAGCGAGAGCCATCCTTGCGAGGATACGAAAGCTCATCTATCACGTACTATCATGTCCCGCCTAAGTTTATTCGCGATCGACGCTCTCGAAGCACTAAGTCACACACAGTTTCACGATATTCACACAAAATACACACCACCAAACACCGGGGTGCACTGACTAGGGCGGGCTCACACTAACCCACTAGACAACCCTACCCAACAAACTCAGCACGACCTCGAGTCACCCCTTCGCGTATATTTATATACAATCATTGACTGCCGGCAAACACGTTTTTAATGTTGTTTCGAATAGTCACCTCGCGGAAGCAATACGAAAACCCGCACGTTGAATGTAGTTTAATCTTTAAGTCACACGCAAGGCAAACGTCGCACTTGGGGTGGAACGTGAACAGTATTATAACATGACTCCACACGTTTTTGGTCTTGCGTCTGTCTTCAGCACAACCACCACTGACGGAGGGTGGCAGCGAACTGAAAACTGAAAAGCTCGGATGCTGCTGGCTGCCGGTTGCTCGCCGGATCAGCGCGCGCGGTAGTGGTAGGAAGCGAAGCGAAGAGCGCCGGCCGTGCGTCGTTTTGCCGAGATCGACCGACGTTGCAGCTCGGGCACGACCGAATAGACTACCGCCCCACCTTTGAGCCTCGGTGCCGCAAAGCCCGAAGACCAAAGCTTCAAGCCCAAATAAAATAAGTGCCAGTAAAGCGTGGGCACGAGGCAGCGCAACTACGCTTCAACACACACGATGGTGAGGTATGCTTCGTCCAGAACAAGAACGTGCTTACTTATTCAATATCTATGTTTAATTTAGCGTACATTTTTCTGATATCAATAATATATTGCTATGGTCATCAAATTGTATTACAATATGTAACAATAAAGTAGATAAAAATAAAAATAGACATTTTTACATTAGAAACGGTAGAAATATCTGCGCAAAAGTTTTGGGTAGCAGTCTGCAATTTAAGTAATGACATTAGCGAATTGAGCGAATTTATATATTAGTTTTACGGCACTTCGTTCATTTAACGACATTACTTGTCAGTTGTTTGCCATCCCGTCGACCAAACCGATCGAAGGTTGTAGTTGTAGTAACGCCGCAGTTTGGCATCGGTGGCGGCCGATGGTGGTGGTGGTGGTGAAATCAGTGCGGCGTTCGGGAGTCGGAAAGTAATACAGTGCTGACCGCGGGAGCCGCCACCTGCCACTCGTTTTAGCCGGATGACCGAACCCGACAACACGTACGCTTTCTTTTGCCCAACACATTGCACGCAACGGGCATGTAGGGGCGGTTGCGTGGCCGCCGGACGATGCAAACCTTTCGGCTAACGTTTTGTGTTTGACGGTGTGTTTCTTCGTTCTCCGCACGGCGCTGCCGCCACCGCTCCAGGGCTTCGCTAATCGTGACAAACGACTGAGATATTTCGGCGAGGCGTCTCCTTCGAACCTCACTCGATTACTTCAGTCACCTCTCTTCCCTACACTCTATTATTCTTTTCGCAACGGGCGAAAAATAAAACCGTAATAGGGTAGACATTTAGAAAACGTATTGCCGTCACCGACGAACGTCGAAAAGCGAACGGCGGCACCACGCATTTATACTCGCGTTGCTTTCTGACGAAAACGGACACTTTACTTTATCGCCAATCCACCAGCGACTCTAAAAAAATCCGAAAGCTTATTATTTCCAATTTTCTATTCCAGAATCACTGACCTTGTGCATCCATCCTGAAATTGGGTAGGGAGTATTGATCTAAGCGAGTTAATTTTCAGTCGGGTTGTGTGATCTAAGACTATTTACCGGAGGGCTTCAAAGTCTTTTACGGTTCAAAGTTGGCACATCAAAGATGTTAATAGAGCAAGGAGCTGATAGTTTTATTCTGTTATCATCCATCCTATATGCTTGTTTAGTATTATTTTTCATGTACCTATACGACCCGCAGCATTACGCTCATTTAATAATTTATGTATTTGCTTTATATACGTTTACTTTGTGACAATCTCGCTGGTTACACGCCGTAAAATTAAACATCAAGGCACCGCGTGCGACGGGTTTGGAATTCAGCCCCAGCCCGGCGCATCCGTCTTTGTAAAACATATTTTCCACGTGGTTTCATTAGATTATGGCGGTGAACGCAGGAGCCCGACATCCTCCTGCAGGATGTTGTCGTCGGATTGTGCTTTTTGTACAATGCGCGTGCCTCACAAAGCGCGACATGTTTACATCGACATGAGACAACACGGACACCACTGGAAAAAAGCTTGTGCACGGTGAAAATGTATAGGAAAAAATGTAGGACGATAAAATGAAAAATACGATTGTGTTCATTGTTCACAATGCGACGCACACCTACGCACTGCGCCGCCCCCCACAACGCGGAACGAACGCGTTAACATCTGTTGAAATCATAAACTCAAAAAGTAATCTGATTTATTGCCAACCTGCTACTGGGAAGTTCGAAATTTCATTTATTTTCATTTCGACTAATTTGTACGATAGCTCGAGGTGTGATGAGAAGTGGGTGCGACCAAATAAGAAACCGATCTTCTTGCACTCGTCTTAGACATCCGAGTATATCTTGATTGATTAGATAGCTGTTTTTTGAGCACTTTATACTCGAGATTGGGAGGATCCCGCGCGTACACAACAGAAGCGTAGGTAAATTCATCAACAAGTTGACTCAGCAAGTCAGCAAAAAGGAGATTTTTGGACGAAATTAAGTTGGATAATAAATGACCATGCCTTTCAAGAAAGTAAAATAAAATAAAACGATGGACTGTAGCAAAATAAAAAGGCAACGAAACACGGACAATGGATTCGGCACGGTACGCGAACGCGGTCGGAGGGCGAAAAAAGTAAGGAAACAATATAAAAATCTTTCATTATTTCCACACTTGGCTATTGGACGCCCCTTGGATTTTCATCCACATATTTCGACGAGTGTGTGCGTGACCTACGAAATTCTTGTAAACAGAATAACCGTCGTAGACCGGACGTCTCGTGGTGCATCACCAATTTGATATCACCCCATCGATTCCTTCAAACGCATCAGACCAGGATTTTCAACTTTTAAATTTTATTTCTCGACTGTGTTAAGATGTTTTCAGCTTAGTCCGACACTGTATTGAACGAGAATGCTTTTAACAATAAACTAGACGCCCTGTTCCACTGCGTGACGGGCGCTTTGAACGGGCAAATTAAATTTCGCGAAAAACAGCCGGACGTTGCCTGCAACGCGCCGATACCATTTCGTGAATCGTCACCGACTGGAATAACGAATTTGAGTCCGAATCGCGATGCACCTACTCTTTCAGCCGCAACAATAGCGTCGACGATATGGCCGGCTCATCACGCCCGGCTGCAAGCTCGCGGCGCGGCATTAAATAGTGTAATCTTTTTAGTGTCGGGCATAATTTGCTGGCCGAATGCGGTCAATATGCGGCCCGCGCGCGCGCGCGTTGTCCATAGTAAAAATCCGCACCGCGCGCTTTTGTGTAATGACAATGGCATTATCCGAGCGTTACAGCTCATGAATCGACGCTTTTTTATTGCTCAATGTGAGCGCGCCCCCAGTGCTTTTAAATACGTTTTTAGCACATGGGCCCTGACCAAAATGTTGTATCTAGTAAAATCTACAATGCCGGCGGCTAAAAAGATACAAAATAAATTTATTTTCCTGCATTTGAATAACGGGCGTCGCTTTTATGCGGGCTCGGATTGACTAGATTTTATTATTGCCAGGGCTCAAAAGAATCCGACCAAAATCAAATTAAAACTGTAACCACAAAAAAGCCCCAAATGATGGCCAATATTGCACATGAAAGTTTTGTGGATTTCGGATGAATCCGAGCTAGATATCCCTGTTTTTTTTTGTGAATACATTTGACAGCTTTGGTGGAAAATTACTTCGCATATTCGCCGGGTCAAAATCAGTATCGCACACGTATCAAATGTAATAAGAGATTTATTAGTTTTTAAACTACTCAAATTTTGTTGACGGTGTAGGCGGCCAAACAAAACGCATTGTATACACCTTAATTAAAAAGCATTTTGATCGCTAACGTGCTTTGCTTGCTGTTGAAACTTCCTGCGTGTTAGAGTTTGCAGCGCGAGACGGGTTTTAATTAAAATTTAAGTACGTCACTTCTCGGATGCGAGAATAGCGTCTAGAAATCGAAACTAAAGTCGCATTTTACACGTCTTACAGTCACCAGATTCACCGACTGATTGACTGAATGTCTGAAGGAAGCCGGCGAAATGCCTCGTGAGCTGTGAACAGAGCGACGTGAAAAATTAAATTAATTCACCATCTGCAAACAACAAACTCCCCAAAGACGAAACTATTAACAACTCCCGCCGGTGTACGAGTGCTGGAAATCGCTTCGAAATGTATGCTTTCACTCAGAAATAAAACGTTCACTTTGTTCGTACTTTGTTTCACTTTGCAAGCTGTTCGAAATTTGTCGTGTTTACAAATTTCCCGCATAGAATTTTCGCCAAATTGTAAAACACGGACTTGCTGCAAATTTCATTTGTAACTTTCTTCCTTCCATCGGAACAATAAACTAGACTTTGGCACGAGAACACTCGTCGCATAATAATCACTCACAAAACGACCGAATGGAGAATCTGTGCACAATAAAACGACTTAAAACTCAAGGGCGGCACTGCAAAGCACTGATTGTATTTACCTTAATCACATTTCAATTTCCTACCAGTCAGCAGGTCCAACGACGGATTCCAATGCTTTACAAAAGCCGCACTTCGCATCTGACAACAGAGATTCCTAATCATTACCTCGATGGAAACCTATCTATCTGTTTAGGCTGGCGGGGACTTCGAGGCCGGTCTCTTTGTCCGCGTACGACGACACTGCGCGCCGTGTCACGTAAACAATCTAAACAATTTCCAATTTACTCCCTACGATGCTCACTTCCCGTATGCATCGGCATTCAGTGCATACTTTGCGAACAAGACTGTGGGTAAAATCTCGACGACGTCGACGTAGTTGAGGAAATCAGCGCTAATAACGCGCAGTCGTAGCAAAGACGCAGCCAACGATGCACGTGAATAATATGCATATTACGGTGCAAAACGCGTATATTGCATAATTTTAATTGCGTAATTATTTTTGCGCAAACGTAATGAGCATGTAATAAATATTAACGACATTGCCATCGCGACGAGTCGTGTTGGGCACGTTACTGATCGTTTTAATTCATGTCCACCGAAATGGAAACTGTCACGTGTGTGAATGTACTTCACTTACCCACCGATACAAAATCTGCATAATAAATAATTATAGAAATACAATATGTTGCTGATTTTCTCAAAAATAATAAATAATAAGAAATTATAACATTTAAAATTTCAAAACATCAATATTTTTTGTTTTAAACTGTTGTAAAAAGCTTTTATTTCTTAATTTGTAATTAGATTATGCAAATTTTGATTATATTAGTGGCGAAAGGAAATTAAACATCCTATATAACTTAAAATAAATTTATATTTAGTTCGTTAAATATAAATGTTTAAACGTTGAAATATATTAAACAGGACACACATGCCTTTGTGCAAAATATACTCTGCTTTCGAGAATGACCGAAAATAAACTCTGATGCAGTCGCGGAAAAACGGCGTGCAATTAAACTATGCAAATAATGTAAACCATTGCACATCAATATTTGTCATAGATAATGAAAACGAATGAAAATAATTTAACGTAAAGGCCAAATCCAATAGTGCTAGGAATATATTCCGATTTTTTTTCACGAGTCGATTCCGCCAATTGCAAATGTAATGCTTTCCGACGATTTATTGAATACAGTTCAAAATACTTTTATGTTTTTATTTAGTTTGCCATATATTTACAAGTTGTGTGTTAGTGCAGCGATGTATATGGATGGGTTCGTGTAGTTTTTCAATTAATTTAACAAAATTCCCAGAAATTCGTTTTCAACAATTCATTTAAAATGCGTTTTGAACGTTGGTAGGTGGCTGTTGCAATTAAAATTTACCAGCCCATTGCGGTAGTGATGCGTGGCGCTTTATAATTCAGCTTAAAATAATTTTTGCGTTGTTTTATTTTGCATGGGCTTTAATGACGCGTTCATTTTCTAAAAATGCGGCGCACAGTGACAATGCAAAATGTTGTTCCCATCGGTGGCAAGAGGTGCGAGGTAAAATACATGCAGGTTTTTAATTAAATTTGTCGGTTTTCGAAAATGCGTATTATGCTTTTTATTTCGCTCGTTTTTGATGCCCTGACCCAATGTGCAAACACGCGACGGAAACGGCTGTTTGTGCGCTCCGCGTTGGAAACTAAATACGTTTAATTAGCGCGGATTAATAATGCATGAGATTTGGTTAAAATTAATGAAAAAAATACGTTTGGGACAGCGCGGCATGCCAGCCAAAATGAATGCCAGATATTAGTATGATATTCCCATGGCCCATGGGGATTATTTTTTGTTTGTTCTTAATTAGAAAATGGTTTAAAATTTGAAGCGAGCACGGTGCTCTGGGGTGAGCAGCGGGCGGTCGACGTTGCTCCGGCGCTTGGTTACACCGGTCCCCGAATATACACTGCACTGTACACACATTTACTCAGGCGCGGAAGGCGGCATACCGTTCCAGTGCTTAGTATTGCGCGGGGCGGCCCCTCCTGGGGACTACGTCGGGCGAAAACGTATGGTCGAGTAGATTTAGTACTTTCTCTGCAGTCCCTCGTTCCAGGACTGCCGACTGCCGACTCAGACTCCGCGGCTTTCCGACGCGGCAACCTTCAACCTCTAGATAAATTAATTTGAATTACTAAAGGCTTAGCAGCTGATTAAACTCGCACTTTTCTTCTGATTAATTAAAAAACTTTTTTCGGTAACAGGTTATTTGTTCAGCGGCTCCCTCGAGTGCTCAACATCCATATCTCTCACTTCCTCGGAATGTTTTCCTGCTTTTCACCTTTTCTTTCAGCCTGGGACACTTTTTCGTTTTTAAATTCATGGCTCTTGCTTTCCTTTTTGAGTTTTTTTTTTTTGTCAGGTCCAATGTCATAGCAGAGACCGTGTTTCAATGACGGAAGTTTATTTTCTGCGGTGGTATTTCCATATTACGGGCAAGCAACAGCTCCTACAGGTGTTTTATTATTCAAGGATCTCGAGATTGAGACCCTTTGCTGCGACGCTTTAGAAAAAATGCTAATGTATTAATGAGTTTTAAATAATAAGATGTGTTGCTTCAGTGAGTACTTAAGCAAGAGAGGTTTTGTGAAGACTCTTGGGGGTTGACCTTTCGACAAAATCGACAATTTACGCTCATTTTTTCCAAGTTGCTGGGCGGACAGCGTAGTTTTTTATGCGACACTTCAAGAATGTTTTTCTCTGGCAGGCCTTTCGAAGAGTCTAATAAAAAAGATTTATATACTGCATTGCTGGAATAGTTAGGGCGTTTATTTCGATAAATAAATTTTCTTAACAAAACTGGGTTAAATTTTTTGTTAATTTGATACAAGGATAATTAAATATGCAATTTTTAGCGTATGTGAATGAAGAAATGTGTCATTTAAATTCCAAGAATATTTTCCGGCAGTGTGTTCCACGCGTCCGCACCAAGAAGGCCGCGAGGGTGCTGCCGTCGTCGGTAATATATGCAGACATCTCTTATACATACCATCCGACCATCCGAGAGCTGCGGGTATTACTCTCCGCAAGAGAGACAAACCCTCTTGCCGCCGCCACATTTATCCGCCCACGCTCGCACAATGCCACCGTAAGCCAAATCGTAGTCGTCTCGGCGTAGAACTGCGACGAACGGAGGAAAAGCGTGGAGCATTAACCCACTTCCCAGGCATTTCCCAAATAAAACACCATCCAAATTGCCGACCGAATGAACGAACCAACGAGTTTTCCAGGTTTGCATACAGACCACTTTCGACAAAGTCGGAAGCCAAAATCTTCGTATCGGCGCTTTCTCTCAGAGAGTGTGCGATGATGGCCTTTATTGCACAGTGATGGTGGGTGGCGTTTGTTACGACGCATCCGTTATCCTGTCGTTGCGATTTATAAGTCGATCAGCAGAGTCAAATGTAATGCAAACGATTTACTTTCCGTTTGAAGTACGTGAATAGCAACGCATACTTTATTCATACGATACAGGCTACCAGAAGCTAACATCTTTTCCTATGTCAAAATATTGCTCGACCCTGTCTCGTTGTTTTGCTTAAAATGATTAATTCTAGTTGAAATCCCAAACTGTCACCGCTTCAATTAATGCTCCATCGAGATACCAGCAAAAGCAATTAACCCCTATAAACTAACCCTGGGCTCAAAGCAAGTTGCGCCGGTGGAGTCATGCGGAAGACATCTTGTCCTTGACCCAGACGAGTTCTAGCCCTGGTAATAAGCATGGCAAAACACCGTCTGGCACAAACTTGAAAGTAAACTACGATGGTGGATGCTGCGATGCTGATTTGCGGTGGATGTTGTGATGTGGATGCGAGTCGGTCGGATGCGGCCGAAGCAAACAGGCAGCCAGATTTCGTAATTGGATGATTCAATAATCCGGCGCGCTCGCAGCGAACACTGGCAAGATGAGCAGGCCGCGCACGGCTAGCTTGTTCCGCTCTTGTTGTTGTTTATGTAACATTTCGTACATGACTGCATCATGTGCATTCGCAAACATCGGACCGTGTACATTTTCAATGCACATGTGCGCACGCATTACATGCGGCGAACGAACGGAAAACATCCTGAGATGTACGACGAGCGTTACACGAAGGAACACATCTTGTAGTCACGATGTTTGTCGGGGTACCGAAGAATCACGAACTCAACCTGAAACGTGATTCATATGCGCATTTCGGTGCAATTCAAAATTGACTTTATTCACTGTTTGGTAATATGATAAAATACAAGCTATACTTTCAATTTCATCAATATTTGCGATGATAATATTGAGATTAAATCCTATACAAACACAATTTTGGCATGTTTAGATATATATTGCATAATTAGTGCATATCGCAATAGGTCTGTGTTATTTATACTCCGAAATTAATGCAAATTTACAGTTTATCGATGAAATAATGATAATATGTTAATGCGATCCATTGTGATAGCCAAAAGTGCAAAATAACGTTTTGAATTGTGAAATTCCATACGCAGTAATGCCGAAAGGCTTTGCAACCAAAGCATATGTCATTTACATAAATTAATTACAGCTAATGCTGCAAAATGTAACTTAATTAGTATACAGCGTACTTCTACCGCCATTGCGCCGATACAAATTAACTTGGCCTAGAAACCAACAATAGATCCAATAAATAAGTCGTCATTATGCGAACCACATCGATATTTACACGTAATTGAAACGAAATGCGACTCAAAACGAACACAATCATTTTATCTTGAATGGAATTCCAGCAAACCCTACTTCCACACACTGTTGATGTTACAATTTGTAGTAAGTACTATTGTACGTATTCCATTAGGCAAGCATTTATTTATTATGAATCCATTAGTAGATTCAACAATGCAGTCCACCCACATTGAGTCAACAAAAACTTGACGCATGTTTACCTTTGCATTTACATTGCGTTCTTCCGTCCACAGTTATACCTACAATATTGGTGACCGCTGGTGATCTTGACACAAGTGAGAATCGAATACAATTATTATTGCATGTGAATGTTTGGTTAGCCATCTGGATCTTTTTGAACAAAATGCAATTATATAGGAAGCAGATGCCGTTCATAACAGACATTTATAAGAACTGACACAGGAAGAAACTTTTGCCAGTTTTGAGCAATATCAATAGTTCAATTCACAATAAATGTAAAAGCGAGAAAGGAAATTTATCGTGGCCAGCGACTTGAGTGCAAGAAGCCAACCGAGAATTATTTTCAATGGGTCAGCACCGGAAATTATTACGTTAACCGCATGGGGTAAACAACTTTTGCAATACTCGGATAGAATTGTCAGAAACCTGGGTGGGTGGCACCTTTTTTATCATTCGCCTCGGTGTGGCACCTTTTTGGATGTGACATAGTTTGATTTGTTTGTTTGTGTTCTTTGTGTCAATGTTTCGATAGCGAAAAGCTATGGGTCTCAATTTGTCAATTCTGCTTCTAGACCAGGACTCAGTCGGTGATCGTCTCAGGTATTCTTGACTTTCAGACTGAAGCAATCCATACAGCTTTATAACTTTTTTTTGCGTCGGGTGCGTCGATAAATGTGTCAAGAGCAACATCAGTCTGCAAAAAATCCTGTCACATTGAAAATAAAAACGAAACTGTTCAAAATTCTTGACGTAGAAGTTTAAGGGGTGTTATTTTTAATAATTTCGAAACGTTTTCCGGCTGCAGATTTAATGAATCGACGTGTCAAGTGATTGGTGCTTGTGGCGGGGTGAAAAGAGTGTTGCTTTCTGGTCAGGAAGAAAATGTCAACTGCCTGCGTTGTACGCACGTTGGCTACATTCGTGGGGCCAACGTGCGCGCCACGTCAAAGATATTTTTCCGATGACGTATTTAATTACAAAGTGTAGACGACAGGCAAAGGGGGTTGTTGACGTTCACGGCGTGCGGGTGAACGCGACGAAGGTAATAAACGACAGGAAACTGCTGCGATGTCAACTCGACAGCGGCAAAACGTGTTGAAAATTTGTTTCCTTTGCAGAATACGAAAATTTCACAGAGTGTCAAACAAGTACTTACCAAAAATTACCACTACAAATATTTCATCGGATGAGAAATGTTTAAATTTAAAATTGTGTGTTTCTTGCACTTCTAGCGATTGTTCGTTGGTAATTCGTTACATCGTGACTCGTGGTCTGCACGCCAGCCAACTAGACAGACAAATTAAATTATAAGTCAGATAATTATCGCCGGGTTACAAGAGAATCCTTTTAGATGGTCGTGAATCGGACAGCGCGCGAGGAAATAAAAAGCAAAATACGCAAGGAAAGAAGAAAAAAACGCCTGGCATACTCGCACAAAAAGATGTAACAGGCGAACGAAAATGTAAAAATGTTAAAACGTAAATTTTACATGATGACGCCACGCGCACAGGTATAAAGAGATGAATGCACAATGTTTCCTTTTTTGCCCACCTTTTAACTTATCACTTTATTGTTCTCTCTGCGAGCTAGAGATACAAGCAGCATTAATTGTTCCCATGCGCCTTCATGAAATTGTAAATGTTTCTAGTTTTTCTGCTGTGAGAGAAAAAAAAAACGGACAAATAGTTACTTTGCAATGAACAATGAATATGTACCTGCTTATTGACATATTGGAATGCATGAAATGGGTGGTAGTTTGAGCTCGTTTTGGGTTGGGTAGGTTGACCGTGTGCCTTCGTTATCGGCGACTCGTTGCTGTGCCAGGTAATTTCAGATTAGTACGAATTAAACGATAGTCAGGTGTAGTTAGTCATTCGGGCGAGATAGATATTATTAAACCCCTGTTATGTGTCGACTGCTTGGCTCTCTAAATTACCAGCGATGCGATAACGGCCGCACCGAATTGTCAACCGACGTGAATAAAATGCACAACCCAGCGAGGCCATGGGCAACTAACCAGCCAACGCTTCTTTATACACCGGCCATGCTGAAAAATAACCAAACTCAACTTGCGAGTAATAAAATTTGCGTTTCATAAGCAAGTGAAACTCGTTTATGCATCGCCAACAACTCAGGAAATCGATCAAACGTAGCGTGATAATTGAATTTGTACCGTATTGATGAGGGTGTTGAGTTTTATTAATTTCCATCACTTCGCGTTGGCCACGACTTTCAGCGAGCGTTTGGTATATTCGTTTCGGCGGTTTGTCGTCGAACGTTTTGGGTGGCTGGCTGCTCCTTTTGAGGCTGGGAGGACGGAGGACGACGGATATTCGATAGCGTTTCAGATGCGCTCGATTCGCTCGCCTCGCTATCGCAAGCGGCCATACGATCGGCAAATGCACGCTTTATCGGATGGAGATGCAACGATGCGTCCCATGCATTCGCGAACACGAGCTGCGCGTTTCAATTGCACGATTGCAATTCACAAAAATGTGCAAAAAAAAACGAGAATTCCGTCACAGAGCACGATGGAAACGACCACAAACCGAACAGAAAATGCAAAAGAACACAGAACCGTGGTTGCAAAATTTGCCACGAATTTAGATGCATAGCATATTTTTGTAATTTACAAAAGTAAACAATATCCAATCCAATGGCATTGTTTCTCTGCCGCCATTCCTAGTTGTCGGTGTGTGCGCCTAGATGGGGAGAACGGAATTAACTAGGAGGAGCAAGCGGTGAAAATGTATAATTAAAAGCATGGCGCGTTGAATTAATAAAATATTCAAATTAACAGGCTCTGCCGCATTTTTAATTATCCAACTCCACCATCTCCATTCTATTACACCAACGCTACCAGCAGCACTGTCCGTTTTAATGTGTGTGCGTGTGATACACAACAAGCGAACATAAACATAAATTGCGCTCGTATTCACCGAACAAAATTTTACCTGAATGTATCCAACATTACAAACACGTCTCAACGTAGACTATTTCATTCAAAACATAGTTTGAGGTTAGTTTGACTTGTGTAAATTATTTCATTGCAACTTTTAATTGTTTTACCACACAGATAAATACTCGATATTTAATAAAAAGTTGTAACAAATCATCTGCAAGCTAAATTGAATTAATTAATCACTTAGCAAATATTAAAAGTCTTATCTGACAAGTTTTACCCTTTTAATTTGTCCAAAATAAAGAAAAACTTAAATAAATAATTGGATAAAGTTTTACTATATCTTAATTGACTCTTCATTATAAATTTTTCAAAAACAAGCTCGTATTTTTTACATTTTTTAATGACCAAAGTTTTTATTCTGCAACTATAAATCAAAGATACATCCAGGTGTTTTGTAAAAGTTTTGCTTTTCATTCAGCTGATAACTTGCAGATATCTTGAATGACCAAGATAACCAGAAAAAGGTTTTTGATGTCTACTCCTAAATTTGTACAAATTTTCGTACTCTGCTAATGATAACATTCGTAAACTAATGCACTGCATCATTATTTTCAGGTTTACTCTTCACTTCTTAATGTTCATCGTCCAATCTGCAAACGCTGCATTGGACAGACCCTTGCACAACGTAAGAGGGTCATGAGGGTGTAACTGGCACGCGCATTGGATAGCGTGTTGTGTTGTTAATATCCTCAACTCATCGATGAATGAAATTTGGAACGACTGATAATGATGACTGGGTTATATAACCCATGGATAAATATATACTATAGGAACATGGTGATGAAAAATAGGGAAGGGCTTGTTGCGGTTTTTGTGGATAATGATACCTTTGGCAGGATATGCTAGATGATTCTAACTGACTTTAACCCTCCAGTTAGCACAAGTCAATATCTGCTATTAATTTCGGTATAATGACGGTTTGCTTCGCCCCATGTAAGGTTACTCATTCAGTACAATTAATTTTAGCACTAATCTAATAACTAGAATTAAAAAATTTCCAAAATTTGGAATTTTAATTAAACTTTAATAACATGCCAAAAAAAGCTAGTATTATTATAGCAAGTACCCAATTTGCATGTTGTGCTATTTGAGAATTAATTTAGTCATTTAAACCCTCACAATGCACTTCGCACTTTACGTGAATTGCTATTCAACAATTGCTAGCATAACTGCAACCAGAGATTGAAATTCCAGTAGTTGTTTGAAATCTAATCAGCAGTTACACTTTACTAAATAATTAATTATAGTATTACCAAGCAAAAATGCTTAAAGTGGTATGCGTATACTTTGAGCTTTAGCAAGCTCAAAATAAACACTGAATCCAGTGATGAGAAAATGTTATGCGCTTGTTTGCTTTTATTAACGTGTTGAATCTACGAGTAGTTTACCAGTTTCAACTTTATAACCAACCAAGTATAAATACTTAATTAGCACGAATCTACTTATTTTATTTCTCTCAATTAAACAACTCGGAAGCATGTAGGCGTAGATTCCTATTAATTATTTTTACACGTAGATTAGTATATCTTAAATTTAATTAATTCTATGATGTTTCTTAAAATAATACGCTTTTTATTATAATTATTCCTATGTTTGCTTTAATTGCTGTTTTGATAATTTATTGCTATTTTTAATTGGTTTGCGCTGGCCCCGAAACTTTGTAATGTTATGAACGTAGATAAAACAGTTTTTCGTTGTGGAAAGTTGCTCGCACAATTTACAATTTCCTTATCTCTCATTTGTGCCACATAAGAGAGTACGAGGGTAGTTGTTAAACTAAATTCGCGCAATCAATAAAACGAGGGCCCCTGGAGATAAATAAGTTGTTATTGTAAATTAATGGCTAACTATATTCCGCCGTGCTCCTTGTCTCGCCGTTGCAGTCTCGGATGTTGTTCACCAACGTGGAGTTTAAGTGCCGTTGCAAAATTGTACTACAATCAAATATACTGGCTGTATCTGCTCACAGTGCAGTAAAATAAAATTTTAATCCAGTTTGATTCGACTTTGCCAAATGATGTTGTAACTGCATTCAAGTAAAAATAATTGGTTAGTATTATTGTTTAATCTTTTAAAGATGTTAACTTTAGTTGTTATGTTTACGGCCATGATGATAATGGTTAGAGACATCAGGTTTTAATGCATGATGCACAAACTCGAAGGCGCCAAGCTTTGCAAAAGTCGTGATGCTCGGCTTGCTTGGGAAGTGATATACGTACGTTCGAAATAAAACCGACAAGCGAATTGTAATCCAAGCTGACGTAATGTATGTCCGCCCGAGCACCCACCGTTCTTCGTACTGGCTAGTTGTACTTGCGAAAGCAGCAAAAGTATGTTAGTGTTTTAGTGCCTCGCTGGTGACCACATGACTGCGCTGAGGCAATAAGTAGATTTGATAAAACCCATTCTGTCGCCCTGAATGAGGACCTGGCCGGAGAGAGTGTGAAGGAAAACGCATTAGTGGCCTACAATCGTCGTGAATGCACCCTACATGCAACCACTTCCTCCTTCCACGAAGCTAGTAATCCAGACCGGGTGCCTAGCTGATTGTGACAGTGCTGACTGGAATGCCTCTGGATATCATTGTACAGTATTAAAGTGTAAAGTTTGAATCTACTTTGAAATGTACGATGTAGGAAATTGTAGAATTGCAGAATAGAATGTTGAAAGGAGAAAAGCTAAACCATAAACGCCAAGCGGCATCACGCGGAAGTCCAGGAAGGGCAGGCATGTGGACGGGGGAAGTTTGTGGAATGCGACCTCCGGCATGGGATGGCACACATGTGGGTCAATTGTTCAATAAACCTGTGTACGCCCGGCCTGCGCTGAATTAGGCGCCTGCAAAGCCGCAAACCCGCAAACTCGATCTGGACGTTTGCGACGACACTTTCCGCAAACGCGAGTATTTTTCACGTGTTATTGCGACATTTGCGAACATCACGTAGAGGAAAATGCTATTTTTGAGCACGTCCCCCAGCACAAAGTTAGAACACTCCAGGCCAAATGAAACGGAAAAATTATCGCAAATTTTAAACTTTCATGTCATCCAAGAGTACTTAGAACAACAATTTTCCTGTTCAAATTGCAAGAATAAAACTAGGACACAACCAAAGTTTTATTTTGCACTGCATTTATTTTTGTTCTAACCACGCTGCCACTCGTGTTTCACTTGTTAATTTAGAGGCTAGGAAGGAGCTTAGGTAGAAAAGTTAAGCCGGTGTAGGGCAGTGCAGCATAAAAAATAATTGGGTTAAGGGCTAGCGCCTGGGCTTGTTAGCCGGTGAATGGTGGTCATCAGAGCGTGGCAGTTGCAGCCCACCATAATACTCCAGCAGTATGCATTGGGCTATTTCCGGTCATTATAAACAAAGTGTTTAGGTGCGCATACCAACACCCTTATTCAAAACACTGAGTAGCATTGACCCATCGAAAACCCAAGCACAAATTTAAAGCTTTAACAAGAAGTGGAATACGGTCGAATAACGAGGAGCTGATTAGGGTAAAATTAGACACATGAGTCGCCGAGTTCGTGCCTTTTAATTTACTCAAATACGTTTTTAATTTAAGTGGACGAGCGGCGATAACAAGCCGTTTACTACTTCCGTGGCAAAGTCCTGACATCACCGGCGTGTATGGAAATAAAAAGAGTATAATGAGTTTGCAATGAAGAAAGACACTTTGGTTTCTCTTCGGCGGCATCAACCTGCAAGAGAATTACCGAGAGATGTAGTGGCCTGTCGAGCGAAGTTTAGATATGCGGTCTTGGTTCCAGTTTAGTTGAGCTCGCGTTGGGTTTATAACTGCTTAATGAATTTAATTGAGCATTGCGATTAGATTACACTTTTCTATTTAATTATCTTTGTTGGAGAATGCAGCAAAGAATGCACTTTGGTGTAGTATGGAAAAATATGGAAAAAGACAATTAACTACTGGTCATTAAAAGAAAAAAAAACTTTCCTATCGATAATAACACTGTTCGTTTATTTTAATAATCATTACTATTAGGATTATATCCAGGTCATTCTATTGCGTTGAGAAAATTAAATTGGACTTAATTTATTGCCTTCAAAGACAATTTGCCTGAGAACTGCATAATCTCAGAAAATATCTTGTCTAAACCTCTAGTAATTTGATACCGTAAAATAGAAATAAAACTAACTTAACTTGGTTTACTACTGCACTGACTGTTATTAACGAATATAACAAGTATCAGCCGCTAATAAGCATGTTTAGAATCACTTCACTACTCTACACATATGCTGGGAAACATTATTGGTTTTATTTTGATAAAACGATAAGCGACTAACTGGATTTAATAATTTCATGATTAAATGTGGAAATTCATCCAATTGATTTTATCAATTTACAGTGGTTATAATAATAATTACCGTAAACTATTCAGCAATTAGTTAAATTAATATTGTTATTATTACTATACAATACATTAGAATTTGTTAATTCCATCTAGATCATTCTAATATCAATGTGAAGGTGATAATTTGCTGATTGGAATGCACACTAATTACCCATACATAAATCATGACAAGGAATAACTTCCCCAATAATTTGGCTGATGTGTCTTATACATCAGTAAATTTAATCAGATGTCAGTAGGTAGCTGCACGATAACTCAGTTTGGCAATAAAACAAATTGAACCAAACCAAACAAGCACGTATTACTCAGATTCAGAATAGTGTTAGGTTAATTTGGATGCAGTCGTGTTTGGTGTCAAGAGCTTAGAGCGATTAAAATTATAGTAGCCAGACTGGAATGAGATTAAGTGCGTTTAATAATATATTTTGAACTAAGCAGGAAGGCGTTTGTTTGTGAGTGGTTTATAGAACTTATAAATCAATTCTGTCTATAGTTCTCTATATAATTCAAGATGACAATTGAACAATGATAAAACTATTTGAATGTCATGATTATTAATTTTAATTCAAGGTGATTTAAATTAATATTTCTTTGGTTATCAAAATAACTTACGTTTAAATTAAAATAACTTTTTGAATGGGTAATAACTTAAGTTTAAGTTGCGTTTTGCCACACAGCAAAAATTTCCATTTAAATCTTATGTTTTAAATTTCTCGCCTCGCGAAAAAGTCCTGAAAGCAATTTTGTTCATTTTTCTTCGTTGTGCGGGGCAAGTGTTAAGTTTATCTTAATGTTTGTGTGAATATGCACACATGTCGCAAAATAGAAAATTTCTGCACTCTTTGCAAAATTATGATGTGTTTCGCTTATACATTTCCCCAGCCGCAAAGCCGCAATTCGCAGGGCGGATAAGTGCCAGCTCGCGCGCGGATAGGCAGGTAGAAGACGCCGCGCTGCAGAAGGTCATATAAGGTAGAATATTTTATACGCAGCGAGTCTCATGACTTTTTGAACTCCTCCGATTCGCAAATCGTTGAAACGGCCGCGCGGACGGGCGTTAAAAGCGCACTTTGTGCGCTTTGCGTATTAGGCATAAATTGCGCAAATGTATTCGCCGACGACGACGCCACCGCGCCGCCACACCGCGCCGCGACTTCTCTATATGGATGGATACATATATAATAAAAAGTTTTATCACTTTTTTCGCTTCGTTTTCTTATTTTCACCGCTGCGTCGAGGGGGAGTGTGGCGTTTGGTGACTTCGCAAGCGCGCATCCACTATAAAAGTGTAAGTATGATTTAAGAAAATAAGTCGTAAAACATTCACACTGCCTGTTTATAAAAAATTCCGCAACGGTAATATTTATCATCTCACACATTCCGATGAAATTCCAATCGGCAAGTTTATTGAGCAAAATTTTTAACAAAGAAAATAATCATATTTAATCATTAAAATTATATTGAGTAACTGCCTGTAAACATGTTGTGTACGAGAAGTGAGTATTCTCTTATGCAAAACCAAGTACACACTTTTCCTTTTAGTGTTTATTTAGACAATTTATATTCCGATAATAAATCCCAGCACCCCGTGTGTGTATACAATGTGTGCGCGGATTTTCCACTCGCACGACTATTAAGACTCTTCGCGATGCCGATAAAACAACAAAACGTATAAAGAAGCTAAAATAAAATAACCCGACATGATTTTTACGCGTGATCCTGCTTGCCTTTAAATATTCCAGTATGATAAGAAATTTGTTGCTACAACAATAAAATCTCCATGAAATTAGAAAAATTAAAAATTCTAAACGCTGAATGCTAAATGCTTACGGAAACATTAAAATTGGACATCACAAAAGCTGCATGCATTCCATTTTCTTTAGTTTTTTTATGTCTCATTGTCTTTTTTTTCACACCGAGTCTGAAACGTTAATATTTCGTGTAGATTTCGTGCGATGGACGCGTTAAAATGCACTCAGAATGGTGGCGCACATCCGCGCACATTAATTATCCGCCACTCCGTGCGGAACATTTGTGTAATCGTAATTAGGCGAAAGCATAACAAGCGACACATACACTCCTACAAACGCACGCATCGCCATGATGATGACGGTCGACCGGCGGGGCGTTTAAATTGTACGCGATGTAAAACAGATTGTGTGTGTTCTTTTCGCTCGGCGGCACTCATTTTCCGCGCGCCTTTCGTGCCATTCGTTCACACTTCACTCGACGCAAAATCGCTATAGTTTTCAAACTCCAGCTCTCGCGCCGTCCGCGTGAAGTGTGTGGGGAGGATACAAGCGCACGGAATGCCTAGATGGAAGATACGAGGAGGACGATGTTGACGACTTTGAGGATGCTGGTGCAGGCTGGCGAGGAGGCGGAGAACACGGGAACGAACGTTGTGTAAACGCAAAGGGGACACGTTTATAAATCTCATTGTTGGCCAGCGATAACGTGATTAACGAGTGTATTTACACTTAACGATACTTGAAGACACCCACTTTTTTGAAGCGCTTCAGTCTCTACTTCAAGCATAGCTTTAGCTTCTGTCTTTTTTTGAATTTGCGATTTTTTGTTTCTGTTGTGGTAGTTTGTTCCACCTAAATTTAGTTTCCGCCATGTCCGACCAGTTAATTAAGTCAGGTAGAATTGGATTCGAGGTGTTGCCAGCAAGCGCCCTCGATGGGGCTTGGTTTTTCTTGTGATGTACCCAGCTTGTTATTCTTTTTATTGGAATATAATTCAGTATCATTAACGTGTTAACAACGGTCATCAGATGACGTCCGCCGGTCCAAAACCCCGTTTGAACAAGA
This sequence comes from Dalotia coriaria, assembly GCF_025399875.1. Lineage (NCBI taxonomy): Eukaryota > Metazoa > Arthropoda > Insecta > Coleoptera > Staphylinidae > Dalotia > Dalotia coriaria. The sequence goes on from NW_027045446.1 coordinate 4,971,406, forward strand.
TTGCTCTGAATGTACCATAATAAACTATCAGATTGATTGCGTAGATACCATAAAATACCAAAAATTTAAGAAAAATTGAAATACAAGTTAAAAATCAAAAATTTCTCATTATTGTCTCCTTAAACTCACTGAGATTGATGTGATTCGACGTCGTTATGGTGCGTGTTTTCGATCTAATTATATCTGACAGTCCTGTGGTTGCTATGACTGCGTGCAACCATGTCGTGAAGATGCGCTTGTAGTGTGGCCCCTGGTCTGGTCAGTTCTTTGATCCGATCTGTGAGCGAAGCTTTTCAACTGTGAACATTGCTCGTCGCTCGTTTTTGGTATGGAGTTTTTACCTAGCGCGTACGTCTCGTTTGATTCTTTCGATTTCTGTTTCTACAATTCCGCGCGCACATGGGAACGCCGTCCTCGACACGCTCTCTTCGCATTGCTCCTGGTGCTGTGCAGAGATAATCTCGTTCGCGCTGAGTCAATTTATAAAATATCGCCGATTGTGATTTTCGATACCTGAAGACATTGAATTCAACTCGTGGATGGGTGTTCAACTTTTCACTTTCCGTGCGTTTTTTATGTAAGTGTTTTCATCACGTACATGCTTTGCATCGCAAGCGTGAGTGTCTTCCCGTAAACATTCATGAAGCGTCATTATTTATTTGGTATTCGCGTGCTTAAGAAAAAAAGCATCACGTTAAAATTTAAGAACAAAATTGTTTTGCTCGTGCACTTGTGCAGACACATCGGTGTTGTCTTTTTGGTGGATGCATGTGGCGTCGGCTGGGGGCCGGTTTTGCGCGAGCGATGCGCGCGCCCGATACCCGGAGTTCAACAAGGTGTTATTATGGGCGCACTAAGCAGGTGCCGAAAGCGGACAGCATCGCGTCCGCTTATTATCTCCTTTGGCTGGCGCGCATGCATTCGCCGGGGCGCGATTCGATGGGTCATTATGTTGTTTGCGGCGGCGCTGGTCATCCGCTTATGGTCCGGCGCGGCGTTTCGCACCTAAGTGGGCATCGCTCACCCAACAGCCGAACGCAATGCGCATCCAAGCGACGTTTTTTTTGCAGCCTCAACCTGGCGAAGTGGGGACCATTTAGGGCAACCAGTCAACCTGTTTCACGCACACTCGGCATACCATCCTCCACAGGTTGGTTAAAGTTAGGGCAACACCTGGTTTATAAAAATCAACAACTCGCCTTGGTGCAACGCAAACACTCATCACAACTGATTGTTAATGCATTATAAACTCAACGATGCTCGATGAACCACGGACGCGCAAACCATCGAACATGAAGTGTATGTAGAATGGGGGCATCAAACATGCGGTGTCAAGTGCATACTCGAAGGAGTAAAATCGAAGCGTTATTTGCTCGCGGCGAATCGAAATCTAATTAAACAAATCACAAATTCCGCTCCTACACGCTCAGCACACAATACATGGTCACCAATCATATTAAACATGCACCGACCGCGCGAGCATCATGCATACATCAATGAATCGTACATCTGTCATATCATGTGTACATAGGCACACGCCACAGATGATTTTTACTTAACCAACGTCCAACTCCAACATTGCTAGTGAATACATGTTCTACTCGCTGCATATGCATTGCACATTACTCATTTTCATCCAGGCGGTGTGACGGCTTGGTGGCAACAAAAAATTCAACATTTACATGGGAATATATTAAATGCGAAGGCAGTGTTTCAATTGAATTTCAATATGAATGAATTCAATGGGAGCGTATTGACGTGTGGAACTGCGAATGAATGCAGTTGGATCTAGCAAAATCTAAACCCTTGCAGCTAAACGAGCCGACTAATTCCAATGAAACGACAGAAAAATTCAATTCTGAATGTGCACCCCTCGTCTAGCCACATGCATTAATGTATGTATCTTTTGGAATATAAAAGCTTTTGGATCCAGTTGCTGATCAAAAGACGTGGGTGGCACAAATATTCATTTTATAGTTCGGAAAACGCAAAATTATTTAATACTGGATTTTATAAAACATCTTAAATGTTTTTATTGGTTTTTCTTTCACTTTTAGATACATATTAATGATTAACTTAATTTTAACTTAGTCAATATGTAGATGAGACGTTTTATGATAAGTCATTTTGTAACATATTTATTAACGTATCTTAAAACATAAAAATTAAAGTTCTGGCGCATGCAGACAGTTAATAAAAATATTAATCGTTGAGTTTGTTTTTATATTTATCATCTTATTTTCTTCAAACTTGTATTTGCGTCGGTGCCTGCTAACGAACTTAAAATCATTCAATTTTATTGATTTACTCATCGCGAAGAGCTTACCGGATAAAAGTTTTATAGCCGCAGCACGTTTATTAGTCTATCGCGCACGATTAGGCGCTGCGTTGTGTTCATTACTCATTATTCAAAGGCAAAACTCCGTCGTGCGTTCAGCGGATTTTATTACTTTATTAATTACGATCGTCGCGCGTCTTCAGCTCGAGGATTGCGCATTAGCGCAACCGAATGGATATTAAACTGCGCAATAAACATGTTGGTTGTGAGAAAAATAAGGATAATGTCGGGGAAATTTATAAAATCATAAACTTCCAACTCACGATGTGCAAGTTGAATAAAGTCGTAAAAGTTAGTTTCGCACATGCAGACGAAAGGTAAGAAATTAAATTCGCAAAATTTCAAGTTTTAAACTAAAAAAAATATTATTTTCAAACATTAGTTATATTATCTTACTAAAATTGCAGTAAATATCATTTAAGCACCTGTGTTTCATTACTACACCACAATTCATATTCAACTCTTTGGCACTCACCACGTGCGACTTGTGTCTTCTTGGTACCCATTCCTCACGGTACTCAGCAGGTACTCTCCGCACTAAGCAGGTGGAATGTCTCATAAATCTCACTATCCACCGCGAATGTGTTTTGGATGCGCTCGTTCGCACCTCATTATCATATAATAGGCATTAAAATAGTTAAAATTTGGTGGTTTGGTGGTGGTTTTCAAAAGAATTTATGAATTTGCGCAGGTGTACTTTCCAACTACCATTCAACCCATATTTCAGTGGTCAACGATCCAAACGAGTTTTTAAAACGCTTACAGAACTGTTTAAAACGCTGTTGTTTTCTATTAAAGCACAATTTTGTGGAAGCAGCCACCGAGGGGTGCGAAGCCATTGAATTTCAAAAACGAGCCCATAATTTGATTAATCGCCTGATCGAGTTGTTGCACCTTCAAAAGAAGAGAAGAAAGAAGACGGTGTACAAGCTTTTTAGGGCTGGGAGCCGTTTGACTCATAATTCAAACTTTTTTGGCATCGTGAGTTTTACGGCGAGGCGCGCATTTGGGAAAATTGCTCGATTGGCAAATCCGCATAAATCCGTCGTTAATCTGAAATCGAGGGTGCTGTATCTCTGCAAACACAGCCACACCGACGACTACTCGCAACACTGGGGCGGCATTATTGCGCAGTGAAATATAAATAAAAAGGCCGATGGAAATCGGATAATAAAATGAAATTATAAAAACATAAACGTATGAATTGATAGAGAAAAATACAAGCGTTAAATTTTGTAAAGAAGAATGGGTTGCGCAAACAAACGATGGAAAATTTCGCGAGAAACTCTTTTGAACACGCTGGATGTTTCACTTGAGCATGTTGTTTTGTTGATACTGCATGTAGTGTATGTGTTCCATGTTTTCGGTTCAGTTTAGACCAAATCTGTTATCCGCGCTTATTTACAATAACATTACGAGGGTTCAACAAAAAGGGGCGATCGACGAGGAACGCTATGTATTTAATAGCATTACAATCGAACCATCGAGCCGAGTTTGCAATAGATACTGTACGCTCAGCTTTTGTTTGCACTCAGATTGAATATTAAAGAAACATTGTAAATATATCGATTCCCTTGTGCGCATCGGAAAATGTTTGAACATGCTCAGACGTACTTTTTTCGCTTCAACGGAACTGTAATTATTTAAATGTGAAATTCATTTATTACATTCGAGCAGGAAAAATTTGTAAAGTGCAGAATTCGTTAGCATAATTATATGTTCCAATAGCAGTAATTTTTTAAACTTACTTTCGTATGGTGCTAGAAGTACCCTTTTATAAAGGGAATGGAAATTTTTTGCCTTCCTGTGCAATCTTTCTCGACGCAGGACGTCGAAACAAATTTAATTGTTTTCTATTACTCAGCAACGCGCAAGGGGTTGACGTGTGGGGAGTCGGAACTTGCGGCAACTTCGTAAGTGAAATCAGCATAATCAATACATGTTGTGCCAAATTTACATAATTTCTATTACGTATGGTAATTAATAAATAACCGGCTTATGGAAACCACGAAATATACTTGTGAGCTTATAACGTTGCTCTAACTTTTGTCAGGATGAATTAATGCAGATAGTGAAATACAAATTGCAGCAATTGTTGTATATTGATTCAGTTATTAACATTTTCTAAAAATCTATTACCGAATACTTATATAAAGGACGTTCCACAATAACTAGTAATTATTTTATTGAGATAAAACCAAAAGAACACAACTTGTTAAAAATTCCCGTAATTTACACAAATTTAAATGTAGAACAACGAGTTTAGTGCATAGAATTGCAATTAATTACATTGTTTAACATACGTGCCAATGGTACACTTGAAATGGTGTACAATGTAAACTATATAATCGTAATTAATGAAACTTTCCAATTAAAACTATAATGTAAATTGATTTCTTGTTATATTGTAGTGGCAACTTTAGATTTATAAACAGTCGCCCCAAATATATATTCTATTTACATTGTCGTTAATTCTACATAATTCATTTTGCATTCATATGTTGCAACTGTTGCAAATATCATTGTTGTAATATTGGATAATTATAAGCCATAAGTTAGAGTAATTATAACGACAGCAATTATGAATGTGGTTAATTATTTAAATTAATTTCAATGACAGTCAAAAATCTATTTTTTGCATAATTATTTTGTTTTGCAAATTTTTGTTCATTATTTAAAATGTAATATGATATTTATTCTGGAATTTATTAATTTTATTATAGTTATTATATCTGTGCTTTTTACATCCCCAGGATAGGCGTCGGTAGTTAACAACACCGACCGAAAAAACGCCAATTATTTTGATAAAGCTACTAATGATGTTTATTTTTACTTCGGTAATCCAATTAAGCGCTAGTAGGATAACATACACATACACATATTTTCATGTAATAAAAGTTATAAAACAACACCAGACGCATCCCTACCGTTTGATGCAGTATAAAAACGACTATTCGTTTAATATAAAATATACTTTATCCATTTATGAATGCTTTGCTGAATACAATTTGCATGCCATCGTCCTGCTGAGTCGCCGCCGCATTGTGCACACCGCCTATGCTAAATGCCCTTGCATGTTCATTCACAAGCTTTGTTAAATAACCTTGCAACTACAATATAAACCTAGATCGCTATAATATCAAAAACGTTATGTGATTTTTTAGATATATAGGTCGTTGGTTTTGAAAAAATTACATTAATATGTATTTTTTACTTTCTTCGTTCATGTTAGTAGATTATGCGTGCAAATATTTGCCCAGTTGAATGTCTATTGTGTAATTTATGTGCTCCTTTTAATGCTGGATCGACTTCCCGGGGTGTAATCCATGTAAAGCGGCTTCCCATTGCTTTGCACTTCTTGCCATTGCTTTGTAATTCATATTATTTAAACACCATAGCATTGAACTTAAATCATTTCTGATCACAAGATCAGAAATTAGATCAATTAATAACATACTTGCCCTTAAATCTTCGAAAGTAAATTTAATTTTAGAAGAACTTATAATCTTCTCTTGTAACTCAATATTTTTAGTATGGGGATATGTGGAACACACTGTTGGACACCCAAGTTCCAACTTGAGTTCGAGACTATGCTAAGCATCGTATGTCCCGACCTTAAAAGCTGGAGAGCAGAGAGCGCCCGGGTCAGAAAAGTTAGAGGACATTGTCCATTTAGTTCGTAGGTTTAATGAGGTGGCCGAGCGCGGACATGAACTTCAACTGGACCAAGGGATATACCAACCAGTACCGATAATAAAATTCATACCCAACAAAGTTTTTATATTTTTTCGAAACGTAAGAGCAGACGATAAACCCGGAAACTTAAAACATATTTGACTGTATCAAGAAACATTATACTTGATAAGCACAATTGGAGTCTTCTCAATACATACGGTTTTTAGACATAGAATATCGCCTTCTAGCCGAGGTTAATTTTATGTAATACAACCCTGTTAGGTCAGAGGTTCGGTCATTACAAAGGCTGGAAGGGCTTTTGGCGTTAGCCTGGTCTGTGCAATATCGCCACTACTCGTGCCAACGCTGTAACCCCTGTAACTTCCAGACTTTCTCACCGAAAGAGCCGAAAGCGTCGTATTGTGTGCATGAAGTAGCATCCACTGGAGCCCGCACAATAAACGCGCAAACGAGATGGCCTCGACTTGCATCCCACCAACACACATCACAAGCTTCGGCCTGCCGAGTTGCCAGAATGTGCTCTTTAATTCACGTCTCCTGCCCAAAATTCACTGGCGCTCTATGCAACATGCACCCGAATGTTAGAATGCAAATTCGATTCACGACCAACATCAACCCAGCAGCATGCAGAGCGCTGCAACTCGTTACAGAACTTCGCTGGCAACAAACTAATTTCAATTAGAACAATAAAACAATAAGATATTTGCATATAAAGTTGAATTTGTACACTCTATACACAAGGCTTGGTAATGGATTAAAATATTTGGACCCGCCTGTTTTCTGCATGTCACTGACGTCCGCCGAAAATATTTAGATTTATCCTCGATGCTTAAAAATGTGTTTTTTCCTGCGGCAGTCGGGTTGTCGGCGTAAAAAAGCACGCTTCTTTGACACTGTATGATGTATAACCCGAAGGCGTCGTCATTGTGCAACCGGGCTGTCAATCAGCGCGCGCCTCGCCGCCGATCGTCGATATCATTAGTTATCATTCAATCAGCTTTAATCCTCGAGCTCCGGTCGGCGCGCGCGCATACATATGATTGATATCGTCTCTTCGGCCTCCGCTCCAGCAAGCTGGTTCAGCGCGCCTCCTTCGTTAGCGCTCCACTCCTCTCTAAAGTTTCTCCTTTCGGCGAACCGACGATGACGATAATCGCCACGTAGGTTTACATCTCAACGCGCGCGCGCGTCTCTCAAAGGCCGGCAAACGAACGCGACCGTAGATCATGCTTAAGTCGCCGAGCTTTTTATGTGTAATTTTTGCGAATGTTTAAGTACTCCCTTCATAAGCTCCATCGGATTTGCTAGTTTGTTGGCCGATCATTATATGTTGTCCACGCACACAAACACCATGAAGATGGGCTGCTTTTCGCTCGGACAGCGGACGCATCAACTCGAAAGTTATTTATCAAACATTTGCTTCCTTGGTAGGGAAAGGATGCGGCCGCATCGCAGCAGCCTAGCGTGTAAGCCGATTAAACAAAGTCGACTTTTTGGATTCGTGGACTACTTCAACTTTTGGTCAGATTATAAGCGGCTTAAGTGAGAAAATACATTGGTTCTCGTTTCTCATTGCTCAGTCGATCGGCGCGATTCACACTGGAAACCAAGCCAAAATCCAGGACCACGCAGTCCACTTAGTCTTTATTATAAATTCAAGTGCGTGTCACATTGGCTTAAATCGCAAGCAAACTTATACGAAATTAATTTGTCTGGATTTTTCGATTCTGTCGGCTTGCGCACGCCTTACACGTACACATGTCATAAACAATTCAAGCAAAATTTCACTCTGACTCAACACAACACAACAGAAAATTGATTGACATAAAACGTACAATTCACATGAACGACGCATCGCGCGGTTACAAATTTCATAATATCTAGACAACTTGTAACGAGTCTAATGAAATTCTTTAGAATCATTCTCATTCCACTAATGTTGTAGCTATCGTTCCAAAAGATTCTATTTTATTTTATAATGCTGCGGTGGATGCTTACACATGCCACCTCACATCTTGCTAGACATCTCGGCATTAAATGAGCAGAGCAGGCGCATGACGCTAACAAGGATGCTCTTTCATAGTCGTAGTCGCAAACGCGAGCTCTCCCAGTTCGAATGACGGATAAGTCGCCGTGCTTTATACGCCCGTCTTTGCGGAATGGCAGTTATCAGACAAGGGACCGAAAGGACGCTCTGGCTGTTGAAATCGGGCCTAGCATTCCTTCAAATCGGCGTTGTTATAAGCGTTCGGGTCCGCCAGTCGCCTGCCAGTATCCGTCAGTTGCTGATGTTGACGTTGGATAGCCATTGCGCGCCGTGGACGCCAGGCTCTACACTCTCTTGACGATTTGAAATTGATGCCGATGCAAAGCGACGCCGGGCTCGATGCGTTCCATTGTGTTAAATGTCCATTCGGAATCAACTAATCAATCAATCCAAGTCCAGTTTAGTTTAGTGCAACCCGAGCAGTATTTTATTTTAAAATTGAGAATTTGCAAAATTTGCATAGATTTCATGCATTAGAAAACAATGATCTTATAAAGAATTTCCCATAAGTTTAGAATCTTCAATCCGTTCCTTTCTAGCCCTTTTGGTTTACTAGATAATCGCAATAAAAATATGAAAAAACAGCCAAATTTGCATTTTCCTACTGGGGTCATTCATATGACCACCGAATTTATAGAATTATCTTATAAAAAAATTGGAATCAGCACTTTCTCTTCTCTATAGCTACCTTTATAAGTGGCTATCAGTTTTTACTTGGTTTCACTTCAAATATTGCTACTTGGCGTCAATCAAATTAGATACCAATAAGTTCCGTTCGTGATCGTTCACCGACGTTTTCCACTTGAAGGGTTCACTGCAAACGCACTTCTCATTACCATTTGTGCTACCTTTTAACCCTCCCGCTCTAATTTTGCAAAGGTGGAAGGTCCTGGGTTGTAATAGAAAGGACTTTCCATCATCATCAATTCGCCCTCGTTTTGCCAGTCTATTTACACACTTCATGGTCGGTCTCTGGTTGCCTCACGCCTTAAAATCGCCCCTAAACAAGATTTACGTGACGCCGTAGGAACCGAATTGAAAATTGCCGAATAATAGGCGTCGAATCGTTCCTGCGCTTTGCTTCGGCGCGCTCTTTTAATTAAAATTAATACTGAAGGCGGCGACGTCGCATCGTAAGCGCCTGCAAAGTGTGCTAAAATGAAAGTCGTTGAACATCTCTTTTAAAACAGCGTTAATTTTCAAAAGTCGGGGCTTGCTTAAATTGGTTAAAACGTTGAAAAAGTTGAAAATTTGAAGGCGTTAACTTTTATTGTAGATTATCGCGTCTCGGCTTACAGTCTCAGGGAACGGTTCGGATCCTCCGGAGACAAAGTGAATTTTGAGCTAGAGCAAACAGTATAAACAAACACACTATACATAAGTATTGGGTATTAAGGATTTGCCTTGTCTAAAGCGTCGAGATATCCTTCGAGACGAGCTGAACAATGGCGCTGCTCCTTAAAATTCCAATTAAGCGCGAAACGCGAAAAGTTAGCGCGAATCTAACCCGCGCTCAGCGGCAAGCGGTAACACGGCTAAATTGAGTAATTAATAAATAATCGGGCGTTGATTGCTCGCGCCTTTGCGTTTTAATTGCCGCAGGAAACCGGATTTTCCGCCACCGCGCAGAAACGCAAACGCTGAGCGTGTATTCAGACGTGACGAGCGTGTGGAGTTTTGGCAAAACGCGTGATGCATACCAAAAAGAACTGGCAAAAGAAGAAGCATGGAAACTTTGTCTTTACGGGTGGCGGCGATAAAAGAAAACAGAAACGAGGACGACGCGTACGAGCATAAAAATTCAAGACGACGCGACGCCGTTGCCACTGCCATGCACGGGTGAAAAATAACTTTCTCTTTTCGGCGAGCGTATTAACGATGACTCCACACACCGAGCTACACCAAGGGTGCGCTGACCATCTCGTGGGACGAAGGTAGGGAGACTAAAAAAGAGGGCCGCGGGGTCCCGAGACACTTTCATGTGTGAAGGGCGAATGAGCATGCGCATATCAATAAGTCCCGCGGGAAGGATCGTGACGGGAGTGATGATCAGAATGGCAACCGCGAACTTGAGATGGTGGGTTCAGCCTACTGCCTTTAGGAATCAACCTCCCTCTTTGCTCCTGTTTTATTAGTTGGATCATATTACCAGTGTAATGCTATGTTTTATATATAGGGGTATTTTGTTCGTAAATTTGGAGAACATGTTTAGAATTTTCTGTAACACTAGGTATTTTCAAAATGTACATACATATATGAAGAATGCAGCCAGTAAGTCACCTTTTACTACATTTGCTCGTGACGTGTGCAGAAGAATGCAATAAAACTAGGGCGAGGGTTCACGCTTTGAGGGGAAGGTTGATTGTTACTGGTGCATTGGGGGATGATTTTTCTTGGACTTAATAATGAAACACATTCCCTCTCGCTTCAAGGGAGCGAAAATTGTATTGCAGACAATTTTTCCAAGACAAAACCCCGTCTGGGCGCCCGGGCAGCACAAAAAGTAATGCATTTATGGCGATGAAAATTTTTTGCTTCCACTTCGTGCTCCTAATTGATTTTTACACTCTTGCAGCTCATCGGGCGCTCGTCTACAACGAAAAGTTTCCAATGAAAAATGACACCCAGCAGCAGCATCGCGCGCTTCTAATAGACTCGATAAATTCGCTCCGCCTCTTGATGGATCTCTCGAGCCAGCATTAAGTAACCCATCGTCGGCGGATGATTAAGTGAAGCACGCACCGACAAGTGTCTTTATATATTTTTTTCTGGAAGACGCGCGGAGATTCCGCAAACGCAAATCGGGCATGTGAAAAAACCGCCATGGGAGGAGGAGGCTTTGAAAAAAGCGCTGCATCAACAAGGCTCATCAATAATGAACGCCACCCGTTTAACGGGTCAACGTTTAACGCAAGTCATCGCGACGGGCGCCCCTCATTGCGCGATGCCGCGAGTCCGGTATCGACAGCCATCCACCCAGTCAGCGAGTCAGCTCGGGTTGCACATCGGTAATTTGTAATCGCTCATGCATGCCGATGTATCGGGCTGTGAATGAAGGACCATATTTCACTACAATCTGCGAAGTTTCAGCCTCAGATGCTCGCGCTCGATTTACGATCGGTCGGGGCCGGCCGGCATGCATGTGGTCCATGTGGTCCTTCGACGGCGGCCAGCCTGAAATGCCCGAAATATGCGTGGCGGACGGGCGCATGGCACTCGGAATGTGCGGGCCAGTCCATATAACACGCACGTTTCAACGCCGCATAAATCACTCTTTCTTAACGCTTCCATAATTTTCAAACTGCGCAGCTAGCCCATACACAACCACACCATCAGACATGCTCTATATTCCACTATAATAATACTAAACTATCACTGAACCACAGGCGAAGAGAATTTGTAATTTAATTGTTTTGAAGTTAAGTAAAATTATGCGTAGCAGCTTCAGTTTCAAAGTGTTGAATCTGGTTACATTTCCAGCGTGCCCACACGTTTGTTGGAGGTGGAAGCTCGCGTGCATGCGTCCGCAGTTTTGGCCTAATGGTCGGTTAATTAAATTGACGATAATTGTGAAAATTGCGCGCCGCTGCGAAATTTTAAGCGCACTTGTAAATGGCGTGTCGAATTAGTTTAATCAAATCGTGTGCGCATTCGGATTTAATCGAGCGTGCATGCGACGAACACTCTCCGAACCTCACCTCTCGGTCGGCTAACTATGAACACACACAAGAACCTGGCTGGTTGGTCTCGTTATACGCTCAAAGTTTAACCTGCGTGGATCGCCAACTTCTGCAAACTTAAACCTTCTTCACTACACGATGACTAAACTTGATCATCTTGATGATCGCCGTTACCCCCAACACCAGTAGCAGTTGAATCAACTACGACAAGTCTTATAAAACCCAATTTCCAAAAATAATGTTTTTAATTTTTTTTTTGTTTTTCAATTGAAAATATGAGGAGTTAAGAGTCAAGGTAACAGTTGATTTATGATCCGCACGCCTTCAAAAAGGAGTAGCATCAGTTTGGCGAAGATTGCGAAGATGGCGCGATGAAAATGAACATATAGCCGTAGGGGCGTAAGATCTCTTTTCAATATAGTATAATATAGGTGTTCGGTTGTTCGCGCTTTCCATGCGAAGCCTGCGTTCCGCCCCGTGACCCCCTCGACCCTGCCGAGCCGGCGGAGCGTACCTGCCGAAAATTTCAATTCGCAATTATCGACTTTCGCGGCGGCGACGAGCGGCAACGCGCTTGATTATAACCTTCGTCTTTGACGTTATCCGTGGACGTCATGCGAGGCGAGTCGAACTTTCCTCCCGGGGAACAATTCGCCTCCAATCCTCGTTACATTTAATTTTCGAAAATAGCATTTCTTGCTTCTACGGTCGAAGGAATTACTATATACCAGGTGTTAATATCTTGCACATACTATATCAATGTATGCCTGGAGTGAAATTACTGTAACAGTCTTGAATTAAAATAGGTACCTACTGCATTCCATTGCGATGGTTTTGTTTCCTAACACTTTCGAATTTATGTTTAACAACCAGGTAAATAAAAATTAATAAAAAGTGAATTAAAATCGAATAGTATATTAGCAAAAGTAATTAGATATTGATCCAAGCAGAAATTCACATCGTTATTTCTATGGTTATAAATAATCTAAAATTAAATGCGCATGAAATATGCATGCAGGCGAGCCAATATTCGAAATTTAAGTTTATTTCAATTAAATATTGACAAATATCCAGCGTGCGCTATCAATTTCTGTTTATTATCAAAAATGTATGTATATATCGCTAGAATAATTACTTGCTGAAAAATTACAGCACAATTTATTACAGCAATATTGCGCCGCGTAAGCTGCAAAACTCATCGCTGGACTGGCGCTTTTGTTAATGTAGCAGGGAAGCAATTCATCATCACAGTTGTCTGCGCGCATGTTAATTGTTTATAATTACTGCGCATTTACTCGATTTGTTTAATGCGGTGCTGACACACATTCGCACCGCGAGCGAAACAAAATCGCAGGGGAAAGCGAACAAATTGCAATTGGATTGCGCTTCAAACAAAGCGCTTGAATGCGAAAGTGCACACAAGCAAAAATGTTGATAGAATGCAAGAGAACGGCGTGGTGGCATGTCGGTGAAGTTAATTAATTATATTCGAGCATTGTTTGTGACTGATTAAATGCAATTACAAGCACTATGCATGCAAACTATTTTTTTACTTTAATTTACTGATGTGTGAGGTTGTAAATCAAACAGAATATAGATTATTTGCCGTTTCCTGGTTAGGTAAGTATACAAAAGGTATAATTTGGGATTGAAAAACTTCTCTATATAAGCAATGCTCATAATAATCACAGACCGAGTCAAGATTGCACAAATGATTGCAGACGAAGATAGAATTTTCGATGCGCGCTGGATTTTTAAGTCGAGGGTTTTCTTCGAGGCGCTTCCTTCGCCCGATGTTGCCGATCCGTTGCCGTATAATCTGCGCTGTAATTCATCAAGCACTCTGCGCCCGTTAATCTTAATTTAATTTGTCAGATTTCTTACATAACACACGGATAGCACTCACATTCTTGTGCAGTGTGCCACGTGCACCACCTCGTTCTTTTATTGGTAGGTGTCTTGTGTCTACACTCCAGGAATGGTACTAGAAACACACACAATCCTGTTGTTTTTATTGCGCTTCTTTCTCGTCGGGCGCAAACGATGAAAAGATGGGATCATTAATTACAAGGTTTGAAATTTATATTTCCTTGAATCCACCTCGAAAGCACCTCCGATTGCCTCCGATGTGCGTTCACAAATTTACAACTCCAATATAATAACAAGACTACGTCTACAGATTTCACAAGTTGTACGATCCGAACGTCAGTTCAAATAAGTAACAAATAATCATTTTCGTTTCGTATCGCATTCATTGGATTCGACTTGTTTCACCTCTCAAGCATAGCGAGTTGGAAGTTTTCGAGTTGGAACGTGTCTAGACTGCTAGATTCGTGCGTTAGGCGAACTTTTTGGAAAGCACGGTAATTTCGCCTGTCATGTCGGAACTTGAATTAGATAATTGCAGCAAGCCTTTAATTATTGTAATTTCTGATTTGGTGATTCGAAGGTTGGGTTTAATCGCGTGCAAAATTAACTGAAATTAAAACGCACGGCAAACGGGCGGCAGCGAAATTAAAACGAGCAAAACGGACATGTGCAATTTGAATAACTATGCGGTTTTAAATAATAACGATATCATCCGGGGCACCGGACGTACTTAACGTCCAAATCATTAAACGCTGTACGCGATGAGTTTTGTGTCTGAAGGCTTTGTTTTCTGATTAAAAGCCACACGCCACACGGTAACCGAACAATGACGGACAGAAGAATAAAAACGCAATAAACCGTCGTCAGCTTTCTTTGGCACAGCCAAAATTGCAAACAAGGTGTAACCGACCAAGACTGCATGAGGTGAAAAATTAGTGGTGTTGCTCTTTTGTTCAATTACATCGTTTTCAAGATGTTTCAGGGTCGGATCAAAACTGAAAAATTACATAATTTAGGTTTATTTTTGGATTTCGCAAGTTCTATCCTGTATTATGTGCAGAAAAGTTGTCGGTTTACGTGCAGCAAACAAGACTGTTATTACGTGAATATAGGAGGATACCATGGGTGCGATTAAAGCCACTTGACGCGCAACCTTGAAGCGCGAAACGGCGATTCTTTCCATCGCCATCACAGCTCCACTCTCCTCAATGCGGCAGCTGCATATGGTCATTATCATCAGCGTCTAGTTAACCGAGAGCGCTTTAGGCGCAGGTAGTTACAGCTAGTTAAGAGGACAAGGGTGCTACCGACATGGTATTTATAACGAGTGCGCTGGAAAACGAGTATTATTACAGGTGCGCTGGCGACGCACCGAAAATCGCTTCAAAATGCTCATATCTTGCGTCACCTGATGAAAAGCGACAATTTAAAGACGCCGAGCGGCGTCTTCTATGTTAACTAAGTGTCATCAGAGCAGCAACACGTTTTCGATGGTCGCGTGGACGCGCGGTGTCATTATAACGAGTCGTTTTTATTGCCTCATTTACGGGCCGCGTCGTGCTGCCTTTAACGCTTGTAAACGATCTTCTAGTTTAGATCCGTTTTTATTGACACTCGCGCTTCTACTCAGGACAGTATGATATTTCCATGTCGCGAGCAACTTGTCGGATTGAACGATCAACATTCTTTCCGAGGCAGCTGAAATACAATAATAATAAATATTCGTTCAAGAATTTTCGAAGTTGTGTAATGAAAAGTGTAACATGAATGCGAGATGCTAATGATGCGACTACGAATAGTACTTACATGATGAAGATTATCATGATAACAAGGTACAATCAATAAAAAATAAAAAAAATAATTTTTTTTTTAAATTACACAAACAAATTATAGGAAATAGTGTGGTTTCCTATTTGCAAGCGAGCATACGCTCGAAATACTGAGTAAATCGTTGATTGGATACGAAACGCCGCAGTCATCAATTAGCTTAATTAACTAATTATGATGCTGGAATTGCCACGGTGTGTCAATAGACGAAGCGCGCCAACGTGCCGTCGTTGACCTCCACCTCCCAACCCCACTCTTCCTGGTCATGAACAGGAAAGCCACATACGCAATCACATAGCACGCATCCCGGCCGAGGCAGGCGTGGAATTGACTTAGAGTCGGGTTATGGACGCTGGGCACTCGGCACACATGTTATTAATTATCATTTTATTAATGCCCGATAAAATGTAGCAGTTGGCGCGGACACTCGCTGACATTTTCAGGCGTTGGGATGTGGAGAGGCCGTTCGTTATCTGTGCAATCATCAGCAGCCCACCGATGCCCTCGCGGGTTCTTTAAATTCACGCGAAATTAAAGCACAACGCGATAAAATTCTCAGCGTAATTAAAACCTAAATATATTCCGCACGCCTCCGAATACCAAAGCGCACGAAATTCGCACACATCGTGACCTCTCTCATTTGATTAAAGGGCTTCTGGTTCCACGGACTTAATTTCTCTTTACCACGCATCCAACTTTACCCACTACACTACGGAAAACAGCAGCCTGCTCTGGCTGTTCGTTATCATTAAAACATTAAAACGTTGAAAAAATAATTAATCAGATCACGAGTGTGTGTGGGCGATGGCGTGTTGATTTGATAGATGGACTCGCTTTATATGCCCGCTGAAATGTTAACAAACGATGTTGAATCAGATACGTGTGGAGCGCAACGCGGCGTTTATTTCGTTATAAGGGAGACGAGCGAACAACAAACCTACTATAATTAAAAAGATGAAACAGATGTTTCGAGATCAGCCGGCTTGAGGCATGAAAACACGCTGGTTATCTCTGGGAGTATAAAGCTCTTGTTTTTATATTTTTTTGCTTCGTGTAGAGTTGCATTGTTGCATTACGTTCATAGCAATCCGCACAGAAGTCGCAAGTCGTTTAATTTTCTCTTCTGGTGACCTCAAGCAGCTTTTGTACGCAAGACGGCAAATAAAAAAGCAAACCTAATCGAATTACTGAAACCAAAAGAAGAATTATTTGCAAGTCGCTAAAAATAGAAAAAGGTCTACTTGAATTCTTCGAGGGGCTTATTGTGTTCATAATTGAATTACATCTTTCTATTTTAATCCTTTAATGAATTGGAATGATTTTCTTTTTGCAGGTTATTTCTATTGCCGGAAAGGAAGATGAAAGGAAAGGAACTGAAGTTGAAATGATTTGTCAATTCACAAATCTGATTATATTGATAAAAAAAATTAATCTTAAAATAGATTAATACGATTGTCACTTCAATGATTCGTCATGCAGGTGATTGAATTAACTGAAAAACGAAAAACATAAATTTGCTAAACTTTGCAGTTCAAATCCACTTTTCTTAGTTGTGCTCTCCGTACCCAAGTTAAAAGTTTCGTTAAATTCTATTTGCCCGCGTGTATCGCACAGAAAGCATCTTAGAGTACCTAAAAGTCTTGTCAGTTTGTAAGAGCCCAGGAAGGTGTGTGTTGATCTGAGGAGTATACAAGACTACGTTCGACCGGAGTTCAGGGTGCAAGGGGCATGGGACATGAGCAAAGTCCACTACCCACTAGGGTTTAGATCTAGCGTGCGGATCTTAAAACGGCGAAGATTGTCAACTTTTTCGACTTTTTCTCGGAGAACTTGCGCTTGCTGTAAGTCGAAGCAACCGAGGAAAAGTATAGCAAAATCGATTATGTATTGTTGCAAGGAATACAAAGCAAATTCGACAACAAACCCAATAATGGACACTAGGCACTCGATGCACGTTGAATTCAATTTGACGACCATGTCTCGAGTCCCGTATCGTCAAATGGACGATTGCGGACAAACAAAAAGCAAATCGAATGTGCACCCTACACCAGAATGAAGATGAGAAGAATAAGCAGAAATGGACATAAATACAATCAAAGTCAATTACCAGATTAAACGATTTCGTCTGAGTGGTCATTATTATGTCAGTGCTATTACGATCGTAAGTGATTAGCTCAAAATCTTAAAGTTATGTAATCGAGCACACATTAAACAGCAGCTGTGAAGCCCCGAAAATGAGTAAAGGAAATTTACCATTACTTTATTGATACTTTCGCGCAGCTCTGAAACTGCCAGCAGTACTAACGAGGTCTGAATTTATTAAAAATTAAAAACATTAAAAGACCGCACTACTCAAAATGGCTCATTTCCACTTAAATCACCATTAAAAAGCTATAATCACGATATTCATAAGCGCAGATGTTCAATTTGTACGAAACAAGAAACGTTTAAAAACGTCCAAATCGATTTGGTTCGAATCTTGTTTTTTGCTTTAATTTCATTTTCGGGCCTTTTATTTTGACGCGGCCAGAAATTGAGATTTCGAAACAGCAAAGCATCCCTAACAAGACGCGGCGTTAATAAAATGTTTCGTCGAAAAGGTGTGAAGGTTTGCCTCAAGGCATCCTTCTGAAATATTTTTAAGCATAGTGTTTGGTATCGTCTTTGCAGCTTTTATAGCTGCCTTCCGAGACTTACCCACATGACGCCGAGAGTGCAAACTAAAAGCCGCACACGTCCAAATGCAAGTCGCGCAGGTGTTGGCTTGTTAATTACGAAAAGAACGCGGCACTCTTTAACATTACGTGAAAGGCTAAAAGTTCGAAAAGTTGGGCCCGGTCCGAGTTGGAGCGGAAAGAACGCAACAGATCTTTGACAGATCTTAATGGACTAATCCTCTTATAATGAAATATCGGCCCTAGTTTGGATGCTATTAGACGCGAGACAAGTTTAAATTAAAAGATAGTTTCAACATGCAACATGTCCATGTGCCACACTTGTTACGCATTTAGAAGATTCGAACCAAACCCGAAATTAGATAAATACGCATCAGTATTTAACACGCTTATATAATTCTACATTAACACGCAGCTCTCGTTTAAATATTAATTTATTAATTTGTAAATGTTCAAAACTTAAACTTTAAGGTTTAACTCAATGAAGATTGTGATGCAAATGAGATAAACTTTTCGGACAGCTCTGAATAATCTTTATACACAAATTAAAAATGTTATCTCAACTTGAATTATTACCATGGAATGAGAGCGAAATTGATGATTAGTGTGATAAATTATTATTAATGTTTTAATAAAATTTAAACGAGCTAAAGTTGTGGTGACGAAATTATAGTTTCATGGGCTTAGCACTAGAACCTTAAAAACATGTCCATTAACTGCGGTTTGCCAGTTAAAACGCAATCCTGTGCGTGGTCGAAATGGTTAGAGCTGAAATCGAAATTAATGAAATGAATAATACGGTAGGAAATATATTGAATGTGCAAATAAATCAATGAGTTATTAATTCCCCGGTGACATCGGATCGAGGTTACAGCGGCAATGGGAACCAAGAGATGACTATACCTATTCAATAGGTCGTTATGAACATGAATATAGAGTGTTTTCATCATCTACTACAATAAATAAACTCAAAAGAAAATAAATGTCATTTATTCTACGCAAATAACACCATAGAATTAATTAACCTGTTATGATTATTTAATAAATTATAATATTCAATATCTTTTCGAAATAATTTTGATCACTTTCGTTGTACACACGCAGTTATGCAGTAATATTCAATGAGCCATAATTGAATCGCCAGCTGAATGAATTATTAATATGTGTTAATTATTTTAATTCATAATTGCTTATTTAATAATTTACGAACGTGCCAGCGCATGCTGGGTAGTGCATTTCGTTTGGTGTGCAATATTTTGTACTCCGTGATTTGGACGCACGGCAACCGCCGCTCATTAGCTATACAATCGGCTCCGCGGACAACGGTGCCGAAATTGCAAACTTGCCGCCCGCCGCGCAAACAAACTACTACACAGCCCCTCCGCCCATAGCCCCCCCGGGCCCCACCGATCGTTGTCGATGGCGAATTGCGCGCCGCGCGCGCACAAAAGCGAATTACGCTCTCAATACGTCAATGTCTGTTCGAAATTAGTTGGAACGAATGTGTACATGCATAAACTAGCGGCTGTTAAACAAGCACCAATTCACACTGGATGATTCAAAGTGAACATTAGAAATGGTCCAAAGTATACTTTGCAACAATTATGGTAAACTTAATTATATGCATTAAACATGTTATTTTATCAATAATTACACATTTATTTATATATTTACAATTTGTTTGTCATTTGCTTTAATCTTGAAGTGCCCTGTAGAATAATTGCTCATCCTCATACTCTTATCCTATCGCATCGGGTGTCCCGTCATAATTTGTTAAGCTGATTAATGATTTCTGTAATAGTGCATTTGTTTCTCCACACGCTGGGCGTACTTACATTAGATCGGCACTCGGCAAACACCGCTTTTTCACAAACGGATTACCCACTTGAATACGTTTTAAATCCACCTGTCGTTAGTGTTATTGCTGTTATGAAAGCAAGCCTGCGATTTTGCATTGTGTTCCATCCGTTTTGCTGCGTATCTGGCTGGCTTATAAGGACTTGGTTAAATATATTGTCAGAATTTTGCCGACACGTCCGACAATAACCTCGCATAGATACGCTGGAAATGTGAAGTCCCACATTCAGGCGAAGCGCGCGCGTTCGGTAAAGGAATAGGGGATGACGTAATCCAAGATTAGAAGGAATCTTGGGCGAATTGCAATGGAAATTAGTTTAACCGCCGATATGCCAGTAGTGATGTTTTGCACAAGAACCAACGACAGTTGATAATAAATCAGTTTCCAAAATGTTTAAATTAATTTTTTTTATAACAAAAAAACACAATTTCGATTAATATTCGTAAACTTTAACAAATTATGATGATGACTCTTAGTGCGAGTCCCAGCTGAACATAGTTAGCAGTTATAATTAGGTCCCCAACTTGATAATCTAAAATTCAGTGGTTCCAAGTTTGTTGAACATTAGTAGAGAACATCAGGATGAAAGGAAGCAATATGTGAAGTTGACGAAACGCTTCCGCATCGTGTCGCCCGAAGCCTGGAAACGGTGTGAACTATGAACTATGAACAGGGAATGGGCGAATACTTAATGCGACATCACTGAAAGGCCACGAGGCAAATCAGAGCAGAAAATTGCCGCGATGATTTGCATGCACCACACGTATGTTCATCCAAGCAAGTATATCAGAAAGATAGAAATATAAAACAAAAGAAGCGCTGATTTCATTGAAACGTCAGTGTGTATAGGTGAATAGATGATCCACATTGAGAACGTTGAAACAAGTTTGTTGATGAACCATGTATTTCGAAGGGTACTATCCAAACTGTAACAACAATGGCAACAAGCAAACGGTATCATAACAATAAAACCGGTAGCGTTTGAGATTAAACCGAGCGATTTTCAACTCCACTCAACTCGATTCAACTCTGCCTTGTGCCAATCAACTCTGCTCCCGAAATGTTTCGAGATAGACAGAAGTGGCGATACGTCTGCATCCAAGGGTTAGGAGGTTTGTTGGGCTAGAGGTGGTTGGTTCCTTCGTGACGCTCCGCTCGCTTCGTTTTCCCATATAATCATCGTTTCGGTATCGTTTTCGAACTTTTATCAGTTTGCGTCACGTACCCGGCCGCCAGCCCGCTGGAACTCCGACCGCACATCCCACCATCGCAATTGGAAATCAAAATCCGTTCCCGTGCGTCCCAGACGTAACGTAACGCTGTAAACTTTCCAAATTGCTCCTCCTATTGAGGTGGCCTGATAATGCCGCATACGTGTCTCTATTATTTCGACGTTCCCCGCTGTTTTCCGCCAGGGTTAAAACCAGCGAGGCAGCAAGGAAGTGATTAGGTGCGATAATATGGGTCGCGATTTAGATTTTACCATCGGATTACATTTACTTTTATCGTTGTTTTATGTATCGCTTAAACCAACTTTATTCAAAAAACAAGTTAGTGAAATGTTTACAAAATCATTTCAATATTCCACACAATAATATTGTTTCAAAATGTTTGTGAGTGTCCATTAAAGATTTCTTTTTAATTAACAGATACCTAAATGCATGTTTGTAGTTTGATTTAATTAAAAGAAAACACGCATTGCATTTTGCATCCAAATGGTTTCGAAATATGTTTATTTGCGGCTGATGATTGCGCTGGTGGCACTCACGTCCGCCCTGCACTGGGCAACTTAATTAAAACTTTTATTATCGGTTCCTGCTGTCCGCGTCCAGCACAACCCTTCGCTGGCAATAATAGAACGCCGCTCGCGCTGCAAATGTAACAATGGCGCGCCGTTTTGTTTGCATTATTTGTCCGATAAATTTATAAAAATACGACGAGCGTATGCAAATGCAAGTTTCAATTAAAAACTGAGTGCGTCCCATGCGGTTTTGCAAACCGGCGTGAAAATCTAATAGCAACTTTAACGGCGGCAAAACTTATTTAATGCAATAAATTTCACGCCTGGCTTTGGATATAATTTGCTTTATTTATCTTTATCGCTTTCCATGCGCTTGTAAGCTCACGTTGGAATGCGTCGAAGTTGTCAACCTTAATTAAAACTGATTTATATCCAATCGGCTTCGATTTTAAACGCATCCGATGTTAATAGGAGTTAGCGGTGTCGTCGTTCTTTTTATACGCAAAGGAAACTTGAGTGGCAAAAGA
Source organism: Dalotia coriaria (assembly GCF_025399875.1). Classification (NCBI taxonomy): domain Eukaryota; kingdom Metazoa; phylum Arthropoda; class Insecta; order Coleoptera; family Staphylinidae; genus Dalotia; species Dalotia coriaria. The sequence goes on from NW_027045446.1 coordinate 4,993,664, forward strand.
TTGCGAAACTGCAAAACATTTGAGACGTTTACTGAGTTTACGTATTTTGTAAACAGGTTGTTTGAAATTAGAAAAGTTGCTAGGCTTCAGAGACACGCTAAGAAAACTCGACGCAAATCGTTTCCAGTTCGGAATCTAGTTTCACTTCCAGTTTGTTATTAAATGTTTTGCTTTTTCAAACGATCTGTACTATGTTATTGCAATCATACTCAATTAAACCTATTTATTTATATTTGTTATTTATCAAATCATTCAAATAATACAGCATTTGATGTTTCATGATTGAAGAGTAAACAAAACTGCTGAATCAACTTACAAACAATTATTTTGCATAAAAATAATTATAGTGAATCTCTCATTATTATAAAATTGTAGCATAACATTTAATTATAATTGAAAACATCCGTTATGCTTTAACATACAAAATTTGATGCAATTTAAAGCGTATGCTGACTTAATACCCAGCAATGTCACAACATACCGTAATAAAACAACTTTCCGACTCGTTTTGGTAATCTAAGTACAGATAATTGACTTTTGTTTCCTTGTCTCTCCCTTCAAGCACGTTCTAGTGCTGGCCTTTCTGTCACAGGGCACTTCCTTTAGCTTGTCATCTTGTCCTCGAGACAAAGTCTCCTCACAGAGTTCGCCTCTTGTCGTCGATGTTCTGATGTTGTGCGCACATCGCATATAAGGATGTTCCAGCACAGTACCAAGAAGCTCAAACTTCGATAATTAACGCTGCAATCATTAATTTTGCACTACAGCGCAAAACATTTCCTAGATTCACTCGCTGCCGCTTTGAAAACCCCCGAGCGTCATGTGTCTCGTGCGCTTTCAGCAACAAGCTAAACTCTTCCAGGAGTAATATGATTAATTTCACACTCATCGTGTTCATCGTGTCGAGCATGTTAGGGATGCTTAGCGTAAATAATTGGAAATTAAATTGGATGCAAATCTGATGTGGAGGGCAAACTTCTCGGCGATTGTGACATATTGTGAGGTCGTAGAAGAAAAATGTGTTGACCTAACATGCGCTGTTCGGAGTAGGGATTGAGGTCCTGCGAGGTCCTACTTGTGATGCTGATATTAAACATAAATTTCATATGCATGCTGTAGTACAATATTGGAAGACGGGCGGAAGGTTAGGGATGTTGTTGCACATGGCAGTTGGGCTTGTGGCGATGGCAGGCTGGCCCAAGGCTTGTCCGGACAGCGGGTCCGGCCGGAATATTCATGTCCTGCGAATGTGGGATGATATTACAGCACGCCGAGCAGGTTGCGCGAGTTTGCACAACTGTCCGGCCGCAGAAAGAAATTTAATATATGCATGACACAGCGCGCTCAGATTGCAGGCGGTTTTCCCGAACGCGAACAAACCTAGGAATGGATGGATCCAAAAGACGTATATTGGAATTTTTTTACTATAAACCTGCTTCGGGCAGGAAAATTAATTTTTCTGTTTAGTGAAATAACATGTCCCAAATCAGATTTTTATAAGTTCCTTGCATATTTGTTGAAATACCAATAACCAGACTATTAAAAATCGCTTGTTTTCGCAGGAAGCACGAATTGATTTACTGCTTTAAAGAAGAGAATGTTTTTGAACAGTCAAAGTATTAAGTGAGCAATAAAAGTCGTTATTAACGGCGATATTTTAGAAAATCCTCGCACAGGGGACACCAACACCCGCCGTTACGATTTCAGCTTCCTGCTAAGCGCGTTAGAATTAAGAGTTGAGTTTCAATCGGAACCCTTCGTTGTTTAGCCCTTGATTGCCTCCGTTCGAAGCGTTAGGTCCGTAAATTCCATTCGGTCCACTGTAAAGCAATCCAAGTCAGCGGCAGTTGGCGGCAATGATGATTTGTACAGCTTTTAATGATTGCTGGAAATTCACTTCCAAGTCTAGCATACTCGGGGCTTGGTTTTCGTCACTTCTGGAGACCCGCACTGTGTCACCAGCGGCGAGTAACGGCCCCACGAGGATGTAGATGCAGAACGTCGGGCGTATCGTAAAACATTCAGCCCAAAAACATTATTAGTTCGCACGAGAGTCCAAAGTCGTAAAGAGTATAAACCTCCTCGCGCCATTCCGCGCGTTTAATATTTCGTCCTGGTTTATTGCCGATTTCACATGCGTATAATAAATATGAATTTCTATTCTGCATCGGATTGAAACGCGAAATGCATGCATGCGCATTATAACCAAACAAACAACTGGCAAGAAAGTTTGGTGGTTGGGGGTGTGTGGAGGGTGTAGTGTGCATGAACAAAAGCGCAATAAAAGGTTTTCTCATGAATGCACCAGTCGCGGCGCCGCGAGCGAATATCGGTTTCCTTGCCAATTTCGAGGTTTATGCGCCGCTGCAGGGCAACTATTGCATGACGACCATAAGAAAACTATAACGGAAGGAAAAGTTTTCTTGCGTTTTGTTGCTCTTTTTTCGCCTAGAGCGCTTAAATTGCGCAGTGTTTGTTGGCTGCGAACGAACGTACTGAATGTGTTTGTTGCTATGCTGTGAATATTTTTAGTTTTATAGTTTTCGTCGCTGCATTTGATACCCCTGCATTTTGTGACAAGTTTTTACGAGTATGTTGTATATTTTATATTTGCATTAAGCATCAATTGACACAAAAAATATTCAATTTATAATTCAAGTACAATAAATTATTGCGTGCTGCAGAATATATTACTTTAAGAATTGAAATGTGGTGGTTTTGCCCGGGGTGCTGCTCAAGGATGTTTTAAGAAATTAACAGTTACGCAACGTTGAAGTAATTTTGAAGGAATGGTGAAATTTTGTATTCTTGGCGGCAACGAGTTTTCATTTTTCCTTCGTTTCTGGTCGACCGGCGAGCAGCACAAAACCTAATAAAATTTCATAAAGAATCAAATTATGTGAAGGTCCTTTGCGTCCTTCTCCTTCGTCGCAAGCCGGCGGCACAGCTTGCGCCCCCTGCGTAGGGTTTCGGCACGATGAGTTACACTGCTTTGGGGCGAATTGTTTCGCAATAAAAAACGTCTCTGAGTGCCGTTTTTATAACACCGACTTCCGGGGTGCGGCAAATCAAGCTGGTCCGTATCAGTTCTACGCTAACTAATCATCAAAGAAACTTTCGAACTTACAAAAAATCGTAATACCGACCTGTGCGCCATAATGCATTACATGTGGGGTAGAAAGCAGGAAAAAAGGCCCCAATAAAACGTACTTACAAGTGGCAACAATTCATATCACCATGTCGCAATGTCGCAACATTACGCCAAGAGGCGACGCCATAGCAATGTTTGCATTTCGATTTGCGGGCATGACCGCGGCGTGTGCACGAGCAAATAATTTATGGACGTATCAGCTCGTGTCCGCAATGACTTATTGTTAAGTTATACGAAATAGCGGCGTGCGCGCGCGACGACCGGCTTCCGATTCCGGTTGCATTCTGCACGCTTCCGGAAGTGTGACTAACGCCTCCCGCCGTCGAGTCGCTCGGGCATTATCTCGCCAGCGGTGGTGCTTCGCACGTATAACACATTCGCACACGCACACAGCCATGCATGACGCACACGGGTGCGAAAGTCGCACAATTCAACGTCATTAAAGCACAATAAACACTTATCGCACAATAGCAGTTATTGGTCGCCATGAAAAGCGATAATAACACACAAGCATAAAAACTTTGATGTGGGAATATGACATTTAGTATCCTATACAGACATAGAATACCATAACGTAATAATTACACATTTTATTTCTTTCATTGTAATTCTTACATTTAAACTTTTTTGGTTTCTTTGATACAGTTTCCATTTTTCAAGTGTGCGGATGTCTCTCGCTCGAGCACTGCACAGCTTATTCTTTTACAGATTTATCGCCGCCGCGTTTTGTTTTACGTCGTCTTCCGGCCGTAATAGACTCGTATGATGCTTAATATTTTACTATATCACATCGCAAACGGTGGCAGTTTGAGCTCCGTCCAAGATTTATAGACACTTCTCTTATATTAAATTTTTCTCTCCTGTAGAGACACAAATAACACAATACAGACACTCAGAACAAAGTTCGATGCAATTTTCTGACCCAGATTCAGAAATATGTTTCGCAATAATTGAAACGTGTGGTATTTACACTAGTGGTAAATAAATAATTTGAAGCGTAAATCGCGTAATGCAATTATTGTTTATTGTTCGCAGCGAGTGGTTGAGGGGCGGAAGCCATAAAATGGAAAATTTTTGCAATGCGTGCAGCACACATGCGGGCGCAATAATTTTAACGTTTTAATTAAAAAATTTCCAAATTGGCTGGTGCGCGTTTGTGCAAATTGCTAAACGGCGAGTTACCATGTGGAGGGCCATTTCGACGGACTGGACGCTGATTTTCCGCGCTTACAGTATGCTTAACATTCGGTCATATCCGATGGTCCGATGTATTCAATTACAAAGCGAAACAGCCGTAGCGACATCACATTTTATAACTTTTGGAAGGGTATGTCCAAATGTGGGCCAGGCTCACCCAGCACAAATTATTAAATTGTTTTATTTTATATTAAATTGCTTTGTTTTGAGTGCGCAGATTCGACGGATAAATATAATTACTTTTATTATCCAGCGTGGTGGTAACATGTGTGCTGAAATCTGCTGCATATTTTGAAAATGTTAAAACTGAATGCATAAATGCAGTCAGATTTTCTTGTTGTTTTCTGGAAAAAAGTTTTTGGGCAAAATGAAATTTAATTGAGACTACAAGTTAATTTATAAATAAATGCTTATATCTAAAAATTATGTTATGGTTAAATATAGTTTGTAACCGTTTCCAGTGTGAAAACATAACATGATATCTTTGCCAAAGACTAGATGTGAATCCTGTGCGAATCTGTGCAATAATCTTAAAAGCAGCTGCTACTCTAATAATTGCTTCAGTCCGAGCGTGGAGGATTATTGTGTGCATTGGTTACTGTTCCACAAGGAAGTTGGAGGGGTCACTTTCCAATAACCGAACTGATCCATCATTAGCCCTCTAATATTGATTCTATTTGGCGGAAAAACTGCGTGCTTAGCCGTCTCTTCGCACTCCTTACACTCGCCGAAGAAGAAGGGTGGAATTCCATTAAGTAGAATCAACATCCAATCCTCCAGTGTCGAATAAACCCTAGCCTAAAACCCCAACTCACACCAAAATAAGCGCATTATTCAGCTATGCGTGGCATTTTTGTTTTTCCAAAATAGCAATACGAACTGAAAAGCTTATGTAGAGGATTTGCTGCTCATGAGATTTGAGCCGTGCATCAAAATATGCACCCAATATTCTACAACAGTCAAATTCTACGCTGTGAAGCTCAACTTGTTTAGAGTTGTACATAACCCACATCTGACAACAACATGTCCCCCAGTCACTCACTGACAAAGTGAAGCAAAGTGCAAAAAAATGAAATTATTCCCACCAGGCTGACATATACGAATACAGTCGAGGTTGGCTGATGGCAAACGCAGCATGCGACTGGTCGTTTGGAAAAGCTTCTAAAACACAAATTGCTGAAACGCGGCTTTTCTCTTTATGGAAATTAAATGCAGGCCATCGAGTCACGGCCAGGCGTTGATGAAAGGCTCATTTTTATTATTTTCAAAGCGGCCAAAAACCACCGGATTAAATTAAAATAGTTTTAGTTTCACTTTTTTTTTTGTTGCTGCAAACAAAAAAAAAATATCCACTGTCAGTCACACTGCTTTTATTATACACCCTCCTCACTTATTGTACGCATATCAAACATTCAGTAGAAAAAATTCGCTTGCCAACTGAGACAAAATATTTTACCATGACGAAATCGACAAATCGGACGTGACATTGTTTTAATTAAAATTTCAAATGAATCATGAAATTGTATTATAAAAATAACATAAAAGCCAACATGCCAAAGTATACAACATATTTTTGGACCCGAAAAACATTTGTTTCATTCGGTCATTTTTGCAATTTAGATTTTCCCAAAATACAAAGCCAATTTGCATGCGCAAGTAATTTTATTTACGTTTGGTCTACAGAATTGTATTTTTTGGCGAGTGCATGCACCCAATTTCCAATGTACATAATTGTGTCACGGAACTATGTAATGTTTCCAGGTCTTCAATGGTAACGATGGCACAGTTGACGTTCATCGTAAAATGCAATTTCGAAACGGATACGAAACAGCAACGTATACTGCTGTTTAGCAGCTCAGTTCTTTTATAACTAACTTTTTACTACACACGGGCATGTATAAGTAGTTGTACTTTTATAACGCCTAGCAGAAACGAACTAGAAATGTTGTCGTACAAAATTGAGAAGAAGAAAATGCAAACTATTTTAAATTGAAATACATAAAAGTTCAGCGAAGCGATGTGTCAACGACATTTCCACAAACCTACTGACTTGTATATAAAAATAAGGAAACCATAAAATAAAATAACGGCAACATTTTCTTATCGAAAAAAAGTTAATCTAAACATACTGTATTTTTAGATAATATTTAAATTCTGCAGTTGCGGCTATTGCTACACACATAATGCAATGTTGCACCCTGCATCCACAATCCGAAACTAATCTAGTAGTAAAAGAGGCAGCGCTTTATTGACTCCCGAATTTGGTTCCACCCAACGCGGCCAGTGAGGCAGGCCCTCTTTTTATGTCTTCCTGCCTTGCACACCATCTCCTACATTGGTGCATAACAACGTGGCTCCAATGGTCCATTGCCAGCAAAACCCATCAAGGCATCAGGCCATCACTTCCCTTCCGCTCCCGAGCGATATACGAGACGATCACACATTTATTTGTCTACAAACGGAGCAAATCTAGACTTCTAGCCAAATCCTCTCACTACATATAAAATAACAAGCACCCCAGCGCTAAAACACTGAGTGACACACGAGTCACGATTCTTAAGGTTCCTACCCACCCTTCGAACCGAAACGCGACACTATTAATGACCGTGTGCCTTAAAGTATAAATCATTCGACGTGGCGCGACATCGTCTAAATTTTTACCCTGCACTTCATTTTTCTTGCCCCTGGAACGTTGAGCAAGGCGAGCGTTTTGCTCGCTGCATGCGTGCCTCTGCCCCGAAACGTCGGATTCCTTACACCCGCCAACGGAGGATAACAAATGATGTGTCAGTTTAAAAGAGTCGGAACGACCCCGGCAATAATCGCACATTTGCATACAACTATACACACATGAAGTCACAAAGGGTGTGCAATGACAATTGAAAGTTTAATCTTGGAATCTAATTGATAGCTCAACAGATCAGCGGAGAACCACATGACGTTTTAATCAGATGAAAGTTATTTTAATAACATTTCCTTTCTATCTAATTTGAATATTGTGTTAGTTCGTAAAATTTACAATTACGTACGGAAATGTCATCCGGCTGTGCTTCTATAGGAATACATTAAGTTGCATTATATTGCATCAGGCATGATAGGGAGGCGAGAATGAGCTGACGCGTTCCGCAGCGAGGACAAATGCGGAAAAGCAGATTTTATGACGTCGTTATGACGACTGTTATCCTGGAGTTTGCAGGTGGCACAATCTCTGCTTGTTATGACTGCTAGCAGTCAGGCAGACACAGCATATTATGATTAAAACAAGACTTAATCAAGAATCTCGCGTCAACACTCTGCCGCGGTTAAAATTTTACTCGTGAAAATTACCACCTGAACAATCAAAGTGCAACAGGGAGAATTTAATTTTAGTTGTTTGTATTATAATACACAGTAATAATATTATTTATCCCTCAAATATACATTTATTTTAGAACTACATGTTCTGAATAAATAAATCCGCTTTATTTTATGTTTTGCTTAAAGAAGAATCATTGCTCATTATTCATTTCGGATTCAACTGACAAACGCAAAACACATGGAAATGTTTTGATCCCTTTATAATAGGTAAATATAGGATTCATTGAAAGTTCTACACATTTTTAATTTTGATTATTAACACATATTTACTTTAAACCAAAGAACTGGCCCAACTCACCAACGCATTTGCGAGTATTACTTATTCAGAATTCTATTCGCATATCATCTCGGTGAGCCGACTGCTAGACCATGAACACACTTCACGTCTCGTGTAATAGAACAAAATTACATTTTGTAAAATTCGATTTATATGCAACAAGATGTGGTAACACATTCGCACCCTACACGAGTTTCCAAGTTCACTAACTCACTCATATCCTAAGCGTATTTATACCGAGCTACTAAAAAAGTTTATCATAATATAATTATAAATAAATATTTATTTCAAAACGGAAAATGTATAAACTTACTACTATTGTAACAATTGCCATCAGAAAGAAATTTTAGAATAGGGATTAAAAATTTAACATTTGTATTCCGGAAATTGTTTGAAAGCAATTAAACATAAATATATTTATTTATTGTCAAATTGATTACATAGTCATGTTTTAATTAATTGTATTGTTTGCTAAAGCGCAAGTTTGTAAATGCGCGTATCTACTTTCTATCAATTATATATTATTGCATTTTAATATAAATAAAATATTTATATTTATATGCAAACGCTAAAAATGTTTATCATTTAGATTTTCTACTATGTATTAATTTCTCGATAAAAACAATAATTTTCCGGAAATAAACATTTTTATAAATAAAATTATTGCTGTTTTACTTTATGGTACTGACTCATTTGAAGACGTGATAAATATTGTAAATTTAGTCGTGTTAAACGAATTTAATTGATAGCACGCTAACAATGTTGCATACAACGCGCCACATTGCAAAACAAAAAAAACTCAAACACAATAGAAACAAAAGCATTCCATGCCGTTGTTGGAACAAAACTGAACGTATGTTACGTCCGATATACCAATTGCTTCCGATAATAGTGTAGCAAAAATATTGTTTTAGATTTCCCTAAATATTCCGAATACATGATTCTTTATCGTGGAACAACAGTGTTGTAAAATTGATTCGGAAAATAGTTCCTCGCGAGGAAAGTGTGGAATATTAGAATTTATTCCCAGTGGCGAGACAGTTTGTAGCTGAAATCGAGAATATAGTGTCGGTTTATATGGTTGGTTGTCGACGCTTGGATTTCGCGCGCAGTTGGTGCGCAAGTTGATTGTGGATATATCGCGAGGGAGGTTGGAACAAAATGACCGGGACTGCCCGAGGTTGCGGCTACAATTAAAAACACATTTATCACCCTGAAACCGCCACCATGTTAGCGAGCATCCGTTCGGCCAACTTTCCACAATGCGCGTCCACCGCCCGACTCCGACTCATTCCCACACCAACGCTGTAGCCATCTCGATGCCCCCCGTGCCCGCTCCCAGCTACATTGTCGACCGGGCTGGTTCGCCACACGCAGATAACGGAAAATAGCACACACAAAAAAACCGTCAAAGCGAAGCGCCCGAAGAAAGGAAGAATTGCGAATGTGGTCACTATTAGTGCAACACATTTGAACAAAAAAAGCCGCCCACATGAAAGAGTGACGCAACGCAGGCAAGCCTTTGACGTACATTGCAAGCGGCAGGAGATTGGAAAGCTGCCCGAAATTAGAGAGGACAAAACGGAAACGCAACTATTTGCCACGAGCGCTACCAGAAGAAAGCCAGACGGTATTGAAAGCAAGGAATCGAAAGAAATGCCAATGAAATTAGAGCGATTTTAATTAATTCCAGCATTCCATGGTATTTTATTTGGCGTAAAAGAAAAGCTCACTAGCATCGTACCGTCGCGTCGCAATACCAAACTCGCATTGAATTCCTCAAGCACATACAAATAAAGAATATATATTCGCAATTTGCTTCTGAAAAGCTTTATTTAATCCGAGCCATTTCATTCGAACGTATTTAAGTGGAGCCGACGCTGCTCGAATGCGGCGTGCGTTTAGGTACAAATTGCTCGTCCTTTCATTTTGGCCAAACGAGCTTTCCCGCTCGAGGATGCGGAGGAGCAGGAAGCCGTGCGCGAGCTGAAATAAGTAGCAAAAAATAAGCGTAAACACGACGGCGGGAATCGGTCGGTATTTCATGTTTTCAATGCGCGTCCAATCCGCACCGGAGCGTATCGTGTCGGTTTTGTGAAACGAAGCCAAGTACAAATATCGGATTAACGATATCCCTTCCTCGCCTGGCCCATCGTATCCGCGAAGAAGCGGACTGCTGAGAGCGTGCAGCAACGGGGATGTGGAGAATCCCGACGATATTTGCTCCACTCTTAAATTCACTCACTCAATTTCCGGGCTTCGCGCGCACTCCAAACTTCCTTCCAGCCTTTTCCTCTACACAACTCACACACATCTAATCGCAGCCAAATCTAATACCTAGTGTCATCACTACGAAAATCAAATATACGCACACCCAACAATCTGAATTACATCTAAGAACTTATATAAATATTAATAAACCACGTTATCTTAAATTATTCGAAAAGTGGTGACCTAAAAAAGTATTTGCGCAAGAAAAAGTGTTTTACAATGTAACATTCTGTATTACAACAGTATGCTCTTCGATTCTTGATTCATTCCGACAGAGGCTCCAATCCGGAAGCGACTATACAGATTCATTGCACTCGGCGTGTGCGTGCTGTAAGTTAAATCGCAAACAAACTTTTCTTTCCAATCTAAGTATCCGCTCATTTATCGTTTTATCGAATCGGCTGCATCTTGCGCGAGGTTTCCACTGCAGACAAAATTAAAATCTGCAAAGTCATTTGATCACGAGTTCTAATATTCTCCGATTTCATTGAGGAAAGAGTTTAGCAACATGAAGAAAATGCTAGACACGTTAATTACATTTCAACATTTACTGATTTTCTACAATTTTAGATTTTACGCTTGTCAGTAAGAGAAGACGTTAACAATATTCTTGTACTATATAAATGAATACAAAAAACTGACAGTAATTTTTCTAAAGCTTGTGAGATCGTTAAGACATTCTTACTAGCTGTAACTAAGTTTTAATAGTTCTTTTTGCAATGCTATCTAGCAAATGTGTCTCAGAGGCCCACCAAGAAATCTCAGCATGAAGTCAAGTCAGAAAACAAAGTTCAATACTTCATGTTTCCATATTCAACTAAATATTATTTTCGGGATGCCAAATGTGATGTGGATAATTGAAAATGGAAAATATTACTAAATATTAATTAGAAGTTTAGTGTTTGTGTTTGAACTTAAGGAATATATTCATGGAGTTTATGCAATTACAAAACAACCAATATTTAACAGCAAGAAACAAGATAGAGATGCAAAAGCGAGAACAATGTTCATGTCGAATGATGATACCCCAGCGCATTGCATTGCTAATTGGCCAAGGAAGCAGCTCGCATCGTTCCGTCGACTTTACTTACGCCATTCCGTTTCTCCGCTCTGCGGGCGCCCGCTGATGCGGCCCTTTGGTGCTGTTCGCGCGTCTCGCTACTTCTCATTGGGCCAGCCGGAACCCAGAAAACTTCCGCAACTCGAGGAAGTAGCAATTACTGATGGGAATACGCAATTATTTTGACTTCTTTGAGCTGCCCCAGCCCAAGTCAAGAAGAGTAATATTGCTCTGCCTAAACCTTCTCACTTGGAGCAGATCTAGGCCAGAATCGTTAACTTAACTTGCATTAAATTCAACCAAAACCAGGGATTTACATTTAGAATTTGGCATTGCCGTGATTTATTACATTTTCAGTAATATGCTTAGTGGTGCTCATAGCAAAGCGAATAATTTAAGTAAATTTAAAAAAATTCAACTTCCAGTCGGTGGGAACTTACACGCAGAAAGAGGAGAAATGGCTCATTTTTATGATGAGCGCATTTCAGAGTCAATTACGTTTAGTTGTTGAAAGTTCCGTCCGTCGAGTGTCTCCAGGCTCCGACAACGAGCGCGACGTGCAAACGAAACTTTTTTTGCGTTTGAAGATGTTTTGCTTTCAGTTCTGAAGCAAAACTGCTCCGTCAGTACGCGGCAAGTACGGTACACGTATTTACTTATGCATAAACTTTAAATATGTCTCTCTGGCGAATTATGCGCCTGAAAATTTCAAGACGCTGGAAAGTGGCTGAAAATATTAATAAATTATGGGTCACGACTCGCGTCACGCAAGCCTGTGCGAGGTTATAGCCACTTGCTGCTATCCGCACCCTGCCAACCCCAGGAGAGGAAAGAATTTTATGGAAAACATAAGAGTTTTATGAGTGTTAACAAAATAGGAAATTCTTTGCTGCGTTGTTGCACCAGGCGGAAACTTAGTACAAGGGGTAAAATTAGTCAAACTTGTAGTTATAAACTTTGCTTTTTTGCATTTTCGTCATTCGTGCCTGGAAATATCAAATAGTTCACAGAAAAAACTAAAAATTTTGAATAATATCATCCAACAGTATTCCATTTAATAATACCGCGTTTTGTTTAAATACCATACGTCATCAACTTTTGAAACATTTTCTCAAATTAATATATATTAAGGCAGCAGTAACGTGCTTTGCAATGGTAGCGCCAAAAGTCTAGTAATGGTTCTATTGGTGGTGATTCTAAGGTTTCAAAGCGCCGATATGGCGAGCTTATAGCAAGACAGGCTTTCCACGTCGAAAGGATTTAATAAGATAATTGATGATATCTATGACTGGGTAGCCTTGGCGCTAATTCCGAGAATGATGATGTAATAATTAGAAGCGGGCGGAAATTGGAGCCGGTTCCGGAGATGGGTCCGCCGGGAATGTCGGATTTATCCGGGATCATCGGCATCATACTAATGGACAAGTTGCCTAATGACGGACCGCTGTTTACGGTAATGCTCGATTCCGGCCTGGAAAATCCGGCAGCGGTGCAACGCTCGGCGGCGTGGCGGCGGCGATGGTTGGGGTGGCTGACGGCGGTGAACGACGGTCGGTTCGCACAGATTCACTGCTGGTCGTGCGTCCAGTGTTGGCAAACAAGCGGCGGCGCGCGCCACTCCTACACACCTACAACTACGACTGCCCGCAATAAGCTGGCCGCGGCGGCATTCCTGCGATATCTATATTGACTATAGGTAGATATATCCATATCAGTATCGCACATTTCCGTGAACAATAGTTTCGAATTCCGGCCCAAAATCGACATTTCCCATTGGGACAAAGAAACATTGTAGCAAAAAATCCGGCCGTTGTTCAACTGGCAAGCGTTTTGATATTTATTCAGATCGAGTGAAATGATGGATTATGTCATGATTGTGAGCTGAAACAAAAATCTGCGCTGCACATCAAGTGCGTAAGCTGTACAATGCCGAATTTGCTTCCACGGCAAACAAATTGCGGAAAAGCTTAACCGGTTTGACATGCATTTAGGAAAAAAAAACCCATGTGTATTATTTTTGATAGCAATAAAATAAAATCTTCTGCATACATTTTAATGGTAATATTTGGATAATTAGATGGAGAATATATCACAACCGTGACAAGCGTATGTCGTATTTCATAATAACTTCCAATAACGTGGACGTAATGATAGATTGATTACGTAGCGCACATTTCATTGCGTATAAATTAATTGCTTACGCCGACGTGGTCGTTCTGTGTGAACAGGTTACGGAGTCAATGGGCCAATGTTACTGACATGTATCATATACAATGTGGCTGGGTTGTGTATCCCGGAAAATTTGAAAATTGATTAATCACGCCCGCGTTATGTAATGTTATGGCAGAAATCCTTTAATAGGTCGCTTTTATAAAATCTGCCGCTGCCTCCGCCATCAATACGACAACCGGGATGGTATGCCCGGATGTGCTTTTCGGTATCGCGCTGCTATCAACCACACGCAGATTTCGTACGCCGTGAACTCGGAGGTCCTCGTCAACACAGTCCTTCTTCCTGTCTCTGCCCATTCTACACGTGCCGATCTGATGATGCATCGGTGCAGTGGCGGATTATGCTTCAGTGGGGCCCTAGGCGCAAATCAAGTTTGGGGCCCCTAAATCCGAAAATTTTCAAAAACGGTTATTAGCCCAGTTAAATTAATAGTTTTAGCGTACGGGCACCGCAAAGTCTACTTCAACATTCGTTTGTGCCAAAAACTCATTTCCACACCACCATGAGGTAGAGTACGCGTTTTTTTTATCGTGGTATCCCCAGCAGGCCTAATCCACACGCACTATTCCAAAATTTAATGGATTATCTTCCGATTCGCTCTTCGCGATGGACCAGGTGTTGTGCGTTAATTGTTTTCAGAACCGATCGAAATATCACAGGTAAAATTTTCTGCCATACTATCCGCGATGGGATTATCGTTTTCAATGCTATCTTGGTTCTCGAGTTCATCGTACGTGTGCTCAAAAACGGTGATCGTATTTAAATACAAATTACAAATTTACTTTTCTTGCATTCTCTTGGGCTTGAAATCTTTCAATAATTTTGTCGTACTCTAGTTTTTTAAAAAAATCATTTTCTATGAACATTAATGCGAAGTCATTTAAGTGCTCTTGTGAAAGACTATTGCGCAGATAGTTTTTGACTCGTTTTAAAACTGAAAATGTCCTTTCTCCACTTGCATTAGAAACGGGCAAGGTCAAAAAAATTTGCAGTATTGTGTGTATATTTGGAAAAGTTGATTTTAGACCATTACTTAATGTTGCATACATTTCATGTGGATCTCTAATATTTTCTTCTTGTATGTATTTTAGAAAATGAGTTAACTCATCAGTGAAATATTCTGGCTCAATATCTTTTTCATACTTAGACAATAATCGCTCTACACAATTATTAGTCTCAACACGGCTTAATTTTAAATCAAAGAAAATTTTAAAATCGTTAAGAACATTGATATAGACATCGCCCCTTCGAGTAATTTCTGATTTTAATACATCACATACAATATAAAAAATGTTGACAATAAAAAAATTTCTTGACGAAAATGCTGTATCATTTTTGTTCGTTTCATCATATGGATATTTGCGTTTTCTTTGTCTCATCTCTTTATAAGAATGATGAGCTGTTAGGGATTTAGCCTCCTCTTCAACAGTTTCGAAATTATTTCTGACCACTGTTATAAATTCGTTTAATGATTTTAATAAACTAACACTATTAAGAATATTTGTCTTTGGTTCCTGAAATAATAGGGGGCCCCTATTATCACTATCATTTATTTAATTCATAAATTATACTATTACACAGTATTACACTAGTCCATGAACATATTTAATATATATTGTCCTCGGACCACGGATTTGCAATACTTTCTTCAACACTAACAACTGGATAGGCATCTTGCAGGTCAGTTGTTGGCACTATGTTTTGTTGAAAATCCACGTCGCTTCCATCGAACCACTCGGTGTCATCATTTTCACGCACAACGCAGAGAATTTCTCTCGATCTGCCGTTCGATCGTCGCGTGAGAATGCGTGAAGGATGAACATTGTGCATCTCTACACTATTATTAATATTTCTACACTGCTTGTGACATGAATTTACGTGTTTTTTGACTTTCTTCTTTGTACCGAAGTACAAACCACACCACTGACACGTAGCAAATGTCTTGCCATCATGCTCTTGAGGCTTTGGTATACACAGGCCACTAGACGACTGCAAAATTGAGTAAGGAGGTATCAAGAAGCGTTCCGTTACTCACAAGGAATAGCGGACGGTATATATCCGTCTGGAAATACCGGTATTTCATACAAAATCCGTAAGTAGAAACAGCAGACACTGCACCACAAAAGGTGAAGAAAAGACAGATATCCAAGTCAGCAATCAAACAAAATCAACTGCCAAGGAGAGTCGAAAGAGAAAGAGAGCGAATGAAATGAATAAACGTGTCTCGGCCCCACCCAAAGTGGCTGGCACGCGACACATTGAAACATGCATGCCCCGCTGCACAGCTATTTTATAATGAATAATCACTTGATAACACTCCCAATCAGTGGCGGATTATGCTTCAGTGGGTTGCTTTGTTGCTTTGCGGACACGTGTGAAATGCCGTTTTGGGCGCCAAGTGAAACCAATACGTTATTCATAAAGGCTGAGGTCAAAACCAACTGATGAAGTATTTGTGGAATTACTATGTCTATATGGGACATATAAGTGCCAGGGCCCCTCAGGCAGCCGGGGCCCCCAGGCAGCCGGGGCCCTAGGCGCGCGCCTAGTGCGCCTAGGCCGTAATCCGCCACTGCATCGGTGCGGTTTTATGTTTGATTATGCAGACGAGCAGCTCGTCATCTTCGAACGGATCCTTGTTGAAATGTTCATTTTGGCATGCATCCGGAACTAAACCTACGATGGTTGCGTTCATCTTCCGGAAACTCTTCGTGCGCTCGAGATTCTTCATGAAGCGTAGTATGCGAACCATCGCAAGCATGTCGTGCCGCGACTGCAAATACTTTGGGTCGATGATGGGATAATCGGTGGGATCGTTTGACTTCAGGCTGATTGATCCCCTGGATCGTGGATGCAGCAGCAGTATTTGCGCGGAAAATTCGATGAGGGTGTGTGGCTCGCTGAGATTTGCGGGAGGGTAATAAAGCTGCGGGTTGGCCTCCACAAACATCATTTCAAAATCTGGGTTTGCGCTGTTGGGGCACCGGGTATTAACGAATGAGACTTGTCGGGCGAGTGGCTCGGCGAGGCAGCCACGACCGTCTTCCAGATATGACTTGAGCTCATCGTCAAATTTTCCATATCCGAAGGATTTGTTTACTTGAAAAGTGAAATCACGAATTGACAAATGATCTTCGAGGTGCTGGCCTACCGCTGATAGGTTCAAGATTAGCGGGATATTGTGGCGCTTTAGTTCAGCTTCTGGTCCAATGCCAGAAAGCATTAGTAATTGCGGGGTGTTGATAGGCCCACTTGTTAGTAGTAATTCCTTGGTAATATTGACAGAGTAACAAGAGCCATTATAATAATATTCTAATTGCTGTGCTTTCCGGTCATGATGTTTCTTACTGAAAATAATTTTAGTGGCTAAAGCATTTGTTATGACTTTTAAATTAGGCCGGTTTATAATCGGTTGTAAATATCTTTGATTTGTGCTGCTTCTTTCTCCATTTTTGGTATATGCCTGCAAATTACCCACTCCAATCTGTGTCTCGCCGTTGTAATCTTTAAGAACATCAAAACCGAGATCTTTGAACCCATCAAATATCTGCTTGGTCAACGGCCCTGGATTCTTAGGATATTCTACGTGAAAATGGCCATGCGACCCTCTGTATTTCTCATCTGCTCTGTCTACGTCTAATGCCGTGGCATTTTCCATAACCTTAAAGTACTTGAGAGCATTATGTGACCACCATGGTCCCCACGAATCAAAATCTTTCAGATTGCCACGAACGTAGGTGACGTCTTTCATCGCCGACTCACCACCCAAGACTTTCCCTCTTGGCAAAGGGCATCGTCCCCCAGGCATCTGCAGGCATGCGTTCACTTGCGGCTCGGTGGTGTAACCCCAATTCATCTCCGACCTCAACGATGTCAGGTAAGCACCTGGAATCAGGGTGAACGGCGTCTCATCGCCGCCGGCTTCCAGCACAAGTATGTCCCAGCGTGGATTTTCACTGAGTCGGTTTGCGAGCACACTGCCGGCGGTGCCGCCGCCGACTATCACAAAATCGTAACTGCGTGCGATTGGCTGGCATCGCTCATTGGGCCGTACATTTTTAAATTGGGAATTTTCGGTCGGCTGAGTCCATTGTGCGGCTTTTGCCAGGTTTTCCAACCAAAGGTTTTTATACTCAACGAATTTATTAGTATCTCCGTTCGCGGTGAAAACGTTTCCTAATATTAACTGCAGTACAAGTAGAATTCCTCGAAAACAGTACATATTGCAATAAAAATAAAGAAAGATACACCTTGTCACTATGTTGTTAACATTATGAATATAAAGTATTATTGTATAGCCACATTGCATATATTGTATTTCTTATCATTATTGGTTCAACGTCAACACTCGTTAACATAACTGTTCAACATCAAAAATTAAAAAAAAAAATGTTAATGTTAATGTTAATGCTGATATGCACGTACTACATATCTAACTGTGATAAGTAACTAGTTTAAAACGTGAGTTAATGTGTAACATGGGAATATAAGTTATAAAATGTAGTCTGAAGTAGAAACACGTTACTAATCGATAAAATTGCAGTAGTCATTCGATTGCAATAACAATTTTCCGGATTTGGAAGGGAGAGACTTCCACTACAGCACTCGTACGTCGTGCTCCCAAGAGATAATAAACTTTGATAATGTTATTGTGGAATAAAGCATTTCGAAAGTTTGTTGCAACAATCAAGTTTAGAAATCTCTAGCACTGACCAATGCAGAAATTGGTCTACCGAGAATCAAATAACCCACTCCCCTAGCTGTGGTGAAGTGTTTTCCAACAAACTTTGCTACAGCTAGGCTTTTTCTTTGGCTTTACGATGCGCGGTAGAATCGTGGGAATTAGGAGGGTATATTTGACAAATTAATTAAGCAGAGTGTGAAAATCCGAAAGAAATTCGACGCAATCTGGGGCCGTAGGGATCGCGCCCGGGCAAACGTAATCATTATTCACAAGGCACAATGGACGCCCGGGACTAATCGCACGACACGCATCGAATCGATGCTTTCGTCTAATTCGTCTGCGGACGAACGGCGCGCCCGTTTCCGATAACATAAGTAATTGCTTCGGATCGCCGCCGGATCGCTTCGAATGTGTCCCCGAGCCGTCCTTTCCGCCCGCGCCTCGATAAAACAACTTTTTTCTTGGTGCCCCGGTTTCATTGTAACAAATCGCGGCAGAACCGCACAATACGCTAGCGTGACAGCGATCTGACAATTTTGAGGCTTCTCCCATTCGCCATTCACGAAATTAGCCAGCCCTGGATTATCTCGCCAGTTAGCCGCTCCCAAATGAGTTTTACTTCCATCTTAAAGTCGAAAATTGATGTGGACTTTATGTGTAGCGCGGATTCATTGAGTGCGTAAAAATTTACGGCGGATAATAAACAGGCAGGTTTTTTGGCAGGCGCTATCCATTCTTGGCGGCGTCACATATAGCTGCTACGTCGTTTGTAATTGACCCCGCAGCATCCAACTTTCGCCCTCATTGCAATCAATTTCGACGTAACCCTCGTAGTTTACGTTGTCGTCTTATACGCAGTTTCGATCCTTGCTGGCGGATATATTCTTTGACAATATTACCTTCTATTACAACCAGGACTGCCCGCCTACAGCACGGTTTAAAAAAGTCCCTGGTTGGTTTTTCTAATGTGTAGACTACATCCTTACTGTTCAAAAAAAGTTCTATCCTCAGCCTGTATTTTTACTGTAGACTGAAGTCAGAAGGGGATGCAGTTCCTTGGCTTGGCGGACGGCAGGCAATAGGCTCGAACTCCGGGATAAACGAAGGAGAAGGCACCGTTTTCGCCCCTATAACTATTAGGGTTAATGGTGGTTGCGTTTTCGAATTTCTCCTCTCAGGCGAGTTTAGCTTCGGCAAGGGCAATCCGGTACTTTTTTATTCGCTCCCATCACGGATGAAACGGCCGACTTCATGAAGAATATCGTGGGTGTCCGTTTGCCAGGCGAGACGCACCCTCGGCAGTTCGTAATATTGATGGTATTGATATTCGATTCGTTATTTGTGTAAATCATCCGTCGGTTTATGGCGTTTATTACAACTAATATTTCAGAATCAGAAGATTCCCCTCGTACTATTGAAAATTATTCAAATAAAAAATGATCCATGTTGAACTTGATTCAGCATAATTTGATTTCCAACTTTAACATCAAGTTAAACACAAATATTAAAGCCGCCATAGCACAAATTCTATAAAAATAAGTTTTCTGGTCTTCTAATTTCATTTATATTCCAACACACTTAATATTTTACTAGACAGATATTTTAGGTACCTAGACGACAGAGAATAACATGTCAATAAAGTGTTCAATAATTCATTAAACACAACTCGTCGCACATCCATCGTGGCAATAAATGTTCGCAAATGTACTTGACGAAGTTATACATCGATTTTACAACTATCATTAATGCACATTTTATACCCTCGTAAAGACGATGACAGTTCAAACACCAGCGCAATTACACTGCTACCATTGTAAAAAATACAGCAATAACAAAGGTGGTTAGCAATAAATAACTAATTATATTTTAATCAGGCAACTGGTATAACGGTGATAAAACGCGCACTTTTTATTAGAAAATTGAACAAATAAAAGTTTCTTAGCCTCGTCTGTTCCAATTCGTCTTCGGGTGTTGTTTACCGACGTAGAATGCTACCCTGCTAGCCTGCGAGAAAGTTTTTCAGCGAGCATTTTGCCGCTCTAAGCTGTGCTGCGCAGATATAATGTAAAAACGGGAAAAAAGAATAAAAGTAGAATCCGTGCGAGGCAGTGTACGCCCGCCTGCCAACCTGCCATTCACTCATTCCACTCATTCACTTCCTATTCCGACGTTTTGTACCCGGACTAATACATAACTACGAAATTTCCTTTCGCGGCTCGTCGACGACGGCAGCGGCAGCGGCCTAGCAGCTAGATCACGCTGTGATTTATACGAAAACTTATTCCCATGTCTATTTTGCAACGAAATTTATTTCGTTACGCCTATGCACGTGCCTGAACGGCCCCGAGCGGCCCGCGCCCCGATTCCCGTCCCGCGCCCAGCCGCCATCTTTCAACCCCCTCAACCCGCATGCCTGTCGCGCTCGCATCAACCTATTGCAAAAGTTTGCCAAATACAATTCGCCACGCGAATCCGTGTCGAATTATTATTAGATAGTTCGTGCGCGCACAACACAACACCAGCGGGTGCCGGATAATGGAACAAAGGCACCAAAAAGAAATCGAAAAAGCCCCCCAAAAGTTTGTAATATTCGTGCGAATCTAGATACCAGATTCCACATTCACACATTCAACATATTCGTGATATGAGATTCCACTTCGAGATTGCAATAATGCTAACATATCGAATCAGCAAACATTGCTAGTATATATATTAAATATT
This sequence comes from Dalotia coriaria, assembly GCF_025399875.1. NCBI lineage: Eukaryota > Metazoa > Arthropoda > Insecta > Coleoptera > Staphylinidae > Dalotia > Dalotia coriaria. Next base: position 5,014,614 of record NW_027045446.1, read on the forward strand.
TTCATTCCGACTGAGAAGAGTGCAATATTTCATCGTTGAACACGGCAGCCGTTTTCGTATTTCTTTTTCTAATATGCGCCACTCGTTTACGAGTGGACCGCCGCGGCGGATTGCAGCTCCGCCGTCTGCAACTTCTACTTCCTGAATAATTTAAATTCAGCGCGAGTACAACAATGTATCTGAAAACCGCACGACGAACACTATACATAACGAATGTTTGAAGAATTTTCGAAGCTTTTTCGTGCTCGCACCGTACGACGTGTTTCGCCGACTCGCGCCAAAACTCCTCGCGCCTTCGCCGAGTGGCGGCGCACAAAGAAAATAACAACGAGCAAAAGCGAGGGCTGCCTGCGCGCCATATAAAGTGGCTCTCTTTTTAAAGGTAAATTTACCACTTTAAAATATATTTCGCTCAATCCACACGCCAAACTCGGACGTGCTTGGAATCTGCGAGCGTGTTTTGTGTTTCTAAATCATCACTTCAATATTGCAATTTCTTTGTTGGCATACCAAGAAAGCTCCTGCCAGCCCAAAGGAGCTATACATAATATATTATTACAGCGCTCAGCCTGCTACGTGCCTTTTGTTTTAGTTTTTATTGATGTTTTTTTACTCGGTATTAAGTTAAAAAAAGGTAAAGTTGAAGAATGTTAATTATTACATCCGTAATTATTACCATGCTGTGGTATGTAATAGACTGTTTGGAGTTATATAGTTAATATTAAATTATATTATTTGAATGCACTGAGAGCTAACTTACAGTAACCTAAATCAGAGGCACCTAGTTGAGCTTCCTCTAAGTCTTTATACTCCCACTGCAGTTTTTTTTTGTGGCAGTCAAAGAGAGAAAACTATAAGAACCAAACGCAAATTGCAGGTTTCTCTATAAAAGACTTTTAGAACTAAAAGGGGAACCCTACATTTTGCGGACGTATCTCCATCTGTGAACGAAGTTCAGACTTTATATTAGCGCTTCTAAATTTACACTATATAAGTATTGATAATATAATTATGATTTTAATAAAACGATGAGTAATTAAACGATAAATTAAATTAAACCTAAAATATCACATTTAGATTAATCGGATCCCAATTGCAAATATGCCGAAAACTCGATGTTTCTACCTGCTTTTGTTCCTTCTGTAGCCGAGGTTGAAATTCGTTAATTTGCAAATTTTTTACCAATCAAAAAACTCGGGTGTCTGCGGATTTCGTGAGTTTCCGTAAACTTGGAAAACGTGTACAGGCAGCAAAAACCATCGCGGTGCCATGCGTCGGTCATTCCTGTTGTGTGCACATTGTTTTTCGGGTTTCCTCGACCAGGCTCGCAGACAATGCCAAGAGGTAACTAGCAAGCAACAGCAAGAGTGGAGGTGCAGTGAGAACGTAAACTTGCGCACTGTAAAGTATTCTAAAGGAGAAACCTGCTTCTTGCTTTTATGAAGTTTACACGAAGCAGTATAGATGGCACAATCATTGCTATTTTTATTGGGATTTTCAAAATAAAACAATTTATAGACAAGATGTAGTAACATCAATTATTTGCTAAAATAATTTGGAATTATTAGTTATAGTGGCATAATTATTTTCTTATTTTTAATGTAGTATTTTTAAAATTTTCAAGAGCTAAGCTACTATTGGGATAGTGACAGAGAGCAAATCACGTAATATAGTGAATTAATTTATGATAAAATAGTAAATTCATTAGCATATACTTTATTTTTATTATTTTAAATTGATTCACGTGACATTTCAAGGGTGAAATGAGATAAAGTGGACGTGAATTGATAAAATCCGCTGCTGCGAGAGCCATTATATAACACTACAAGAGCGATGTGGTAAACTCGCGGACATCCTAGTGACATCTCGGAGTGGCTTCAAAAGTACTATTTAAATTCGACTATTTTTTAACAGAAACTGAAAATTCCGTTATTGATTAAACTCTCAAAACTCCTTGGAAGTGCCCTAAAATAACTTAAAAAGTGGCATTTCTCAAAAAATTTAAAAGCATGCTGTACAATTCTGCTATCCTGTATCACTCCAAAATAATTCGAGTGACTTTGATTTAAAATGTAGTTTAGAATTAGAAATTTCTTATTTGTATGAAAACAATCATTTGTCAATGAACCAAAATAGCTGAAGATCATAAGGTCTCTGCTTCAATCCCTGGTTTTGGCACGTTGATTTTGACAGAGATTTATCGTACTACTGCAAAATTTCGTTTTGGTTGTGGTTTGCAAAATAACACCCAGTATCTCGCAAACTAATAGTCTTTTTACAGTTCCTCACCGACATGTTAGAGTTAGGGAGTTCCCCTATACGATGTATACATTTCCAAACCCCCTAGCCCTTCTGAATATGTTCTAAAATGATTTTCGAAAGTAGCATTTTTCACCAAGTATGTAAAAATGGTATGAATAACACTCTACACTTTATTATCTAATTAACTGTTTTAAATCTTCTTATTCCCCTTTTAAATTGACATTTTTCACAAAATATGAAAACATAGTATGGAAAACACTCTGTATCCTCTGAACTAATTGGGTTTTTTCGATTTTTATACCCATGTTAAAGCACTAGAACTCCTCTACATGACGCATAAATTTTCAATCTTCTTTCTACCCCTTTTAAAAATTCCCTTTAACTCTCTTTAAAAATTGGCATTAAAAATTGAAAACATGGTGTGGAAAAGACCTTGTACAGTAGAATCCGTTTAGTATGACTCCGCCTATATTGACCAACCGGTTATTATGACGTAATTACACAAGAAGTTTGGTTTTCATATAATACTAGCTGACCCGGCAAACTTTGTTCCGCCTCGCTTTGCTCTTGTGATTGAGAAGCACGAAGTCGAGTCATACTAACACGGCGCTTTTCACGTGCTATTTCTTGTTCTTCTTCAGTGCACTACGGTTTTGTCGGGTAAGATTTGATCGTTTTGGTTGATGCATGTTGAGTGGGGAACGAAAAGACGGAGAGAACTCGTTTAGTATCTTCCAAGGAAGTTTTCACTTCAAAAAGTATTAAAAAAAGTATCCTACACTTACTAAGTCTTATTCAAACAAACACATCAACCGGGCACCTTCAACGAACACGTACAAACACACGCACGTCTAGCTTAGGGGGAAGCTACGAATCGCACAAAGAGGAGACAGAAATAATAGAAAACATTATATTTGTGTGCTCTTTTTCTCCCGTAGGCTAAACCATATAAGCGAATATGTTTGTTTCCTTTTAGTGTCGTTTAGTGCCTTTTTAGAAAAGTTTTCATTTCAAAAGTATCCCACTACCTTCTCCTGGCCCTAAGCTACCTCACCACCAATTTTTAGCTAAATTGGATTAGCCGTTCTTTAGTTATAATGGAGTTAACCAAGACGACTTTCTTTTATATATATATAGATTCTTTATCATTTTACAAAACGCATTGTATGACGTCCGCTTATAATGACGTGTTTGTCAGTTCCTTCGATGTCATTATAAACGGACTCTACTGTATTTCGTGAACTAATTAACTTTTTTAGAGCTTGTTAGCGCCATATAAAAGCTCGAGAGTCTATCTACACGATGCAAGTATTTTATTTTCTAGTCCTTCCGGAAGTGCTCTAAAACGCCCATTAAAAATTGGCGTTTTTAAAATAAATAGAAAACATGGTGTGGAAAACACCTGGTTTGTGATGCACTAATTAGTGTTTTAGAGTTTGTTACCGCAATATTAAAGTTCGAGAGTTCCTCTACACGATGCATATCTTTTTAATTTTCTAGCCCTTCCGAAAGTGCCCTAAAACATCCTATAAAAACAGGCATTTGTCAAAGAAATTGAAAACATGGTGTAAAAAGACACTGTATCTCATAAACTAATTGACTTTTTTGGAGTTTGCTACCGTCATGTTATAGTCCAAGAGTTTTTCTGCGCGGTGAATACTTCTTCAGTTTTATAGCCCTTTTAAAAATGAGCAATTTTCAAAAAATACAAACATAGTGTTGAAAACACCCAATATCTCGTGAATTATTAGACTTTTGTAGAGTTTCTTTTCGTCATATTAAAGTTCAAGAATTTCTCTACGCGACCCATATTTTTCTAACCCTCTAACCCTTTTAGAAGTGCCCCAAAATGCACTTAAAAATAGCTATTTTATCCCATAAATCACCTTTTTTGGTCGAAAAACAGGGTCGAACTTTTTATTAAAATTCTTTTCGGCCGAAGAACAGGGTCGAACTTTTTGTTAAATTTTTGTGGGTCAAAATCAGGATCGATAATAAATTGAGCCGTTTATTTTGAAAGTGACCTAACTCCGTTTTTCAATTTTTTGCCGGTTCCCATGGTTACATGTACAACTTCATGTTATTTATCAGTGACGCACTTCAGATTGCTTATATTCAGAGAAAATACGGTACATTTTTACACATAGGTTTTCCGAATTAATTGAATAACTGACCCGTGTGGTTTGAAAGTGGCCTAACTCCATTTATAGTTACATCAAGGTATTTACTATTGATAATGTCGGAAAGCAGCGATGAAGGTAATTTCCATTAATTAGTATTTACAAGTCCACCTCATTTTTGGGACAATTGCGTTAGTTAATTAACCTGTACGTTTAATTAATATAAAACTTAAAATTTAATATTAAATTATAGAAATTATTGCACCCATGAGGAAGAACCGAAGAAGACCACTTAGTTCAGATAGTGAAAAGAAATAGTAATTAATAAAAAAAGCGAATAAGAAAAGAGTTATAAAACAATATTCCTCGTCAGAGGATGAAGATTCAAATAACAATGGAGAAAAGATTGATGCACCATATATCCAAAAAGTGCGAAAGATAAAACGGAATTCAGGAAAAAGATATTGCAGTTAAACCGGAAGTATTGTTCATGAAAAAATTTCGAAAACCAAGATTGTGGTTGTCGGAATGCGTGCACAAAAATTATAATGAAGAAGAAAGAAAGAATATTTTTGAGAAGTTTTGGGATTTGGCAGATTTTAACAAACAAAATGTATTACTTCACGAAGCTGTCTGTGAAACGAAGACGTTTTTTTCTTCAATTTGAAACATCTTAAATTATGTTGAATGGACTTGGGCATCTTCAAATTTTATAATGAATCTGGCTGTTAATTTTGAAAGTGGCCCAACTCCATTCTTGATAAGGAAACGCATGTTATTTACTTAATAATTGCCACTATTTTAACAGGAACTTTAAATTTAACATCCTAAGATACGCTTAAGCAGTATTTCTCCTTTGTATCTTATACGTATATTTTAAATTCATTGAAACGCAAAACTTTCAATATCTCGATTTGAAGACAAATGGAGTTAGGCCACTTTCAAAATAAGCGGCTCAATTATCTCAGGAACTAATTGAGCTAAACAAAACCAAACACACTCCGATGTTCAGCAACAAATCCTAGATAAGATTACATTTAAAAAATTTAAATTTAACATGTGCCTAAAAAATTTCCGCAGTGATTTTCTCAGAATGTAATAAAGTTAATAAAAACTTTCTTCATTTTGTTCATGCCGTAGTAAGGATCTTTAAAATGGCAGATTAAGTTTTTCCATTTTCCGAAGTTGACCAAAAATCTCACAAAAACATCAAAAGGTTAGTTACACTTGACTCTTTTGGACTCAAAAAAATTTTTAAGCTAGAGGAAAATGGGAAAGGCTAATCGATTGAGTTTTCCAAGGGATGAAAGATATCAAGTCAGTTTTCCGATAACATCATTATTATGGAAATAAGTGGTAAATTCAAAACTGATAAAATAAAACCACCTCTCCGATTTTTCCCAAACTTTCCCAATTGAAGTAAGACATTGTTAGGAATCCATTAATCCAGATTTGGTTGCCCTGTCTTAATTAGTTTGCAAGTTATTAACCATTTTAATTATTACATAAGTGTTGATAAGTAAAAATTTTAACATGGAATATAATATGAATGGTATGCATCGTATGGAGAGCTTTTATATGGCGATAAGGAAATTTAAGAAAATTATTTAGTTCGCGAACTACCTCGTGTTTTCCACTCCATGTTTTAATTTTGAAAAAAATGCCAATTTTCAACGAGCATTTTAGAGAATTTTTAAAAGGGTTCGAAATTTGAAGTGGTATAGGTTGTCTAGCGCGACTCTTGAACCTTAGGATGTTGGTAAGAGACTTTAAGAAAGTCAATTAGTTAATGGGATTCTGGGTGTTTCCGACAGCACCTTTGCAAATGTTTGTAACAACGCTAATTTTGATATGTATTTTAGGGCACTGCCTGTAGTGCTTTGGGGGGTGAGGAAATTACTCAAGTGGTAAAGGTAATCATCCTGATATCAGCCCTTACCGCTAACCTATAAAAATTCGAACTATCAGGGAAAATAACAAATAACTATTGTTTTGGTGAAGCACCATTCCCATCGCTGCCATTGTCCCGCGCCGATGAAGATCTCTACAGTCCTGCCACCTGCCGCACCAATGCAATGGAAGGCATCAGTGATGTGAGCCTAACCTTCGATAAATTTGGGCTGCAGAACATGGAGAAGACCCTTGCGGACGCCAAGTTCATTGCTCAACACGTCAAGAACAAAGACAAGTCGAGAGCGCCGAGGAAGACTGGAAGTACATCGCCCTTGCATGCGTTATCGGAACGGGATGATTATCTTCAAAGCGCCCTCGCTCTACGACACTGCAAAACCAATCGATATTCAAATTTCAAAAGTGGCCTAAAAAATTGGCATTGCTCAGAATGGTACCGGAAGAATTGTAAGAACTAATAAACTGAATGGATAATAAGCGTATTGAATCGTAATTGAAGGACGGATAATTGAGTACTTCCAAAATGTTAATACCTAATAAATATTAAATGTTAACAAAAATAACTGGCGTAATTGATGATTAAACACGAATGGTACGAACAAAGTTTGCGGCTAGGCGCTGATGGACATTATAAAGGAACAATACTCCATATTGTAATGCGATAACGATGATGATCATTATTACATAGAACTTGTCTTTATTATGGACAAACTCTTGGAAAAATAACAAAATGGACAAAATGGACACTACTGACTTTCCCTATAATTGTGAGTTGTGTTTACTTTCAAATATGATTATTATTATTATTACTGTGTGGATGAGGATAATAAGCTGTTTTCATTTGATCGAAATATTAATTGAATAATAAGTACTGACTGTAGAATTGTTGCTATTAGTAACCTACTTTTATCGAACAAACAAAATAATTTTTTGCATTTAACATTAATTTTATCGCTAACTTGGTGTTTTATTTATTATCCATGCCTAATACGGTTAATTTATCATTAAAATAATAAAATAGCGATCTTTGCAGTTCAAAAGTTTAGTCATTTAATTGCTAATTGCTTTTATTGTAAAGTAAGTCCAAAAATACATACATCATTTAAAATATTAAGTTTTGATTGCATCATTTTTAATAGAAAATATATTTTTAATGCATCAAATTTTTAAACGTTAATGTATACTAGGGTACAATAATCGAGTTGATTTGTGTTGAAAGTAAGCGGCGTACGTCTACAATTCCTAACTTACCCAGAAGTATACAATATCTTTGCTTCCAGAAGTACAGAAAACACAAAAATATGTCTCCGGATGAGTAAACAAAGACAAAATTTTCATAAAACATTCAAAAAGTCAAAAAGGTTATGATATTCGGTTACTGACTTGTTCTTTTGAATATACAAAAGAAATATTTCACAGATGGTCATATATTGATTTTATATATTGACCTTTTCTCATTTTTCTAATAACAACTTCATTAAAAAATTTAACGAGACCAAAATGAGACTCGGACTGTGGTCTCGGTATCGCCGAGAAATTGTTGAAACACGTCTCGTCTCGGTATCGTCTCGCTTTTCCGAGACGAGAACAAGACGATACGAGAAAAGTCTCGGTATCGTGTGAAGCCCTACTTGTGTTATTAACTCGAGCATTTGATAAGTGTTGAGTTTAGATACACAGGAGACCGAACGTCATGTTAAACGATTGGTCTCGGTCTAGAAAACAGAACATTCGCCGGTGGAGCGCGCCACTAGTCTATTAGTACCTGTTTAAATCATTACCGGAAAAATCCAAGAAACATGACACAATAAATAAATAATCGCAAAGTATAGAAACACAGGAACGTCATGTTAAACGAATTGTCTATATTTCGTGATGGAATTTATCATTTTGGTCTTAAACTTTTCACTTTAGACGTCTAACTTGACACCTTCAAATATTTAAGTAATTATCAATGAAATAACCTGTTATACCAGGTGATATTCATATTCATTAGATTTTTAAAGAATTGAATGTAAAATCATCATGTAGTCTTCAAACATATAATATAACGTTAGGAAACTCTTAGAATGTGACTTAGTTCATGGTATTCAAGACATTTTTCACGCTATGTTTTCAAAGTTGTGAAATCTGCTATTTTTATAGAGTATTTTGGGACAGTTTTGAAAAGGGGTTTTAAACTAAAAATAATTTTTAGAATGGTTTGAACCTTTAAAATAAGTGTGTGATAATTGTAGCGTTTTTTCGTCATGTTTTTAAAATTTTAGAGAAATTCCGATTTGATAAGAACATTAGGACCTTTCTGGTGAGTTTATGGAAGAGGATAGAATAAATGTTCTGAATGGTCTTCTTAGGAGTAATAAACAATTTTCTCATTGGTAAGTTTCTGCATTGTAACTGACATTTACATTTACAGTTTCGGTCTACATTTAAAAACATTTCCCAAGCATTGAAAAAATTAAACAAATAAGTACTAGAAATTATTTTTTTTAACAACGTTGAACAACTACGTTTGTTTGAACTACGTTGGTTTGAAATGCAGATAGCTTACTTGCTCTTTTGACACTACCGAAACATTCGGTGTCAGCATCCGGAACCAGCGTAGTACAGAACTCCTCTGGTTGATAATGTAACTCTATTGATTGGGGTTGCCAAATGAGTATAGTTTTGCTGTCCTCTCCTAGATGGCAATATAAGGAATATAATTAAAGAAATGCAAGAACGATTTATTTTCGATTGGATTCAATGGCTTAACGGCTCAATATTTATTTTGATAGAGGTTCGTTTTTATTTGTATCAGTTGATAATAAATTGAAAAAAAAATGAATCATTATATGATATTATATCTTTAACAAAAATATATAACACAACTTTAAATAAATAGTAATTATGAATTTCGGAATAATTATAAATACGTATTTTACAATTTATTTCAATATCCTGTTGTATAAAAATTCAATTTAAAGTAGCACATAAGAAGAAGCCAATCTTCTGATCACCTTTTCGTCTATACGGCAAATAAAAAGAACAGCTGAAAAAAATAATCCTCAATTAAAGTGAATGGCGAATAAAATAGTAAGTAGTGGCGTAATACGTAGCGAGATGGTCGGCGGCGCGGACGAGATAGACGGACAGGCTCGTTTTTCTCATCAACTTAGCTTGCCGCTCAAAAGCAGCTCCGTCGCCGCCACCGACGACGACAACACGCAGGCCGCGCAGCATCTTGATCCATTGATCCCCAACTTGTGCTGCTAAGTTTGACTGGATTTGTTGGCTCACGGGTTTCCTTAATAATTCTTCTTTATTGCCTCGCCCGCGGCTCGCGCCGTCTTCATCTTCTCGCACTTCAACAAGGAAGATCATTTCCAATGGCGCTCAAAAATGCTTTAAAGTTTCACTTACCGCAATGT